>NC_045739.1:30057259-31462259 GCF_008692095.1 Etheostoma spectabile | reverse complement strand
GGGGAGCAGGGTCTGGGTGGTCCACATGGTATTCCAGGATGGGAGAAAAACGTACTCTGGTTAATTGGCATTTCTTTAAACCAATCACAATCGTCTTGGGCGGGGCTATGTCTGGACACAATGACGGAGACACTGTTAAATAGTCTCAGGAAGGAACTTGTTTTGGTGGAACATGTGTACGTTCAGAAGTAGTTGTAGTGGTCAACAGAAAACTCAGATTGGACAGATAGTCTAGCTAGCTGTCTGGATTTACCCTGCAGAGATCTGAGGACCAGGTAACCATAGTCCTCAGATTGGACAGATAGTCTAGCTAGCTGTCTGGATTTACCCTGCTGAGATCTGAGGACCAGGTAACCATAGTCCTCAGATTGGACAGATAGTCTAGCTAGCTGTCTGGATTTACCCTGCAGAGATCTGAGGACCAGGTAACCATAGTCCTCAGATTGGACAGATAGTCTAGCTAGCTGTCTGGATTTACCCTGCAGAGATCTGAGGACCAGGTAACCATAGTCCTCAGATTGGACAGATAGTCTAGCTAGCTGTCTGGATTTACCTTGCAGAGATCTGAGGACCAGGTAACCATAGTCCTCAGATTGGACAGATAGTCTAGCTAGCTGTCTGGATTTACCCTGCAGAGATCTGAGGACCAGGTAACCATAGTCCTGCAGATTGGACAGATAGTCTAGCTAGCTGTCTGGATTTACCCTGACAGACAAACCAAAATGAAAACATGACCTCCTTGGTCGGAGGTAATAACATTAATAATAATAATTGGATTTGAATGAATGAATTGAGTTTTTATTGTTGTGTCATGCATGTAATTACATGGGCGTACAAGACACCGTAAAATTAAAATAGAAAATAGAACTAAAGCATCCTTCAGTTCACGTCATCTTTGAGTTGAACATAATTCTTCAAACCATTCACAGAAAAATGTAATACGCAGTACTAAAAAAATCTAAATAAATACTAATTCAACAATCTATCTTTCTTTTCCAGGCTTTTGAGACAGATTTTGGCAAACTAAAACAACCATTTCATATTTTCTTTTTTTTTGGTATCTAAACATACCCATGTACACATATTTAGTCCTAATCACTCTAAATATTATTATATAAGAGTTTATGGTTGTGAAAACATGGTTTCACTCCCTGTGCACATGAATACAGCAGATACATGTACAAAATAACAGAGGGTTAAAAAGCAGTTGAAGAGTTTATTTAAACAGGCGTTAAGTTCTAGTTATTTTACGTACCTATGTCTTCTATTGTGTTCTTATGTCTTTTAATCATTGTATTTTTATTTTATTGTGAAATACTTTGTTATTTTTATCTGTGAAAGTGAAAAACAGGCAAATACATTTTACTAACTAACTTATCTTTGTTAAAATGGATGAAAATGGATGAAAACGATGCTTTAGATGTATAGCTGAGGTTGTGCTGAAAGAAAGGAATCAGGCATGTGGGGTAAATACCCCCCCCCCCCCCCCCCCCCCCCCCCCCCCCCCCATTCTGGACAGGATTTTGAATGCAGGACTTTTAATTGTATGTTTACATTGTTATACTTTACTTGAGTAACTAATCTGAGTACTTCTTCCCTATGGTTTAATTTCTACTGGGGACACTTTTGTATCCCCCCCCCCCCCAATCAACTTTGTTATTTCCTGGATTTTGTATCACCATGCCCCCCCCCTCCCCACCTGCTTCTTCTACCACCCATTAAGCCCTTGTTCTCCTCTTGCAGTGGCAGGCCATTTCTCTGACGGTGATAGAGAAGGTGCAGATAGCGGCCATTATTCTGGGTTCCCTGTTCCTCATCGCCAGCATCTCCTGGCTCATCTGGTCCTCGCTCAGCCCCTCCGCCAAGTGGCAACGCCAGGACCTGCTCTTCCAAATCTGCTACGGCATGTACGGCTTCATGGACATCGTCTGCATAGGTAAAGGACAAAGTGGACACCAAGATGTGCAAACGTAAAATCCCACGGCAGTATTATTATATAAAGAGCTTTAGCAGCTGCAGGTACAGCCAATATGCATAAGAATATCCTATGAAAAGACGGGCGTAGTTGGAAGTTCAGGTTCCAGAACACAGGGATGCATTATGCAACAAAAAGCTCAGCAGCAACACAAAAACATATTAATAAACATAGGTTGCATTAGGCAAGGACAAACCAAAAAACATGAATGCAGTCCACATTCTGCTGGTTGATAAGGTCATAGACAATTACACCGAAACAGAACTAAATATGCAGATGGGGACAACTACACCATAAAGCCCTTTTTGATGAGGCAGAGAAGAAGAGTTTGAGTTTGTGTTGTTGTGTAGCTGTGAGTTGCCCGTGTAAGACAACACTGAGAACAGATGGCATCACATATCTGCAACGGGATTGTTGCCAACTGTCTATTCTCATGCACAGGCGAGATGGAAAGTTGCTACCTATCGTTGTGATTGCAGCGTTTTAAGAAAAACTATTGGTGCAAAGATAAGATAAGACAGAATTTATTGATTGAATGGGGAAATTCTCTCGTCACAGCAGCTCAATGCAACACAGGAAAAAGATACGCATTCAATTTTATGTCATGATGGTAATATGTACCCTGTGAACACGTCTTGTATACAGTGGGGTTTAAAAGTTTGGACACCCCAGGTATAAATGTGTATTAATGTGCATAAAGAAGCCAAGAAAAGATGAAACAATCTTTAAAAGGCATCACATGACAGATTAGACATTCATACAATATGTCACAAAAAGTTAGATTTATAGTTTCAAAATAACAGAAAACAAAAATAATGGCCTCTGCAAAAGTACAAGGTATTACCTCTGCAGGGTGCCTGAACTTTTGCGTACACCATTTTTTAGTTTTCTTTTATTTTGAAAGTGTAAATGATGGAAATAAAATCTAACTTTTTGTGATATATTACACAAATCTGTCATTTGATGCCTTTTGGAGAGTTTTTTCCATCTTTTCTTGGCTTCTTTATGCACATTAATACAAATTTTTACCTGGGGTGCCCAAACTTTCAAACCCCACTGTATGCAGATGGGGATAATATATAAACAAAAATACAGATGAATAAACAGATGAATATGAACTAGATTGTCGCCGATCCCTCACACCCTGGACCCAGTATGTGTTCTCACTCCCCACTCACATTGACTCTCAAACAAATTCCTGTTTAATATGTTTGTTTGTGTATGTGTGCACCTATCACCAAGGCAAATTCCACGTAGGGTAATTACTGTGGCATCAATAAGCTCTGATTTCAGAAAGGAAATGACTGTCATGCCCGGTCTTCCACTCTTCTTTTTCTTCTTCTTTGGTGCCCAGGCCTCATCATCCACGAGGGATCGTCAGTGTATCGGATCTTCAAACGATGGCAGGCCGTCAACCAGCAGTGGAAAGTACTGAACTATGAGAAGTCGAAGGACCTGGGCGACCCGCTGAGCTCCAGCAGCAAGACGGGGGCCCGCGGCTCTCGGGCCAGCCCCCACGGCCTGGCCAGCAGCAGCGGGGGGCGGCAGAGCCGGAGGTTAAGGACTATCCTGAACCACCACTGTGGGTACACCATCTTGCACATCCTGAGCCAACTGCGGCCCAACGACCCGCGGATCGGCGCCGCCTCCAACCGGGAGGTGGTGATGAGGGTCACCACTGTATGAGCCAGACCAGGCGATGGGACAGACCTCGTCTTTGTGTCCTGATGTAAATGAGAGGACATGGACCGAACGTTAAAAACCACAGACTCACGCGTGGAGCCGAGCGATGCCGCATCAACAGACACTGGAGGATTTCTCCTTTTATTTCTTACAACAAAAAGAAAGCCAGATGCTCCCTTTCAAAAATTAAAGAACGGATGAAAAGAAGGATGCATTAAAAGACATGACATGAAATGTTTGGAGGAGAAAAAAAAGTGTAAACAGGCTTTATAACCTAATCCAAGAGGAAGAGATGTTTTTTTTCCAGTTCAATATCAGGATGCACAAAAGACATTTTCCTTTTGAGTTCTCTCTTCTTTGGTTTGATTTGTATCTTTTTCTTCTTTTTTTGGGTTTGTTTTTCTACTCACTTTGATTTTGTACGGATGTATGATTTTAGAGGAAATCATGTAACTCCATACATGCCAGGCGTTTCCAGACAACTATGTATAATGATCTTAAAATTTCTACAAGATAACCAACCGATGCTGGTAAATAGACCGAAAACTGAAACAAACATGAGGGGGAAAACACAACTGAACAATAAGTCGTTACAAGTTAAAAAAAAAAAAAGAAAAAAAATTGAGAAAAAGAAGAAAAAAAAAGAAATCAGTAAGATTTCAGTGACACTTAACCTTTCTGCAATAAAGATATGTACCGGTATGTACATTTCACAGGGGGTTTTGCATGGGTATATCATTTTATTCTTCATCACATAACATAAGCACATGACAAATTTGCTCTATTTCGAATGGTGCTTGCCAAAATAAACACTTTAGAAACATCTGATTTCATTGCACCAACTTTTTGTCAACGTGACAAATGGCAGTGTGTTACAGCTATTTCAGCTCAAGTACAGATTGTTGCTGCTGTGTGCTGATATCAGATTTGATAATAAGTGAACTATTGGATTAAAAATGGGGATCGGATGATCTCTTACTACTCAGTCTCACTCAGTCTCTTCTTTACTCCACCAGCAGCTTCGAGACGGGGGTCCCAAAGTGGGTTCCACTTCATCAAATGGGGTTCTGGGGTCTGATCCATGTCAGGTTAAGGGTCATTGACTTGAAAAGGTTTGGTGTGCACACTGGCTAACAGCATGCATGGGTCGGTCCTGGTAGGGACGTAGGCTAATGTTGATTCATGGGATTATAATGGCATCTTTTATTTTCAATATTTCATTTATCAACTTGTTTAAAATGACTAAATCTCATCCCTACACTCTAAGAAATAAAACCGTTAAATAACAGGAAAAAAATTCTTGTTCATTAATTAAAAACAAAAATTGAAGAAAACGTTGCAGCTGAAATGAAAACTCAGAACATTTTCCGTTATTTCAAATGTTATTTCACATTCTCTCAGATAAATCTGCCGCATTAAGTCATTTTGACGCTTGTTTCAACGCTTCTTATTTACTTTTTGCCGCTTTTTCCACATTTTTTTCCCCACTTTTAAAGCTTTTTTGGTGAAATGCAGACGGATAAACTGCCTCCATGGCCGCCAAAAGTCGCCGGAGCACAGATAAATTTCCCATAATGCAATCTGAAATATAAATAAACACAAATACAACTGTGAATCACTTTCTATGGACCATTTCTGTTAGAAAACATACAGTCATGCAACTGTTAATAAACAGAAGTTTCTTAGAGTGCACATTGGGTAAAATGCAGCGGTGGAATGTAACTCAGTACTCAAGTACTGTACTTAAGTACAAATGTTCAAAGGTACTTGTACTTTCCTTGAGTCTTTTCTTTTCATGCCACTTAGAAATATTGCAATTTTTACTCCTCTATATTGATCTGACAGCTTTAGTTACTTACAAATCACACAGTTGTACACAAAACACATGTAGTTTATAAAATCTGATGTTCTATTATTGATTAAACTAGCTACTATAACTGGGCATTTCAGAGGAACAAAGGTATGAATTAGTCTTTTTGTATATACTGGGAACAGTGTATAGTACTATGAAACAAAACTGAAGTTTGGGGACAACAACAACACTGATATTGTGCAGAATCTATAAAGTTATAGTCCGGTGTGGAATGTAACTAAGTACATTTAGTTAAGTACTGTACTTAAGTATAAATGTTGAGGTACTTGAGTCTTTTCTTTTCATGCATCTTTCTACTTCTACTCCGCTACAGAGAAATATTGTACTTTTTACTTCACTACATTCATCTGACGGCTTTAGTTACTTTACAAATGAATATCTTTGCCCATAAACACATGTAGTTATGAAATCTGATGTTTTATTACAAGTGAAACTAGCCGAGAATATAAGGGCCTACATGTGAAATGATTAGACCATTAAAACCACAGCTGTTTGGATCCTTTACACTTTCTAAAATGTGAGGGTTATTCTGCATTATTAACTATAATTATTAATATAATTATAATAATTAAGTTATTCTACTTTTAATACGTTAATTAAGTACATTATCCTGATGATACTTTTACTTACATTTTTAATGCAGGACTTTAATTGTAAAAGAGTATTTTTACAGTGTGGTATTAGTCATTATACTCAAGTATCTAAATACTAAAATGTATTTTAGAGTTACCGTGAAGGCGCAGATGAGGTAACATCATTGGGAAAATCTCTAAAAACTCAGATGGAGGAGTTATTGAAGAACACAAAAAAAAATATGATTCATGTTCCCCAGGTGACAACAGGGCTGTTTGTACAGCTGTCGTCATATGTAACTGGGAAATACTTTATACCGTGATTACTTTATAGGTTCTGCACAATATTAGGGTTGTTAACACCATTGTTTGTTTTGTTTCAAAGTACTCCAAGATACCCAGTATTTACAAAAATACAGTGCTACAGGTAAAAAAGAGAAAAATAGAAAAAGAGAGAGAAAGAGAGAGAGAGAGAGAGAGAGAGAGAGAGAGAGAGAGAGAGAGACAGACACACAGACAGACTGCATGCTGGCTTACTGGGACACTTTTCCTGTTTTTACAAAGTCCAAATGTCTGCTGTGCAAAAGGCCGTGACATCCAGGTCAGGTCAGAGTTAGAGGAGGAAACGGGTCCTGGATTTGGTTTTGGGGGGGGGGGGGGGGGGGGGATTTATTTCCAACCCTGACAATAATGTGGAACTGAAGTGTGTCGGGACAAACAAACCCACTGAGTCAGTGTGTGTCTCCACCCAGTGGCTGCTCCTGCTCCGGTCAGCCACTCCATCAGTATGAAAGCATTTCTTACTCTGCAGGGCCTAAGAACCAACCCCCCCCCCCACCCCCCCAGCCCCCTGTCTGCTGCTGGAGGGTTAGGTATAAATCCTGCAGCAGGAGGGAGCGGGGCACCCTTACATGTCCTCTAAGGGTTTTATTCTTTCTCTGGGTATTTTTTTGCATGAATATCTTTTATATCATCTCTCTCTTTTCTGACCATAGAGAAAGAACAAGATCAATTAAAATTGCTCAAATACATCTTTTAATTGTGCCAATTATATATCTAGATTACGCATCAAACAAATTGAGATGTAGGCTATATTGTATTCAATTGTATTACATTTTACAAGTAAAAAAAAATGTATCTATAATATTTATTTTATATTTTACTGGAATCATGAATTCATATACTTACCAGTTATTATTTTTTTAATTTTATATTTACAGTATACATATATACTGTAAATATATACATAATAAAAAAGATGAATATATTAGTATATGAATTCATGATTCTTGTATTGAATATCTAAAAACGAAATTTACATATTTGTAATAAATAACTATTTTAATAATTTAGAAGTGACACATCAAAATGAATTAAACATTTGATGGACTTTATGGAATTTTTTAAAATATCTGTAGGGTGGGTTATGTGGAGAGGAACTTGGAATCGTGACCTAGCTAAATCTAAAAGATGGCTACGACTGACTTTTTATTATCGATTGATTATGTCTCAATATAGGTTTTATTTTGAAACTTGTAGCCGGAAACAACCGCTGCTCTTTGTTCTGAGACCTTTGTTTTAAAAGAAAATAACAAGGAACAGAAAACGTATACTTTCCCAGATTATATAACTCAACTAAAATTAAAGACACAATGTAGTTTTATAAAGAAATCAAAAATGGCAGGCTGTCTTATTTCGGTTTTATTTTGAAATATGTATCTTTGCAGTCTCGTTTCCTCCTGGTTCAGGATTCAGGACATCGGGTTCATATGAAACAGGTTATTCGCCGTTGACTTTGTCACCAGGCAATTTCCTCCCTTCCCCCCTTCCTCCCCATCCTCCTTCCTTCCTCCCCCTCCTCCTTCCTCCCCTGTCCGGTGAGACAACACCTGAGTCGGAGGGGCGATGTCCAACCTGCCGGCCGGATGTTCCCGGTTCCGCTCTCCATAAACACCTCTGGGAACCGGGCCAACCAAAACCAGTCCCTGGAATGTAGCTGCTGCTTTCCTCTGACGGTTTAGAAGTTTTCACAGAGTTTAAAGACACGTTTCATGGCACAGAACAAGAAGAAGAAGAAGAAAATGATGTCATTTCTGCGGACAGGTGGGTCACTTTCAATTCATGTCTCGGGCCATCAGGTGCTGGAATGGAACGAAGTAGCCTACATTTACCTAAGTACTGTACTTCAGTACATATTTAAGATACTTTAAGGCCTACTTGTTCCATATGGTACTTTTTCTACTTCTACTCCACTATATTTCTAATGCTTCTTACTCTGAGATAAATTCATTATTATTTGAGATTCATATTTTACATTAAGACACTGTTAATGTTGTAGGTCCATGTAAAATCTTAATCTGTAAAGTAACTACAGCTGTCAACTAAATGTAGTGGAGTATAAATGTTAAATGCTTTACTTGAGTATTTCCATTTTATGCTACTTTCTATTTCAACTCTACTACATTCCACAGGGAAATATTGTACTTTTTACTCCACAACACTTGACCGCATAAATTGCTTTTCAGATGTAAGATTTATTTGTGAGCTCTTAAAGGCCCATATTATGAAAAAAAAACACTTTTTCTGGGATTTGGGGTGTTATTTTTGTGTCTGTGTCCAGTGCCAAATGAATGGGCATCTATGGAACTAGATGGCTAAATGAATGGGAGTCTATGGAGCTAGACGGCTAAATGAATGGGAGTCTATGGAGCTAGACGGCTAAATGAATGGGAGTCTATGGAGCTAGACGCTAAATGAATGGGAGTCTATGGAGCTAGACGCTAAATGAATGGGAGTCTATGGAGCTAGACGCTAAATGAATGGGAGTCTATGGAGCTAGAGGCTAAATGAATGGGAGTCTATGGAGCTAGACGCTAAATGAATGGGAGTCTATGGAGCTAGACGGCTAAATGAATGGGAGTCTATGGAGCTAGACGGCTAAATGAATGGGAGTCTATGGAGCTAGATGGCTAAATGAATGGGAGTCTATGGAGCTAGACGGCTAAAAAAGTGTCTATGGAGCTAGAGGCTAAATGAATGGGAGTCTATGGAGCTAGAGGCTAAATGAATGGGAGTCTATGGAGCTAGATGGCTAAATAAATGGGAGTCTATGGAGCTAGACGGCTAAATGAATGGGAGTCTATGGAGCTAGACGGCTAAATGAATGGGAGTCTATGGAGCTAGATGGCTAAATGAATGGGAGTCTATGGAGCTAGACGGCTAAATAAAAAGTAGTCTATGGAGCTAGATGGCTAAATGAATAGGAGTCTATGGAGCTAGACGGCTAAATGAATGGGAGTCTATGGAGCTAGATGGCTAAATGAATGGGAGTCTATGGAGCTAGACGGCTAAATAAAAAGTAGTCTATGGAGCTAGATGGCTAAATGAATAGGAGTCTATGGAGCTAGATGGCTAAATTTGTCTCTTTTGCCTGATTGCCATTGAGAAATCTCAGATTTGATTGTAGTTTTTACAAGTTCAACATGGATTATAGGTCGAAAGTTGAATGAACGAGTACTTATGTCCTTTGGATTTGTTACAGGTCGAGTCGTTGTTGCCCATAACACGTTAGCATTCTGCTAATGAATGCTGATAGGTCAGTGAAGGACTGATTTAGACCGGAGATCCCGTTTGACGGCATCCGAAGCAGAGCCAGACTGTCTGAGTGAATATTTCGGCGTGGCCTTTAAAACATTAGAAAACCTCTTTTCTAGGGTGTGTATTGACAGGGAGACCCGAACCTGTCCGCTGGGTTGTCGATGCCTCGACAGAACAAAGGAAGAGACTCAGAGCTAGGCGGGAAGCAGTATCTCAGATTTTAGAAGGCTTTGAAGAACAAGGAAGCCACCTTAAAAAAAACAGCAGGGTGTATTGTCTTATCCTCCCCTTTCGAATGCAACATTCAAATTACTAGACAAAAAATGATATCCTGTGAAAGGTGGATTTTGAGGGGTGTAGCTCCATACAGTCCCATTCATTCTGCATTGAACTCTGGTGGAACTGCATCCAGTTCAGAAGCTGGAAGTATCGAGAGAGTGGAAGAAGTTGGAGCTAAAACAGAGACCCGAACACACAGGAGCTGCAGCAATGTGCAGTACAACAGAAATATGGTGTTTTTTGAAAAGTAAACCATGGAAACCTATTCTGGTACAACCTCAAAATACAATTATGAACTTGAAAAGGAGCAGAATATGGGCGCTTTTAACCCTCGTGTTGTCTTCCCGTCAAAATTGAAAATCAACACTTTGGTTGACGCTTTTTATCGATGTTTTTAACTTTTTCTTACGTTTTTGTCCCTTTTTTTCAACACTTGACACTTTTTTGAATGTTTGTCACTTGTTTTGGCGTTTAACACTACGTTACACTAACTTATTAACTTTAGTTTTACAGTTATTTTTGGAATTTATGGTCAATAAACCTCATTTATAGGAATTTATACCTAATGTTTGAGTTAGAAAAGCAGAAATTAGGAATTATTTAGACTAAAATGAAAGGAATGGATGTTGATGGATAATCACAGACTGGAATATGTCAACTTTTACTCAATACTATTTCAACAACACTTCCATTTGTTTTCCAATGCTATGAAATTGAATAAGACGTCCCAAAATTAATGAAAGTAGAGATGTGTACTTGGCAAAGAGCGTTGGAATCAATCATGTTATTTTAATTAAAAAGAACATTGATATAGGAAAACGAGTCAATTTGACCCGAGGACAACATGAGGGTCAAGGCTCTGAGACACCAACCAGTGTATTTTTGTTGTATTGGTACTTTTACAAGTTATACTTGCAAAAGTATACTTTGTACACCACGGTTTATATTCCTCTTATCGAATGTTGACACATCTCCTCCCGTTTCCTGATACATTTACAACATTTTAAAACAGGTTTGTAGTGTAACAAAGGTTATATTGACCTCAGTATGCTTAATTCCTCATTTCCTGTGGTGTAATATACCTGGCCTATAAAGTTCTCAGAGGAAGTCCCAGTTTTGCTGTGATGTGTGTTTTTGTTTCCTGAAGTGAGTCGGGATGACCCACGGTGCACACATCATCTCCACACCAGTCGGCTACAACTTAGTTAGTTGCAGATTTCTTCTTGCTTCAAAAATGTCGACTCAGCTGATCAGATAATGCCGGGGTGGCTGTAGCTCAGTCTGGAGTCCCCGTATGGACCAAATTACGGAGTGCGGATTGATGGCTGGAGAGATGCCAGTTCACCTCCTGGGCACTACTAGGTGCTCTTGAGCAAGGCACCGTACCCCCCCAACCGCTCAGGGTGCTGGTCCAGCTTGCAGCCCCCTCACTCTGACATCTCTTCATTTGTGCATGAATAGGTCCTGTACTGTGTGTGTATTTCAGACCTGTGTCTACACACACACCTCCAGGCTCCACAGAACCATAAATCAGCCTTCACAATAAACTGAAGATTATATTTGCATTTTTTCTCATGGCTGTCTTTTTGTGATGATTCTGTTTTGTGTGCACTGTGATCAGGTAAAGTGAGTTATAATCTCCGTATAATGACCTGTTTGTTTCCAGTCAGGGACCCCCCTCCCGAGAACATCCACATCTCCTCCCTACCTCCCAGTGTTCCCACTGAGCAGGAGCCAGGACCGACTGGAGGACAGGGTGAGGACGTTTGTGTGGTTTTTGTTTTTGTTGTGTGTCGAGAGAGATGACGCTGAAGCATCATTATTTCTCCCTTCAACTAGAACAAACTCCTTATATTACCAACAGCGGTGGAAGAAGGATTCAGATCCTTTACTTGAGTAAAAGTACTAATATCACACTGTAGAAATACTCTGTTGCAAGTAAAGGTCCTGCATTGGAAATGTTACTTAAGAAAAAGTAGATAAGTATCATCAGGAAAATGTACTTAAAGTAGTGAAAGTAGTGGCAGGGTGAGGTCAGTTGGTAGAGCAGGTGCACCTATAAAGAGGTTTACTCCTCGATGCAGTGGCCGCATGTTCAAATCCAACCTTTGGCCCTTTGTTGCATGTCATTCCCCCTCTCTCTCCCCTTTCATGTCTTCATCTGTCCTATGGAAAATAAAGGCATAAAATACTGGAAAAAATAACCTTAAAAAAAGTAGTAAAAGTACTTGATGCAGAAAGATCCTCCCATTTTAGGAAGTGTAAAGGAACAGTTGTTTGTTTAATGGTCTCGTCATTTCAGTTGGACTTGTAGCCCGTTATATTGTCGGCTACTTTCATTTATAATAAAACATCCGATTTTTTGTGACATATTAAACAAATGTCTAATCTGTCATTTGATGCCTTTTGGAGATTTTTCCATCTTTTCTTGGCTTCTTTATGCACATTAATACAATTTTTATCTATCTATCTATCTATCTACAGTATCAGTCTGTCCTTCCATCTGTCTGTCTTTCAGTCTGTCCGTCTTGTCTATCTGACATCTCAGACAGGGGGTTTTCTTTTCCTAAGACATAATTTCTATGATTTTTGTATCACATTAGAGCATAAAAACAAGGTGTTTACAGTAACACTGTCCCTGTCATTTGAATAAAAATAAACTTTGTTGTTGGTTATGTTTCAAAACCAACTTACAAAGTGATGTACAAGCTAGTGGGACAAACCGTGATAAAAACAGCAGCAAGTTTTATCACATTGGGAAAAAGTATCTACATTTAAAACAATATAAAATAATTGCAAGAATCAATAAAGAGAATGCCTTTGATTACACATCAAAAGCGACTCGACAGATAAAAGGGAATACAGGCTACGAACCCTGTAAAAGCAGACTTGTAAAAATGTGTATTTATTTGTCAGCAAGGTGTCAGGAGCGTGTGTTGCGTTGTGTGTTTGTGTGTACTGCGGCGTATGATTTGTGTGTGATGTGGATCGATGAGGATTGTTTTTTGTCATTGAAACGTGTTTTCTGTCGTGTTTCAGCCGGTGACGTGGAGCGAGAGAAGGCACTGATCCAGACCACACACACACACAGAGTGTCCTCTGTCTTCGTCCAGAAACAGAATCATGAACCGGTTTCTAGTACTTACTTTGAACAGAGGGTCCCTGTTCCTGGGGAGGACAGCCAGGTAATCCATGGGTCCATGGTAAAACCTGGATTCAAAGTTGTGCCAATTTCCTTTATAGAAAGCTGATGGGTTTTTTGTCAGATGGAGAACCATCAGCGTGCAGTAAAAGACGATGTTGTGTACCTCCATGTAGTTGCTGGTGCGGGACAAATGCTCCATAAAAATACTTTAATACTGCAAATAAAGCACACAACGTTTCGGCCCACAATTTGAACTGATTTGGTTGCAATGACCTGCTAGGAATTTGAATTTTATTAATGAGAGTCAACCCTGCTTAGGTGTGTTAGTTTGAAACAACTACATCAATTATAAAGTGGAACAATGAGGTCATTATTTTGTCATCTTACAGTAATTTCCCAATCTGAAACTCATTAGTATGTACATCTATGTCTGAATAGCATTCCAAGGTATGTTTTTTTTTTTTTTTTTGCAAATCACATGATCTCTTACCATGTGATAACGGTCAGGGTCACTGCCATCAAATACACCTGAGGAAGGCCAAGCTGTGGGCCGAAACATTTTAAAAGTATTTAAAGTATTTTTCTGGAGCATTAAAGCTGTAGTGTGTAGTTTCTGTATCATGAGGAATTTTAAAAAAATGTCAGCGCGTCAGACTACATCGTGCACCTACCCCACCCCTCCCCCATGCAGTTGCTAGTAGCCAAGGAGGACATGGAGGATTAAAAACGCATGATGGACTCTTCAGAAGAGATCTTCTGATCATAGTCATACTGAGGAATCTAGAGAGAGCTGTGTGGAGCAGAAAGGCTTAATTAGCATTGTAGCAACTCATTTGGCAACGGCTTGAATGTAACTGACAGTCATTAATATCAAAAAGTTACACACTAAAGCTGTTGTGCGGACTTTGACTTTTTTGAACCGCTTGTATTTGTATCTCCTGTAGGGGGGGTTCAGTCTCCGTAAGCTGTGGGCCTTCACCGGGCCCGGCTTTCTGATGAGCATCGCCTACCTGGACCCAGGTAACATCGAGTCTGACCTGCAGTCTGGTGCTAAAGCTGGCTTCAAGGTAACTAAAGTGATGCTGGGGCTGCAATAACTGACACTGTTGTGTTGGTTGGTTAGGAACGGCCTGATGATGATGGATGTTGTCTATATTGGGTAGTCTGGATCTGCTGTAGGCCAGGTGGGGAATCACAGGTGAACCTGACTGGAAAACAGGAAGCTGAGCAAAAATGTCTAAACAGATGTCGACGTTGTGACACTTCTGTGTATTTTTGATTATATTTCCATTTAAAATAAATGATCAGAGATGACCTCTAGTTCACCCAGTCCACTGTTCATTGTCAAATAAAGGGAAAAGCCCCCCCAAAAAACAATCTTTAAATCTTTAAAATGAAGGATCACAAGGAAGGTTTGAGGCGCCAGTGAGTCCTTCTTCACTTTGGTGCCACACATACATCCACCCTCACTGAGAAAGTTGCGGCATTGTTTTCTACGTACACATTCAAACACCAAGCTAACGTTTTGAGATTTTTGCACTCTGGAAATCATTTTGGAAAAATTCTGTTTTTGGGGTTTTAGTCTAGACGGAGGCTTAATCGGAAAGAAAAATATACATTTACAAATTTACATTCATTTTGTACATATTTAGTGTGGACATACTCTCAGAAAAAAAGAGAAGTTCCTTTGTAAACACCTAAGTACAGATTTAAATAACATCTCAACTGAACTTAATTTATATAGCAGATTTCATACAAACGTGCTTCACATGGCAAAATTGAAACATTTTGCAAAATTACAACAATAATACAGTCAAAACTTAAAATACTGAAAGCCTAAAAAGTCAATAATTGTAAAAAAAACAATGAATACAATTTAAAACTAAGGCTGTAACATTACTCTATATTAAAACCCACTATAAAGCTTTAAAATACTTTTGTTACAAATTACAAACTCTGAGTGTTGATGGATGAAGTTGGCTGAGTGCCAGATGATGGTGCCTGACTGTGTTCTGGTCCTGTCAGCTCCTCTGGGTGCTGCTGGCCGCCACCATCATCGGCCTGCTGCTGCAGCGGCTGGCGGCGCGGCTCGGCGTCGTCACGGGGATGCACCTGGCCGAAGTCTGCAACCGCCAGTACCACACGGTGAGACCGCCGTTCTCTCAGCCTCCTAACACTCAGTGTTCTCTGTTTCCATAACGCTACATGATATGAGTACAATATACAAGATGCAATATTAGGTTGAATATTGCGCCATATAACTTGAGATAAATAAACTGATGTTAAAGTGTACTCAGTTCTGCCTTTCTGCTGATTTCAGTATTCTGTAAAAATATTGCTTGATGAATTTAAAAGATAAGGAAATCATTTTCAACATTCTTTTATTGAATATGAAAGGCCCTGTCGCTGCCCGATGTGAGTCACGCATGCTCAGATGTAAACGGTTTACGGCATAACTGTCATACTGAAATTTGTGAAATCCATGAAATAATAAACGTTTCTCATTCTAAGCAATAACAGAAAAATGGGAATCATTTCAAAAACGTTTTAGCTATCTAGCTATGATTGTTTGATTGCTAACGTTAGCTCAAAACGCCATTCCAGTGACAGCCTATGTTGTGTTTGACTGCTAGCTTGTAGCTAAGCTAGCAGTCATTTCAAAATAGCTATCTACTATTTTCTAATTGCTAATGTTAGCTCAAATTGCCATTCCAGTCACAGCCTTGGTTGTGTTTGTTCTAGCTTGTAGCTAAGCTAGCAGTCATTTCAAAAACATTGTAGCTATGTATATCTATGGTTGTTTGGTTGCTAACGTTAGCTCAAAACGCCATTCAACTGACAGCCTTTGTTGTGTTTGAAAGTAACTTGTAGCCAGCAGTGAACCAACTTGGTTAAGTAGGCCCATTTCTACTGTACTGACATTACAGAAGTCTCACGTTAGCATCTTGTAGGCTACTTGTTGCAAAGTGACGCATGTGCAACTCACATCCGCACTCGACTCACATTGGGCGGTGACAGGCACCACTACAAAAAGAATGACGGTTACATTTTTAAGTGCAGTTTTATCAAGCGATCGTCTTTTGGGATGTGTTTATTGCGCTAGTTTCTATCACGATGATGATAAAAAAGATGATATATTGTGCAGCACTATGACTGGTTGACTTCATCAATACTCAGCAGCAATGCAGAACTGGTGAAACTGAGAGGCTGTAAGCAGAAGTAATCCTGGTTTACTGTAACTGCCTCATTGCATAACCAGTTTGGAGCTGTGTTGTTAGCTGTAATCCTTGGATTATATGACCCAAACATTCTGTCTGTTCTATCTATAAAACTAAAGGTGACCCTATCATGGTAAAACTGAGAAAATGGGTTTAATTTCACAGTTAAATCCAGAGTGATTTAATGAATTATTGTGTAAAAAATCTCTCTTCCTTAATACCTGAAGTGGAACTGTTGACCACATGGTGAAAAAAAAAATCATGTGAGCACCCTTTTGTTCTCTGGAGCCTAATCACTGTGTTTCTGCTGGGTATATTTAGTAGGGGAAAACGTCAAGAGCATTATGAATGAAACAATTTCTTAAAGGGATAGATCATTTTGAAGTGGGGTTGTATGGGCTACTTCTCCATTGTCCATAGTGTATTACACTAGATGTTCTCTATACATGTGAGGGTGTGGTAGAAACCTATAATTGCTAGTATAAAAACCACAACCCAAAGGACATACCACGCATAAAATGCAAATATAATCCCCAGACCGGCAGGATAAAATCCGGGTGGAGAAAGTGAAAGAACAAGGCCCTTAACCCCAGCAGGTTGTTTTTCTCAATCATCTTACCTGGATAAATAAAGGTAAAAAAAAAGAAAAAAGCCATTGTCAAAAGTTGCTACAAAGCTAATCCGGACTTTCCCACGTAGAAACTCGAGTGAAGATAATTCTTCTGAAGATTCAACCGTGTTTTTCTTAACCTTTGTGTTGTCCTCAGGTCAAATTGGACCGGTTTACAAAAACTTTCTATATCAGAAAAGAACGTTGAAAAAAGGGACAAATGTTGGAAAAAACGACAAAAAAGCAACAAAAACATTATTTTTTGAAACGCTGAAAAAGTGACCCAAAAAAAAATCTGAAAAAGTGACAAAAAACATCAAAAACACTGGAAGAAGTGACAAAGAAATTGTTTAAAAAACAATTTGACTAAAACATAATTAAAAAAAAAAAGTCCAAAAAGTGGGTGCCATTCTGTCACTTGAAAGGTAACTTCACATCTCATGGCTCTAACCTGTGTCCTCTGGTCTGTCCAGGTGCCCCGGATCATCCTGTGGTTGATGGTGGAGCTGGCCATCATCGGCTCCGACATGCAGGAGGTCATCGGCTGTGCCATCGCCTTCAGCCTGCTCTCCTCCGGCAGGTGGTCACCACACACAACCTCCATTTAACCCTTGTGTTATCCTTGGGTCAAATTGACCCGTTTCTAAGTGTTTTATACCAGAAATATGGATTTCTTTCAACCGAATTGCCCAAACATGGATGATTCCATACAACATTACTTTCATTGAATTTTTGGGGTTTTTATGTAGTCTTTTAGCATTTTAATTATTTTGTTTAATGGTTTCAAATCAGTATCCGGACTAAACTTTGACGTCTACCCATCTGAGATCCACTCAACATCCTCTGATCTTAACTATTAGTCAAAATAATTCATAATTTCTGCCTTTTTAACTAAAAACGGATGAATAATTTGATCTAAATGAGGTTTTTTGACCGTGAATTCCAAGAATAAGAATAAAAAAACCTATTATTAAACCAGCTCGGGTTTTTAAAAAAAAAACCCAAGAGCTGGAAAAAGTGACAAATAAATCAGAAAAAACAACAAAAACATCAGAAAAGTCCAAAATTATAATCATTTTCAACTTTGACCGGGAAGGACAAGTTCATGGTGAACGGGAAGACAACACAAGGGTTAAAGCTGCTGGGCCTTAAAGCTCCCACACTGTAAAAAGTGAGACTTCAATGTCTCTTTTCCTTTTAAAGCAGGCCAAGGTGCTTATAAAGTAGTATCAAAACTCAATCTACAGAGAAAGATAACTCAAATTTAGCTGCTCTTATTTTCCTCATTGTATATATCTTCCTATTTTTACTTTTTATATTGTTTACTTGAATGTTATGTTTGTCTGTGGACCAAATTGGTTAAAATGTCTTGTCACCGTGGGATAGAGGGAAACGCAATTTTGATTTTTTTTTTTGTATGTTTTGACATGTGAAGAAATTGACAATAAAGCAGACTTTGACTTTGACTTTGAAGACGCACAGCCTGTATTCAGAAACTGTGTCTTTAACCTTCATGTTGTCCTCATGTTGTCCTCATGTTGTCCTATATCAATGTTCTTTTTAATTCCCCAAAATAACAAGATGGATTCCACACAACGCTCTTTGACAAGTACAAATCTCTAGTTTTATAATTTTTGGGGTGTCTTATTCAATTTTTTGAAATAGTATTGAGTAAAAGTTGACATATTCCAGTCTGTGATTATCCATCAACATCCATTCCTTTAATTTTAGTTTCAATAATTCCTAATTTCTGCTTTTCTAAATCAAACATTAGGTACAATTTCCTAATAATGAGGTTTATTGCCCATAAATTCCCAAAATAACTGTAAAACTAAAGTCAATACGTTAGTGTTACGTTGTGTTGAAAACGTCAAACAAAGTGACAAACTTGAAAAATAAGCATCAAAAGGGGCAAAAACGTAAGAAAAAGTTAAAAACATTGATGAAAGGCGTCAAAAAAAATGTTGACTTTCAATTTTGACAGGAAGACAAAACGAGGGTTACATGTGTTCATTTTGTCACCTATTTTAAATTTAGTATTAGTTTTGTGCCAAATGCCCTTAGTTTTAGTCATATTCACATATGTTTTTTTGTTAGTCAAGTCTTAGTCGACTAAAAGTCTCGTCATTTTAGTCTAGTTTTAGTCAAAAGAGAACTTAGTTAAGTTCTAGTAAAACATTTTAGTCTATTTAAATTATTTCGGAGATTATTTTGGATAACCATTTCAGTCAAATAGTGTTTCACACGTCTCAAATATTGGTTAAATGTCATAATTAACTGACAAAATACACTTGTTGAATGATTTTTGCTGAATGCAACTTTGTTAACCCTTGTCTTGTCTTCCCGTCAAAAAAATCAACACTTTTGTTGACGCTTTTTAATGAATTTTTTTAATCAAACTTCTATTTATGTATTAGTTCTTTTTTAACAATTTTTGTGCTTTTTTTCAAGTTTGTCACTTTTTTTGACATTTTCACTATGTACGCTACAACACTAACGTATTAATTTAGTTTTACAGTAATCTTTGGGATTTATGGTCAACAAACCTCATTTATAGGAAATTATAACTAATGTTTGAGTTAGAAAAGTAGAAATTAGGAAAATTTTCGACTAAAATTAAAGGAATGGATGTTGATGATAATCACAGACTGGAATATGTCAACTTTTACTCAATACTATTGCAAAAACATTTACATTTTTTCTCTCCAAATGCTATAAAATTGAATAAGACCCAAAATGAATGAAAGAGAGATTTGTACTTGGCAAAGAGCGTTGGGTGGAATCAGTCATTTTGGGGAATTAAAAAGGACAATGATAGAGGACAACATGAGGACAACATGAGGACGACATAAGGACAACATGAGGACAACATGAAGACAACATGAGGGTTAAATGCGTCTGGTTTTATATTGAGCCGGGCTTCCTCCCTCCCTCCCCTGTTTTTGTCAACAACAATGCATGTTAATTTAGTCTTAGTCAGCGTTTTTGGACATTGGTGCCGTCTCGTCATTGTCTCGTCTTTGTCATGGGAAAAAAGGTTGTTGACGAACATATTTAGACTCGTCTCGTCTGACGAAATTAACACTAGTCAGTACTTATGTGATGTCACAACTATACTGCAGTATATATAGGTAGAAAATGCCGTTACAGTGCTGTTACAGTCATTCCCCGGCTGCAGACACTCCAAGAGAGCAATGTGGAACACCTTGAAATGCTGACCAATCAGAACAAACTGGGCTTTCTTTAGGAGGGGGTCTTAAAGAGATAGGCGTTAAAACGGAGCGTTTTTGACAGAGGGTGAATACAGGTATTTTCAGACAGACAGTGTGAGAAAAATAAAGTGTTTTTTGATCATTAAAGCATGTAAACGTGTTCTAGTAGAAACCCAAAATACAAGTAGGAACTTGAAAATGAAAAGAATATGGGACCTTTAAAAAAATGGTTGATACCTTTTTTTGTGTTGATTATTTCCTGTGTGTGTGTGTGTGTGTGTGTGTGTGTGTGGTGTGTGTGTGTGTAGGATCCCTTTGTGGGGTGGCGTCCTCATCACCATCATCGACACGTTTGTCTTCCTCTTCTTGGACAAATACGGTAGGTTGTGGTGGTACTCTCACAGTGGAACATCTCGCTACCACAACAACAGAGAATAAAAACCTCCTCATTTCTGTCTCCGCAGGCCTCAGGAAGCTGGAAGCCTTCTTTGGTTTGCTCATCACCATCATGGCCATCACCTTTGGCTATGAGGTACAAACATTTACGTATCTCCTCCACACATATCTACAGGATGTGTTTCAGTCTGTTAGTCAGCTTGTTGTAAATTAACCCTCCTGTTGGCCTCGGGTCAAATTTGACCCCTTTAAAAAATGTCTACATCTCAAATATGGGTTTCTTTTGACCCAAATTACCACAAAAAAAATTGATTGGATTCCCTACAACGCTCTTTGCAAATACAGTTGATCACTTTCATTCCTGACTGAACTCATCTGTACGTTCCTCTGATCTTAACTATTAGTCAAAATAATTCATAATTTCTGCTTTTTTAACAACACAAGGGTTAATATAATCTTAATTTAACAGTCCCAAGCAGGTCAACAGTACTGAATAAGACACACTATGACGGACAGTATAACGATCTTGTTTACACTCCCACAATGTGGCTAATCATATACTTTAAAAATCTGATGGAGAAAATAACCACAAGTGGCAAGACATGGCATGTCATGACAACCTAAATTTCACAAAAAAAACAACAACAGCAAAACATATTTGATCTCATTACCACTCCAGGGTTGTGGCTATGAATTTGCCCTCAGGAAGTTGAAATAGGGCACAAGTAATAAAAACTTCCAGAAAAAAGCAAACGAGACAACGGCTCTGCAGGCGTTCTAGCAGCTCTGTGAGGCTGTACTACATCACGGTGCGTTCAAATCAGTTAGTCATGTTCACCATGTTTACCCTCTTAGTTTAGCATGTTTGCATGCACACATTTGCTAATTAGCACCAAAACTCAAAGTAAAGATGAGGCTGAGGGAATTGTCATTCGTTTTGCAAAACAGTAAAACCCTGGACACGCCTTGAAACTGTGAAATTTCCCTTAATACTTTTCCGGTTTGAATTATTTGAATTCCTGTTTAAATAATCAATATGTGGCCGGGTTGGTTCAGTGGTAGAGCAGGCGCACATGTACAGGGAGGTTTATGCAGAGGTCTAGGGTTCGAATCCGACCTGTGGCGGCTTCCTGCATGTCTTCCCCCTCTCTCTCACCTAGCTGCTGTCCTGTCAAAAAATAAAGGCGGAAAAGAAATAAAAAGTCGCAAAAAATGTATGTACAATGTGTATATGTAATATTCAAATGGTGGCTGAGGGAGTTTAGCCTTTGGGATGGGTGAAAGTGTGTGCGTCACACAAGACAAAATAAGAGTGTCCATGCAAATTGTGATGTGCTTAATATTGTTTATGTTCCGTACTATTTCCAGTTCTGAGCCAACTTTCCAACTCATCCAAATCTGGACTGATTCCTTCTCATTTGCATATGATAAGCTTGTCCTTGTTTTCCCCGTTGCAGTATGTGACGGTGAGTCCAGACCAGGGCCAGCTGCTGAAGGGGATGTTCGTGCCCTACTGCGAGGGCTGCGGCCCGGCTCAGCTGGCTCAGGCTGTCGGCATCGTGGGAGCCGTCATCATGCCGCACAACATTTACCTCCACTCTGCGCTCGTCAAGGTGCGACCTCCTGCTGGATGTGCGTACTAGGGCTGCACTAAATGTTGTTTTTCCATCGTCATTGCGCAATACACTCTTTTTGTGTTAGTTGAAAGAAAATATCATCAGAAATCTGTAATCTAAAATGTAACTCAGGGGTTTTCCTGGCTCTGAATGGGCCTTTTTGGAGGGGGGAGGGGGGGTCTACACAAGGCAGTAAGCATGATCTGACCTCGTACAGTAAACACAATGAGTCTGTGTTACCTCATTTGACAGAAATAGATAGATAGATAGATAGATAGATAGATAACTTTATTGTCATTACACATGTACATGGCAACGAAATACCGTTTGGAGCATGCCTCCGGGCCGCTGCTAATACAAGCGTCTTTCCATTTTTCTGTTATTTCTGACATTTTGATAAACAAAGAATGTATATTATACTTAGTAAATGTAGAGTAAATGAAACCCCAATTAACAAAACAATAAAATACATGTATTTAAATGAATTGCCGGGAGAGTCTGGTACAGCCAGAATCTGGACAGTAAAACTGAGATTGTCTCTCATGTTGTCTGGTGAATTGCTCTCAAACACATTCAGAGAGGATCAGAATTGCTATTTATTCTCTTAATTCTTATCATTTTGGTGCTGGTGATTTTCTTTTGGGTCTGGCTAAAACCACTTTGGGGGGGGCGGCAAAAAATCCTCTTTACAGGAAAAACCCTGTAACTGTAAATGTCTCTTTAGTGGTGTATTTTATGTTCAATTCAGTGTCCAATGTATTCAATAAATTACTGTAATTTCATAATTTGTTGTATTTAAGCAGACTACTGAAAGCAGCAGAAAGGCAGAACTGAGTACATATTAATATCTTTTTTTATTTTGTTGAAAGTAACATCGTTATTGTGATATTCAAAACAATATCATATGGCATATTGTTCTCATATCGTGCAGCCCTAATTTATAGCATTCCCCTTTTCTTATTAATCAACTGCACGAAACGTCATATATCAGCAAATCATGATGTGTCCAAATGTCCTCGTCAGTCTCGAGAAGTGGATCGCTCGAATAAGGAAGAAGTGAAAGAGGCCAACAAATATTTCTTCATTGAGTCGACGGTGGCGCTGTTCGTCTCCTTCCTCATCAACGTGTTTGTGGTGGCTGTTTTCGCCGAGGCTTTCTACGGACGCACCAACCAAGAGGTGGTGAGTAACAGCAGGGGAACTTCAAGCTGTCTTTTGGAAGTGTAAAAAAAAAAAAAAAAAATCTCTTTTCTTTGACTGCTGTGCTACAGATGTTGTTGTTTTTTTCATTCCAGTACAGCGTCTGCAATCAAACAGGAAGTCCTTATTTAGACATATTCCCGCTGAACAATCAAACTCTGGAGGTGAACCTCTATAAAGGGGTAAGTTTAAAGTGTCCTTTACTGTTGCTATAACAACTACAGAGCTGTTGTTAATGAAGGGACATGTTATGATTTGCTTAAGTTTTGTTGATTAGTCAATATCAATTTAATACATTTAAAGGGGCATTCCTGCTATTAAACGTCCAATGGCATAAACATTTCACTTTTTACTTTATTAACATGAGTTCCCCCAGCCTGCCTATGGCTCCCCAGTGGCTAGAAATGGTGACAAGTGTAAACCGAGCCCTGGGTATCCTGCTCTGCCTTTGAGAAAATGAAAGCTCAGATGGGCCGATCTGGAATCCTGCCCCTTATGAGGTCATAAGGGGGCAAGGTTACCTCCCCTTTCTCTGCTTTGCCCGCCCAGAGAATTTGGCCCCCCCATGAGAGAGAGACATCATGGCTTTCAAACGCTCAAAGTGGCAGTTGGTCAAGGACACACCGCCAGGCTCCACCTTGCCCCCCCCTCTCCTCCTCAAAAGCTACAGACTCAGAAGTGGCACATACTAAGGAAAGCTCATTGTGGGACTGGCTCTTGTGGCTGGAGTTCTGATACAGTATTAGGGGACCACTAAGGTCTATATAAAGAGACTTCAGATACAGTATTAGGGGACCACTAAGGTCTATATAAAGAGACTTCAGATACAGTATTAGGGACCACTAAGGTCTATATAAAAGAGACTTCAGATACAGTATTAGGGGACCACTAAGGTCTATATAAAGAGACTTCAGATACAGTATTAGGGACCACTAAGGTCTATATAAAAGAGACTTCAGATACAGTACTAGGGGACCACTAAGGTCTATATAAAAGAGACTTCAGATACAGTATTAGGGACCACTAAGGTCTATATAAAAGAGACTTCAGATACAGTATTTGGGGACCACTATGGTCTATATAAAGAGACTTCAGATACAGTATTAGGGACCACTAAGGTCTATATAAAAGAGACTTCAGATACAGTACTAGGGGACCACTAAGGTCTATATAAAAGAGACTTCAGATACAGTATTAGGGTCCACTAAGGTCTATATAAAAGAGACTTCAGATACAGTATCAGGGGACCACTAAGGTCTATATAAAAGAGACTTCAGATACAGTATTAGGGGACCACTAAGGTCTATATAAAAGAGACTTCAGATACAGTATTAGGGGACCACTAAGGTCTATATAAAAGAGACTTCAGATACAGTATTAGGGGACCACTAAGGTCTATATAAAAGCATCCAAAGAGCACCATGTCATGTGACCTTTAAGAATTGGTAAGAGACGAGTGGATGGTCAAATTGGAACCCACAGAGAGGGAAATACCATGAGTCTTAGGATCCTATCGTGCATCCGATGTAGTGCGGCGCCAAGCCCGACGCAAGTGTCTTTGCTATTTTAAGACTGTCCCGGGCCCACGTGGTTTAAATAGCAAATACACTTGCGCCCATCTTTGCGCCCATGGGCGTGCTGGTCTTACAGGGAGGTGTGTTCAGGTGCATTCTGGGCGTATTGCTATCTTGAGGCAGCAGGAAGTTGACCGCCATTGACCAAGAAAAACCTGATCTAAAGTCAATAGCGCAGCATTTCGTTGTTATTTAAACAGCGCATTAGTAAAATGCTCCTAGGCGTATGCACAGCGCGCACACTATGCACACACACAAAGTCACAACAACTCAAAGATATTCTTTCATAGATAGATAGATATTATTTGTCCACGTCTTTGTAGTGTGTTATGTAGTATTTTTGTAGTTTGTTCCCGGCATTATTTCCAGACAGGCGTCCGTCCATAGGCAGCTCTGTGTTGACGCTGCAGTTCACGTGCAGACCGTGCACCTGTCCACATGATGCACGTTGCACACAGAATTTGGGTTATATGAATGTAAGATGATTGCAGAAGTGACACTGATCTGTGTGCAGGGGTTACATTTTTATGATGTAAATTGAGGGAGCAAAAGCAGCATCGGCTCCAAATATCGGCTCAAGAAAATCGGCAGCCCATATTAGTCACCGGGTAAGGCTGATGTAAAAAAAGAAATCCAGAAATCGGGACTAAAACATCCATATCGGTCAATCCCTACTCTGTCATAATAAAAAAAACTGGGGGACTGTGTACAAGCTAATGTATGGGTCTGATAAGATTTTATTAAATCAGAATTGGACCTAACGGGATGTGAGTGTGACTTCCTGCTAGAATCGGCTGAATACTGCTCTCGTCCACTTCAGAGGCGATGCGCAGCTCATCTCAAACAAACCTAGTTTTCAGACTCAGCTGCAGCAATGGCCATTATTTGAAACATATGTTTTTTTGAACTTCAAAACATGTAAACCTACTATGAGACCCCTAGAGTACAAATATGACACTCGCTAAGTTTCCATCAACTTGTCAATCAAATTATCTGAAGTTTGGTAAAAAAAACTCATGTGAACAAAGCTGGTGAAAGTGTGTTTCCATCCAACGGCTTCAAAGCCAATAAAAACCTGTGGGTAATGATGTCACATGCTGTTTTGCGATCAAATTGGTATATTGAATAGATTTCAGGCATTTTGAGACATTTTAAGGTGTTTCCAACAAATGATCAATATTGCACAAGTTGTAATAGAGCTCATGTGCCACTTGACAGCGACACGTCAAGCTATAATAAGAAAACAACGACGCTATCAACACATTGATGATGCAGATGTAACTTGTCTTTTATTGTCCCTCCGGCACCGCTGCAAGACTCTTTTTTTGAGACATGTCTCGCTGTTTGAGCGTCTTCCATTGACTCCGGAGGACGTCCCACAGCTTGACATAACTTTTGTCGGCCATTTCCTTCGCGAGTTCCTGTTAAATTAAATTCAGAAAGTCTCTCGTCTCCTCGTCCGTCCACTTCCATCTGTCTTTGTTGACGCCCGCCATGTGTGCAAACAGAGAGGAAATACTGGGGGAAATGAACTAAAACTTCTTCTTCTTCGTTTTGTAGCAGGTTGCAACCATGAAATTACCTAAAATTGAATCGCAATTCATTATTTATTCGGCTTTTCCATCAGCGTTTATCACCTAAGCCAAATATAGATCAAGATAAAATCCGATGAGACCGAACATATTTCCTTTGAGTCAATATTCATGAAATTCCATTGAATGTTACTGTTTCCATAATGCAATTTTCGCTCAATATTACTTAATTTGGATAAAAATGTGTGGATGGAATCAAAGCTATTGAAGAGAAGTATAATAGGGTTTTTGTTCATTATGAGTGACCCCTTTTATTACACATAGTCATTTCATCCCTCTCCTGTTTACACTGAAGCAGCGTGGGGCCTTACTTGATGTCTGGTGCATGTAACGCTACCACCTGTTGACCGTCCTGTCTGTTTGCAGGGAGTGGTGCTCGGCTGTTTCTTCGGCCCGGCAGCGCTTTACATCTGGGCCGTGGGGATCCTCGCAGCGGGTCAGAGCTCCACCATGACTGGAACGTACTCCGGCCAGTTTGTCATGGAGGTCAGTGGAGGAGGGAGAACCAGCCGTGCACAAAAACACTCACCTGTAGCGAAATAAGTGGAAATGTCGGCCCTGTTCCTTTATCACAGTCACCTGTCAGTCAGATTAAGCTGTTATTAATTTAAGTGAGGTGATGGTACATCAAATCATTAAGTGCCGTTTTCCTGTAAATGTCCCAGACTCTGTGTTTTCTGACCCGCAGGGTTTCTTGAACCTGCGCTGGTCGCGTTTTGCTCGGGTGTTGTTGACCCGCTCCATGGCCATCACCCCCACCCTGCTGGTGGCCGTCTTCCAGGACGTGCAGCACCTGACGGGCATGAACGACTTCCTCAACGTGCTGCAGAGCATGCAGGTCAGGCAGTGGGGGGGGGGGATCCGCTAGACGTGTTGACGTCAGGACGTACCTTGTGGCCCGCCTTTTAGAGCAGATTCTTTTTTCGCGACACAACTGAAGAAGGGTGTTTGGTGTTTTTTTTGCCCCCAACAGTTCCTCCCAGGCAGCGCGGCAGTGGTTATGTTCAGGGTTAAGGTTAGGGTTAGCTGCCTGGAAGGCAACGTTGGAGGCAAAAAACACCATCGAGCATGGAGAAGTAGCTCACACAACCCCACTTTAAAAAATCCTAACTATCTCTTTAATCTCACAGTCTAATACATTTCGTTTTCTTGTTTTTAATGAAAGTGTTTTTAACTTTTTTACTTTAACGAAGCAATGTGCCTTAAAGATAATTCAACTTTTTTATATTAATGAACGCCATTTACATTCAAGACATTGCCAAATGAGTTGAAAGCTAATTAATACTCAGATCAGCTCCACACAGATCTAGAAGATTGTGGCGTCCGGCGACTTTCCCGCTCAGAAACTTAAATGACGATTATAACCTCTTCTGAAGAGTCCATCATGCTTTTTTAATCCTCCGTGTCCTCCTTGGCTACTAGCAACTGCATGGGGGAGGGGTGGGTTAGGTGCACGATGTAGTCTTGTATCATGTGGAAAATTGAGCGAATATAATTACCACTTCTGAAGAGTCCATCATGGTTTTTTAGTCCTCCGTGTCCTCCTTGGCTACTAGCAACTTCATGGAGGAGAGGTGGGGGTGGTGAGCCATCACAGAAGAGACAGATACTACACAATTTAGCATTTAGGAAAAATATCTGTTTAAAATACCTGTTTATTGCTGACTACTCATGAAATGCTATACATTTTAGTATTATAATGTGTTTATGTACATATACTGTACATTCTTCTCTCCCAGTTGCCATTTGCCCTGATTCCCATCCTCACTTTCACCAGTTTGCCATCTCTCATGAATGAGTTTGCCAACGGATTGTAAGTTAATCTACGACATAAAGCATAAAGACACAAAGACCAATGATGATATATATATATATTTCCTGAAAACACACTCTTTCTTTTTTTCCTGCAGAGTGTTCAAGATCGGAGGGGGCCTGGTGATCTTGATCGTGTGTGCCATAAACATGTACTTTGTCGTGGTCTATGTGACGGAGCTCAACAGTGTGTGGCTGTATGTGCTGGCAGCGTTCCTCTACGTAGCATACCTGTCATTTGTGGGATATTTGGTATGTAACATTGTAACATTAATATCCAGCTTGTTCCACTGTTTTCCAGCTACTTAATCTCCAGCTATGAGGCAGCATAGTCAATAATGTCAGAAGGTAGAACCAGAGAACACTACCTGGTCAATGCTCATTCACAAGATCTTATCTTGTGAATGAGCATTGTTGTTGTTGTATCATCGTATAACTTCTAATATTATAATTCCTTTTGGTTTATTATTTTATACTTTAACCCTTGTATGGTATTTGGGTCAAATTGACCCATTTCAAATTTTTACAAGAAGAAAAATGGTACAAGCTACATGTTGTCTACCTGAGAATCAACGGCCTTTCCTTATTTTCTGTGATAAACATGTATTCCTGACTTAATTCTGAAAATTATTCTGGATATGACCATGTTTCCATAGTGGATTTTTAACATGAATTATAACCTTATGACAAAAAACCAATCCCACTTCCATTCTTAATTGTGTTCTAATAGAGACTGACTGCATTTCCTAAACATATATATAAAGACAATATTTGTTAATAGATTATGAAGTAAAATTTGATTTCAGAATTGTTTTTAAAACCCTAAATAAGTCAGGGATCAATTTGATCAATTTGAGGGTCCCGAAAGTGAAGACAATAAAAGGGTTAAATGTCCTATTGCAGCCTGTGTGTGCATGCTGAACTACTTCTTTTGTAACTTTAATTCTGTAAATACACTTATAAATGAAAAGAAATCACACAGCAGCATAGCTCACCATTTGAACACTGCATCTCATATAGGGGAAAAAATTGACATATCTCTCTATATTGCAGTAACAGTTCGATTTCTTTTATAAAGTTGAGCCAATGTTCAATATTCACTGTATATCAGATAAAATATGTCATGCATTATTATAACATGAGACACCATCACACTGCTCTATATTCTTATGTCAGGATGAGAACCGGGATATGAATTGCCAGCAATAAGTGTTTTTCTTTTAATTTCATTTCATTTTATATATTTATTATACAGGAAAGTTAGAAAAAGTAACATTACATTACAGTATAAAAAACGGGCCTGACTCAGTTTAAAAACTGGTTTTCAGCAGGTTCCTGTTCTGCAGAAACATAAAACATGGGTACTGCACGTCAAGACAGACATTAATGCAAGACATCGATGTAGAAAAATACATTTTGACAACTGAAAACAATACAGTTACATAAGGACAAAGACATTTATACAAGACATCTATATAATAATCACGGAGCATTAAACACTCGCAAAACACCAATTCCAATGAATAAATATCAGTAAATGTTGGATCAGCCTCAGTTCAATAGTAGCATCTACAAATTCCACTGAAAATAGGTCATTTCTGTAAAGATTAATTGCTCAGCCTTAATCTTATAGTCTACTGAATGTGTGTCCTTTGTCAGATCAGTGGACTGATTGTGTGTGTGTGTGTGTGTGTGCGTGCTCTGCAGGTGTGGGTGTGCCTGATAGCTCTGGGGGTTTCCTGGCTGGATCCGACCTCCAGCAGAGGGAACGACACCTCCATCCTGATGGAGCAGCAGCCAGAGTCGGACTCCTGAACCAAACAAGGACATGTGTTCCTAAGGTGGAGCTGTGAGAAAACCCACTGACCTTTTCTCTTCCAGCACATTTAGTCTTCTTAAAGTGCCCATATTTTGCTCATTTTCAGGTTTCTAACTATATTTTGAGGTTGTACCAGAATAGGTTTCCATGGTTTCATTTTCCAAAAACACCGTCATTTTGTTCTGCACATTGCTGCAGATCCTCTTTTCACCCTGTGTGTCCAGGTCTCTGTTTCAGCTCCAGAGTGAGACATCTCACTTGTTTTAGCTTCAGGCAGTGGTGAACCAGGAGGTGAACTGGCACCTCTCCAGCTACTAAGGTTGGGGAACAGGTGAAACACATTAGACAAGGGCAGGAAAACAAACAGACAGGAAGTAAGACAAGACAAGACTACCAAAATAAAACAGGAAACAGAAACACACCATAACAGAATAATGGGGAAGAAAACAGTTTCAGTACCTTCAAGCAGTATGTACAAATAAAATGTTATAATTAATCAAATTGAGGCGACCTGGTTGAACGAGCGGCCCATGTACAGAGAGTCTTTACCGCAGCGCCCGCGGGTTTGATTCCGACCTGCAGCCATTTGTTGAATGTCACCCCCCCCTCCCCTCGCATGTCTTCAGCTGTCTTCCCCTATCAACTAAAGGCCTAAAACGCACACATACACAAAAATGAAGGCGACCTGGACTTGAAAACTAATCAAAAAACAACAGCTTCCTAGTTCCACTTTTAGTTTGGAAGTGCGTAACGACTCCCAACAGCCTGCAAGAGAAGCAGGCAGGCAAATCAAATATTTGAGACTTTTGTAAAGTAAAATTGAGACTTTTTAATGCCTTGTGAGAACCTTTTTTAAATTTTTTGGAAATTGAATTCAAAGCTTTTTAAGACTTGATGCAGTCTGTCTTTTGGCCACAAGGAGGCAGTGCAGGCCCCCAAAGCCCCTCCTCAGCTACAGTAACTGTCTGAACAGCATAACACAACACATTAAATGACACAGTTTGTTACATCACGCTTTATGTGTTGTTCAGGCTGCACAGTTCTCTTAAGACCTCCATGGGCTGCACAGGAACAGCATTATTGTACCAAATCCAATGAGTTGAGTTATTCCTGTACATTCAGATGTGTTTGGCGGGCCTGTGGTGGTGGTGTGTCTGAAGAGTTGCATCTATTGTGTAACAGAAAGCAAACACTGCTGCTTTCGAATTCCAGTCCTGAAGTGCTTCAGCGTTTGCAGGCCGAGGAGAGGCGGACGGACAGGTTTTTCTTTGCATTGTGGCGGGGAAGTTTTTTTTTTTTTTTTCCGGTCATGGAGGCAGAGTTATGTAAGAGGGGAGAGTCTTCCCACCGCCCCTCTCTGTTTTTGTTTTTCTCAATGAGCCAATGTCTCCCTGCCGAGGCCTCACAGCCTGTCCAGTAGGCCCCTTTCCTGGAAACATAGCCTAGCAGAGGCCACTCAGGGGCAGGCCTGCAAGGTGGGAGGGGAGGGGAGGGGAGTGGAGGGAGAGGGAGGGTGGGCTCTTCCAGCAAATCACATGATGGTAGACCCTACAGTCCCAGCCCTACATGAGGCTCAAATGCTGCAAGCACATTTCAACAGCCAGTTTATCATCAACGTGATTGGATGTGGCTAATGCATGGCAGAGTGCATGAGGCTGTAAGTAGAGGCTGTTGATTCCCATGTGGGAAGTGTAGAAATAGAACCACAACGCCTGGTTGTGTGTGTGTGTGTGTGTGTGTGTGAGGTTAATGTGATTTTTATCTTTTGCCTTTAATGTCAACATCTCCACAGATTTGAGCTATTCAGTATAATTTGATGGACAGAATATATCTGAATATTTTCTCATTTGTCCCCCGTGGTATATTTTCAATTGATTTAGATAAATATGATCTAAGCTATTTAAACAGTGTTGTATCGTCATGTAACCGATTTAAGTCGCTGATTTATTTTTGTAAAAAAGATACCCAGGATGCATTTGTTATAGCAGAAAGCCCCATGTTGTTTTATTACAGCGACTTCAACTGCGAAACTGACTGATTTATTGTGTTGCAATTATACAAAATTGTAAACAAACCGTCCCACTGAACAAACACAATAAACCACAACAATGAAATACAGTTATTTATGTCTGGATTATTTCAAGATAATCACATTTGCATCTCTTTTTGTTGCACCCTGTGATCATAAAACATTTCCATTTCTGTTTGAAATGTGCCACACATGATTTATTTCTCCTTCCACCATGCTGTTTTTCTCATTTTTGGTTGTGTTGACGCATGGAAGATGCATGCTACCTGATGTCTGAGTGTCCACTGCAGCACCTTTAACCCTCAGCTCAGGGCCTTTTGCTCTTCTTCCCAGAGGAATGCAACATTTCCAGAGACCAGGCAAAGATAATGAATTTCAAGTTGATTTAGTTAACAGTGGCATCAGCCTTAAACCGCATGACATTTTCCAGCTGTGCAGTCCATACTTATTTTGTATATTTATTTTTTTTACACAGATCTGTCAGTGCTGCCCTAAAATGTCCGACACCAGGAATGCTAACAGCAGAGCCGTTCTTGTTTATGTCTTGCATTGTGGCCGCTGTGGGCACCGGCTGAGCTCGCAGTGTGACGGGCCCATGTGTTCGCAATGGGCACAGGGACTATTCCAACAGTGTGGTTATTCCTTTATTACAAGTTCTCTTTATCTGTTTTATCCAGCTTCACAGATGTATGCAGCTTGTCTTCATATATGTGTTTTTAATGTAAAAAATAGCACAGATTTGCTGTTGCTCAACTCCACATAACAGTCGCTCCCCCCCCCCCCCCCCCCCCCCCCCCCCCCCCCGTTGCATTACAGCAGAGGGACCACTGTGATTACCGAGAGGTTTCTGAGGATGAGGAGGCGCTGCAGAAAATATAAATGTCTGGGGACCAGTGGGTCCAAACCCACTTCTATTTATTTGAACAAAGTTAAAAAATAAAAAAAAGTACGTCAAATTTAGTTTTACTGTCAGCACAGTGAAAAATGAGTTTAAAATACTTAGAATTTGTCTGCAGCTGACTGCAACTTATTTTAATTAAAAACAATAGAAACAGCAACTGTTGGTGCATTTTCTTCTAATGAATGACTGGATTTTGACCTAAATAATTACAAAATCAACAAAGTAAGCATCATGTGATGTTGGGGATGAGTCTCATGGTAAATAACTGCAGTAGAGGCTGCTGAGATTGGAACTTGTGGTTCCCAGAGAAGAGTCCCCCAGCAGTTTTTAGCTAAGTTTCATTTTATTATTGTGTCAGTAACGGGAAGTAGAGAGAAAACGAAAGGAGCCTGGGTCAGTTAGCATGTAGTTCTGCATGGACATGGACAAATACACCAACACAACTCTTCTGTTGGGGGGGATAGTCAGTGCAGATTTAGGGGGTCCAGCAAATTATTCAAAACACATGGAAACATCTGCCAGCTGTTACATGCATCATATGCACACTATGTTTAGTGTTTTTACCAAATATATCTATTTAAAAGCCTGTTATTTAATAAGCCTCAACACTGTTTTTGGTCCCCCTATTAAGCAGGGGGTTGTGATATCGCGATATTACGCGTTAAAACTGCGATTTGTATGCTTGTTTACGAACATGTATGTAATGTGAAACGTAAATGTGCAATTTCCAGACAATAGCCTAATCCAAAAATTAAACATTACAGGCAACGATTAACGTTAAGTAGTCTACAGGTCTTGTTTTAGATGGTTATTCTGGCCACCATTAATTAATAATATCTCCCTAAAACATTTATTAAAGTTGAATAACAGTCAAAAAATGCAATTTGTAGAAAATAACATATAGGCTACACAAATAATGAAAACAAAGGTAGCCTACTTGCCTCAAAACTAATAATTTAACATAATTAATACATACTACGCTGCCTGTTTTCATCTATATGTTGACGTCGTTGCGAAATGAACATGACTTTAAATTATTTACAAATGTGATCTCATTTTTCGAGCAGCGCTGGAATGTGTTCGGTGCGGCGCGAGCAGGACGAGAGGAATGCATTGGCCACGCCCCCCCCCCCGTCCAGGGCGTCCAATCAGGGCGCGGACACGGTTTCAAGGCACCCGCGGAGTCCCAACCGTAGAAAAACAAAGCCCCGGACAACAACAAAACTCATATTTTACATCTAACTGCACACGAGAATCCGTTTTATTGTATCGGGACCGACGGAAGAAGTCGACTCTCGGTGTTTTTCGTCGCTATTTAAGGCCTTCCGGGCGGTGTTGTTTATCTGTAGTAAGGGGGGGCTTGAAACCGCCCTCCCTTGCCCCATTTCCTCGGTTGTTTTCCTTCTCTCGCCTGGATTCTCCATGTTGTTGGTGCAAGAGTGAAGACTTCGCAGCGACGGGTAGAGGGGGGCTGCTCGGCGATATTCCCCGTAATAGTAGTAGTAAACCCGAGACGACGGAGCTGGCAGAGTCTCAAATAGCCTCCAAAAAACATATCCAAGTGCCTTGCTCCCTCCCCGGGCGGCGGACCTCCGAAAGAAGAAGAAGAAGAAGAAGAAGAAGAAGCGGCGGGGAAATAAAGAGGACCCAGGAACAAGATAAATCCTTCTCCCATCGAGGATTGTTCCTGAGGCGGATGTCAAGTTACCTCGGTGAATAATTGAGTCGGTTTGCCAATAGAACCCAATGAGGGATGCCCATCAGTGCTCGGGGACAGGATTTGAGGATTTTGAGGGCTCCGTGATTGTCAGATGGAAAGTTCTGTTATCACCCAAGTGCAGAAAGAAGACGTTCAAGTGTCCCCGAAAACAGGTGAGACCGCCCGCGCTGCGTGCACTTTGAATTATTATTCCATCTGCTTCATGTGGTGCGATATTATTAGCGTGTTTTCTGAATAATGGTCGGTGTGTGAAGACCGCCTGGAGTCGCCCATTTGACAGTTGAGCGCTGCGGACGCTGCTTGAGCGCGGCATTGCCCCTTTTTAATTTTACACTCATCAAGAAAATATAATATTAAGATCGTTAAGCACTATAAAATACATAGCCATCGAGTCTAAAATAATCACAATGTGCTTATTTACTAATTCTATTAAGCTGTTTTTCCCTCACCTGCAGATCTTAAAGGGCTAGAATAAAAAATATGATCCATCGAGCTGGGTTATTATGTGTTTACCACAGCTAAGTTGCCCCTATACTGTTGGATCTATAAGGTCCCAGCCTCCATTATGTACTGGGTTTGCCATCCACAGCTTAGCTATTGTTGATCCTGTTTGGATCTCTTTTTGTGTGTAAATCTCTGTCGCCTCCGAACATGTGGTGTTGTGATCATGGATTATGGTTGAGATCTTCTTCTGCTGCTAGTGATAATAGCCAGTTCTCTTATAAAAAACAAAAAAAAACCAAGCTGCTGTGTATTTTTATGTCGATCAGGTTCCAGCTTGTCTGGCACCATCCCATATCCTACTACTACCAGGTACAGCATGAGGAGCTTGTCTGTCACCACAGGCTGCATTATAGTACAGTGAGACCCAGCTGCTGGGTTCATTTAAACTATGATGTGGTGTTGTGTTCATATTTAGGTGTAGGGGGGTGGGAGTTAGGTGTGTGTGTGTGGGGGGGGGGGGTCACAGATCAGTGCGCGGCAGTAGCATTAAAGACTGCTGCACTGTTCCTGTTTGTATTTTACTAGACAAGCACTCACAGTTTTCTGTGTTAAATCATAATCCCGATGGTGTAAAGGGTGAGGGGAGGGGGGGGGGGGGGTCTGGAATGGCTGCTGATTAACGTGCGACTTTATAGAAATACATACCAGGTCCCGCGGTGTTGACAGCGGAATGCACAAACACACCCCTCTGCACACGCCCATTGTAGCGCCGTTTCAAAGATTTCGTTGTTTGCACGCTTTCCTCCGGCTAGAAACAGGCTTCTCTCATTGATTCTGCCTCACTACTTGGTGGCTGATGTCGTGCATATTGCATGATTGCAGGTACTGCTTTAGAAAAGCATTCACCCTGTATTTTTTTTTCTTCACATTTTTTTAAATTAATTAACTGAGTGTATTAAAATCCTAATAGAAGGATTAATCTGCTGTTATCTGTCCACCCTTTTACATGCGTTAGATTTTAACTGTTATGTCATACATACATGGCCAGCACTGCCTTCCTGTGGGAAATCAATAGGTCTGCTTAACACTGATTGGCTGTCAGGATTCACATTAATCATGTGGATTATATTGAAGGCATATCTTGATATGTTCAGGGGGTAAATGGTGTGCAGGACTAATAAAGGACATTTGAGGCATTACCAAATCAAGCTCCTTTGTCTCTTAAACATGATGTTGTGTAACATGGCCATTGGTGGGTCTGCATTATGTCTTCACAGCAGCGAGTGTCCGCATGGAAACTGTAGATTAGTAGAAAGAAATCTCTCTCCCTCTCCACTTTTGACTGTTTATCACCAGTTCTTCTTCTTCTTCTAGAGACTGAGTGTGTTTACTATCATGGCTCTGTAAAGATGGCTTTACGTTTGCAAGTCCCCACATGATGAAACACACTAGAGGGGACTTGCAAGAATGTTTTTCTCTCTTTCTTTCTCTACAAGCCTTGTATGGGGCTGGGGCACTCATGGATTATGCTAACTGATCAAAGACCTGGACCGAGCGCTGAGGTGTGACTGCAGGTCTGGCTCGCTGACTGGCCGTCTGTCGGTCCTCGCTGGCTTCAGGCAGCCCCGAAAGGTCTCGGAGTTTAAAATGGTTGGAATGTTTTCTGTCTGTGTTTTCTGTTGAAGGTAGTGCTGAAAAGTGTGGGTTTTCCCGCCCTCTGTGATTATATAACACGTACCAGCCATTTCCAGCAGAGGCAGGCGCATTGAAAACACATCTCATGTGTCCATCCCTGTAGGATGGCACAGGACGGATGGTGCCTTTACAAGTCGCTCGTGACTAATTTCACAGAATTTATGTGATTGATTTTAATAATACCATCCCCATCTGTTTGTGCATGGAAAAACAAACAAGGTTACGGATTTCTGACGCGTGATTCAAGGTCCCACTTAACATTTCCGTGTTGACAACATGCAGTTTTACTTGGTTTCCTCATGAAAGTCTCTCTTTCTCTGCGCTGAACAGGCCAGGTGAGCCGCTCTGCCCTGAAACAGCCTCGGAGTTGTAACATCTTCAAAGCGCTCTTCTGTTGCCTCCAAGCTCAGGATGGCCCCAAACCACCACCACCACCACCAACACCTTCCCAGCAGGCCTTGCTGGAGTCGCAGGAAAATGGGACAGTTGTCAAGGTAACATTATTTTTATTCCAGCGATGTTTCACACCACTGAAAATGCAATTTTTTGAAATCCCTCAGTTCAGTCCTGCCTTTATTCTTGTTTATTTAAGATTTCACTTCCTTGTCACACCCACACACACACACACACACACACACACACTGCTCGCCATAAAAGAGGAGGTGCTTGAATAGTTTGGGCATCTGTAGCAATAAACTTAACATGTGTTGTAAAAATGTGCTTAGTATTGTCTTCAAGTGTATTTTTCTTTTTTTTTACAACTGCGCGCTAAAACCACCGCTGCACCTGCTCTTAACATGTTGAAAGCTAACCGCAACTGTCTGCGGATATGGAATCACTTTGATGTTCACACTTGATCCTCCAAGGAAGATAAGAACGACAGAGCGACTACCAATCCTTTAGGCAGGCGGCGAGCAGAGAGTCGGGCATTGTGTGCCCAGGAACTGCTGAGGTGGATACAAAAATAAAGCTTTGAGCGCCTGCTGCACACACTGCCAGCCTGATTACAGCTTCAGGACCATGGAAGAGGCATCTAAATGAGATGCCATGTTGGTCCACATTGAGGAGCGTCCTCCAGCATCAGAAGCAAACAGGAAGCAGCATCTGTAGGCGCTGGTTAAATGAAACCCAATTTAACGCTGGCACTGAAGGGGTTATGTTGCATTGCATTGTTGAGTTGTAAAAAATTGCTGTTGCTCGGGTATAGTATGTGTTCTCAATCTTAACTTTCCTTCCTCAGCGGATTTTCTTTTTATGTTATGTAATACATTAATGATTCATTTCAGATGGACTGTGGTCATAAAGGGCCTTGAAAGAAACACAATTAAATAAATAAATCAATAAGAAAAAATCAATAAAAAATGCAAACTAAACTGGACATGTGAAAATGCGATTATATCAAGTTAATGTGTTCTCCCTGCCCGTAGAGGTGCTTTTGGAAGATCTAATGAATGACATAAATATGCTAATCCTGAAGTTATCCAACATAGAAGCTGTTACAGTAAATAATGAGGCTCACTCGTTCTTCCCCACACATACATGCAGTTCTCAAACTGAGTCTTATCTAATTTCCCAGAGGTAACATTAAACAGCCAAGGTCTGTTTTTCACATTAATCACTCTACCATCAGGACTAATCATGCTGCTGAGGTATCAACACAGCACAAGGCAAGTTATAGACAGGTAGGTGTGTGTGGGACGGTGCAATTAAAATTAATTAAAATTCTTTGTGTGTCTCCTCAGCAATGTGAACCTAGCCTCCTGCCTGAGGTGGAGGCCCAGGACCAGGGGAAGATATGTGTGGTCATAGACCTGGATGAGACCCTGGTGCACAGCTCATTCAAGGTACCAAAGCAAAGAAATCATTCACTTGACCTCCACATAAGTGGATTTTTCTTCATGTCAATGCCTCATTTTTATAAGTTTAGTATTGTGCAGTTTGAGTGAAAGCATCTCATATATACTTGTAGCAGTAGTGTATTGGTCTGGTTCTGCTGGGATTCTTTATTAACCTGTATTAGAGTACCTGCACTGAAACCATCTCACGTGCTTGAGGAACATCAAGTGAATGCCATGCTGTTTGTGGAGGCTCTTCACTGTGATTTATGGCAGCCGTGTGGAGTGTTGAGTCGTTATGTAATGCCATGTGAATGCACACAGCGCAGCCATGTGAATGAGCATGCCAACCATCTCCTTCTGTGTTCTCCCTTCAGCCTATAAGTAACGCAGACTTCATCGTGCCTGTGGAGATAGAGGGGACCACACACCAGGTAAACTAGTGTGTGTGTGTGTGTGTGTGTGTAGGGAACTGTGCTTGTGTAAGTACAGTATGTTGATGTGTTTGCAGTGGTTGCTGAGCTGAAAAGGGATGGGTCTTGGAACTGATCAGCCAGGTTTTGTTTTGACGGGCACAAGGAGCCCTCTGCTGGCCAGATGTTGAACAGGAAACATCAGCATGAAAATGAGTCATTTCAGCCCAGATCATTTAAAATGCCACGTATAAGTGATACAGTACACATTACTGCCTCTGTGAAAAATACTTGCACACTGTGTTGGACCACTTGTTCAGCTTCTCACTAGTGGACATGTGGAAATGTAATTAACTCAGAAATGTGATTCCTGGGACCCCATGTGCTGGCAAGCGGTCGTCTTTGGGCCTCTGCCTGGTTCAAGTAATCCAGGATAGGCTGGTTAACACCGGCACGGCCTGTTCTTGATTACTTGTTTCAGGAACTGGCCATTAGCAGCCAACGGACCGGAAACAATAAGTTGATGATACAAATGTAAAGGCAATCAAATGAGATTGAAATAGAGCTGTTGGTGGGACAGCTTACTGATGGTCTGTCTGTGTTACAGGTGTATGTACTGAAGAGGCCCTACGTGGATGAGTTCCTGCAGAGAATGGGAGAATTGTTTGAATGTGTGCTGTTTACAGCCAGTCTTGCCAAGGTAATTTACATCAGATGCTGAAACTCAGCCTAAAAAAAGACATTTGTTTGTTTAATGTCATGTCTGATCTTTCGGAGGTTGTTCTGCTTTCTCTCGCCCGTTTAGTTCTCCTTTTCACTGGCATAGGAGCTGCTTAACTCGCTGTTAGCCACTTTAGTAGACACCCCGCTCACGCTTAAAGCTATAGTTTTTTTCTGCGTTCATCTGGAGCCGGTTGCTTCATCTCTTTTGGAGTTCTAACTTATAACCTCATTGATTGTTAGTGGAGATTCATGCTTAAATACATTAAAATACGTTGCACCACACTTGTTACTAAATAATTACACATACAAAAATCTAGATGGGAATGCTGCGTTGTGGGTAGGGGTGGGAATCACCAGACATCGTGACATAAGTATCATTGTGATGCTTATGTCACAATACAATATTATTGCGATTTAAACATATTGCGTCATTCTGTGATATATTGCAATTTTTTACCTATTTTCCCAAAAGGAAACTTTCTCAACATCTGTTTCATCTAAAAAGATACATTTCTCTGTTTGTTCATATTGCTGCAAAATGGGATTGTTAAGCAGACAAACTGACCCTCACATATATAATAATAGATGGATACGTGGCGTCTGTGTATCAATACAGTATTGCCATGGAAAATATTGCAATACTGTGCTGTATCCATTCCCCCCTCCCCCTCCACCCCCCTATGTACTACAATAGTGTATCTTGTATCTTCAACTGAACCATCTGACAGAGCTAATGCTATCTTGCTAACATATGGCCCGCAGATTGTAGATGAAGAGGCGATATTATATGGTCAACATATTTGAAACTCTTTATTAATAATAACCCCTTGAGATGTAGCATCTTGTTTTTGGAGGGGGTCCTTAAAGGCAAGAAAATACATTCACAGTTAGACAAGACAGTTAACAAAACAACTTGAGGGGACCTAAAAAAAACAACCTACACACATACTGATAGACAAACCACCCATATCCTCCCCATTCCATCCATTCCATATTAGATAATAAACAGTTAAGGTCATTAATATAGACCGTTGATAAAAGAATACAAGATAAATAGTAAAAGTATCTAGTATGAGGGAAACAGTTGCAGTTTGTATGCAAATAATTAAGAAGAGACATATCTGACATGGCACTTGATAAAATGCTTTTTCAATAATGATGTATACCTCTGACTATCAAACGTTATGCCAATAACGCCACACTAAATGACTAAATAGGGCCTGTGAAGTAAGCATCATAATATATCTCCCACTCATTCTATAATGCATGATACGTCTAACTCTGAAACACATTTATCCTGCAAATTAACCAAGGCAGTTGCTACAGACTGTGATGCTACAGTGACTTCCTGTAGTTTTTATTGGTGCATTGCAGTTTAGGAAACCACAAGTCAAACCTCTTAGTATTTACGAAGAACTTAAAGATCATTCACACAACACAAACGTAGGAATTGGTTTTTAAATAGCTGGTGCAACGTCATCCAGATGAGTACATTTGGATGTGTGATGCTATTTCTTAGCTATTTGCTGTAAGAATAACACCTTTGAGTTGAAAGTGCTTCATTAGTCCAACCTGCTTTTCCCTCCCCTCCTCCCCCGGGCTCCATCAGTATGCAGACCCAGTGACGGACCTGCTGGATCAGTGTGGTGTTTTCCGGACCCGGCTGTTCCGGGAGTCTTGTGTTTTCCACCAGGGCTGCTATGTCAAAGATTTAAGCCGCCTCGGCAGAGACCTCCACAAGACCCTCATCCTGGATAACTCCCCTGCCTCCTACATCTTCCACCCTAATAATGCTGTGAGTTTTCATCTCCTTCTGTCAGAAAAATCTCATAGCTTTGACAATATGACATAAATCATATTGGTATCCATCATTCAAAAGATGGGGCGCATGCTCTTAGACCTCTGTCTCTTCAAGCTTATAGAGGCCTGGAAAACTTCAGGCACAAAAGTTAGTTTGAAAAAAAAAAAACGATAGGGACAAAGATTTTCTTCAGACTCAAGTTTGATGAGAAGGAGGTCTGGCAATGTGAGATTAGCTCTTACAAAATCATAGATGACATAAAATATAAACATCACTCAACACATTACGTTTCAACCCAACATTAAACACAATGAACAAATTACTCAAGTTTTTCTCTAAAATGATATAGTCCTCGATGTTTTGAGGTATTTAATGTTCAAAGTGTATTTCTAATTTCATCCTGATCAGGGCTGCAGCTAATGATTATTTTAATCATTTATAAATGTTTGGATTCATTTCTCTATATATCGTAATTGTGAAAACTACCATTTATACACCAAATGTCTTGTAAAACTATGTATCAGCTATCATAATAGTTGCTGATTGTTTCAGTTCCAAATTCTGATTTATAGAAATTTACACTGCACATACAAAACACATTAGAATCAGAATTACATATTTAGGTCAAGTTTAAATTGCACACCTGTTTTATATAGTCCTTAGTGGTCCCCGAATACTGTATCTGAAGTCTCCTTTATATAGACCTTAGTGGTCCCCCAATACTGTATCTGAAGTCTCTTTTATATAGACCTTAGTGTTCCCTAATACTGTATCTGAAGTCTCTTTTATATAGACCTTAGTGGTCCCTAATACTGTATCTGAAGTCTCTTTTATATAGACCTTAGTGGTCTCCTAATACTGTATCTGAAGTCTCTTTTATATAGACCTTAGTGGTCCCTAATACTTTATCTGAAGTCTCTTTTACATAGACCTTACTGGTCTCCTAATACTGTATCAGAACTCCAGCCACTAGAGCCAGTCCCATAATGAGCTTTCCTTAGTATGTGCCATTTCTGAGTCTGTAGCTTTTGAGGAGGAGAGAGGGGGGGCAAGGTTCAAGGCTGGGGGTGTGGACTTCCATTTTGCTCGTTTGAAAGCCATGATGTCTCTCTCTCATGGGTGGGTCAAATTCTCTGGGCGGGCCAAGCAAAGAAAGGGGAGGTAACCTTCCTCTTATGACCTCATAAGGGGCAAGATTCCAGATCGGCCCATCTGAGCTTTCATTTTCTCCAAGGCAGAGCAGGATACCCAGGGCTCGGTTTACATCTATCACCATTTCTAGCCACTGGGGGGCCATAGGCAGGCTGGGGGAACTCATGTTAATGTTGAAAAACCTCATAAAGTGAGATTTTCATGCCATGGGACCTTTAAACACTGCTTAAGTGTATTTGCTCAACTGGCAAGTTCAGTTTATATGTGATTAATTTCTTTCAAAGCCAAAGTTTGTGAGTGACGGTCTGTTTTCTTCAGGTTCCAGTGGTGTCATGGTTCGACGACGTGGACGACGCTGAGCTGCTCAACCTTCTGCCTGTGTTTGAGGAACTCAGTCAAGCAGACAATGTTTACACCCAGCTGGACCAGCTCCGTGGACACTAAGCTCTCAGTGGACCCACTCAGCTCTTGTTAGGAGCTTAAAACTTTATCAACAACAACAGAACCTTATAGCGACAATAGATACTAGAGTTCTCCTAGTCGCTGCACAAAATCCTCAGTTTAGAAAATTGTATTAGCGTGGGGTTAAGGAAATTCCAAGCGTGGAAAACACAATGTGTTAGGCACAGCTGAAAATATAGATTGCAATCGGAGGCCTTTTCCTCAGAACCTCAGTGCTGACATTATTGACAACCACTATTTGAAAGACCAGGAAACAACAACCAAAGCAATCCCATCACCATCACTCCAGTTAGAAATATTAAAGTGGTTCTTTTGCCAAAGCAGAAGCCTGCCTGCCCTGACTTGACTTTTGGACATTTTGTTTTTTAATTATTATAATTATTCTTGTGCCTTTTTAAGGAACAAAAAAAAAAAAACAGCTCTTTTTTTAAATTCCCACAAGATTTTATACATTCATTGATTTCTTTTTATAGGTTGTTTTATAAGGAAATCTATTTTTAAAAGGTGAAAATGGTTCCTCTATGCAATCCAGTTTCTTAATTACATGGACAGTAGTTTCTAAGTAGCCAGTCAATAATTGTATTCTGCAAATGTAAACATTACTGTAGCCTTATTTACCTTTCAATGGGCAGCAAAACAGTGTACTTTATGTATTTGTACAATATACATAATTTCTACAAACCATGCAAATATACATCATTAGTGATCAGATTGATATAAGTTACGTAAATAGGGGGAAATCTAAAAGCAGACACACTGGAATATGTTGGCACATAGGACGACCAGAAATGCCACCACAGTTTTCCTTCAAGGTTAATAATAGTCCATTTGTTACTGTGTGTTTCTTTTATTACGATGTGACAAACAACTTGCACTTGTTTTATATTGACAGTGCTGAAAGTCAAAACTGTGCCTTGGAAATTCGGACAGAGAATGGTGTTCTGCCTGAAAAGAGATTTGTAGGCCTACACACTCTGATGTGTCATGCTGAGCGTGAGAAAACACTGTCAAGAGCGAGTGTAATGCCATGTGGCTGTGGTACTTGCAGTGCAACACTTGAAAATATCAAATCTGATTATTTTTTTTAAGCATGTGTGAGTGTTTTTTCTATATTTATTGGCCAAACATCTGTATTGTCCAGTACTTCTAAATGCTTAACATTTTGTATTGTAATCCATTTGCCTACTTTGAGGCTGGCCTTGTGTTAAACTGTCTTATCTGTGCCTAAATAACACATTCTGCTGTTCAAGTTCATAGATATTGCAAAAAAACATAAGCCGTTAAATCAAATAAACAAATAGATGCAAATCTAAGATTCAATCATGCAAGAAAACATATTCTTTTTCAGTTTCCAATCAAGTACAACATATATTTGTGGGGTTATGGTTCCTAGGTTATATGGTTTTTCTATGTCTGTCTGATGGAATTGTTTGCCTGCATGTTATATAGTAAAATATGACAATGAAATTGAACCAGTTGTGATGACCAAAAGTATTTGTTTAGACAGTCACAATTTGCCTTTGTGTATCCGAATAAATCCAACACTCATTCTGTCTACCCTATCTGACCAAAACTCTAATAGACAAGGTGCTACCAGTCTTTATTTTGAAATAAAAATTGGTAATATTATACGACCTTTGTGTATGCTTTTCCTCCTCTGTGACACATCTCTGTATTAGTGTGGTTTGCTCTTTGTCCTCTTATACAACAATTAAGTAACTTTTCAAATCTTTGTATTTTATACATTTTATATTTTTAACACGTACAGTGGTGGAATTTACTCAAGCACTGTACTTAAGTTGAGTACTTCCAAAAGGTTACTTTAAGTTATTAAATATACTTTTGTACTTCACTACATTTATCTGACAGCTATAGTAACTTTTCAGATTAAGATTTTTTATTAAAAACAAAAAAAAGCAGGACATGATGTTTTGCTTGTGGGGCCTTTACATATAATGGAGTATATGTATATATTATTTATTTATGTGTATTTAAATTATTATTGCTTCTTTTACCCCAGAGAAATATCAGAATACAACAGGAACCGTAACAGAATAGTGAAGAATATAACACTGGGGTGAATATAACACCAGTCTATTGAATAACCGACACTAATTTAACATACTTTTTATTTTTCATAACCAATATAAATCTAGACATAGAGATGCGTTTATATCAAATGTATTATTTCAATTAAAATATTCGAAACATGTTGCAACGTGTTTGTAATGACTGATGTTCATGTTTTCGTAGCGTTAATCGAACATTTGGTCGAAACTTCAAACGGCTCAAAACAACAACAACGACCAAATCGCTGTTTAGCTGGTGACAGTTTGGAATGGGGCGGCCATTTTAGGTGTATGAGGGGAAGGGAGGGGGAGGGAGGGGAAGGGGGGGGGGGGGGGTGTAAGGCCTTCACAATCCTAGTATTAGAAATATCCATAACGAACCGGGACCAGTACTTTAATGGGTGACACTCACACCAATTTTATTTTTGGGTTATAGTGCACCGTAAATGCACGTCCCAGATGAGAGAATACAGATTCCAACAAGTCCAACTGCGCATGTTAATAACCACCAAAGGAAATCACAACACAGTGAGAGGCTTAATAAAAAAGGAGAAAAAAAAAAGTTGTCATGCAGTTATTTATTTTTTTTAATTATTATTATTCACAATCAAAAAGGCACATATTCATTAGACTACAGATAACAACAAACTAAAAACAACCGCTCGACAAGCAAAACAAAAGGAAATCATATGACAGAGTGAAATAAAAAAGAAGAAGTGGTCAGTCGGGAGTCAGCAATCCTACATAATTTTATGATATATTCATACAGATGTAGCTAGGGCTTTTCGAATTTTACAGCATTTTATATTTTTGTATAGCATCATTTCGTTAAATATGCCGCAAATATAGGAGTAGTTTAAAAATAAACTCATTCAAAATAGCCTTAAAGGTTTCTCTGTAAAGAGTAGCTAACGACAAATTTGGCTCAACGTTCAGTAATTATGAAATAAACAACTTGTTTGTTTATGAGGAGTACAATTTTCGGGGCGTCTCCATGGTGACATCACCAGCTGGCCACTGTGAGCGACACGTACTGTTTTATTAAAGAAAGTAAAGCAGGAAGAAGAAAGGCTGCCAACAGTTAGTTAGCTAACTAGTAGCAGAGGTAAACGCTATAATTGTTTCTGGTATATTGGGCCAATGCCCTCGTGTCTTATTAATGCTAGCTGTAACGTTGTTGTCGTTATGTGTGAGAATGAACGAGCGTCGTCGAATTTAGACAAGCTAACGTTAGCGTAGTTAGCTAGCGTTAGCCAGGCTGCTCGCTATTTAGCTAACGATTAGCTATGGTAACTAGCTGGCTGGCTAGCACCGTTAGCTGTTAATATGATAGTGTCATGCGTCAAATTGTTTTTGGTTGTTGCTCGACTGCCCTGATTCGTACTTATTTATTTATACATACAATGATTTGCTTTTGTTGCCAGCTAACGGCTAGCGTTAACATGAATTGTTAGCATGTAGTTCGAAAGCTTGCTAAGCACTCAACGCACAACCTCTTGTGCAATGTAATGTTACTAACCGACTAAACTGCGCACTTGTGATTTGCGACATGCGTGCGTGACATAGTATTATTTATACTAGCTAGATAACTGTTACTGACTGCTAAATGGAAAAGTAGCGGTGCCCTTTACCAAAATACTCCTTAGTGTAGCGTTAATTCCTCCCTAAAATTGTAACGTTACTTAAGTGAAACTACAGAAATATTAGCTATAAAAGTATTCAACGTGCAAAATGGCATCTGACAGTGTTATTATTAGATTATTGGATGATGGATATTGATGCTATACTGTTGGGTAGTTGCATATTTTATCAACTGACCATGTGTTTGGTTAGTAAAATCTTAATCTGAAAATATCCATAACTGTTAACTATATGTGGAAGAGTAAAAAGTGCAGTAGTTCCCTATTAATGTAGAGCAGAAGTATAAAGTAGCATACAATGCAAATACTCAAGTGAAGTACCTGAAAATTGTATTTTAATAAATGTAGGTTGTTGTTTTCCACTACTGGTCATTAACAACTTGTTGCAGCTGTGCTACCTTTTGAATGCTGCAGTTATAGTTCTGAAATAGTTTTTTTTTTTAGTGTTTTTAGAAGTGTAATCATGTACATTTTTCTCCAAAGGAGACTGTCCGTGCAAAAATCTCTGCAGATCTCAATCCCTTGTTTCATCATGAACGTGTTTGACCGAACATCAACTTTGACTCCCTCTTCAAGTTCTCCCAAATGTGCGTAAGCATGCAGTGAAACATTACCTCAGTCATGTTATATTAATCAACTATAACTCGGGCATCCACTGCCCGGCCCTTGTTTATTGTATCTTTTTTTTTTTTTTGTCAGATCTCATTCCACCCAGGTGCATTTGAAGAATGTGTACTCCAGCCTGGCAGTTTGTATGTTTGTGGCTGCAGCTGGCTCCTACGTCCACGTCGTGACACGCCTCTTTCAGGTGACATTAACAAGACAGAACAAAGTCTACCTGTCCAGGCCGAGCCTTAAAATGTATATCAATGCAAATGGTGCCCTTAAGCAAAGTACAGACAGCGATGAATATTTATCCTACCTTATCTAAAGTAGTTTGTGTACTATGTTTAGTCATCTGGTGCTTGAAACAATTTACTGTAGATGAATATGTCAGTTTGCGATATTTATTTAATAATGATGGAATATTGGGAACGTTTTCCAGCTTTACCCAGTGTCTGTTCAGAAAAGCTACCCAGATCCTAATGGATCTCTTTCCATAATTTATTTAGTTACTAGATGTTTTAAACTCTAGCCCCCACCAATTAAATAAATTGCCTTTGCTGTAAAACATAAAATAGTAAAAAAGAGCAGCTCTTCTTTTCTGAAAGTTGATATTTAATTTCAGGAAAGTGTATTTATATATATTTAATTTTAGTGGAGGTGGTCTTTAGTTTTTGGTGGTATAAGAGACATTCATAGTGCATAAAACACCTGTAAATACTTATCACTTTGACCTGTAAGTACTACATGTGGAAATACAGGCCTTTAATTTGCCTTTAAATCAGAATTACAATAAGATGTTTAGAGAGAACTTTATTCACCTGAAAGGCCTAATCTTTACATTTTATCTTTGTGTCCTGTTGCTTCAGCGATATTAAACCTGTTGTTGTGAGAATATGACACTGCACTTTTTTGCAGGAGAGGAGAAACCTTGAATGGTCAATATCATAGCCACAATTGTTCCTACCCCATTCCAACCTTGTGCCACTGTTCTCAGGGAGGGATGTTGTCTGTGCTCGCCTCCCTGGGGATGATGTTTTGGCTCGCCATGACGCCACACAACTCTGAGACAGAAAAGAAAAGACTGGCTATCCTCGCAGGATTTGCCTTCCTCACAGGTAAAGCAATAATGATGTGGTTATGTTGCAGGAAAACAAGTGTCACTTTGCATGTAAACAGAGCAGCTTTGGTATTTACTGTCATGTAAGTCCAATAGCGGTGTTTGCCTTCCTGTGTCCCTCTCCAGGTGTTGGCCTTGGCCCCACACTGGACTTTGTCATTGCTGTTAATCCGAGGTATGTGGAAAAGTAGCAGCTAGTTGACTAAAAGTTAAAAATTATAAAACTAAACGGTAAAGAGAAGCAGTGCAAAAATTTGTATCACAGTATTTTTTAAGATTTTGCTTGACTGGGCCTTTCTATACGTTAATGGCTTATTCTATTGTCAGGAGTACATAGAACATATCATTATGTTTACTAAAATTGATAACTAAAGGGTTTGCTTGGTTCAACAACATTATACAATAACGTTGTATGAAGGAGAATGCATGAAACATACAGAATCTAAACTACTTTTTAAGGTGAAAACTGCAAAGTAGTACAATAAACGTTAAAGAGAGTTAAAATTTATTGTTGTGTTATAAAGTTACCAACATGAGTGGAAGGGTTCACAGTTAACGAGGGCCCGGTCTCAATTCACTTGCGGATACTTCGGCTGTAGCGCTCTTCGCGGTATATGAAAAATTTATATCATATGAGTAATTATATAGACCAGTATACTCCCCAGCACTAATGAGAAGAGTATTATGTGATGATTGGTAGCTATGTGTCTGTACACATATAATTGAAAGTGAGTATTTACTGAAAACCTATAGATTGATCTGTTTTTTTTCTCCTCAGCATCATCGTGACGGCCTTCATGGGAACCTCTGTGATCTTCATCTGCTTCACGCTCAGCGCTCTCTACGCCAAACGCAGGAGCTACCTGTTCCTTGGAGGTAAAGGCCGTTGGGACCCGCTACACTATATACTGCTTTTTCTCAACAATTTACAACAATACATGAGATTCCACCCATGTTTTGGCCATTATGCAGAATAATGAACTCATTTATGTCGTTTACCTTAACTTCTTCTTCCTCTAAGGCACCCTGATGTCTGGCCTTTCCCTCCTGTTCCTAATGTCTGTGATGAACATGTTCTTTGGATCTGTGATGCTGTTTAAGGTAGCTGAACCAAGTTGCTCTGTTCCTCACTGCACGTTTGATTAGCTAGACGTTTGTGCCATTATGTTTCTGGGTAATATTCTGTTTATTATTTCTTCCGACAGGCACACATGTACCTGGGGCTGCTCATCATGTGCGGCTTCGTCCTGTTTGACACTCAGCTCATCATTGAGAAAGCAGAGAACGGAGACAAGGACTACATCTGGTGAGGACTTGTTCTTATATTTCCTTATCTGTTGGCTGACACCTGCCAAAAGCAAATATCATGCAAATACATCATCCCACAGTGAGGCGTTCAATGAGCATCACTTCCTACAATAACAAAAGACTACAGACCAAAGTGCTACATGAGTTCTGCCCTTGGTTGATGAGTGGATACGTTTTACAGCTGTATGATCTTTAATCTAGAGATATTAAATAATGTTTGGTAATCTTTTGGGTTGTTTAATTTTTTTTGCCCCAAAAGCATATGTAATAATTCTAAAATAAACTTGATGTACTTTGTTTTTTGAAGGCACTGTGTGGACTTGTTCCTTGATTTCATCACCATCTTCAGGAAACTGATGGTCATCCTCGCAATGAACGATAAGGTACCGAGTGTTTTGGTTTTTATTTTTTATTTTTTAAAGTTAATGGATACGTCTGGTCATATTGGGGTTTTTTTTTTGTCAGCAAATCCAATGAAAAAACCAAAAGCAATAATGAAGGAATCCTACTTGCAAATATTTTCTGTCTCCAAATCCTGAACTATTTAATTTCTCTGTGCCATAGAGCTCCATTATTGTCCAAAAAATTATTAAAAACACATTTTTATTTTTGACCCAATCTCACAAACGCTGTCCTGCTGTGAAATATAGTCACTAATACATAGAGATGGTCCGATACCATATTTTACTTCCCGATATTGATCCTGATACCTGAACTTGCGTATCGGTCGATACGAGTACTGATCCGACACTAGTGGGCCATATATTTGATTATGTATTAACAGCTGTACTGCTACCCCTGGATGGATGGGACTCACAGTCTTTGTGAAATATAAACAAACTCAAACATTGAATGCCGCAAAACTTTATCATAACGGAAAGAGAACATAAAGTACTTTAACATAGATTTTCTTTAGGGCTTTATTACGTGGTATCGGATCGGTGCATAAACTCCAGTACTTCAGATATCAATGCCGGTACTTTAGGCAGTATACTGCAAATGCATAAAAAAAAAAAAAAAGTAGGATCAAACTTTATTCTTAATCTCACAAATTATATTGCATTACTGCACTTAACCCATCCCAGGTATTAGGAGCAGGGGACAGCGTCCGGGGAGCAACTTGGCATGTGGCCGCATGACCTGGGGTTGACCCGGCAACCTCGTGGTTGTGGGGCAACCATTTTACCTCCAGGCCACAAGCCACCCCATGATTCCCTCCAGATGAAACCAGATGCATTAGGGCATCACTGAGTCTTTAATTTCTTAAATGAAAGCATACATTTGGGACCCGATTGTATAGATTTCTGATGTTCTGTAGGAACCAGTGGGTTTTCCCGGGGACAGGGTCGGGAAACCAGGAAGTACTGAGAGACGCCGGTCTATAATGCATTGTTGGTTTTGTGGTTTTCAAGGGATTTGTTGACAATAACAAAATATAGGCTATATATATATTATATAGGCTATTGCCAGCCCCAGAGTTTTAATGTTCCTACAAGAAAGACAAGAAATAAATGATACTGTTCCATAAGTTCAGCCCTCAGGCGAAAAGGTCTTGAGTTTTAGTTTTTGGGGATTTGAACAGTACGGCTGGCTCATCCCAATCACAAAATACATATTTTCTTATTTAACCTTGGTAGAATCTAGCCATGCAAATAGTTTTGGTTTCATTTTGCTGAGGTCTCAAAATATCTGAGTCTTGTGTGCACCACAAACTAAACCATGGTACTGCGGTGGGGACACAACAATAGAAAGCAAATGACATGTCAAGAACTCCACGACAGCATATCTGGTTTCTAGTCAACAGACAGACTAATGAAGACTAATGAAGACTGAATATTTAAAATGTGATTTATCACTAAAATGGGAGTTTGATTCACCTCCATTGTATTTCATGGTGGTACTGTACAGTACAGTTTTGAGGTACTTGTACTTTATGCACTTTTACTCTGCTACATTTCAGAGAGAACGTTTGTATCTTTTACTTCTCTACATTTATTTGGCAGGTACAGTCACCAGTTACTTCTCAATAAAAAGACATATAATATTCCAAAATACAATACATTGCTAAAGATTATACCAATGGTTTCCAAACCTTTTTGGCCTTTTTATAGACTCAACGATTAATTGAAAACATAATTGTAAGATTAATGGTAGAATATGGAACGTCTCTGCGTTAAAATGTCTAAAAACGACCATACCTATGTTATATATTTTGAGTTGTGTACTTACACTATCCTAAATGTTTCCAACAACGTTCAAACCCAGAGAAATGTTATTTTATTAATAAAACCTTTGACCTCTCTCGTTCCTCGGGACCCCAGATGATACGTTCGAGAGTAATTGTAAATCATACAACGTCGCAGAGAGAATAATACTCAGTAACCGTAATACAGCTTTCTTTCTGCACATGGCGTCATTCAGTCATTACTGACAACACGGTGATACGGCAGAGACTTTATTTATTGATACATTTCAATATCGATCGATCTAGCTTCACGCTGAGTCCCACGCTGACCGCAGCGAGCTCATGCTGGGCGGGAACGTTCATGACGTTATTTTAGTTACAGTATAATTTATTTTAGTTACAGCATAATTTATTTTAGTTACAGTATAATTTATTTTAGTTACAGTATAATTTATTTTAGTTACAGCATAATTGTTTTGATCCAAGTAGAGTTAACGTTAAACACTGGGCTAACCCACAATTACGTTTACCAGCTAATGTTAAGAGTTGTACTGATCTTATTTGAGTAATGACTCAACTTTCCAAACTATCAGCACACACTCCTCACCACGTCCATCTGCATGGCTCACTACCACTAAAATAAAGTCAGAAAATGTGTTGCTTTGTTTTCATAAACATTTAATTTCTGAGAGTCTCATAATGTCTCATAACTCTAATTATTGTTCTATTTCAGGAGAAGAAGAAGGAGAAGAAGTAAAGAAGGTTTGGAAATTAAAAACTGTCAGAAGAGGCACAATTTGCAACGCACTTGGTGCTTTTCACTTTCTGTCTTCATTTATTTGATTAACTCCTCTGTGGTCTTACATTATTCTTTCTTTCTTTGATTTTCTTCTCAAACTTACAACAAGGGTTGAATGTAAGTTAACGGTAAACTAATGCTAGTCCCCATCATGGCTGTGAATGGAGAAGTAGACTAACGCTGCAGTGAACATGCTTGGCCTGTAGAGAGAAGCGTTGCCCTACGAAGGCTCCCAGAAGCTGAGCACCCCCCCCCCCCCCCATGAAGGTACTTGTTGTTGTTTAGTGCCATAAACGAATGACATGGCGGGCTCCTTTCAGCGGGCCTGGCAGGCTTCTACGGCTGCCCATGGTTTTAGTTCAAGTTTTGTAATTTCAATTGTTGATTTGCTTATTTTTAGTTATCCGCCTTTCTCTTTAGTGGAGTGTCACAAAGTACTTGTCCCAGGATTTTGACAACAGATTCCCCCCCCCCCCCCCCCTCTAGAAAATTCTCTGTAATTGTTTTTTGCTCCCACCAATATCGTTTTGTGACCAACATTGAGTAGAATGGAAACCCTGACCCTGAAAGCCCGTCAGTCATGACGAGTCGGCGCCATCTGTCCACAGCTTCATCTTGGATAGCAGGCGAGCTCCTCCGACCCCGACCCCCCCCCCCCCCCGTGTAAATTTCTCTAAATATCTGTTGTCTAGAAATTAGTTTGCCAAATGATGTGATGTTAACCTTTACAATTTTTTGGAAGTATACTGTGAAGAATTTATTTTATGGAGTGAATTGAAATTTGAAACCAAAGTGATCATAAGATTTTTGTTTACAGTTTCATCATATAAATTTGTTAAATTCTAGTTGAAAAAGGAGTTTCACTGATTCTCCATAGTCATTGACATCACTATTTGTAAATTAGTTGATAAACCTTTTCACTTACAAAACCGGCCAATTAATGAACGACGCACACAAACAACATCACATACCAAAACACACCCACACCATATCCACAATTATACACCCCTCCACCACACACACACACACACCCACACACAACAACACACACACACACACACACACACACACACACACACACACACACACACACACCACACACACACACACACACACACACAACACACACACACACACACACACACACACACACACACACACACAACACCACACACACACACACACACACACACACACACAACACACACACACACACACACACACACACACCACACACACACAGTAAATCAAAACATTTTAATTAGAAAGTTGTAAAACGGCAGTAGGTACGTAGGACCTCTATTGGCTAGGGAACGGACGGCAACAGCGATGTGGAAACAAGATATGAACATAATCTAAGCGAGGAGACTGCAATTTTCACAGATTACAAAAAAAAATGACTGCAAATGATGTACATTTAAAATAAATAATAGAAATATCCATTGAATAGTGTAGCCATTTCTCTTATCTGTTATTATTGCTGGTATATATTACCTTTAAATGTATTATGATTTAAAACAGACATATTCTGACAACCAATCCTCGATCGCAAAAACAATATCAACATGATCAATAAAATTGTTTGTACATTTAAAATTGCAATGCATGAGTTTAGCAAAGAATCACAGACATGAACATTCTTCTTTTTTTTTTTTAAGGGAGCTTCAGGTTTAGTTTTCCAGTACGTTGTGTGTGAAATGATGTCCGGGTCAGAACGGATTGATCCAGATCAGCTGTTGAACTGATCTGCTCTTCCTGATGGACGTAACAAAGATCCACCGGGATGATTTAAAACAGAAGACACCAGGAGGGACAACTTTGTGCTAATCATTAGCTTAGCCATGCGTTTGAGTCCTGTATACATGAATTAAAGAGTGTCCACAGTCGAGTCTGATTGTGAAAAAAGTGAACAACCTATATTATTTGGGGTGGCTTTTGGCTTCATTTCTATTTTGAAATCCTGAGAAGTCTATTGATCCATCTTTCCAGTTGCAACCAAGAAACGTGATGAGAGAGCATCACCACGTTAGTCTGGAGGACAGGGGACAGTTTCTTGTCCTCAAAGCGTCACCGTGGAGTTCAGAGCGGTGAGGACTGGCTGGATCATCCTTGGCTGCCGCAGGACGACAGGCTGTCGTACAGAGAATCGCTGAGGGACTCGGGGGTCTCCAGGACCTGAGGGCGGCTCGGGGAGAGGGCTTCCTCCGGCCGCTCCCTGAGCAGCTCTAGCCCGGCCTCCCGGCTCATCTCGGGGACGCTGGGCGTGCGAGTCTTCCCCCTGCGGCTCATCCCTGACTGGACCGGGACGGGCAGGCTGCCCGGGTCCACTACCCGGCTGGAGGAGGGGCCGCCGGCCTTCACGCTCTGAAAGGATGCAGAGGGGGTTGAGAAACATTTAGGTCATGGATTTCATCTGATGTAACGCCTTCAGGTGCAAAAGAAGGAAAAAAAAAAGAAGTGGGTTACATAAATCATCCAACTTAGAATATTTAATATTCAGGTAATTAATAATTTCTAAGGGGGGAATGTGGTTCTGTGTTTTTACATTATGTAAGATGTGAGTGCAGATTTAAAAATGTATCTCGCCTTTACTGCGGGCAAAGTATTTGAGTCTGTAAGTGACCCAGATTAGTCCTTTTAGCATGCTCCTCCACAGCAGTTTCTCAGTAAGAATAGATTCATAAAACACACATTTGGGTAGAAAACAGGAATAAAAGTTTTGACTATTATATTCCTGTCTTGATGTTCCATAAGTTAGCTTTTTTGATTTACTAGGTATACAAGACATAACTGCATCTCTGCGTCCTGGATGAGGGCTCCCTCTGTTTCTCTTCCTGAGCTTTCTGCTATTTTCCTCTGTTAAGAGTTTTATTTAGAGTTCTTATGACATACTAGTACTTTCTTTTAATGATACTTTTATTACATACTATGACTTTCTTTTAATAATGTTTTTGACATACTATAACTTTGATGACACTTTTTATAACAAACTATACTATGACTTTTTGGAACTATTTTACAACATACTATGACTTTTTTAAATTACATTTTTTTGTGACATGCACATCAAAGACCATAACATAAAGAATCTATATATTAGACTGCTTCAGTGTAGCACATACACCGACATCAGAACTCAGTTCCTTTAAAACGCACACTCCCAGATTTAGATGCAATCTCTGACCGGACAAAAATGCAACATCTAAAACGGAGATAAAAAGCAGCGAGATACGTCCCAGCCTGAGAGACAACATTTAACATCTGGAGTTCATCTCCCCGTCCACGCTGCCTTCTCAGCTAGTCCTCTGCTTCATGGCTTTCTCATGTTTGTTTGTTTGCTTCTGTCTTTGTCTTCTTTCTTACATTTGACACTAGACATCTTACTGGATATTGATTGTTACTGTTGCTGATTTCCTGTTTTTTTTAATCTTAAATGTATAGATTTTGGTTTACTCAATGAATTGCACATATGCATTTCTGCTCACTTTATTATCCTGAGCTTTGGCTTGTTATTTCTGACATTCATGCCAATAAAGCAATTTGAGAGAGAGAGGTATATATGTGTGTTAATGCAGATTAAACTACTATCTGTACCCCTCTGAATGGAGATCCAAAAGAAACGGCCTCCTCCTCCTCCTCCACTGCCAGGTAAACCTCTGCTGGTCCTGCCGGGGTCTTCAGGTTGGGGAAGGTCCAGGTCTTCGATCGGGGGGAGAACATGTTCGCTCCACTGGCCTCTTTGTCTGAAGATGGAGTGATGTAGACACGTCATTACTAAACACAATCTATCATCGGGGATGAGTTGCCATGACATCAGAGAAGGAGTCTTAATGTCGGAGTTCTTCTTCGCCGCCCTGAGGTTTACATTTGTGGTTTTTCATTGAAATGAGCAGATAGTCATGGTTGTCACATCACAATTTAAATGTTTTAAAGCATTAGTTAATGACATTCTCATCAGCCTGAACTGCACACGGTATGTTGACATGCTAACACCCTAATACTTAATATTAATAATAATATTTTAACCCTCATGTTGTCAAATTTGACAAAATTTGACTTTTTCCAAGTTTGTTTGTGTTTTTATATCAGAATTATGGGACGTAAAAAATGTCAAACAAGGCAACAAAACATTAAGGGGGGGGGGAACGTAAAAAATATTGGAAAAAGTGACAAAAACTACAAAAAAAAAAACACTGGAAGTAAGTGTCAAAAACTTTGGAAAAAACGGCTACAATATCGAAAAAGTGACAAAACGTCAATAAAAGGGACAAAGACATTGGGGGGGGGTAAAAATATTGAAAAAAAACAGAATACTTTTTTTTTTTGAAAAGCAACAAAACATTGAGATAGGAGAAAGTTTTTTTTCATGTTGAGGGAAAGACAACACAAGGGTTAAATACATTATTTCTTATGTATTAATTGGAAGCATATTAGAATTCACTATAAAAACCAAGGAGTGTATGTTGCGTACAAAAAAAGTACATATTTGAAGACTTTTTGAAGAATATAAACATGTAAACAAATTAAATTCCAGTCAGTTCTTACATTTCCTTCACTGTGCCTCACACCGTGACTGAGTATTACTTCCTGGTCAGTACCACGGTACAGCATGTACCTCGCAGTACTCTTAGAGCTAGCAACACACAGTACCCACACCTCCTCTTTTACAGACTAATGTTCAGTTTGTTTCTGTATTAGAGCAGTGTGAGTTTGCAGACTACATCAAAGTACTGCAGTAGAGGGATAGTCCGATTCTCGGGCCGTTTCTTGGCAGTTTGCATATTATCTGTATCGGCGTGTTATTTGCCTGATAATCTATAACGTTAATGAATAAAAAATGATCTACTTTGGCTCTGTGTCGGTCCCTCTGCTTCGGTTTCTCTCACCTCTGAGTCTAATTTAATGTCTCATTCATTAAATAATTGCTTGAAGCATATAAACTAAGTTTTGTGTTGCAATTTGTAACATTTCAAAATCTGAATTTTGACTAAAAGATTTTCATTTTTACTCTGAATGCATATCAGTCCCAAATATCGGTTTCTGCCTTGGAAACACAGTATGGGTCCATCCCTGCTACAGTATGTAAGAAGTTCCTAACAGTCCTATGTGAGGAGGTCATCTAAAAGACGTGGTGACGCGTTGAGTTGTTGTGAATGAGGGAGAGTGTTACGACACCTTCGTGGATGACGGCGGCCGAGCTCCTCCCCTCCAGCACCGAGCCGTACTGAATGGTGGGGATCAGCGGTTTGTGGGGCACGTAGACCTCCTCCTGCGGCGTGGGCTCTCGGTCCAGGGTGCGGGAGCGTCGGCCGGCCCTCCCCGGGGAGCCCGAGGAGTGGTGCTCGGCCCCGGCCCTCGTCTTGGACAGGCCGCGTCCTGCCGCACCGCTGCTGCAGTCGGGCAGGGGGAAGGTCCCGATGCCGCTGTCCAGGGTGTATGTGGACGCACCGGACCCTGCAGGGCAAGCACAGAGTCAGGGACTGGCACAGGGGGGAAATGTAGGAATGAATAAATGAAAAGCCCCCATGGAAAGGAAGGAAACACATCAGAGAGAGATCATCGGATCACTGCCTGGCATCCGGACCCCCCCCCACAGATGCTGTCTGACCCGGGCCCAAAACATCCCAGAAGACCCCAAATCCCCATCATGGACTGTCTTCTCTGCTGCCCTCTGGCAGGAGGTTTTACAGCCATCAGACTCCAGATTAACCCCTTAATAACCCCCCACAGTGAGCCTTATGTGAACTGTGACACTGCAATAACTCTTATTGATAAACATGTGCAATAACAGTATCTATTTTTTTTAACCGTGCAATAACTGTTTTTATATGCAGCCATTCATTTGGTGCAATAATAATAATATTCATGCAGCTGTCCAACTCTCTTTTTTATTGTCATAACTGAATATAAAACTAACAGTGGAACCATTGAATGACAATACAACAATATCCATCCATCTATCCATCCATCAAACAGGGATTAAGAAATACATTGTATATGAATGAAATCCACATTATTTATTCCACCTTTTACTGAAGCCTCTGAATGGATATTCCTTGGGGGGGGGGGGGAGGGGGGGGGGGGGTTCTCGGTTATTCACCTTTGATATGCTAATTAAGGCGTGACCCAATTTATTTCCCTCAATATGCAAATTATGTTTCAGTAAAATTGTTATGGATTGTTGCAGATTTGTAGCAAAGAAGAAGTACACAGATCCTTTAGTGAAGTAGTAATCCCACAGTATACAAGTACACATTACAATTAATATGTGAGTATTAATACACATGTGCATGTGCAAAAGTTAATTATAAACATAATGATAAATCAACTTATATACAATTAAAAGTACTTTTGCATATATCTACTGTATATATGAGTTATCACTGTTTAACTTGTAGAAAACTGTTATAAACATAATCACACATAAACCTATTTCTAGAAACATTTGTGTGTATCTGCATTTTCTTTTAATTCTATTTTCTCACGCACAAATAGAAATGTTTGTGTATCTTACATATTGCCCTGAAAATGAGCATCTTTCATAAAAGAAATATTTACCCTATAAAAATGTAACGCACTAATACATATCAGAATAATATACTTATTAAATCATTGGATTATTGTTGTTATTGTAGTCTTCCTGGGGTTAATGCACACAAACATACGTGTAACATTATCTAAATATTAGAAGTTACTTAAGAATAAAAATAGATAAAAGATTTTCATTTACATAGTTTACATATTATTAAAATATATTTTAGTTAGTTTTGGGATTAGAAAAGAGTTTGAATGGAACATTTGACCAAAAGCTAATTTTAAATACTTTACTGTATATACTGAGTATTTAAGTGTTGCATGTACTGTAAAATCACTGGTAACTATAGCTGTGAAATAAATGTAATGGAGTAAAAAGTACAGTATTTGAGTATATAGTGAGTAGAAATATAAAAATGGGAATACTTAAGAGTAATAATATCTTTAAATTTACTTTAAAGTACAGTACTGTCCATGTGCTAATGTGTCATCCCTTACCTCTCACTCTGGATTTATTCATACGTGCACTCCGCTTTCATCCAGACTAGTTCCACACAAGTCCCCCTAAGGGTGGTAGAGCTCATAAACCTCAGACAGGGTTTTGGTAGATCCCCCTCTGATGAGTCCTTACCTGCGAAGTGTTGCGAGTGAACGGAGTCTGCGAGGTTTTCGTCTGACGTGATCTTGCCGATTCGGTCCGATCCCTGCGGGAGAGAACACGGACGAGTTAAAGTACTGAACGCAGTAGTACGCAGGAAACTAGGAAAGCACTAGAACCAGGTCTGGACGGGAACGTTCAAAGGATGCACAACAAGCTGCAGAAGTGGTGGAAGAAGTATTCAGATCCTTTAAAAAGTACTAATACCACACTGTGAAAATATCCTTTTACAAGTAAAAGTCCTGTGTTTAAACCTTACTGAAGTGGGGATATGTGAGTATAATTAGCATTAAATACATAAAGTATGAAAAGTCAAAGTGGTGATTGTGTAGTAACGTGTTCCCTGGCAGTGTGTTCCTCTTCTGTCTGATGTTTCTGGATTAATATTATTAATATTCCTGCTGCTTTCATGTGTACGTTGTATTTTACTGCTGTAGATGTTTCCTTTATATACTGTTGCTAGTTTAATCTACAGCCATGCATCATATTCTATAAGATCATATGTTTGAAGCATCGCTGTCCTGTAAGAACCACGTATCTCTAAAAACCTTAAACTCTTCATGGTGTCAGAAAAACAGCTGTTTTCATCTTTGATCCAGGAGACTTTTTAACCCTTGTGTCTTCCCGTTAACCATGAACTTGTCCTTCCAGGTCAAAATTGAATATGAATATTTTTCGTGCTTTTCCAATGTTTTTGTCGCTTTTTCTGATTGATTTTTCACTTTTTCCAGCTTTTGGTGCTTTTTTAAAAAACCTGAGCTGGTTTAATAACAGGTTTTACACTTATTCTTGGAACTCATGGTCAGCAAACCTCATTTATATCAAATTATACATATGTTTTTAGTTAAAAAGGCAGAAATCATTAATTATTCTGACTAATAGTTAAGATCAGAGGATGTTGAGTGGATCTCAGATGGGTCGATGTCAAAGTTTAGTCCGGATACTGTTTGGAAACCCTTAAAAAGAAAAAAAAAAAGAAAAAAAAAAACTTAAAATGAGAAAACACCCAAAACATTTAATGAAAGTGATCATTCATTTTACCTGATCAATGTTGTGTGGAATCATCCATGTTCTTTTTAGGCAATTTGGTTGAAAGAAATCCATATTTCTGATATAAAACACTTGTAAACGGGTCAGTGAGACCCGAGGACAACACAAGGGTTAAAGTCTTTATTTAGATTAAGAAGGAGAACTTTCATCCTTCAGTTTATCACAAAGATTTAATTTCAAAATCACCAAATGTGGAGAAACATGGTTGTCACTGGACAGGAAGAGGAGAAAAAACTGTCGTCTGAAAAGTGACTGAAGCTGTCAGATGTATAATAATATTTACCTCTGAGATGTAGATAAAGTTGCATGGAACTGAATTTGTACTTGAGGAGAGCTCCATGCATTAAACGACGCAAGTCGTGTCAGTGTCAGCTTATTTTATCATGACGGGAAATCTTTCCCGCTGGAGTCCGACTGCTGAGAACTAAACCCAGGTGGAAGCGATGGCGTACCTTCTCCATGTCGTCCCGACTGGCCATGTGACCGATGACGTCGCCATGGTGACCGAACAGCGGCTTGGAGCTCTTACAGTCGAAGGAGAGGCGGCGCTGCGGCACGCTGATCACGTCCTTCCCGTCCACTCTGCATTCAAACACAAGCGTCACTTCGCATGTCCGGGCTTCACCACACTAAAAGGTAGCGTTGGCATTTTCCCATTGACACAATTCATTTGCTATTTTGGGAAAATATACTATTCCTAAATGTTATTATAGAGTCAAATAAAAGAAAGAAAAAAAAATCCTTTAATTTTATTCGTCACAGACAATTGACTGTAGGGCTGGCCAACATGAAAATGATTAAATATCATGATATTTTTGACAAGTCAAATTTAAGGTCATTCCTTAACCTAAGGAATGACATTTAGGACCTTCATCACAACATCAACTACTAAATTCAGTCCTTTTCAAGCTAAGTATGGCTTAACTTGCACTTCCCAATATCTGAGAAGTATAAAATCTGTTTAATATCTGTGGTACAATCAGAGAGGGACTCGCACAAATAACACAAAAGCTGTTCTGGTCTCATTTGTTATTCATTACAGCGAAATTACATTTGGACTAGCAAAAGAAAACTACAACACCACAGAATACAAAATAAAAAAGGCATTAGAATAAGTGTTACATGGACATGGGAAAATGAAGACATTTAAAATTATTTACAACCTAGAACACAATACACAGACTTTTGAAGACCCTGTTGTTGTAGTAGTCCTCACCTGTTGAGCAGCTGTTGCATGAAGTTGTCCGAGCGCTCCCCCCTGTACATGACCGCCAGCTGTCCCTGGGCGGGGTCCATCACCACCTCGCAGGAGTGGCCCCTCCCCGAGCGCTCCACGTACGCCCGCTCCTCCTCCAGCGCCCTCCGCAGCCCCTCCGCCTTCTCCATCAGGGTTGAGATGTTCAGACCCTCCACTCCTTCTTTACACCTGCTGGTCACCTTCCCGGAGTCCCGGCCCACCGACGGGATGTTGATCCTCCACTCCTTCTTCTCCTCCTTCACTTTGGCGGCGTCCATCTTGCGGCTCAGCGCGGGCAGCTTGCTCTTCTTCAGGCCGAACCAGCTGGCGATGCCATTGGAGGCTTTCTGCTTGACCTCGCTGCCCGGGCCCCCCCGGTCCTGCTCCTGGAGCTTCAGCATGTTCTCCTCGATGCCCTTCATCACTTTCTGCTCGATGGCTGACTGCGGGCTGGGGGCCGGCGGCAGCGGCTTCTCCTCCTCCGAGGTCGGAGGTCTCGGGGGAGGAGGTGGCAGGCTGTCTCCGTACATCGGATTCTTTTTCCCTTTCCCGCCAATCTTGGTCCTCTCCTCTGATTTGGACGAGTAACGCGGGGCTTCTGCGGGCTTCCCCCCTCTGTGGACGGACGGGCCCTGGCAGGGCTTGGATGGCGACTTTGGGGGGATTTTATTGGGGCTGTTGCTACTGTGAGGACCAACAACTGGTTTAAGGTTATGGGCCAAATTCAGGGAGCCAGGACACTTAATGTTGTTGCGTAGTACCTGCGGGGCGTCGGTGTTGGGGGACGGCAGACCGATTTTACTCTTGGACACTTCTGTCTTGGTAACACACAATTCTTGTTTAATCACCGCAGCACCCGGAGATTTTACAGCCTGTTCCTGAAGCTGAGACAACCCCGGGTACTTCAACCCGACACTACTTACTTTGGGTTTACCATCCAACGAGTCTGTGTATTTTGAATGTCTCTGCTCCTCTTTCTGGAGCTCCATGGGCCTCTCCGCTGTCTTACTCCTCTCTTCCCCGTAGGTGCCCTCATTCACCACGTCCACCGGTCTAAGACCCACTTGTAAATCCTCAGAGCTCCGCAGCTTTCCCAGTGCAGCCAGCCTGTCTTTAAAAGCGTGGTGGCTGGAGTCCGCCTGGGGTCTCACCGCCACGGCCACAGGCCTCTTGGGGATCGAAGAGGAATCGCTCCTCCTGACCGGAGGCGGAGGCGGCGCCTGGGCAACCTCGCAGCTCTGCACAGTGATCTCCCGCACATCCGCCTCCTGTTTCTCCCGGGTTGCGGAGTAGTTGGCTCTGCCCTGCACGGCCTTGCCGTGGACGGATGCGTTGGGCAGGCTGTGATGGTTGACCCAAACTGGGCTGTCTGAATCCTCTTCGTCATCCGATGAGGACTCAGACGTGGACGAAGACGACTGCTTGCGTTGAGGAGCGTTGAGGACGCTTTCTGGTAGCGATTTTATGAGCTTCCTCTCGCCGCCGTTTGCTTTGGCTTGGGATGGAAGCGTGGTTCTTTTCTCGTGGCCCGGGGTGGGTTCCTCCTCTCTGGAGCTGGTCGACATAACACAGACATTTTCATAATGAGGGACCCTCCGGGAGACTTTGGGTGAGGAGGACGATTTGGATGAGGGAGCGCCCATCTTTGAAGCGACGCTGGCTTTAGGTGCAGAGAGGCTGCTGTAGCTTATTTCCTTAGCGGGCGGGGAGCAGACGTCTTCGGGCTGAGGAGGGGAGGTCGGGGCGGAGTGTGTGGCGGGGTAGGACTCAGACCTGGCGGGCGGGGGAGGGGGCTGCCTGCACCGTTCTGCGGTGGTGGCTCTGCGCGTGGGAACAGGAGAGTGGTAGACCTCGTAGTTGTTGGTGCGACAGGGGATCCTGGAGCTGCGGGTAAGTTGGGGGCTCAGGCGGACGGCGGACGCTGAGGGCTGGGACTTCTCCCCTATCGAGGGGATCTTCAGGAACTTGAGCAGTTTGGACGGCGAGTTGATGGCGGCGGTTTTGACATCGCTGAGGCAGGACGCGCTGGGGCTGACGGAGGCACCGGCTCGTACGGAAAAAGCGTCCTGATCTGCGACGTCCTTCTCAGGGACGGCTGACGGGTCATGGGACGTCGCCGCGGCAACGCCGTTGTGAACGCCGTCATTGGTCTCAGTTTCACAGTGGGAGATCGGTGCGCTCTCCTTCACAGAGCCGGGCAGGTGGGGGATGGGACAGAAACCAGAGAGCTCTTCAGAAGCACTGGCGTTTGGACAACTCTCGGAGCTGTCCTCCACCTCCATCCCCTCCACGGCTGAGCCGTTGCTCGTTTCTGGGACGGATGACAGGGCGGCGCCGCCTGCTGCTTGCTGGTGGGCTTCATTCTTGGTGCATTGTTTAGGGGGGGCTGCAGACTCGGCTCTCCTGCTCTTACTGTGACATTCGCTTTTAGCAGCTGCAGGAGCTCCGTGGCTCTGCGAGGCCGACGAGGCTTTCAGAGGACTACAGACGTGGTTGCATGGCTTTGGAAGACTGTCTGGGCTCTTCTTGCAGTGTAAACAGCAGGTATTCCCTCCCTCGCACTTCAGCGCCCCGTCGCCGTTGACGTGCTTGTGTGGGTCAGTGTCGGAGCGGGTGCAGTGGCAGTGTGTGTGCTGGGATTTGCATGCTAGTGGATGGGGGTCCACCGTTGCCAAAACAGCCTCTGTGGACATGAGCACCTGGCTGTAGTCGCAGAAAGACAAGCTGGTGGTGGACGGGTGGAACTTCAGAGGGTCCGTCTCCTCCATCTTGCGAAGGACCTCCAGGATGTGTGCTTTCTTCTTGAAGAAGGGAGACAGGGCCTCCATGGAGGCGGCAGGGCCCCGAGGGCCCGGGGAGGCATGTTGTGTGCGGTAGCCATTTCCCTTTGGACAGAAATAAATCTCTATCAGCATTCAGTTCACTGAGAGCCAAACAATAAAAGTTCACCGAAACCTTTGGAGTGTGTGCGTACAGGAAATGAGTGCAGAGCAGATTAGCTTTTTAAAGCACAATAGTTAAAAACAGAACATAAGTCAGAGCATGTCACACAGGTCCCACTGTTTCACTCTCAATGCTTTGCAACAATCACCTTGGCTTGTGCTTCAGTCTGTGCAGGCTCCGCCTGTTTTGCAGAGTCATTGTGCAGCTGCGCATTGTAGTCTGGGAGGGGTCCTGCCTGGACCTGTAACGGGAGATTCATGAGGCAATTATGATGACACTGTATATACTACAGACTATTGTATACAGAGAGAAACAGGAGCTACATTGTCCCGAAATCTGTTGGAACAATATAGAGCATGAGGCAAAAGCCTGAGATGCATTACTGGCCCAGCCGCAGCGTTTGAAAGAATGAGGCTGGGGGGAGAAATCAGAGCTCCACCATCAGAGCTGTGCACTGTGTACATTTACTCAAGTACTGTACTTAAGGAAATGTCTGAGGTACTTCTACTTTAAGACGAGTATGCCCATTTTATGCTACTTTACACTTTTACTCCACTACAGCTGTCTGACAGCTGTTTTGTATTGATGACAATGACAATAAAGACTTTCTATTCTATTAATGTGTTTGTCTATATGCACTAGTACTCTGCAAGACTTGTAAACAGACCTTGATGTGGAAAATTGGATGAGGATTCACTTTTACTTGTGCTTTTTGGCCTTTATCAGATAGGATAGCCCAAGAAAGGACTGTCGGGGGGGAGAGAGGGGGGACAATCTGTAACAAAGGGCCGCGGGTCGGACTCTAACCCGGGCCACTGCAGTAAGGACTGAGCCTCATTATATGGGACGCCCTGGTAGGCAACATACTGTATTTACATTATTATATTACAAATTTTACGTTGAATGCAACTGTGGAAGACGTTGAGAACGTCTATGAAACAGTCATTTAGGAATCCCTACAGTCTGTTTACCTGGTAGTGAGCAGGGGGGTGGTTGGGCAGTTTCTGCTGAAAGAGCTCACAAAGCGCTCTGTTCTGCCTCTCCAGGTCAAACACCAGCATCTTCAGCTTGATGCACTCCTCTCTCAGATCCTGTTCAGTGACACACGGAGCAGTAAGACCACTGACACACTTCAGTTGGTTCAAATACCCCCCCGAGAAGCCGAAATGGGGCTATGTGTTACCTTTTGATTCAGCAGAGCCTGGACCACGTGGTTGGCCACCTGGTGACATCACATTTCACACACAATGACTTGACTGAGCAGAATTTATAATGAAGTCTTAGTTTCTAAAAAACATTCTGCAACAGGAACTCACCTCATCCAAGCATCTCTCGTAGGCCTCTCTCTGACTCTCATTGGCCAGCATCAGAGCCGAGTTCTCTGCCTGGGAGCAAAACAACAAAAGAAAACACATACCACAGTTATTTAGTTAGTCATGTTATTTTATGTGTCTTACACATATATCTGGCTAGCCCACATGGAAGACACCAAAAACACAGCTGCATTAATGAATGACCAGAGTGTAACTTCTTATCTAACATACGGCAAGTAAATAACAAACAAATAAAATCAGCCATGAAACTCCTCATGAACTCCTTAAACCTGCTTTCTATCTGATATCCTGCGGGGGGGGGGGGGGGACTCCTTAAACCTGCTTTCTGTCTAATATCCTGCGGGGGGGGGGGGACGACTCCTTAAACCTAGACTTGTTACCATTGTACAGATCTAGGCTAGCCGTTTCCCTCCCGTTTCCACTCTTTATGCTAAGCTAAGCTAATGTAACTCCACCTTCATATTATCCTACAAACATGAGAGTGGTATCAATCTTCTCATCCAACTCTCCCATAATGTACACATTTTCCTTGAAAACAAAATGTAATGTGCATAAAAACCCCTAAATCCCCTAAAATCCTCAAACAAGGTCTTTTCTCTTAAACTTTTTTTATTTCTAAAGTTTCTCTGTATGTAACACAGAGATCTTTTGGGGGTCTACATAAGAACATTAAATAGAGATTTTGTATATAAAAAGGTATTGCAGTATTTTTATGTAATATACGTTATGTTTACTGTGGTTTTAACAAGGTAGATTTTGAGCATCATGGGAGAGTCATGCGTCTCTCAAAAATCACGTTCAATTAACTCCTTGTTTGTTTGCTCATCATCTTATTTAAAATGTAACTAGGACTGCAGAGTGTGTGTCGTTGGCCGCCTCACCTCCAGCTCCCTGAGCCGGTCCACGAGCTCGCTGCTGTTGTCCTCCAGGAACGACTCCACGTCTCCCTCCTCTCCTTCCTCGTCCGAGCCAAAGTCTTCATCACACATTCTCCGTTCTGTCTCATCAGACATTGTTCTCATCTGGAAACACACAAGGGGATACTGCAACTATCACCGTCACACTCTCTCGCCAGAAAAAAATAAATTAGTAAAAAGAAGCTTCTGGAAACAGCGCACAGCAACCTAGCATCAGCTGCTCTGCAAGGTGACTGACATTAGGACAACATCCTCTGTTTCTTTAAAGCTCGTCTTTTTTCTGTTTGCTGCCCTGCGCAGTAGCTAGGATTGCTTCTCTATAATTGTCACAAGACTCCGCTGATTGTTTTTGATTAAAATCACACATCTGATCCGGGTCAAACTGTAATTACAGATTTGTTACATAGTGGGTAGGAAAGCTCACAGGTGAGGGGTCACAAGCTACTAACGCCCTCTTACACACCGGTCTAGTATGCAGCAAATGAAATTCAATTTCTTTGCCAATATGATGCAAAAAAATATGTAACTTTATTTGTAAAGATTAATTTTGGGCATTTCACCTTTAATCAATACACCAGCTGCAGACAGAAAAGGGGGGAGAGAGAGGGGGGGAAGACATGCAGCAAAGGGCCACAGGTTGGGTTTGAACCCTGGGCCACTGGAGTAGAGACTTGGCAGATGGGGGCGCACACTCTAGCTAGACTATCTGTCCTGGTCCTCAGATCTCTGCAGGGTAAATCCAGACAGCTAGCTAGACTATCTGTCCAATCCTGAGGACTATGGTTACCTGGTCCTCAGATCTCTGCAGGGTAAATCCAGACAGCTAGCTAGACTATCTGTCCAATCTGAGGTTTTACTGTGCCAGACTGCAAGGTAACATTCCAAAACAGAGGACTTTTTGTCAGAGATCCTGTGTCCTGGTCCTCGTCTTAGGTTCCAGACGTGTGATATTGTTCAAAGAAATGTCCGTATAGACCCAGAATCCAGACGTTATTCTCCCATCTAGACATGGCTGTGTGAGTAAACTCAGACCTCTCGCAGCATGCATCTGAGGAAGGTCTGGCTCAAAACCGAGGTATCCATACATACAACTACTGTCAATGAGGGATTATGTTTCTGGTCTAGATTCTGCGGGTAAATCCACAGTAGGATAATCTTAATTGAAGTACTCGGCAGGATTCGCGGGTAAAATCCAGGCTAGTGTGATGAACAAGAGGGAGCAGACAACTACACATTCACCAAAACAAGAGGGTTGCAGAAATCCGGGCCGTCCTGCTAGCCCCCAAATGGTTGGTTTTAAAGATTCCGATACAGATCGGATCCTAGAAGCTGTGTGATAGATGCACGTTTAGGAGCTGGCAACCGTCTCACTTTGGGAGTGGGGGCAGATTCTTACTTATATCTCGAAAGGTCTCCAGAAGGATAATATTATGAGAGATACTCGGAGGTTCCGGGGAAAACCTGTTGTGGTGTGGTGAGACAAAAGGGAAGTAGACAACATCAGCACATTCATAGGTCAAAGGTCAGGGGACGAGAATATTGGGCCCGTCTCTATGAACCAAACTGGTTCATGTATAATTATGTTTCCCTTTGTACAGAGTCAGGGAATCTAGACAGCTGTATGATAAGGCAATGTTTAGGCTGAGGACCGTCTCCCTTTGGAGGTCGGTGGGCCAGACACACTTTAGCATAATTTCCAGAGAGAGAGAGAGAGAGAGAGAGAGAGAGAGAGAGAGAGAGGCCTTGCATCTGTGTTTAGGCGACTGCCATATCTTTGTTTGCCTTAAAGGTTCAGCTAAAGTTAAAATACACCTTGAGGAGTATCTAGGTAAAATACCAGAAGTGGTCCTACAGAAGGATAAATACTTATTAAAGATACTCTTGGCAAGTTGTAGGAAAGCTAGAAGTGGACCAGTGGCGTGGGATCGTCCAAGAAATTTACTTTTATATTAAAGCTTCAGTTGGAGAGATGCACTGAACGCTGGGAAAAATGGATTGTGTATGCACCTTGAACAATATGTTATTATATTATAACTTTAACACCCATGATGATCTCATATCTTTTATACATGTTCTTTGCACATGTACATAAATACATAAAAAAGTTTAAAAAAAAAAAAATAACAATTGCAATGAGCTCCAAGCAGTGAGGCATTACAGATTTTAAATGTGTGAAAAAGAGAGTACTGGTATCAAATCAATGTATCAAGGTATCAGTGCATCCATACCTGCTCCTTTAAGGACGGAGATACTGCATCACAATAAATATCTTTAAATCACTTTTCTATATAATAGGTTATTGTGCTTTTTATAATAAATTGTAATCCAACAAAGGCTAAAGCTTTTGTTATTTTTCCTTTTAGCCCTGAGCAGTGTCTTCCCCTCCCCAACAAGCTCCACCAATCACAGGGCAGCCTTCATGTAGCCTGAGAGGTAAAACCCAGGACAAGAGCATCGCTTGTAAAGCTCATTGCTGCCAGCTCGCAGTAATAATGAATGAAGCAACATGTTGATCAACTCAGGGCTTCTCTCATCTAGATGTTGGCGGCTGCACAGTACGAGGACGCCGTTCAGAGAGATTACATAACTAAAAGTAGAGCCCAGCCAATACGAATATGTGGTTATTTAAAAATCAGTAGCTGTAACTTCAGAGAGTTGGGACGGGACTTCACCATAACACACTGCGGTATACTGTACTGCCTGCTTGACTGTCTCCTCATTGAGAGTTCATTAAATGCTCCTGTGTAAGACTTCAATGTCTCCAGAACCTTCTTCACGTATGTGAGATGAGTTGTGCTGCTCCGGTTGTTACAGTCCATGACTAACGTTGAATTTAATCTAATCTGATAGAAATCCAAGAAAAGCAGCAAATCCCCACATTCTAAGGAAGGAAACCCTGACTGTTTACATCGTAAATGACCTAAACGATTAATTAAAATGAATTTCTGTCGATCTACATATGTTGGCCCCTTCATCCTGCTGCAGTGAGCCCCCCCATCGGCTGTTCTTATTCACATTAAACTGAACATTTCCGTTGACAAGGTAAATGGGACTTTTTTGGGAATATTTATGTTGACGGTTATGTACTCATCCATCCCTTTTCCTTTTTGCACAGCCGCTGCAGTTGACATACCTGTAACATGCAACATGTTGCAACGTAAGCTAACTAATTAGCGTTGTTGTCCCTACGGCTGAAGTTAGACGGTATTTAAAGATGTAGCAGTAGGCGCTCACCAGATCGGCTGGCATTGCTTGACTTGGAGGACAGAAGTTGATCGACGTTTCCCCACTTTTTGCCACAGCTGATAAATTATCCAGACTTCTTCCAGTGGATTGATAAAGCCGTCCTCCAGAGTGAACAGAACTGTGTCCATGGCAACGCTCTGCTATGCATGGCAACGGCGTGTTATACATAGCAACGGTCTGTGATCAAAAGAAATAGCAGGCCGCAGAATGCCTTAGAATCCAACCAAGCCTTGTAATGAGTCTCCATATTCTTCTGCAGCGAGTCCACACCTCAACCTGCAGAAACCACGCCGAGCTGCACAGACCGCCAGAGTCTGGGAGCAGAGCACGCTACATATGGACGCTACAGTCTATTAGGCACGGCTCCAGGTGTGTGTGTGTGTGTGTGTGTGTGTGTGTGTGTGTGTGTGTGTTGTCAGAGAGGAAGTAGGTGAGGTTGATGTGGACCCAGATCCAACCGTCGCACCTTAAGGAGTAATTAGAGCGGATGAGACAAGGCTGATTCTGCGGCAGGAGGCCAGTTGACCTCTGAATCTGGCACAGTTTACTGGTGACACGCACACACACCAACCAGTGTATGTGTACATGAATACAAAAACTTTCAAATATTTAGAGGGCTGGTGTATCAAACCAACCGAAATGTGCATTTAGCACTCAAAAACTGTGAAATACCTAAATTCTTGGTCAGATTATCAAAAGTTTCTTTTACTAATTCTTTAAAACAGACATTTTCTATTAATATCTTATCCAAAACCAACACTGAATGTATCTACTTACAAGTATTTTCTATGATCCAAAGCCTGGTATTTATATACACATCTTCCTCCTCTGTGCCACAGAGGTCCATTGTCCATTAAAACACATCACTGAGCCACACTGTTGCCCTGGGTGACATATATCTTCACCCCCATGAACACACACACACTGTGCTGTATTTTGACTCAATCCCACACCCCCCATACTGCTGCCACAAATACTAGAGCACCAAATGTGGAATTAATCCGCCCCTGAAAATAGTCCCTGACAAACGCAGCACAACCTTCCTGTTTAGGTAACTTTTGCCAGAAATGAAGCCTTTATCAAACATTAAAGCGCACAATACAACAATCAGTCTATTTACACATACAGCAGTTATGGAGCAACAATATATTTATTTGATTTGTGTTATTGCCCAGCTGATGAATATAAGTACAATGTCCTCTCTCTTTTAACTCTGTTTTTTTTCCAGTCAAACAATACCTGCATTTTTTTCTTTTTGCACCCGGATCTTGATAATCATGACTATTTGTGCGGTTTTGCCCGCAGCCAATCCCTGCAGCCGTGTGATTGGCGTGGTGTTTGTGGGGCAGGGAAGTCGAGCGGGGTGTACGTGACGGAGTTGGCAGGTTAGCGTGCCAAGATGCCGCCAAAAATATTTAACACCTGTGGTGTAGGATGAAAATAAATGCACAAAATGGGAAAGGATTATTTGAAATGAAGTTCTCTATCGGTATTACTTTAATGGTACTGGCACCCATATTTTATTCTTTAATTTAATTTAAATAACCCTAGTCTGTCTGCAGTAAGATGCTGAGCAGGTGTGTAGTATTAGATCTTTTCATGGGATTTAATAATGATAATTTAAAAAAAAAAACAGAATAACAGCAGCCTTACTGTAAACGATCAACAGAAAATAAGTTCAGTCAACAATTATTTATATCATCATCAACGCAGTCATTTTTCAAGCACAAGTGCCTTGCTTCAGTACTGGGAAATGTTGAATGGTCTGATGTGAGATCAGCAGAGGCCTGCTGGGCCTGGTGTAACTGGAGCTGTTTGCAAAGCGTTTACAGGAAGATTATTGAACGTCACAGCGGATTGTGAAGCCGGCTGTCAGAGCTAAGCAGCAGCAGAGTGTGGTGCTTATTGAACGCAGCTGAAGCTACAGGTATAATGGAGGGCTGATCGATGCAGCCCTTCTAAGAACGGAAGCAGATATTAGCCGTCCGTTTGACCCTGGATACCGAGCGCTTATAAATACCAGCTTTCCTCTCCACTAATGCACATTAAAGCTCGGGGCAGATGCATGCACCCATCTCTCTCTGCGAACACTCACATGGAAATTACAGCGTGGAGCAGAAGACAAACAAAAGTGCAGCTAAATATAAACATGAAAATGTGGTTGTGCTGCTGTGGTTTCTCTTTGATGTGCCGAGTTAACGTCGTCGGGCCTCAGTGAAAATGCCACCAGGCAGAAACAGCTCCTAAAACCAGTTATGTCCCATTCAAACAGAATCCAACAGGCTGAAAACAAGAGCTGGATTCAAGAATCAAAGAATCAAAGAGCCGATCCACTGAGGAAAGAACATGACGGCTTCAGTCACTATTAATATCATAAATCACTCCAATGCTCAGATCTCTGCACTGGGTGGCAAATAGACTTTTTAAATTCTTAGAGAGAGAGAGAGAGGTAAACTGCAGTAGAGTCCTGATGGGGGTGCATCGGGAGTAGGACTGTGCACACAGAGGCTCATTGACGGGGCAGAGCAGAGGCTCAGTGTGTCCCAGCGGGGGTGCAGTGCCAGGGAGCTCCTGCCACACACAACACTAACGACTGCTGCTAGGCAAGTACTCACGTCCTTAATGAAGTAAAAGTACTAATAAAACAATGTGAAACTAAGACAATGTAACAAAAGTATGCAAGTATAATGAAGATAAAAGTAAAAGTACTTAATGCAGAAGAATGTCCCCTGTGACTGCTATGCTATACATCTGTATTACCCATACATAGGGCTTAGTACTGAATTCAACACTATTTAAAATGCTATTTCATATTTTCACTCACATTTGAGAAGCTGGAGCCTTTAGATGTTTGGTGTTTCTGCATTAAAAAGAAATTGTTAATCAACTAAAATTGTTTCTGTTCCAATTGTATAATCTGTTGGGTAGTTTATCCATAAAACATCATACCTAGAAAGAGACTTCAGATACAGTATTAGGGACCACTAAGGTCTATATAAAAGAGACTTCAGATACAGTATTAGGAACCACTAAGGTCTATATAAAGAGACTTCAGATACAGTATTAGGGACCACTAAGGTCTATATAAAGAGACTTCAGATACAGTATTAGGGGACCACTAAGGTCTATATAAAGAGACTTCAGATACAGTATTAGGGACCACTAAGGTCTATATAAAGAGACTTCAGATACAGTATTAGGGACCACTAAGGTCTATATGAAAGAGACTTCAGATACAGTATTAGGGGACCACTAAGGTCTATATAAAGAGACTTCAGAACATTTAGGGACCTAAGTTCTAAAGAAGATTCACCCACAGTTATAAGGTACCACTAAGGTCTAAACTGAGATCTAAGATACAGTATTAGGGACCATAAGGTCATATGAAAGTACTTCATACAGTATTAGGGGCCACTAAGGTCTATATAAAAGCCTCAAAAGAGCACCATGTCATGGGACCTTTAAATTCCCAGGAGCAAGTATACACCCCCCTAAGTTAAATTCCCATAGAAGCAGGCAGATCTTTATTTCTAAAGGTTAGTTATTTCATAGATCAGGATTCTGATTAAGTTTCCTTGACCTCTTGACATCATCACATACCCTTCACCATACATAGAGATAGGCATGGGGAGCTTTCCATAAAATCATCTCTCAATGCAAACCAGCTAGTAAGCTAACTGGAATCACACCATGCCAATCTCTCGTTATAGTGAAGGGTATGTGATGATGTGTTTTTTTTTTTTTTTTAATTCCAAAGGCCAACTTTATTAGGATGAAATGATAATCCATGAAATAACTGGCCTTTATGGGAATTTAACATAGGGTGTGTATACTTATTCCCTCCGTATTTTAAGGAAAATCATTTATTTATTTATTTATGATACATTATTCATCCACAAAGAAAATTGGTGTACCTAAAGGTTAGATTTGTCCTAATTTTTTAATTAAGGCATAAAGATCAATTTCCAAAACATGATTCTTTTTAATTTCTCTTTTTAGTCAACTTTAGCATGGGTTCATAAACTTATGAGCACCACTGTATATGAGATACTGTCAAAAAGGGGGGGGGGTGCAGTTGTAATGCATGCCCATAAGAAACATAACCATGAGGTTTAACTTTGATTTAAGTTGTTGTTTTTTTACTGCGACTATATCATTGGGGAAATATACCAGCGACTACAAGGAAAGGACACTGTATTAGAGAGAGAGAGAGAGTAGTAGCTAATAAAAAGGGAAAAGGAGGAAGACCAGTAAGTCAGTGAACAGATAGGACTGGAGGTTAAAGTCAGCACAAAGCTTTTTTGTTGTTCTTCTGAAAGAGCCCAGCTGATAAGCGTGACATGGCCGGGCGTAGACACAGAGCAGCGAGAGAGCAAAGCTCCAATCACTGAGCAGCGCTGAGAGGACCGAGTGTTGGCCTCGGAGCAGAGGGAGCATGTGCTGCTTTTCTTCTCAGACGGATCTACCTGAACAGGAAGAATGGGAGCTGCGGGGGCAAATAAAGTAACGTGACACCAGAGGGAAAAACATAATGTAAACAAATATCCATGGTGTCCTTTAAACAAATCACCCAGCAGCCACTTCTGCATAGGTCGCGGTGACTTTTCACAAGAACAGAAAGTGTTATTTTGAAATTTTCACTTTAGGAGTGTTCATCGCCGCGAGCCTGATGACAGACAAGCAGAGACTCAGACTACATCTACACTACCAGCTTTGCATTTTTTGAAACAAAAACTATTTCTGTCCAAACAAGAGGTTAAGGCTCTGTATCAAAAATGATCTCGGTCTAGATTATTGTGTCGGAAAATGCACATCACATGACCATCCCAGTGTAAACAGGAAGCAGATTTCTCTGATGTTTTTTCATTACCCCCCCCCCCCCCCCCCCCCGAGTCAGAAACATTGATTCATTCCCCCATTTCAAGTCTCAACTAAAAACACATCTGGTTAAAACTGCCTATTCCACCGAAATGTCTACTGCTCTGCCCTTTCTGTTGTTTTGCTGTATAGTATTTGTTCTGCTGTTGTATAGTATTTGTTTTGTTTTGCTGTATAGTATTTGTTTTGCTGCATAGTATGTGTTTTGCTGTATTATTATGTATAGTATTTGTTTTGCTGTTCTTAATTTATGAATTCCCTGTGCGGCGTCCTTGAGTGCCAAGAAAGGCGCCTTTAAAGAAAATTATAATATTATTATGATGTTATTCTGCAGTTGAAAATCACGGATGTGTAAGATGAAAATACAGAAAATACTTTGGAGAAAGAACAGTGGCAAAAAGTAAGATGAGGGATGTATTAGCTCAAAGTGACGACGAGGTGTAACGGTTTCTGAGAGGTATGTAAGCTACCTGATTGGCTGTGCCAAATTCCATTTTTTAAGCTTGGAGGCTTTGGTGCTTTTCAACAGCGAATATGTGAAGCTGCAGTGGCGGCAGGGGAAACCAACATTTCTGACTGCACCTGAAGGCAGCTTTACTCACAGAGAAAGATGGAAGGAAAAGAAATGAAGCGACTTTGGTTTGTTGTCACCTGTCACCTGTTGTTCAGTGCTTGTGTTTCATTGTCTACCTTCGTAGTGTGAAAAGGGTTCTGTAGCAGCGATAGAGGAAGGGATGTTCCCGTTACTGGAACGTTACGGGACCCGCGCACCGCGATACGGACTGACGAGTCCAACAGCCGCTGGGTAACGTTACATGATTGTCCACCGCAGGTTGAAGTGTGGTTGCTTTTCTCCAAAAGTCAGTCTCAGCTTTTTGCCTTAGGCATTTAGACGAGAGTCCTGGCTTGTTGCAAGCAGTTTAATCCCTAATCCCGTAAAAAAGATAAGAGTATTCAAATCCCAAAATTGAAAATCGAAGAATTTTCAAATATCCTGATCCACATTTCCAAATGTCTCCGTTTTAGGGGATGAATACATTTTGGTTTTGGACGGTGGGACAAAGCTAGTTGATGGAAAGCTTTTAGGTGGATTTTGTTGTGCTGAACTGTAGAGCTGAAACAATAAGTCCATGTATCAAAGGTAATAATCTGAAAATTAAACCACAACCATTTTGATAATTAACTCATTTCAGTGATTGCTTATATAGCCCCCCCGTTCCAGCTCCTCAGTTGGGACTATTAGCTGCTTTTCCAAGTTTTTTTTTTTTTTTTTACTTTTTTACAACGCAACAAAATGGAATTGGAATTCTTAGTCAATTTATAGATGACTTTATAACATTTTAACAATCAGTTACTTGTTTTAGTCATTTCTGGCGAAAATGCTCTGGTTGCAGATTCTTAAATCTGCAGATTAACTTGGCTTTGCTCTGATGTATATGACTGAATTGAATGTGTTTGGGTTTTGGAGACATCACCTTGGACCGTCCGGGGCATTTTTCCCCGTCCATCTGTCATTTTTTTGGCTAGGTGACTAATTGATTACTCAATGACTCAATGATTAAATCAGGAATAAGAACAACCGTTGGTTACAGCCCTAAAACAAGCATTTTCCCACTTTTCCCCACATTTTATAGACCAAGCCAATCATCTGCAGATGAACTGATAATCAAAAGTTTCATACGTAGAGAACTCATCCAGTTGACTACATGATGAGGACACTCACCTGTGGTTTCAGCTCTGGTTATGATCCTTGAAGAGGAGTCCGTCTTCTGTCTCTGTCGCCCAACAACAACACCGAGGAGCTGAAGGAGAGAAAACACAAGCACACGTTTTCATTTTAATAAAGAAACTCTCAACCTGCTGCTTTCTCCGTCAGGCGAAGAAAACAACCAGCATGCCAGCCAATCGCCTTGGGGTGGGGCAGGGACATGTCCCCCAGTATTAAGAAGAGGTAGATTTGTCCCCCCTTTAAAAAAAAAAAAGAAAGACAACTACAGGTGTGAATCTTCACTGGTCTCACGATCCGATAAGGATTATCATGTCAACAATTCAAATCAATATCACAATGCATCACCCCCTCATTATTATTACATATTACTACACATGGTTTTCAATTACAAATTGAAGCATTCAGATATATATATATATATATATATATGTATATATATATATATATATATATATGAGCTGCCCTTTTTATTGTATCTTCTCTTGAAAAAGACACTTCCTGAATGTATCGGAGTCTGAACACAGAAGAAAAAAGCAGCGAGCGGTAAATCAACAAATAGTCAGTAGGCAATAACTGATTATGGTCTGTCACTGCCCAGATGCAGAATGGTCCAGCTCCACATCACGATGCAGCGATTAATTTCAACACTTTAAAGACAACCCATCCATCCATCCATCCATCCATCCGTCTGCTTATCCGGTATCTGGTCACGGGGGCAGCAGCTCCAGCAGGGGACCCCAAACTTCCCTTTCCCGAGCCACATCAACCAGCTCCGACTGGGGGATCCCGAGGCGTTACCAGGCCAGGTTGGAGATATAATCCCTCCACCTAGTCCTGGGTCTTCCCCGAGGCCTCCTCCCAGCTGGACGTGCCTGGACCACCTCCCTAGGGTGGCCCCCAGGAGGCATCCTCACTAGATGCCTGAACCACCTCAACTGGCTCCTTTCGACGCGAAGGAGCAGCGGCTCTACTCCGAGCTCCTCTCTGATGACTGAGCTTCTCACCCTATCTCTAAGGGAGACCCAGCCCCCCCCCGCTGAGGAAACCCATTTCGGCCGCTTATACCCTGGACACCCCACTCCCCAAAATAGGTATTAAAAAAACATTCAGGGGGCTCAAAACGTGTACGGAAACCAGAAATTGTGTCTACTTGTGCTACATTGAAGGTTGAGTACATGATACCGAAAGAAACCCCACGACAGACGTGTGATGTTTTGAATATGCAGAAAGTTTTTAATAATACGAGAGAATAATAATTTCCTTATTCCTAATAAAGAATTAATTGCAGAAAAGGCCCAATTGGTTGCATAAAGATTCATCAGATTGCAGTGATGCACAAAATGTTATGACAGAAGACCCCAAGACCCACAAGTTATAAGGTGCCCCCCCCCCCCACCCAATGTTGAAACAAAACCTACGAACTTCCTTCAAATCATACGACAAAAATCACAAGATGTGTCAGTTTGTCAGAGCTTGAGTTTGATTGCGGGAATTTTGGGGTTGTCGGGGGGGGGGGGGGGGGGGGGGGGGGGTTAGACCAATGTCACCTCCGTTATGTGGCGGGCAGAGGCTGCAGCTTTCCTTCGATCTGCGAGTGGAAACAGGAAACCGGGGAGGAGAGGAAGGCGCTCCAATGCCCTCGGGAGATACCAGCGCTCGGCAGACGCCAGCCATGCCAACACCACAAGCCCTCCCCCCCACACACACCCTTATCTCGCTCCCCTCCTCTCGTCTTCCCTTTCATCTCTGAATCATTGTAAAGTGTAATGAAAGAAAGATGGATGAATAATTCAGCAGACAGCATTTAAGAACTCTGCTTTCATTTCTTTGATAACGGAGGACTTTACACACTGGGTGCCACACAACGATTTCTTGGTAGCTTCTCAGCCTAATGTGGGATTCCCCATTAACAGTCCCCTGTTAATTATGTTCACTTTCATTTTCAGACCTAAATGGGACGCTCCGTCTCTTCATTCAGCGTGTTGTCTGACCACTTCAGATGTGTTTAGACGCCGAGCCGCAGCATTAACTCTTCATTTCCAAAAGTAACACGGCCTGATCCTTTTAGACTTGTCAATCTGAAATGGGATTAGAGCCGCTGAGCATCTGCCCTCTCAATCTGGGTTTTATTAGAGCGAGAGCAGATCATCTGGTCTGGTTAGTGCCCTCCTCAGTACGCCCGGTTCTGGGAAAAGAAGCAAGACCATGATGGTCTTGGGTTTCACGAGAGCAAGATCACAAAGACGGTAGGGCTCAAAATAAAAAATTATAAAAAGGACGAGAGACCTTGACGATTGCACATCGCCACTATTTATTTACAGAGGACAGAGCTTGATTTTTGACGGCTGGACGCTGAGGAAATGAAATATTGAGCCAAATGTTCAAAGAGGTTTGGTGTGAGACTGCAGAAGAGGATGCAGCAGATGAGATTCATGGAATGAGGGCAGACGAAAAAAAACTGCTTCAGAAGGCGACTCAGCCAAAACAGAGAGAAGAAATGCACAAAAGCTTCTTAAATCATGTCAGTCGCACTCTTGGGGATTTGGCATAGGCAAGGCCGTCTCAGGATATGTCAAACGGCACCCTTTCCATCTGCCAATCTGGGCACGGCGCAGATTGAAGTTCTTGCTGTGTAGGCAAAGTGTGTAGGCGGCAGATGTAAACAATGTGACAAAAGCCTGAATCCTCACATGTTGGAATTAAAGAAGATCGGGGGGAAGACTGAAAATGTAGGCCAAAGTCGTTTTTTTGTTGTTGTTGCTGCAGACACACCATCACCACACGATTGTCTGCTTCATTAATACAGATGCAGATAAATATCAGAGAGGAGGAGGGACGTGGGTGAGACAGAATCAGGCTGGGGGAGCTCCCTCGGTGCTGCTTCCTGTCTGATGTTTGGCTATAAGAACCGAGACCAATCGTACACAAGAAATATTTGGGATGAGGAGCGGAGGCGGTGGGGGAGGGATGGGATGGAGGAGGGGAAAGAGAGCTCCCTTTCCCAAAAGGCATGAAAAGGTTGGAAGGGCGCCATGTATGCAATCAAACTGATTGCAGGGATCCTTCTTAAAACGTGTGCCAGGCGACCTCCGCACCCAGGGAGGAAACACAGCACCGGCTCCTCCATCTCTCGCACAACACAAACTGGGGTTTTAGTTTTGTCAACCAGAATCCTCCACCGCCGCACACGTTTGGCAGATTTACGACACATTGTTAGCTGCAACCCAAACACGGCAACATCATTCTCTGGTGGTTCAACCAAAATAAAAACCGACAGTGTGTGGTAACAGAGCTCCTAAAATATAAGCTAGACCACGGATATCAGCACACACACACACACAGACACACACAGACACACACAGACACACACACAATAAGAGTCATCAAGTCCATTCATGTCAAGTCAGCACCATCAAAATTCACTTAACAAATGTTCCCTCTCTGTCACAGTTCTTCATTCTCGTACAAGTCCAAATCTGCTTCAAAACAACAGGGAAACACAGCGAGAAGCCCAGGAAACATCATGTCAGCTGTAGAAACTCAATCAGTATTCACCCCCCCCCCCCATCAAATACACATTTTGGGTCAGCTCACCTTCCTCCTGCTGCCTTTTCAGTCATCCAGTCAGAGCATCCAGAGCTCTCCGCACAGCTGATCAAAAAACGTAAGGCAGCAGAAGAAGAAGAAGAAAAAGAGAGCGACAACCTTACATTTCTGTTTTCCGGCGGAGGAGGAGATTATTTTCCTCCCTGGTAAAAGTGCCGTCACCCGGCGAGCGGAGCGAGGAAGCCGGTTTCCTCTGCGCTTCAGCTAGAGAAAGGCCCGTCCTTGGGCAGGAGCATTGTGTGTGTCTGTGCTGTCTGCAGAGGCTGCCATGTCTCCCATTGTTCCAGGGCGAGTGAGCCAGGCTTCCTACCCCAATAGACCCTGCCTACTATAACAGCTGTGGACCAGCCCCCACCTCTCTGCCGCTCTCTCTCTCCCCCCTCCGCCTCCTCCTCCTCCTCCTCCAACTCCTGCCTCTCTACTGCTGCTGCTAAACATTAACCCTGCAGCTGCCTCACCAGGCCCATAAAGAGGTATAGAGGGGGGTTGTGTGTGTCAAAAGAGACCCTACTACCACGTAGCGGACAAAGGAACTTAACAGAGAGAGGATATCCGACAGGCGGGCTGAACTGACAGGACTCGTGCAAAGAGCCATTCAGTGGCCTAGAAAGAAAACAGGCTCTGTGCTAAGAGGATTGTCTTTCTCAATCACAGTGGTAAGAAGTGTTGGACTGGGAGGCTGCGCGGAGAAACACAACAGTCACACAATAAAATAGGGCTGCAACTAACCATTAGTTTGGTTATTGAGTCATGTTTTGTTTTATAAAATGCTAGAAAATAATGAAAAGTGGTGGGCTATGAGTTTTTACTAAAGCCAAAAAGGAACGGAATTAATTATCACATGTGACAAGTAGATTGACACCAATATATCGCCCATATTAGATCATTGCGGATCAATGACTGATGGATATCGGTGTGTATCGGCTGGTTGAAGGGCATTTAAAATCAGTGACGGAGTTTGCCCAGCAGAGGGCGCCGAAAAGTTGATTTTTACATTAAAATGTCCCAAACCCACAAAAAAAAAGATCCCGACCAGATCGAGTTTGGTTGGTCACATTATTTCTTTGGATTTAAATATATCTCTTCATCCCTTTTCCATATATCGGGCTCAAACATCCAGACAGATGTGAAAAACACAAAATCTTCCCACGACAAGCTAATTCATAGCATCTTTGAGAAGTTAAATGGCAGATTAACTGATATGAAAACAATCGTTGGTTGCAGCTGTAGATTAATCTGCTGATTAATTTATCAATTACTTGATTAGTTGTTTGGCCTCTAAAATAGAGAATAAAACCTATTTTTGGAGTAGTCTAAAAACCCAAAATATACTCTATTTACTATCACATCTAAAAGAAGCCTCACCTGTCAGAAGCTGGAATAAATATTTGGTATTTTTTGCCTGAAAACTTGAATTATTACTCGATTATCAGAAAGGTTTGCTGATTATCAAATAACTTATTTCAGCTTTAGAAAAATGGCTACAGTGACCTATTCAGATTGCCTTTTTTGTCCGTCCATTAGTCCAAAACCCAGAGATATTCAGTTCATTAGTTTGTCATAAATAACAATGGAAATCATTAAATCTTCACATCTAAGCTGGAAACAACTGAAACATAATAATTCATCAAAAAAATGCTCTGCAATCATCTGGTCAATCAACCAATGGATTAATCCAATGAGCCGACAGTTAGAGCCAGCTCTTGTACAGTAACTCTCTCCCATGCAGTGTAGACGTTATTATCGTTGGGGATGAGTATCCCAGCGGTGGCGTGTTCCAACTGAACGGCGTCGTGTCTGAACCGGTCAGCAGAATGAAGGGTTTCTCCGCTGCGAGTGTCTCCGTGTGGTTTATCACCCTGCGTGACTCATCTGCTCTCCTTGTTAATGAAGCCACATCATCCTCAGACACGCCAGACACGCTAAAACCGAGACTGATGACAAAACGACTGGGCGCCACGGCAACAACACCGGTTTCATGGCTTGATTGGGGGAGGGAAATACCATAAAAGTAATAAGGGAAGGCAAAAAATCCCAATCAACTATTCTTTAAAGCACGCAGATCTATATGTACTCATTTCAAAGTTGACCTTTTTTTAATTTGACCCTAATTGAGTCGACAAGAGACCTGACCTGAATGGACTTCGCCCCCACATCAGACCTCCTACAGTCAGAAACCAGCGCCCCGGGGGGGCTCACATGAATGGCAGTTGTTTTAAGCTATTCTCATTCACTTTTGACCTTAACAGTCGAGCCAGTTTGGCGAGTATTCAACTTGTCCCAGATTCACAGCAGAATATCAGATTCTGTATGAAGTACTATGCTATACCAATTTCAAGGTACTCAGTATTTTTCCTTTCATGCGACTTTATCCTTGAACTCCACTACATCTCAGAGGCAAACAACTTCTACTCCACTACATGATTCGTCACAAAGCTGAAAACAGGGCTGTTTTTCTGACACCGTGAAAAGATTTTTGAACTTTTTAGAGATACGTGGTTCTTACAGGACAGTGATGGTCTTATAGAATATGATGCATGGCTGTAGAAACTAGCCAACAGTATATAAAGGAAACATCTACAGCAGTAAAATACAACATACACATGAATTCAGCAGGAATATTAATAATATTAATCCAGAAACATCAAATAGAAGAGTAACACACTGACAGGGAACATGTTAATGCACAATCACTACTTTGATTTTTCATACTTTATGTACAGTAGATTTTGCTGATACATACTTTGAATGCAGGACTTTTACTTATAGTGGAATATTTTCACACTGTGGTATTATTAGTACTTTTACTTGAGTAAAATATCTGAATTCCTCTTCCACCGCTGGTGAAATGAGAGAAGGGGAGATTTCAAAACAAAAAGAATCAGGGGAAACCCCGAAGACAAAAAATGTCACCGGTCATCAAGGAGTAACCACATGAAAGAAGAGAACAGAGGACAGACGCTGAGCTTCACATCAAAAATCAGCCAGATCAAAAGAGCTCGTGTCCAGTGAGGATTTATCCTCTAATTACTGAACACATATGGCCGTCCTGGCCAGTCTGTTCTCATGGCCAGGCCTCTAATCTGTGTCCACCTAGTGGCTGCAAAACAGAGACAACCTGCCCCATGTCCCCCATCTCGTCCACTGAAAGCATATGAGGAGGGGATCTTTTATAGGGGTGTAACCATTAGGGCTGGATCCGAGTATTTGTTTGATGGGTAGGTATTCAATTTTCAATTTTGGGATTCAAATGGTTTTAAGAAGTTGGCCACTGGCTAATTAATGCCAGAACAGAGAAATGTAGAGGTACAAGCAGTCTGACGTTTGTAGAGGTCTGTCTAATGGTTTCAATGTAGAAGCCTGGTGTCATTTTTAGGCGATTTGGTAAAGGTGAAGATATGAAGTATGAGCGTTCATAACGCTAAGGCTCTAGCCTTCATGTTATCCTCGGGTCAAATTGACCCATTGTCCTATATCAGTGTTCTTTTTAATTCCCCAAAATAACACGATTGATTCCACACAACGCTCATTGCCAAGTACTAGGGGTGTGACGAGACGCTTACTCCACGAGACGAGACACATCACGAGATTGGGTTCACGAGAACGAGACGAGACGAGATTTTTTTAAAAAATTTAAAGAAATCTTTGATGAATATATAAGGAAAATAGTTTTTTATTCAACTGAAAATCAACAAAATGCAAAACAATTTTTAGGTGCATTTGAAATAAACCTTTATGATGAATGTTATTTATTTTTTTAACATTTTATGAATTGATTGCAGTAAAGGATGCAACGCAAAATGTTTTGTTAACCACCACTGGCTTCTGCCCTGGACAATTCACACCGAGAAATCAAACTCCAAAATGATTAAAGGCAGGGGATCTTCATATAATTTCACCTCCACCGCTGACACACATCGCTCCAACACTTTTCCCCTCGACGGAAATCTCGTCATGTTTTAATCTCGCGGACTCGTAAAACAGATTCCGTCACACCCTTACAAGTACACATCTCTACTTTCATTAATTTTGGGCGTCTTTTTATTTTATACCCTTTGAAACAATTGAAGGGTTTTGAAATAGTGTTGAAAAAAGTTGACATATTCCAAGTTCTGTTTATCCATCAACCCTCCTTATATTTTGCAGAAATATTCCTATTCTGCTTTTCCTAACTCAACATTGGTTAATTTTTCCTATAAATGAGGTTTTTTTGACCATCACCAACCCAAAATAACTATAAAAACTAAGTTAATAATGTTGATTTTTTAAAATTTAAAATTTTTTAAACGTCAACAAAATGTTGTTTTTCATTTTGACGGGAAGAAAACCACGGGTTCAAGAACCCGTCTTCTCTGACGTCCTCGACAGTCCCCTAACAACGCAGTCTTTCCGTTTTTTGAACGCCTGCAGCAAAAGCTGATTGTTTTCACCTTTGTGCCGACAACCTACTCCCCTTAGCTGCAATCTCTAGGAACCGGAGATCAGACTCGTCTGTCCGTATCGATGCATGGGAGTCCTGTTAACCTGACTGAAAACAGGAAACAGCACTGCAACACTTTCAAAGTAAGAAACGAAACACCAGCACTGAACTCCCCAGGAGTCTGTGTGCAGGTGACTGTGTCGGAGTTTATCTAACTTTACGGAACTTCATCACGTTTTGCGTTACATGCGTAACTGAAAGTCAAGCAACGTAACAAATGGACTGATTTGAACCCAAACTTTTTCTAATCTTAACCCTCGTGTTGTCTTTCCCGTCAAAATTGAAAATCAACACTTTTGTTGACGCTTTTAATCAAGATTTTTTAACTTTTTCTTACGTTTTTGTCAATTTTTTAAACCACTTTTGATTTTTTTTCCTCAATGTTTGTCACTTTTTTTGACATTTTCAACACTACGTGAACACTATCTTATTAACTTTATAGGAAATTATACCTAATGTTTGAGTTAGAAAAGCAGAAATTAGGAATTATTTAGACTAAAATTAAAGGAATGGATGTTGATGGATAATCACGGACTGGAATATGTCAACTTTTACTCAATACTATTTCAAAAACACTTAAAAATTGAATAAGACGCCCCAAAATTAATGAATGTAGAGATGTGTACTTGGCAAAGAGCGTTGGGTGGAATCAATCATGTTATTTTGGGGAATTAAAAAGAACATTGATATAGGAAAACGGGTCAATTTGACCCGAGGACAACATGAAGACAACATGAAGACAACATGAAGACAACATGGGGGGTTAGTAGTTTTTGTGCCTATAACCGAACCAAACTGGGACCATTTCTCTGTCTAAGGCTACATTTACATGGCTATGTTTTGGTTCAGAAATGACTATCTTTTGCTACATTTCCACCTCTCTTTCCCCCTGCTCTGGTGTTTCTGAGCCCTTAAACCGAGACACTTGGAAACACGTCTGACCCGCTTTGGTTATGAATCTGAGGGGTTGCAAACGGAGCCCTTTGGCAACACCGACGCCAACGAGTCACCGCCTGATTGGGTGTTATCGGTCATGACATCTATGAGACTAAGATACTAATTTTACCATGGCAACTACCAGCAACAGGTGGAGAGCATACACGCTGCCTGCTGTTTGTGTCCAGTATACGAGAACGTTGATGAGATATGATATATGAGGTTTGGGTGTGAGGTTCGTTCTTCTACTGGAGCTAAAAACACTGAAATCGCTTTTGGTTCAATACTCTGATTAAAACCCAATTGTAGCAGTGGAAATGTAGCCTCAGATATAACAACCTGGTATCATGACGTTGCGTAAACATACATGCTGTCCTTCAGGTCCCAGAGACCCAGAGAATGCCAATAAAATGTAAATAAAAGGACAACACAAGGGTTAAGCCAAGTGCTGTGTTATCTGGACGCATTTTCAACTATCCCGTATGTCCACGCTGTATACAGCGGGCGTAAACATGCGTGGCGTGTTGTCGCTGTCTCGCTGCGTTATCGCAAGAAGAAAGCTAAGGTTGGGTTTAGGAAAAGACAAACGGGGTTGGCTTTAGGAAAAGAAGAAAGTGATGGTTGAGTTTAGGAAAAGAAGAGCATGCGGGACACGATGCCCGGTCTCCTGGGGGAGAGTCCTGTGTTTTACCCATCCACCACTCCAACCAACCTCCTAGTATGAAATGGCGGATTTTCTCCCTTTTAATACTACTCACTACGGCGTAAATTCACATGCACTTGCAAGGTAATGTAAGTCAATGGAGGCCAAACAGCATTGATAAACACGTCTGGATAAACACGCAAATGATAACTTGTATCTCTATGACATCTGGCCGTGTAGATAACAGCAATATAACATCTATCCAAGACATGCTTTTAATCTTAATTTTCCTGGCAGCTCTGTTGTTTGGTTGTTGTTGCTTGTTTTTGTTTTTTTGCTTTGTTTTTTCTGCCGTTTTGTTACATAAAACCTGAAAAATTTGAAAATAAAATATATACAAAAAAACCCCAAAAAAAACGCAAATGATGCCATATGAATTGGCGTGTCATACATACGCCGTTTCATGAGATCAGTCTGGATAGGAGGGTGGAAAACGCTCATGTGGATTGTATTTTCTGCAAACGCTAGGGACACTAATTCATATTCATATTGGTCGTATTAGATTGTAGTAATAAAAGACCTCTATCATTTACTGTACATAGTTTGAAGGACTTGTTGTTTGCTTTCATCGCTACACCAACTTTTCCACCTCAAAATCGAATTGAAAATGAGCCCAATACTATAGAATGATTACAGCAAGTAATACAAACTGTTTCAATGTTAATTCAGCCATCTCAGTATTGTTCTAAGAACAGTCTTCAGTCACCAGTGCAGCACAGAAACTCTAAACTACTCCCGTCAGTTGAATGAAGGGCTGTCAGGGGATGGTCATACCTCTGTTGTGTCAGACATGAACGCACACAGACATCTGTATGGCATGAATGGGACATTGAGGGACTCCCTTCTAAGAGGGTCAAAGGCTGAACATGACCTGAATGAGAGCCGGTCACATGGTCCCCTGGAGCCAACACAAGGGAACGAGGAGAACTCACAACATAAAAGGCCTATTGTCACCTCCCTCCGCCATCCACTTTCCCCTCAAGTGAAGATCTTCACCAACTCAACAAACTCAACGGTAATGTGGACATGAAGGGAGTCCTCCTCCAGTCCTGGTTACATAAGGAGGGCCACAGGGAATCCTTCAACCCCCAAAAACAGAACAATATCATCCAGAACCAGAACCAGAATCAGAAATACTTTATTGATCCCCGAAGGGAAACTCTGTGTTGCAGTCACACAAATAGTGAAATATAGTATATTAAAATGAGTACAAATATAAATAAAGAAAAATAAGGAGTGTGGATATGTACGGTATTTACATAGTCGAAGGAATATTACGATACAGTATTTACATACAGTATACAGTATGTAAATACAGTATATAGTAAATAGTACATTCATACAGTATACAGTACAGTATCCAAACAGTAAAAAGACCAGAACTGGAACGTCCATTTACTAGTTTGCTGATGGACTGGAAATTAACAACCAACGGGTTCTTTTTAGCTCCAAATTCTCTGGTTCCGGCTTCTAAAATTAAAGATATTTGATGCTTTTCTATTTCATAAATGATTGTAAAGCGAATAACTTTCGGACTGTCGGTTGGACAACAAGCGATTTAAATAACAGTCACATTGGGCTAATGTTATAATTAAAATGGGCAATTTCAAAAGCTGAAACACCTACATGATGAATTGATCGTATTTGATAGTCGATCAACGGAAGAACTTTTCAAGCAAAGAAACACCAAACGTTGTTCAGAGCTTCTCAATTCAAGCACTTCTCTTTATATTTAATATATTTGCAATCTGGACTGTTGGTTGGACAAAACAGACGACCTGAAGACTTTACCCTGTGCTCTGTGACATCTTTCCCAGTTCTATGACATTTTATTAACAACTGGCATATGAACTGATAATGCCAGTAATGGTTAGTTGCAGGCTGTTAAGATCCAGAGAGCAAGGATCCGTTAGCAGATGGTCCCCCGCTAGATGTTTGTGGTCAGATGGCGGCTGAAGCGAGGGAAGTGTCGGGGAAGCTCTGAATCCGAGCTGTAAATCAGACTGAAGGGGTACAAACCTCCATTGAGGGGCCGACAGTTTAACGGGCTGTGATGGGCCCAGCTCCTCCATGTGAGGATGGAGAGCTAATCCACCAACAAGAAACGTGACTCTCAGGCCGGGGCTTTAAGCCGGGGCTATAAACACCCCGGTGGTGTAGGTGAAGGCCTCTTGCGTTAATTTGCATGAAGCCTCGGCTCAGTCGGCCCTCATTAGGAAGTCGGGAGTTGAAGCCGGTGAGCCACCAACGGGGGCTGGCTGGTCTAAGCTATTTGTGCAACAGAAATGACTAGTGATAGGCCGATTACCGGCCCCGATGATATGGTATTTTGCAGATTATCTGTATCTGCGTATTATTTGTCTGATAACCTATAAAGTTAATGGGTCCTATTAAAAAGTGTCCTGCTTTGACTCGGCTCCAGCTCTGTGTCTGTCCCTCTGCTCCGGTTTCTCTCACCACTGAGTCTGACTTATGTCCCCCCCCCCAACACTATCTGACTCTCTTTTACTTGGTATTATGATGAAAGTTTCTAATTTATGAAATCATTGCTTAAAGCATTAACCAAAGTTGTGAGTTTTTGATTTCGTTTTCACTGTAAATATGATATCATAACAGTTCCAAATATCGATTATCGGTTTCATTAACCACTAATAATCGGTATCTGCCTTTAAACAGTATCGGTCAAGCCCTAGAAATGACCTTCACAGGTAGAGCTGAAATGATATGTCGATTAATAGATCAAGGAGAAATAATATCAATATTTAACAGATATCATGCTGAACATCTTTGGGTTTTTGGATTTAAATTTAAAATAAACTTTATTTATTCTGATCAGGAAAATTGTTGTGCAGCAGCTGCAGAACAAAGGAGAAATACTGCAAATATCAACTATTAATAAAAAAGGTGCAATTCCAAAATATACACAATGCCAAAAATATAAACAGGTAACTGGAATTATTAGAAAGTTCATTCTTGCACGCATAAAAGCCCCCCAGTAATGAAAACCTCTATTAAAAAGAGTTTTCTACCCCCGTAAATAAATTTTGTCCAGCAGCCGCAAAAGTACTCACTTCCTGTATTCAAGTAGAAGTACCGATACTTGTGTAAGGAGAAGTACTGATTTAACTTCTGTACTCAAGTAAAAGTAAAAGTACAGACTTGGAAATTTAATTAAAAGTATAAAAGTAAACGCAGTATTGCGAATGAGAAAATGAACGGACAGCAAATATTTGAATGTGGAGTGCTAATAATAATAATAAATGTAATGTGTCAGGCTCACAATGTTTTCTTCATTTTTAATCATGTCGGCGTCCATAATACTACGCTAACGTTACCGCCGTACAGCCCCAATGATCTGCCGCCGAATCTGTGGAGTCGTCTTGTAGTGGTGAGGAAGTGCAACGTATAGTCCCATCCGGTTAGTTTCAACTGGAATTATTAGAAATTACTAAAGTAACGAGTAAGGACAATTTAGTGAAATGTAAGGAGGTGAAAATACCGATATTCGTGTTAAAAATGTAAGGAGTGAAAGTAAAAAGTCGGCACAAAAATAAATAGTAAAGGACAAATATCTGAAAAATCTACTTGAGTACAGTAACAAAGTACTTCATTACTTCCCATTTCCATATGCGTCAGCAAACGTCTGTAATACTTTGATTCCTCAGCGAGTCACATTCGCACCAAACTACTGAACCCGGACATGGAAAACACATGGAGGTTTGAACCAGACCTGCTGGGGAGGAGGCCTGATAAGTTAGTCCAGGTCCTGAGGAAAAAGAACCATTTAACCATCAATGTTTAAAAACCTGAATGTATGTAATTTCACTCACCCAGAAAAATCTTTTCTTTTACTGTTTCTATTACTTTTGCTAACCAAGAATTTGTCATCACAAAGACTGTCAAATATCTTTGTGTGCTACTTGATTTGCACCTCACACACCGGGAACATGTGTCCAACTTAACAAAAAAGTTGAATCCCAAACTTCAGATCAGATCATATCTTTCTTCTTCTGTTTCTGAAACCTACCTACATGCAATTGTGTTTTCAACTATGTGCTACTGTCTTCCTATTTGGTCTCTGACCACGAAGGAAATCACTGAACCAATAGCACGACTACACCATGGAGCTCTCAAGACCCACAGTGACCTTCCAGAGTGGTCTCACCGTTGCATTGCACTTGCACGCTCTAAGGCTTTGACTTATGAAACTTATAAACAGCCACGCCATTGCATTTTGTTTTCAGATTCTAAATTCCACCTTACCAGCACTTGCTGCACTTCTCCCGACACACACGAAACCAGGTCGCCTCACTAGGTCGGTCTCACAGGCTCTTATTCCACTTCCTCCGTATAAAAACAACTTTGGTCAGAAATCTTTTTTCTTTACATTCACCAAGATGTGGGATGACATTCCCCATCACATCAGAACACTATCATCCATCACATATTTCAAAAAGGCATACAAACAGCTCCTTACACAGTTACACTTGCACACATTAATTGCTCATGTATTGTCCACGCCTTGTTTGCACTGTCCGTATTTGTCCAGCCCAGCTGAAGTCTTGCATAATGTCTTTGTGTATTGTTGTTCTAGTTGTCTAAATTTGTCTAGTCCATATGGATGTCCTGTACAAATGTCCGTCCCGACGTGCTGTAACCATGTTTTGTGTTTCTGCAGAACAGGAACCTGCTGAAAACCAGCTTTTAAACTGAGTCAGGCCCGTTTACATTGTAATGTAATGTTACTTTTAACTTTCCTCTATAATAACTATGAATGAATGAATGAATGAATGAATGAATGAAGGAGCCATCATGTCCATCCAGTAGAGATATCACCAGCACACTGCAAATCTAAAACTAGCAAGAAGCCAGGTTAGAGGGTCATCCAAGAAATCTTTTGGGTTTAACTCAAGTTTTCTGGAATCATGAGGCAAACTCATTTTTACCACCTTGGTAACCTGGGTAGATCACCACGTTGCTGTCAAAACAGCCCGACTACTTCATTCATGGTTAATGTCTTTTGATAGCCAAAGGTTTTTTTTTGTTATTATTACCATTTTCATTACTCTTATTATTGTTATCTTTATATTGTCTTCTACACTGTATTCTTGCTAAAACTGCTGCTGGAAATTTCAATTTCCTTGTGGGAGTCATCCCAAAATTATTAATAAAGAGAAGTCTAAAGAATCAAATTGGGACAAAAGCCTATTGTTGCAGCCTAGCGACCACTGACCAATCAGCTCCCTGATAAAATGGACCAGGACCCATACGCATGCAGTATGTATGGAGAGATGTCAGAGCGAGGGGGCTGCCTAAAACAGGATGGGGCCCCGAGCTATTGGAGGTTCGATGTCTTGCTCAAGGGCACCTCGCAGTGCCTAGGAGGCAAGCTGGCTCCCATACTTGGTCCATGCGAGGACCTGAACCGTGTCCCCCCCCCCAGTTCCCAAGCCAAGTCCCCACAGCCTGAGCGTCTGCCGCCCCGGTACAGTTATAAAGAGCTGCAGGGACAGAAACAGCCGAACCATGTAACCTCTCAGAGATATTGCAGTTTTAGTTTAGTAGTGAATAACATTTCTTTTATTCCTGAGTCCAGACAGGATTCCCGTTTCCTGACGGGACTCGAGAATAAAAGAAACACTCATCTGTTTTTCAATTCCTGCAACAAAAATAATCCAAATAAGACTCAAAAATAAAATTAAGACTTGTGAAAAAGTTGCTATGTCTATGGAAGCAAAATAGAGAATTAATCATGACGTACACTTCCCCTGAAGAGACAAAAACACAAACTTGAAGGTCAAACAGGGATAAGAACTTTCACTGTGTATTTAAGTAAAAGTACCAATACCACAGTGTAGAGATACTCTGTTACAAGTAAAAGTCCTACATTCAAAATTGTACTTATAGTACAAAAGTACTCATTGTGCAGAACGGCCCATTTGAGAATAATATAAAAGATGGGGCTTATTTAAATACTCAATACTTCAGTACAGTACTTAAGTTAATGCACTTAGTTACTTTCCCCCATTGAGTACTACAGTCATGAGCAGGATTAGTTAACCCTATTTTTACCAATACCTGAAGCTAGGTGAGCTACAGAGAGCTTCCCGTTGAACTTTATGTTACAGCCAAGGATGACACCAGATAAAAGGAGGGAAGGGAGGAGCGGGCGCGGTTTGGCGATGGGCAGTGTCTCCACCACATCTGGCCACCAGCCGCAGCAGCTCAAACACAACCAGGAGTCGGGCACACTCCTCATCCACATCCTTTTCCCAAGTCTGGCCAAGAGGAAGACCTATTTATGGTACAGAATCAAAGATAACATGGAGGGTCATATATGGAGATCCTTATTTAAGCCTCCAAACACCCCCTCCCTGGGAAGAGGGCTGGGGTTTTTCAAGGCATATAGGTTGGAGTTTTGAAACAGGAAGCTCAGGAGAATACACTGAAGCAGCAGCTCACTAAAGCACCTTGTGGGAGAGGGTTTAGGGATTGAAGGGGTGGGCGGGGGGGGAGCATAAAGCTCCTCAATAACAACTTTATTTCAAGACAAAGCGGGAATAAACTGCAGGGGTGCACAAAGGAACAGTGTTAGGATACAAGGCGGCCTGAACATAAGACAAAAACCTCCCACAGTCGCCGTTATTCTTCATCTACACAGTCCTAACAGATCGTTCTTCATGAGAACCGTTAAAACGAGGGCCGGTTAACCCTGTTTTGGGCAAACAGGGGGCGCGGTGGGGACCCCGCTTGGTTTGCTTGAATTGATTAAAGCTACATTCCTCGCCATATTTTCTTTGGCCGGACTGATGAATTGAATGTTTGTTGCAGCTCCAGCGGCTGAAGCAGGCTTTTGCCAACTTCAATGTTTGCATGAGCACAGATTCCTCTGCAGGGTGGATTTGGAGTGCGAGCTCATGCTCTCGTACACTACGGGGATTCCACGGCACACTGAATCAGGCACATGGAGAACACGAGGCCGACGCTTCCTCTTCTGCTGATGCATACTAATAATCCCACTCGGCTCAGAAGAGACAACGCAGGAAGAGAATAATCCTTTGATCTAAATATCTGCATTGTGTCAACAGTCCCAATGATGATGATGATGATGCAGAGCTCCCTCCCGCTGTGAGCTCTGCTGGATCGTGCCGACTCTGCTGGGGGGTGATTAAGGACTATGATGCCATGCTAAGGCAGACTGCAGAAAAGCCTTTTGGTGTATAACCATGGTAACCACTGTACCTGCATGCATGCATCAGATAGTGGGGTGATAACACTGATAGCTGATAAGGAGAGGTCTCTAGCCCAGCCACATCTTCAAAGCATGCTCGTTCCTGCAGGGGGGGGGGGGGGGGGTTGTACTGAAGAGATAGGCCGACTGCAGACGGCTCTGACCTGTCTGCACACCCCTACCACACTTCACACAGACTAAATCATTGTCCCGTTGCTCTTTCCTCCCTGTAAAAGTGTAAAATAAAGAGATATTTCACATAAGTCTGGAAGGTCTTTCTCCATAAAACACACATTTTTGCCTCAAGATGCTCGACTCGGTATCAACAGTAAGAACAGAATAGACAACTATTTTGAATATAATAGTTTTTGCTAAGGGTGCTCCGATCAAGATGTTTGGGGCTGATCACCGATTGCTTTAAGAAGTATTGGTTAATCCCGATCACCTGGTCTATTTGAAGCCATCTATTCATCAGTTCATATATTTATCATTCAGTTATTTTAATAGTCTTAACAACAATGTGCTGTATATGTATAAAAATACAAATGAACAGAAGATGATGTATTGTGAATTGTCAACTGTTTATTTCTGACAGGAAACATTCTACTTCCTCTGTTGAAAAAAAAACAACCTTTAACAGCTTAGAGCTTGACAAATAAGCCTTTTTTTTAAATAAATAATAAAACTGACATTGTTAATTTACACAAACTTAATGTGCAGAGCAAAGAAAACAAAATCCCATGTTGGGATGTTAAGATAACTAGGCATGAGGTGGATGTATTTTAGGCGTGTCCTGCTGTAATGAACTGAAAATAGAAGCCAAGACATAACCGTCATGGTCACAGTCACATTTCTCAGTAGTAGTAAAACTTTTTCTCCGGAGTATTGCGTCATCTGATCGGCCGATCTGACCGGCCTTTATGGAGACCGCCGATCTAACTATTTAAAGCCTTTATCGGCCGATGACAATCAGTGACCGATCAATCGGAGCACCCTTAGTTTTTTCAAGCAAATATAGTTCTGATTCCAGAAAAAAATGGACTCATTGGTTTTGTTCCAAATAGCTTGAAAAGCAGCAAATTGAGAACTGAGAACTTTTTTTTTAATGGAGATAATTAATCAATCATCAAAAGGAGTTGACGATCAGCTATGATGTCTCAGCGTTTTGTTAGAGCAGTTTGTAGTAAAAATCTACGTCATGAATTGACAGAACTGAAGAAGAATTTGCATGTGATGGCACTTCCTCGTTGCATTACTATGGAACCCACGTAACTTTGAGGCAAGACCTTCTCTTCAACAGGATTTACACACTGCTATAGGTCAGGCGTCCATTCTTACGCACGGTAACCCCATTTGTTCAGGTCCCATCCCCTGACCAATCGCCTAACCTAACCTTAACCACTCGAGGTCAATGCCCAACCCCAACCAATCGGCTGCTTCGTAGGGCGGGACTTGCCTAGACGTTACGTGGGATCTATAATAACGCTTCCTCGTTCCATTTCCTCTGACTCTTCTTGTAGAGGCTAAGCCCAAGCTTCAAGTCCCTGAGGTGTAACTGATGCACTTTTTTACCTTTTTTGATCAATGAAAGTCCAAGTCATATTTGCAATTAACACCATTGGTTCTATTTATTTCCATGAGATATAAGTTAATAGTCCAGACTAATTACTGCTTTTATGTATGCTTGTGTGGTGTTGCTGTGCGTGTGTGTTGCCGTGTGGTCAGAAACTGTATGTGCTTCCAGGTCGCACCCAAGGAACCAAAGATTGGTTCCTATTTATACCAAGGGAATTAATTGGCTCTTACACTTCTGGTTGGTAGATACCTGCCTGCTCTGATCAATTGTATAATTATTAACAAGGAGACAACTTGTGGTTTCATGTTCCGTGGTGGACTGCGACGCCTAATAAATAACTTCATAACTAGAACCAGTAAACAGAACCAACAGCCAAATTAAACACTTACTCCATGCCACGTTTCCCCTCTGTAATAAAGTCGGAACGCCGTCTGTGGCTGCAACAAGATGTGGGACACAAAGGCGTGCGGAACATCTGGGAACAATTAGAGGCGAACAGAGCGAGCGAGCACTTATACTGCCCATTACACGGGCTCTCTCTTCATGATGTAATGCGCCGCAGCTTGGATACGCAATCTCAAAGCTGCGCTGGAACCGATGCCTCTCACAAAAAACTTCAATTGAGCTCAAACATGGAGTACAGCGGCCGTGAATGTGATCCGGCGAGCGCAGAGGGGAACCAGATTCTTCTGCAGCTCTGAGGACATTCCTCAGGATGAGAGGTTCAAAGCGCCGGTCGGCCCGCGTGTTCTTGGCCAAATACTGGTCCAAATGTGACACATTCATTCTTAAATCCTCCCCCAGTCTCCACAGCTTAAAGTGTTTCAGCTACATGCATCAGCTAAAGTAAAAAAAAAAAAAAAAAAAAAGGAGCAATAATTCCACCACATCAACAGAATAAGCTTGAGAGTGATTTTAAAGTCTGCCTCATATTAAAAAAGATGTTTTACTTCTTCTTTTTTCACTTGGATGTTTAACCTGCACTCTGAAGGATGATGCTAGAAGACGGGTTCAAAGTCATCTGCTGGAGGAGGAAAGATCGCCTTAAATCAGAGTTTAACGTGAGTTCAGTACGAGATGACTTTGTGACGTTACCACTAGAAGCCGAGGCTGGTCCAGGATGCAACTGACACAGATGTGATGTGGGAACTTAAAGCGTCCGGTGTCCAAACACTGAGAATGAGCTTCTAAGTGGGTAGGGTTAGGCGACATCTTGAGTACAGCAATTAGAAATATTTGGATATTTATAATGTGTTAACCACCGACTTTACACAAAGTTTACACAGGTCTAACACCTTGAAGTCCTCCAATCAGAAACAACCCAGAGTGATGACACTCACTGTGCTCATGCTCAGTTCCTTTCCCTCCACTCTCCCAAAAAGGGCGCCATATTTGAAACTTCCTGAAGGCGTTATCGACAAAAGGTTGTTTTTGAAGTAAAAAAAGTACTTTTCTTACTGATCTAGGCCCTCAGATGTGAAAAAGTCTTCTAAAAGGCTGGTTCAGCGGCTCCAGTTGCCCCACACTGCCTTAAGTGATGTCACGTGAGTCAGTGTCGGTTGAAGAATACAACTTTGAAAATGAAAATAATCTGGGGGGGGGGGGGGGTGGAGTTAGAAAGGAGTGAGTTTACCAGACCCGTGTAGCCCGCTACACGCTACATTAGCCGCTATTAGCCACTACTTAACCCTTGCGTTGTCTTTCCTTCAAAATTGAAAATTAACACTTTTGTTGATCCTTTTTATCAATGTTTTTAACTTATGTTTTTTTATCTATTTTCAGTGCTTTTATTCAATATTTGTCACTGTTGACGTTTAACACTACGTAACACTAACTTATTAACTTTAGTTTTACAGTTATTTTTGGAATTTATGGTCAATAATCATCATTTACCGGAATTTATACCTAATGTTTGAGTTAGAAAAGCAGAAATTAGGAATTATTTAGACTAAAATTAAAGGAATGGATGTTGATGATAATCACAGACTGGAATATGTCAACTTTTACTCAACTACTATTTCAAAACACTTCAATTTGTCTTTCAAATGCTATGAAATTGAATAAGACACCCCAAAATTAATGAAAGTAGATATGTGTACTTGCCAAAGAGCGTTGTGTGGAATCAATCATGTTATTTCGGGTAATTAAAAAGAACATTGATGTAGGAAAAACGGGTCAATTTGACCCGAGGACAACATGAGGGTTAAGTAGTGGGTAATGTAGGCTGAAAGTTTTGAAAAGGATGGCAAACGTGTGGAATGAATTTAAAAAAATATATATATATTTGATTTTGCTGCATCAATTTTGATCCTTTATGTTTTATCTGTCGATCATGAGTCCAATTATGTTACTAGAGTGCAGTGATCAATCAGGGGAGTTTGTCTGGAGATGAAGATCAAACTATTATCTAACATGTGCTAAAAGAGTTATTCCCAATCATGAGGTCACTGTTTCTTTGGGTCTTTGTGCCATGAAACCTCTGATGTAGGATTTTGTTCATAATATAAGACTTGTCTGAAATTGCCAAAAACAACACACAAGCAAGATGACATCAACAGACAATTTGGAAAAGGCACAAGGGGTACGTCATTTCTGCAAACACTAAAAAGATTCATCAAGCATTTCATAGCAGATCTTCCATCCATCCATCCATCCATCCACCCATTCATCTCTGTTATAATGCAAAGGGTTTCAAACAATCCTTCCATTCCCATTTCTACTGATCTAAAGTTTGGTCTTTGTTCAGAAGACGATGAGACAATGAGAACAGCATGAGCGTATTCATCTGGCTTTAAACCAACAGACACAGATCATTAAGCATGGATGTTTTTCTCCTTCAAAAAGGACTCTGTTATTGCTAAAGAGCATTATTTTAGATGTTTTGAATCTTGTTTAATCTCCTAATAGGCTCGAGAACTTATTAAGATTACTGGCATGTGTTTTAATGGCCAATAAAATCCTTCACAATGTGAAAACAAACGAGAAACAATCCACTCCTCGTGACTAGAATGCTATTCGGAAAATGCTGAGGGTACGGCATTTAGTGAAAAGCAGCATTGTTGAGGTATGATCCAATAACACGTATTCACAGCCAGTACTTCTCCAAATCCGTTTCTGTACGGGCCGACATGGCGCCGAGCCAGGCCGGTGCTTTGAGGGGAGGACCCCTAAAGATGAAAACTGGAAAAAGTCTAACATGTACAGAATGACCGATGGTGGAGGTTTGGGATTTGGTAGTTACACACACACCCACACACCAACACACACACACACACACACACACACACACACACACACACACACACACACACACACACACACACACACACACACACAAATGAATGCGATCACAGACTAGAATACACAATCACACATACCCCCCATGACCTCTCATGTGATTTGGACAGGTCTGCTTCTGCCCCAGTTGTCAGGAACCCTAAACGGGGAGGGGGGGGGGCAGCGTTCAGTTTCTAATCTCCTCATATCTGGACTAAACTCCCAGAAACCTGCAGATCCGCTGCTACTCTCAGTTCTTTTAAATCAAGGCTGAAGACCTTTCTTTTTGATGTGCCTTTCTTTAAACGACTGTTCATTTCTTTAGTGTTTAATGTTTCCAATGCTGCACTGTAACTTTTATTCTTGTGTTTTATGTGTCTTAATGTTTTTATTTTTTTTTAACTGTTTTTTTTTTTTTACTGGTTTTGTGTAAAACACTTTGAATTACCCTGTTGCTGAGATGTGCTATACAAATAAAGCTGCCTTGCCTACAATATTAATATTGATATTTTTAACCCTTGTGTTGTCCTTGGGTCAAATTGACCCGTTTCTAAGTGTTTTATATCAGATATATGGATTTCCAAAATGTCCAAAATGTTCCTTTCACAAAACGTGTCTGACTTTACTGAAAGGTCTAAACTCACTTTATGTGCTGACAGTTACAGATTAGATCATGATCAGCTTCCAAAGTAGTTGAGATGTCACCAAATCTTTCTCATACTTTCCCTTCCTTTGAAAACAACCTTCTACAAACTGTCCACAGACATCCTTCTGCACAGTGAAGCTCAAACATCCATGTGTTTCAAATGTGAGTGGAGGAGGACTTTAACCCAGCAGGTGAAAATAACTAACAAAGTTATAGACTAGTGATGCAGTGTTAGAAGGGTAATAGGGATTCATGTTCCTTTAAAATGATTCTAATGTCACATTACATGACCCAGGGTGGTTTATCCTCCACTACATCCCTGCTCCAGACATGTTCACACCTTAATTCATCCAACATTTCTCTGCTTTGAGCCTGGTGGCTGTGGAAGACAACTGTCTCCAGTCACACACACTGGGTTATATTTCCTTCGTAAGAATGCTTCGTTTTTGCATCATTGTAAGAAGAAAAAAAGAAAAAAAATGTAGTTAGGACTCAAATTTCAGTTCCTTTTCCATGTTCCCCTTTCAGGTTTCAACCCTTAAAACGAGGCTAAAATTGCGACATGACTGTATTTAAGCTAGCATGTTCACGCAGAACAAAAACCTACTTCGGTTCAGAAAAATGTCTTTTTTTTTCTCTTGGGACAGGCCCTCCAAAAAAAAAAAAAAAAACCCAAAACCTGCACCGAAATGAGTCCCCTTCGACTCGGTAACACCGTTACGCCCTTGCGTGTCTCCCACAAACGCTGTAAAACACCGGGGCGTTTCACGGTAAAGATACCCACACATTTAGCTTCTAACACCCGTTCAGCCGTTCACTTTGCCGGGGCTGTTAAATCAATGAGCAGCATGCCAAAAGCCTCTGTCGGTATTCCAGCGTATCTCTCGACCAGGCTAACATGAAACGACATTTTCCTGGCTTTTAAAACTCACCTCATTTGGTTGGAAACGGTCGAAGCCGACGCTGCGCCATTCTTGATAAATGACAGCGATATTCTAGCTTTTTCTGTAAAACCTATCTATCTCGTGCTCATCGTTGCAGCGTCCCTTCCCTGCAGCAGCAGCCGCTTCCCTTTCTCTGCCTCGGCGTTGTGTTTTGGGTTGAAGAAAAGTGATGTCATTGCATGAAATTGCATTACCCGCCCCAATCTTTTTAAGAGGCTGTCCCCATGCTGCCAAACATAACTTGACTTTGAAAAAGCTGGATGCCTTTAAATATTCTCTCCACACTTCAATGACTACATGGAGATTATTACACTCAAAGGTATCATAAAGTCGTTTATTTGTGGATGAAAGATGAGTGTCCTTTTATTCAAAAGACACTAATTAGGTACAATTTTAAGGCATTTTAACCCAGAACAAAAAACTAAATAAATACACCCTTGATGAAATGGGCTGTAGAGGTTGTTCTGACCTCAACATCAGTCTTTGTGGAAGGGAGACATGTTCTTTCTAAGGACGCTGCAGAGGTTCTTCATCTGGGAGCATTGATTGCAGCGGAGTCAATGTCTTGGAGGGAATTATCAGTGGCATCTTTTTCTTCACCTCCTGCAACCTCTGACACCATCTGGATGGAGGAACAGGAAGTTAGGACAGTGGTACAGTATTTGTGTTCATTAAATGGCTGAAATTCCTACTTATTTGTGTCAACATACTGCACAGGAATGTGGAGACAACACAAATTATTGCCTTCTTTATTGACTTGCTTCAGTGGCTTGTTTTTGCTACAAGGTGTGTTTACACTGTGCGATTTTTGGATTTTTGTGCTGTTGTGGTTGAAATCTTTTGTCCGTTAATTAAAAAACAGTGGTCCTAGATCACATTGTGAGTGAAGTCCAGTGATGGCTGATGTGTAGAACTTTAAAGACAATAGTTTCCATCTGCCTGTTTTTATGTGAATGTTCAATGTACCCATACAAATGAATCCATGAAACAGAAATGCCATATTTTATATAATCTTTTATACATTTGTTCCCTCTAAACTGTTCAATAGAAGTGGATGGAAAAGGTGCATTTACATGCATTACATGCATTTGCATTTCTCCAGTCAGTTACTATGTATTTTCCATGGAAATCATTACTCTTGCACAGTATTTATTTACTTTATAATTACCTTTTCCTGGAATGTCAGTCACCAGCTATGTTAGCCTTATACACACAATCTGTATTTGTTCATATATTTATCTTCAATTTGTATTTTATATACCCCTTACCCACCATTATATATGACCATTACATTTTAATCACCTTACATTTGCACTACCTCATTAGTAAATACTCTATTATCGTGACAGCTCTCTGTAGTAGATTCGGTTGCTGGACTAGAACTTCTCTGCTGTTTTTAATCTTGTTTCTATCTTTATTACCCAACAGGACGCTTTAATTCCCAGAAAGACTAGTTGTCTTTCACACTTAGCATTAATTTCTTTAACTTTTTTGAGAGTTATGCTTAGAGTCCAGTACTTAAGTAAATGTACTTAGTTACATTCCACCACTGGTTTTGCACTACAGCCAAATCTATTTTATTGTTCTGCCACATTTTTATAAAACATTGATGCAAGCAGAGAGGTGACGTTAACAAATAGGTTCCCTATTTTTACCAATCCGTCTTAAACCAATAGTCAGGTGTGATATAAACATTGGAGGAGCTTTTTCCTTGCAGTAATCATTCCTCGTGTTCATTCTGGCTGATGAAGAGGACCCTTCCTCACGGGATCCCTATGTCAGAGACGGGGGATACAATGCTGTCCTGATTCGGTGCATAAAGTATATTCCTACGTTTATCTACAGCTAATATGTGCATATCTTCCAAAGCAACAATCTTTTTAGGAATTAAGTCTTTTTTTCCTGGACAGGGTTTACTTGCTGAGCTCTAGTGGAGAGATGGTGACACAAGGAGTGACCTTTGTACTAGAAACACTGCGTTTGGAAAATATCAATTTGATCTGATGAACGCAGACAACTTCAGATATGAATAGCACAAATATGAACCTATCCTTTAAAAGGGTAATTTGTTTTATTTTTCCCCAACCTGGACCCCATTTTGCCATGCATTGGTATATAAGTGATCATAATCTTTAAATTGGTCCAGTATTGAGCGAGAACGCTGTAACTGGCAACCAGACGGCAATGTAACCATAACATGTGCATTGTCAATATCTGTCAACTAAAGGAGCCGTTTCACCAACAGGCTCAGATTATTTTTAGAAGTATCGGATAACATTATGGAAAGGATCCCTACAGAGGTCAACCTTTTATTTTTATTTTAGGCTGTCAGAACAATAGCATGTCCGTGATAAAACGAGCACTTTTTGTGGACGTAACGTGATAGTGCCCAATAACCTTCCAGCTGCAGCGGTCTTGCTTAATACTGGGCCAAAGATTCATCCCTTAAGACACAACTATAGAAAAACGGGGTCCAGGTTTAAATAAAAAAAAAAAAAACAAGTTCCCCTTTAAGTTGCAGCTATTTTTTCCATTTCACATTGTAGCGCTACAATCTACCATCAACCATCGCACACGCCTTAAAATTGGTATCGTACTGACACAGATTGTGACCAAGATTTTATTAGACCCATACATTACATACAACAAAATTGTAGGATTGTTATTACAGTGTATGGGCGCCATCATTCATAAGAATCAAGATATTCGAGATGCCCCTGATTGAGCGTTAACCTGGTCATGCATGATGGCAGCCACATCTCTTTCCGAGAGCTCGTGCTCCGAGGCATCCAGGTCGACCTGGTCTGGGTCTTCTCCAGTCAGGATGTCCATCGGGGCCTCAGCGATGGCTCTGATGGTCTGGTCCTCCAGGGCCAGGGCCGTGTCAAACTGTAGGGGGGAAGGAGGACCCTGCATACCGTCCCCTTCCACATCCAGGTCCTGTATAACAGGATGAAATCTAAATCTTAACATAAAACTTTTAAAGTTGTATGTATATTTGTGTCATTTCGAGTATCCTTGCTTCGGAATAATCAATGTTTACATGGTACTGCAAACAGCTTCAGGTGTTGCGGCTTTGTACTGCATGTGGGAGACACATCCAGTTTTTGACCGACCTTGTAACCCAGCCTTCATTTATGCCTAATTGTGTTTATCCAAAAACAGTATACAATACTGGCACAGCAAAAAAATTGTGTAATAAAGATCAACCTTTGATTATTTACAAGCTGGACACATTGGAGTTGCACAACGAAATCTCATAGGCGTGTTAAGAGACCCACTGAAAAACAAGTAATTTGCTTCTTCTAAACAAGCCAATCGTAATATTTTACAGGTGCTTTTAAACTGTAGTTTGATTCATTTGGTCCGGACCAAGCCAAAGTGATACATTTTTGCCTCCAACAGTTCTGCCCGTTCATGTTCACACTAACTCTTTTTAAAATCTAAAGAGCTAAAGTCATATTGATTGACTGACAGACAATGAATGTTTTTGTGCCCGTTGTCCTGCATAATCAGCGCTGCAGTCTTGTTACCATGATTACTGAAGCCCATTGCATAAATAGACAGATCACTCTTGACAATTTACAATCATTTGAAGAATTTAATAGGAGTTTAGCTTTCAAATTCATGCTAAAAACCACGTCTACTGTAACACAGCAGATAGCTATCAGGTTTTTTTTGGTCTGTACAAGAAGTGGGGGGTTTTCAAATCCAAATCAGACTCTGGTAAGAAATCCATTGCATTCTTGTTATTTGATGAATATACGACCATAATTGGGACCTTTTTTTGTGTTAACTTTCTAGCTCCCACCCCAGACACGAGTGGAGTCTCATGTGGCTTTTTTTGTAACACATTTTGGTTTGTTTGATATTTCGATCTGAAAAGAAACCATGGGACACAAGATTACCAACTCCGGCAGCAACAAACCGGAAAGGAAAATGCACCAGAACCAAAAAAGTGACAGTAGCTGTGAAAGCACCCTAAAATGGCAGCACTCCTAGCTAACGATACGTGTGGAACATTACGTTTTTAATACAATGCATATACATCAGAGGACCATGTTAGGGGAACATCGTTTCTACATACATCACTGAACTCTAGGGGAAGGCTCTCTGTGGGCTGAAGCTCTGCCGCACTCAGATACATGTCTCTGCTTGCAGTGGTGATCTGCTCCTGTGGTGGAGGCTCCTGCTCAGGCTGGTACATGGGAGGGGGCAGGGTGAGGTGAAGCGGGCAGCGAGGGTCGTCAGACTGACCCATGTGGACGGTGCGTTCACATGGGACATCTTTCAGGCCTGGACACATTTTGAAAAGCACCTGATTGCCATCCTGGAAGATGTCTGAGTGTCTGGTTTTCAAGGACAATGACAAACAATGTCTACACAAACACAAAAAAATGACCACGTGACAGAATAAACTGTTAAAGAAAACTGCCCCCATCTTAAAAAGTAAAAAACTAAAATCTATAGTCTGACCTGTGGACGTTGTGATTAATGGCAAACTTTAGCCTCAAAAGTTAGTATAATTAGTATAAATGCAAGTACGACAATTATTCCTGTGAAAATACTCTTGTTGTAATCATTTTTTAACATAAGGCTACTTATTGTGAAGTTGCAGTGGGCTTGACTGTGTTTATGATAGGAGTACCTCGGAATTTGTAGTTAGAAGATAGTGATAAAAAAAAAAAAAATTTAGTGATTAGTGTCCGGACACTGGTGCCCGGACACTAATCACCCTCCAACTAAAATGACAATTGCGAAACAAAGTGCCGATACAGATAAAACTACAACTTAAATCCTATTGAAAAATACTGAAACTACCCCAGTGATTTGATGTTTAACTGCGGGCAGGGTGTGAAGCTATTTTGTTCCTTCCAACTGAAAAGATTAGCCCCTTTGTTACTCTGGGAAAAATCAACAGACCACAGGAAGGAGTTTATGTAGGCACCATTTGAAACCAGCAGCTACTGCAAGCTGTTGGTCTTGATCAGGGCCGAGGTGGTGAGGGCTAAATGAGCAGAAAACCTCTGTTCATTTAAAAGACATTTTTAAATGTAAATATCTTCATTCAGGTAATATTAGGAAAATCCTCTGTGGTTTCTCGTATGTAAACGTTCTACACAATTCAAAAACATGCTAAAAACCTAATTGAGGATACGTGAGACACAGTGCCTGGTCATGGGCATGCAGGGGTTGGTACATCGAGTTCCTTCCACAAACGAGATGCACTTCTCATGCACCGTTCTTGTGTGTGGCTACAACAGAGGAAAGAAGTGTTAGGTAAGGTCCAAACAGAACCTAAACTGTATTTCCTCTAGAACTATAACCATCCTTAAAAACATTATCATTCCTTTGATGCCACAAACTTGTTGGAATAAAATGCCTATAAAAGTGAAGTGAAATTCCATTCTGCTGCACTCAAATATGTTAAGCATAATCTCAAACCCAAAAGTATGTATTATCTGCCAGATTCACAGTAGTAATCAACATAACTGAGGACATTACAGCCCTGCTAGCTACTTTTAAAGCATAAGAAGTCTGCCCACATGGGAATAAATCCCCCTTCTAGTGTTATCCAGCCATGCAGATAGGTCTAGAGACATCAGCTTCAGAAATGCATGCCTTCACCGCAATACAGTGGAAGTGAATAGCATAGTTTGTAGTTCCCACAGTTTGGGGGAAAAAAAAAAAGTACATTAAATGTCCACAGCGTAATTTCTCTCCACCAAGTCTTAGCAAATATGGTTGATCCAGAGGAAACTGCAAGGTCGGGGCGCCCTGGCAGAGCTAAACCTTTCCCTTTTATAGTTTACGTCAAAACTCTTACATGATTTTCATCTCTAGACTGATAGTGCACCACAATAAATTGAGAATATTTAGCATATTCTCCAACTATGTTAGCCCCTGGGGAAAATGACATGCTACTGGATACCTAAAACAGTTCTATATAAGTCAATTTATTCCAAAATACAATTATATATATATAAAAAAAAAAAGATAAACCCAACATAAAATGTAAGCCTGCGTTTCAACCATGCCTGTAAATGAACAATGCTGAAAAAAGCTGGCTCGTGGTTGAACCAAAGTGCTGACCCCTGGGCCGTCAGTTTTCATAGACACTACTGTATTTCTTCACAAGTATTGTTGTTCCAGTGAAAAAAGCTTAATGTCATTAGATCATCCAAAAGAACTTGGGAAATAGTTTCTGAAAAGACAAACCGCTCTAAAGTTTAAAAGCACAAACTTAATTCCTTTCACAAACGTACACTGAGATGGCCACAGAAATCTCAGACTTGGGTTTCTTTAAGCCTGAACAGATGAACTAGAAACTATTTTCATGGCTACATACCACTAGGAGAAAGTGAGTGTTATATGTGGTTTAGTGAACGGACCCTTTAACATTAGTTACAAGTCTCAAACGCCTAATAGTTTTACTACTTTCTACTGAGAGGGGGGGTCACACCTGAGGAGCTCCTTCTGTCGCGGCCTGCCTCCTCTCCCTAAGCTGCCGGTGCAGCAGGGCTTCCACACCGTACCGACGACGGTATCGGCGCAGAGCTTTGAGCTTCTTCAGGTTCTCCCTCTCCTTCATGGACAGACCTTCAGGCCCTGTGAGCAGACTGCTCCCTGAGAGCAACATCAACAAATACAGACAACGCTCAGGGCTGTGAGGGCATACACATGAGAGGGCGTGGAATGATCTCCAACAGGTACACAGACCAAGTAAAACCTGTGGTTACTAACCCATTAGTTGTACATTTACCTAGAGTTTCGTGCTCCACTTTGCGGTTGTGCAGGTATCTGCGCTTTTTCTCCTTAAGCAGGTGCTGCAGGCGTTTGAACTGGTCAATGTAGAGGGACTGGAGCCTGATGAGTTTTTCTCGAGTGATGAGTGCCACCTCCTCTGCTGTGTACACCCCTGCATGCCTGTGATTTATAAAAGAAAATATGTCACTGTAAAGTTACAAGGAAAAAGATCATGTCACAGCTCTACTCTCCAACTACCTCCATCCAATGTGACTACACAATCTTGGATTGAGGCCACATTAAGACATTTTACAACTATATACAGTATGTGCTATATGCAGTATATTGTTTTTGAAATGAGTATACAAGAAAACATACAGTTTTATACAAACAGGGATTAGTATGTGTTCCTTTCAATAAAATTGTAATTTTAGAAAGCCACTGCTGACTTAACCTCAGAGAACAAAATGTTTTTCCAAAGATTTTATACTTTTGTTTTCAAAGACCATTCTGCAGTTGTTACTTTACTATATATACCGTTACTATAAATCCAGTTTTGTGTTTGTCTGCTGACTTTTGACCGTACTTAAATGTTGTCACCTTTCCAGTGTTTTCACACTACATACTCAAAACCTGATCAGAATTAGTTTATACAATGAATTGAGTCACAGCTTTGCTTGAGGCAGTACATTCAGGTTTAATGGCAAAATGTAAGATTCAAACAACGATCTAAATCCAATAATATGACTATGCAAGTTTGGATTAAAAATTTGAGATACGGACGGATGATTCTTCTTACTTCAGAGGATCCTCGTGATCACTGTCAACGCTGTCTGCCTCACTGTCAGGGTCTCCTCTCCATGTCTGGTCTAGTACCAAGGGACCCTGCTCCTCCTCACTCAGGCTGTCCTCATCTGTCCAGAGAAGGTGCAGTTATAGTTATATTCATATTCTCACATATTAACATGAACTGCAAGAGAAATGACAAACCATAATACAGACAAAAAGTCAATGCACTGGAGATAAAGTTGGGTCCACAGTTCTCCCAGAAAGCATCTCCCAGTCCAAACCAGAGCATTTACCTAGAATCCGGCTAGCTTCAGAGCGTCCTCCATCAATGCTGTGCATCTCTGCGCGGTTGTATCCACTTAGCTGAGACAACAGTGACTCTGGGGATGGACCAGAAGATGCCTTTCTCATCTGAGCTCGGAGGGCCATGGCATTCCTGCGAGCATGCTCTGCACAGAACGTCACTCTAAAGAACAAACAGAGTCACAAATAGAGTCATTGGAGAAGAGTTGTCAGAAAGAGACATAATAATAAGCTGAACTTATGAAATTGTGACTTTCCACCCACCCATCTTTTCTTTCAACTTTTGGTGCAGCATTGGGGCAGCGCTTCCCATTCTTGGCAGAGACGTAACTGCACTGCTTGTATGGAGCATTCTTGTCTTCCAAAATGTGTTTGATGCAGTACTCCAGGCCGTCCAGGCGAGGCTGGGAGCATGTCCGCTGGGTAAAGGAGCAGGCCAGGGGCTCCTGAGGACGAGGTGTCTGGGTCACCCGGTTCCGACTTGAAGGCAAAACGTGGATTCGTATCCTGTTCATCGCAAGTCTGCAAAATAGTTAGAAGGAACACTTTGTATGTTAATTGATTAACAGACTAATAATCCAGTTATCTATTGTGGTAGTGGTTAATCGTTCGTTTAACTTTAAGAGAAAATAGCAATTACTCTTAACATAAAACTGAATATCTTTCAGTTATTCAGGTGTTGTAATGTTGGTTGGACAAAGCAAAGACTTTGACAACATCACCAGACACACGTTGTCATATTATATACAAAAAGACTAATTGAGACCTGAAATGTGAAAGTTAGAGCTGTACTAACCAGAGATTAAAAGGGATAGTCGCTATGACAGTAAATTAAATCACCAATTAGGAGTACCACAGGGTGTCAACTCTGCTGCTGCATAGATATCACGAATCAGTAGGGATTTGATTAAAAGGTCCCATAGCATGAAAATGTCATTTTAACATTAATGAGTTCCCCCAGCAGCTAGAAATGGTGATAGGTGTAAACAGAGCCCTGGGTATTGTGCTCTGCCTTTGGGCAGATGGGCTGATCTGGATTCTTGCCCCTCATGAGGTCATAAGATGCAAGGTTACCTTCCTCTGCTTTGCCCGTCTGGAGAATTTCAATCAAGCAAAGTGGCAGTTGGTCAAGACCACACCACCAGCATCCACCATGCACAACCCCCCCCCCCCCAAAAAAAAGCTACAGACTCAGAAATGGCACATGCTAAGGAAAGCTCATAGTGGCTAGAATTCTGCACCAAGGCTGAATTTTGGGAAAGAGACTTCAGATACAGTATTAGGGACCACTAAGGTCTATATAAAAGAGACTTCAGATACAGTATTAGGGACCACTAAGGACTATATAAAAGAGACTTCAGATACAGTATTAGGGACCACTAAGGTCTATATAAAAGAGACTTCAGATACAGTATTAGGGACCACTAAGGTCTATATAAAAGAGACTTCAGATACAGTATTAGGGACCACTAAAGGTCTATATAAAAGAGACTTCAGATACAGTATAAGGGACCACTAAAGGTCTATATAAAAGAGACTTCAGATACAGTATTAGGGACCACTAAGGTCTATATAAAAGAGACTTCAGATACAGTATTAGGGACCACTAAGGACTATATAAAGAGACTTCAGATACAGTATTAGGGGACCACTAAGGTCTATATAAAAGCATCCAAAGAGCACCATGTCATGGGACCTTGAAATTGTAAATTTACTCTTTATATAGCTCTTTTCTAGTCTTAACCACTACTCCAAGCGCTTTTACATAGAGGACCCATTCACCATTCATACACTGATGGCCGAGGTTGCCTTACATGGTGCCACCTGCTCATCAGATAAACACACACACATTTACACTCCGATGGCGCAGTGTCAGTAGTCAACAATGCTATTTGTGTTGCCTTGACCCAACTGCGAAATAATTGGTCAGCCAGTCAGTCTAACCTCCTAGCCCAAAGTCATTAAAAAAGTAGAGCTCAACAAAAATCTTTAAACCTACAGCTGACCTGTTGTGACAACAAACCATTTCTCCATGGGGTTTTCCCTGAAAATCTTGCCCCACCCATAGCTTATGGCGAATTAGGCTGAGCTCGGCTGCTTCTGGACGGGGTGCCGAAAAAGTGCCGCTCGCTTCCCACTGTCCGGACACCTGCCAAAGGCTTGCCACTGCAGTGCCGCTCGCCTTTCACTGCTCGTATCAGTGACCGTTTTTCATATTAATGATGGTTTCACATACCCGCGCGGCAACCCTGCCTACATGCAAACGTTTAACAAAATGTTTTTTTAAAAGTGGTTCCTGCCGCCCAACGGTTACCCCCAGAAGTTTAGCACAATGAACTGCTCATATAGGCGGCAACCGCTTCATACGCCGTGGTCGAAACCGCATCCCCTCTACCGCATTCTCTTGGTTGAAATGACTGGAAACGGCGCGTTTCCGCGCGGCAGAGGCGGCGGCAGATCAGGTGGCTTCTCAAATACGCCAGAGTAACTTTATTACAAGTAAATATACATGCTTAACATTTAAAACTACCAAACACCAATCAAGTAAACCGGAAGTACTAACGTAAAGAACATGTTTATTCAAAATCTAGCATACTTAACGTTACATTCTGTCTTTAACCAGTCTAACCCAACCGCCACACATACAGTATCGCTAAGAAAGCCGCCACACCGCGCTTTAGTTTATGGCTTTAGCCCGCCTCTCTTTACTGCGTCACTCTTTCAGTTATGGCGTCGCCATCTTTGTCTAGCAGTTGCTAACACTAGCTACTCGCTACTTTTACAATTATACGGCGAAGACCGAGTTTTACTGACCAACGGCAACATTTGGTCGTCTTTTTTGATATCATCGAAATGCCTCGGTGCCGAAGATGAACACAAACGCAGTTTTGGTTTATAACTGCTTACCTTCCTCACAGCGACACGACTGGGTTAAGCTTCCGAAACACACTACGTCGGTTTTCTCTTCTTGCATTAACCACTGCAGAAACAAGCCAAGCCCGCCCACTTAGAGTTCTGATTGGCCAAAGCTCTAAGTATTTCATTGGCCCACTAGCTATTTCATTGGCGCACACGCTGCCAATCAAACTGGCTTCAACAGTAGACATCTTTTCCACCCTCAGCACTGCAGTGAAGTTCTATAAACTTCCCTATTGTAAAAAACAAAACAAAAAAAGGAATGCAACAAGGGTTTTCTTAAAATATTTATTGACTTTAATTGAGAATAAAGCAACCACATTATATCAAAAAGAACAGTGTTCACATATGTTTCAACTAAAAACAAATAAAATCCCAAAACGTTTCCTTTCCAGACCTGAGTGTCTCTAAAAACACCAAGACGTGAAAAAAAAAAACATGAAACTTATTGTAGCTATGTAATTTTGCATTGTTAGGTTGCATGAGTGTCTTCCATTATTCTGACATGTGATTTCCTTTGAAATGCGTGTCCTTTTATTATGACTTTCCTCACAGCATGAAGTTAATACTTAAATTGGAAGATTTGTCCATCTCCAATAAGATCATTTTCAAAAATGGAAATATGTTTTTTATAGTCTAACCATTAGACATGAAACACTTTGTCATTTGCATTGTAGGCAAACCTACTGAGATAAATATTCAGTGCATTTACTGTTTCCCTGTTACAACCAATAAAAGCTCTGTCTGCTGGCTGAGCTCCTTCCAGCGTATCTTCCATATATCAAGGGAACAAAAACATCTGACAACAGCTGATGATTTGTTGTACTGCATTACTGTGAACTGCCTAAAACAAAGTTTTTGATCAAACAAAGCAGTAATACTATACAATCAAAACCACATGAGCTTAGTATGAATTCAATGTACACTTTCTCGCCAAAAAGTGGCACCCCTTCCACTAGATTTAACACAAATTAATCATTAATTTAAGTTAAGAGCATAATAAACAATATGCTCACGACTCTTTAGTGGATGTCTGCTGATAACCTGCTTGGCTGTATGATTTGCACAACTAAATGAATCATGGTGTGTGGGTGGATTATTAACAACCTGAAGCTGAACAGCTTCTGTTTTGTTTGAAGGTGTAAAGTCAAAAGATTTGTTTTACATGATTACATCAGACCAGCATGACTTGACAGATTTCAAACATCCCCCAAAGGGAAACGCAGAAATAAAAGATCATTGAAGACGGACAGATGGCATTTGATTAGACTTTGATATAGTGTATTGCGAATACCTTTATTGTGGATTGTGCTTAATATAGTTGCCACAAAGGGAGCTTTTTCCCACGGTTTCAGGGCGCTGCTGATGCCAGACATGACAAATGTTGTCCATCTATATAGTCTGCTTATGTCTTTCTTTGCATTTAGCTGTCATCGCCATAAAAAGCCTTGCCCTCCAGAGGACACTGATGAACAAGTGACAAATTACATGACTTAAAAACTCACATTTCTTTCTAGAGGGATTGTTTTGTTGGCAATTCCTTCATTTTGACCATGTAGATATGACTGAACTCTTTGAATAGATGGATATCCTTGGTATGGACTTTGTCCATTAGTGTAATCATTTGAGAACTGAATATGAATATTTTACAACCATTTAAAACAATGACTGCAACACTCAAAATCTAAAAACAAAAAAGTACAAGCTTACTTAATTTACAACTCTTTTTTTTTGCACTTTTTCATAACAAAATGTAAAAAATATTTCATGTTTGTTTTCAACATTATACAGTCTTTGTACAAGTTCATCAAATAATGAAGGAAATACATTTGATAAATACCAGGGATGGGCACTCACCTATTTATTTTTTTAGGTTATGGCTGTTTAAAAATATAAGGAGGAAAATATTTAAAAAAGAAAAATAAGACAAAAACATTGAAAAGATGGCTTTAGAGACATGCACTCTCAAACTAGCCTGTACAGTCTTGATGAATATCCCTCTGCCAAAAAAAGAACAAAGGGAGAACCTTAAAAAAGGTAGAAAAGGGGACTATGTTTTTTTTGTTTTTTTAAAGCATTCGATTAATAAATAACATACTGTAAAAACATTATAAAAAACAATTGGTAAGAAGACCTAAAAGGTACGTGTGATGGAAATATTTGAGTTTCCTCATGATTTCAAGACGACTTCCAAAACAGCGACGCTAAACTTACCAGGTCCCATCATCACATTTTGTACGAGTAAAACAGAAGAGCAAAAGATATTATCTACACTTTCCTGTATTCCCCCCCCCCTCACATTTTGCAAGCTTTTAAAGCCTCTCATTATTGCCCCACACATGTAAAAAGAAAAAAAAGGTTGCAAACTCATTTATCTCAGCAGTACATTTCATTGCTGTCACTGAAGCCTGTAAAAAATAGTTGGGCTAGTTTAAAAAATAACATTATACAATACTTTATGTAACATGATGGATGTCCGGGATGTCAAGTAAAATGTATATAATATGTCTCCTGATGAGGATCTTATTTGGGTAACGGTGGCAGCGGGGGAGGCGGTTCTGACGGGAGGGGCGGGGGCCTGGGGTTGATCCCTCTGGAGCCCCACTGTAACGGTACTCCCCATATTGGGATCTGTAGTCAAACATGGACGGCTGGGACGGCTGGACCCCCTGTGCACTCAGAAGTGAGTTCAGCATTTCAAAAGTGTCCTGGTACTCGTTTGACTGGGCTCCGCCAGCTGCACCGTGCCCATTAGTGTCTGTCTTGTCACCTTTGGGGTGCGGATAGATCCCTTGGTGGTGGGGGAGGCCCAGGGCGGGGAGAATGTCAGGGCCGTGGCCCAGAGTTTGCCCAGAGGAGGAAGAAAGGGACGGCAGCTGGTAGGGATTCCTAGAGGACTTGCTGGCTTTAGAGGCAGGGTGAGTGCCTGCTGTGGGATCTTGGGAGTGCGTCCTCTTACGTGATGCAGAAGAGGACGAAGAGCTCATTCTAGAAGAGTCGCTGGGGACTTTTTTGCTGCCTCCGACAGCCCCACTAGAACTAGATGAGTGTTTGTGTGAAGAGGACAGCGAGCCACCCGTAGAGGAGGAATGGTGGTGGTGGTTAGACCGGTCCCTGTGCTTGTCCTTGCTCTTGCCCTCCTCACCCGAACTCCCCCTTTGCTTCTCAGGCACTCGTATTCTGACTTTGATGTCCTGTTCATGACCTCGGGCGCCTCCACTATGTCCGCCGCCTCCTCCCCCCCCTGCTAGGGGTAAGCGCATTTTGAGAGAGGTCCTCTCGTGCCTCTCTTTCTCCAGGGGGATTTTCAGAATTATGGGCGACGGGTTGTCAGAGGCGGAGGAGCTGGACTGCTGGTGGTGATGTGGCTGTTTCTCCTTCCTCTGCTGCTGACCAATGAGGGCCTGGGCAGCGTTGGCATAGTTCCTCTTCACGCTGTCCTCCATGTTCTCTAGCTTTCTCTTCTGGGCAGCCAGGACGTCTGCGTTCTTGGCCCGGTACTCACTCAGCGACACCTTAGCTGGGACGTGAACATCGTTGGGCTGCTGCTCGGATCCAGCCTGGCCTTTGCCACTCCAAGTCGGGGCGCTGCCAGAGTCACCCCGGTCCTTGTCAACGGTGGATGAGGAAGAGGAGGCGGAAGGTGGAGCCGAGAGGCTCATCAACCCTGCCAAGGTGCTCTCTGATGACGCCATAGAGATCATGCTCATCATGGTGTCCCTCTGGTCCCCCTCCTCTTGGACTTTTGGCTTGGCTTTTGGGGTCTGACCTCCAGCCTGGCAGCCAAGAAAACAGACAATCACAGCAAAGTCAGCAACCAATGAATCTCCAAACAATGCAGGATGTCTTGGCCGTACTCCGTAGGTTGCAAATGATCAATGGACAAAAAATAATAAACAATCGGTACCTTCCAGTTGCGAATCCGTTTCAACCGGCTGGGTGTTTTTTCCAGAATCTGCAGGAACTCATGTGTGAGCTCTGAAAAAAGTTATAAAGAAGTGAAGATCAGCAGCAGAAAGTTAAAATGCTTCAGATTAAGTAACTGATGTATGACTTGTAGGTTCTTTTTTTTCTATCTATACTCAAAATGAACTGAACTGCGAGGTTGTTAACAGCACATACCATCCAGCAGCTCGAGGGTAACTGTGGGATCCACGTACTCCCACCAGTGTTTGCCGTCTGTGGACACAGGGATCTCCCAGTTGGACCATTTGCAGGCAAGATGGATGCACACACAGGCCACGACCGGCGGACTGTACTGCAGGCAGAACGTGGTCAAGTGAAGACTACGTGGCAGGATACATCCCATAAGGCAATAAAAAACAGAAACGGGAGGGGGGGGAGGAAAGAGAGCAGACATATTGAGTTAGAGGATTATACACGATGAACGCAAAAGATATGAAAACATACTGCACTATTTTACTGTTCATATAAAATTACAGAAGCGTATGTTTGACAGTGAACTGTGAATATACCTGTTAGTGGCCATAAAGTATGATGTTTGAGCAAGATCCTTACTTGCTGGAACAACAATAGAACAAAAAAACACACTTAAAACCTGCGAGTTACCCATTTAACAGCCAACTTCATACGATGCTGAAATATACAAAGAGAATGGAGCTAAATTGAAGAGCTGGTGCTCACCTCTGACAAGCTGAGTGCACTTGACGACATGAGTATGAGGATGATCAATGGTGATTTCAAAAGCTGTAATAAAAGAAGGGACAAAAAGAAACAAGTCCTGTTAAATTAAATGAATAGTCAAACTAACATATGCACCAAATAGATTTCAATCAAGTCCCTGAAAACCAGAAAATGTATACGGTTACACCAAACTAAGTGTTGCGGAGAATAACGTGGAATATCACTTTGCATGGGGTCTTCCAATAACATCCTGGACGATATGAAAACAAAAGATGAATGTGAAACCCCCCCCCCCCCACCCCAGTGCATGACACTGAATCTTGTTTAAAAAGTAAAAACACAATTTGGCGTTTTGAAATAAAGCCACGGTTATCTTCTTCAACTGTCTACAAGCTTGGAAACTTGGGAAAGGATTAAGCCGGCGAACATACTAAAAAAAACATCATTTGTGATGAAGCAATTCATCACATGGTCCTCAAATGCTTGGCTAAAAATATGTAGACAAGAAACAAAGAGGGAAATGTAAAAAGTTATGGACATAATAGAAACAAAAGCGGAAACGCTGTAATGCAACAGTGGGTAAGTGCTGCTAATATGAAGCGAGAACGTCTCTTTCTTGTGCTGCTAACCGCATAAAGGCTTTCTGTGGACAAAAGTAAAACAGGTTAGCACAATTTTTATAATCACATGTGTTTCTGGAGGGAAATCAAGGGACCCAGCTCTTCCTTCCCAACTTACCCAAGGTCTGGAGTATTATGCTCTCAAGAATGACCAGGTCTTGGGCTTGTTGCAGGTAGGCCTGAAGTTGAGAGGACAGGCACATTACTCACTTGGAGGCCTCTATCCGTTGACACACACATTAAATCTACCTTTCATGTGGAGCTGAGGACGCCCCACAGATAAGTAATGAGACGATTACAAGCTACACAGTGAGCACAGATGCTTTTTGTTTTACAGCAGTTAAAATCACATTACCAACGTGACTCGGAACATACACAGACAGTGGGAAAACGTTTTTGTCTTTTGCTCTCTTCACCAATGTATCAAGAAGGAACAACCCCTGTGGTAGGGGTAGGCAATCTGGCCAAAATAACAATAATAAGATTACACATTCTACTAAATTCTCAATCACGAACCATGTTCTAAATTGTGATATTTTATCTCAGTTTTAAAATGCCTAGTAGACTGTAGCCAGACTTGAAATAGCCCATGCATTTGCACCCTTAAATCACAATATTGCATTGAAGATACTACACAGGTTATACAAAGAAAATGAGTAATCACAAATGAGAAGATGCTACACAAGTTTCAAAATGGGGATTTAAACCTGAGTTGGAAACAGAAGTCAAAAGATAACATAACCCCAAAAACACTCATAACTCAAGTAGAAAAGTAGCAAAATGTAAACTCAAAACAATACTTAATAAAAAATGTTTTTTATCAATAATAACTGTTTTGATTTGGTCGTGCAGGGCGCTGCCGCTTGGAGAATATTCTTTAACCCTTGTGTTGTCTTCCCGTCAAAATTGAAAACCAACTATTTTGTTCGATGGTTTTAACTTTTTCTTACGTTTGTCAATTTTTAAAAACACCCTTTCCCCAATATTTGTCACTTTGACGTTTTCAACACTACGTAACACTAACTTATTAACTTTAGTTTCACAGTTATCTTTGAAATGTATGGTCAATAAACCTCATTTATAGGAAATTATACCTAATGTTTGAGTTAGAAAAGCAGAAATTAGGAATTATTGAGACTAAAATTAAAGGAATGGATGTTGATGATAATCACAGACTGGAATATGTCAACTTTTACTCAATGCTATTTCAAAAACACTTCAACTTTTTTTCAAATGCTAAAAAAATTGAATAAGACACCCCAAAATTAATGAAAGTAGAGATTTGTACTTGGCAAAGAGCGTTGTGTGGAAACAATCATGTTATTTTGGGAAATTAAAAAGAACACTGATATAGGAAAAAACGGGTCAGTTTGACCCGAGGACAACATGAGGATTAAAGAATAATCTCCTCATCTGACATTCTCACATTGCGTCGTTTATAATACTTTAACCAAGAAAGAGCCACGTGAAGTAATTTGTCCAATCAACACAGCCATTTAATTGGCAACATCACTGGGTGTGTTTATGTACCATAGATATTAGTCAATGAGGTGATGTTTGGAAGTAGGAGGACATTTAATACCGCAATCTCCTCGCATCGCCTGAAAAGTAGATTGCGGGCGCCTTTAAGACCTTTATGATCTAAAATTGTCAGACCGCCCACCCTTTACCTGAGGTAACTCAAAACAAAAGACCCCCTCAAACAATTGTACCCAGTTCAAATGCAATTTGAAAAGCAACTGTTAACTTGCTGCCAAAATACATTTCATATTTAAGCATCAGCATCAAAGCTGCTTCTAGAAAGACGAAAATTATGATGTGAGCATCACAAATTCAAACATAAAACGCAGTAGCTTAAAATGATGGCCCCTTATAAATATGTTTAGTGTTAACTGTATTTCACCTTATACACCAAAATAAATCAATTGCAATCGGATGCATGTTCGACAATACATTTCTGATTAAGCCGTATTGTTGTGGACCCCATAAGGTCAGCTCAGGAGGAGCCAGAGCACAAGTGCAGGCGATTGTGACTACAGGCCAACACTTACATCACTGCGTACATCTGGTGAGGGATCCTGAGGATCGAGGCATGCATGGGCCACCTTGATAACATGTTCCAGCTTCCGGGGCTGCTCCTCGACCTTTGCAGCCAGAAAGAGTGCGGCGGGAGATATAACCTGGCGAGGAAAACCAAAATAAGTCCATTAGTCGATTAACACGAGTTAACTAGACCGTTGTAGCAGGGACTTCAAGTGTCAAACAATACTTACATTTCTGTGAATCTACTGAATGACTGGACCATGTAGAATCGATGCATGTACACGATGGCTGTATTAATTGTAAGTTGGGACCTGATACATGGCATTTAAGGACAATGTAGCAAACAGTAACAGAACACAACACATATATTAACTGTGTATCGCGCACATAACTGGGGCCATTGGTCTACATGTCAAATAACACAAAGTAGCAATAATTAATGCGTTATAAAACTCAATATCACATCAGTGGCAAGGCAACAAAACCACAGCTAGCTTCGCTCGCAAGTCAAGCGGTTAGCCGGAAGCGGTTTTGGTACATTTAAAAGGGTACACTCCAAAGATAAGACATGTAAACACTTAAACACACGAATAACACAATGTTTCTTAATATCGCTGTTCCACCGTAGCTACATTTTTCTTCACTAACATTAACAGTAAGAGGCAGAGCTAATGCTAACGTCGTGAAGGCCCGCCGAGCACACAGGCCTTCATGGCCCCGGTTTTTGCCTACTACGCCGCTCTCAGATAACGCTGGCACGCTAACGTTAACGTGGTAAAATCACAAACCACCGTCTGAAAAATATAGAAAACATATAAACACATGCAGAGCCTTCGAACTAAACACAATAGCCACCACCAGCTATGCTTTCCGCCTAACCGGTTTCACGACAAGCTAAACTTCGCTAGCTAACAAGCTAATGTGGCTAAGTGAGCCGCAAGTCGTCCCCCGACAAAAGATACACATTGAGCCGCTGTCCCATGTCCTGGAGCAGGTTCGCCGCCTGTTGTCTGTAGGACAGTTCCTTGTCAGGATCAAGTCCAGCTCGCCGAGATGGGCTGTTCTCGATCTGTTGTCGTGTGTAGTACCATTTGTTATTACAGCTTACAGGGAGAGAACTTAACGAAGCCGCCATCACTGACAAGGACGATAGTTTAAAATTTCTGCGCGTCACAGGAACATACGTCACACTGGGTATTTACCTCGGTGTAGTTCCATTAATGATCAGCAGGGGTCACCAAAACAACCCAAATGATAGCTGGATAGATGTATAGATGTATAGATGTATAGATGTAAAGATGTATAGATAGATAGATAGATAGATAGATAGATAGATAGATAGATAGATAGATAGATAGATAGATAGAGTAGATATATGTAGATAGATAGATAGATAGATAGATAGATGTATAGATAGATAGATAGATGTATGTATGTATAGATAGTAGATAAGATAGATAGAGAGATGTATAGATAGATTGATCCGTAAAAAAGAAACAAGTAAACAGCAATAAAGCAGCAAAAATAAAAATATAAGTGGACAGACTGAACAGTTGAATTCACAGTATTTCACATAAGAAGTAATGATAGGCTCAGGTGGTGGAGCAGTCGCCTACCAATCAGGTTGTTGATGCAATCGCTGCCACTGGAGTTCTACATCAAAGTGTTCTTGGGCAAGGCACTGATAAAGTGCCATCGGTGTGTATCTGATGAGCAGGTGGCACCTTGCATGGAAGCCTCAGCCACAGTGTGTGCAGTGTAAACTTGGGTGTGAATGGTTCCTGTACTAAAGTTTGATAAACATTGATATTGCTTGAGTAAGTTTTGGTGTGTGGTCTACAGCAGGAAGCAAGAACCTGCAATATCTCCTCATTCAACATGTGGGCTCACACTAATTCATTGGGATGTTCAGTATGAATCCCCACATCAAGTTCCAAGTCTTCATAGTCAAATTGCAGGTCTTTCAGGATCTTATCAGATCAAAACTCAATAGCTGAATGTTTTTGCATCCATCACGTCTAAAGTAAGTGGAGTCCCACAGCAGCCTAGATTAAGTCCTTAGTTTTGAAACTCAAGTCTGAAAAACATTAAGTCTAAACCTCTGTAAATCACAGAGACTACAGCAATACTACCGTTTGCAGTCACTGGAGTACTTTTAGGTATTTTTACTTCCATAGCACAACGCAAGTACATTTACAAATCCGAATTTACAATTGTACATGCTATTTGATCATGTAATAATTTGTGACAAAAGACTATAAAACATGATTATAGAACCCTTGACACATTTTAATGCATGATACCCTGAAGTGTGTTCATCATAGGTTAAATGCTTATAGGTATATTTATGTCCACGATACCAATAGGACTTTGTGACATTTGCTGTGCTGAGGAAAATTAATAAGGTGATTAATTATGAAATATGTTCACTTGAAAAGTTTCCACTCCCATTAAGTCATGACAGTGACTCTATGAAAAGATGCAGATAAAAAAACAACCAAGATTTCAAAAAATTTAAAACAATTTATTTTAAACCAGAAAATGTTATAAAACGGACAGATAACTGAAAAAAGTAAATGCAATCCCAAAGAGAAAACACAGAAGTAATAGCCTCCGTTAAATCAAAAGTACAGTTAAATACTCAAAGTACAAATAAGTGAGTTCCATTATTTCAATGGATCATTTGAAGGGGGGAAAAGATTAACTGCATTACTACATTACAGAAATACTACCATAAACTTTATACGTTTGCTGTTAAACTTTACTTTGATTTTCTTGATCTTTGAAGGAATGTATTACACATTTTCATATCCATGGCTTAACGTTTCCAATTTCCTTGTTGCATGGAACATAATGAGGATATTTTTAGATACACAATTTGAGTTTTGTTTCCATTCTTATCTCTACCCAACAGGTGGTTTCTGACCTGCTCGTCTTAGTTATAACTGTGACAGTCTATTCGAAGTTATGCGCTCACCAAAAAGTTCCAAAATGTTGTAATCTGGCTTTAGGACAACTTTTACCAATCAAAGATTTCAACCATTCACGCTTGCTTCTGCTTGATTTGGGGACATTTTGATTTAAGATTACACAGCGAGATATCACCTGAGACACAGAGATTTAATTTTTTCCCCTAAACAGCTGGCAGCCTGTTCCTGTGATAAAGATTGATTAATGGACTTCAGTGCAGCTTGCAGGAAGCCGTGAACAGTAAGTTTAGGAGAAAATGATGCCCCAGTAAATAATAAATAGGTGGTTTGAACATTATCCACTGATGTGAGGCTCAGTTAATAATTGGGAAGTATTTATATTACAAACCGGCTGGAAGGACTGTTTGCTGCATATCACTCAGCTGTTCTCTTAACATTACCATTTCAAATTTAATGACCCAACTCACCCATTTCTCTTTGCATTTAATCATACTTTTGAGTTACAGGAATCCCATTAGTGACATTTGTCATCTTATGGGATCTCTGTTGTGCCGAAAATGCTTTACAAAAAAACACAGGCTCTAAACTATTATTCACTCTTCCCAAATCTTTCAGCCCGCTTCATCTTCTTTGCCTGTAGAAAAACAAGAAAAAACATCAACATTTTTACACAATCACTCTTCATTCCCACTGGTCTTTTTATGTTCAACTCAATCCGCTGTGATAAAATATAACTGACCACTACTGTTTAACAAACCATTCATGCATTTGTAAAGACAAAGGAAAAAAGCATATTCACCTCGACATCGGCTGAAACAGCTACACCTGCAGCTGCTGTGACCCCAAACCTCTCCTTCCTCTTTTTCAGCTTTTCATCCTCTTCAATCTGGAAATAAAAACACCAAATGTAAGGAAAACTATACGTTAACATGTGAAAAATGTCAACTTAAACGTGTGTAGTTACAGTGCTGCTCATGAGTATAGGAACCCCGGCTGAAGTGGACTAAAAAGAGGAATTCAAAAAAAATCATCTTTTAGAAAATTGATTTTTCCTTGGCCTTTGGAATTAAAAAAGCCCCAACATCATCACATACCCTTCACCATACCTAGAGATTGGCATGGGGAACTTTCCATAAAATCCTCTTTCAATGTATATCAAACCAGCTATTAGTCTAACTGAAATACAACCATGCCAATCTAAGTATGGTGAAGGGTATGTGATGATGTGGGGTGGGGTGTGGTGGTGGTGGTGGGGGGGACTATTTTAATTCCAAAAGGCCTAGGGAACTGTATCAGGATGCACAGTATCCTGATCTATGAAATAACTGGCCTTTAAAAATAAATATCTGCCTGCTTCCATAGGAAATTAACATAGGGGGTGTATACTTATGCCCCTGTATTTTAACATAGGGGGGTGTATACTTATGCCCCTGTATTTTAACATAGGGGGGTGTATACTTATGCCCCTGTATTTTAACATAGGGGGGTATACTTATGCCCCTGTATTTAACATAGGGGGGTGTATACTTATGCCCCTGTATTTTAACATAGGGGGGTGTATACTTATGCCCCCTGTATTTTAACATAGGGGGGTGTATACTTATGCCCCTGTATTTTAACATAGGGGGGTGTATACTTATGCCCCCTGTATTTTAACATAGGGGGGTGTATACTTATGCCCCCTGTATTTTAACATAGGGGGGTGTATACTTATGCCCCCTGTATTTAAAAGGAAAAACATTTATTTATGTACAATACATTATTCATTCATAAAGAAAATTGGTGTCATTAAAGGTTGGATTTTACCTCATTTTTGAATTAAGGCGTTAAGACCAATTTCTTCTTTATTATTCCTCTTTTTAGTCAACCTAAGCAGGGGTTCCTATACCCATGAGCAGCACTGTACACCCCGAATTATTGCTCATAGTCACCTTTTGTGAAACGGATGAAACGTTCATGCCAAATCGTTCTGCCCTCTTCTTCAGCTGATCGACGTTCACCTTTATCAGACAGAAAAACATTCAGATTAACATTGTCTCATTAACTGGAGGACTTAAAAAAAAAAAAGTGACAAGTGAATGATTCAACACTTACAGTAGCTTTGCTGTTGGCAACGCCGCCTGTTTGGGAGACAGAGTAATGAAATGGTGGGTGAGAAGCAGCAGGGGGAAAACAGTGAAACCTTTAACACTAAAAACATGTTAAAGTTACAACTGTGTTCACAATAGCAGTGGGTTTAAAAAGGTGAACAATGTTCAAAATCCTTAGTATTGCTTTTAATTCCATAATATCAATGCATAGGGAACGCTGCACATTCAATTTCAAATCAAATTATGACCAAAATTGATCAAGTTTGTGTTCTCCCTTTACAGAAAGTGAAGAAATAGGAATATTAGGCTGTTCAAAAAAATAGCAGTAATTGCATTTTTCTTAACAAACTCAAACGTTTACTGAACAAACTGAAAAATGTCTCAAGGTTTTACCTTACTTTGAATCACTGCACTAATGTTTAGTTGCATAACCATCATTTCTGAGAACTGCTTCACATCTGTGTTGCATGGAGTCACCTGTGAACAGGTATTCCAGCCCAGGACTATTGAACTACATTACTGGGTTTGGTCTCAGAAACAGCATCTGATGTCCCCCCCACAGATGTTCTATGAGATTGAGGTCCAGGGATTGGGCTGGCCACTCCATAACATCAATCTGGTTCATCTGGAACCAAGACTTGGCTCCTTACTGGGGTGTTTTGGGTCTTGTTAAAAAGGCATTTCCTCTTCAGCATAAGGCAACATGACCTCTTAAAGTATTTTGAAGCATTGAAACTGATCCATGATCCCTGGTATGTGATAAACAGGCCCTACACCACAGTATGAGAAACATCCCATAACCACCATGCTTCACTGTCTTCACTGTGTACTGGGGCTTGAATTCAGTGCCTGGGGGTCGTTGGACAAACTGTCTGCGCCCCTAGACCCAAAAAGAACAATTTTGCTCTTATTAGTCCGCAGAATGTTGCGCAAATTGGAAAATTTGAACCTATTCAGTACATTAGCAATGTCTGGAACAACCCATTTTGTTTGGTATATCAGTGTGAAATGCACTATAACCAGCATTCACATGTGCTTCCTTCCTTCCTTCAATAAGAGCCATAATTGACACCTGTTTCTTCCCAGAATCAATCGCCTCACTAACTGAACACAACACTGCTATTATTTTGAACATGCCCCTTTCAATTACAGATTCTAATACACAGAATGAGCAGCATGCATGTCATGGGCCCTGTTGGTTAACACTTACTAGTAAATTATTTGCCATGTAGAAATATCACTTTGACCAAAAAATATGATTTAAAAGCTTAGTGATGTTGGACTGCTATTATTTTGAACACAACTGTATGTGTTGCCAAAAGCATTATGATATAGGATGGTGTTATGGAACATTCTAGCAACTTCAGACCAATGAAAGTCAGTTTCGTAAAAGAGCAGAGTGACAACAGACCTGGAGCGGGACTGGTATTCTCTGTGGAGTCACCAAACCTGCAGAACAGGAGAATCATTTCAACACAGTTAATTACATGTACTCATAGCATAAATCCAATTTATACCAACTACTTGGGTATTATTGTCAGAGTTTGGGCCACCATTTCCACTTTCATTATAAAGTGTACAGGTTCAAACATCTGGTGTTATGTCATTTTTCCTACACTTTCCAAAGTGTCAATAATACATTTTTTTGGATTAAAAATGTAGTGTAGACAAGGGGGGGAACCTCTTGGTACCTCACGACCGATTCCGATTCAGAGGCTTACAATTCGATTCTAAACCGATTATCGATGCACTTTTTTATGTACATTTCCATACGTAATTTTTAAAAATATACATATAATCTGAGTTCATTTTATTTTGACATATGCAGTATTTGTCACACACAAGTTGTAATGAAATGTTTGGTCTACTAAAGGTTTTTATTGTGAAGTCTTTCCATGCCTAAGCCTTAAACATGCGTGTGAAAGTCCCTTCTCTCACAGTAATCTTCCATGTCAGAGGCTCAGCCAGGTTTAAAAGGTGGACAATCGGCTTCTTACAACATGGAACATGAGGTGGTCACATGTAACGTGACAAAGTAGATCACCAGCCTTTTTGTGTTTTGCCTAATTATTTTATGCATGTCTTATTAGATCATGTGTATATACACAAAACTTATTGTTTTTTTTCTACTTTTTTCTTTCTCTTGCCTAAACTCTAAGTTGTCATTATCCCGTCCTCTTTCAGTCACTCTGTTTTGTCTGGAGACAGTAACTTTGAAATAAAATCAACACAATTTTAAAATAACTGCTTATTAATGCAATGGATCTAAGAATCGATTATTTTCCCCACCCCTAGTGTAGACTTTGATTTTGCCCTGCAGCTCAGGCTGGAAACCTGTACATTTCTCTATCCTGCTTCTGTTACAATTTTGCGGGAACCAATCACAAACTGGCTTATCGGCACACTATTAGCGGGTTTAACACAATGACAATAAAGAAACGACGGTAAGCAGCTTTTTGGTTACATTCAACAAGGCGGCCACCAAAGCGCAGCAACCCGTTGATGCTGCTGTCGCTGCTACACCACCTGGATCGTTGATCTGATTGGTCGAAGGACTATCCAATTGCGTACAGTCATTTCAACTATGCCCGTTGATCACACCGCTTGTGCAGAGAAAATACAGAGCAGACCCCACCCCCCAGTTTAATGTTAAATCTTTAAATCTGGTGACAGCCAGACTAGTTGTAGTGTACAATATGTACACTTCCCAACTGAAGACAATGTGGTGCATTCTAACAAAAGGATAGTTGTTGTTGTTTTTTTTAACTAACTGCACGTGCTGCACTTTATTTTTTAAACTCAGTTTACTTTCTGTGTTTTTGCTGAACTCATTTTAGTTCATGGGTCCCATACCCATTGATCTCAAGTGGGCCAAACCAGTAAACCCCTCCAGAAAGATCAGAAACGTTCTCTGCCAGAGTTTCTCGTCAGATCGATGTTGGCAAACTCAAGTTGCTTCTGATCTAAGGCCATCGTAGGGAAAAAAATAATGTTACAGACTCAAGAGAAAGGGGTAATATTCTAAGAAAAAAGTCAAAAATTCTAAGATTAAAGTTGTAAATTTACAGAAAAATAACTCTAAAATTAATAATAAAACCAGTCACTGGCTTGACAAAAGAAAAACTTAATTAAAACCACTGATCTGAAATTAAAGTAGTGAATTGGAATTAATCACTTCTCTGCTTTAAATCATATAGAGTGAATGTAGTGATATTTTTTACTCATTGGAGCTAACGTTTAATTATTTTCAAGCATAAATGTTAATTAAGTTGTCATGGAATGAGTGAGGCGGGGATGCTGTGTAGCTTCTGTTAAGACCACGTTGACAACGACCTGTTTACGGTATCCCAGGAGAGACCCGGTGAACGCTTTGTTTCTGTATGTCTGTAAGAATATATTTTGGTTATTTATTCATAATTTGATACAGCTATGTGGGTGTCTTAATGGGATGTGTTTTGTATATGTGTTAAGTGTTTTATGTGTACTTTATGTGGTGTTGTGTGGAAAGAAGATGTGCGGAAATGATCATCTCTATGGGACAATAAAGACCATCTATCTATCTATCTATCTATCTATCTTTTTTGGAATATAATGAGCAAAGTAAACATTCTCTCTCCCAGATCATATGTTATATATGTTATATATGTATATACATATATATATATATATATATATATATATATATATATATATATATATATATGTTAAGGGTGTGACGAGATCTCGTTTTACGAGATCTCGCGAGATTAAAACGTGACGAGATCTCTCATCGAGGTGAAAAGTTGTCTCGTGAGGCGATGTGATGTCAGCGTGATGGAGCGTGAAATTACTACTGAAGATCCCCCTGCCACTTTTAAATCATTTGTTAGGAGTTAGATTTCTCGTGTGAAATTGTACTTTACTGCATATAATTCATTAAAATAGTAAAAAAAAAAGTTAAATAACATTCATCATTAATAGTTGATTTCAAAATGCACCTACATTTTTTTGCATTTTGTGATTTTTCAGTTGAATAAAAAACTATTTTTCATTCATATAGTTCATCGAGGATTTCTTTAAATTAAAAAAAAAAAATCTCGTCTCGTTCTCGTGAACCCAATCTCGTGATGTGTCTCGTCGAGTAAGCGTCTCGTCACACCCCTAATATATGTATATATTATATTATCCAGATATATTATCTACCACTTAAAACTGGACAAACTCAATGAATGTCTCCCTGCAAAGGAAAAAAATTATGTAAATTCTAAAACTATGGTAAGTAGGTCCAGAAAAGAGATTTCAATCTCAAGGGACTTCGTAAAGCTTAAATAAAAAGTATGTTAGGTCAAAGTTGAACCAGATCATAATTAAGTAATGTTGCTGCATACTAATCAAACGCGTGAGTGCAATGTTATTGTTACTAATACAAATGATGGCCAAAACTCCTTCCATAAAACTGTGACAGGCCCGGTGAAGTCTTACCTTGCTGCACGTATGGCCTTTTTGCTTTCTGCTGTTGCCGGCAGGTTGAAACGTTCAGCTCTCTTTAGTAGTCTCTGCTCAACAGAAGATTTTAAAATCAGAACACAAGCTGCTAGCGGAGGTGTTGGTACTGCTGATGAATATTTGCAAAGGTGTAATGGATCTAATATATTTTTTAGGAGTTTGAAGGTTTCACACCCTCACACACTTGTGACGAGCTCTGAAAGTTCCTGTCCCTACACAGGAACTTTGTGTCACGATTCTCCAAATCCTCGATTCAATTACATTTTTGATTACATTTTTTTTTTTTTAAAAGCACAGGCTGCTATGCCATCTTTTGACTAGACTTGTATGTAATATGTCTGACCTTTGTTTGCAATTTACCACACTACATTGTCAAATTTAAAACATGTTACAATTACATATCCTAATTGGAAACAAGAAAATTTGTAAATAAAAGCAACAAAAAAAAGTTTAGCGACAATCCTGAGGGCAGACGCTTCGCACCACACAGAGTTTTGTGTTTGAAGCCCCCAACGTCGTCTTCCAGGCAGCAGCAGTGCTGCCTTGAAGGCTCAGTTGGGGGGTTAAAACACCATTAAGCCAGCACAGCAGCTGAGCAGACCGATGGTAAAGAGGGTGACTCTGACTTGTTGCTCTCTCGAATATAACCAATATGAGCTGCTCTGTTTAGGCTACTAAACGCGTACGCAGGCTGAAATTGAACCGTGTGGTTTTGTTGGGATAAAGCTATAAGCAGAAGGAATATCCACTAGCTGCTAGGCTACTGTGCGATGGTAAACACACAGAATAGAGTACACGCACATAGCAGAGCTTGCAAACTGTTGCTTTTTTGTGGACAACGTGAACCATAACTCACTGGAAATCCAAATTACTCCCACACTTCAGTGAAAGAGGAGGGGCTCAAGTTCTGTTGATGGGTCTGCAGCATCTGCAGTCGCCAGACTATCTTTTGATTGGCTGCAGCTAAGTTACAGGAGGTTGACTAACGCAGCACTTCAACAAGTGTTTTTTTCCTCTTGACAAATCGACCGGACGTGACATGGGCGTGACAGTATTGACGATTCCTTTTTTTAATTTGATATTCAAGATTGTGACTTAATTTCATGACACCCTTATTACTGTGTATTAAATTTCTTTTTTGAGAGCCCAATATGTAACATTGCACAGATTGAAGGCTTCCAATCAAACTATTAGTGTATACAAACATGTCATACGTACTTCACCGGAAGATGACGGAGGAGCTATTTTCACCACTTTCTTATCAGCAGGTCTGAAAGAAGAAAACATGAAAGGAAGTGGAATGACTACAGAGTGATTGCTGGCGAAAAACTAATGACCCAGTAAACACCCGTTTATCATTTCTACACCAAACCTGACCAATAATACTCCACATGTGAAGTCATGTGTCATGTGATGTGTGCATATTGGGCATGACATGAATTTCAGCCACATAGCCCAAGCCTAGGTTCAAGACTGTGGTTTATAGCGTAGTCATAAATAAACACTACCACCTTAAATTTAAAGAAATAGGGGGGCATTTTGGAAAGTGTGATGAGTTGCAGACAGTTGGGAGAAGATTATCTTAGCATAAAGACGGGAAGCAGGGGAAACAGCTAGCCTAAAGCTCACTAATTAACACGTTATATTTTCTTTGTGAATGTACTTACGGCTGGCACTCAGTAGGCTCGGGATCCTTTTCGTCTTTTACATCGTTAGCACTCTCAACTTTAGGAAAGTCCTGAAAGGAAAATGGAAACATGTATCACTACTTCACAAAATGGTCCAACAAGGTCTGCGAGGGGAAACGAAGCATCGACAATCTTTACCTCTGTATCCTCTGCCAGCACGTCGTCAACATCCACATCTTCCTCTGTTGTTTGGATTATGGGATAAAGACATTTCACACCACCAGAGAGCAAAAAGGGCCAGATGGAGAGAGAAAAAACAGTGTTTTAATCACAATAAGGAATCTATACAAGACAAGGAACAAGACACAGGCTCACTATACATTTATACATAACAGCATCTTATATGAAATTGATCAAGTCCATGTGCTTCTAATAACAGTTCATCCACACACTTGCATTTTTAAACAATGTGTAAATGTGAAGGATGTTCCCTCACCGTGCTCCTCCAGATAGGCTTGCAGTCGGGCAATGAGCTCTCCTTTGTTTCCCTTGGTGTCCAGACCTCGGGCCTCGCACTCCTGCCTCAGTTCAGCAAGCTAAAACAACAGCAGACAGATACAGTGCTCGGATTACAACAACAGCCATTTGACAACCTTGCCTTGCTTTTGACAATTACCGTAGAGCTCAACAGTGTGGTTCTGGAAGTAAAAATACTTATTTTCCCAGAAGGATTTTGAAAAATAACCATTATTCCTAAACCACAACAAAGTCCATTCACTAGCTGTTCTGGAGATTTCGAGGTCAAGAAGTATAAAAATGCTCTTATGAAGAGTTCTGCATTCAAAATGCACTTCCAGAGTCTGAATTAAAAGTAGAATATTGCACACAAATCTCTGAAATGTTGTGGAGTGTAACGTAACATAAAAATAAATTACTAAGTATATTAAAACTAACGTTGCATCAGAACTTCACTCAAGTCCCCACCACTAGGGAGTAGGAAGTGAAGTTCCTACTACTGTAGTTTTGTGGTAGAGGATGTAGTTTTCCAGACCGCTAGTAAACGGGACCACTTAAGCAAGAGACGGTGTGTTTACGGACTAATGTTTGCATAACATACACCGTAAGACCGGATGAGGTCAAACATGCTTGGTTACCTTGTCGCTAATTGAATTAGACCGCGACAGAGATGGCGGGACATGTTATATCCAACAGCAGGAGCTACTTTTACACTTTTAATGAAATGCTACACTTCTATCTGTCAATTTAAACTAATTCCCAGCGGTTTATTAACCTTAAGGGTTAAGTATTTTGAACGCGTCTCGGTCCGGTTGGCTCGGGTAGCTTCGCAGCTGAATGAACGCACGCCGGTCGTTAGCATTCCCACCCGGCGGACACATTTTATACTTCAAATAGTTCAGTTATCCGTATCTTCGCTCTCTGGTATTCCAACTAACAACGGTTACAACATAATGTGTATTAATAAAAACAGCTAACTGTTTGTAATAAATACATATTTATGGAACTACCAACCTTGAGTTTCTGCAGCTCTATCACTTCGGCCATCTTTCTTTGTTGATGTAGTAGTACTTCCTCCAATCAAAGTGGAGCGGCTCTACTTGTGAACGCCCCCGCTCCCACTCCCATGTCACAGCGCCGCCTGATGGACGGACTGACGAACTGCAGGCAACTAGTACGTTCATTTAATAGAGCGACTTTATTTATAGTGATTTACCAGTAAAATTATAAAATATATAAAAATAAGGTCAAAGGTCACAGTAAATAAAAAGGACCAACAAAACAAATATAATATATGGTAAAATAAAACTTTAAAAAGTCTTCAGAGACCACAGAACTATGCCAACACTTCAATGCCACGGTTACTTTTTGTAGTTACTAATACAACTGGTTAAATATACTGTAATGCAATGTCAAGTTAAATCTAATCTCATCTAATTTAAAAGGTCCAGCCTTCAAAATCTAATCCAAATTCAGGGTAAATTCAAGGTACTAACTTAAGAAAAATTACAACATTTTAAAAGTAAGAGTACTTGACATGCAGAACAAGGGCATAACTTTGGGTTTAACATGGGGGGGGGGATCTCCACTTTTAAACTAATTAATTGCAATATGTTTTTTTTATAAGGGTTCTTTTTTTCTACACTCTGTGCAATGGATAACCTTACAAATTGTTACAAATTTTCTGTAGCATCAGTCTTTTTTTAAATTTTTTTTTACTCTCTATGAGACGCCATGTTTTACAGTACGGTCTGAACATACATGTCGAGGCCCGAAGGGAGCTGAAGGGTTCATGATAAAACAGGTCTGAACTGGATTTTCTGTGAATGCTGACATTGTTAACACAAAATAGGTTTAAACAGTTTCAGAAATTGGCATATATGCAACAAAAAACCTTTCAACAAAGTCACTTTTTAGTTCCTAGGGGGAAGGGGGGGCAAGGAGGACAAAGCCGGATGAATTTAGGGAGTCACAAGTGCTCCAGTAATCCTCATTAACGTTGCATTCCTCCTTTCAGACTGTGTGATCTATTGTTCTAATGACGCAGAAATGACCAACTTCCTTTTACACTTTTTACACAATATTCATGACATTATGTTTCATCACAGCGTCATATTTAAGTATGTCCACCATTATAACTTCTACAAATATAAAGTACTTTTTTGGTTTTTCATGAGGTGGATTAAATCATCAGTAGCAATGTGAAATTTCAAAGTAAATCTGCACTTAATTAGGAATAATTCGAGGAGCAGCCCAAAATAGGTCAGCTGATATGAGCAGAGATTTAAAGATATAACTATTCATATTGTATTCAACACCACGTGTTTTGTGGAGTTGTCAAATAAGACCCAAAAATTCACGACACTGTAACCTCATGATTTAAATACAATCCTCTTGTATCATACTGATCTTTAAACAATTTTATTAAATATTGCTGCACCCCAAATGTATACTTTTTTTGTTTGGTTATTGTGACAGAGGCCTCAAAATATCGCCAAAATCATAAGATGTGATAGATTTTTTTCTATTTATGCGGCTGGAAATTGGTGTACAGCATTTACGTACGTTAGTAGGAAAGAATGCCTATATATATAATATAAATGTGTATATTAAAGTTAATTAAAGTCATTGATAAGGTGCCATCAAAAATATATAAACAGGTTAAAAAATCATGAGAAAATAATAATTACACAAGGTCGATGTAATTGCTGATACAACACAAATGTACACACCATAGCAATGATGTAGTGTGTATTCAGTGGTTGAAGAAGTATTTATTTAGGTAAAAGTACCAGTAGCACATTATGTAAAGTACTTTGTGCATGTGCAATTCCTGCATTAAGAATGTTAAAAGTACTTGATTATGCGTATTATATTATTACATCATTACTACTGACGCATTAATGTGGAAGCAGCATTTTAATGTTTTAACTGATCTTTTCTTGCTCAAATATACTATACTATACTATCACATTTACTCAAGTAATGGGCTTATATTTTACTTAATATAAGCCAAGTAGTTGAGTAAATGTACTAGTTAAATTCACTACTAACAATATTGATATGTACTGCATATTACCGAGCCCAGCTATAATCAGGACAAACTGCTAAGGTTCATATGAGCGTAGGCTTATTAGAAAGCTATTTCTTTTGTTCAGTTTATGCACACTCGAGCGTGTCTCATGATCCAGTCTCTTGCCATGCAAAAAGACCATGTGGACTTTTTACATTTCTTAAGTGATTAGGTGTTTTTTTCTCTACTGTATGTACGCCTGTAATCCCAGAGACGTGCTTTTTAACTTTAAATACACAAATCATTCCAGGTGGGTGCCCCTAAAATGTGATTGGAGAAGCAGGGCTCCGTGAGGCAGGAGGCGTTTCTTCTACTAATACTCTGTGTGAGGGGAACCATCAGACGCTTTATAAAGCCCCATTTCTGTTGTCTGATGCTCACAAAAGGGATATTTCAAACAGAGGAGGTGAAAATGTGGACGTCTGTTGTTGTGTTGCTGTTACTGGCAGTGGCTTCACACACCGTGGCGAGTAAGTACACATCATACGTCTTCTATCCAAGAAATACATTAACTCGTGGTACTGTATTGAGTAGTTTGGTTGTGTGTTTTGTATTTTTCAAGTAGTTTTTAAAATCGGGCATTTAAAATGTACTTGATTACGTTTTGAGTGAAGTATTGTATTTCGCTACATTACAAATCCCATCCATTACTGAGTAAAAAAAAAAAAGACTTTGACTCATTTTTTTAATGTAAGTAAGCAACTTAAAGTACATTTTATATTAACTAGTTATTACTTTTACTTGAGTACAATATTTTAGTACTTTTTCCACATCTGCTTCCATCTTCCAAATGAATGCTAACAACAAGTATTTCAGAGTGAGTGTCTCTTTAATGGAGTTCGGAAGAGTGACCGAGATCATTCACAGTATTAAAATCAGATTGGTGATGCTGAGAGTTTTAGACAACATCAATAATCAAGAGTTACCACTCCTTCCAACAGGTGGGGGGTGGTGGGGGGGGGGGGGGGGGGGGGAGGCGGGAAGTATTCAAAGTGGCAACACTGCAAAATAAAAATACTTCATTAGAAGTTAAAGGCATGCATTCAAAATGTGATGCATGTATTAATAGAAACTTAAGCCAAAGTATCAAAAGTACTCATAATTCAGTGACTGTTTTACTATTATACTATATGTCATATTACTGGATTATTATTACTGATGCTTTAATGTGACAGCAGCATTTTTTAACTGTTGTAGTGGGTCAAGATGGAGCTCATTTTAACTACTTTATTCATACTGTTGGGTACAGACAGTGCTTCATACATGTACTTGATTTTGTATGTAGTAAGTATCTAAAGCTGTCAGATAATTAAAGTGACGTAAAAAGTACAATATTTCCCTCTTAAATGTGTGAATGTAAATATTCAGTTGCACAGACAAACACCACTTTATATTCTATGGTGTTAGAGTCTTAACGATGCTCTACTGTGAAGATGGTAATGTAATCTTTTGAAATGTATTTGTCGTAATTGTCTCGGCAGAAGAACTTTCTTACACCTTCTGGCCCACTATTGCTCTGTCAGTTTTAGCAAAGCTATATTCATATTCAGTAAAGTGCTAATTCTCTTTCCTCACATGGAGGTAAACCCAAGAAGGTACTGTATGTGTTTTGATCTCTCGGAGTTCAAGATCCAGTTTCATCTTGTTTTCTCCCATGACCTCTGTACTCAACCATGCGTGTGAATGACACAGAATGTGACCTTTGTTCAGCAAAGCGCCGACTATTTGTGTCAATCCGTATAAGTTAAAGGATAAGTTCACATTCTTTCAACTCGGTCATAAACATTACAAAGAGTTGTAATAATTCCTCTTATCCACACTGACCCTGAAGAGATCATTCTGGGGAATATGAACGGAAAATCTAAAGGACGGAGAAGTACATTTTAAGATATGTTTATGTATAATATAAAAAAAAAGAGAGTCGTGACTCAAAGTAGTGGGAGGAATGATTGTGAGCTAAAGGTAAACCATGACCAGACAGAAAAAGGAGAGTAATTACTCTGAAATAATACTGATAATAATACTGAATTCATAGCACATTCAAAAGGAGTCTGATTTGGCTGATAATTCACTCTGTTATCTGCTATTGTGTTCAATCCAAATTCAGCCATGTGACGCTGTTAATCCGCGGTGAAATCTTGCACACACTCAGCTGAGCGTCACATGAGAGGGATTGGAGGGACGAGAGAGTTATATTGCCAATAAAACTAATTTTGTATATGTATAAAATATTTACAAAGCAACAATGGAGTTTGGGAAATTTCACTGAATGACATTGCAAGAGTATTTTACAATAAATCTAAATATATGCTGTAATATCTTTTACATAAGGTAACACTTTATTTTAGGGGTCTGTAACTTCCTAATCATTTCCATAGAAGGAAGGTAAAAGTAAAGCTTAATTTAAACCTAATTAACTATTCATTTACTTCATGTTATCCACTGGAATCTTTATTCTCCATATACCGTATGTTAAATATTATGTTAGCTGTGGACAAATTTCCCATTTCTACTTGGTCAGATGACTTAATGTGCACTCATTTGAGGACTTTAGAAAAATTATTAGTTAAAATTGAGAGTCCTTAAAAAGCGTTTTTGGAAAATAAATGTGCGTGCATGGTTGGTATTCTGTTTTCAATATTAATTTTTGATATTTCAGAGCCTAGAAACCGTTTCACTCGCTATCCATCATGGAACAATAAGATGTACCCGATCTGGAAAGATGGAGACGCACGATACAAAGACTCCTGGAAAGGTACTTCTGATGAGATAATGTTGGCATAAACACTATGCTCACATTTTCTTTACTTAATAACATTTTTTTTATGTGTGTTTGGGTGATGAGGGGAGAGAGCTTGTGTTGACATGCAATAAAAAGATCCCCATCACTTTATAATTCTGAAAAGAAACAAAATGTCTGAACTATGTATTTATTCTGAGTATCGGTAAACATATATGTATCTTGCACATTTTCATGTTTAATGCTCAACGTTCTTGTTCCTCCAGGTGGAAGAGTGACTTTCAACGTGGGGAACGATTCGCCGACTCTGACTGCCGCCAAAGTGACTTTTACCATCGACTTGGAGTTCCCACACAACCAGAAGGTGCAGCCTAATGGAGACGTTGTTTGGGCTGAAGACTGCATGGTCAACGGTAACACACTGCCCACACACACACACACACACACACAGGTAAAATGCTACACACATCCTGCACTAAAATATGGGACACACATTCATGTTCCCATCAGGAAGAATTGAAATCCCTTAACCTTTCATTTATCCCCACCATTAAGTCCAATACTTTAGTTTGCGAGCAGATACCTGCTAAACTAATGATTCCTAATGATGTTCCTAATGTTAGCATTGACATTGTAAACATGTTGGCATACTGACATTAGCATTTACCTCAAGGGCTCTGCCCTCTGCCTCAAAGAGCTGCTAGTGTAGCATGGCTGCAAAGATTTCTTTGTACAGTCTCTGAGACTCAAAACTTCTGCTTCTCCTACAGGGACAAAGTACCAGGAGTCCGAGCCAGTATACCCAGCTCAGAACACAGACTGGGAGGTAGTTTTCCCTGATGGGACACCAGTTAAAAAGGACAAGAAGCCGGCCTACGTGTTTGTCTGGAAGACCTGGGGTGAGAGGAGCTGTCGTCTTTTATCAAATACCTCTAAATGATTTCTCTTCCGAGGGTCACAGAGTTTCTTGTGACTTGAAATAGAAGCCAGGATGGATTATGTATGAGCCGTATCATATAATCAGATTATGTTGCTTCATTTGCCCTACATGTACTTTTTTTTTAGGAAATAATCCATGATTTTCAGTGTTGGGATTCAGACTTTGAGGTGAAGAGGCAGTAAAGTGCATTTCATACTCATCAGGCTCTGGATGCTCATTTGGCAGGTCAGTACTGGCAGGTGGCAGACGGCCCCTCTTCCTCCCTGACAATCAATACGGATGACATCCCGCTGGGCTCCTACACCATGGACATCGTAATCTACCACTACCGTAGCAAGGAGAAGTTCATTCCTCTGGGATACGCCTCCACTCAGTTCTCCATAACTGGTGAGTTGCGAGACTGTGTAAAAAGTGGAGGGCTTGTTTAAAAAACAAACAAAGACAATACCTGTTATCATCTTCTTTGGACACTTTACAACTTTCTTAAGAAAACTGCAACACCTTTTCCCCCCCCAATATCCAAATTATTACCAATAATAATAATAGTATTTTTTAGAAATACATTATCTGTGGCTATTACTGTAACAATCAAAACCCTGTTATATAGGCTACATCAATCCATTTAATTCAGGTCCTCTAAGGTAGGCCTGTCCCTTCTTAGTCGATTAGTCGACTAATCTGTGGTTTTGGTCTTAGTAGACTAAGATTTCTTTAGTTTACAAGTCCTTGTTTATGCTTATTTATGCTGAATTACTCATTTCCAAGAAACGTATGAGCACATTTCTGGTGAACACATGATTTAAAGTGGTGCTTTTGCAGGATTAATTGTGTAAAACTCAGTTTTACAGATGGTTAATTAACTACATTTATATTGTGCTTTTCTAGTCTTAACCACCTCTCAAAGTGCACAGCTCTGTCGATGAAATCAACTAATCGATTAGTCGACAAAATCATAGAAGTGTTAGTCAACTAATAATTTCTTTAGTTGAGGACAGCCCTACTCTAAGGTACAAATTAAAGTGCACACTTTTAACCATTTTTAATTCAGATGAAAGCTGTTTTACTTACATTATTATTTGGTGTTCTCCTCAGATCAAATCCCCTTCGCCGTCTCTCTGGACCAAGTGAACGACATCGTGGCCGGGGACATGCGCTTCATCCAGAACAGGGCGATCGCCTTCTCCATCACCCTCCATGACCCCAGCCAGTACCTCAGCAACGCAGACATCACCTTCAACTGGGACTTTGGCGATGAAAGTGGAGCCCTGATATCCAGAGAGCTGACTGTCACTCACACCTACATCAACTCTGGCTCCTTCAAGCCTCAGGTGGTGATCCAGGCGGTCATCCCAGATAAGGCCTGCGACCCACCGGTTGATCCCCCAACCAAGGCCCCTGGTCCACCTACTCATCAGGGAACCACAGGTAAGACAAGGCGAGGCGAGTTGGGCAAATGTAAAGCACATTTCAGCAACAAGGCAATTCAAAGGGGCTTTCCATAAAACATTAAAGAGCAGTTAAAATGTCAAAACAGCTAAAATAGAATAAGACAGATATAAAAATACAAGAATAAAAGTTACAGTGCAGTATAAAAAATATTTAAAGAAAGGCAGCATAAAAAGAAAGGTCTTCAGCCTTGTTTTTAAAGAGCAGGTGTAAAATAAACAACATTTTAAGGTCATTAATAAGCATTAACCAGCTAGAGGTGTTAAGTGCTAGCACGTTAGCATCATAAAAAGATTTCTATGGTTAAAATGCTATCATACTAAAGTATATTTCAGCAATAGCTCATGTCATGAGCTTTTATAAAAGGGTCATAAAGTATGGCAATCTGAAAGTTATAGTCACATTCTCATTTAAAAAGATTTCTATTAAAAAAGATTAATGTTTACAATAGGTCCTCTGTCATTGCTAACTAGCTAGGCTGCACTAAACGTTACCGAGGCGGTTGCTACGCAGCGCAGGTAACGTGTTCACTAGCTAGCTAGTAGCTAGCACAGGCTAACCGTTTTTTGCTTAATTTTACAAGCTTTTTGCACACAATAACACAAACAAAATAACCGGGGCAGTCGTAGACCAGCAACTCACGTTTTTGTCAATCTATTTAGTAAATTTTAGTCAATGTAGGTGGCTTTAAAGAGAGAAAAGATAAGATAACGGCTTCAATTTCCCGTCGGAAAGGGGTGTATGACGGCAAGGTAAAGCAGTGAAAATATTCTAAGCCTACACTTAAAGGGATATTTGCTGATTTTAAACCAGCTCTGTGTCATGGCAGCGTGTGTGCAGCTGGACAGCTTACCTTAATGGCATCAGCTATCAGTTTGTTAGCTAGTCTAACGTTTTTTCTCTCAGATGCCGAGTGATACTGCAAAGGAAATTGCTTGATTTTAGCTACACCTGCTTAGCACGTTAGCATTTAACGTCTTCTTCGTCTTGTTGTTTCCGGCAGCTAGACACAACTACAGGGTATTGCTGCCCTTCTCTGTTCTCTAATCGATATTTACACCTTATTTAATAATTGTCTATATCTTTTGATATACTCCAATATTTGGCAGGTACTCCATCAGTTTTTTTCAATTGCGTAGTTTCTGTCGCCCCCATGAGGAATTCTAAGTAATGACAACAAAACGTCCATATGATACAAGCCTTCCGTGACCGCTCTCCTCTATAAAATGTAATAATAATCACAATATTTGTACTTGTGTGTATACCTTAGCTCCACATACGTACATCTTAATGAAGCACAAACAAATGTTCCTGTGTGTAGTGAAAGCTCCTGCACTGGCGTCAGCTGTCCCCATACTGGTTTCCACCAAGGCAACTGGTCTGACTGTCAACATGGTGCCTTCGGACACAGAGGAGGACAACCCTGAGGATGAGACCTCCACTGCCCCAAACACTCAGCCCGCCCCGGAAGCACCCACAGTGGCCAAGACTCCCTCCCCCGTTAACCGTGACGTGCTAGCTCACAATGAGGCAGAGACGGGTAAGATTTATAAATTTTTAAATTCAGTTTAAGTTAAGTGCCGGGGTCAGTTCTGTACAGTAACTCACAACATTGTTTCTAACCAGCACCTGTTTACTGGTATCACTTTTTTTTTTTCCCCCATCAAACTCATTCTCTATTTCAGAGCTGGTCATACTGTTCATATTGTAATATAATAACATACTATTTGTTCCAGCACCCTTTGCACTACGCTCCATCATTAAAATAATAATTATCATAATTAACTCCTGCATACTTTGCACTCTTCATTGCACTATTGCCTCAAACTGTCCATACTGTTTCTGTTTATAGTGTGTATATATTCGTGTGTGTATATTGTTTGGTTGTTTTGTACGTGCAAGCGCATTGTGAGCAATGATGATCAGAAGCAAAATTCCTTGTATGTGTCCTCATACCTGTAAACAAACCTGATTCTGAGTAAATTAGAGTATAACTTTAACCAGATGATCACTTGTTTAATCCCCACCCGGGGTAGTATGTGCAACCGAAATATGTCTTGTTAAAATGCAAAATACTGTGTTGAGAACCAGATAAAAGCATCAGCCGATTTCCTCAAATGTAAATTTGATGTAAATCTTAAAATAAAGCCCTGCTATTGTGTGAATCCTGATTTGCATACTCACTGGAGTTTTTCGGCCCAGATTTTCTTATTTCATTTTTTATATATGCATCTACAATACGCACCAATCCAAGAGTAGCATGTTGAATTTGAATAACCTGTTTTTGGTCAACTTGATATTTGGAGAAATGCTGTTTCAAAGTATTGCACAGAATAAAAGCTTCTGGCTTCATTATTTACAGGAGGCATTATGCATGAATACACATTGACCCCGGTGTTGTAGCCATGCTGAGTATATACTCTATGGACCATTGTAATCTGAACACAAATATTAAGGAGCAGGCACATTGATGGTGTGGAAAAAATCTTAGCTGTACAGGCGGCAGCCCTACACTTCTAAATATATTATTTGAACTCATGTTAAAGGACATGCATTCAGTAAATATAGAATAATATTATTTAGGAACAACAACAAATAACAGGCCCACTTAAATGACACAGTAAGATACAAAATGCCGCTGCAGACATAATGATTTTTTAGTCGGATAGTAAAGGATCTGTGATCAGTGAGCTACATCCCCTGCTGCTGTTTTATTCTCCCCAGGTACAAAGCGACCAGTGACCCTGACGGGCCAGGCGACCGTGGTAGTCGTTGCGAAGAGGGACGCTGATGATAAACCCTCCGACGATGACTGTGTCATATATCGTTATGGCTCCTTCTGCACTGGCATCGAAGTGTTTGGTGAGTTACCTTCCATTAGTGATATGATCGGGAAGATATGGAATGACGGTGACTTCTTGTCTTTGTTTTCAGAGGCCATTGAAAAAGTTGAGATTGTGCAAATGGACAACGCTGTGATGGCAACACTGGACATGGACAGAAACGCATTAGATATCACTGTTACCTGCCAGGGAAGGTGAATGCTCCTGCATGACACTTTAACAAAATAAAAAGCATTTTCTTGTTCATTCTGACTCCCTGGAGCATCTTATTCCTCCAGCCTTCCCAAAGAGGTGTGCAGCGTGATTCTGGATGCGGAGTGCTTGAGGCCGATTCACACGGCGTGCAACATGGTGGAGCCCTCCAAAGAGTGCCACTGGTGTTGCGTCACTTCTTCAATGACTCTGGTGTCTACTGCATCAACGTGTCCATGGCCAACGACGTCAGTTTAGCCGTCACCAGTGCCAAAGTCAACGTCGACATAGGTACGCAACATAAGCACTGTATCTCTCATATACAGCTCTCAGGTCATCAAGCAGAGCTCTTCTAGCTGTAGATCCTGTTCCGGTGAGGGGGACTTTGGTTACTGGGGTGCTGCGCTCTGGGACAAGCTGCCTGATGACCTGAGGTCCAGCACAACTATGTCCACATTCAAAAGCAAACTCGTCTTTACGACATTTTTTGAAGCCACCTTGCCCTTGTTGTTATATGGTGATGAGGACCATGTTATTTTGCTGTTCTTTCTAAAAAAGCCTCTTTTTCAGCTTGGGGCATTTCTTCTTTATCTGAAGATGAAGCATCATGATCTGGGTTCTTCTTCTTCCAATACCTCACCATCTAAATCAAAGTTGTCTTGCTGGACATCTGAAAAGTTTTGAACTAGGTCCTGTTTGACACTGAAACGGGCCTTTGTGGCTCCAGCACAGAGAGAACTCAGGGTACTATTGTCTGCAACACATTGATAACCTCTAAATGTAGAGGTATTAGTTTACTAAACAATGCTTTGAAGACATGTTTATTATATTCAGTAAATGGTTTGAACTTGAGGCATGAATGGGGTCCATGAAAGGTGATGATGTACCCGTGCTAGAAAGTTAAGATCAATCAGTAGCACACATAATCTCAATTGTGTGTGTGTGTGTGTGTGTGTGTGAGTGTGTGTGTGTGGGCAAGACATTGCTCCCGACGCTGTGCCATCGGTGTATGAGTGTGTATCTGATGAGCAGGTGGCACCTTGCACGGCAGCCTCGTCCTCCAGTGTATGAATGTGTGTGAATGGTTGCTGTACTATGTAAAAGCGCATTAAGCAGTCGTTAAGATTCGAAAAGCGCTATTTAAATGCAGTCCATTTACATTTTGGAGATTGTCTTGTTGCGTTGTTCTAATATGCTAATATTTCTCTACATTTTGTCTTTTAATGTACAGCACTTTGAGTTCACATGTGCTTTATAAATTAAACTGCCATAGCCAATTGCCATATAATAGTCTAGTGGTTCGACAACATTTCTCCATTTTCTCCTGCTCATTGACAGCGTGATCTGGTTTCAGGTTCAGGTCTGTCCTCTCCTGGCACCATCGCCATGGTGTTGGGTGCCCTGCTACTTGTTCTAGCAGTAGGAATAGTGGCATATTCTTACAAGTAAGAACTGACTTTCAATTTTCTATTAATTATACACAATGTCATTTATTTGCTTTAAGGAAAAAGTTTGCTGATATTCTACATTTGTCTTATTGTCAACAAATCCCATGAAAAGAAGTAACTAGTATTTTGAAGCCAAAGCCGATATATACCTTTGTTGCATGTTGGCAGCTGGCTCCCACTGCTTCCAATGTGGCGTAAAAACAATTTAAAAAGTTTTAAAGTAAAAATAGGGACTTGTCTTCTGTAGGAATCAAGGGGGTAAGCGAGCGTCCACGAAGCGTAGCTCCTATGGCGCCATTTTAATGCTAACAAGCCATCACCCACCGTTAGCATTTCATTGACCGCCATTTATTTTGGCGCCACTTTGACAATAAATAACTTTTATAAAGCGTTTAAAGACTCTATTTGTCCGTTGTTTATTTCTAAAGAAACACAACAATGTATAAAAGGCTCCAATACCTTGTAGCTCAAGTTATGGCTCCGTAGCAGACGTTTTTGTAAAAATAGGCTAACGATTGTGTCATAACCACGCAACTTACCGTCGCATAGTCAACAGATTACCATATTGTCAGGAGAGGCTTGCAGACAGTTTGCTGTTTAGGTTTAATTACTAATGTTAACCAGCATGTCAGTTAGCAATAATTAGCTTGTCCCTATGTTATCTCCTAACATAGACCTACCTCTCCGTCTCTGCTGATTGGGAATGATTGAGATTTCTCTTGCACAGCTACCAGAAGACTTACAGCTTTCAGACAGGTTGCTCAGGTCACATCTAGGTCTTCAAGCTCAGTTGGAGGCTGCGCTGTAATGTTCAGCACCACCATAAAACAGCTTCTAATAGACTTCACTGGTCTCCGTCCAGACCAACAGGAACATTTCTTTAACTGTCTATGGTAGGAATGAATGAGCTTCAGAGGTAAAGTCAGAGAGTATTAAGAGACCGACATAGCTGGTTTTGGTCTTTTCGTGGGATTTTGTAGAAGATAATATAATTATAGAATATTACCAGCTTTATCAGTTAAGCTCACAGTCTAATTTAAACAACTGGATATTGTGCTTTATTCAACAGGCGCTTTAAATCCTACCGTCCTCTGAAAGAAGACCTGATAGCGTCTGCAGGGCCGCAGGCAGGCCGGGCTCCGGCCTGCTCTGGAGCCTCGGTGTTCTGGAAGCTTCTGAACAGACGGGGAGCTGTAGACGACTGCCCTCTGCTGCAGGACCGACCTGTGTGAACCAGCCTCACGCCACAAAACGCACCACCAAGAAACTTATGATTCAAAGTTTTCTGCACCTGAGATCTTTTTATACTTTTTTTTTTTTTTTACATATTTTCTAAATGACAAACTCAGTGTGTAATGTTTAGGTTTTCAAATCAGAATCAATTTTTGTCATGTATTACATTTTAGACATGCTTTGTACCTACAAAGTTGGTAGTAAAAGTGTTTACTTTCATTTGGAGAAAACTGAATTTTTCCAATAAATGTTGCTGAAAACAGTTATTGGAGTCTTATTTCACTATGACAATGAGACAGTAAAATGTAATGTGGTCAGGCATAAGTCAGGGACCCCAAATAAAAAAAACATAGCTTCAACATGTCAAATGATATCAGCTTTTTAACTACAAACTGTAATATGTTAAATGTAGTAATGTAGTATGTAATTTTCTTCCTGCATAAATGCTGCATATGTCTATGAGTAAAGATGTAAATGATTGGTGTTTTGAGTCTACAACTTTATTACACATGATAGCTCAATGTTAAGAATTTCACACTCATATTTAGGTTGAATTTATAAAAGACAAACACATTCACATGTCACAGGTATTTTATTTAGAACATAGTCAAACTAGTAATCGACAATAATTAGTTTGGAATGCATCCAAGAACACATTGCAATCAATTTCTTGTTTGACTAGCGCCTTTTATTACCCCCTTTTAATATTCCTCTCCTTCCTCCTCTCCCTCACCCTCAATGAGTCGACTCCAACCTCCTCATAATCCTTCTCCAGAGCTGCCATGTCCTCTCTGGCCTCAGAGAACTCTCCCTCCTCCATCCCCTCCCCCACATACCAGTGAACAAAGGCCCTCTTAGCGTACATCAGATCAAACTTGTGGTCAAGCCGAGCCCAGGCCTCTGCAATAGCAGTGGTGTTGCTCAGCATGCACACGGCCCTCTGGACCTTGGCCAGGTCTCCACCAGGAACTACAGTGGGGGGCTGGTAGTTGATGCCCACCTTGAAACCAGTGGGGCACCAGTCCACAAACTGGATTGTGCGCTTGGTTTTGATGGTGGCAATGGCCGCATTCACATCTTTGGGCACCACATCACCACGGAACAGCAGGCAGCAGGCCATGTATTTGCCGTGGCGAGGGTCACATTTAACCATCTGATTGGCTGGTTCAAACAGGCGTTGGTGATTTCTGACACTGAGAGCTGCTCATGGTAAGCCTTCTCATGCAGAGATGACAGGGGCGTAGGTGGCCAGAGGGAAGTGGATACGGGGGTATGGCACCAAGTTGGTCTGGAACTCTGTCAGATCAACATTGAGGGCTACCATCAAAACGAAGGGACGCAGTGATGGAGGACACAATCTGACTGATCAACCTGTTGAGGTTGGTGTAAGAAGGACGCTCGATATCGAGGTTCCTACGGCAGATATCGTAGATGGCCTCGTTGTCCACCATGAAGGCACAGTCAGAGTGCTCCAGGGTGGTGTGGGTGGTCAGGATGGAGTTGTAGGGCTCCACCACAGCGTGGAGACCTGGGGAGCTGGGTAGATGGAGAACTCCAGCTTGGACTTCTTGCCGTAGTCGACAGACAACGCTCCATCAGCAGGGAGGTGAAACCAGAGCCGGTGCCACCTCCGAAGCTGTGGAAGACCAGGAAGCCCTGAAGGCCGGTGCACTGGTCGGCCTGAGGACAGAGAGGGGGAGACAGTGAGATATAGTGATGTCATTTTATTAAAAAGTATGAACAGATTCCTCCTGAGATCAAGTTACCCACCAGTTTACGGATCCGGTCCAGCACCAGGTCGATGATCTCTTTGCCGATGGTGTAGTGTCCACGGGCGTAGTTGTTGGCAGCATCCTCCTTGCCGGTGATCAGCTGCTCAGGGTGGAACAGCTGGCGGTAGGTCCCAGTGCGCACCTCATCTGAAGAGACCGATTCGATCAGAAATGACTCGATGGTTTGACTTAAAAAAAAAAAAAATGTCAAAAACTAACTATGGGATCTATATTTAATTGAAGTTTACCGATGACGGTGGGCTCCAGGTCGACAAAAACAGCTCTGGGCACGTGTTTTCCAGCTCCGGTCTCACTGAAGAAGGTGTTGAAGGAATCATCTCCTCCTCCGAGAGTCTTGTCACTGGGCATCTGTCCGTCCGGCTGGATCCCATGTTCCAGGCAGTAAAGCTCCCAGCATGCATTGCCGATCTGGACACCAGCCTGACCGACGTGGATGGAGATGCACTCACGCTGTGGAAAGAAAAGGAGATGTCATGTGCATGCATTTAGTTTTAATTGCAAGTTCCATTTAGGCTGACGCTGCTGGATTTTACATGAAATCTACAACAATGATTGTTGCATCTAATCCTGCTGGGAGCTAGGAGCTACCCCTATCTGAGATGTACAGGCAGTGCAGCAGGAGACACCTCCCTGCACCACAATCTGCAGGGGACATTAAATGCCTGACAGTAGCCCCCGCGAGGCAGGGCACTTGTCTTTTTGTCTCTTGTCCTTTTCTCTTGTCCTTTTTTCCCTCACCCGCTCCCTCTTTTGCAAGCTCAAGCACAAATGCAAATGCATCGGCCGTGCACATTATCATTCTGGAATCTACCACTTGCTCTCGCCTTGAGGATGCATGATCAGTCCCAGCTTTAAAACCATTTTCCCGAGCACAAGTCATTTTATATTATATCTGAATATAATCTGAATTAAAATGGCAATTTGGATTAAATCAAAAGAGTAATTCTGTATTTAAATTGAGCCTTCATGTTTCAAGTCATGCTTGAAACACAAGCTTTGTGTTGCTATTTTTGTTTTTAATTATTGATGAGCTTAAAAATAGGGTATTTGCTGCTGCATGAATAAAAAATGATAGCGCCAATGTAGTGTGTCCATCCTTCCCCACCCAATCGGCCCCTCCCTGCCTTCAAACAGAGGGAGGGCATATGCAAGGTGTCCGATTCACGTGCACACGTTCAATTTGACAAAAATGAAAATATATATATATCTATATGTATATAAAGGCAATTAATGCTGCTGCTTTATAAAGACGAACACAGTAATCCACCTGAGTGCCTGTTCCTAAAGCCTGAATGGAGACAGTCGGTGCATTGTTCTCATCCATAACGTTACACAATGACTCTGTCTGTCAATCAACAGCAACATTATAGGCCTGCTGTTCCCTTTCCTTTCTGAACATATTTAGAGATGATAGATTATGTCTTGATATAATTGGAGAGGCTCGTCCAATCCGTTAACTGCGCCTTTGTGTAACGTTGTAATAAACCAGACCTGGACCTATAATCTCTAACTCAAGCTCAAACTGCTCCAGACACACAGCCGAGGAAAGATCAACTTACCATTGTTTTCGTTTGTGGCTCAAAGAGGAAGAGGAGAAGGAGACAATGTGAAGAAAGAGGAGTTTTAAAAACGGTGTGCTTTGCGTCGCGTGTTGTACCCAACGGGGTCGATGCAACAACTGCTGAATGGGGGGGGCGGTGCCAGCACATTTATACACGGTGGGTTAGAAAAAAAAGCCTTTACTAGGCCTAGCCTACCATTTGGTAATAATGTAGAAAACGAGCTGTTCTGTATTTTGCATTCAAATGTATTATTCTAAGACCTGCTCTTAAAGGGCACTGCAATATTGGCAGGGTGTTTTTGATGGATTAAGAATAGAAATCTCAGGGGGTTCCCTTCATTTTAAGGCTTACGGGTGCACCACCCAATTAATGTAAAGTCAATGTGAGCATCAAAACTAAAAAAAATGACTTTCCCCCACATCTAATGATTGGTGTTGGTTTTGTATTTAAGCTTTTTGAGTGTTATTCATTCATTATCTGGTCTAGCTTTTTCATAGTAATAATAATGGCTCAATATGATGGGATAATGTATTTTTTGTAGCCTACTGAAAAACCATTTTCTTTAAAGATTATCCCTAAACCGACTTTCCCGAACCAAGGGAAAACACTGAATATGTAATGGCACCTTTGACATTTTTTGCTTAAAGCCTTGATGTTCAGAAATTGAAGACCATGCTTATTGAATAAAGGGGTAGTTCAAACAAGGCAAATTATGCATGCAGGGAATGAGCGAAGACTGCATCTATTATGTGGGTGTGGCAAACTACAAATCAATAGCCTACAAAGCTAAAGCCCACAGATATATATCCTGGTGCTTATAAGCAAATTCTCTGTAAAAATGTGTGCCTTTTCTTTTCACTGCACTTGATCGATACAATCCAAAATGGCTGAATGCTTCTGCTGCACAAGATGCTTCCATCCCACTCGAGGTTGTATCAGCGGGGCATTCGTGTTGATGCGGAAGCCGGCCGTGGTAGCTGTCCCTCCAGCCTGCCGGCTCTCAAGCTCCCCTCCCTCTTTGCCCCAGATTCTCTGCAGTGATGTCATTCAGTGGGCCGATCACGTGTCTGCATGTCAGCCCGTCTCTCCGTCCAGCTGGACTGACGTTGGGGTGTGTTTCCTCTGCTTTCCTGTTTGTGGAAATAGCCGTTTATGTGACATAATGGTTGCACTAGAGCCCTTCAAAAGGTGCTTGTTCACAGTGTGACTCCTGCAGTAAAAGCCCCATGCCCTTCAAGTTGCCTCCATCATGCAGGGAATGAAAGCCATTTGAAAAGATGCTTGCTCTTGCTTCTATTTCATAATCAGCAAGTCTGCTGCAAAATCCTTAATGCAGTATGAGCTCCAAACGTTGCTTTTGCAAGAGCAACCCCCACAATGTGGGAGTTATCATCATTTATTTAGCAGGGAAGAGAGGATGCATAATTTACAACCAGCTTTTTGTGGCTGCTATACTCAATAGGGACGACAGGGGATGAAAGAGAAGAGGAGGAAGCAGCCAGGGCTCATTGAAGAACATTCTGCACCCCTCCTCCTCCTCCTGAGCAGCTGTGAGACCGGGAGGGTCTGAGCAGCTGCACACCCAGAGGAGAGAGAGAGGATGGGAATGCTGGAGAGATGGGAGTGGTCCTTCACGAAACTGACCGCACTGTATCCTGCAAAAACAAAATATGATACCCGACAAAGTGACAGAGCATATTTTCCATGTGCCACAGCAGAAACCTTAATGCAGGTGCAGTTATCTAAACTGGGCCCTCTTTTAAAAGAGGAAGGCTGCGTTAGATTTAAATAGATTAACAAGCAAAGATTTTGATCTTGATATATTTTGTTTGACTGGTGTCATGTTGCAGAGCTGGGCCGGTTACTGTACATGTTGTAGTTTTGCAAACCAGTCAAAAAATACATGGAAACAGATACAATGTAGCCTAATAAATCATCTATTAAGCCATTTATTAACAAATCTAGTTGGACAGTTGATCAGAAAGTGTTGCATCATGTGATGGCAAATAAGAACAAAGCGGAGACATAATTAAACAGCAATCTTTTGGCATAGCTCTTTATAAAAATTTAAAATGACTCATTATTTCACAATGAATAAATCTGATCAGCTGGCTCCGTGCCTGAAAAATCTCAGCAGTGACATAACCATCAGATATCAGAAATACCGGGACAAAAACACAGTGGCTAAGACGATATAAGACGGGTAGATGTCATATGTTTTGATTTGATGGTGTTTGAAAATGATACACCAAAAAAGAGGAAGAAAGGATCTCATTTACTGGGATTGCAGCCTTCTGCAGCCAAAATAAACCGAGATCAGCTCCTCTCGACTTGCATGATGAAGTGGGTTATTTTAAGCCGCCTAACATTCATGGAAGGGTCATTTCGGCCTCTAGGACAACTGTTGTCATAGAGATTCCTTTGTTGTTAGCAACCAAGCCCGCTAACTGTGTGTTAGTTTGCTTTCGTTTAGCTCCACGGAAGAACAATTTACGGTCTCTGTCATTGAAAGTTTAACACAAACAGAGCTGCTATGCACATCCAGTTATGTTCCTGCCTGTAGAAAGAATGAGGTTTTATATGATGTGTTTGAACAAAAGAGCCGAGCCACATTGATGCCATGCATGTCGTGTTTGCAGAGGCCACACCCTAATATCCTCATGACAATTGATGTGTTTTTTGTCATCAGTTAAACGAAAAGAAGACCCATGCACTTATGAAGGACAGTATGTGTATTTCCATACAGACACAGGACATCAGGCTGACATATTTTTTGGGAAAAGAGTGGCTAAGGCGCCTCACATCCCCCCACAGAGGCAGCTGCACTGCAGTACTTTAATGCTGCCATTTAAGCTGGATCACGTGACTTCAGATAAAGGCGGTTCTATGTGGATACTGGGCTGTATCCAGGCAACTCCACAGTCATTTCCTAGCAACGGTTAAATCTTGGGAGGAGGGCTGGGGGGTTGGGCGTCTGTGGAGCTCTGTGGCCTACATGTCTCATCTCTGACACGGCAGTTTGACCTCTTTTGTCTGTGATAGACTGAAAATAAAGTCTGAATACTGGAATTAAAAATGCAAAAATGCACCAAAATATAACTAAAGGCAAAGGTTGTCTGGAGGTTTTATACCTGGAAATAGGGCTTCAACTACTGATGGCATTTTGCATCAACTGCAGATACATATTTCTTGACACTGTCTTTGGGCAGAGGATTAATAACAACACACTTACACCAGCATGCCAATTTTTGTGTAAGATTTGTATAATTTGGCGGTGTGGAAGGAAACCATGAGTTTGAAATGAAGGCAGATTGCCTGATTGATTTTTGTACTGGCAGTCAATCACTGTGACTATAGTTAACAATATCACACATTTTATTCTCCTTTGTACTTTGATAAGTAAATTATGGCATCTATTCTATTAAAATCGTTTTATATCTTAATCTGCATGGATTTATGTGTTTTTAATGTGTAAGTGCATACAAACTATTTGCTACACGTCAGACTGGGTCTTTGTGGTACTAGCATGCCCACAATAAAGCAGCATTTTCCTCACAATGAGAGCTGGACCCGGGTGTGGTCTTGGAGCTGTTGACCAATAGCGGCCCAGCAGCCCACTGCGCCGGCGCTGCACTTGTATATATACCGGGCTCCATCCCTATGATCGCCATTATCTCTTACATCGACCCCCTTACTGTCGAATTGTAAGATTCCCTGTCTCAGGGCTGCAATCCTCCACCTCGACTCCAACTTAACAAAATGGTAAGAACTATTCAAAACCTGTATAGATAGACATATGTAAGGTCGTTTAAAAGATGTGAGGAGGATGGGAGGGGGCGTTAACAATATCGGAAATATGGGAATAACCCTGAGGTCTCATAAAAGGTTTAAAGTAGCTTTCTTTAAATAGTCATTTTTTAATACATTATCTATGAGGTTCGGTGCGGGGAGATGTCCAGGTGGTGCTTTGGATGGAGAACAGCTAGCGAATGTTACGTGGCTGGCTGACTAGAACAAAAGAGGGTTTCATCAGACTGCAATGTGGACAGAATAAATAATGAAGGCTTCGGTCCAACCAACCTCCGACTCTCTGCGGTGTATTGGTCCATCTAGCCCCGGTCAGCAGCACTAGGCCTACCCGTACTGCAGTTCAGTTAACCGACAGGGAGTTGGTCGTCTTCAGACGGCCAACTCCCTGTGGAAGCTTGTCTGTTGATAAAATAGATGAAGTGCACTGTCAGCATCTGAAGACATTAAAAATGTAAGTAGACACTGCTGGTCCTCTTGATAGCTGCTGCGCAGGTGCGGGTTAAAATAGAGCTTAATAGTCTGTTATAACTGGATATTATTTTATATTCTCTCTGCCCAGACTGAACCCTCTTCTGGAAATTTCGGGCGAATGTTTTTTTTGTGGATGGTGATGCTATGTCCCGCCCTTCTCAGTCTCACTCTGCGTCTGATTGGCTTACTCTAGTATTCTCTTCCTTACACTAACCAATCCCATTCATCTTGCCTGACCCTAACCAACCCAACCCACGAATAGAACATGCACAAGCCAATCGGAGGGAGAGTAGGGCGGGTCATGCCATCGCCATCCTATCAGGAGGAAGAAAAACAATGCGGCTAACGGTTATACATTTATTAACGGTGTAGCTTTTCACACTAATTACATGAAACGTCATGTGTTGCCAGAAAGATGGGCTTGTCTCATGGCAACTGCGTTCAAGTTAAAAGTTGAGTCTGAGGCTAGTCCACTATTTAGTTACCCATACCGAAATTAATTGGTTGTTGCTAATCAAATATCAAGATATCTATGATTGCAATTAACTTTGAACAACTGTATAAATGTACTTACATAGCCTATTAGATTTTTATTCATATATTTTTTTTTTCTTTTTTCTTAGTCACATACAAAATATTATGTCATGAAATTACATTTCTGCATTCTTAACCCATTAACCCTCATGTTGTCCTTGAGTCAAATTTGACCCGTTTTCAGCTATTTTTTGAAAATGTCAACATTAAAAATATCCAAACTTTTGGAAAAGAACCCACCAAAAACAGCACCCACAACATTAAAAAAGTGACAAATGTGGGGAAAAGCAAAAATAATAATAATTTGTGTTTTTCCAGTGTAAAACGTAAAGTAATGCATAATAGGTATTAATCTCCAATTCTTTTCTTTCCTAGCGTGAGTGTATCTCAGTGCACGTCGGTCAGGCTGGTGTCCAGATTGGCAATGCATGCTGGGAGCTTTACTGCCTGGAACATGGGATCCAGCCGGACGGACAGATGCCCAGTGACAAGACCATCGGTGGAGGAGATGATTCCTTCAACACCTTCTTCAGTGAGACCGGAGCTGGAAAACACGTCCCCAGAGCTGTTTTTGTCGACCTGGAGCCCACCGTCATCGGTAAGCTTCATCACCTCTGGCTGAACATTTCTCTAGGGAAACTAAAGTGTAAATTGTAGACAACAACTGATTCAACATCTGTTTTTGTCTCTTCAGATGAGGTGCGCACTGGGACCTACCGCCAGCTGTTCCACCCTGAGCAGCTGATCACCGGCAAGGAGGATGCTGCCAACAACTACGCCCGTGGACACTACACCATCGGCAAAGAGATCATCGACCTGGTGCTGGACCGGATCCGTAAACTGGTGGGTAACTTCATATCAGGAGGGATCTGTTCATAATCTTTTAATTAAATTACATAACTGTATCTCACTGTCTCCCCCTCTCTGTCCTCAGGCCGACCAGTGCACCGGCCTTCAGGGCTTCCTGGTCTTCCACAGCTTCGGAGGTGGCACCGGCTCTGGTTTCACCTCCCTGCTGATGGAGCGTTTGTCTGTTGACTACGGCAAGAAGTCCAAGCTGGAGTTCTCCATCTACCCAGCTCCCCAGGTCTCCACCGCTGTGGTGGAGCCCTACAACTCCATCCTGACAACCCACACCACCCTGGAGCACTCTGACTGTGCCTTCATGGTGGACAACGAGGCCATCTACGATATCTGCCGTAGGAACCTCGATATCGAGCGTCCTTCTTACACCAACCTCAACAGGCTAATTGGCCAGATTGTGTCCTCCATCACTGCCTCCCTTCGTTTTGATGGTGCCCTCAATGTTGATCTGACAGAGTTCCAGACCAACTTGGTGCCCTACCCCCGTATCCACTTCCCTCTGGCCACCTACGCCCCTGTCATCTCTGCTGAGAAGGCTTACCATGAGCAGCTCTCAGTGTCAGAAATCACCAACGCCTGTTTTGAACCAGCCAATCAGATGGTTAAATGTGACCCTCGCCACGGCAAATACATGGCCTGCTGCCTTCTGTTCCGTGGTGATGTGGTGCCCAAAGATGTGAATGCTGCCATTGCCACCATTAAAACCAAGCGCTCCATCCAGTTTGTGGACTGGTGCCCCACTGGTTTCAAGGTGGGCATCAACTACCAGCCCCCCACTGTAGTTCCTGGTGGAGACCTGGCCAAGGTCCAGAGGGCCGTGTGCATGCTGAGCAACACCACTGCTATTGCAGAGGCCTGGGCTCGGCTTGACCACAAGTTTGATCTGATGTACGCTAAGAGGGCCTTTGTTCACTGGTATGTGGGGGAGGGGATGGAGGAGGGAGAGTTCTCTGAGGCCAGAGAGGACATGGCAGCTCTGGAGAAGGATTATGAGGAGGTTGGAGTCGACTCCATTGAGGGTGAGGGAGAGGATGAAGGAGAGGAATATTAAAGGTGCTGGTCAAACTGGAAAACCATTGATTTAATTCCTCAAATACATTCCATGTCTGCGCATTAATTACCAGTTTGGCTGTTCAGAATAAAACTCCTGTAGGGCCAGAGGGGACATCAGCATGTCGGAGGAAGAGGAGTATTAAAAATACTCCAGTTGAACAGGAAAAGGCATTCCAAAAAAATGTTTGTCTATGAGTTTGGCTGTTCAGACTAAGCAATTTAAAAAAAATCTGTTTGGCTCTGTTCTAAATAAATCTCCTCAAACATGAAGTTGTCTATGTTGTGTTTTTTACATAATAAAAAAAAGGTTTGGTTTAAGAATGAAAAATAACCTTAGTTGACTGGACATAAGATCACAAATTGCCGTACAATAAACATTACAAGTTTTGCGGAATACATACGGTATCAGTGTTTAAATTCTACTTTTAAATCTGATGAGTGTTAGTTTGTAGTTAAAACAACAGTCATATTTGAATTATGGCTTTTCCTCTATAGAGTCAATGTTTTCTACCCATCATGAGCTTCGACTTATAAAGGAAATGATGCTCTGTAGTTAATATAAAGCTAAGATTTTAACAATGACACACGCATGTTGTGTTTAACTCCAGCTACAAGTCATTAACAGGTTCAGAATTTAACATTATTTGCGAATGTTATTGCTACAGAACGCCTAAATTTATCCTTAACCCAGTGAATAATCTGTCATGTGGGAACTATTAGATCATGTTTCTTCATTTCAATGGTACCCAAAGCTTTAACCCTTGTGTTTTCCTTGGGTCTAATTGACCCGTTTCAAAGTGTTTTATTTCAGAAATATGGATTTCTTTCAACCAAATAGCCCCAAAACATGGGTGATTCTATACAATATTCTTCGGGTAAAATTAATGCTTACTTTTACTGAATTTTGTGGGTGTTTTATTTAATCTTATAGCATTTGAATTCTTTTTTTAATGGTTTCAAAACAGTATCCGGACTAAACTTTGACATCTACCCATCTGAGATCTACTCAACATCCTCTGATCTTAACTATTAGTCAAAATAATTCATAATTGCTTCCTTTTTAACTTAAAACGTACGTATAATTTGATTTAAATGAGGTTTGTTGACCATGAATTCCAATAATAAGTGTAAAACCTGTTATTAAACCAGCTCAGGTTTTTTTCAAAGGGCCAAAAGCATGAAAAAAGTGACAAAAAATTTGAAGAGCACAAAATAATATTCATTTTCAATTTTGACCTTGAAGGATGATTTAATGGTTAACGGGAAGACACAAGGGTTAAGTGTCTAATCAAGACACCAAATTATTTATCATTTAATGTTAACACTCAAAATGCTTCAAAAGTAACCCTCAAAAGATGAGACCGGAACTTTTAAATGTCCACCTGCACTATTAGGTCATCACACCATCTCAGGACACATCAGCATCTGTCTTCTACAGAGACAGAAAACCTACTCTAATTAAATAAGAGTAAATGAAATAAGTTCTTCTCACATTGAACTACATAGATTACTCAAGTTAGTTACTTGCAATAAAACAATTGAGACGCAGACAGTGAAGTAATCCCGATTGGTACTGGCTAACGGCACCATGCTAACGGTATAATTGCTAACGTTACCAGAGGTCGAGTGCAAATTTGAGTTGCGCATGCACACATTAAAACGGTTTACGGCATAACTCTCATACTGAAATTTGTGAAATCCATAAAATAATAAACTTTTTTCATTACAAACAATAACAGCCTTTGTTGTGTTCGATTGCTAACTTGTAGCTAAGCTAGCAGTCATTTCAAAAACGTTTTAGCTATCTATGGTTGTTTGGTTGCTAGCGTTAGCTCAAAACGCCATTCAACTGACAGCCTTTGTTATGTTTGATGCTAACTTGTAGCCAGCAGTGAACAAACTTATTTAACCCCTGTGTTGTCTTCAGGTTGACAAAATTTTAACTTTTTTTTCCAACGTTTCGCTCGTCTTTTTCAAAACCGAAAAGGGTTTTTGTCACTTTGTTTTTGTCCAGTGTTTCTGTACATTTTATTTCGGCACCTTTGGACGTTCTTGTGGGCTTTTTCCTCCACGTTTTTGAAGCTTTTGCGGACATTTTTGACACTATTTCAACAATCTTTTAGAAAAATTGTTTTTTTTTAATTAAACATCAAACTTAAGAAAGTAGAGGGCTGATCATTTATGTTACTTGTGAAAAGCGGTCTTTTTTTAAATGTGTCAAATTTGACCCAAGGACAACTCAAGTGTTAAGGTCTATTTTTACTGTATTGACATTACAGAAGTCTTTTGTTAGCATCTTGTATGCTACTTGTCGCAAAGCGCATTCGCCACTCACATCTTCACTTGTCACGAAGTGACGAATGCACGACTAAAATCTGCACTCAACTTAACATCGGGGAGTGACAACCACCATGACAGAAACCACACGTTTGATATCCTGATAACGGATACATGCAATTTTACTTTGGCAAAACAACCATGTAGCGCATTCTGTGGCCGTAGCCAACCAACGTGATTTATTTTAAGCTAAGGGTGGCTGTAAGTCGGGTAAAGAGGACAGTGAGTTTGTGGTGTTTTGAGTGGTTGTTAACGCAATTTTAAGCCACAAAAGTGGGACTGTCAGTCGGGTGGAGAGGATGGCGAGGTGGTGGGGTTTTTGGCGGTTGTTGCAGTCATTATAAGCTGAGATAAGGTGGCTGACAGACAGGTACAGAGCTCCTCTTGAGCACGGGTTTTAATGAGTGTCAACATAGTGTCAGCTAAACATCTGCACTGTGGAGTAATGTCTGGCTATGTGAGACTAGAGTCTAGCAACATTGGTATCGTCAAGGCTACAGTTTGTCTTCGTCCTCACTAGTTCTTGGCCGTCTGCTTGGTATGTCATCTTAAACTTCAGACCACTAGCCTTAGTTGGTATGTTTACATGTTGTTCCACATGCCTCAGTTTATTCATTTTTAAAATTTTAGCCCAACCACTAAGTTGCAGCGCATGGGGCCACCGTACTATACCATTGCTAAAGCTGCCAGTTTATGAATGCTTTTGTCATGAATGAAATGTTTGATATTTTGAACAAATTGCCTTCTCTGCAATCCAAGTTTGATGGTTAACAAATCAGATTTAATAGTTTTTATTTGAGAATCTGATATTTCATTTGGAGAGGCTGGCTAAAGATTTTACGATCCCATTGCCCATATTCCAAAAAAGACGATACTCCATCTAAGCTATATCTTTCATTTATTTAGTTAGCCAGTATCTTGGAAAAAGTTGGCGTAGAGATGTTTGCGCGTATCCAAAAACCTCATATCTTTTTGATAACGTATTAAGTAGCTGTGTTTTTCCTTATTGGGACTGCAGCCTTGCTAGCTGGTTGGTTTGTGTACAGTAAGAGCTGACCATGAGCCTTAAACAGCCAAGAGGCAGTAAACTGGGAAAAAACTGCAGTAACAAAAATCCTGATAGAGAAAATGGGCTTTATATATGTCCAAAGAATGCCTCTAAAACCAGAATATCCCATGTCTTAATAGGAAAAGGCCTTATTTGGAATTTTCTTCTCTAGTTAAGGACTAAGTCTTTGATTTTAAAGTACAAGATTTAAAAGTAGGATGTAAACACTGCACTGTATTCTGCTAAACTTGACATTGCTCATTGGTTAAGCAATTTGCTAAAATAACTTCCTAATTAGTGCACGCAAAAAACAGACAACTTTATGTTACAGGAATTTATTTCAAAACAACTTCACATTTATTTGGAATGACAATTTCAGTGGAATGCATTTAATTTGAAGCAATCATTTCTGGTTTAACTAGTGCTTTGTCCCTTTCAATATTCTTCTTCCTTACCCTCGAATGAACTTCAAACCAACAACCTGCCTATGTTGTCTTTGGCCCTTCCTGTCACATTAACTTCACATCTTCAGATTTATTTTTAAACAGCTAAACTGGAAATGAATAGTCAAAACATTTTTGGAACGTTTTTGCGGAATGAAATCAATTGTTTCCTTTCTGACCAGCACCTTTTAATATTCCTCTCCTTCCTCCTCTCCCTCACCCTCAATGGAGTCAACTCCAACCTCCTCATAATCCTTCTCCAGAGCTGCCATGTCCTCTCTGGCCTCAGAGAACTCTCCCTCCTCCATCCCCTCCCCCACATACCAGTGAACAAAGGCCCTCTTAGCGTACATCAGATCAAACTTGTGGTCAAGCCGAGCCCAGGCCTCTGCAATAGCAGTGGTGTTGCTCAGCATGCACACGGCCCTCTGGACCTTGGCCAGGTCTCCACCAGGAACTACAGTGGGGGGCTGGTAGTTGATGCCCACCTTGAAACCAGTGGGGCACCAGTCCACAAACTGGATGGAGCGCTTGGTTTTGATGGTGGCGATGGCCGCATTCACATCTTTGGGAACCACATCACCACGATACAGCAGGCAGCAGGCCATGTATTTGCCGTGGCGAGGGTCACATTTCACAAATTGATTTGCTGGTTCAAAGCAGGCAGTTGTGATTTCGGCCACTGTTATCTGCTCATGGTAAGCCTTCTCAGCAGAGATGACAGGGGCGTAGGTGGCCAGAGGGAAGTGGATACGGGGGTATGGCACCAAGTTGGTCTGGAACTCTGTCAGATCAACATTGAGGGCACCATCAAAACGAAGGGACGCAGTGACGGAGGACACAATCTGACTGATCAACCTGTTCAAGTTGGTGTAAGAAGGACGCTCGATATCGAGGTTCCTACGGCAGATATCGTAGATGGCCTCGTTGTCCACCATGAAAGAACAGTCAGAGTGCTCCAGGGTGGTGTGGGTGGTCAGGATTGCGTTGTAGGGCTCCACCACAGCCGTGGAGACTTGGGGAGCTGGGTAGACTGAAAACTCCAGCTTGGACTTCTTGCCGTAGTCAACAGACAGACGCTCCATCAGCAGGGAGGTGAAACCAGAGCCAGTGCCACCTCCGAAGCTGTGGAAGACCAGGAAGCCCTGAAGGCCGGTGCACTGGTCGGCCTGAGGACAGAGAGGGGGAGACAGTGAGATATAGTGATGTCATTTTATTAAAAAGTATGAACAGATTCCTCCTGAGATCAAGTTACCCACCAGTTTACGGATCCGGTCCAGCACCAGGTCGATGATCTCTTTGCCGATGGTGTAGTGTCCACGGGCGTAGTTGTTGGCAGCGTCCTCCTTGCCGGTGATCAGCTGCTCAGGGTGGAACAACTGGCGGTAGGTCCCAGTGCGCACCTCATCTGAAGAGACCAATTTGATCAGAAATCACTTAGTTTGCTGTAACTTTATTTTTAACCTGGACCCTATTCTACTATATTTTGTGTGTAAGTAACTGATATGAAGAACAATCTTTGAGACTGGTCCAGTATTGAGTGGAAACGCTGTAACAGGCAGCCGGGAATCTGAGTGCAACGTATGGGGCAAATGTGCATTGTCCATTACTGTCCACTGAAAGAGCTTATTGTCTCCGACAGGCTCAGATTGATTTTATTAGTGTTGGACAACATTATGGAAAGGATCCCTACAAAGAGACCATTAAAATCCTCTCTGGATCAGAAACGGCTCAGAGATCGCCAAACCCACCAGACTGCATTTAAATAAACAAGAGTGTAAAGAGCCAGCATATTTCCCCATGTAAATCAGTAGTTGTAAAAGTAGAAAGACCAAAATGACTTTCAAGTTCATTTTATCGTTGAATGAAATGTATTTTACAATATCTGTACTGTTTATTTACATTGAGTCTGGTGGGTTTAGTGATAGCATGTTGCAATGTTATGTTTAAAAAAAAAAAGGGATCTTAATTTTGACTAGAAAGGTCTATCTCTGTAGGGATCCTTTCCATAAGGTTGTCAGACACTTATCAATAATCTGAGCCTGTCAGAGGCAAAAATAGTTCTTTTGTGGACGTAAATTGAAGGTGCACAATTGCCCATTAACTTACATTGTGGCGTCTTTCGCTGACTGCAGCGGTCATGCTTAATACTGGACCAATGTTAAAGACTGTTTTTCCCATCAGTCACTTAGACTGCAAGTTGGAAAACAAACAAAACAACCTAAGTTACCCTTTAATGAAAAACCCAACTATGGCATCTGTATTTTTAATGAGTTTACCGATGACGGTGGGCTCCAGGTCGACAAAAACAGCCCTCGGGCTGTGTTTTCCAGCTCCGGTCTCACTGAAGAAGGTGGTGAAGGAATCATCTCCTCCACCGATGGTCTTGTCACTGGGCATCTGTCCGTCCGGCTGGATCCCATGTTCCAGGCAGTAAAGCTCCCAGCATGCATTGCCAATCTGGACACCAGCCTGACCAACGTGCACTGAGATACACTCACGCTGGAGGAAAACAGAAATTTTTAACATTTATAATTAAATATTGCCAGACATCTATACATTGCAACCATGTCTAATTCGATGCTTGAGATCATCACACCTAAAAAGCTAAGGTCCAAAGGGAGGAGGAAAAAAAGAAAAAAAAAGAACCCGATACCACATCATGACCAAGTCACCAGACACATGCTGCACATTTACAGTCTTGTTTATTCAGCCAAATAGCCAATTATCCATGCATAAAATTTGTCTCTCATATCAAAATATCTGCAGAGGGCTGGTCTGCCAACTCTCACACATTGATCGTGAGACTCTCACCACACCTCCATTTTCTCACACAGAGAAAATCTAAAATTTATAACAGATTTAGACAGACTTAACTACTTCTCATCTGGATACATGCGCTCCACAAATTAAGCATGTGCATATTAATGTTTACAATAAACAGCTGACAAATCGGAATCTTGTGTGGAAATAAACAACAATATGGACTAACAATATGATCCAAATGAAAGCTCAGCTGCAGCTGAAAACTGAAGAGAAATTCTTAAAAACATACAGTCTAGTCAAGTACGAGCTGATGACCACTTACTGTGTGGTGTTTTACTCAGTGTTATTAATGATGCATCATGTTTCAGATGTCCATCCTGTCTGAATCAGCGGCTGTACTACCTTCTCTGCACAGAGTCTCTTTACCTCCACAAGTCGATGGTTAGCAGCTGCTGCTCTGTGCGCAGCAGAGGAAACCGCGGGCGCCCTGTCAAGTGCGTTGGGAGTGTGCCTTTTGGGAAATTTCGTGGCCGGGCGCACATGGCACAGGGCAAGGGCGAGGGTGGGATCAGAAAGAACGGCCCTGAGGGAGTTTTACACAGAGTAACAAGTTTTAAGTGATCAGTTTTTCGTAGAGCTGTGTCAACTGATTTGAATGTGTCTGTCTCCACCACGCCTGTTAGTGTGCAGAATAAACTGGAGAATACTTAAGCACAGGGGCTTTAAAAAAAAACAGTCTGATGCTGGTGGCACAGAATGTAACCAGCGGATCTGCCATGCATAATTGTGGCTTCACATCATCATCATCATCATCATCATCACCTCTCCAGTTAAGAGACTGCAGATGGAACAGATATCTGCTCCCTTCAGATGGCTGAAAAGAGAGTCAGTGGAAAGGAAATTGCATCTAAATTTATAACTTTGCATCCCTGGTGGAGGGACAAAAGTCTACCAAAACCAGAGAGCTGTGGTCATATTTCACATACATGGAGCTTTTAAAACCAGTAGTACAACAGATTAAGTGTCTGATTCAATAAATGTATTGCAAAAATGGAGTTGCAGCTTGACCTTTAAAATAGGCAGTAAAGCAGAGGAATGAGACAAGACAGCTTTGTGTCCCCTAACTGGGTCAATGCACGGTGTTCTATGGAAGCCCATTCCCACCAATGTGATGAAAAAAATGTATCCTGCAAGTCATTATAATGGCAAACTCAAATAATGACTTAGTATTTCAAAATAATAAGAAACCTTCTCAAAATAACAACAAAATATCCAAAAAAAAGCATGACTCCTTAAAAATAATGACTTAGTTTCCTTAAATCAATAACTTTGTATCTGAAAATAATACTTGGCATCGCATAGTGTTGACTTGGCATCTCAAAATCATGGTTAGTATCTCAAAATAATGACATTTCAAGATAATGACTTGGCATATCAAAAATAGTGACTTGGCATCTCAAAATAGTGACTTGGCATCTTAAAATAATGACATGGCATCTCAAAATACTGATTTAATCTCTCAAAATAATGACTTGGCATATCAAAATAATGACTAAGCATCTCAAAATAGTGACTTGGCATATCAAAATAGTGACTTGGCATCTCAAAATAGTGACTTAGCATATCAAAATAGTGACTTGGCATCTTAAAATAATGATTTAATCTCTCAAAATAATGACTTGGCATATCAAAATAATGACTAAGCATCTCAAAATAATGACTCAGTATCTCAAAATAATGACTCAGTATCTCAAAATAATGACTCAGTATCTCAAAATAATGACTCAGTATCTCAAAATAATGACTCAGTATCTCAAAATTATGACTCTGTAGCTCAAAAGTATGACTTGACACCTCAAAAGAATGAGAAACCTAAAAATAATGACTTTGTATCTCAAAATAATATGATAGCATCTCAAAATGTTTAAAAAAAATAAAATAAATACCAAGTAAAATCTAAGAACGTTTCGCAATATTTTGTGAACGTTTCTTACTTTTCTGACATAATTCTTTGTTTTGAGGAACCAAGTCATTATTATGGGAAAGCTCCTCATCATAATGATGCAGGATTTTTTCCCCCCCATCACGTTGGCGGAAACGGGCTTCCATACTGCACAGCCTGAAAGCTGTTACCGTTAAATACGACCGGTATATAAGATCCAGGCTCTACTTTATCCATTAAAAAGATAACACCAACAACGTTAACTAGCTACACTTGCTAATAAAAGCCACAGGAAAAACGTAACATCGCCATAAAACGTCAACTGCTCTTCACATTATATTTTGAGACATTGTTCGTGTGACTGTGGGCTGTGAGCCTGGTTAAATTAAAAAGACAAACGTCCCGTTATTCCATACTCACCATGTTTCCTGACGCTGTTTCTAAGGGGCTTGAAATAAGAAGAGAGACCGGTTATACTCTCACTACTGCGCTTCTAGGAGTGCTGTGTGAGACGCTAGCGCGGCTTTTAGGCGGGGCCTTTTATACTCGCCTCACAAGCGAGTAAGAGAAACTGAATCCGATTGGTCGAGGGTCACAAGAGTCATGAGAGCCCCTTTCCTATTGGTTGAACGAAAAACATTGATGTTCACTGCAGGTGCACGGTTACTGCAGAAATCAAAATGGCGAGACTGCGCAACTTGCAAGTCATCCAGTATCTTGTCACGTGGGTTTCACTCAGCCCTGCCTTTTGAGGACACCCGTGGAGACCATAGACAGTTAAAGAAATGGACCAACAGATCCCGTTATTCTGGACCATAGACAGTTAAGGAAATGGACCAACAGATCCCATCGTTCTGGACCATAGACAGTTAAAGAAATGGACCAACAGATCCGTTATCTGGACCATAGACAGTTAAAGAATGGACCAACAGATCCCATCGTTCTGGACCATAACAGTTAAGAATGGACCAACAGATCCCGTTATTCTGGACCATAGACAGTTAAAGAAATGGACCAACAGATCCCATCGTTCTGGACCATAGACAGTTAAAGAAATGGACCAACAGATCCCGTTATTCTGGACCATAGACAGTTAAAGAAATGGACCAACAGATCCCATCGTTCTGGACCATAGACAGTTAAAGAAATGGACCAACAGATCCCGTTGTTCTGGACCATAGACAGTTAAAGAAATCGACCAACAGATCCCGTTGTTCTGGACCATAGACAGTTAAAGAAATGGACCAAAGGATTGGGTCCCTCTTTTAGAAAGACATTTTCACCATCCCATATGTAACCCATTACTAGGGAAGGTTCATTCTTAAATGTCCAGAGACCATGTCTCCAAGATGTTTACCCTATATAAACCTTGAGATGTCTGTTTCAAACTTCTCCAACGGTGCTAACCAGAAAAACATTACTGGTAAAGACTGAGAAATGATATTGCAGCATGGTGGCCCAATGGTTAGCACTGTGGCCTCACAGCAGGAAGGTTCTGGGTTGGTATGCAAGTCGTTCGGGGCCCTCCTGTGGGGAGTTTGTATGCTCTGGGTGCTCCGGTTTCCCCCACCTTTAAAAACGTGGATTAGGATCTCCAGTTAGTGCACTGACTCAGGTTGGTCCCCAGGCGCTGGAAATGGCTGCCCACTGCTCCCTTGAGGGATGGGTTGAATGCAGGGAATGAATTTCCCTACACGTATGTGTAGGTGACAATAAAGTACAATTACCTTTGCCGTTTATTGATATGAATTGCACTTTCTGTAGATCGTGAAACCACCATATACTTGTTTTGGAGCTGTCCTTGTAGACCCACTTGTTATTTTAACATGTCTGCTCATTTTTTAATGATTGTACAAAGATATGTTCTTTGGTTTTTATGATGTCCTTATTTCAAAAGAAAAACAGTATTATATTAGACATATTTTTATTATCTTAGCACAATTTCACATTCACAAAAGTTAATTCTGCAACAAAAAAATCTTTATTTAGAGCTTATTGGAATTAAACTGCTAAAGTCTTTTTTTCATGATATACTTTATTTACCATTTATAACCCCAATATGTCTATTGTTGTTTGTCATTGCACTTGTTTTGCAATAAAGAACAGGTGAAAAAAAAATCCAGCTGCAGTCCGTTTCTGACCTGGTTTGACCTTTTCTTCTCATCCAACATTACCACCAGAGGTCTCCTTTAGGCTCATGGTAAATAGTTTTTGTTTATTTATATTTTAATCACTTCCCTTTAACACAAACTGTGTTAAAGTTCATCTCGCTCATCATAAATTGCAGACAATTAAACTAATCTAAATTAAGTGAAATTATACCAAACTGAATCCCTGGTAGCCAAATATGTTTTAATGAGAAACTTGACAAAAACACACTAGAGTCCCTCAGTTCCTCCATATTCATTATTTCAATTTTTTCTATTAATCTTCATTCAGAGTCTTGCATCTATCCTGTTTTATGGCACAACATGAAAACTTCCATCATAAAGGCTTTTTATCACATGTCATTTAGTTAAGTTGGGCTCAACTTCACAAGAAAAGCTAATGTGAATTAAAACTGCACTGGGTTAGGGTTAGTCATTAACACATTGAAATATCATCTAATGAAGGAGCGCTTCAGTCAATTTGATTGCACAAATTTGCACAAGGCTATGTAACCATGTTGTTTCATATTAACAAGGGTGTAAGGCAGCTATTTGGCTCTCTATATCTGAACTTAATGTCAGAAAAAAATTTCATTTCATAAATCACAGAGGAATGGCTTAGGGCTACACATGGAAAAGGAGGCAAAAAAGCCAAATAGGATACTGCAAAGTGAAGAAGGGAACACCAATAGGTCAAATGACAAGTCCCCACAGATGTGTGAGATAAGGTGCAGTATGAAAAACAGTACACAAAGGCTTGTAATTTTTTTCATATTTATTTACAGTTTGTAAACCATATTTTACATCTACAGTGATACATTTAGAAGTCAAACACAAGGTTACAAATCTCAAAACTAATGCAATATGTTTTGCTCCTGTTTATTGTTCAGGAATGACACTTTTAAGATTAAGTTATTATTAAGTATGCCCTACTCCTCTCCTTCCTCCTCTCCCTCACCCTCAATAGAGTCGACTCCAACCTCCTCATAATCCTTCTCCAGAGCTGCCATGTCCTCTCTGGCCTCAGAGAACTCTCCCTCCTCCATCCCCTCCCCCACATACCAGTGAACAAAGGCCCTCTTAGCGTACATCAGATCAAACTTGTGGTCAAGCCGAGCCCAGGCCTCTGCAATAGCAGTGGTGTTGCTCAGCATGCACACGGCCCTCTGGACCTTGGCCAGGTCTCCACCAGGAACTACAGTGGGGGGCTGGTAGTTGATGCCCACCTTGAAACCAGTGGGGCACCAGTCCACAAACTGGATGGAGCGCTTGGTTTTGATGGTGGCAATGGCAGCATTCACATCTTTGGGAACCACATCACCACGATACAGCAGGCAGCAGGCCATGTATTTGCCGTGGCGAGGGTCACATTTAACCATCTGATTGGCTGGTTCAAAACAGGCGTTGGTGATTTCTGCCACCGTTAATTGCTCATGGTAAGCCTTCTCAGCAGAGATGACAGGGGCATAGGTGGCCAGAGGGAAGTGGATACGGGGGTATGGCACCAAATTGGTCTGGAACTCTGTCAGATCAACATTGAGGGCTCCATCAAAACGAAGGGACGCAGTGATGGAGGACACAATCTGACTGATCAACCTGTTGAGGTTGGTGTAAGAAGGACGCTCGATATCGAGGTTCCTACGGCAGATATCGTAGATGGCCTCATTGTCCACCATGAAGGCACAGTCAGAGTGCTCCAGGGTGGTGTGGGTGGTCAGGATGGAGTTGTAGGGCTCCACCACAGCCGTGGAGACCTGGGGAGCTGGGTAGATGGAGAACTCCAGCTTGGACTTCTTGCCGTAGTCGACAGACAGACGCTCCATCAGCAGGGAGGTGAAACCAGAGCCGGTGCCACCTCCGAAGCTGTGGAAGACCAGGAAGCCCTGAAGGCCGGTGCACTGGTCGGCCTGAGGACAGAGAGGGGGACACAGTGAGATACAATTATGTATTTTAAATTTAGAGCAAAGTTATATGAAGTTACCCACCAGTTTACGGATCCGGTCCAGCACTATGTCGATGATCTCTTTGCCGATGGTGTAGTGTCCACGGGCGTAGTTGTTGGCAGCATCCTCCTTGCCGGTGATCAGCTGCTCAGGGTGGAACAGCTGGCGGTAGGTCCCAGTGCGCACCTCATCTGAAGAGACAAAAACAGATGTTGAATCAGTTGTTGTCTCCAATTTACACTTTAGTTTCCCTAGAGAAATGTTCAGCCAGAGGTGATGAAGCTTACCGATGACGGTGGGCTCCAGGTCGACAAAAACAGCTCTGGGGACGTGTTTTCCAGCTCCGGTCTCACTGAAGAAGGTGTTGAAGGAATCATCTCCTCCTCCGAGAGTCTTGTCACTGGGCATCTGTCCGTCCGGCTGGATCCCATGTTCCAGGCAGTAAAGCTCCCAGCATGCATTGCCGATCTGGACACCAGCCTGACCAACGTGGATGGAGATGCACTCACGCTGGGATGCAGAGACAGAAGATTTGGATTACAGATTTGATTAAATCTCAAGCCTCGTACTCCTGAAGAGCTGAAGAGCTAAACTCAAATACATTTTGATAAAGAGTTTTTCAGATGCAAAGATGCCCTAACTACAAAATGGCAGACTGCTTAAATTCATTCTCCCCATCCTGCATGAAAAGCCCTTACTATTATTTTCTATGATAGCATGTCCGTCTGAGGTTGAGTCTATCATTTAGGAGAACATTTTCTACTTCTCTCTGCTGCCACAGAAGACTATTGCATGCAGAATAATTGAGAGAGAGGATAATCTAGGTCAGACATGTTGCATGCGCTGTCTCTTTAAAAAGCCCCCTTACCATCCTCCACAGGGAATATGAGTCCGTAAACAGTTATTTTATTCTGTAGATATCATATCTGAATGATGAATAATTTAACATAAAATCATCTTTTGAACAAGGTGCACACATAAAAATGCATTAGCAACAACATTAGTGTGAAACTAGTCAAGCTGATTTAAGGGTAATGTTGGGATAAGATAAGGCTTGCAGTTCATGGATACACTAGGCTATATTTCTATTAAACAATGCATTTAACAACATTTTGATTTGTCTAACAGAAGCTATATTGACAATTAAACAATATCCAGCCATGATGCACCGCAGTAAAGAGAACATAGGGGGACGTCAGAGAAACATATGAGCAACCTCATTAACTCCCCTTCTCTTATAGTCTCCATCAATAACCCTGGAAATAAGATATATAAAATGGTACTCACCATGATGGCTCCTCGATATTATGCAATTAATAAGACAAGCCGGAGGAGTGATCGTGTGTGAGGGGGTGCAGTGTGTGAAGCTGATCTGCTGGTGCACCACATTCAGATAGGCTGCTCTGCCTCGAGAGGTGAACAGGTGAACTACGCACAAAAAATAAAAACTCCTCCTCATTGTGTCGCAGTGTTTCACCTCCAAAGTATGGAGGCAAAAGAGTCCCGAGAGCAGTCGCAGCTTGGAAAATACACTGCACAAATAAAAACAATGTGATTTGTGTCTGTGCCTCCAACTTCTAACTCGTTTATAATAATTTGTCCATCAATTTTGATGGAAATGTATTTGTTAATCTCAACAGATTGTGAGAATTTGTAGCCTGTGGGTAGCTTGGACGTACAATGGGCAATATTTTGTTTTTCCTAGGATGTGTCAGGTGCGGTGCAGGGAATGGTGGACCCAAATAAAGAGTGACGGGAATGTAGAGTTTGTGGATTTAATCAAAATAATAATAAAATTCATGCAACAAAAAGTGTCCTGAACAGCAGGCAAAATCCAAAACACGGGAACTGACAGAAACCCAAAAAAGGAATAACCAGGATACAAAGACAACAGGGCATATTAAGGAAAATGGAGGTTGTATGTAGTCTTTGTATGGTTTTGGCAGGCTGAAATGTTTAATTAGCGCTGCTCAAACCCGTCGGCGAGCTCTGCCGACATTAGTGTCTTTTAGTAGGCTCAGTTGTAAAACTCTTAAAGCATGTGGAGTCACATGAAAGAAGAATATTAAAGGAATCCATGGTACTAAGCACGTCCTGCTAGATAACGTTAACATTGCTTCAATAGTTAAAGTTACAAGGCTGAAAGGGCCAAATCAATAATGAATAATTTAGTTCCGTTTTTGGTGTCCAATGAACAAAGTCTGATTTAAAATTTGGCAAATTTGGTTTTTCTTTTCACCGTTTGAAGAAAGACATTACAGGATTCTTTACATTAGTTGATTTGAATATCACCACGCAGCAGGCTGAGGGTGTTTTTCTGTTTGCTAGCAGACAAAAATGACAAGAAAGAAACCTTCACGCACAGTCCACGGAGAGCAGAGAGTTGTTATTCCCTCCGGTGGGGGCGGGACTCAGGCTGCATCTCATTTCTCTATCTTACCCCTACCCCTTACCCTTACCCCTTACCCCTTCCCCTTACCCCTTCCCCTAGGTTTTGCACGTTCACGCGAGACTAAGGGCTGTCCCAATACTCATTTTGACCTAGGGCTAGGGTAGACGAAGGGCGGACAAAGGGGTAAATGGCCCTTGGAACCGAGTGAGGACGCGAGCTCACTTGAAACCGAGTGTTTAAACATAGTGTGCAACAAGCAACGATGGCTGCCGCATCGATCAGAGAGACCAATAAATGTGAGTATTTTTGGCTTAAATAATTGATTTAAAAATGATGACAGTCTTGTTTTGTGCTAACTGCTAACGTTAAGTTACATTAATGATTTGAGCACCAGTCCAGCACTTCTTTACCCTAAATTGACTGTATACATGTCTACAGTTTTAACCATTAGCAGAGAATTTGGTTTGATATCCAGATTTGCTTTGGAGACATCGCTGTACAGTGATGGCCAAATGAAGCTTCGTGAACCAGTGTTTTTATTTTCTGAGCCCACTAGATGGCGCTCTCTGCTCAAAAAAAGGTTGAGAATACACTGAATCGCAACGCCTTAGGCCTTTCTCTTAAAACCAAGAGCGCCATCTAGTGGGCTCAGAAAATAAAGACACTGGTTCACTAAGCTTCATTTGGCCATCACTAGCGCTCTGTCTCTATCCTAGAAAGAAGAAAAATAAAATCTCCTCCTGGAGAGCACTTGGACCTCTTCGCAGGATACAAATCCACACAAAGCATTTGAGATTTAAAAATGTATTTACAATGAAAAATGCTTTGTTGATGTTCAAATGATGGTATACAGGTTTCAAACCAAGACGCATACAGCCAATCATGTGTGTTTTAACACAACATCATACCCATCAACACATCTTCAGTCCTCCTGCCTCAGGTGCAGCAGGCCCGTCTTGTTGTTCTGGTTCTGGGCGTGAAACAGTTACTGCGGCAGAATGAGTAGGAGATTTTTTTTTTTTTTTTTTTTGCATTTCAGCTGTTCTCCTCACGAGGCAGAGTATGTGAGTGTGGTGCATCAGTAGAGCAGCCTCAGACACTGCACCCCCTCAGACAGGAACACTCCTCCGACTTGTCTCATTACATTGCATAATACTGACAAGCCATCATGGTGAGTACCATTTTATATATCTTATTTCCAGGGTTATTGATGGAGACTATAAGAGAAGGGGAGTTAATGAGGTTGCTCATATGTTTCTCTGACGTCACCCTATGTTCCCTTTACTGCGGTGCATCATGGCTGGATATTGTTTAATTGTCAATATAGCTTCTGTTAGACAAATCAAAATGTTATTAAATGAATTGTTTAATAGAAATATAGCCTAGTGTATCCATGAACTGCAAGCCTTATCTTATCCCAACATTACCCTTAAATCAGCTTGACTAGTTTCACACTAATGTTGTTGCTAATGTATTTTTATGTGTGCACCTTGTTCAAAAGATGATTTTATGTTAAATTATTCATCATTCAGATTTGATATCTACAGTATAAAATTTCTCTGTTTACAGAAAATTTATGGAAATTAATAGTTGACTCATATATTCCCTGTGGTGGATGTGAATGGGGCTTTTTAAAGAGACAGCGCATGCAACATGTCTGACCTAGATTATCCTCTCTCTCAATTATTCTGCATGCAATAGTCTTCTGTGGCAGCAGAGAGAAGTAGAAAATGTTCTCCTAAATGATAGACTCAACCTCAGACGACATGCTATCATAGAAAATAATAGTAAGGACTTTTCATGCAGGAAGGGGAGAATGAATTTAAGCAGTCTGCCATTTTGTAGTTAGGGCATCTTTGCATCTGACAAACTCTTTATCAAAATGTATTTGAGTTTAGCTCCTCAGCTCTTCAGGAGTACGAGGCTTGAGATTTAATCAAATCTGTAATCCAAATCTTCTGTCTCTGCATCCCAGCGTGAGTGCATCTCCATCCATGTTGGTCAGGCTGGTGTCCAGATCGGCAATGCATGCTGGGAGCTTTACTGCCTGGAACATGGGATCCAGCCGGACGGACAGATGCCCAGTGACAAGACTCTCGGAGGAGGAGATGATTCCTTCAACACCTTCTTCAGTGAGACCGGAGCTGGAAAACACGTCCCCAGAGCTGTTTTTGTCGACCTGGAGCCCACCGTCATCGGTAAGCTTCATCACCTCTGGCTGAACATTTCTCTAGGGAAACTAAAGTGTAAATTGGAGACAACAACTGATTCAACATCTGTTTTTGTCTCTTCAGATGAGGTGCGCACTGGGACCTACCGCCAGCTGTTCCACCCTGAGCAGCTGATCACCGGCAAGGAGGATGCTGCCAACAACTACGCCCGTGGACACTACACCATCGGCAAAGAGATCATCGACCTGGTGCTGGATCGGATCCGTAAACTGGTGGGTAACTTGATCTCAGGAGGGATTCATTCCTTAATTTTAACCCTCAGAAATGGTCAAAAATGACCTGCCACTGTGTTTAATGTGAAAAAACTCCCTAAATTATCTTTTTGTCAACATTGAGGCAGTTAAATTTAAGGTTGGCACTATCGTTGTGGGGACCTGTCATTGACATAATGCATTCCCTAGCCCCTTACCCTGACCTTAACCATCACAACTACATGCCTATCCTCAACCCTTACCCTGACCTTAAGCATAACCTAATTCTAAACTTAATCCTAAAATCAAGTCTTAACCCTCAAACAGCCCTTTAAAGTTGTGGGGTCCAGCATTTGGCCCACAAAGCTGTCTGGGCCTCACAAGTATACTGGACTCCTGGTTTTTTAACCCCACGGATATAGTATGACACACGCACACACACACACACACACACACACACACACACACACACACACACACACACACACACACACACACACACACACACACAAAAACACACACACACACACACACATTTAACCATTAATCTATGTCCACATTAGGCAAAATGGTACAGGGACAGAAATAATACAGATGCAGTACAATACATACATACGCAAACCCATGGACCAGTGGCATGCAGCAGCTCTTCATAATATCAATTAATAAGCACAATTAAGTTCATAAAGGTATAAGTAACAACGTCTCCGCCATATGTGGCGGCTGCCAAGAAAAGCTGAGATGGCACAGTCCTTTGCAAGCTGTTCAACCCTCTTTTTGGCCATGATTCCAATTAATTGCAGCCCTCTTACAATCAACCTATGTGTGTGTCCTAGGCTATTGAATATGAACATGAATAGTATATACCCATAGCCTAGCTCTGAGAGGGTGTTTAGGGGTGGTTGGTTTTTAACTACCTTGGTGTAGAAAGCCTCCTCCATGCTGGGATCAAAGGTGCAGGCTACCTCCAAAATGTCCACTTCACTGGACTCCTTATGGATAATAACAACATCTGGCGAATTGGCAACCAGGTGTAAGAAAGTACCAGGGTTACTACTGCAGTGCTGAAACATGGATGGTTTTACCTGAGAATGTGTGTACATTCTTACTGAAGGTGTAAAATGGTTTGATATGTCTTTCCCTATGAGGTCTACTATTCTGTCATGACATGCTGAGTTTACAGGTCCTTAGACGAGGCTGGTCTTTGAGATGCAAAGATACAAAAGTACTGGGCCTATTTCGTGATAGAAAATATTGTTTACCACGTGCATATGCAGTAACTTAAAAAAGAAAATCACCACTCTAGTATAGAAAAGGAGTAAGACTGCTGTGTTGTGATAAAAACAAATTGTTTCTCCACTGAATAAATGAAGTCTTTCTGCACTGTAAAGAGTGAAAACTCAGATATTCACACATCCTGGGATTAATTACAGGTTGTTTCTCCATCCATAAAGGTTTTGGCATTCAAAACACAATTATGTTGCCGTATTTTAGGGATTAGGGAAAGGCAGGTAACGTTTGACTCGGATGACAAGGGTATTATACAGATTGTGACTACATAAGGGTTAAATTAAATGACATCACTGTATCTAACTGTCTCCTCCTCTCTGTCCTCAGGCCGACCAGTGCACCGGCCTTCAGGGCTTCCTGGTCTTCCACAGCTTCGGAGGTGGCACCGGCTCTGGTTTCACCTCCCTGCTGATGGAGCGTCTGTCTGTCGACTACGGCAAGAAGTCCAAGCTGGAGTTCTCCATCTACCCAGCTCCCCAGGTCTCCACGGCTGTGGTGGAGCCCTACAACTCCATCCTGACCACCCACACCACCCTGGAGCACTCTGACTGTGCCTTCATGGTGGACAATGAGGCCATCTACGATATCTGCCGTAGGAACCTCGATATCGAGCGTCCTTCTTACACCAACCTCAACAGGTTGATCAGTCAGATTGTGTCCTCCATCACTGCGTCCCTTCGTTTTGATGGAGCCCTCAATGTTGATCTGACCGAGTTCCAGACCAACTTGGTGCCATACCCCCGTATCCACTTCCCTCTGGCCACCTACGCCCCTGTCATATCTGCTGCAAAAGCTTACCATGAGCAATTAACGGTGGCAGAAATCACCAACGCCTGCTTTGAACCAGCCAACCAGTTGGTGAAATGTGACCCTCGCCACGGCAAATACATGGCCTGCTGCCTGCTGTATCGTGGTGATGTGGTTCCCAAAGATGTGAATGCTGCCATCGCCAGCATCAAAACCAAGCGCTCCATCCAGTTTGTGGACTGGTGCCCCACTGGTTTCAAGGTGGGCATCAACTACCAGCCCCCCACTGTAGTTCCTGGTGGAGACCTGGCCAAGGTCCAGAGGGCCGTGTGCATGCTGAGCAACACCACTGCTATTGCAGAGGCCTGGGCTCGGCTTGACCACAAGTTTGATCTGATGTACGCTAAGAGGGCCTTTGTTCACTGGTATGTGGGGGAGGGGATGGAGGAGGGAGAGTTCTCTGAGGCCAGAGAGGACATGGCAGCTCTGGAGAAGGATTATGAGGAGGTTGGAGTCGACTCCATTGAGGGTGAGGGAGAGGAGGAAGGAGAGGAGTAGGGCATACTACATAAATTAATCTAACTCAAACGTGTAAGTCCTGAAAAAATATACAGGACACAATATACTGTATTTGTTTTAGATGTGTAAACTTGTGTTTAAGTTCTGAATATTACAAACATGCAAATCCAAGGCGACTTCCACGCAATGGGGCACCATAGGGAGCAAGAACACTTCAACACTCATGGTAATTTCACTGTAGTTGTAAAAAGTTATTTAAATGGTTTATAAACTGTAAATAAATCTGGACAAATGATAGGCCTTTGTGTACTGTTTTTCATACTGCACCTTATCTCACACATCTTCTTCTGTGACACATGAAATTAAATTTTTCTGACATGCATTCAAATTATAGAGAGCTAAATAACCTTGTGTTAATACAAAGTAACATAATTACACAGCTTTGTACAATTTTGTGCTACACAATTTAGACCGAAGCATTCCTTTGTTAAATGACAATCAAGTGTGTACATCTTTATTATTATTATAATTAGGATTGGCTATCACAAATTGTCACAATCTTGATAGTATATTGGATTTAATATCCAAGAAATTAATTTGGTGTCTGATGGTTTTACTTTCCATTATATCATCATCCTGGTGTACAGTATTGAAGTTATTCACCCTCAAATCCTGACTGATATGTTTTTAATCAATTTACCATGTCCCTATGTATAGTACATCTCTATACCTGCACTTTAAAATACATGCAAAATATCTATTTAACATGACCAAAAAAGAGGCTGCATGATTTAGTGCATGATGTGCAAAAAATGTTTAGGGACATGCAAAGAGTGTAGATATACTGTATAGTGGGCATGAAGGTTAATGCAGAGTGTGGTGACTAGGGGGTTAGAGGGTGGGGGACTGGGTTAAGAGTTAATCTCAGTTTTAGCGGATACACTTAACTTTTCTTATATTCCTACTCCGTTTTTGTCTTCTCAGTTCAATATGGTATTTGTAGGGTTTACCTCAGCAAAGATGTTTTCGTTTGCTGAAAATCTGGTTTCGTTCAGATATGTGTATGAAACCATTCTGGATCCATAGTCTTGTCAACATTGTCAACCTTGAACATACAACTGCACAACTCAATAAGACGTGACCAGCAGCGACTGTACAAGCTTGGAACTCTGTCTCATCTGGATAATCTCTTGGGCCAGGGACATGTTTTTTGTTGCTTTATGTGTTGTCTTACCAATGTTTCTTATCTCTTACTTTTTATTTGCTCAATTCAACATAGTCACATACAGTACATCACATATCAGATTTCAGATGGTGGAGCATTGTCTTTGGCAGGTTGAACTTCTTCAGCTGCTGCAGGAAGTACAGCCTTTTGCTTTTTTCTTGACGTCCCGTGGAAGTGGAAGGAGTCACCCAGGGTGATGATAGGGGCGGGTGGGGCCAAACACCACAACCATCTCCACTGTCTTCAGAGGGTGAAGCTTCATGTTGTTCTGACTGCACCCTGTTGCCAGATGGTCAGTCTCCCACCTGTAGGTGGACTTATCCCCACCAGAGATGAGCCCAGTTAGGGTGGGGTTGTCTGCAAACTGCAGGAGCATGATGGACTGGTGAGTGGAGGTGCAGCTGTTACTGTACAGGGAGAAGAAACTGGAGCAAGTATATACTAGAGTTTTTTTACATTTAGTTCAATTTAGAGGTAGCCTATATTGTGTATCTGTGACTTGGTTGCTATAGTTACCCATGGAGATTTAAAAAAAAGTATTTTAATCAACCATTGCCATCAGGCATCATATGAGCAGAGCCAAATCTAAAAAACTGAACACATCCCAAGATTGAACCTCTCCCCATCTAGTCAATTACTAACCCTAACTCGCATGATTTCATATCCATCTGAATAGTATCTCATACTTTGAAAATCACAAGATGTTATTCACCCATTGTTAGCCCTTGGTTATTATAGGCCACTCACGTAAAAGTAGCAAATTATGTTGAATAATATATTAGAAGTTTAATCTTGGGATGTGTCAAAGTTTTTTGGGCTTTGCTCACATGATGCCTGATGGAAATAGATTGGATAAAGTACTTTTTAAATTTCCATGAATTAACAGCAAGTCAAATGCACAATGTATAACTATAAACTGAATTAAATGTGATGATTATCAGAACTGAGGATCCAAATGCAGACGACAGGAAGGCAGGAGAGCGTCTGACCAGGCTTTATTACACAAAAAGGGATTCAGGGGTCTCCAGAAAACAAAGTACACAAAATCCATTGGTCCAAAAACAACAGAGACAAAAATCCAAAAAAGGCCTACTGGGAAACGGGAAAACTAACTTCAGGGAAGAGTCCAAAATGCAAAGTAAAAACAGATGAACGGGGAACACACACAGCAACAAACGAAAGGATCTGACAAGAGACGAAGGGAACACAGAGGTTAAATACAGGGGGTCATGAGCAGACAAGCAACAGGTGATACATTGGGTGAGTCCCATCAGGGCGGGGTCGACAATCACAGAGGAGGGAAAACACAAGGCAGGTTGTAAAACTAGACAGGACGAGACCCAGACTATCACAATAACACAGGAAACAGAGCATACAGGTACTCAAGGGAAACACAACACAAGACCAGGGAGGAAACTAGGGAAACACAAGCACGAGGAGACAAGACAGAACCAAAAAAACAGAGAAGAAGAAACAGAAAACAAAGCAAAGTACCAAATACCACATAGGACCACATGCATAACAACATCCCAACAAACACTAAATGAATGAAAAAAATGATTGGAAATGTGTCAAATATGGTGCATTGGGTAAGTCTAGCTGCAGACTGGTTTATTGTAATTATATAGATGAGGATTGTCAGGGGTCTCAGACTGGGGGGGGGGGACAAGGGGACTAAGTACCCACAATAATACGCTAGAATGAATAGCTATGGATGGAGGGATGGGCCCATAGAAAATACCCGTCCTACAGGGCCCAGAATTTTGTGCTATGCCCCTGAGGATTGTATATGGAATATGTTATCAGTGAATCAATATCCTGCAGATACAGAGAAGTACACTGCTGAGGTTCCCTGCCTACATGGTCAAAAAAAAAAAAAAAAGGATTTGAGGGTGAATAAATTCAACAGTTACCATATGCACTAGCCTACATATGCACACTTGCAATAAATCGGCTGTTTATTTACAGTACCTATTATTTACACATACATTTGCTATCTGAAAAAATTCTATTTATAGTAATATCCACCTGTATATTATATTTATATACAGTACCAATTGTTTGCACATACATTTGCAATTCCGTACTTAAACTGCAATACTTTAATGCACTTTAATTCGGATAGCTTCTGTCCAAACTTTATTTGTACTACCTTAAATCATTGTTATACTGCTCGTTTTAGCCTTATTATATATATATATATATTTGTACAAATTCTGTCTATATAATAGCCATCTATATATATATTCATAGTACATATTCACCAGTAAACTCTGTTATAGTAACAACCATCTGCATATTATGTTCATTGTACATATCTGTAAAAATTCTATTTATAGTAATATCCACCTGTATATTATATTCAGTACATATCCAGCTGTAAATTTTGTTCACAGTACTTGTTATCTATATAGTATATTCATAGGACAAATCTATCTGTAAACTTCTGTTTATAATAGTATTCATTTCTATATTTATGCAGTACATATCCATGTCCGGGACTTATGGAACCAGTGTATATCCTGCACCTGCTGCTATTGCCCTTCTGGTTAGACCTACCTGTACCTGTACCTGTGTAATGACAATAAAGATGAATCTAATCTAATGCTCAGATTTACAGGGAATGAAGCAATATTTTAATGTTAAGAACCTTAAAACAAAGGAATAGCAGATTTGTTCCCATTTGTTATAAATCCTTACATTCCTGCTTTTGCTCCAGCCTTTTTTTCTTAATAAATGGGGACCTCTGGTGGTTTCATATACTGTAAAACTGAGGAGAGAGAGAGGAGAAGAGAGAGAGAGAGAGAGAGAGAGAGAGAGGAGAGAGAGAGAGAGAGGAGAGAGAGAGAGAGACGAGAGGAGAGGACATAGTGGAGGAAAATAACCCACCAGGTGTCAAAGAAAATTCTTGGATATCAAATAAAACCTGTAAAACTGGGCTATTAGCAATATTTTCCTCTTCCAATCAAAACGTTGGCCGTTAATTTAGCCCCGCATCTTTCATAACTCATAAACCCTTTCAACACAGGTGGTACAACATTAAGCAACACATCCGTTTTCTTAACCCTCATGTTGTCTTACCGCCGACCTGGTCATTTTAGTATATCGGAGTCAAAATTTAAAATGAAAAACCTTTTAATCAAGGTTATGGTCGTCTTTTTCGACCCTTTTTGTGGCTTTCCTCCGATGATTTTGTCACTTTTTCCAAATCATGTTGACTTTTTCTAAGCCTTTTGAAATTTTCTTGGGTTTTTCCACAAAGTTTTAAAGCTTTTTTGTATATGTGCCATTTTTGGTCCTTTTTTCAACATCCTTTCACATTTTTGGAACTTTATTTGACATGTGTTCCCATTTTGTTCATATTTACACATTTATCACTTTTGACATTTTCGCTCTTTTTTTTTTTAAAGTTCTTTTACCAATTGTTTTTTCTCCAAATGCTATAAAATTGACTTGATTGAAGAAAAAAAATATCCAATGAAAGTAGTGAACTGATTATTAATTTAACTTGTGAAGAGCGTTGTTGGGAACCAGCCACCTTCCTTTTTTAGACAATTTGTTTGAAAGATACATCATTTCTGATATGGAAACTGGTTGGAATAAGGTCAAATTTGGCCTAAAGACAACAGGAGGGTAAATACATCAATAAATACATCAATAAAAAAAATAATAAAAAATAATGAAAATAAATAGCCTAGATATTTAAAAACGAAAGACAAGCACTTAACTGCCAAAGTGTTTGTGAAACAACAGCTGACTGTTTAATTCCTGCAAACAAGCAGCACAAAGCCCACTCTGAGAGATAAAATGGATCCCTCTCTATCTGTAAAATGATGCCACCTTTTTTTAGGTGTGGTCGGATATCTGCTCATAATCTGACGGAAAACAATTGTGAAATATAAAGTCTACTTGTGCTACATTCAAGGGATTAAAGAACACAACAGAATGTCACACAAATGGGCTATTTAAGGTACAATCCTGCCGCCGGACCGAATAATCTAGAGAATGAATGAACCCCAGTCCGCAGTTAGACAGAGCTAGCATCTTTGCTAGCACCGTTGACTGGCCGGCTAGCAGCTACGCACACCGCCTACGCATGATCTCAACGAGGATTACCTCCCATTTTCCCGCAGAGCTCGTGGCGCATTTGACTTTTTCCTTTTAACCAATAGGAAGCGGACTCACGTGACTTCCGACCAATAGGATTCAGCAGCACTTTTCCGCCGGGTAAGAGAGTATAAAAAGCCCCGCCTAGAAGCAAACGTCAGTTACTTCTTACACTGGACTCATAAAGGCCTACGTGTGAGAGCTAACTTTGCCTTTTTCTTCTGCTTAATCCTCATACAGACCCAACAGCTTCAATAATCATGGTGAGTATGGAAATAGTGTTTCTTTACTTAAAAAGTGTTTCGTTTATTTACCTAAATTGAACAATGTGAATGTGCGTCACCACGCGGCAACCTAGTTAACAAACTTATTTTAACTAGGAAACAGCAACCGTCTACATGTCAAAAAAACTATTACGGCGTAGGACGGTTACCAATTCGTCGTCGTCATTAGGCCGTTTTAACTCTAATGTTGGTAAATTAGCTAGCTCAGGGTACCTCGACAGGCCACTGTCCAAGTTGAGTCGTGCTGCCAGTTTCCGGTGGTGGCTCTCCTGTTAGCACATTGACCCAGTTTAGCGTTCGGTCAGCGGGCTTTTCAGCCCGAAACCCTCCCCCTTTTACCGCCGGTTTGAAGCGGCTGGGCCTGTATGAATCTGAAACCACGGGCGTCTCAAACCAAACCAGTTCACTAAAAGCCTAATGGGGATTTTACATGACTCATTAAGGCATAACGTTACTTTTTGTATTAACATCTGGAACTAGAGCTGTGTAGGTTTTTTTTTTTTTTTTTTCTTGTTAAAGGGGAACTACGCCTTTTTTTTTCTTTGCTTAATTTTTTTTATAGAAAAAATAATGTATGCATACACTATATTGCCATGGTCTAAGACGGTTGAGAAATATTATTAGTACGCTTACTACGCTCACAAATTTAAGTGCTATAAATCAAATGTTACGTAATAAGCTAGGAACTGCTCCATGGACAATCGATTGGGAAAGACGTTATAGATAACCTAGTTACGTTTACACAATATTAACTTATACCGCGCAAAAACGGTACTCTTACTAAGTGGTTTACATGGCTTTTGAGAATCAACATTCAGAATATTAAAACGGAATATGCTTTTTATTTGACCCGTATCAAATTCAAAATATTGTTATATAGTGGACTGTTAGTGTGCTTGTATGCATTCTCAGGGGAATATCTGAGCGTAGGAACAATTTATCTATTTGTATGGTACAGGGAACATTACACTAGAATAAAGCTCATTTGGGTAAAATCAGTTTTGCCTTTACTCTCCATTGAGCAGCTCCAGACTGTATACTCAATGGCTTAAGTTTGAGCCTTCTCTTGTTTCTGGCTTTAAAGGGGTAAATGACTCATCAGGTGATTTGTCATGTTTCATCTCTTTACAAAAGAGCCTATTAGTAATTTAACGCTTGCATTAGCTCTAGTGCATGCTTGAACATGTGGTGACTGCATTTCTTTTCTTAAAACTGAAACAAGAATCAGCAAAACTAGTCTATTTAAAAAGAGCCTGACTTTTTTTTCTTCTTTCCACAGCGTGAGTGTATCTCAGTGCACGTTGGTCAGGCTGGTGTCCAGATCGGCAATGCATGCTGGGAGCTTTACTGCCTGGAACATGGGATCCAGCCGGACGGACAGATGCCCAGTGACAAGACTCGTGGAGGAGGAGATGATTCCTTCAACACCTTCTTCAGTGAGACCGGAGCTGGAAAACACGTCCCCAGAGCTGTTTTTGTCGACCTGGAGCCCACCGTCATCGGTAAGCTTCATCACCTCTGGCTACTTTTTTTAATTTTTAAACCACTGTCTGTCAAACTCTCCTATAATTTATGCCTATTCCTTTCAGATGAGGTGCGCACTGGGACCTACCGCCAGCTGTTCCACCCTGAGCAGCTGATCACCGGCAAGGAGGACGCTGCCAACAACTACGCCCGTGGACACTACACCATCGGCAAAGAGATCATTGATGTGGTGCTGGACCGGATCCGTAAACTGGTGGGTGTATTCAGAATAGAAGTTAGTTTTATGTTTTGCTCTAGAATATTGCATTAAATGGATCGGGTTTATTGCCAGATCAGGTTTCCACATACAAGGAATTCCCCTTGGTATTTTGGTTCATAACAAACATGCAACAAATGAGAGAACCGGAAATTCAAGAATCGTAATGTGAAATGTTAACAAATATATATATGGGGAAAAGATAAGCTGTAGTGTTTTGAAATGAGAGGCTGGCCTTCAGAAGTTCACAGTATTATGTGCAGTGGAGATGATCCATTAACAGTCTCCCCCTCTCTGTCCTCAGGCCGACCAGTGCACCGGCCTTCAGGGCTTCCTGGTCTTCCACAGCTTCGGAGGTGGCACCGGCTCTGGTTTCACCTCCCTGCTGATGGAGCGTTTGTCTGTCGACTACGGCAAGAAGTCCAAGCTGGAGTTCTCGGTCTACCCAGCTCCCCAGGTGTCCACTGCTGTGGTGGAGCCCTACAACTCCATCCTGTGCACCCACACCACCCTGGAGCACTCTGACTGTGCCTTCATGGTGGACAACGAGGCCATCTACGATATCTGCCGTAGGAACCTCGATATCGAGCGTCCTTCTTACACCAACCTCAACAGGTTGATCAGTCAGATTGTGTCCTCCATCACTGCGTCCCTTCGTTTTGATGGAGCCCTCAATGTTGATCTGACAGAGTTCCAGACCAATTTGGTGCCATACCCCCGTATCCACTTCCCTCTGGCCACCTATGCCCCTGTTGTCTCTGCTGAGAAGGCTTACCATGAGCAGATAACAGTTTCTCAGATCACCAACGCCTGCTTCGAACCAGCCAACCAGTTGGTGAAATGTGACCCTCGCCACGGCAAATACATGGCCTGCTGCCTGCTGTATCGTGGTGATGTGGTGCCCAAAGATGTGAATGCTGCCATTGCCAGCATCAAAACGAAGCGCTCCATCCAGTTTGTGGACTGGTGCCCCACTGGTTTCAAGGTGGGCATCAACTACCAGCCCCCCACTGTAGTTCCTGGTGGAGACCTGGCCAAGGTCCAGAGGGCCGTGTGCATGCTGAGCAACACCACTGCTATTGCAGAGGCCTGGGCTCGGCTTGACCACAAGTTTGATCTGATGTACGCTAAGAGGGCCTTTGTTCACTGGTATGTGGGGGAGGGGATGGAGGAGGGAGAGTTCTCTGAGGCCAGAGAGGACATGGCAGCTCTGGAGAAGGATTATGAGGAGGTTGGCGCTGATAGTGTGGGAGATGAGGATGATGAAGGAGAAGAGTATTAATTAGGCAATACATTCCCTCTTATTGCTCTCTGATCGGTGCCTTTTTATTGTCAAAAAATAAAGTGTTATCGACAAGTTATTGATTGTTCTCTTTTAATACACTCACTGTCAAAAGTTGATGTTACAAGTCTGTATAAAATGGGTTATATATTCATCTGATGGGCACTGATTTGAAAAGTTTTTCACTTGAGACACTTGGGGGCAGTGGTGTTCAACCAAACTGACAATGGCAAACTACTGCAAATTTTGAAATTGTTGCAGGTAAAAACTACTAAATTACTTTTACCGCATCAGATGTCTTACACTGGTAGACAGGTGGTGGTTTAAAATACTTAGTTCTGCTGTTGCCAGACTGGGTAACAAACTAGACTTCAAAAATCATGGCAAAATGGAACTTATAGCAAATTGGTAGAAGCAGCAAAAATACACAATCACAAGTGATGTAAAAGTTTTATTTTCAGCTTTGTGGTTCTGAATGGGTTTGGCTACAATCAAATTCATTTCTTCCCTTTCAAGTTCAGCATTGTTAAATTTCATAAAATGCTCAGTTAAACCAAAATGGCTTCTATATGACACTGACCTATATGAATATATATTATATATATTTTTTTTTTGGCCGTTTGAGTTCACGTGACATGTTTCTTCTGTGATAAACTTCTGGGGTTGAAATGTGTCTGATTTATTAAAACTAGGATGAACAACCAATGCTGTGTTCATTTGCAAAGGCCAAACCTTTTATGCTAAAACCTTTGTCCTATTTAAAAGCCACATATTAAATTGCTAAATAAAACAACCAATGTTAAACTGAAGAGTGCTATTCTCAAAATAAGACATGGAGTTAAGGACCATTCTATATATTTTTTTTCCTATGTCACAAAACAATGAGGTAATCTGACTCCTTTGGGGGGGAAAAAATAATTTTAGGGTTGCATATTTGCCTCTGACCAAAATCCTACAGAATATATTGAACGCTGAAAAGATGTGCACTTCAGAACGGTACAAAAACAGACACATACACACACAAAGTGCCCTCATGCGTACAAAAATTGAAGTTGTATTTGGCTCTGAAGCACAACAGGCCCTGATTATAAAGCGGTGTGCCAGTTTTCTGCAGTGAAACACATGAATAGTTCACAGGCGAGCACCCAACCCACCTCCCGCTGCTACGCTTGCATTTATACAAATATGTAGATTATGAAACCTTACAGTGATCGTTTTAAATAAGCTTTTTCCTGCTTGCTTGTTCTATTGCAAAACATCCACACCTTATTTAAAACCACCTGGGTGTATGAGAACCACCACAGGAACATACAGTACAGCGACACTCATAAGCTTCCTATTTCCCTTCTCTAATTGGTTTCGCAGCAGAATGACAACAAATGCAAATAAATCCCAGTGAAAATAGAAAGTTTCACAGTGTAGTCCACCCCAGTCTCGAAAGCTGTCAGCCAAAACGTAACTAGAGTCTCTGGAGTCTGAAGACACTGAAGAGCAACAAGATGAAAACAAAGTGGCTTTTTATGTAGCGTTGGGTTACAGTCTGCAGTATTTCAACAGTATTTTTTATTTCAGACTCATACTGAATGAACCATCAGGTTTTTCACCACACATTGGACATTGCAGATTATTAAAATGATAGTAACAGTTATAACTCATAAATCTCTTCCACGTCCGCTGCAGTTGAATTCCTCTCATCAGTAAAGATGAAGGCAGAGACAATATTCAATCTGCATACAATATGTTATCAACATTCCTTCATTATACAAACCTGATCTTATGACAAAGTGTAATTGCCTACTGAGATTGTCTAATCAGCCAGTGTGCCAATTAAGGATTGAGTTATTATTTTTGCACACACTTGTGACACACCGTGACGATAGATGAGCTGAGACTTCTCGAGCGTCTCCAGTGTTAGCGCTGAGGACACACTCCACCATCCAGCCCCGACTTCAACATACACACATCATCATATTCAGATGTACTGAATCCGTTTTCATGTCCCTCAGTTTTTCAAACCTGTGGAAAGAGAGGAGCTCCACGGAGCCTCACACAGCCACACCAACCCAGACTTTTAGAGGAGGTCTGTATGAGGCGTCTTTGACTCCTCGGCGGCCATCTTTGATCTCTGGTCCTAACTGAGGAGGAGGAGGCAGGCCGTCTCGCTCCAACATCGCTGTGACCTGCAGAAAAAAAAAAAAAATTGTCTTTTAATGGACTCCTTTCAGTTTCACCCCTAGCAAATTTTGACATTACTTATTACCTGAGGTGGTGGACAGTGTCTCATGACAAAATGTGTACGAAGAGGATGGCCAGCCCAATGTTCAGCAGGATGACCATGCAGATCATAATGGTGTTTGGGCCCTTTAAAAGAAAGGAACAAATGAGATGTGAGGGCAGTAGTCTCGCTTGGCCAGACCTTCTTCCACAGCGCTGCAAAGGAAGGTCTGGCTAGTCTACACAGCACTCCGAGATGGGAGAAAAACCCAGATTGGACAGATAGTCTAGCTAGCTGTCTGGATTAACCCTGCAGAGATCTGAGGACCAGGTAACCATAGTCCTCAGATTGGACAGATAGTCTAGCTAGCTGTCTGGATTTACCCTGCAGAGACCTGAGGACCAGGTAACCATAGTCCTCCGATTGGTCAGATAGTCTAGCTAGCTGTCTGGATTAACCCTGCAGAGATCTGAGGACCAGGTAACCATAGTCCTCAGATTGGACAGATAGTCTAGCTAGCTGTCTGGATTAACCCTGCAGAGATCTGAGGACCAGGTAACCATAGTCCTCAGATTGGACAGATAGTCTAGCTAGCTGTCTGGATTAACCCTGCAGAAATCTGAGGACCAGGTAACCATAGTCCTCAGATTGGACAGATAGTCTAGCTAGCTGTCTGGATTAACCCTGCAGAATCTGAGGACCAGGTCACCATAGTCCTCAGAAATCCACCGAGGTTAAAACGCCAACACAAAAGTGAATTCGGTTTCACATCTGTGCAATGTCAAAGAATTACCAGATGCTTGTGAAAATGACTACTTAACCCTCATGTTGTCCTCGGGTCAGGTTAACCCGTTTTCCTATATCAATGTTCTTTTTAATTCCCCAAAATAACATGATTGATTCCACACAACGCTCTTTGGCAAGTACAAATCTCTACTTTCATTAATTTTGGGGCATCTTACTCAATTTTATAGCATTTGAAAAAACATAGAAGTGTTTTTGAAATAGTATTGAGTAAAAGTTGACATATTCCAGTCTGTGATTATCCATCAACATCCATTCCTTTAATTTTAGTTGAAATAATTCCTAATTTCTGTTCATTTCTGCTTTTCTAACTCAAACTTTAGGCATACTTTCCTGTATATGAGGTTTATTAACCATAAATTCCCAAAATAACTGTAAAACGTTAATAAGTTAGTGTTACGTAGTGTTGAAAACGTCAAAGAAAGTGACAAACATTGAAAAAAAGCGTCAAAAGTGTTGAAAAAAGGGACAAAAACGTAAGGAAAAGTTAAAAAAACAACGATAAAAAGCCACAACAAAATTGGGGATTTTCAATTTTGACAGAAAGACAACACAAAGGTTAAAGGAATGTTCTACATTTTAGGAGATACGCTCATCCAGTTGTGTTTTTGAGAGTTAGATGAAAAAGATTAGCATGCATGGCAGTTAAAGGACTAGTTTGGAGATTTTGAAGTGGGGTTTAGTGACGTAGTTGTCTATAGCCAGTGTGTTGATGAGTCAGTTTGTATATTTAATATCTTACCTCCAGCTCCAAAGACTCATCAGCCCCCGTAGGACTTGGGCTTGACACCATGGCCTTTGGTCTGGCTTCTGCCTTGGGCTCCACCTTCGAGGCTGGTTTGACAACAATGGCTCTGTCTTCCACTTGCTTTGGTACTGTTCTAGGTTCAAGACTTGGTTTGGGGGACGGAGCTGGGCTGGGTTGCCGCTTTAGCAACGGCTTTGTCTCTGCTTTGCTGGACGGCTGCTCACCTCCCTGGACTCCACTTTGTTCTCGGAGACGGACGGCGCGCGTTCGTGGACCGATGGAGCTCTTTCGGTTTTGACCTCGTTGATTTTGGGCTCGGGGTGGACAGCTTTGGAGGGCCCTTTGGAGATGGGGCGCGGGGCTTCATCTTCATCTGGTAAGATGAGGCTATTCCTTACAGGGGCAGCTGGTGCAGGCAGGACATCTGGAGCTTTCACCTCGGAGTCAAACTTCTGCAGGGGCTTGATCTCCAGGTCCGAGCCCGGCTCTATCTTGCTGCTCTGACGGCTGGGGGTGCGAGAGGGGCCACGACTGCCGGGGGCCCCTCCGCCTTCAGGTGCGGCCGAGGCAGGAGCAGGAGCGGAGGTCGACGGGGTAGTAGGGCGACTGTTGGCCCTGCTGTTGGATTTACTGCTCCCCTTACTGCCACCACCTCTAACGCCTCTGTCTTCGTTCCAGCTTCCTGGACTGAGGAGTTTGGGCTCTTCCTTGCTGATGAAGCCGGGGCTGGGGGAGGGGGTGCGGGCTGGGGACGAGCCGGGCATGAGGCTGTCCAGTTCATTCATGAGTGGGCTTTCGGGCGGGGTGGGCAGGGGCTCCTCCTCGGCCAGCAGCGGCTCATGCATGACGGTCTCTATGTTCTCACTTCCCTCCCCGACCTCCAGCAACACTCTCTTCTTCAGGTACTCCGGTCCTGGGGGAGATCAGTTCAACCAGAATATCAGGGTCATTCATACAACTGGGGAGTAGGATATGGGATTTATTGATAACTATGAGTCAGTCAATCTGCATTGTTTGTTAAGTTCACAGTGACATTTGATATAAAATATGTTCCTGTTATTTCCTAGTTAACTGTCCTGTCTCTCTCTCTCTTGCCTACAAGACTAATTAGTTGACTACAACAGGAAATAACTACTGGACATCTATTTTGAAACTGACTTCTTAATAATCCCCTGCTATCCTCAACCCCAGTCTAATTTCTTTTGACTAAAATATCAAAAATAAGCTACAGGTGGATTTCCTGTGACCACAGGAAGCAGCTCCTGAGTTAAAAGGTGACCACTCTTTATAATGATCAACTTTAATGCACTTCTTTTTTTTTTTGCTCGCACTTCAGAGAGAAAAAACGTGTAAGAACTACCAAAGAAACTATAACGATATAATATTATTAGAATATACATATGTCATTAAGAATAAAAATGTTTATGTCAAAGTAAAAGTGAAATATAAATGGCTGGTGATACACTTTAGCTATTGTCAACAAATCCCATGAATAGACCAAAAGCAACAATGCATCATAGTCTATCAACTTCTACTGAAGACAGAAATCTTTAAAAACAAGTCACAAACATAGGCTTTGATTTTGAAAAAAGACTGAATAATTGCCCAAGAGAACAGAGAACTAAAGGTTTTATTCTACATTACACAAATAGTTTATTTAATGCGGACTATTTTGGACAACAATAGAGCGCTATGTCACAGGTAATGCTTGTAAGTGAACCAGTTCATTGTGGATTTTGATCTTTTTATGAAATTTGTTCAAAACCAGACTATATACTATCACTAGACTTATCCTTTAAATTGTGAGGCATTTTTGTTTTCCGCAGTACAGATGAACCAGACGGTGCACACGCTGACGCTGTTATGTCTGTGTTGTTGTCTCCTTAGTGAGATTTCTTTCATGATACAATGCACAGCGGGACTCCGCCAGGCTTCGTCTAGTTCTACTTTTAGTCTGAGACAATATGTGAAGCCGCTCACAGCGCTGCGTGGCGTTCTGGTTCCCTAACGCTCTCTGCTGGGGGAGAACGCCAGAGGAAAATAGCAAGAGGCTCCTAAATGGCTGCCGGGCTTTTGTGTGAACGCGTAAAAGCCAGACCCCTGAAACTGATCCGATCGCCTCGACCAAACAAGATGTTCCTTTTTTAGACGTTCAAATGCGACTACCCTCATGGTGAGCCTCAGCCAAGGATCTGCTGAAGTAGTCCTGCATTCAAAATCTTACTATTAACATCAAAATACAGTTACAGCATAGAAAGTAAAAGTACAAAGGATTCAGAATTTCAGAATACATGATATTGCTGTATTATAATTGGTCACTTGGTGGGGCTTATTTAAAGAAAACACGACTATATATACTTTATTAGCTTGTGAATTTCACCAAGGGGTCAATAAAGTCTTATCTTAATCCATAATATGACATCATAATGTATTTGTTGATTATGTTTGGTATTCCTAAACTGAATCTGTAAAGTATTAAATAGGTATTAAATACAAGTAAATGTAAAGGAGTAAATGATTTAATTTTGCCATGCGGTGAAGTAGAAGTATAAAGAAGTAGAACATTTAAATACTCAAGTAAAGTATCTCAAAATACACTTAAGTACAGTACTTACATCCCAGCACTGTGCATCAGTTATGATCAGTTATACTTGCTGTTTTCTTCAGTAAGTACATTGTAATGTTAGTGTCGTGTGTGTGTTATATGTGTATTGACTCTGCATTTAATGATGCATTCAAGACATTTGGGAAATATGGTAAATATAAGTGTAAGGGAAAGAATTCATGACATCCACTTTCCAGTGAAAATAACTTGGAGAATAGCTTGAAAACATCTAAATCTGTGCTTTTAAAAGTTGTCCATACTGTATTATCCTTTCCCAAACGTGTTAATAGACCTATTAACGTTATTATGAATTTGAATGAAACTGACCTGGCTGGTAGAAGGAAGGAGAGAGCTCTTTGGCCACCAGTCGGGCAATGCTGGACTCACTGTTGGAGGCCTGGGCCGCCTGCTCCGCCCCATCGGACTTGGCCTTGGCATGGGTGGTCCTGCAGGGGAACATATGCAACGCAATTCATAAATCACTGGAACAATCATCCAGATGTTACTGTTTACGGTTACTGCAGTGAAAGAAGTCATTTTAACATGGTGCCACTCCCTCCATGCATGGGAAATAGAATGTGTACCGCTGTCTAACTGGGTATTGTTTCTCATTCATCAGGCCCTCTGAGAGCGCGGCCCTTTGCCAAGGCAAGGCCCATTCCACTGGAGCTGCATGCATCCCTCCGGTGACTTCTCTCTGTCTCATGGAAATCCGTGTGATGATGGAGTCTTTAGTTACTTGCCAGCCATAACTCATTGTCCTGCTGGAGGTTGATCATTTATTTTCTGTCCCAGCCCAACAGCAGAAAATTACACCTATTAATACTAAGGAGCCATTTAACCAGCAGCCACGCATCCATTGAATACTGTAAACAGCTCCTTTTACTGTAGTATTTTTGGTTAAGCTGCTTAAGCATCAACTTTTAGGTTTCCCATTCAAGGTTCACACATGAGGTCGAGATCAGTCAGCGGGCATTTAGTCTGGATCCACGACGGTTCATTTACCGGAGATTCCCTTACCTTCCGCTTTCTATGTGGTTTTTGTCTAACCTCCGAGCTACCAAGCTCTTGTTACATGCTGAAAATGATAAAGAAGATTTACAAAGAATATGTTTAGGGCGTTTCCTCTCTAGCTGGGACGTTCTGGGACCGATTGGTGGGGATTTGCTATGCACAAAAACAGTGATGACTGGTAAGAGTAAATGAGGTTTAACCATGTATCAGCTGATTTAAATACCGTAGTTCACGTCACTGTATTGTATGGACAGTTCACTTCAATGTATTTTGTTTGTGGCGTTTTCATTTGCAGGGTGCAAATGTTCCACCAAAACACCGTCTTTGCAACCGGAGATGATTGACGCCCACGACGGCTGTGATTGGTTTAGAAAAATCCATGGGAGGGGTCTGACCTCCTGCACAGTGCTGTGGAGGAATAGCTGTTGGGGTATTTCAGTCTGGACCAAAGTGTTGGACTTGCATGCGGAGAGAGTTCAAGGCTTACTGCTGCACATTAACGGGGAGAATTACTGATTGTGATTACTCTGTGGATACTTGACATACTGTAACGTTACACTGAGCTGAGAATAGCTCCCTGCATGGTCCACTTGGGGACTCGGTGGGGAAGGTGCTTCCCACTGGAACAATTAGAGACTCCTGAGGCTCCCTGTCTGAGATAGATGAGCTCCACCTGTCCACACACAGTCAGCTCCTCCGTCCTCTTCCAGGAACCTCACCCTCAAATCTCACATGTTCATAAATACACTGAAATCATTCAATAAAGAAAGAGTTATAATAACAGCTGCCTTTTAGCTCATAGCTCGAGCCTAAATCCAACCCCACAAATACAACACATAAAAGAAACACACTTTAGGTTCACACCATGTAATTTTGCCAGCTGGGTACTATTTATGAAGTATCATGTGTAGTTTTAAATGGATTAAATGCATAAAAAATGTGTATTTGACAAAATATATCACGTGACTGAAATGTGGTTTAATGGATGAGGTTGACATTTGTTTCTCATTGTCAACAAATCCCATTTATCAAGTCCCCAAACATTCGTTAGTCTGTCTTTTGGTAATTTCTGGCTTCCCTACTCAGCTTTGAACTCATTGGTTTCAATGTAAATCTTTAAAAATAGGTCAACATTTTTTATTTTTTATTTTAAAGAACTTTTTTAATTTTCGAAATCTCTGTGTCTCGCCCAGGGTGTAATTCAATGTAGAACCACCACTGGTCTCAGCTAATGTGGTGTCAACCCGCGGTGGGTACAGAGCACTGCCCAGGTCAGGGGTAGTTGGTGGTCTAGTTACCCCAGAATAAGTGACTGTGTGCTGGGTACAGAGCACCGCCCAGGTCAAGGGTAGTTGGTGGTCTAGTTACCCCAGAATAAATGACTGTGTACTGGGTACAGAGCACCGCCCAGGTAAAGAGTAGTTGGTGGTCTAGTTACCCCAGAATAAGTGACTATGCGCTGGGCACGGAGCACAGCGAGCTGCCGGTCGTGGAAATCAAAGATCAGCTGAGGTTTCTTAAATTTGTAAAGAGCCAGCAGTGCACAAGCATATCCCTCTCTGTGGTTATAGTTGCTAAAATTGGTTAGCATTAGTGCTAATAGCCCGGGTGGGTGGCAGAGCTAATATAGGGATTGTTTTGACTGATGATTCCCAACTGAACGCACATGCTCTGGTATATCACTCAGCCACTGTATCCTTCTGGAACTCCCTACCCATACACATACACACACCCATGACTGTACCCCATTCAGATCACTAATCAAAGCCTACCTCTATAGATTAGCCTTCACTATTACATAATATTACATTTCATCTGCTGTTATTGTTTCACTATGTTTGTGTCGGTTTTATTGCTTCACTTGCGTTTAATGTCCAGTAGATTTATTTATTTGATTAGGACAATGCACATTAATCTACAATTCTGTAAATGCGCCACACTCTAGTTACCCAGCATGCATGTCTTCATGGTGGGAATTATAGACCATCAATATTAATAACATATACATATATACAGTTAATGGTAGGAAGAAACCATGCTACCCAGGATTCGAACCCGATGCCTTCTTGCTGTGAGGCTAACTACTAGGCCACGCATTTGACATTTCAATTTATTTTTGAGAGTACTTTAAAAATCTCTTTATACGTAAAATGCATTATTATTATTATTATTAGAAGCAGGGTTAGTAACTATTTCCAATATATACTTTTGTATAAAATGTTTGAAATGATCACCCTGACAGCAATAAATAAGTGATAAGTGGCTCTGAAAAAGGAGTGAAAAGGATTGGTCATCTATAGATTAAACCTGCGTTACCGGATTTTCTGTTTTTTTTTTTTAGTTTAGCCTATGTTCTTTAGTTTTAGGGAGCAGCCAGAGGAAGTAGTGGTGCTCTCTTGTGATGCACTCCTGAAATATCCATCAGATCTTTCATTCTATAATAGAACAAAAGGATTCAGGTCATAATGAGCCAGTCTGGCCCTTTAAGTTGTATAACTGCTGCAGTGTGTGCTGCTCCTCCAGTGCTTCTCTGCAACCAAACATGACATTTGACACTTTGACCTAAATACCCTTTATGCTTGTAGGGCTGCATTAGGAAGACACTTGTTGCACTCTGAGGAGTGACGAGACGTCAGCTGTAAGAAGAAACTGCCTTCAACACCCAAAGCTATGAACAATCGTACACCTTAAATCTTCATTTAGAGCCGGTGGAAAGTGTAGAAGTGTTTTAATATGTCCTGCTGTTTTGTAACCATTTGTTTTTGTCACGCTACAGTTTCCCTGAAGGCGGCTGATGGCAAGAGATATTCTGGCATGTGCGACTTTATCTTTGTGTGTGTGTCAAAGACTAATTTGGTGTCTATAAAAAGACGACTAAATCTTACAGACTAATCAAATAACTTTGTCAAAATACATTAAGAGCTAATTGCAACCTCATTATTGCCACATTGCTAAGAGGTCACCTAAATAAACACCTCAGTGAGTATTTTTACTTAAAGTACTTAAAAACCCCAGTGTAGAAATACTCTGTCACTGGTAAAGGTCACACACTCAAAACATATAAGTGTACTATCAAAATTTACAGTAGTGCACTGTAGATACTACAAAAGTACACAAAGTAAGTATTTATTATGCAGAATGGCCCATTTCAGATAAATGGGGTAAATGGTAAAGTGTGTCCAAACTTTTGACTGGTATTGCATATTGTAGTATTGGATTATAATTATGAATTAATTAATGTGTACATCACTTTAACGGTGCAGCTGGTAAAGGTAGGGCCTATTTTTGTTATATATATACTGTATATATATAGTTGCACAGCTAGAAGGAAGGCATCATTATTATTTTGTTGATTATATGTTGTATTTGTACTGAAAAGTAACTAAAGTTGCTTGTAATAAATGTAGGCGAGTAGAAAGTAAATTGTAATGGAGTTGAAGTATAAAGTAGCATAAAATAACTCCAGTACAGTAAGTACTTCAAAAGTTTACTTGACTGAGTACAGTACTTGAGTAAATGTACTTACTTACTTTCCATCAGTGGAATAGCTACAGAGATGTAATCAATAGTCCTCAGCTGAGGTTAGAGATGATCTTTATTTACAATTGTTACGTGTTACAAAATGCTCACATCAGCAGTACAGTATGTAATCCAAGCCGCACAACTAAAGCTAGGTGTGGTACATATATACGCTAAGCCTTTATACCCAAGCACTTGGTTATGAGCTGTGTCATATTTATATCCGTGGAACCATTTGACACCACTGCTGACGCAAGATGGCCCCAGATCTGTGGTCTCTAACTGCTGCCGGCGAGCGGTGGAGCTAAAGCGTACAGGGGGCAATGGAGAGCAAGCTGTTTTCAAGCTCAGCTGTGCACCATTTCATAGAGTCTTTAAATGGCTAAAACAGAAGTAATAGGTATGCAGACAAACACACAGAGCCGCTGGGATTCGGCTGAAGAACCCAGTCTGGGTGTTGTGTCTGTGACTAGGCAGGAAAGATGGGGTTTGGGCGCAGGGGGATGGGGGATAATCAGCTGTTGCATTCCCCTGTGATTGTGATACAGCAAGAGTGTGCCTGCCCATATTTAGTCAGGGCTCCTCTGTGACCACAGGGCCCCTGTCTGTGTGTGCGTCATTTACACCATGTCCTGCCACAGAGGTCCTCCGTGAGGCAGCCCACGCAACACACTAACGTCCACAGAGCGTCTGAATGCCTGTGGACGTACATCTAACCTGACGTGAAGAGGCCAGGTCTGGCATCCCATGCGGTGCACAGGTTGTACATGTATTTTTAACCAGCCGCTTTGTTGCCAGAGGATCATGGAGAGAGGAACCCACTGCCAGGAACAGTTGTGTCATGTCTCCACTGCTTGTATGATAAACAGATTTCAATTCAACGTGCAGGAACACTCAAGATGGCTGTTGTTTAGTTTGTGTGCAGAACTTAAATAGAAAATACAACATCGCAAGTCAAAATAAAAGAATATTATTGCCAAAATGTACATAAGTATCAAAAGTCAAAGTGCTCTTTCTGCAGAAAATGCCTTCTGAGACTTGCTTGCTTTAATGTGTAAGCAGAATTTTAAAGTGACTTTATGTAACTTTTTAATGTTTCTAAAGCTCTGTCATTTTTTATACAATGGTCTTAAATGACCTGTAACAGCAAACCGGACTAACAGTGAAAAGAACCCCATTTTCATATAGTTTTAATAAGGCATTTACCCGGGTGCAATTTTCCAATTTTTATGTAATGTGTCTATTTCAATCGTAAAATAACTTTAGATTGTGCGACTGGCTAGACATTTTGCTTTTACTCTATTTTTTTGTTCCCTTGTTCCCCTGTAACTGTGTAAGACGTCCGTGGGTTTCATGAAATGCACAACAACACAATTTGAGATTATTAGTTGGACTTTAATCTTTGAATTTGTTTGTGAAGTATTTAAACCATTTATTTAAATGGGGTAATGTCTCTTTGGTGGAACTGCAAGAACAACATCTCAGATTTGTGAAACATGAGAAGAGGCAACAAACCAGCTGAAGAGTGTAGAGTTTAAAGCGCCCATATTATGCTAATGCTTTCAAGCTCATAAATGTATTCTGAGGTTGTACCAGAGTAGGTTTCCATGGTTTCATTTTTGAAAAAACACCATATTTTTGTTGTACTGCACATTGTTGTAGACCCTGTCTTCACCCTGTGTGTTTAGGTTTCTGTTTTAGCTCCAGAGTGAGACGTCTCACTTCTATCCTATCTTTGTTGGGAGCTGCACATGCTTTCTAGACTTCTTCTAGACGAGGACACTTGTGGAATACCTGCAGAACAGGGACAGGAAGTAGAACAGGGACAGGAAGTAGTTCTTCTGGAGATTATGGTCAACTAGTGGCTGTTGGAGCAGTGTTTTGCTATCGCGAACGAGCTAGCATGCTACGGTTAGCCACCACGTCTCGGCTAGTGACGTAGAAAGCCGTGCAGATGTTGAACAGTTCATCCGGAGACTAAAGACAGAGGACATTCAGAAACCGGATCTCATTCAAAACAACATGGGTAGTTATTTTTCCAAGTTTGTATGAGGGTGGAAGCACCAGAGACACATAATAACACCCAAATTTCTGTTCATAATATGGGGACTTTGAAGTGTACTAGGTCCTTCTGAAATGTGGTGGAAAAGTATAAAAATGTACCTCGACGTAAGAACGGTACTTGAGTAAAAGTACTAAGTTACATGTAAGTCCAGTAATTTGGACAGTAAATATGTATTTCCTATAGGTCATGTTTGGTCTGTTAAGGCCACCGAGGTGTTTCTGAAAGCAGTCCTGCATAAATACCAAGCTTCCACTCTCAGCTCCATGTGCTGTAGGTGAGCTTAAAGCTCCGATGCGACAAACACCGGCCCATAACTCTTATAGACTGCTTATCCTTGGGAGTACAATATTTAGATTTCAATCTGCTGGGACAGGGGTCTGCAGTCCATCAGTGGGAGTCTCACTGCTGTAAACACTGGGCTTATTTCAGGTGCTGAAGACCACTGTGGACAAAAGCGGCACCGCCTTGTACGGTCACAGACAATCTGGAGGTAGACGTGCACACGTATGGACAAATAACCTCATAAGAAAAATCATGTTTCCCTACAGTTGGATTCATTGATTTCAGAATGCACTGGTTTAGATACTCTCATTCTCTCATTTTTCCCTTTCTTCGTTGGACAGGTACTGTAATGGTGGCTCTGCAACCCACTCTACTGACATATGCTCATGGAACTGGTCTGTCACTAAGTTAAAGGAATAGTTTGACATTTTTGGAAACGAGAATTTGCTTTGTAGATGAGAAGATCGATAGACTTGCCTCTCCTTTGAGAGTCATGGACGAGTTATTATTTCATTATTGAGCTTTAAAGGAGCTGGCAGACCGATTTTTATATTCTTTTTAACAAATGTTTTTAACTCACCATTTCTAGCCACTGGGGGACCATAGGCAGGCCGGGGGAACGCATATTAATATATCTGACAGCTTAATATATATTAAACCTCATAAAGTGAGATTTTCCTGCCATGGGACCTTTAATGAAAAAACTTGTATCACGGGTGAATTCTCTGCTTGCGACAAGCTGGGCCCACCAAATATTACTATTACTAATATAACCACCATCTTTACACCCACAAAGAAGCCTGGGGAAGATGAAATTGGATATTTGAACACTTTACGGCTGAAACTTGAGACAGTTCTGCTTTCAAAGTCAGTCCAGTCTCGGTTGTTGAAATGTCATTCAACATACCAGATGAGAGGGAGAACAGTCTGTTCAAATGGTGCAATCACTGCAAATGAACTTGGACTTGCACTACATCAATTATGGAAAACCATGCTGTGCTTAAATATGAAATCCTATGGTTCAAACAGTGTGTCTCTAATCAGCCACTTAAGGCCCTGCGCCCATTAACACAGTATCAAATAAACATAATGACTCTTTGGTTGTGTTTTCTTTTATGGGAATCAATGTGAGCCCCTGAGTCAGTCAGATGAATGAACGAAGTGTCTCTTTTTATGGCTATAGTCTCTATATGAACAGATCATTTCATACAATGCCCTCTGAGTAAAGCTTGCCCCGGTTTGTGCCTCTCAGCACTAATCAGCAGTTTCTCTAAAAAATAAATACGTGATCGGTGAAAACCCCAGAGAGTTATCTAACATTACGTACCAATGTAATAAAGGTATTTTCAGCATCTTTGAAGACCATTTGGATACAATAATATTCCATCTGTTCAACTTGAAAAACATAGCTTTTCAAGTTGAACATAGTTTTTCAAGTTGGGACTATATTTAATTTGTAAATGGACATGCTATATCTCCTTGTTTGTTTTGCCAAAAGAACATGAATAACAGGACTTTTTTTTCATGTTGTATAAATTGTTTCATTTTTGGCTACCATCTTTGTTTGGGAAACAAGAGAAAAAGAGGCACAGGTGCCAGGCACAGGTTAAAAAAGGCCTGCAGCATGTTGAATATGTATTTCATCCAAAGGGTTAGAACAATCTTTGAGTATTCGGGAAATATCTTCAGAATAGCTGTAAATCTTGTTAAATGAATATAATAGAACTAAAGGGAGACTTGGCATACAGCCCGATCCGGTGGGGGAGTTCTGGCCCGGCCGGCTGGAGTCTCTCTTTACCTCGTCTCTCTTGGTTTTGTTGAAAAGTTTTAGACAGCTGGCTTATTTTGATACACTAGTTAGGGCATAGAATCGAATATTGTTAGGGAGTAGTAGTTAGTCACATAGTTTTCAGATTTCTAACATATAATCAGAATATAATAGAACTAAAGGAGACTTGGCATACAGCCCGATCCGGTTGGGGAGAGTTCTGGCCCGGCCGGGCTGGAGCTCTCTTTACGTCGTCTCTCTTGGTTTTGTTGTAATAATTTTAGACAGCTGGGGACTTATTTGATACACTGAGCTCCTCTCTCCCTATTTTTCCATCTTTTCATTATGTGCTCCATGTCCCAGAAATGCTTGTTACTACCCTATTTCTGGGAGTCATTCCCCGGAGTCCTTTGTTCTTTTTTCCCCAGCATGTTACCCTTGGATCAGAGAGGCTCCGAAATCAGGTAGCAGCTGTCGCCATGGTCCCGCTACACGTTCTGTGATGCCATGTTCAACTGCTACACTGCGGTGCCCTGCTACGTCCTGCTACGTCCTGCTACTCCTGCTACGTCCTGCTGGCCTTGTAATGCCGCACAGCGTCCTGCTATGCCCATGAACTACTACAAAGACTGCTACAAACTACTAATTTTTTCTATTTTTGTTATTGCCCTCTTCATCTAACCCAACCGGCCCGTCAGACACCGCCTACCAAGAGCCTGGGTCTGGGTCTGACCGAGGTTTCTGCCTAAAAGGAAGTTTTTTCCTCTCCACTGTCGCACTGTTGCTTGCTCTGGAGGAAACTACTAGACTGTTGGGTCCTTGTAAATTCTGGACTGTGGTCTATCTGTAAAGTGTCTTGAGATAACTCTTGTTATGAATTGATACTATAAATAAAATTGAATTGAATTGAATTGAAAAATGGACCAGGTCCAGATGCGTAGTTCTGTACGGAGCCACAGAAAGGCCAGAAAAGGTTGTTTCTGAGCTACCTCTGCGTTCCCTCGCAATTCATTTTGGGTTCTTTTGCGATGAGTTTTGTGTTACCTCTAATCCATAGAGAAGGGCTGAGCTGAATTACGATATAGTATAGAGATCAAGCGAATAGCATCATACTCTGGGAGGGGAAAACAACTCTCTGCTCTCCATTGACTTGTATTGCGTAAAGGGGCCTCCTCGTTAATCTTGTTTTCTAGCAAACAACAGAAAAAGGCCTAAAAGCTGATGTGTGGTGATATTCACTACCAACAATGTAAATAAGCCATAACTTAAGTTTTTCTTTTTAAGCTAATGTCATGTCAGACGTTACGTTTTCATCAAGGAGTTTGTTATCAAGTCAAATAGCCAAATGGCAGTTTTAGGCTACCTTAATTTCTGTAAGTTAAGCTAACACATCTAACGTCGGACATAATGTAAGGTTAACGTCAGGATGCCACAGTCTCCCATTCTCTCTGCTGCTTCCTCACGTCTGTGTCCACTTCTTTCTTCAATAAAGCTCAGATTTTTGGGTCGGCAGCTTATGAAAACTTAAGTTCTGGGTTCTTTACATTGTTCGTAGTGAATATCACCACACAGGAGCTTCTGGGCATTTTTCTGTTGTTTGCTAGCAGACAGAATTGACAAGGAGGAAACTTTCATGCAATGCAAGTCAATGGAGAGCAGAGAGTTGTTTTTCCCTCCAGTTTTTCCCCTTAATGCGCTCTGTCTCTATGGGCTGCATATACGAAGCTGACTGGGAAAGACATCACATGTGCAGCTGTAGCCTAAGCCAGTGGTTTCCAAACTTTTTCCCTTCAAGGACCCCTAAACTGGCACAAATAAGACCACCGACCCCCATCTGATGTGATTTTCACTTTACAGAAAAAGTATGAAAGCCATGACCCAAATAGTCATACATTCTGTCTTTGTGTTAAGGGAATTGTAGCAAAAATAAATCATTCCTCTTTGTATTGGGGACCCCCTGGGTGTCCCTGGACCCAACTTTGAAAACCACTGACAGGAGCAATAATCACATCCGCAGCCAGCAGCTGCAGCCTTTTGTGTCACATCATCTCTCCTTTCTGTAGTATCCCATAAACTAGCAGAGTGTTTCCATAAACTAGCAGTGTATTATACTGAACTGGACCAACACACTAACACTGATAAAAAAGAGCAAAAAAGAAATCAGGAGAATCCTCTCCCTGCTCATGTGTTCTCACCTGGACGCAGCGATCTCTGCCTTCTGCTTGCCGATGGCTGCAGCCCTCTGAGCACCCTCCACCGCCCGCTCCACCTTCTGCTTGATCTTGGTTCCCTTCAGCTGGATCACCCTCTTCTTCATGGCCTTCACCAGCAAGTTGTTCATGTACTTGCCCTCCTCCTTCCCTCCCTCGGCGAAGGTGGTGCAGCCGTAGCCGTGTCTCTGGTTGTTCAGCCACTCGCCCTCGTACTTCAGCCCGCTGGACCTCTCGCTTATTCCATATCCTGAGCGCTTGTCGTTCTTCCACTCGCCCATGTAGACCTCTGTGGTGGTGGCGTCAATGTCGGCCTCCACCGGGGGGAAATCCTCGGCTCCGGCCAGGCTCTCGTCCCCGATGCTGATGGTGGAGTTGGTGTCGCTGGCGTTGGAGCTGAGAGCCGACTCCGTCCTCAGGAAGCTGATTTTGCTCTTCTGGCTGGACAGCGAGGTACTGGAGTCGGACTTCTTTAGCTTACCCAGCAGGGAGCTCCTGTTAAACAGGCCTTTCTTTTTGGGTTTCACAGCCTCTGGGTCCACCTGTAGAGTGAGAGCGAAGCCTCCGCGGGACGGCCCCAGCTGGGTGGGGGTGGCGACGGGCGTCTCCTCGCCTGAGGCGTTGGTGGTGGTGATCGTGGGGACGTCTTGCTGCAGGACGGTGCCGTTGCTGTGCTCGCTGCGAAGGGAGGTCAGGGAGGTACGAAGAGGGGAGCGGACGACTGCTGCCATGCCATAAGGGACGCTCTGCCGGACCCCATAGCCGTGCCGCATCCCACCTGTGAACTGACCCTGGTAAGTACCTAGAAACATCAGAAAACAGGGAATTAAACCAAACATCAGAGGCTAGTTATTACATGCTAGCAGCATAGCTCTCAGTCTGTTTGGTCCACCACTTTGGTCCAACTAAAATATCTCAACAACCATTTGATGGATTGCCATGCCATTTGGTATAGACATTCACTGAACCTAGCAGATGGAGCCTACTGATTTTGATGACGCCCAGACTTTACCTCTAGCGCCACCAGCAGGTCAACTTTCACTTATCTTGTGAAATATCTTAAAATCCACTGAATGGATTGGCAGCACATTTTGTACAGCAATTGTGGTTTCTAGATAGCAAATCCTACTGTATTTCAGGATCCCCTGACTTTTTAGAGTACAGCCTCAAAGAGCTGTTAGCATGCTTGAAACATGGCCGGGAGCCACTTCACTTAAAAGTACCTGTCCTTTAATTTCTGCCAGAATGTCCTGGATATCTTTAGTGTGAAACGATCATTAAGGCTGTGACTGACAAGTCATCTTGAGGTCTGGCCTCATGCTAAAATTGCCACAAGTGTGGATTATGATGACAGCTAGGCCTCAGCTCAGCCCGTGAGGCCAGGAGGGCATGGGGCTTGTGGGCTATTATTACAGCCTGACATCTAGTGCTGTCACATCCCCCACTGCAGCTTCCACCACACTGGGCTTCAGAGCTGATGAGTCAGCTGTTACGGAGGGGAACCACTGCTGTTGTACAAGCGGCGATCACAACAATTGATTTTATTTGAATTATTTTAGTTTTCTGTATACTGTATTGTGTAGTCCAGTGGATCAGCAAGCGTCTAAGGATTCAAAACTTCACTTACAATGCTCAGGGCTGTTTGTAACTTTTTCATTTTCATCCAACCTAATCTGGTCACAAAACCAATGTGATCCAGAAAAATGATTATTTGCCCACATTATGTTTTGCAAGTAAACTCTCATTTTGTCTTGTAAAGGAAACAAATGTATGCGTCTTGTGAATGTAAAATCAACAGGGAAAGTATTTAGGGAACTTTCACAGCTCCAGGTTGGTTCACTGTTTTGTAACTTCAATAAATGCAACATCTTTCCAAAAGTCAATGAGTCATTGTGTTAAATAATCGTGATTTCAATATTGACCAAAAAATTGCAATTATGATTTTTCCACAATTCGCAGCCCTGCTTGTACGTCACTTGAGTATTACCTTTTTGCTCTGCTTTTATTTCTACCTCACTATATTTCAGAGAGAAATATTGTACTTTTTACTCCACTACATGTATCTGACAGCTATAGTGATGAGTTACTTTGCAGATTCATGTTTAAAACACATAACCAGAACCACAAGGTGTAAAAAATGCACTGCATTTTGTAGAATTATATGTAAGTAGTTACAAAATGAAAGTGCTGCATACACAGTAATCAGTAATCAGTAACATGAGGCAATGATATATATATATAATATATAATGAATACATGTTTGCAAATTAGTACTTTCAGTACATTTTGCTTAGTTCTTTTACAGTAAGGTTTTAAATCACAGAGTTGTTTCTTGTGACATAGGTTATTATAGGCATTATGGTAAATGTCTTTTTATAGCCAAAGGTTTTTATTGTTATTACTTTTATTACTGTTGTCATTTTTATCTTTATACTGTCTTTTTCTTTTTCTCTATATATCTTCTTGGTGAAAACTGATGCTGGAAATTTCAATTTCCTTGCGGGAGTCACCCCAAAGGATTAATAAGTCTAAGTCTAAGTCTAGGTCTAGTACATTTACATGTCAGTATTTCTATTCCTATATCCGAATACTTCTTCCACCACCAAGATTCCTGCGGGGTTTGATTTCCAACGAGCTTTGAGCCCTTGACTGACAGCAGCAGGGTGATATTTTGTTCTGGTTACACGCAGACCTCAGAAACGGCCGGGAGGATCATCGGACCGCTCTGTTTGGGATTTGTCTTCACGTCACCGGCAATAAACTTCCAACGGACCATATGGCCACGCTTGGCTTGAGGGGGTTCGGTCTTAATGCTGCATGAGTTAGTTATGATCCTCTCATAAAGTCCACTGGTGGAAAGTCACTTTCTACTCAAGACAAGAACTGTACTCCAATTTTTAAGATCCTTCTTCACTTCTGTATTTCCTGTTTATGCTACTTTATTCGGTTTAGTCCACTACATTTATCTGACAGGTATTAGATACACAACATGTGATCAACAAATAACATATGATGCATTTTTAAGGACTAAACTAGTTACAAAGAGTATTTTTAGATTTAGTATTGTCACTTTTACTTTAGTAAAGGATCTGAATGCTTCCTTTACTACTGCAGAGGTACTGCATTATCACATTTCCACATTTTAGAGGTGGAAAGTAACTAAGTACATTTAGTAGGCTACCGTTTGCTCCACTTTACCAGCACTTTTGGTACTTTAATCCGATGATGCTAATACTTTTTGACTTTTAGTTACATAACATTTTGAGTGCAGAACTTTTACCTGTAACAGAGTATTTTTGACCTTTTTTACAGCCTGTGACTACTTTTAAAGACCTGCATACTTTTTCCACCCTCACAGGAACATCTCAAGTACTGCATTTGAATAACTTGTACTTTTCCATTGAATGCTACTCAACACTGTTACGACTTTGACTTGTAACCAGTGCTGGAATGTAACTAAGTTAATTTACTCAAGTACTTTACTTAAGTGTAGATTTGAGGTACTTTACTTACTCTTTTATGCCACTTTCTACTTCTACTCCGCTACATTTCAGAGAGAAATATTCTACTTTTTACTCCGCTACATTCATCTGACAACTAGTTACTTTGCTAATTAATATTTGTGCACACAAAGCACATGTACAGTAGTTCCTAAAGTACCCAACAATATAACAGCCAACAAGTCCTGATGAGATGATTAGACCATTAAACACCTGTTTGGATCCTTTACACTTTCTAACATGGGAGAATTTTCTGTATTTAGTACTTTTACTTAGATACTTTTACTTAAGTAACATTTACAATGCAGGACTTTTCCTTGTAGAATTAGTATTTTTTACTTAAGTAAAGGATCTGAATAGGGTACTTCTTCCACCACTGAGTATTTGCAATTTCTAAATCAATCCACTGCTTTTTTGAAAAATATTGACAAAGTCAAAAGTCTTAATGTGTAGCCTAACTCTCACCTCCATCCGCATATGTCTCTGTTCCATATCCATCCTGAAGCCCATTATTCCATGTTCCTTCATACTTGGCTCCACTGCCAACACTGATCCGGATGCCATATCTCCCTTTAAAGCCATGAGTCCATTCCCCTTTGTAAATCCAGTGTCCTTTGGACTCTACTCCCAGGCCGTGACGCTTCCCCTGCGACCAGTAGCCCTCGTAGGTGTTCCCGCTGGGCCAGGTGTACACTCCCACCACCTCGAAGCCGTAGTTCCAGGAGCCGGAGAACTCGCCCTGGCCTTTGGGTCCGGTGCAGATGCCATGGCCGTGGGCTTTGCCCCCCTCCCAGCCTCCGCAGTAAGCTCCGCCGTCGTCGAACTCAAAGCGCCCGCCACTCATGCCTCCCCGCAGCCCAACACCGCCCCGACGAGAAAGTTAAGTTTAGTCTGTTACCTGGCTAAAGATAAAACCTCCGTCAGTCTGACTTCACCTTCACCTGACATCAAAGCTGATTGGAGATATCCTTGGTGCTCAACTTGTGGGGTGTTCTTCTTTTGGAGTTACTTTGGGGATTTTTGCGCGTGTCCATGAAGCTCCAGGGCGCACGCCACACTTTGCAGAAAACTCTATTTTTCCCTCTTTTATTCCACTTGCGCCTTCTCGGATTTCACTCAATACCGATTTTCCTCCAGAATGGATGATGCTGTGTTACAAAGTTGGATGACTGGGCTATTACATGGAATTGTTTCTGTATATCTGTCTTGACAAGCCACTGATCTTACATGGCTGTTTCCCAGGTGGCCACAGAGAAAAGCCCCTTTCCCCCTGTCCCTGCCACCCAGCTATCTCCTGACACTCGCTGCTGTTGGAAATATTTCAGCAGACCTAACAAGGCGACCAATCCCCACACACACACCCTTCCAAAAATACGACCCAATCCTTACTCTGCTGCCTGCAAGGAGCCATGCCAGAGTCTTGCCACCTCGGGGCTGAAGTACATGCCATCAGGACTCTGCTCTCTGTTAGGCTTTACCATGCAGTTAATGCAATAATTATTCTCTAATAGGCTATTAAGCTTGATGAAAGATAGATCCAAAAGTAGATAACTCGCTGTCATTTCTCATTGATGTTCCTACATGGCATGGTCTCATATCTTATAGTATACCCTAATAATATTTTATTTATAACTTTATTCACAGTGTATATGTAGGCCTATATGTCCAGTAGGTTATGTCTCTTTCTATGACCTTATCATTGCAGTATATTTTGGGATATTGTTTGACTGTAAGTTGAATCACAAATTGTATTGTATTTTTTTCAAGAGTTAGAGTTGCTGGATGACTACAGGAGTCTACTTTCAAAATGTATAATTTAATGCTCCACTCATAATGACTTTTTGCATTGCGACCTAATTCCATTTAAAAACAGTGGGAATTATTAATCATAATGGGAGAGAGCAGTAGGCTCCTGTACTGTACTTCAATCTCTCCGCTCCCCCTGCTGAGAAATGTCGGTAACTGCATTAATATACATTAAAGGTCCCATGACATGGTGCTCTTTGGATGTTTTTATATAGACCTTAGTGGTCCCATCTGTTTGAGTCTCTTTTATATAGACCTTATGGTCCTAATACTGTATCTGAAGTCTCTTTTATATAGACCTTAGTGGCCCCCTAATACTGTATCTGAAGTCTCTTTTATATAACCTTAGGGTCCCCTAGTACTGTATCTGAAGTCTCTTTATATAGACCTTAGTGGTCCCCTATACTGTATCTGAGTCTCTTTATATAGCCTTACTGGTCCCTAATACTGTATCTGATCTTTAAACTGTGTCCCTACTGTCTGAATCTCTTTATATAGCCTTATGGTCCCTAATACTGTATCTGAAGTCTCTTTTATATAGACCTTAGTGGTCCCCTAATACTGTATCTGAATCTCTTTTATATAGACCTTAGTGGTCCCTAATACTGTATCTGAAGTCTCTTTCCCAAAATTCAGCCTTGGTGCAGAATTCCAACCTCTAGAGCCAGTCCCACAATGAGCTTTCCTTAGTAGTTTCCTGCCATTTCTGAGCAGCTCTGTAGCTCTTGAGGAGGAGGAGGAGGAGGAGGGGGTGGCAAGGTGGAGGCTGGGTGTGTGGCCTTGACCAACTGTCACTTTGCTCACTTGAAAGCCATGATGTCTCTCTCTCTCTCTCATGGGGGGAGGGGAATTCTCTGGGGGAGCAAAGCAGAGAAAGGGGAGGTAACCAGATCGGCCCCTTTGCTCGTTATAAAGCCATGATGTCTCTCTCTCATGGCCCGCTTAAAGGTGCAATATGTAATACTGACAGCTAGTGTATAAAATAGTTACTGCAGTACAAATTCAAAATGCTGGAGAGAGTCGCCTCCCCCGCCCTCTCCTCCCCAGACTCGAAGTTCATGGAGGTTAAAGGCTGAGGCCGCAGCATCCACAACAATGTTGCTAGACGCTTGTCTCATGTAGCCAGGCATTATTTCAAAGCACAGCGGAGTTGCTAACGTTAGATGCAAACAATAAAAGCGCACACGTAGCTCTGTATCCAAGTGACAGACATTCTTTAGAAATACGCCAAGAACAGCAAAAAACACAACAACCTCGCCGTCCTCTCCACCCAATATTGGCTTAGAAGTACGGCAACAACCGCTAAACACACTGCTAACCCACGGTCCTTCCTCCCAAGTTACAGCACCCCCCCCTTGTCTTAAAATAACTCACCGTTGTCGACTACGGCCGCTGAACAGGCTACACGTTGTAAACAGCCGTGGCCGCTTGCCTGGTGCTCCGGTAACGTTAGCTAGCAGTTAGCAGGGTTAGCATGGCTACGTTAGCCAGGACCAGTCACTTTACTGGCTGTGTCTCAATTTGTTTTTGCTTGCAAACAACTTGGGTACTCTAGCTATATAATTCAATGTGAGTAAATGACATAAAATGCCTGTATAAATTAACCTGAAGCTAATGCTTAGCTACCTCTTCAGGAGGGAATTAGCTAACTCAGCTGTGCTTTTAGGCTCTAAGCTGTCTCTACCTTTCAAATACGTTACATCTCTGGTCACGTAGGTTAACTTAAGTTTTTAACTAGTTTAGGTTTTTGGATATAATCTATTTCCGTTGATTCTGTTCCTTTGTATGCTGCTTTTATGGCTATGCTAACATTACAGCTGTAGCACGCTGGGTTTAAGTTTTTACAGGTAGGCTACATCTGACTGTCAAACCGGTCGGTTCAACAACACGGAAATTTTAAAATACTGGCATTAGCATTGTTGTCCGAAAAAAATGTATTTCAACTTAGCATGTTTCCTTAATATCTGATGATACATTGGATAATTTTTGGATTTATTACAGTAAATATATTACATATTGGACATCTAAAGTGTCAAAAGTAAAAGTAGGCCTATTCATGCTCGAAAAACGGGATGTGACTAATATATTTTGAATAGTCTACATTCAAATGTTGAGCAGTAGCTCAGTCCATAGGGAGTTGGGAACCGGAGGGTCGCCGGTTCAAGTCCCCATACGGACCAAAGCATGCTGGGGGAATGGTAGCTGGAGAGGTGCCAGTTCACCTCCTGGGCACTGCCAAGTTGCTCTTGAGTACCAAATGCCCAACTGCTTGGGGCGCCTTTCCATGGGCAGCCCCCCCATGTAATTCAGGCCTGGGTGTACATTGTAATTTCCCTTTGTGGGACTAATAAAGGATACATTATTATTATTAATATTAAGATGGCATGTCTTGGCAAGGGTTGCACTCTTTGCCTGCAATGACAGCTGATAACAAAAAGGGAGAAACAGATTTAAAGCTGGGCTGTGACTCTGTGATTGGCTCTTGCAATTTGTGTACTATTCTGATTGGTTAAGCAGGAAGGTGAACGCCTCCAACAGCTAATATCATTTAGGAAGAGAGCATAAATTGTATTTTTTTTATTAAAGAGTCATATCAAACATACAACAAGGCACATTGCAAACATATTCAGTCAATTCTACAACATGAATTGAACATGGAGCACAGCATTGATACATTTTCCAAAAAAACAAAACAAAAATAAATAAAAGGAAAAGAGACCAAGGGACTCAGCAGTAGACACCAAGGAATGAGTTTGCATAAATATTCATGAAAAAGTAGGGCTTTTTTTGTTTTGCAACATTTCAGGGATTTTTATACAGAATTAGATCATTTAGAAAGGCATTAAAGAAAGGGAATGTTTTAAGAAATCGACATTTGTGTATGAAATATTTTTGCCATGAAAATCAGATAATTCACTCCAAACTCAGTTGTTCTGTTCTCCATTTAAAGTCCAAATTTAATGTATTCATATGTTAAAATTGGGATATTTTGTGTATCGTACATGGTCCAGTGTTGAGTTATAATACTAATAAATACTAATACTGAGTAAAAAGTGTAATGAGAGTAGGCTACAGCAGCAAAAAGTAACAAGTGCTTGAGTAAAAGTAGTCCTACTTACTTCACACCAGACACGATCCCTACGCACATGTTGTGAATATCTGTCATTTCCTTTGACGTTTTTTAGTTTTTTATCCAGCTGCACGTGCAGGCGTCTACACTGTGGAGACTGTAACCCTGACACCGGTCTTGCAGGCTGCATCCAGTCTGCATCCTGTCCTTAGGCGATAGAGAGCCGCTTGACCTTCCGCTGAAACGCTCCCTCCGCGGGTCTCCACCGCGCATGTTTGTGCGTGCCTCGTGATGTAATACGGCCACACATTGATTTAACTGTAAGTGCAGCAGCATGCTCGAGTAAGTAGCTATTTGCATATGGATTTTTTTTTGTATGTAAAAAAAAAAAAAAAAACATCTGTTTTCACTCGGAGGTGAAGCCGATTTCAGCACCGGAGCTGTCCGAAACTGACGGATGCTGCGGCCGCGGAAACCGATGAAGCAGGGCTGATTCTGTCTCTCTCTCTCTCTCTCTCTCTCTCTCTCTCTCTCTCTCTCTTCTCTCTCTCTCTCACTCTCTCTCTCTCCTCTCCTGTCCCTCCTCGCTCCTCTATCCTCCACACGCACAAAACGCTCTGTCATGGCGTCTTCCAACAATGTTACCCCCACCAACTGTAGCTGGTGGCCCATCTCAGCCATGGACGAGGACGGCAAAATCCCAGACGGGGAGCAGTGCGAAGAACCGACGGCAGAGCCCAAACCCTTCAGTAAAGACAGGCTGGTTTTGTACCACTGGACGCAGTCTTTCACCTCCCAAAGGTAAAAAAAACCCAGAGCAGAGCATAAAAATGGAGGTGGCTCCACATCTCTTTGCATGATGCTACAGAGTGGAGCTCCCTGTGTTGGTTTGTTATGATCAAAACATGTCTTGTTTTTGTGTGTGTGCATGCATATTCCTGCACATACCTCCGGAATATGAATATGATCCTGCAGCTGGGCAGATCTCCCGTTGGACACGTTAGAAAAGCGCTGCAGCATGGGGCTCATTTCCTCGAGATCAGCTGGATGGATGGTCAATATTCTGTTTATTTACCACTGGGTAAATCACCCCTCATGTCTCATCAGCTTCCACCTTTTAATTGAAATGTTGAAGCTGTTTTTGCCTCCTTAAAGCTGGTAAATGTGGCTACAACCCATGCTCTGACACATGACATCCTAAATAATTGATTCAAATGATGTGAAAAAAACAACCAAAGGCCATCTTCCCCCTTCTGCAGCTGAATCAAACCACACGTTGTTGTCTTTACGGTCTACCTTTGGTTACCTGTGGCAGACAGCAACCTGTACCTTTGCTGTTAAATGGCCATGTGTGATCAAACCAAGCCTTTCAAAACTCTGAAAGCAGACACGATCCATTCACAGTAATAACCAGTATACAACTACAACAAGGTGTTTTTACTCTTATGTCTAATCCACAGGGCTTTCCTTCACAAACAGGATGCATATTAAAGGGGCACTCCACCAGTATGACACATAAGTTCAATTTACTCTTTCTCTTACTTGATGTCTAATGTCTTCTGTGGATCTGGAGGAGCTTTGTCAAGTCTGCCCGTGGAATTCCATAATGACGTGCTATTTTGAAAAGAAAAGAATGTGATAGGATTTAAGTAGCCTATTTCTGAAACCTTAGTAATACACCAAGAGTACATATATCCCCCACCATAAACACATGCATGCTAGCAACTCCTACCATTGGCCTTAACGACGGTCTTGGCTACGGGATAGACCCTGAAATCAGCTCTAAAGTATCCAGAATTGAAAAATGCCTCGTCATTCAATACCCAATTGAATCTTGTCAGTTAGCCAATCAGCATGCAGCATGCTTATACCAAGATCTAATAATGTTTGTGATTGGCTGTTTATAGTTTCACGTCATAGAGACACTCAGGAAAAAGTCTACATTACACAGAGACGGGGCTCACGTAGTAGTTCAGTTCAAAGATTTGTGCCGTAGTGAGTGACATTGTAATTTATTTTTGTTAAAATTGATTTTAAAAAATTGGTATAGAAAAAAGTATGGTTTATGAACCTGTATCAAAGTCACGATTGGTATTGATACATTTTTGAACGATACCCAGCCCTAGTCTTGGCCACTGCCCCTAATCAAATAAGATGGTTTCATTCCAGAACATACACTCTTGTATATGTAAAATGTACTTGGTTTAGTTTAGTTGGTTTGGTTTAGATAACAGTGATAGTGATTGATTCACTAAACAAATACTTGGCGGATGAATTCATCTTTTATTACACACCATACTGTTGTATGTCGGTTTGGTTAAATATTCTTGTCATGAGAAGTGGCTCAGTGCATGCACCATCACGCCATATTGCCCCAGAACAGCCATAGCTCTGAAGCATGGTGCTACTGTAGATTCCTCTCTAACCACCTTGAGTTCAGGTGGTTAGAGAGGAATCTACAGTAGCACCATGCTACAGTTCATAGAGACTGAGTTCCATGTTGGTACGTCACTTTAAAGGCTCGATTGTTGGCTCCAAGCCACTTTAGTGTGAGCTAATCCTGGACCTGGAGTAGCTGGAGTAACTTCCCAATCATGTGACACTGTGCTGTCAATGCACCGACTAGTGAGCATGCACAGTAGTGGAAGAAGTATTTAGATCCTTGACTTAAGTAAAAGTACTAATACCACACTGTAAAAATACCCTGTTACAAGTAAAAGTCCTATATTGAAAATGTTACTTAATCCTCATGTTGTTCTCAGGTCAAATTGACCCATTTTCCTATATCAATGTCCTTTTTAATTCCCCAAAATAACATGATTGATTCCACACAACGTTCTTTGGCAAGTACAAATCTCTACTTTCATTAATTTTGGGGTGTCTTATTCATTTTTATAGCATTTGGAGAAATAAATTGAAGTGGTTTTGAAATAGTGTTGAGTAAAAGTTGACATATTCCAGTCTGTGATTATCCATCAACATCCATTCCTTTAATTTTAGTCTAAATAATTCCTGATTTCTGCTTTTCTAACTCAAACATTAGGTATCATTTCCTGATGAGGTTTATTGACCATAAATTCCAAAAATAACTGTAAAACTAAAGTTAATAAGTTAGTGTTACGTAGTGTTGAAAATGTCAAAAAAAGTGAGGCACATTGAAAAAAAGTGTTGAAAATGGGACAAAAACATAAGAAAAAGTTAAAAACATTGATTAAAAAGTATCAAGAAAAGTGTGGATTTTCAATGAATGAAAGTATCATCAGGAACATTTATTTATTGTATAAAGTACTCAATGCAGAAAAATCAATGATCCAAACAGTTCTGGAAATCAACTAAGTGTTTAATGTTCTCATCATTTCAGTTGGACTTGTAGGTTGTTATATTGTTGGCTCGTTTAATTTACAATAAACATTGTATTTTATAAAGTACATGTGTTTTATGGGCAAAAATCTTAATTAGTACAGTAGCTCAGTCCATAGGGAGTTGGGTTAGGAACCGGAGGGTTGCTGGTTCGGACTGTGGACCGATAGCTGGAGAGATGCCAGTTTACCTCCTGGGCACTGCCAGGTGCTTTTGAGCAAGGCACCGTACCATCCCCCCCACACAGACTCTGACATCTCTCCATTAGTGCATGTATAGGACCTGAGCATGTGTGTGTATGTCACTGTGTGTAGTGATTACTAACAGACAGAGTGTAAATTGTAGTTTTCCCACTGGGGATCAATAAACAGTATACATTGTTATATTATTAACTAAAGCTGTCAGATGAATACTTCTCTCTGAAATGTAGCGGATTAGAAGTAGAAAGTGGCATGGAAAGAAAAGAAGTAAAGTACAAGTGCCTCAAATTTGTACTTAATCACAGTACTTGAGTAAATGTAATAAGTTACATTTCACCACTGGGCATGTATTTCTTGTTAGAAAAAAAACACATGGATATCCGTCACTGAGCTGGATTACTGATGTGTGTTTACAATGGCATTTTGGGGATGGATTTTATGAGATTAAGAGGCCAAGTACTAGGTTGTCCACTCCACCAGAATTGAACTGAATATTTTGGGCCTTAATGTAACAATGCAACGGGATTGGTCAAAGTATCTCAGCAGCACGTTGCAAGATAGTGTTATATTTAGTCAATTTTCTTTTGTCTAAAAAAGTCTAAAGGAAAACCTACAGTTAACACTTTGGCAATGAGACACTCAGCAAGTGATGACAAAAGAGTCCAACAGATCCACAGCCCTGTGAAGATAACATCGTCATCAGATGTTCAGGGGGATTATTTACAAGTCTGTGCATGCCTCATCCAGTTCAGGAGGAAAGAGGGAAGCGGAGCCATTGGTTATGTCCTGCACGCCACTTTCTTTATCCTCCTCTCTGTTTATAATGCTCCACCACTAACTGCCACTGTAACTGTGCTCCCATGTCCATACAGCATATTCATCTACCTCACATGAGTGATGCTTTGTGCACACAGCCGATATGGTAAAGACAGAGACAGATGGAGCCTGATATCCTGGAGTAACAGCACATTTAGATCAATAGAGCACTGGAAACCTCAAAGCCTGCAGGTTAGAGATTTACACCTTCAATACACCTTCTGCGAGGCTGTGACACTCTGCTGTTTCCTGTGTCTGTAGAGGGCAGTGTGCATGACGCCAGCAATTATCTGCCCAGTCATGTAAGAGTTAGCAGTAATTTAATTATGCATTAACAACCAGCGGTGGAAGATGTATTTCAATTTTTACTGTAGTAAAATAACAATGCAAAAATACTCTGTTGCAGGTAAAAGTCCTTCATTCAAAACCCTACTTAAGGAGAAGTGGTAGTAGTTGTCATATAACCCTACATCAGAGTACTCAAATGTCTGTAGTACACTATTGTAAGGTTATATGAGGAAAATATCTAATTGTGGTTAGGTCGATTGTGATATAACTCACGTTATTATCATTATTATTATTATAATATACTTTAAAGATCCCATGACATGGTGTTCTTTGGATCCTTTTGTACAGACCTTCAGTGGTCCCCATACTGTATCTGAAGTTCTTTTATACACCCTTAGTGGTCCCTATACTGTAATCTGAAGTCTCTTTATAAGCCTTAGTGGTCCCCTAATACTGTATCTGAAGTCTTTTTATATAGACCTATGGTCCATAATACTGTATCTGAAGTCTCTTTATATAGACTTAGTGGTCCCTAATACTGTATCTGACATTCTTTTATATAACCTTAGGGTCCCTAATACTGTATCTGAGTCCTTTTGTAAGACCTTAGTGGTCCCCTATACTGTATCTGAAGTCTCTTTTATATAGACCTTAGTGGTCCCCTAATACTGTATCTGAAGTCTCTTTATATAGACCTTAGTGGTCCCTAATACTGTATCTGAAGTCTCTTTTATATAGACCTTAGTGGTCCCTAATACTGATCTGAAGTCTCTTCAGCCTTGGTGCAGAACTCCAGCCACTAGAGCCAGTCCCACAATGAGCTTTCCTTAGTATGTGCCACTTCTGAGTCTGTAGCTTTTGAGGAGGAGAGGGGGGGGCAAGGTGGAGGCTGGGGGTGTGGCCTTGACCACTTTGAGCGTTTGAAAGCCATGAGATCTCTCTCTCATGGGGTGGCCAAATTCTCTCGGCAGGCAAAGCAGAGAAAGGGGAGGTAACCTTCCTCTTATGACCTCATAAGGGGAAGATTCCAGATCGGCCCATCTGAGCTTTCATTTTCTCCAAGGCAGAGCAGGATACCCAGGGCTCGGTTTACACTTGTCACCATTTCTAGCCACTGGGGGGCCATAGGCAGGCTGGGGGAACTCATGTTAATGTTAAATAACCTCATAAAGGGAAATCTTCATGCCATGGGACCTTTAAGCACTTTATACCAGGACAAAGGAACTGCGCCGGGCTTTGAAGCCAATTTGACAGTAACAGCCAAATAATGGAATTACAACTTCTGGCCCATCACGTGATGCCTTCAGGCCCGAAAAGACTTTTTCCTGTAGATGTCTGTGAATCAGTCGTTACATTTTTTTTTAGCGTTACAACCCCCACATCAGAATCAGAATTTGATCCATTCTGTCTGAGAACATTTGGAAAGTCTAGAAGAGCGGCCCGATTTAATAATTTAATTCCCATTCAAGTTAGCAGAGCGCTATACGAGTGCACGTGCCTCCCTTCTTTGAAACTGCACCCTCATCAGAAGTTTCTACGCCTCTCAAAGGGTCACAATATACATCTGGTATATGTGAGATAAGTAAGTAAGGTGGCAAGGGAAATTGTTCTGCTTAACAAATTTGTATTTATTTCTCTCTTTCTCTAATCTTAGCTTTTTTGTCATTTTTTTATTGGACACTTTGACTCAAACTGAAATGAAACCACGTGAGAAGAACTAGAAACTGTTTTTGTGTTCCTTTTATTATCAAACAAGGTGTTGTATTCTATAAGTTTATAATTATGTATATTTTAATTAAGTAAAACCCAAATCTTTTAATTAGTAACACAGCAGATAAATGTAGTGGAGTTAAAAGTACAATATTTCCCTCTGACATGTAGTGGAGTAGAAGTATTAAGCAGAAGGAAAAATAAATATAATACTAGTAGTTTTGAAGTAAAACACCTCAAAATTGTGCACACTGTTAACAGCAAATGTAGTAGTAGCAATCAGATGTACCCTAAGCTACTGTATATTGTTATGTAATAGGAGTTAATTTGGTGGCTCCCAGGCAGCTGAGCTACTTGGCATCATTACTAAGAAGTGACTAATATTATATAACTAACTCTTGCTCAGCAGTGTTATTGTGGGCTTAACCGAGGGACACTTCATCAGTGCAAGCCTGGGACCTGAAACCCTTGACAGTTGTATATAGAAATCCTAGATTGAGTGTGTAACAAAGTCACGCTGATATAGATGTAAAAAGCTTTTTTTTTTTCTTGTTTGACTTTGCATTCCTAGATTGGTTCCTGCTGTCCGATCGAGCGGCCCTGCTGTAATTACTGCGCTCATGTTACTGAATCATTCAGTATTATTACATTACACCATGTCTAGCCGTGTTCGGCCAAATGTAGCACTTTATAACCCAAGTGTCATCTCCTTTCATTAATCTTATTCCTGCTAAGATCTCTCCGTGGACCTTGGCTTATCCTTCATCCCACAAGCAATGCATCCTGAAGGTTTGGGCTCAAACGTTAGCGCGCTGTTAAGCATCTCATTATTTTGCCAGACCAAGCAAATGATTCAGATTCGCCAGTTTATTCAACACAACACAAACATGATAACTTGATTATGTCAGAAAGTGATAGCTGAAGCTATTAACCACCCTGCTTAGCTCGGGTATTATTGCATTTTCTCTTTTCAGCTAAAGAAAAGATTTGTCGTGCAATGATATTGTTTCGCTTCAGAGAAAATGGATCATCAGTCTTCCTCTTATTATTTCTGTTTCACCATCTGGATGACATCTAAAGCATTACCTTGTGCATGAATAAAATACAAAAGGGAGTTTTATTTGTCAGTTTGACGCCCTGGAACAAAAAGACGGACTAAAGGATTGCCTTTCACTTCCCACCAGCTGTTTGTGTGTTTGTGATTGCAGGTCCGTCTCGTCATCAACGAGAAGGGTCTGGTGTGCGAGGAGAGGGATGTGAGCATGCCGCTGCAGGAGCACAAGGAGCCCTGGTTCATGAGGCTGAACCTGGGCGAGGAGGTGCCCGTCTTCCTCCACGGCGACACCATCATCAGCGACTACAACCAGATCATAGATTACCTGGAGAAAAACTTTGTGGGAGGTATGGTGCAGTAACAATGTGGTTCATTCATCTGAAAATGCTGTTTCTCTTCATGTTAAACTTTGATTTAAAAAAAAAAAAACATGACTCAGAGGCACAGACAGAGTCTTGCTTTACGGCTTTGGAGCAACGAGTCATGACAGGTCTGTCAAGCTTTTTTCTACATGCTGGAGGTGTGTGCATGGGGTTGGAGTAAGAGCAATACTCAGCCTTTAGAGGGTACTGTCTGTTGTCATCTTTCCAAAACCAAACTGTTGTGGGAACCCAGTGTGCAGACTGTCACTGCCCAATGTGAGGAGAGTGCAGATTTGAGTCGTGCATGCTTCACTTTGCAACAAGTAGCATATAAGATGCTAATGAGAGACTTCTGTAATGTCAACACAGTAAAAATTGACCTACGTAACCAAGTTGGTTCACTGCTAGCTTAGCTACAAGTTAGCATCAAACACAACAGAGGCTGTCAGTTGAATGGTGTTTTAAGCTAACGTTAGCAATCAGTCAGCCAGAGATAGCTACGTTTTTGAAACGATTCCCATCTTCTGTTGTTGTTAGTAATGAGAGAAGTTTATTATTTCATGGATTTCTCAAATTTCAGTGTGACAGTTATGCCATAAACCGTTTACATCTGAGCATGCGCGACTCAAATCTGCACTCGCCTCACATTGGGCGGTGACACAAAGGCAGGTTTAAACTGTTAATTAAATAAATAAAAATAAATGGTGATCTTAGTAAAACTGGTGGCTGAGGCTGGTGAGGCAGAAGAGCAGGTGGAACTTGCTTGGCTTACTTGTCTTAAAGCATGGGTCTCAAACTCGCGGCCCGGGGGCCAATTGCGGCCCGCGGGATGATATTTTGTGGCCCCCTACTTGACATCAAAGTTAAGTGTTAGTGCGGCCCGCGCGTTCTGAAACTTTTTGTCATTGCGCTTGTCACTTATGGGCTACCGTAGTAGTCTCCTGACAGCGGCGTAACGGTTGTCAAGCTAGCTAAGTGCCCTTTGCGGCAAATGCCTGAGGTTTGACAGTGTGATGTCTGTTGTTGTGAAATGCACCAACCATATCAGATCTAGGGGCTTAAAGCACCGGCAGTTCCACGCCCTGTTTGGAGGAAATAGAGGGTTTTTTTGGAATACTTGATGTGGCCCAGCCCAACCCAGACTCTACTTCCAGCGGCCCCAAGTAAGTTGAGTTTGAGACCCCTGTCTTAAAGGCTCTTACACTCCAACCCAACGGCCGAGTTTCGGTAGAAAAGCCAGTGGGACTGCCTCGGGACACACCGATGCCACGCCGAAAGGGAAGGGACATATTTTTTTTTAAATACGCACATAGCTGAATATGATCCAGCAGCTGGGCAGATCTCCCGTTTCTTGAATGACAGCAATTGCAATTCTTACACATTTGATGACGGGGTTTTCGGGGCAGATGCCTGGTTTGCGTTGTTGCTTACAGAGAATACAAGGCTGCATTCTTCACCCAGTTTGTGAAGCGGGACTAGCAAAGACAATTGGAAGCCATCACTCCCAGGCCATCTGTCGTCCTTGTACAGAGTGTGTACTGTGCTGTGAAACTCTAAGTGGTTGCGACAATGTCTTTGCAGCAATGTCACCGACATGAACTCTGATTAGATCCGTTGAAATTAGAGGGATCGCTTGGGGGGCAACTTGTGGCAAACAACAGACAGCTAAAAACAGGAGAGAGAGAATTTAACGAATAAAATAGGTAAAAATGTGTCAATATGTGCAATGTGGTGCGGCCGGATTGGCTCGGTGGGTAGAGCAGGCGCACGTGTACTGAGAGGTTTGTGCCTTGGTGCAGAGGTCAAGGGTTCAAATCCAACCTGTGAGGGTTTCCTGCGTGTTTTCCCCCTCTTTCCCCTATCCTGTCAAGTAAAGGCAAAATGTATATCTATATATATGTGCATTGTGAGACAGTGACTCTGGTTCAGGCGTAACAGCCACGAATGTCATCCACTGTCTGTGCAGTTCTAAGAGCAAGCAAACGTTACGATGGATACACCGTGTCCTGTGATCTATGTGGGTGGCATGTCCTTTAGATCCCTCGGTTGAGAAATTATGCCATTATGTAATGTCCTGCCAGCCTCATACCAGTAAGGTCTGAGGAATGCTGGCCCATAACTGGAGAACTCTCTTGTCTTGGGTTAGTTTGTGGTCACAGGTTGGGAGCAGCGGTGCTTGAAAGCTTGGCAGATGATGTGGTTCACTGCTTGGTCAGTAATGAAAGGCTAGAAGCCATCGGCTGCCTCTGGTGTTTAATGTCTTGTTGTCTTTCATTTGATCTGTTTGATAGTGTGCTGCATTAGACTGACTAGACCCCACCCACCTGCACGTTTAATTCTCTTGCTTCGGTTCACAATTTTGCGGAAACCAATCACAAACTGGCTTATCTATCTGGCGAGCTATTGGCGGGTTTAACATTATGACGATAGCAAAACAACCAAGCAGCTTCTTGGTTACATTCAACATAGTGGTCGCCGAACGCCACCGAAGCTCAGCAACCCGTTGATGCTGGCTACTGTCGCTTCTATGTCACCTGCATCGTTGGCATGATTGGTTGAAGGACTGTCCAATTGCGTACAGAGTCATTTGAACTATGCCAAAATACAGAGCTGATCCCCCAGACTAACGCTCAATCTCAAATCTATTGAGCTTGGCTTGGTCTGCTGATAGCCAGACTAGTAGACTAGACTAGACTAGTAACTGCATTATATGTATGGGGCAGCTGTGGCTCAGTGGAAGAGCGGTTGCCTGCCAATCGGAAGGCCAGGGGTTCAGACTAGAAAAGGAGAGTTATATAGTCCTCATAGATCCATGGGACAAGAAAGCGGAAGGTGTGGGGCATCAGGCCGAAGTAGAAGAACTCCCTAATGAATGCTGGCAACTTGTGCTGCAGCTGGCTGGAAAAGTGCAGATGTCTCAGAAGAGGCTCTTATACCGGTACTCTACTTGACTACTTCACAGTGTTGTTGCAGCAGAGGCCTCTCACTGTGTGAAAAATATTTGCTCTTATATTCTGTAATGTGCATCACTGTCTCCAAGACAGTTTGAACTAGGGCTGCTCGATTATAGAAACTTATAGTTGCAAGAAAAGGTATGTGAACCCCTTGGGATCACGCAGAGTTTTGCATGAATTGGTCATGAAATAGAACAATAGAAAACCACATGTCTGCTGAAAATACTACACAAACATTAGATGTTGCCATGGTTTAATTGAACATAACATGTAAACATTCACAGTGCAGGGAGGAAAAAGTGTGTGAACCTTTGGGCTTAACTGGTTGAACCTCCTTTGGCAGCAATAACCTCAACCAAACGTTTCCTGTGGTTGCAGATCAGACCTGCACAACGATCTGGAGTCATTTTGGACAACTCCTCTTCCCAAAACTGTTTCAGTGTTGCAATATTCTTGGGATGTCTGGTGTGAATTGCTCCCCTTAAGGTCATGCCACAGCATTTGAATCGGGTGGAGGTCAGGACTCTGACTGGGCCACTCCAGAAGGCGGATTCTGTGCTGTTGAAGCCATTTTTTTTGTTGAATTACTTGTATGCTTTAGGTCATTGTCCTGTTGCATCACCCATCCTCTGTGGAGCTCCAGTTGGCGGACAGATGGTCGAAAGTTTTCCTGCAAAAGGTTTTGATAAACTCTGGAATTCATTTCCCCATCAATGACAACAATCCGTCCTGGCCCTGAGGCAGCAAAGCCCCCCCAAACCCTGATGCTCCCTCCGCCATGTTTTACACTGGGGAGGAGGTTTTGATGTTGGTGTGCTGTTCCTTTTTTTCTACACACATAGTGTTGTGTGTTCTTCCCAAACAACTTGATTTTGTTTTTATCTCCACAATATATTTTGCCAGTAGTGCTGTGGACTATCAGGTGCTCTTTTGCAAACTTCAAATGTCCTGCAGCATTTTTTTTGGACAGCAATGGCTCCGTGGTGTCCTCCCATGTACTCCATTGTTGTTTAATGCCTTATTGTAGATGTGTCAACAAAAATGTTAGCATGTGTCAGAGATTTTTGTAGGTTTTCAGCTGACAATCTAGGATTCTTCTTTACCTCATGAAGCATTCTGCGCTGTGCTCTTGCAGTCATGTGTACAGGACGACCACGCCTAGGGAGAGTAGCAACGGTGCTAAACTTTCTCCATTTGTAGACAGTCTGTCTCACCGTGGACACATGGACATCAAGGCAATTGGAGACAGTTTTGTAACCCTTTCCAGCTTCATGCAAGTCAACAATTCTCGATTGTTGGTCTTCTGAGAGCTCTTTTCTGCGAGGCATGGTTCACATCAGACAGTGCTTCTTGAAACCAGTAAACCTAAAAGAGGTGTGTGTTTCTAAAGGGCAGGACAGCTGTCAGCAACACGTCCAATATCATCACACTGACACACTGACTGGAGTCAAGGTTGGCGCACTCCTGGCTCCAATCAGCTCTTGAAGAGGTCATTAGGCGAGGAGTTCACATACTTTTTCCTCCCTGCACTGTGAATGTTTACATGTTATGTTCAATGAAACCATGGCAACATCTGATGTTTGTGTAGTATTATTGTCAGCAGACTGTGTTTTTCTATTGATGTGACTTAGATGAAGTTCAGAGCACATTTTGGGACCAATTCATGCAAAACTCCACGTAATCCCAAGGGGTTAACATACGTATTTTTGCAACTGTATTATCCCCATTATTTTGATCAATGTTGAAATCATGATTATTTGACACGATTACTCATTTTCTTTTGGAAAGATGTTGCGTTTATTGAAGGGAAAAAAACTGTGAAACAGCTTAACAAATCAAAAGTAAAAACACTTAGAACTGGGACATTGCTCTTAATACTTTTCCAATACTTGTATGTGATCATAAGGAAAATTTTGATTAATTGCACGCCCTAATTTAATCACTGGGTTGCTCATCATTTAGTTGCTGATGTGATATTTCCCCCACAGTGCTGCAGCAGACCCCCCAGAGGACCACTGCATGCGGCCCAGGTCGGGCATGCAGGTCCTGGGACTGATTACTCAGCTCTCTGGAGCTGTGCCAGGTGCAGCTCCACCCTTCTGCAAGCTTCTCCGTCTGCCCAAACATCGGCAGGCAGGCAGCCAGCTGACTGGCTCTTTTGTCAGCGATGCTGCACCTGAGTCTGGCCGGCTGTCACCTTGCACACAGATAAAAGCTCCGCCTGCTCTGCTAACCTGTTATTCTGTGTCTCAGCAGCAGGGCATTACGATCAACGGCATCCAAGACTTAGGACAGTGAAATAAAGAATGCTTGTTAAAGGAGTCGTTCAACATTTTGGACATTTTGGCATCTGTCCAAAAACCAAAGTGTAAAAAGTGTTTGTATCATGGCGTCTAGGTTGATAAGAAGGTTGATCCCACGCTCATATCTGTCTGTTTAAAGGAGAATTACAGTCGATTTCAACAAGTAGCTCTGTTGTCTGTAAATGTGGAGTGCTGATTGATGTCCTGAATGTAGCACGTGGTCTGAGGATTGAGGTTTGACAATTGTAAGTTGTCTATCTAGAGATTTTGTCTGTCTATAGATTTTGACAATTGGATGTTTTTTTTAGTAAACGTGCCAAAGCGATTGAGAAAAACTGTATTAGGCATGATAGATAGATAGATAGATAGATAGATAGATAGAAAAGGATAGATGTAGATAGATAGATTGTTAAAAAGATAGAAAATAGATGGGTAGGTAGATAGATATATAGATAGATAGATAGTAGATAGATTGTTAAAAAGATAGATAGAAAATATAGATAGTTTTGAAAAAGATGATATATAGTATAAATATAGTTTATTTAAAAAGATAGATATATAGATAGAAAGTGATGTATCCCATAGGATAATGTTATAGTGTTAGATGATTTTATAGATAATAGTAGATAGATAGATGATAGATGATAGAGGATGGGGTGAGAGAGATTAGATAGATAGAAGAATGTTGGGTGATAGATAGCATTGATTGACCCCAAGATGTAGATAAGGATTGATGTACATACCCAAACAATTATTTAAAAGAACGGTGCAGGTAGTAAATTAAATATCAAAATTACAAAACAATCAAATATCAAAGCACTGGTACTAATATAGAGTGCATTCATCTTTTCATCTAACTCTCTGTGAGAAAGCAAATATTTATTTATTTACCCGCTGCTCTATTTATATATTTCCCAAAATATCGAACTATTCCTTTAACCTGAGCAGCAGCAGATAAACAGAGCAGCGGGTCAGCCGGCCCAGGGTGACCTAATGACCCTGTTGGGTTTTCTTCACCTGGATTGGGCTTGGAGTCTCATTTGGGGTTAATAAGTGTTTTTAGGTTAAATCTGTTTACTTTTCCACTCAACGTAAATTCTCAGAAGCTCGTAAGTCTCCAGGAGATGTTTTTTTTCCCCTTTCAGAATGCCTGGGTGTTGAAATGTCAGGCTTTGTGAAACGTGACTGCTGGTGTGTTGCAGAGAGCGAGAGGTGTCATCTGTTACCAGGTTACCGGGCCATGTGTTGTTGTCTATCTGACAGCTGAAGCAGGAGAATCGGTTATTTTTGGGGGAGTTACATGCAACAGTGGTTGCTTTGAAACCTCAGGTGTTCTGGAAAGTTCATGAAAATATACCAAGAATAAGACAAACTGTGCTGGCTTTATTTACACTGTAAACATGTTTTTCTGAGCCTGTTTTTGTCCTCAGAGAGCCGTGACGAGCTTCTTGAGCTACATTTGAGTATTTTCTCTGTATTGCTTGTTTTGACATCGATGTCTCGCCCGCAGACGCGGTGGCTCAGCTGGTTCCTGATGCAGACTCGCCCCTCCACGACCGAGTGCAGCAGTACCGCCAGCTGCTGGACGGTCTGCCCATGGACGCCTACACACACGGCTGCATCCTCCATCCGGAGCTCACCACCGACTCTATGATCCCAAAGTACGCCACCGCAGAAATACGTAGTAAGTGATGCCACCTAAACATTGTGTGTAGGCAGGATTGGTTATAATTCTGCATTAACTAGAAGAAGAACAGGGTAGATGTTTTGTATTTAAATAAATATACAAAACATCCGTATATATACAAAACATGTATATTTATATATACACACACACACACACATTTTTATATAATATATATATAATATATATATATATATATATATATACACATACACACAGTATGTGTGTGTATATATATTGTATGTATGTATGTGTGTGTATAATATATATATATATATATATATATAGTATATATATAATATATATATATATATACACAGGCCAAAAGTTTGGAACTGCAAACCCTTGTTCTCTCAATGAGCTTCATGAGGTCACCTGAAATGGTTTCTCTTCACAGGTGGGCCTTGTCAGGGTTAATTAGTGGAATATCTTGCCTAATTAATGGGGTTGGGACCATCAGTTGTGTTGTGCAGAAGTCAGGCTGCTACACAGCCGACAGCCTATTGGACGACTGGTAGAATTCATATTATGGCAATCAGCTAAGTGAAGAGAAACAAGTGGCCATCATTACTTTAAGAAATGATGGTCAGTCGGTCCGGAAAATTGCAAAAAACTTTGTGTCCCCAAGTGCAGTCGCAAAAACCATCAAGCACTACAACGAAACTGTCTCACATGAGGACACCCCCCCCCCAAGAAGGAAGACCAAGAGTCACCTCTGCTGCTGAGGATAAGTTCATCTGAGTCACCAGCCTCAGAAATCACAAGTTAACAGCAGCTCAGATTAGAGACCAGATGAATACCACACAGAGTTTTGGCAGCATACACATCTCTAGACACATCTCTCTACACAACTGTTAAGAAGAGACTGCGCAAATCAGGCCTTCATGGTCAAATAGCAGCTAGGAAACCACTGCTAAGGAGAGGCAACAAGCAGAAGAGATTTGTTTGGGCCAGAAACACAAGGAATGGACATTAGACCGGTGGAAATCTGGGCTTTGGTCTGATGAGTCCAAGTTTGAGATCTTTGGTTTTCAATCGTGTCTTTGTGTGACGGAGAAAAGGTGACTGGATGGATTCTACATGCCTGGTTCCCACCGTGAAGCATGGAGGAGGAGGTGTGATGGTGTGGGGGGGCTTTGCTGGTGACAATGTTGGGGATTTATTCAAAATTGAAGGCATACTGAACCAGCGTGGCTATCACAGCATCCTGCAGCGGCATGCCATCCAGTTTGCGTTTAGTTGGACCATCATTTATTAACAGGACAATGCCCCCAAACACACCTCCAGGCTGTGTAAGGGCTATTTGACCAAGAAGGAGAGTGATGAAGTGCTGCTCCTCCACAGTCACCGGACCTGAACCCAATCGAGATGGTTTGGGGAGAGCTGGACCGCAGAGTGAAGTCCAAAGGGCCATCAAGTGCTGGGCATTCTGGGAACCATGTTAGGTGACGACCTCTTGAAGCTAATCAAGAGAATGCCAAGAGTGTGCAAAGCAGTAATCAGAGCAAAGGGTGGCTACTTTGAAGAAACTAGAATATAAGAAATGTTTTCAGTTATTTCACACTTTTTTGTTAAGTACATAATTCCATATGTGTTCATTCATAGTTTTGATGCCTTCAGTGATATCTACAATGTAAACAGTCATGAAAATAAAGTGTGTGTGGTGTGTGTGTGTGTGTGTGTGTGTTCAGGACACCTGGCCAACGCTGCGACAGAGCTGATGAAGTTGGACCATGAGGAGCCCCAGCTGACAGAACCGTACCTGTCAAAGCAGAAGAAGCTCATGGTGAGTTCCACGTGTTCATTAATGGGATTAAAATGCATTCATTTATTACACGTCCTTGTTATGTATTGTAATGTTGTGTATATGTAAGGGAGACGCAACACTTATTATACTTATACTGAATCCCATCATATTTTACCTGAAATTTCCATTAATTCATGCATGTCTGACAGAATGAAGTTATTTTAATGGGACTCAAAGGGGGAATAATGGTTTGTAATGAACCCTCTTAACATATTACAGTCCTATAAATACTCCTACATTTGGGAAGAAAGAAATAGCATCTTTGTTGAAAAATGTGGATCCTTTTAAGTTACAAATTAAGGGGCAGCTTTAATATTATTATCTAAATCAACAAAACTTTAGCCCAAACCAGGGCTTAAATCCCTTAAATGTCATTCATTTGCTCCTGAAAATCTTTCCGACCCATGAACAGTACAGGAGCACAGACATATAATAAAGGAGATTGTATTTTGACAGCTCTGTTGGCTTATTTACCTCCTGAATATGGTGTGATAGACAAACCCTCCTCAAGTCAAACTTGTCTTTGTTAGATTTTAACACAGATAATTGAATTTTCAAGTCTAGCTGAGGGAAATGTCAGCCTTCAGCAGTTACCTTGCATTGCTGAAGAGCTGAAAAATGAAAATGGATGCTCTGTAGCATGCCAACTCTGTAACACTGTACCCTTGCCCTATATACAGCTCATATTCCCTGGAAAAATATATCCCTGTGCACTGATTTAATCAGCTGGTTCGCCAGTGCTGTGTAAACATGTGGTTTTAAATCGATGAGGCAGAGATGATGCGTGTCAGCATGGTTAGCGCCGGGCATGGCAGCGTGTTGATTGGTTGATTGATCCTCCACTTTGACTGAATTATCTCAACAACTATACACTGGGAAATCAGCAAAGCATTAGAAGGCTCTCTGGCTGTTTGAGTCTTTTCTTGTCAGCTCCGCCGTCTGTCACCACGTCCGGATTTGAAGCGGAAAGGCTGCGGCCATGACAACAGCTGAAGTCACGAGGACCCACGAGATCTCGCAAATTCACGCATGATCGCACGATATAACAGGATGTAGTCGCTATAAACAGAACCAGAACACCTCTGACCTGTTGACTTTAGGCCTGTCTCTGCCCATTGTGACATTTTCAAGGTGTAGTGCAGGGAAATGTGATCCGCCGTGAGCACGGTGTATTTTATTTTGAAAAGGATGTTTTAGTTTGTTTCTGTGCTCGACTTCCTGTCACGCACAAACTGCCTTGTGCTGAATTGCTGCCGTTCCGCAGCTGAAGCCGACTTCTCACACGGGCCAAAAACATCAGGCGGGACACCTCACACACCGGACACTCCCTGTTAACCCCCCCCCCATCAAGCGGACTGAGAATCCCCAGCACAGGCACACATAGACTCTGGATCAGTTTCTTCCCCAGAGCAGAACATATTACAGAAATCATCCACACACATGAAGAGTTTTTATATATGTATGTGTGGATGTGTGAGGGGGTTAGGGATGTGTGTATGTTTGTATTAATTACATACACATACATTGTGTATATATACACTGTATGTATATTTGTTTTTACTTTTTTACTATTTGGAGAGGATGTGTCCAACAGAATTTCGTTGTATTGTATACAATGACAATAACAATAATAATAATTCAACAGCCTGCTGAGAATATAACAAAAATAGTGCTTGAGTTGGCAGTGCACGATGCGACGTGGGGAAAAAATTGCCGTGGTTATTTGCGACAGGAAAATGTATACTGGGGAGCAGAGACGGATTGTGATAAGGAAAAGGAGACTGGCTGTCTCTGTCGACCAGCACACAAAGGACATTCATAAAAGGAGCGTCTGACGGCTTTGATGACTGTCATCCGAAGACATAAAGGACTGCTCTGCCTGTTTCTTCAACATGCTTTCTGTCCCAAATCGGGTCAAACTCGTGAGTGTAACCAACACTGCTGCCAAATGGATCGGTCTCCCTACACCTACACTCTGAGAGCTCAATGTCAAAGTAGAGCCTGACATCATATTACAGTATATTAGGCATTTCCCCATATATTGGTATCAGCATTTATAATGACAAATAAATGATTCTGATAAACAAATGTTTAAAAATAAAAACGGACGGTCAACCATGTTATGAGCATTGGCGTTGCATAGTCTGTCCACCAGAGGACGCTCTACAACGTCCCTGTTAGTGATGGCGTTGCATAGTGTGTCCACCAGAGGACGCTCTATAACGTCCCTGTTAGCGATGGCGTTGCATAGTGTGTCCACCAGAGGACGCTCTACAACGTCCCTGTTAGTGATGGCGTTGCATAGTCTGTCCACCAGAGGACGCTCTACAACGTCCCTGTTAGTAATGGCGTTGCATATTCTGTCCACCAGAGGACGCTCTACAACGTCCCTGTTAGTGATGGCATTGCATAGTCTGTCCACCAGAGGACGCTCTACAACGTCCCTGTTAGTGATGGCGTTGCATAGTCTGTCCACCAGAGGACGCTCTACAATGTCCCTGTTGGCAACACTGTTTATTTTTTGTTATTGTGTTTTTGTTCAAAGGACTTAAAGTTTCATATCTTAAGTTTGTATTTTTATACATTTTATTTATCAAAACTTTAATATATTTTGATGTTCTGTTGTGACAATAAAATAAAATTTTATCATATTATTTTAGTGAGAACTCAAAACGACAAATAACTAATGTTAGGGAAATCTGTTCATGTTTTGCTACACGTTTCTGGATTTGTTTTTTTTAAATATATATATAGTGGCCAATATATCTGCATATTGGATTTCTAAATTACCAACTATTCGTATTGGCCTTAAAAATCCTTTATCGGTCGGGCTCTACTTCAAAGCCATCACATGTATCGCAACCACAATAGCACAGGACAAGACCCACCCACTCAACAGCAGCTTCACCATTCTGTCCTCTGGTATGTTTTTGGGTTTTTCTGTAAGCGCGCTGTCCATAATGTACAGAATTTGATCTTTAGGACAATAAAGTCTAAAGTCTAGTGCAGCTGTGTAGCCAATATTATACAATACCGTCTTGTTAGACACAGCAACAATCAATGTCTCCTCCATTTTGGCTCACTGAGAAAACTACAGCCAATGACAGCCAAGTGGGGTCAACACACACACACTTCTTTGCTGTTTGGTTGCAGCTGCTAGTCAAAAGATGGAGTCCATGTGACGCGTGCATGCAAATTTGTGACTTTGCTTTGCCACCAGAAGTTTTATGCATCCCTCAACTAACGTAGAATGGAAGTGAATAGGAGGCCAGTAATCACCAATGAGGATTTGGTGCATGTGTGACTGGGCCCTCAGTCTTGTTTATGTCTCCATGGCTATAACACATCAGTTATTTATCATTTCCTTTAATTAACATGGGTACTGTACTGGGGGAGTCTTACATATTTTTAGCCCAGTTATGCATGCTGGTTTGCCTCTTTCTGTATTTTTTAAACCCTTTCTTAAATGATTGCCAGGCAAAAATCTTGGACCATGATAATGTGAACTACCTGAAGAAAATTCTGGGGGAGTTAGCCATGGTTCTAGATCAAGTGGAGGCTGAGCTGGAGAAAAGAAAACTAGAGTATCAAGGTATGAATCAGGACTATCTTTAATCCTAACAGAACCAAAAAGTGTTTCCAACAATGTCTGAGGAGTTTTTTCTTCTTCTTCTTTTCCTTCCCTTGCAGGTCAAAAGTGTGAGTTGTGGCTATGTGGACCTGAATTTACACTAGCTGACGTCTGCCTCGGTGCCTTGTTGCACAGGCTCAAGTTCTTGGGACTTTCCAAGAAATACTGGGAGGACGGCAGCCGACCCAACCTGCAGTCCTTTTTTCTGCGTGTGCAAAAACGCTACGCTTTCCGTAGGGTCTTGGGCGACATCCACACAACGCTTCTGTCAGCGGTCCTACCCAACGCCTTCCGGATGGTAAAAAAGAAGCCCCCGTCCTTCTTCGGGGCCTCTTTTCTCATGGGCTCGCTGGGAGGGATGGGCTACTTTGCCTACTGGTATTTAAAAAAGAAATACATGTAGTGAATGCCGTCTTGTTGTGTTAAATGTCTGTGTATTTGTGTGATGTTTCAACTTTTTCTGTAACGTTTTATGACTGCAGGAAAACATAATGAATCTATATAGAGAACACTATTACTTACCTGGGTGAACAAAGAATATTAAAACATTCCATGATAAGAAATTCTTGACAGCACATTTTCTGGTAATCAAGGCCTTCATCGAGTTTAATTTCTTGCGGCCGGCAAGTCCTTGTTCAACTTTTTGTTGGCGGCATGCATCGGTTCTTCTTGTCCGGAAAACTTAAAGAAGAAACCCCGACAAAATGTTGTATACAGTACCACCTAACGGGTTAACTGACCTTCGCATGCCACTATTATAGCCATAACTCATAGCTGCTCTTCGCTCCTACGTCGGCCTGAGGTTTAAACCAGTAAAAACCGAGGGGAAATGTTCCGTGACAAATACTGTCTGAGAAGTGCTGTGCTGCCAGAAACTGCCAGAAGAAATGATAAATGAATGAAGGAAAAGTTCAAGAGAGTAGCTCGACATTTTGGGGAAAATTGCTTATTTACCTTCTCGCTGGGACAATATATTGATACCACTCTCACGTCTGTCTGTTAAATATGATGCAACACTGTAATTTCCCATGTTATTGGGATCAATATCTATCTATCTATCTATCTATCTATCTATCTATCTATCTATCTATCTATCTATCTATCTATCTATATACAGCCAGGAGATGGCTAGCTTAGCTTAGCATAAAGACTGCATACATACAGCATACAGACTGCAACAGGAGGAAATGGCTAGCCTTCTGAAAAACATAATCCCATTAATCTTTAACAAAACTTAAGATACTATGTCTGTATGTTAAATTTTAAGCTAAAGCTATTAGTCGGTTAGCTTAGCTTAGCATTAATACTGGAAACGAGGGCTAACAGCAAGCCCCAGTTTGACCCAAGAATAGGCCTATGTCACACTTCCTGCTTCCGGAACGCGAAAAAAGTACTCAGAACTTCCTGTCAACAGTCTTTCTCCATAAAGTTTTAGATTATCAGCCATAACGTCTAAACCGCCCGACGTGGACTGACCACGAGCTACGTGGTCGTGAAGCGAAGGTTTCCGCCCCTGTAGAAGCTAGAAGTCTGTATGACATCAACCTTGTTTTAGGAAAAGCATGTTTTATCCACGATCTTATGGAGAAAAACTACACTAGCCACAATCCTCAGCACAACAGCGATGTCTCTAATTGATCCAACTCGCTGTTACCATAGAAACATTTACCGTACCTGGGAAACCGCAAACAACTAGAGTGAGCTTAAACCATTGAATCCTCTGATAGTTCCTTCACACGGTCTTGTCCCTTTTGCCTGCTCTCACGTATCCTGGCCTACAGCTCCAGAGATAAGAGCTGTGAGACGGCCTTCACAGAGGAGGGACAGAACAAGTTCCGGTTCAGCCGAGGACCGAGGACCGAGGACCGAGGGGCTGAGGGGCTGAGGGGCCATCAAATAAGGGACACGGGATGCAGCCCAGGACTCTTCCTAGAGCTGGCTGCCTGGCCAAGCTCAAAGAAACCGCTCAAAGATGATCGAGACAAACGGGTCTAAATGTGATATTTCAATTTTCCTTCTTAATCATTCAATAATCATCATAATAATCAGTAATTATGGGGTATTGAGTGTAGACTGATGAGAGCAAAATGCATTTAAACAACTTCAGAACAAGGCCTCGACATAATATGGGACAAAAGTGAAGGGCTCTGAATACTTTTATGAATGCACTGTATATTTTTCAGGAAATATTAGAATATTCATGACAGTCACAAAAGGGGGCTGGCTTTTTACCCCCCCCCCCCCCCCCATCTTCATGCTTAAGCTAATCTAACAAACTGCATTAAATTGAACCGACAGACACGAGTGGAATTGATCTTCTCATCCAACTTTTGGCAGGAATGCGATTAAGTGGATATTTCGCAAAATGTCAAACTATTCCTTTAACTGCCTGTACACCCTACACTACACACAGTAAACACAGACACACTCAGTATTTTTAGAGCACCACGGATCACAGCGCTCACACTGGGTCCACTGTCACCGTCTTGGTCGCCGTGCAGGAGTTCACACGTTACTAAACTTATTGGTACAACTGGTAGTCAAATTGTAAATTCTGCATCTATGGCACAGTAGTGCTGCTTTAGGTTTAGGATGTATATTTCATTGCATGGGTCTTATTGTGTAACCATTTTGTGACAGATGGACACTCCCCGGAGGCAGAATTTATGATCACTACCGAACAAAACCACCGATTTTCTTAACCCTCCTGTTTGTCCTCGGGTCAAAATTGACCCCTTTAAAAAATGTCTATATCTGAAATATGGGGTTCTTTTTAACCAAATGACCACAAAAAATGGGTTGGATTCCTTACAATGCTCTTTTTTAACCCAAATATTAGGTACAATTCTACATAAATGAGGGTTATTGACCATGAATTGCAAAAAATAGTGTAATACTAGTAGGTGGTGTTTGTGAAAACTAAAAAAAAGTCTGAAAAAGGGACAAAAATGTCAAATTTTGATGTGTTTTTTTAACCCGGGAGGACAACACAAGGGTTAAACGTTCTCTTGCTAATTGTTACCTTTGAAGCACCTGCACCGTACAGTGGCTTGGAGACGGTCCCTCAGTATTACTATCAATACTGAGCAAAAGAAGGAAATCGCTGGATTTTACTGCTGTGTGTGTGTGTGTGTGTGTGTGTGTGTGTCGCCGACTCCTCCCGACAGATTGGTTTTACAGATAGATATTTTTAATTACACCGTCCTGAATTTTAAATGAGCTCCAAGGTTAAATAGGGGGAATGGGAGGAAAAGCTAACCCCCCCTCCCCAAGCCTTGCCAGCTGTCTTGTTGTTGGTGTACTTTTCTCGCTCCACCCTCTGTTCACCCTAAACAGGAGCCTTTCTGCTTTTTTTTTTCCTTAGTCAGCCCTCCAGGGTTTAACATCTTATAATTCTCAATAACTCATTATGTCAGGTACTGGCTAGGGTTATAAGCTGCTTTGTTTTTTTTTTTTATGGCTCATTATACAGACAATTCTTGCATTAAGGACTCAGTGTTTCTGCACAGCTTAAGCCTTGCATAATGGAGGTAGTTTCACTTGTTTCCAGTTACCGGTCTCTGCAGGCGGTGGTTAGCTGCCGCCGTGGCAGACAACGCTGAACCAAAGACGGCGATCAATGCTCCTTTAATAGCAGCGTCTCCTTGTTCTGTCACATGACTCGCATCTGATAAGAAATCTGATTTTCATGGAGAAAACAGAGGCGTAGAAGCTGTAGTTCATTGAGTTCAGGATCATGTTTGCTATGGAGAGTGCAGTTTGGAAAGCAGAGGAAGCGGGGAGGTTACTAGGTTACTGTTTTTGCATGAGCAGCAGTGATGTAAATGGTACAAAAGATTTGGGAATATATATATATATATATATCTGAATATGCGTCTGAACTGTGCCAAGTTTTGAAGTAAGCAAGAGGACACAAAAGCTCAAAGTACTATTTCCTGTTGCAATTTAAACATGAGCTTCATTGTTATTTATGTTGACTTTTTGATTCTCATTCACTTATTCTGTTAATTGACATGGGGGGGGGGGGTCAGAAAGACTTTGCATTATCATTGTGACTGCTTCTTCTGAGGGGCTGGATCTGTACTTCTTTGAACACACACAAAGAGTTCAAGTCAAATCCCAGTTGTGATTTTGTGGCCATTATAATTCACTATAGTATTTTTTACTTTTTATTTTTCTATATGCATTTATTTATGGTGCTTTTTACGATGTTTGTTCATAAGCCTTAATTTATTCAGTTGCCATCAATGACAAATAAATAATGAAAATGGAACACACAGATCCTGGTTTTTATTTGAGCAAAACCCGCCACAAAGACGCACACAACGCTAGAAAACGTATTTGCTTGTGACGTTGTAAATGAATATTCTTTCAAAAATACTGCTAGGATTTATGTACTGAAGTTTCCTCGAATCCCCCATTGTAGGATAAGGCTGGTGTTACTCTACATCACAATTGTTAAATTCCACAAAAAACAAACCCCAGACCCACATTATTTAATACTTCCTCACCTTGTCTGCAGCCAAAAGCCCATTGGTTCTTTACACATAACACACGTTCACTTTTCAAAATAAAAGTAATTTTCTGGCAGCTGGGCACGGCAGTCTTTAGGAAATGTTACTAAAACGGGAGTAAATAGTGCATTTATTGGGGACTATTTCCAGAAGTGGATTAATACATATTTGGTAATCTAGTGAGGATTTATGGCAGCAGAACGGTGTATGTGAGACTGGAAACAAACAGAGCCCATGCTCATCATTTATGTATTTTTAATAGTTTTTGGACAACAATGGAGCGCTACGGCACAGAGGCAACACTTATTGGCAGGTTACTTGGTCTTTTCATAGTGTTGACAGTAAATAAAACCACAACTGAAACAATTAGTCGACCGATTGATTAGTCCATCAACAGAAAACTAGTGTGCTACTGCTTTGACTTGTGTTATTTTTCCAAGCTAAAGGTTAACCTCTCTGGTTCCACCTTTACAATTGTGAGGATGTGTTGCTTGCCTTTGTCCTATGTGATTGTAAATTAAATATCTTTGCATTTTTAACTACGGTCTGGACAAAACACGGCATTTAAAGATGTCACCTTGTGCATTAGGAAATTGGGACGCATATTTTTAGATCACAATCGTAGATATATTTCCAGCCTTAACCTTTTTAAAAGCATTTTAATAATACTTTGCAAACAACTTGCTGATACATTAAAATGATGGTCCTCTCTGCTATTCAAGCTCTACATCAGTAAATCATTTAGGCCCACTGTAGTTACAGTGTCTGATATGATGGTAGTTTCCTATAAAAACAATGTATATCTTCTTTACATTGGTCTGCAAAAATACAACTAGAGCTGTAAACATTCTCAAGTGTTCCCATTCAGACATCTAAAATCTCTGATTAACCATCCACAAACAAAACATTTTAAGGCAACAAACTCGGGGACAAACGCTGGCGTGGCATGCGAGCCTCAGAAGCTGAAGGTGAGAGGCAGAAGCTGGGCAGCAGAGCAGCGTCTCGCTTTTATCTCAGATTACAGAGAGTCATTTTGGGAACAGCAGCTGCCAACGGCCATCCTGTACAAATCAACCTTTCTTTGAGCAGGGAATAACTTAAAATAGCTTAAAATAGCACGGCCAGCTTGGACCTGGAGACAGAGAACATCAACTGTAGTGTGTTGTTTGGAGAATGGCTGCAACATTAGTGACAATGTTGTTCTGGAAAGTGTGACTGCATCTCAGGCGTTTTGTTTCTGTTCTTTTGGGTGGCGCTGAGGGGGGAGTCCTGGGGATAAAGGTTTGAGATACCAGACCCGATATGTCAGATACCACGCCACCAGGCCGCATAAAGTCCCTAGCAACTTGTGAGACGTGTGATGGAAGTAAACAGAGGTGCAGGCAAACATCCACACCCAAACGATCACGATCAGATTCAAGGCCACGTACAGCAGGTTGAGGACCATCCGGGGCAGCGCAGAGAGACCGGCGGTCCTTAGGGAGGCCATCGGCGCCGTTTCCTCCACGATGAAGAGAGCCGAGTAGGCCAGGATGAAGGAGTGCCCTGAGATGTCGTGGCCGTGCCATTGGAAGCCGGCCCGCCTGCAGCTGGCTTTGCTTGATAACTCCTTGATGAGAACCTCCTTGGTGCCGGTCTCATAACACGAACCGGTCACTTCCTCGATGAAGAAGAAGGTCTGGGTGCAGGCGTACCAGACGGCTGTTGCCACCAACAGAGACAGCAGTCGCCGGGAGAGGAAGGACACGCTCCTGCTGAAGGCCGAGTTGGACAGGAGGAGGAAAGGGGTCAGCAGCAGCAATGTCCAGCCCCAGGACACTTTGACAAAATACCTGCAAGAGGAACAGGGGCTTTGACATTAGCACTCAGCTAATAGCATTCATTAGCAGTATTGTAGAGATAGAGAGATGTTTCAATATGAACTGTTATCTTTAGCTCTATATACTTTCATTAACTGTTTATATCTGTCACTTGTAATTACACATATACTGTACATTTACTGCATCCCTGTTTAAAAGTCTACCAAAAATCTTATTTTATATGCATTATATTTTATTTTCTGCCCAATTGTATGTCTTTAGATACTCATTTCTTTTTATACCTATTTAATGAGCCTGAAATCTAATTGCAAACCACTGCTTCTCTGTTATTGTTGTGCATATGACAATAAATAACTTGAAACCAGACTATTAGCTATTAGCAGAAACACAGTGTGTTGAATTGAGAAATTCAAATTCAATACAAATGGGAGTTGTATTGCGTATGAATTAATTTGTAATATGAAGAAAGTGTTGCAGTGTATGAAGGAACATAACACTGCTTTAAATACTGGGATAGTTTGAGCATTTGCTTTAATTGTGTCTTTTTTAACTGTTCAACGTGAATTTTGTAACGTTGTAATAAAGGGGACATGTAACGCTTATCAGCACAGCAACTAGCTATGAAGCAACAGTTTAGCTAGCTAACGTTACCTTTGGCCCACATTACTTCAGCGTTGCTAACATCATTACAACACAGTTCGGAAAATCAGCGCGTTTCTCTCGTGACGGCCCTTTCACCAGCACGCCACCGTACAGTAAGCGCCAGGTGAGCTCAGGTGCTTTAATTCATCATTTCTGTGAGCTAACCCTCGGCTAGGATAACAACACAGTAGCACTACCATTACTCACACGTTCAGGGCATTTCCGCTGCTGCTGAAATATGTCTGCGGGACGACCTCCAGCTCTTTCAGAAGCGACCCCACGACCGAAATGAGTACAAATATCAAGGGGAAGTTTTGTCGGGCAGCCGGTATCCTCCAGAGTGTCACCAAGTTGTCCACAATGACATCTACCGCCGCCATGTTGACACCACTGACCGGACGAGCTGGGCTGCACATTGGCGTTTCCTTTGAAGGGGGCGCCCGAGTTTCCCTTGAAGTCGCAGGAGGGGTGCTGTCGGTTGGGGTTGGAACTGTCACTCCCCGATGTAAGTCAAGTGCAGAGGTGAGTCGCGCATGCGTCACTTTGCGACGAGAGAAGGTGTGAGATGCGCATGCGTCACTTTGCAACCAGTAGCTAGCATACAAGATGCTAACGAGAGGCTTCTGTGAAGTCAATACAGTAAAAGTGGACCTAGCTACAAGTTAGCATCTAACGCAACAAAGGCTGTCAGTTGAATGGCGTTTTGCGCTAACGTTAGCAACCAACCATAGATAGCTCAAATGTTTTTGAAATTACTGCTAGCTTAGCTACAAGCTAGCAATCACTGTCACTGGAATGGTGTTTGGAGCTAACGTTAGCAATCAAACAACCATAGATAGCTACTTTAAGGTTCCAACTTTTACTTTCAAGAGGTCGTTTCGCTTGGTTATAATTAGCTTTACTATTCTAATTTATTTGATTTGTGAAATTAAGTTTTCGTGTATAATTCGGGGCAGTTGAATGGTAAAATGATAAATTGCTTGACCAGTCCGCCATCATCCTAGGAAACGCAAATGTGTAAGCCAATCAGAGGCAGAGTAGGGCGGGACCATCACCTTCGCCATCCTAGGAAATATATTTGAAATAATTTTTTTTTTTTTAAATTAATTTATTGACAAAAAACAACAGAACATGCCAGGGGATTAGAACATGGACATGCATCTAAAATCAGTTCTTAAAAATGTAATATAGGGTACACAGTTTAAGGATTTTCTTGCTGATATAATGTAGGATTGATTTAAAGTTTGATTCCATTTCCAAAAAATTAAAAAGGATGGCTCCTGTTTGGAAAATTTAGATTTATATGAGATTTTGCAAGTATATTAATTACTTGCAAAATCTCATATAAATGTAAACGATTATTTTTTTCTTCTTTTGAAATAAAAACTTTAGAATTGAATTTACAGTCAGCTATTCCAGTTCATGAACACACATTATAGAATTAAAAGGAGGGAGATAAATAAAATGAATAGGCGACATACTTTTTAAAAATAACTGACAGGAGGTGTTCCTTAAGTAAATAGCCTATTCTGAGTTATTGAAATGCTATTAAAAATTCGTTACAAATTAAAGTGACTCAAAGTACGTATCACTTTTAAGAATAACTTAAAACATGGGATTGACTTTAGCTTTGTGAATATCACATCCAGGTACATACTGCCACCTACTGTACAGAACACCTGATACCAAATCATACTGGGCAGTTTCGTGACTAAATGCTTATTATAATGCTTACATAAATTATATGTATTTAAACAAATATTGAAATCATGCACCCAACCCCCCCCCCCCCCCCCCCCCCCAAACATCCAAAACGATGACCTCAATCAGAAGGAGGCTAATAGAGTGGTACAGTACAGTACTCAAGTACAAATTCGCTCCAATATGGCTTTAACAACAGACTAGAATGAAACAACAATCAGATAACTGGGATACGTAGGGAATGACAAGGAACACATCATCCTTCAGGATTGTAGTTGGAAATATTTGAAAGTGTGAGAGACTCGGCTCCAGACTGACTCAGACCCTCCTGCTCCGGGTCATGTTTGCTCAGGCGGTCTGACACCTGCACGTGGATGTAGGCCAGAGGGTCACACAGACACGGTTTATCTTGTGCTCTCTCGCCCCTCTCCTCTCTCCTCCTATCACTTCCTGCAGGTGATTCTGGATCTGGATCTGTGGTTGGAGTCACCTGCTGCCTCCATGTTCCTGCTCCACACCCTCTGCTACAGGTGCTGCTATTATTATTACTAGTCCTGTTGCTATTATTACTGTTATTACTATCATTAACAGTAGGATTATTATCATAAACATTACTATGAATATCTGTACCATTATTCGCTCTGTCTATGGCAACATTGCCGTTACTGTCTGGACCTCTGTGTGTCTATTGTGTAGGCTGCTCCTCCCCCACCTCACCCCTCCCCTCCCCTCCATCCTCCCCTCCCTCCCTCTGGCTCTCTCTCCATGTCTCTCTCTCCCTCTCTGTTTGACTTTCTCTCTGTCTCTTCTCTGTATCTGTCTGTCTTTCTCTCTCTCTTTCTCTCTGTATGTGTCTTCTCTCTCTCTCTCTCTCTCTCTCTCTCTCTCACCCCACTATATATAAATAAATTTGAATTGTTTTAATGTTGCAAAGATCTTGCTGCATAACAGACTTGCTTTTAGGACCCATGTAAATGTAAAGTTCTTATAAAGCATAGTGCAGTACTTATACATTACATAGTACAAGAACCATTCACCATTCACACACATTCACACACTGTGGCTGAAGCTGCCGTACAAGGGGCCACCTGCTCATCAGACACACACTCACACACACATTCACACTCCAGTGGTGCATCGGGGTTCAGTGTCTTGCCCAAGGACACTTTGACATGGGACTGCAGGGCCAGCGATCAATCCACCAACCTTCCGATTGGCAGACGACCCATGTGGACAAAGTGAAGTCAAAATTGGAATAAAAAAAATTCCTTTTTCTCTTCTGCTGGTCAGGAGCTGCCTATTGAGCTTAACGCAATACAAAATCACAAGCTTTTATAAGCGGGGCAATGCAGTTTTGGCCATTTCTTCGCTGATTTACCCACAAATTAATTTGTAGAGCTACAGCTTCAGAATAGATCTTTAGCAGCTCCTACCTTTACGCGATGGTTTACTTGTGTCTGACCCCTCCCTCGGTCAGTCTGCCGTTCCCTCTTTCTCTGTTCCTCCAATGCGTTCTTCTTTTTTGCCAGCTCAGCCATGACGATAGTGTGAAAAACTCCATCTCTACCTTGTTCCTATAACCAGTCGGTTCCTGAATGGGAACGCAAACAAACTGGAAACATCCCCGAGAAATAGGCAGGCTGGGGGAGCGCATATTAATGTTAAAAAACCTCATAAAGTGACATTTTCATGCCATGGGACCTTTAAAGCTTTCGTTACAGGTTCAGATTATTAATACAAAGTATAATCAACTATCCAGGTTAAACCTAAAATTATCTTTGCCTTCACCTGCTGCAACATTAATGGGATAAACAAATGAATGCTTCAATAACTATAATTCAATAATATAGGATATAATGAACCAGCCACTCCGCACAATGGGTACTTGTTGTATTTTGATGATTTTACTTAAGTACAGTTTTGAATGCAGGATCCTTTCATTTTAGTCTAAATAATTCCTTATTTCTGCTTTTCTAACTCAAACATTAGGTATAATTTCCTATAAATGAGGTTTATTGAGCATAAATTCCCCAAATAACTGTAAACTAAAGTTAATAAGTTAGCGATACGCAGTGTTAAACGTCAAAATAAGTGAAAAACATTGAAAATAGCGTCAAAAGTGATGAGAAAAAGGGACAAAAACGTAAAAAAAAACCATCGACAAAAAGTGTCAACAGAAGTTTTGATTTTCAATTTTGACGGGAAAACAACACAAAGGTTAAGGATTTTAGTTGGATATCCGTGTTTGGACTAAATAAGCCTTTATTGAACACATAACACATTTGATGCATGCTGAAATATAGAAAATTCACAATTTGCCTCTATTGCAGCCAGCCTGCAGGTATCCCCAGTGTGAACATGCTAAATGCAAACACTGGAGGGACCCTCCTTGGGAAGGAAAATCTCAAGGGAGTATGAGAAACGGGTTGAAACGTTAGAAAGTGTCCAGCAGACGTCCCGGCTGGCTGATCATAAGGCTTGGCTGTGCAGAGTGTCAAAAGTTGCTGGGAATTATTAACCTCTTCAACCCTCATGTTGTCCTTGGGTCGAATTGACCCGTTTTCAGTTCATTTTTTATGCATTAAAAATGAGCCGTTGAAATAAGACAACATTAAAAATATCAGAAACCTTTGGAAAAGACACCAAAAACGTCAAGTAAAGTACCCGCAACATTGAAAAAGTGACAAAAATGTTGAAAAAAAGTGATCGTGGTTGACAGAAAGACAACACATGCGTTAAACATATTTGAAAATACATGTTTCTCGCCTATATGTTTTACTTAAATAAAAGTGCTACAGCTGCCACATACTTTGGCCCTCTGGGATGTTCCTGAGGTCACTGGGAAGTTAACAATCTCAGTTTTTTGTACCAAGTGTCAGTGTGATTCTAGGCCTGACTGACACAGAGCTACAGAGGTTAGAATGGGGCTTTTCTTTTTCCATCCAAGTAAAGCATCTGGAAAATGATTTGAAAACACCACTGTAAGCATATCACATGGGCTACACACAACACTACTACCACAGCCACATGTCTCAGCTTAATACAGAAAAAAATCCACGAGAAAAACCCTCAGAAAATGGGTTTTATATGAAGTCATTTCTACTGATACAGTATGTCTGTGCGTTTTTTTCTTATTTCCTTTTGAAAAGTGCAAAGAAAAAGGCCCAAAAAAGTGCAAAATACAAAGCTTTTCAAATCCAAAAACACATCCACATCAATCACGCACATACTTGAAATAACTATACGCATAAATTTATAGAATTATAACTCTAAAAAAAAGTCATTGGACTGACGATTCCAACACTCCTGACCACGCTGTCGTACCGTCCAGCCAGAGATGGAAAAAGTACTCACTTCCCAAGTAGAAGTACAGATACTTGTGTTAAAAATACTCTGGGATAAGTAGAAGTACTGATTTACTCATCTTTACTGATGTAAAAGTAATAAAGTACAGGCTTGGAAATGTACTTATTTAGTATAAAAGTAAAAATAGCCTTACTAATGACTCATAATCAGCTTTATTTGCCAGGTATGAGGACACACATGAGGAATTTTTCTTCATCGTTCATCATAATACGCTTACACATGCAAAACAAGCAAACAATATATCCACACACACTATTATATACGTACTTTGGAAAGAAGCAATATTGAGGCAATAGTACAATGAGGTGTGCAAAATATGCAGGAGTGCAGGAGGGAATTGGGATAGTTATTTTTAATGTGGAGCATAAATAGTAAAATAAATAGTATTATGTTGTCATATTACAATATGAACAGTATGAACAGCTCTGGAATAGAGAATGATGAACGAGTAATCAATAATAAGTGAGATATGAGAATGATGAGTAAAACAAAGTACTTTTAATGATGAGTAAAAAAAAAATAATCTTTGAACATATGAGGGTTATTGACCATGAATTCAAAAAGTAGTGTAAAACTAGTGTCGTGAAAACTAAAAAAAAAAAGTCTGAAAAAGGGATGAAAAGGTCAAATTTGTGTCTGCTCTTTAACCCGGGAGGACAACTCAAGGGTTAAGTGGAGGTTTGTGCAGTGTCCTGTCCTTTTCACCGTGTGTTCGTGCGCGTTGTGTGTCGGCGGGCAGCAGATCACTCGCTCAGTGCAGCGACTTTCTGGCTGCACCACTCGACCTTTCCTTCCGATTTTCATATCAACCGGCAAAGATTTTTTTCCAAAAATGTCTCATCCACAAGGGCAGTTGGTCGTCAGCCATCTGTCCTTCTGTCTGCACGGCTCCACCCGTTTGCTCCGTCTCTTTTCTACCGCTCCTTTACATTTCCCCGTCTTTGATGTCCCATGATAGAAATGATAAGTACGTGCCAGATCTGACACGCATGTGGCCACGGCTAAATATAAACGTCTGATTCTCCAGGTACAAGGGTTCGCTTATAACTCCAAACTCTGGTCACTTTCAGACATGTTAAGGTAACATTGTTTTTCTTTGAAACCCTTGTGTTGTCTTCATCCATGTTTTTATGTTTTTCTCACGTTTTTGTCCCTTTTTCAACCCTTTTTTGCAATGTTTGTCACCTTTTTTTTTGACATTTTCAACACTATCACTAGCTTATTAATCAGAATCAGAATCAGAAATACTTTATTGATCCCCGAAGGGAAACGCTGTGTTGCAGTCGCACAAATAGTGAAATATTAGAGTAGAAATACATATAAAGAAAAATAAGGAGTGTAGATATGTACGGTATTTACATAGTTAAAGGAATATTCTGATACAGTATTTACATAAAAAACATAATTAAGGAGTTGCAATGGTGAAAAAAAAAATAAATAATAATAATAATTATAATAATAATTAAAACTGCAAGCAGTGATGAACGGGCCCTCGCTAATCTGCGCATGTCGGGGTTACTGGCGGACGCCGCTCCTTGCTAACTTTAGTTTTACAGTTATTTTTTGGAATTTATGGTCAATAAAGGTCATTTATAGGAAATTATACCTGACGTTTGAGTCAGAAAAGCAGAAATTAGGAATTATTTCGACTAAAATGAAAGGAATGGATGTTGATGATAATCCCAGACTGGAATATGTCAACTTTTACTCAATACTATTTCAAAACCACTTCCATTTGTTTTTCAAATGTTATAAAATTGAATAAGACACCCCAAAATTAATGAAAGTAGAGATGTGTACTTGGCAAAGAGCGTTGTGTGGAATCAATCATGTTATTTTGTAAAATTAAAAAGAACATTGATATGGGACAACATGGGGGTTAACCTTTAATGGATTATTTTTAAGTTAGAAATAAAGTCTTCATTCATTTATTCAAACACAACTGACTAAATCAAGCTGATGAAACGTGTTAAAACCCACAATACTAATATTAATAATAACAATACATGCTCTTAATTCTCTCAATAATCAAACAGAAATATAAAGATTGAATAAAGAAGCATTTTAGAAGCACTTTTCCACTTCAGAGAGCTCACCTGAGGGACTTCTTCTTCTTTCAGCTAGGCCTGTGACAATGATTACATAATTGTCTAATTGAGAATTTGCCCCCCCACCCATGAAAGAGGCACATCATGGCTTTCAAACGAGCAAAGTGCTAGTTGGTCAAGCCCCCCCCCCCCCTCAAAAGTTACAGTCTCAGAAATGGCACATACTCAGGAAAGCTCCCTATTTCGCCTATACAAAAGTCTGCTTAATTGTTTATTAATCTAAATATGTATAACTCCTCCTGTAAAAGCATCCATAACTGGATGCCAGTCCATAAACAGATAATGAAAGACACATTTTTCACATTACTATACTTTTGCTCTAGTGTCACCATAACCAAAGTTTTCTGTTTGCACTTTAACTCGTATTACACTGATGTAGAACTTCATTTTTATTTTTATATTGTTTCCATATATGATATACAATTTGCGACTATAAATTATGTTTGCCTTTTTCATTCCCTCTATATTATACACTCTACCGGTCAAAAGTTTGGGTTCACTTACAAATTTCCATTTCACTCCATTATAGGCAGGATAGCAGCTGATCTGAGTGGGGGGGGGGGGTGATCTTTAATACAATATCTACATTACCCATTATCAGCAACCATTCAGCCAATGTTCCAAAGGCACATTCTGTTTACTAATCTGATATCATTTAAAAAAACTAACTAAGAAAACATTGGACAACCCTCATGCAATTATATAAGCACATAATGTAATCTGATTACTGCCCTGGTTAAAAAACAATGCAACTGATCTCAGCTGGGATTCTGTCCATAATGGAGTGCAATGGAAATTTCTAAGTGACCCCAAACTTTTGACCGGTAGTGTATATTATATACTTATACATTATATCAGGGGTCTTCAACGTTTTCCAGGCCAAGGACCCCCAAACTGATGGCGAGATGGAGCGGGGACCCCCTAATTATATATATTGTATAACATTGTGTTATATCAAACTGGTCCTATAGTGCCATGTGTGCGTTGATGACTGAAAGACATCTTCTGCCTCCGTTTATCTGTTTACTACAGTGTGTTGAATTCATGTTAATGTGGATTCAAAGACATTTCAATTAGTGGAAAAAACTGCAGGGGGGGGGGAATATAAAAAAAAGTCTAATCAACCAAAACTTTCGCGACCCCCATGCAGTACCTCTGCGGACCCCCTAGGGGTTGCAGACCCCCTGTTGAAGACCCCTGCATTATATATATTATAGACCTTCATTTGGTTCTTATTTGAATATCTGGGCACCTGGAGGGTGGAGCGGGCGCCCATGTGGAGAGGCTCAGTCCTCCACACGGCGGCTCAGGGTCTGAGTCCGACCTGTGGCCATTGGCTGCAGGTCTTCCCCCGCTCTCTGTCTGCAGCTGTCCTGTCTATTAAAGGCTAAAACTCCCCCTCCCCCCAAACATAAAAATGATTTGAATATGTTTAAACACATGTGGAGGGGGTTGCAGTTGTGTTTCATTGTGTATTCCTGTACAATAGTGCGACAAAGCTGAACCTTAAACAACATAATCTAATACAGATGTTATATAAAATATGTCCTTTATAGGAAATGTTGAACATACTGCACATTACTACACAATTAAAATGTCATTTAATCTACATTATACACACATTATAATGTAATGTGTTTACAAAGTGAGATTAAGATAAAGTAAGGCGTTGCACATTTCTTTGATACAACAAATCAGACATGATGTGGAACCTCGACACAAAAACATAATAATCCTAATTTTATGGAAAATAACTCAACATGTTTACATGTTTGAAATTGTGTACAAAAGTCTGTAAAATCATGGACGTTATGTGTAAATTAGCAACCCTGTTGTAAGTATTAAGCCAAAAATAAAATCTGGAAAATAAATGTTTTGCGCCAAAACCTTAAATAATTATGTAAATATATTGACATGTATTTGAATTAAGGAGCTTTACATTCATTTTAGAGGTTCTTTGGCGGCTGCTGCGGCCAGTCATTTGATTTTTTTTTTTACAGTGCAAACAATGAAAATCTCTCATGACGTCTGGTGTGAAAGCAGTTTCCTGCAGCTGGTTTTCTCTCCAGTGGAGAGAAGGGACGAGCCGGAGACGGTGTGACTGGAGGAGAAGCCTGCAGGAGGGTTGGGGTTCCCAGGTAGAACTCTCCGCCACGCACCACCTCGGCTTGTTTGCAGAGACCGGCGTTGAAGAGAGGATCTCCTCTGCTTCTCTCTGGGGAAGGATCCACCGATGAAGGTATGAGAAGCAGCTTTTTGTCTCTTTTTGTAACAAAAACACAGAGTTTCCCTTCGGGGATCAATAAAGTATTTCTGATTCTGATTCTGATTCTGATGTGCTGGTTGATGACTGTCTTACTGACTGATTACACACTTTAAATGGTTTTCTTGGAGATTGTGAGTGCATGTTGTAACTTCACCCTCATTGGGTTCTTTTATTTACCTTTACAGTAATTGTTCATTTCTCCAGTTACTTTCCCCAGTCATTTTGTATGTGTACTCCAGGGAATATAAATCAAAACGGTGTTGGTTGATTTTCTTTGCCAAATTAACTGCCATAATAGCCTACTTATATTAATATTATATTGGAAAGCTTGTTACTTTTCATTGTTTGTAATGGAATCTGTAGACAATTACTGACTAGTGAAACCTCCATTTTAATATCAACTAGATAGATAGATAGATAGATAGATAGACATAATTACTATAGCAAAGGATCTGAGTATTACTGCAGCTCAAGCAAATACACATATTTAGCTTTTATTTCTTGTGCAAATGCAGGTTGCAATCATTTTAATGCACCTGGTCCACAAGCAAAAGCAGCTGAGGTTCCATGGGGAGGGGGTTATGCCTGATTGGGGTATTAATTAATGCAATATCAGATATCTCAATCTTCCTAAATAAGTGGGTTTAAAATCCTTAAAAAGAAACTATGCCGAAGAGGGTTAAAGGAAATTTCAATGATCAGGAAGATGAATCACTTTGATCTTGTCATCCCATCCAATCACGGACTTTTTAAAATACATTTTAGCGCGAAAGGACAGTCGGTGTATGTGCCTTTGTCAGAATATAAAATGTAATGCATTCATATTCCAAGATTTTAGTGTCAAGTTATTAACCCATCTGTTAGTTTCCATCTAAATGAGCTGAATTTAGCACTGACATGGCAGCCCCAGCCTCTTAAATAAAGGACTCAAATACATGTACAGTGTCCTAACTGTCCTTTAATTAGTACTTTACATCTAATTTTTAAGACTTCTGGCAACACTTTATTTAAAAAAATAAAACTTTCTATTCAGCATTGTCATACGCAGTAGCCCATATACAGGTCTGGTTAAGTGTTTATTAATATACACAACTTTAACTCCTCCTGTAATAGCATAATATATACTGTAAACAGAGAATTAATGATATGTTTTAGTACTAAAGGAGCTATGGGACTTAACTGACATCTTGTTTTGTCAGCAGGTGAAATGTAATGCATTCATACTCCAAGATTTGTCATTATTTTTTGATATGTCAAGGTAATTAAACACCTGTTTTAATATTTGCCATCTAAAATGAGCTGAAGGATGAGGTTGGGGAGGGAGGGTGGGGTCATAAAACACAGGGTGTTCAAGAGTTTGCTTCACAGGGGGAAAAAGAAGACTTTAGCCCAGGAAATGCATGTGTCAGCTGAACCGTGTCTCTTCCCCAGTGTGGTGCAGGGAGGTGCTGGCCTCCGATGGGTGCTGCCTGCGTTCAGCTCCTGTTGGCTGCCACCCTGTGGGTGACGCCTCACATGGCTGCCACCCTGTGGGTGAGGCCTCACATGGCTGCCACCCTGTGGGTGAGGCCTCACATGGGAGCAGCTGCTGCTGCAGAGCCGCTCAACACGACCCGGGCTTCAGACTTCAGGATGCCCACCGGAGCGGCTGGCAGACGGAAAAGAGCCCTTTCATCACGAGAGATCAACGCTCTTCTGGATTACCACAACCGAGTCCGCTCCCAGGTCTTCCCCCCCGCCGCTAATATGGAGTTCATGGTGAGGGAACTCTGGGACTCAGACCAGGGACCAGTGGTGGAATGTAACTGTACATTTACCCAAGTAACATTTTGAAGGTACTTGTACTATATAGGCCTAATATACAGGGGGGTTACAACCCCAAACAATAATCAAAACTAGCCATTGCACCGCCCCCCCCCCCCCCCCCTCCCCAAATAGCTAATGATAAATACCTGTACATAAGACATTTGCTCTATAATTGATGCAGAAAAGGAACAAACGAAAAATTCACCAGAAACAAGTGTTTAACGCTCAAAATTAAAATGTTGCCTAAAAATGGAGATCCCCCCCTCCCCCCCCCAGAGTTACACCTATGGCTCGACTTGACTATTTCCATTTTATGCTACTTTACACTTCTACTCCACTACAATGTATAGGCAAATATGATACTTTTGCTATATTACTATATTTTAAAGCTTGAATTAAGTCAAATAACCCAGCAGTGTATAAAGTAGTTACATAAGCTCCACCTTTACAGCTGCAACATTTAAGTCATGTACACAGTTAAATACAGTTACTTCCAATGCTATGTATCTGTAATTGGTGTTGTAATACTTTTTACGCACAACTACTCGTCCCAAATAAGGCTGTTCCGTTTGTTTAGCCCATTATTCAGGTTAATAATACATGTAACTTGAGTAATTAATTATTACCGTAACTATGTACTATATCATCACTCTATCTATATATACAGTACTATGTACTATATCATCACAATATCTATATGTACTATGTACTATAGCATCACTATATCTACAGTATATATACTAAATCTATGTCTAAATACTGCATACTATATTGTCACTATGTACTGTTCACTTTTTTCTTTGTAAATTTGGGGATATATATTTTCATCCAAAGCTCATATATAACATATAAAAGATAAAATATTTTCTTACTTTAGTTTAAGCTTAATATCAACACTTCATGGCCATTTACAAATTTTGTGACCTTCATCAAATGTAAAAGTAAATGTGAAGTATTATTGGTTACTAGTCGATTAATAGTATAAATATTATTATTGAACCCAACAAATGAGGAACCACAGCCAATCTCAAGTGAAAAAAGGAACAAAACTGAACCCACAGCTGATCCCACAGATGCTTACAGTGTATTCTGCATCCAAACTCCCCTTGATACTGCAAGCAACACAAAACAACACATTCCTGCTCATTTTGTGGTCCAAAAAGCTTCAACAACAGCAGTAAGCAGATGTATGTGTCTATTTAAAGTCCAACACAGCAGACTCAATATAGTTTTTTGTGTGAAATGAACAAACCCTGCTTCTCTCTTTTTCCTCTCTTCATGCTCTTTCCCGCTTGGATGAGGGGACTCGCCGAGTCGGCCGCGTCCGGGCTTTCGATGCGTTTGGATCACGGTCCGACACACGTCATGAGACACATGGGCCAGAACCTGTCAGTCACTTCAGGAGGAGTGTAGGAACCACCCCATGTTTAAACACATGGGAGGGGGTTCATTTGTGTTCTTTGGGATTCTGTACAATAGTGCGACAAAGCTGAACCTTAAAAAACATAATCTAATACAGATTTATATAAAATATGTCCTTTATGGGAAAATGTTGAACATACTGCACATTACTACACAATTTAAATGTCATTTAATCTACATTATACACACATTAAAATGTAATGTGTTTACAAAGGAGATTAAGATAAAGTAAGGCGTGCACATTTCTTTGATACAACAAATCAGACATGAGGGAACTCGACACAAAACATAATAATCCTAATTTTATGGAAAATAACCAACATGTTTACGTTTAAAATTTGTGTACAAAAGTCTGTAAATCATGGACGTTATGTGTAAATTAGCAACCCTGTTGTAAGTATAAGCCAAAATAAATCTGGAAAATAAATGTTTTGCGCCAAAACCTTAAATAATTATGTAAATATATTGCCCATGTATTTGAATTAAGGAGCTTTAACATTCATTTTAGAGGTTCTTGGCGGCTGCTGCGGGCCTCATTTGATTTTTTTTTTTACAGTGAAAAACAATGAAAACTCTCATGACGTCGGTGTGAAAGCTTTTTTTCCTGCAGCTGGTTTTCCCCCAGTGGAGAGAAGGGACGACCCGGAGACGGGTGACTGGAGGAAAGCCTGCAGGAGGGTTGGGGTTCCCAGTAGAAACCTCCGCCACGCACCACCTCGGCTTTTTTTGCAGGGGACCGGCTTTGAAGAGAGGATCTCCTCTGCTTCTCTCTGGGAAGGGATCACCGTGAAGGGGTATGAGAAGCAGCTTTTGTCTCTTTTTGTAAAAAAAACACAGATTTCCCTTCGGGGATCAATAAAGTATTTCTGATTCTGATTCTGATTCTGAGTGCGGTTGATGACTGTTTACTGACTGATAACACACTTTAAATGGTTTTTTTTGGAGATTGTGAGTGCATTTGTAACTTCACCCTCATTGGGTTCTTTTTATTTACCTTTACAGTAATTGTTCTTTCCCCAGTTACTTTCCCCAGTCATTTTTTTATGTGTAACTCCAGGGAATATAAAAAAAAAACGTTGTTGGTTGATTTTTTTTTGCCAAATTAACTGCCATAATAGCCTATTTAATTAATATTATATTGGAAAGCTTGTTACTTTTCATTTTTTGTAATGGAATCTGTAGCCCAATTACTGACTATAAAACCTCCTTTTAATATCAACTAGATAGATAAATAGATAGATAATAGACATAATTACATATAGCAAAGGATTGAGTATTACTGCAGCTCAAGCAAATACACATATTTAGCTTTATTTCTTGTGCAAAGCAGGTTGCAATCATTTTAATGCACCTGGTCCACAAGAAAAAGCAGCTGAGGTTCCATGGGGAGGGGGTTATGCCTGATTGGGGAAATTAAATTAATGCAATACAGATATCTCAATTTCCTAAATAATTTGGGTTAAAATCCTTAAAAAGAAACTAGCCGAAAGGGTTAAAGGAATTCAATGATCGGGAAAGATGAATCACTTTGATTTTGTCATCCCATCCAATCACGGACTTTTAAAATACATTTAGCGCGAAAGGACAGTCGGTGTATGTGGCCTTTGTCGAATATAAAATGTAATGCATTCATATTCCAAAGATTTTAGTGTCAAGTTATTAACCCATCTGTTAGTTTCCATCTAAATGAGATGAATTAGCAATGACATGGCACCCCAGCTCTTAAATAAGACTCAAATACAGTACATGTCCTAACTGTCCTTTAATTAGTACTTTACATCAAATTTTAAGATTTCTGGAAAAACACTTTATTTAAAAAAATAAATTTTCTATTCAGCTTTGTCATACGCAGTACCCATATACAGGTCTGGTTAAGTGTTTATTAATATACACAACTTTAACTCCTCCTGTAATGATAATTTTAACTGTAAACAGAGAATTAATGATATGTTTTAGTACAAAAGGAGCTATGGGACTTAAACTGACATCTTGTTTTGTCAGCAGGTGAAAGTAATGCATTCTACCCCAAAGATTTGTCATTATTTTTTGATATGTCAAGGTAATTAAAACCTGTTTAATATTTGCCATCTAAAAGATGAAGGTGAGGTTGGGAGGGAGGGTGGGGTCATAAAACACAGGGTTTTCAAGAGTTGCTTCACAGGGGGAAAAAAAGACTTTAGCCCAGGAAATGCATGTGTCACTGAACCGTGTCTCTTCCCCAGTGTGGTGCAGGGAGGTGCGGGCCTCCGATGGGTGCTGCCTGCGTTCAGCTCCTGTTGGCTGCCACCCTGTGGTGACGCCTCACATGGCTGCCACCCTGTGGGTGAGGCCTCACAGGGCTGCCACCCTGTGGGTGAGGCCTAACATGGGGCAGCTGCTGCTCCCAGAGCCGCTCAACACGCCCCGGGGGCTTCAATTCAGGATGCCCCGGAGCGGCTGGCAGACGGAAAAGACCCCTTTCATCACGAGAGATCAACGCCCCTTCTGGATTTACCACAACCGAGTCCGCTCCAGGTCTCCCCCCCGCGCTAATAGGGTTCATGGTGAGGGAACTCTGGGACTCAGACCAGGACCATGGTGGAATGTAACTGTACATTTCCCCAAGTAACATTTTGAAGGTACTTGACTATAACTGTTAAGACTTTGCTGTAATTTCTACAGGTACTTCACAAAGGCCCAGTTAAAAGACATAATTTTCTTTTCCGGGTTTTTACTGTATAAACATTGCATTATGGTATTGACATTTCATTTACAGTGCTTTACTGTATATTTTGAATTTGCGGTACACTTTTTAAACTCTACTGATTTCACATTTACTCCCACAAATGCCCAGTAAAATATCGTAATTTTCTTTTCCGGTTCATTACGGTAATATGCATTGCTTTATGGGTAGTAACATTGTTTTACAGTGATTTACTGTATTTTTTGAATATGCGGTGTCTTTTGTAAAACAACAGCAGTAGTGAACTGTGTTAAATAAGACAGACTTAAATTTAAATATTTAGTTAATGTTAAGAAGCATAGAAATTAAATGGAAAAATAAAATACTCTATACAATTAAATTATTTCATTTTAAAAGATATTTTACATTTATATTTACATTTATTATGCTTTTAGCTGCGAAGGTAATTTAAATTTGTGATATGACTCACGACTTCAAAGAATAGCGGGTAGATACTTCAAAGGTGTTGAAAGAAGTAGCGGCTCGAGACATCAAAGGAGTACCGCTTTGGTCCGTGCGCAGCAGAGTCCCGTCACACACTCTACTCAGAGAGAGCTGGAGCAGCTTAAAGTAAGATCAATCTTGCTAATCTGTGACATTAAATCTCTGTGAGCCTTTCGCAACGGCGATGTTAGCTTACTGACCTGTGTCATAGCTGGGCTAGAGCAAGCTTTTAAACTAGTTTCCCCCCCGAAGGAAAACCAGACGCGCTCCAACCTAAACCTTTCCCAGGGTGAGGATTAGTAGCTCTAATTAGACGTTCGGTAAGCTAACACTACTCGTTTTACATTCGCTGTTCGGCACATCTTTTTATTTGCACACCATTGTCTGAAATACAATGTAACCCATTCGGGAGTTTAAGGGTCGGTTCTGCTGCTTATGAGCTTGCTGTTGCCGTTTTTGGCTAACATTACCTCCGGTAATGCTAACGTTAAACTCCAATTCTGTTGGTTGGTTTGTCAGTGTTTTAGAATGTTTAAGCACAACTTATTCAGCTATATTTGTGTAGTTTTTTAGCTAAAAAAGACGGTGTTAAATTTAATTCATCGTTAACCACATTAAGCTCTATTTTTGGGTGGCAAATTCAGGCCTCCAGCATTTATGGAGAGTAGTTTTGCCTTAGTTTCGGGGTTTTGGCCATTTAAAACCATCGTGATGTCCAGCAAAGATTTGCCTCAGTGCCTTACTTTGCAGTATTTTATTGCTTTTACCATGGTTTATGGGGAAAAGAAAAGTATGTATTTTCCAAGCCCCTTAAACTTAATTTGACAGATTGTTAAACAAATTATTTAAGGACTCTTTAAATGACATAGTGATGAACTTTAATACATCACAAAAACATTCTGTGTTATTCTAACAAATAAGAGTTACCTACATTATACGGGTACCTGCATACTAATGCATGCATTTTTTTATCTTGTTGTAATTGTATTTATAACCCATGCATGCACTTTAAAAAATAATTTTTCATCATTCAAATGTAGAACAAAAAACCAGTGACTGGAACAACTGAGAGAGAGGGGGGGAAAGAAGAAAGCTGGAAGAAGGCTTGACCCCATGACCCACAGAGCACATGACCCCTTTCAACAATCCTATCCTCATACAACAAAAAGTATGTACAGGTATACGTTTTTCAACCGGGGTACTCAAGAATTAGAAATATTGTAGACAAAGTGAAAAAACATACTAAAGGCAAACTATAGGTTTCTTGTGAAATGAGCAAGTCCCACTTCCTTTAAACAGGAACCACAAACACATACGTGTGTTTTGTGGGTGTGTGTGTGTGTGGTGTGTGTGTGTTTTGAATAAAGGGCTGTTTTAAAGATGACTGCTCTTGATTAGAAAAACTTAAACCTGTTTTCTTTAAGATTCTTCTTAAGGATCAACCCCGATGAGGGCACCAAGTGCACTGCTACTGTGGGTACAAGCTACAAGACGGGAAGAGTCGTCCAAGAAAGGTGACGAGCATCAGCTCCAGAGTCACCACCTTCCCCCCAACGGCTCACCGAATTGAGTGGATGCATCAAACTAGGTAAGCATTTTCTTGTGTATGTAAAATAGTTAACATCAGAAAAAAGATTACACAGTCGATGAAAGGGGGCGGCTACGTACCCTTCCTGCTCCAACAATGACACAACTAAATCACTTGTATTTACCACTTGTGTAAGCAGAGGTCACAGTTATGCAGCAAAAGCTACAAGTGTTTTTTTAATTTTAAGTTTTTTATGTTTTTTGTATAGTGACTGATAAGAATAACAATCTTTTAAGTTGGTCCAGTACTGAGCGAGAAAACTGTGACCTCACTTTCAAACCGGGTTCTAATGTAATCATATAGGGCAAATGTGCGTCGTCAATTTCGTCCACTAAAAGTCTGTTTGCCACTGATGGTGTCAACATATTATTTTAAGTTTCTGACACCCTTTGGAAGGATCCTAACTGAGATTAACCTTTACTTAAAGAGGAAGATCCTTAGTTAGATCAGTTTGTGAAACGGCTCCAAAAACATCATCAAACCAAACCCATCGACAGACAGCAAAAGAAGTAGAAGAAAAATTTGAATTATCTGGGGACTTCCTACTGGTGACTTATTTTGTATACTGTCTATTCTGTTTATGCACAGTTTTAAGTTTGTTAAAAAGTTTAGATGAAAAACTCATGATCATTTCTCTGCTTCTCATACAGTCCAGTATGGACACCTCACCAGAGCATCTTGGATTGGAGGCTCCATCTTGGCCTCTCTGTCCGCCTTCCAGAAGATGTGGATCACAAGCAACAGTACTATGGGGGCCGGCCTCCACAAATCCTTCTAAGCAGACTGTTTCCCTCCTTCCAAAGCCCAACAACTTTAGCTTTGTGGGAACAACCACCCACTTTGTATACATTTGCAAATACAGGTTATTTAGTTTTCTTCGGATTTAAAATGTTCATTTGTTTTTAGAGTCAATTTAAATGGTAACTACATTGTTCAGACTTGTATTCGCCTCTGAAAGCTGCCCAGTGTTTTGGCGTATTTTAGACATCGTTTAGTATCATTTTATGTCAATTTTCTGTTTTTTGCACTTTCAGAGTAAAAAATATCTTGTTTCCCGATGTTTTACTGAAAATAAAATGTATTACTTTTTTACATGGGGTAAAGTCAAATTTTTTGAATTATTAAATTCATAGAATTTTTGTAAAATATTTAAATTGTTTGTACACCAATGCCAAATAGTGAAAACATTGTGAACCACAATTACAATAAAATATAATACAGCAGACAATTTCAGATTATTTAGCCAATTGTAATTAAATGATACTGTAAGGGTATTATACAGTAAAACTAAATTACAGTAAGGGGACTTTTTCCTACTGTAAAAATAAGGTACCAGTAAAGGATTATTTACTGTAACTAAGGTACAGTAAGGGTATTTTTACTACTGTAAAACCCAAGACAGTAAGAGTATTATACTGTAACAACTAAGTTACAGTAAGGGTATTCTAACGTAAAACTAAGTTACAGTAAGGGTATTATACGTTAAAAAACATTTTCGGTTATGATACTGTAATCGGGTAGTTACAGTAAATTTCTGGCAAAGTGTTGCCCGTAACTTACTGTAATCGGGTTGCCAGTAAGTTACTGTAAGGGTTTTATACTGTAAAAAGCAATTACAGTTATGATACTGTAATCGCGTAGTTACAGTAACTTACTGGCAACACGTTGCCAGTAAGTTACCGCAAAATACAATAAAAAAATCTAACAGTGTACTCATAGGCCTAATATAAGGGGGGTTACAACCCCAAACATAATCAAAACTAGCCATTGCACCGCCCCCCCCCCCCCCCCCTCCCCAAATAGCAATGTAAAACCTGTACATAAGACATTTGCTCTATAAATTGATGCAGAAAAAGGAACAAACAGAAAAATTCACCAAAACAAGGTTTAACGCTCAAAATTAAAATGTTGCCTAAAAGTGGAGATCTCCCCCCTCCCCCCCCCCAGAGTTACACCCATGGCCGACTTGACTATTTCCATTTTATGCACTTTACACTTCTACTCCACTACAATGTATAGGCAAATATGATACTTTTTGCTATTATTACTATATTTTAAAGCTTGAATTAAGTCAAATAACCACAGGTAAAAGTAGTTACATAACTCCACCTTTACACTGCAACATTTAAGTCATGTACACAGTTAAATACAGTTACTTCCACTGCTATGTATCTGTAATTGGTGTTGTAATACTTTTTACGCCAACTAACTCTGTCCCAATAAGGTGTTCCGTTTGTTTAGCCCATTATTCAGGTTAATAATACCATGTAACTTGAGTAATTAATTATTTACCGTAACATGTACTTATCATCACCTATCTATAGATACAGTACTAGTACTATATCATCACAATATCTATTATGTACTATGTTTCTAAGCATCCTATATTACAGTATATATACTAAATCTATGTCTAAAACTGCATACTATATTGTCACTTGTACGTTCACCCTTTTTTCTTTGTAAATTTGGGGGTATATATTTTCAAACCAAAGCTCATATATAACTATAAAAGTAAAATATTTTCTTACTTTAGTTTAGCTTAATATCAACACTTCATGGCCATTACAAATTTTTGTGACCTTCATCAAATGTAAAAGGGAAATGTGAAGATTATTGGTTACTAGCGATTAATAGTATAATATTATTATTGAACCCACAAATGAGGGAAACCCCAGCATCTCAAGTGAAAAAGGAACAAAACTGAACCCACAGCTGATCCCAAGATCTTACATGTATTCTGCATCCAAACTCCCTTGGGTACGGCAGCAAAAACAAAACAAACATTCCTGCTCATTTTGTGGTCCCAAAAAACTTCAACAACAGCAGTAAGCAGATGTATGTGTCTATTTAAAGTCCAACACAGCAGACTCAATATAGTTTTTGTGGAAATACCAACCCTGCTTCTCTCTCTTTTTCCTCTCTCTTTCATTGCTCTCCAGCTCTGGGATGAGGGACTCGCCGAGTCGGCCGCGTCCTGGGCTTCTCGATGCGTTTGGGATCACGGTCCGACACACGTCATGAGACACATGGGCCAGAACCTGTCAGTCACTTCAGGAAGGTAGTGTAGAGAACCAGCTCTCGATGCTGTGATTCACTAAATACAGGTTATACAATGATACAGTCGTGTGTGTTGGATGTGACAGGCAATGGTGGAATATAACTAAGTACATTTACTCAAGTACTGTATGCATGTTGAGGTACTATATTTGAGTCTTTTCATTTCATGCCACTTTCTACTCCCCTACATTTCAGAGAAAAATATTGTAGTTTTTACTCCACTACATTTATATAACAGCTTTAGTTACTTTACACATTAAAGGTCCCATGACATGGTGGTCTTTGGATCCTTTTATACAGACCTTAGTGGTCCCTAATACTGTATCTGAAGTCTCTGTTATATAGACCTTAGTGGTCCCTAATACTGTATCTGAAGTCTCTTTTATACAGACCTTAGTGGTCCCCTAATACTGTATCTGAAGTCTCTTTATATAGACCTTAGTGGTCCCCTGATACTGTATCTGAAGTCTCTTTATATAGACCTTAGTAGTCCCTAATACTGTATCTGAAGTCTCTTTATATAGACCTTAGTAGTCCCTAATACTGTATCTGAAGTCTCTTTTATACAGACCTTAGTGGTCCCCTAATACTGTATCTGAAGTCTCTTTTTATAGACCTTAGTGGTCCCTAATACTGTATCTGAAGTCTCTTTATATAGACCTTAGTAGCCCTAATACTGTATCTGAAGTCTCTTTTTAATAGACCTTAGTGGTCCCTAATACTGTATCTGAAGTCTTTTATACAGACCTTAGTGGTCCCCTAATACTGTATCTGAAGTCTCTTTATATAGACCTTAGTGGTCCCCTAATACTGATCTGAAGTCTCTTTTATATAGACCTTAGTGGTCCCCTAATACTGTATCTGAAGTCTCTTTTTTATAGACCTTAGTGGTCCCTAATCGGTATCTGAAGTCTCTTTTATATAGACCTTAGTGGTCCCAAATACTGTATCTGAGTCTCTTATATGACTTAGTGGTCCCCTAATACTGTATTGAAGTCTTTTTTATATAGACCTTAGTAGTCCCAATTCTGTATCTGAAGTCTCTTTTCTATAGACCTAGTGGTCCCCTAATACTGTATCTGAAGTCTCTTTTTTTAAGACCTTGGGGGTCCCCTAATTTGTATCTGAAGTCTCTTTTTCTATAGACCTTAGTGGTCCCTAATACTGTATCTGAAGTCTCTTTTATATAGACTTTAGTTTTTTTTACTTGTAAGAGAGCATGTCTACAGTGTGGTATTAGTACTTTTACCGAAGTAAAGGATCTGAATTCTTCTTCCACCCCTGGTGACAGGTACCAGTCCATCACTGATCTGGTCCAGTCCTGGTACGAGGAGAGGCATCACTTCTCCTTCCCCAACAGATGCAGTGGATCGGTGTGCTCCCACTACACTCAGGTAGAGGAAGGGTTCCAGATGGATTTGCTCATTTTGTGCATTCGAAGACTTTAGAGTTCCCAATTAAATAAGTCTGTGCCCATGGTTTGCTTAACTATCCTGAAAGTTACGTTCACATGGATATGAATGAACAGGAAGATGGCAAAGAATCATGTTTCCTTGATTATTTTATTCATGGACTGTATGACAATTATTAGGGTGGGGGGATTGGGATGCAGAAAAGTAAGGGGGGGCGGGGGCTCTCATATGTTATAGGTTTGTCTTGCTAAAGGGAGTATGGCTTGACATTTTTGAGAAAAGTGTGGAGAGTATTTTTTTTATCTCATCCCAGTTTTATACATTTTCTTTAGTATATTTCATGCTTTTCTTGTGATATGTTTAATAAAAAGACATCAATGAGAATAGAAGCTTTTGATTTATGATATACAGCAGAGAGGATAAAGGTTATTTCTCTGTCGCTAGAAAGACAAATATGCCTGATTTGAGGAACAGAATAGACGTGGGTTTGGGAGGTGGAGCATCATAAATTGACTACTGTGTCGTCAGATCAAATACATTTTCAGTATTTGAAACCCAGATGGGACAAAAAATATTACGATGACCAAATCATCAGCACCCAAAGAGCTGCAGCCTGATCCCAGGTCACTTGTTCATTGGCTGTACAACCTTTTATGTAGCTGTGAATGGAGACGCATTCACCCACGATGACATAAATATCTTGTTTTGAGATATTGAGGGGGATGGGTCCAAAGGACATATTAATTGTTGTCATTTTTCATCGATAAATCTAAGATCCAGACCCCTAAACCCACCTCAATCGCTTCTGTACAGTCCCTAACAAAGAATGAGCTGAAAAATCAGCTTAAAACCTCGATCGGAGCATCACATCAAGATTTCAATTTATAGATGTAATTATTAAAATGTGTTTTGTGTTTCCCTTCAGATGGTGTGGGCGAGCACCAACCGAGTGGGATGTGCCGTCAGGAAGTGCTCCCACATGTCTGTGTTCGGGAGCACCTGGAGGGAGGCGACGCTGCTGGTCTGCAACTACTCTATAAAGTAAGAAGACCTGAACCCTCTTGTTGTCCTCATGTTGTCCTCGGGTCAAATTGACCCGTTTTCCTATATCAATGTTCTTTTTGATTCCCCAAATCCCCCTATTGATCAGTTGCAGTCCAATTTAGGTTGACTCGGTAAAATTTTATCAAATCAATGTCCATCACTCAATGTCACCGACCTCAGCGTCATGCAAGCATCCAGATCACGTAGTGATTTTTGCAGTCCATCCACCTTTTCTGCCAGACGGTGGTCACACGAAGCAACTCCACAACTGGGCCCTGTTGATCAAACCCCCCCTGCGCTTTCCCCGGTCCGGTCGGAGATGTTACGAGACAGTTCACAGGATGGTCAGCCCTCAGATGTAAAACCTTCATCCTCTCAACCACTCCATGTAGGGACTCTTAAGTTCCCCAGGGCAGCTTTTGGGTGAATTTGCTGGCGGCTGTCTTACCAATTTTCCGATAAGTCAGGGAGACCCCGGGCCGACGATCTGGGACCCACCAACAGAATTACAATATCCAAATATCTTCAAGTGAAGGATTTAAGTACCCTTTGGGGGCTTTTTCGCGAGTGAGGGGATATGGAGCGTGAGATTGGTCGGAGAACGGAGCAGCCGGTGCGGTATACATTCTGTTTTTGCACCCTTTGGCGAAAAGAGCTGAGCCAGAAGGCAAAGCTTCGATCTACCGGGAATTTCGTTCCCACCCTCACCATGGTCCCTAAGGCTGGGTCATGACCGAAAGAACGAGATCAAAGGGGACAAGCGGCCGAAATGGTTTCCTCAGGAGGGTGGCTGGCGTCCCTTGAGATAGGGTGAGAAGCTCAGTTTATCGAGAGGAGCACGGATTGAGCCGCTGCTCCTTCGCGTTGAAAGACCAGTTGAGGTGGTTCGGGCATCTGGTAAGGATGCCTCCTGGGCGCCTCCCTAGGGAGGTATTCCAGGCACGTCCAACTGGGAGGAGACCTCGGGGAAGACCCAGGACTAGGTGGAGAGATTATATCTCCAACCTGGGCCCGGGAACGCCTCGGGACCCCTCGGAGCTAGTTGATGTGGCTGGGAAAGGGAAGTTTGGGGTCCCCTACTGGAGCGCTGCCCCCGTGACCCGATACCGGATAGCGGTGAAGGGGGATGGATGGAAATATCTTCAACGTCCTCCACAATGAGGACGTCCAGGCAGACCACCTGCCAATCCCGAATAGAATCGCGAGCATAGCCCGCAGGGAACGGGCCACTCGGACATTTGGCTCCCCCGGAGAGCATGTTTAAGTGAAAAATCTTGTCAATAGCGCTGATGCCAGTTAAACAATTCCATTTCGATGTTTCAGGAAAACAGCAGGCAGGGACAAAGAGAAAAGAGAAAAAGATTCCCAAGACAGGGGACGGACTGTAAGGAGCCAAGCTAAGTAAAAGGGGAGAGGAGGAAAAACACGTCTGCTCTCACCAGAAGCAGGAAGAAGATCCTCCTGCTTCTGATGATGTTTGTGTCCCGTGTGTCACTTAAAACATAAATCTTTTAACCCCACACTTGATCTTTTTCTAACACTAACTAACTAATTACACCAAGGGGTTCTGACCAAGCGTCGGGTTTGACGAGTTGGCAGTGAGAATGTAGTTGTTTTAGGGGTTGTTGTGCTGTCTTATCCTTTAATACAGGGGTCTTTGGGGTCACCCAGTAAGAAGGTTGGCTTACTTACATGTCTGTCCACTGTCAGTCTAATAAAGGGAAAAGCCCCAAAAATAAACTTAAAAAAAAAAATGACAGGGGTCATTAAGCCAAGGACCCCTAAACTTAAAGAGACGAAGCAAGGACCCCTTACTGTATATATTGTATACAATAAACTAGGCCTGTGATAACTTGTAGTGCAGCTGGAAGCCTTTATATCTTTTTTGCAGGGAATACTAAGCTATTCAAAGAGCCTAATAATTGGCATGAATTTATAAATCATGTTTTGTCATATCATGTGAATCCTTAGGATGTGTAAGTGGATGGCTACCTTACCTATAAGCCAGTAAGCAGTGTGGATTTATATTTGCTAAAAATATGTGGGCTTCCTGTTCAGACTGTTGAGGTTTCAGAAAATGAACAATAATTTGAAGGCCACCCTGCATTGACCTTGAGGACCCCCTAGGGGCCCTGGACCCCCTGTTGAAGATCCCTGCTTTAATAGGTATTGGTCCAACATATAACATGCCTTCTAGCTAACACTATGTTGACTTGTGTTTCAGGGGAAACTGGGTGGGCGAGGCTCCCTATAAGAGCGGGAAGCCTTGTTCCGACTGTCCGTCCAGCTACGGCGGCGCCTGCTGGAGAAACCAATGCTCACATAACAGAAAACCCAAAAGACTCTCAAGAAATTAACACAACACTGGGTATGAAATGTGTTTTTAATGTTAGACAGTGAAAAAAGACGAAGTCATAATCCATGTAAAGTCATTGGCTGCAAAACAAAATGAAGCAGCTGTCCAGTTACCACTACGTTTGAATTAAATCTTAATGTATGAATGGTTCACACATGTTATTGTAGTGGTATAAATGTTTAGATTTTTATGGATGTTGGTTACTAACAAAATAATATTGAAGAAGTAATTTTCTTTCATTGGGTGAAATACTTCTTGAAGACATTTACGGAGAGTTTTTGCACTTTTATACTGATGATTTTGTTGCTTTGAGTGACTTTGAGAGGCATCGACCCAAAAATTAAGCACTTTTTTTGTACAGATTGTATTTACTCTAACCTTGGATGTGTTATTAATTCTCTTTCTAACCTTTATTAAAATGTTCAGCGCGTCAAATCCATCCAGTGAATATGTCTAATTTACGCTTTGCCGTGACTGAACATTAATGTTAAAAATGACTGATGACGCAGTATCATCCATATCTATGGTATCAACCCTATGTATAATCATTACTCTGTGTTTACACACTGCTGCTGCAGGAAATATTCGGTCCTGCCTTTCCCCTCATTAAATCTTTCCATTTACCCCCCCCGAGTGTCATAAAACCGGAGGCTAATGCAGCTTTTATGGTCGAAAAAATGAGGAAATCAGCTGGGCCTCCAACCAGTTCTCACACACACACACACACACAAAAAAAGTTCCTAATGCTGCGTTCTATTATCTATTATTAACGATCTGACTCGGACCTCGGATATATGAATTCTTGCTCGGTGTCTATAAAGGTTGTCCAAGTTCCGAGCTCGGAAATCCAAGGAAAGGGGGCGTGTTGCTATTCAACGTCTGATTTTCTAGTCGGAATTCCGACTCGGATAAATAATAGATGATCATTTTTGTATTATAGTCTCTTGGGTATTATTGTCTTTACACTTGTTGAAGCCCTTCGTAACTTCTTTTTGAAAAGTGCTCTACAAATAAAAATTATGATATTATTATTACATAGAACGCAGCATAACAAATAAAAGTGTGAAGAACCTGTGTCCACCTATGCTCGGCTATGCCACGCTGCACCCTGTAACGCCCTGCAGCACCCTCCTATGACATGAACTACTACGACTACCAATTGTAGTCACAGTTCCATTATCTTTATTCTGACTGTTATTGCCACTGTTCATCATACCCCCCCCCCCCCCCCCCCCAACCGGCCCCATCAGACTCCGCCTACCAAGAGCCTGGGTCTGTCCCAGGTTTCTTCCTAAAAGGAGTTTTTCCTCGCCACTGTCGCACTAAATGCTTGCTCTTGGGGGAATTACAAAAATTGTTAGGGGTTTGTAAATTATAGAGTATGGTCTAGACCTACTCTATCTGTAAAGTGTCTTGAGACAGCTTTTGTTATGATTTGATACTATAAATAAAATTGAAATTGAATTAAAGAGCACCAAAGCACTTTGGTGACTTTAATGACCTTTTATTTGGCAGCTTAAGTAATATGAATGAATTATGTACATTGTAGTCTTGCATTTCCAGACCCTGGTGAGTCCACACAGCATTGCCCCCCCCCAATTTCTCTGCACTCTACTGCAGCAACTTATTGCTGTCACTCCTGCTGACGGGACTCAGGCACTTCTGTTCCACCTTAAGCCAGTTTGTGACACTGTATTCTTGTTTATCCAAATGTCGCCATGTAATCAGACAGTTACAGTGACGTGGAACATGATTTCTGAGAAGACCTGTCATGTTAAATGTTTGAGAAAATAAATAATTGTAGCGCGAAAAACATTTGGTTGTAGTTTTGTGAAATTGTGACTGCTCACAATGCTAGTTGGTGATGTACTGTAAGTACTTAGTCTCATTTTGCCAGACTGGCTAGTCCACACAGCATTCTGGGATGGGAGAAAAACATGCTCAGGTTGATTGGCATTTCTTTAAACCAATCATAATCGTCTTGGGCATTGCTAAGTGCAAAATTCAGATTGGACAGAACACCGGAACTAAACACAGCTGAATTAGCACAACTTTCATGCACAGCTAGCAGTCATTTTCATTGTGTTCACTCTGAAGGATTCACTGCACACGGGTAGGCACTTTTAATCACATTTTGAACATGTTTAGAGGCAAAAAACACATTTAAAACTTGCCCTGCTCAAGCCTGTTGGATGCTAATGCTAGCAGGAGGATAACTCGGTGTAGACAGCACCGATTGGTTTTGTTTTTCTCTCTACTGACAGACCTCCACATTTACAAACAACAGAGCTACGAGTTGAAATTGACCGGAATTCTCCTTTAAGGCCGTTTCATGGTTGTGCGGAGGCTCCACGCAGAGCTTTCTGCCGTAGCCTATGTAAGTGGCCTAATGTTTATACTTGTGCGCTGGTGTGTGTGTGAGCCGTTGAACCTCCTTCTTGATTTCGTGTTGCTATGGAGAAGGAGAACCAGGATATGAGTTGGGGGGGAATGCCACGCCACCAAGCCTCGGTCGAGCGACGTGCGTCGCTGCGACTTGTAGTTAAAATTTTTGAGAAGTGCCCGTCAGGCTACAGCGTAGGGTCCGGTGTAGACGCAGAGGGGTCTGCAGGGGTACGCACAACCATAACACAGCCTTTAGAGGTGCTGGTAGTCACCATTGGACAGAGCCAGGCTAGCTGTTCCCCGTTTCCGGCCTTTATGCTAAGCTAATGCTGCGGGGTGTAGCTTTGTATTAAATGTACAGAGAAATGAGATTGGATCAATCTTCTCAAACTCTAAGTACGAAATCAAACGGTGTTAAATTATTCATCAAGAGACTATAAATTACATAAACACCATAAAACTAATTACTGCTTCTCGTTAGCTTGAAGACGGCCTGTATGCTGCAACGCATAGGTGCGTATTTTTTACTTTTTACTATGCATTAGCCGCATCATTAAAGGATTTCTTTATAATTTTTCAACAAGAGTGCCTTTGGATTTAATGGTGTTTACCAGTGTAAAGATGTGACAAAAAGTGATTAATCCAATGTCTAATTTATCACGTCTAATATTTACACGATTGTACAAGGTTGTCAGGTTAAACACCTCAGAAAACAACTTGCTTGTGAAACTGGTAAACTCTATCAGATGGAGCTGCATGGGGCAAAATTGCCATTGTGAAGGGAAACAGGTGGGACACATCCATTTCAGCCAGGGGACTGAAAATAAGATTTATAAATTAGATGTCGGCGGGTGTTTTGCCGTCCACAGGTGATCCGGGCCATTCTATATCCGTCAGCAACATTTTCTCCTCGGTCAAAACAAAAAGTGGTGACGTCACTCACCATCCACAGTTTGTCCGCTCCCACCCTCGGTACATTCTCCACTCCTGCTGTCTTTTGTCCCTCTCCAGCCTCCCGCTTTCTCTCTCTCTCTCCTTTTAGCATGAATTCAGTTTCTTATCCAGCGTTCCTATTTACTCCTAATCTGTATCTAGAAAAACTGCCATTTGGGGATGAGAAAGAGGGGAAACGCACATCATAACTTCATGTCTATTTGAGTTTCTATCATCACGTTGCCTTAGTTACAGCTGCTATATAGATTGGTGTCCATACGAGCCTGGTTACTGTTTAACCTCCCCACCCACATTTGCCCAGATTAGGAAAATCAATAAGATAACAGCGGCAACACCGGCCTTACCTTGCACCAACAACAGCCTTCTCCCACTGCAGCAACCTGCGGCAAACTTCCACATTTTACACCTTATAGGGAGGGAGGAAAAAGTGGATTTTAAACGCATGTTGGAGAGGAAGCAGAGGACGAAATGGTCAATGTAAACACACAAGTCACTTCAAGTATGGAGCTTCCATTTGGTGAGTACACACTTATTGTATGTGTTGTTTTTATCACCTCGGCCCGGTGGTTTCAGCGGGGGGGGAAGAAAGGTTGAGTACGGCAGCTGCTTGAGTCTTCTTTCTTCATCGGCGGTTTGTGCAGAGTTCTGCCGGATCAGAGCAGATTCAGGGTGGAAACATCATCGCCATTGGTGTCGGCCCTTGTCACACGGCTGTAATCCAGGAGGTGTGTCACAGAGATGGAGGTTGTTAGGAAAGGCCCCGGCAGCTGGGCTCGATGGTGATGATGATGATGGTTCAAAGGTTTTTGAGATGTCAGAGCAGTTGGGAGTATATCAAGTCTCAGGGGGATAAGAGCAGTGGTGGTAGAAGTATTCAGATCCTACTAATACTACACTGTAAAAATACTCTGTTACAAGTAAAAGTCCTGCATTGAAAATGTTACTCAGGTAAAATTATGTATTGGGAAAATGTACTTAAAGTATTTAATGTAAAAGTACTCAATGCAGAAAAAGTGTAAAGGATCCAAACAGCTGTGTTTAATGGTATTATCATTTCAGCTGGACTTGTAGGCCATTATATTGTTGGGTACTTTAATTTATAATAAAGCATCAGATTTCATAACTACATGTGTTTTGTGGGCAAAAATGCTAATGTGTAAAATAACTAAAGCTGTCAGATGAATGTAGTGGAGTAAAAAGTCCAATATTTCTCTCTGAAATGTAGGGGATTAGAAGTAGAAAGATGCATGAAAAGAAAATACTCAAGTAAAGTACAAATAGCTCAACATTTATCCTTAAGTACAGTACCTGAGTAAATGTACTTAGTTACATTCCACCACTGGATAAGAGGATGATTTGAAAGGATTTGAGCTGGATGTTGTTGGTGCAGTTGATACACAAAGGAGTTTTAAAAGGTAATTTTTCTTCTGGAACCTGAAGGGCTGAACGAACACCTTCTCTTTGTAAAGCCTGAAATATGATGAAGCTTAATATTTTATTATGGCTCCAGTATATGATGCTGTACAGACGTCTCTCTTCACGTTGCTGCTGCAGACTACGTACAGTACCTGCGATGTCTGTTATGAACTATTTCAATGAAAGCGGCTTTCAGACAAAGCGGTTGATGGAAGTTTGGTTTTTACTCCTGTGGTCATTCGTCAAATGATTTGCATGTCACATTGGGATGAGGAGATGCAAATTTTTACAAAGGTCTGGCCAAATGACAAAAAATTACCCAAATATTAATTAATGTGGCTAAAGAGTTGGTTTCCCCCTGAACAGATATTGCTGTGTGATCCATGTTATTGTGGAAGCCCGGGGAGAGATGTGGGTCATGTTAATCCACCTATAATTAGCCATGTCCTACACTTGCTCTCCCCATTTCTCTGCAATCTATTGCAGCAACTTATTGCTATCAATAAAAAGGCTGAAGGCCCAGCAACAGAAAGGGACTCAGGCGCTCCTGTTCCACCTTTAACCAGTCTGTGACACTGTATTCTTCACTGTAAGTCATCTTACACCTAACGTATGATTATTTTTTTAATTTAACCTTTATTAACCAGGAAGTCCCTTGAGATGGAAATCTCTTTTCTGAAGGAGACCAGGCCAAGACAGCCCACCAGTTACAATTTAAATAGAAATACAGCATAGTCAAAACAATCTAAGCATCACACATAGAGGAAAGGAACAGGTCACATGTGGCAGTCACATTTTTGAGTTACACAGCCTTTTAACATGGCCTCAAATTCATTTAATGGGACTCGATCTAGATGATACTAGGATGGGACTATAAAAAAATGTTTAGGAATGTGAATAACTGTAGCGCGAAAACACTTGTTCTAGTTTTGTGACATTGTGACTGCTCACAATGCTGGTTGGTGATCTGGGCTGCTCTTAGGCTTGCATTGCCAGACCTTCCTCCACAGCTCTGCAAAGGAAGGTCTGGCCAGTCCACACAGCATTCTGGGATGGGTGAAAAATATGCTCTGGTTTATTGGCATTTCTTTAAAACCAATCACAATCGTCTTGGGGCGGGGCTAAGTGCTGGACGCAGGTACAGTGCCTCTGATGATCGTGCAAACAAGCCTGGTGGATGAGATGTTAAGGAGATGTATTCATCATTATGTACATTTCAAAAGATGTATTTGCCTCATCATCTGTCGGCAAACAATGCCTCTGTTGTGGAGCAGACTGTAGGCTATTCCAACAGAAGAAGTTCAATAAAAATGCATGATACAACAGCTAAAAAAGCTCCTTTTTTCTCTGTTTCTCCGTTTTGCTATTGGTCAAATATTCAAAGGAGCAAACATACATGTCGAAGTTTGACTAGGTTCAGGTCAGAGTTCAGTTCATTCAGTTATGAAAGACAAAGGGCAAAACAATTGTAATTGAAAAAACATTCAATTATGACACAGTTGATGCATATGCTACATAAAAACGACATTCACGTAATGTGTATTCTATTTTGATTTGTGTTTATTAGGCATTTGAAATCTTCCATATTAAACTACCACTGATGCCAGTAATTACATAATGATAATACGTTGGGGGAAAAAGTGACAATATCTCTATCAACAAGACACGAACAACCACACAAAGATCTGATTGTGTTGGGGATAATCCTCACTAGTAAATTATGGCAGCCATTAAGTACTCATTTCACACATCGAATCCAATCTGAGGCATCGTTCAACGCCATCAGCACTGATCTCGTCTTTAGTGGACACGTCTGGTGATATTATTTCTTTTTCTTACATTGTTTTCCAAAAAACTATTAAAAAGCCATACTGTTGCTCTGGGTTCCTTCAACATAAACACACACTGTACTTTTATTCTGACTCAATCCCACACACACCTGCTGCCCCAAATACTCACTAGAGCATTAACTGGGTATTACATTTGTTAGTTATGAACAGTTCCCAACAAACACTCTAATTAACTTTTGCTATAAACTACAGTGCCCATGTGTTTTTAGAAATACCTGAGCCTTTTTCTAACATGACAGCGGACATTCATGACCTGTAACCCTTGTTGTCTTCCCGTCAACCATGAAGCACTATTATCGCTTTTTCTGACATTTTTGTCACTTTTTCAATGTCTTGGGTGCTTTTTTTTTTAATGTTATTTGATGTTTCTGATGGTGACATTTTCAGGGCTTATTTTTGTGTTAAAAAAACTGAAAATGGGTCCAATTTGACCCGAGGACAACATGAAGGTTAAGGATAAGTCTTTAGTGGGTACAAATGGGCTACAGACAGGGTAGGAAGGATGTTTTTATAGATAGACTAACATGTTGTTTTGCCTTATCCTTTAAACTATATGCTATAAAAAAGGAGTCCAAACTAGAGAATTGAATTTTATGTACAGTATGTATCACATGTCCCTGATTTTTAAAGCCAGTGACCATTGCATTAGCAACCTCTGTTATCCATGAATGGTCTCTTGAACATTTTCTGAAAGGGTTTGTTTATCCAGTATACAGTATGCTCAACAAATCTTCCAAAAGCAGGACATTTATGTTACATGTGCATTCTTTGGCTGCTGCCTACGCTAAGCCTCTTTTTGGCCTAGATCGGGTTATATTCTACTTCATTGTCCAAACAAAGTGCAAATCGCTGTTTTCTTCAAACCTGTGCTGACATGACTCTAGCAAGCATTGCAGGTTCAACATGCCCATGAGTACAGCCAAGCGTGTCAAAGATTTTGATCAATTTCTTGAAAATCAGAGGGATGTCTGGTAGTTATGTCCGACAAAACAGCCTTTTGAGACTCCGCTAGAGAGGAAATGAAACAGACCGTCTGCTTAGAATAGAATAGAAAAGAACAGACTTTATTGTCCCAGAGGGGGAATTTGTGTTGCCACAAACTGTTATTTCACAACACAAGCATGTAACAGAGAAACCATTCTAAAATCAACTTAAAATCAACACAAATGTCAGTACGACATGTTAAAAAGTGACTGTGTTAATTCCAGCGCTGGTGTGTTTATTGCATGTTGCTCTGTTGTGCAGCTTGATCGGGATTGGTTGGGACAACTTCAGTCAGTTTGTTTTACATCTCCAAGTTCATATTCAGGAAAGAGAGGGTGTCGAGTGTTTTTAGCCCGGTTTCCTACAACACACACAACTCGTGTCAGACATATGGGATTAATTGCCCAACGGTCACAACCTGGACAAACTCCCGAGCTCTGCTGTTTGCAGAATCTCCTGCTGAATGCAAACACAGCAGCAGCCGTTCAACAGCTCCTCAGCGGATGTGTGTTTGCCCACAAAGCTGAATGACTTGACAGAGGGCCACGGAGAGGCTCCTTAACACACACCATCGGAGTGACGGAGCCCAAGTTAACGGTTCAAATGACTCACAAAAACATCTTGTCGACACAGTAAGGTGGGCCTCGTTCGAAACGGGCCTCATTCACCAATATCTTCCTGTCCTTAACCCTTGTGTTGTCTTCACTTTCGGGACCCTCCCGTGTCCCTCGGGTCAAACTGACCCGTGACTTATTTGGGGTTTTAAAAACAATTCTGAAATACAATTTTACTTCTTGATCTATTAACAAATATTGTCAATATCTCAATTTCGAACAATTGAGATAACATAAATGTTAAGGGAATGCAATCAGTCTCTACTAGCACACAATTAAAATTGGAAGTGTGGTTCATTTTTTGTCATTCATGTTAAAAATCCACTATGGAAAAAACATCAGTGGTCAAATCCAGAATAATTTTCTGAATTGAGTCAGGAATACACGTTTGTCACAGAAAATAAGGTAAGGCAATTGATTTTCAGGTATGAAAAATGTACTATATATAATACTATTTCTTCTTGTAAAAATTTGAAATGGGTCGATTTGACCCGAATACCATACAAGGGTTAAGAAAGTCGCTAAGACGTGTTCTTCAACAGCAGAACTATTCGCAGGTGTGTTCCTAGAATCATGAATCCCAATGTCTTCGGAAGTTGAAAGCTCTTGCCCGTTGCTCTCGTGCACGCTGTGTAGCGTGGGTAAACGCCCCATCAATTCCCATATAAGGGCGTGAGGTGGCAGGGCCGTGTGGAAAACACAATGGAGGCCTCAACTCAACAAAAGAGAGAAAAACGTTAGTAATTCTGAAGTGAGACATCATATTTTGTAGCATCAGCAGTGGATACAAAGCAGCAAACTGATCCGACGCATGGAATGCATGCTGCACGTGGAGATGATATGGTTTTGGTGTTTTGTCTTATTTTGATAGTCCCTTTCTCAGTTTTGTATTTGCCGCTGTTTCCTGTTTTATTTTGACGATCTGGGATTCTTGTCCTGTCTTTGCTTTTTCCCGCTCTTGTGATTGTCTGATGTTTTCCACCTGCCTCTTGTTACCTTCTGTATTTAGTCTTTGTGTTCCCCTTGTTTCTATTTTTCTTTTTTTTATAATTATGTAACTTTTGCTATTTCCATGTGCTTTTCTGATCTAAGTGGAGTGTTTTTACGCATTTTTAACCACGTCAAAATATGTTTAAGCCCTTAAAAACCTTTTTTCTTGATGTCATCTGGATTTACTTCTTTTGAATGTGAACGCTGAGACAGATACTGCAGTAATGAAGTCTCTGACTGTGTCAATGGCGGGCTGCTTTTGCTTTCCCTTTTGCCATCTTGTGACAGCGTGAATGTAATCAGACAGCAACAACATGTACTTCATCTCTGACATAATTTATTATAAAAAAAGATTAAGAACATAGCTGTATGGAAAGTATTAAGCTTGTGTCCTGGTGGACGAAAAACTCAGCTAAGGAAGTGAAATTGAATTTGACTGTAATAAAAATGTGATGTAGAAGTGCCCCTCTGGTGTTTAGCCCAATTAGCAGCCCATTTGGAGGGTAGGTATGACTTGACACTTTTAATCCGGGTGTTCAAGTCTCCAATCAAATCTCATTGTGACAGGCATTAGGGGGATTAGCCCTGGGTGCTGTGGGCCCTTACAAGCCAGACAGCACTATTCAGCAGCAGTGGCCCTGCTTCTCCTCCCAGCCTGCCTCAGCCTGGCCGGGCCTGAGAGAGCCGCTGAGGCTCATGGGCCTTCGCTCAGCTGGCTGGCTCACTGTCAGGGCTCGGCCTTCAGAGGGATGTATGGCCAGGATGGGACGCTGCACTTCATCGACCCAGACACAGGTAACGGGAACAGAGAGAGAGAGAGAGCTTTGAGAATCAGGAGTCAGTGTGATTATTCCCAGAATGGAGGGCAAGCAACAAGCGGCTGTTGTTAAAAGTGCGTTAAAACTGGTGAGCTATGGGAAGCAAAGCTGCTAGAAGCTGACACACTAAACACACGAGTACATGGTGTGTTTCTGGTTCACTGCTGCTTGAATCCTGCGACAGAAATGTGAAAGTGGAAAGCTTTAAATGTTGACTGTTCGTAAGAGCGGCTTCATGGAGGAAAATGTTTAAGTAATGTGTTACAATATCTTGACAAGCCCACTTATTGGATTCTATGTGATGAATATTGTATTCAGTGATTCAACAGTTGTGGTAGTGTAGTGTGGTTGGTGCAGTGAATTGAGTGTGTGCTACGTGTCCACATGATGGCAGTGTAAGTTCTGATTTTAATGTCTCCGAGACTTTCTGTGCCATAAAACCGGAGGCTTATGCAGCTTTTATGCTCTAAAAAATGAGGAAATCAGCTGGGCCTCCAACCAATACACACACACACACACACACACACACACACACACACACACACACACACACCACACACACACACACACACACACACACACACACACACACACCTTCATTATTGTCATCATTGTCATCACATCTGTCTATACATCTTTTTGGACTATTTTCTTTGTGCAGTGACTATTTTTTTTCATCTTAATACTGTCAACCTTTGCACATCTCCTAGAATATATTTTGGCACATTACTGCCTAGCTATTTCATGTTAAAAGGTTACATTGTACATATTTCTTTAATATTTTTATTGTAATTTTCTACATTTGTGTTTCTTGTTATGCACCATCACACCAAAGCATATTCCTTGTATATCAAAAACCTACATGGCAGCAGATTCTGATCCAATTAGCTTGCCAGGTGTAGTGGGTTCAGCATTAGAAAACAGAAGGTCACGTAGAACACCCAAGTACCAGACTCAAGTAAAACAATACAGTACTCAATATATTTAAGGTACTTTACTTAGTGTTGGGGAGGAACAAAGCACTTTTAACTAATGTACTGATGGAGGTGTAATTTACAGAGGGGATGATGGGGGTTGCGATTTTAAATGACATTTTTCAACGCAGGATTTCTATTTGTAATAGTAGAATATTTTAGTGTTGCTACTTTTACTTAAGTAAAGAATCTGAGTACCTCACCGCAGAGGTCTGCAGCAGCAATTTGAATGCACATCCACATTTTGCACTTTTACTCAACAAAAGAAATTGGAATGCAGGACTTTAACTTAAGAAAAGTTGTTGGGATACTTCCTCCACCACTGTCGACAAGCCTGTGACCAGGAGAGAGCAGCATGCACCTGTGCAGGTAGGATAGAAAGACCTGAGCTAAAAAAAAAAAAAAAGAGCTGATGAGTGTTTAAACCATGGGTCTCAAACTCGCGGCCCGGGGGCCAATTGCGGCCCGCGGGATGATATTTTGTGGCCCCCTACTTGACATCAAAGTTAAGTGTTAGTGCGGCCCGCGCGTTCTGAAACTTTTTGTCATTGCGCATGTTACTTATGGGCTACCGTAGTCTCCTGACAGCGGCGTAACCGTTGTCAAGCTAGCTAAGTGCCCTTTGTGGCAAATGCCTGAGGTTTGACAATGTGATGTCTGTTGTTGTGAAATTCACCAACCATATCAGATCTAGGGGTTTAAAGCACCGGCAGTTCCGCGCCCTTTTTTGAGGAAATAGAGGGTTTTTTTGGAATACTTGATGCGGCCCAGCTAAACCCAGACTCTACTTCCAGCGGCCCCCAAGTAAATTGAGTTTGAGACCCCTGGTTTAAACTGTCTGAGGAAATGTTACAGGAGGATCAGTTACTGCAGCAGTGGTGGAAGAAGTATTCAGATCCATTACTTGAGTAAAAGTATTAACACCACACTGTAAAAATACTCTGTTATAAGTAAAAGTCCTGCATTGAAAATGTTACTTAAGGAAAAGTATGTTGTATCATCAGGAAAATGTACTATATATGTAATTTATATATTTCAAGACAGGGACAGTGCGCTATAAAACAAGAATCTTGTACAACGAGAGAATATTTTCCACATGCAGTCCCCTAAAAGTTTCAAAAGTAAAAGTATTTGATGCAGAAAACTCCTCCCATTGTAGAAAGTGTAAAGGATCCAAACAGCTGTGTGTTTAATGGTCCAATCATCTCAGCTGGACTTATAGGCCCTTATATTGTCTGCTAGTTTCATTTTTTTATAATAAAAACATCAGATTTCATAAATCACATGTCTTCACATCTTAATGTGTAAAGTAACTAAAGCTGCCAGATGAATGTAGTGGAGCAAAAAGTACAATATTTCTCTCTGAAATGTTGCGGAGTAGAAGGAGAAAGTGGCATGAAGCACTGTACTTCAAACTACTTGAGTGAATGTACTTAGTTACATTCCACCACTGGTCAGCAGACTACTCCATTACAGTGTGTCAGCATTCTTGAATCAAGCAAAGTAATCCCAAATATTTGTAAATTCTTTGTTTTTACATTGCATTCTATAGATTTTGGCCCTGTGTGCTGACAGGATAATGTTGGATTTTTTAAATATTTAGTGCCTTGTTATTCAAGCGGTGGAGGTTAATGGATGGCGTGCTGACCCGAGGACCTCGGAGAGAACCTCAGAGATAAAGTCGCTCGGAGCAGAGCTGCTGACGGAGGCTGATTGGCCCGGCAGTCGAAATGAATCCTCAGCAGAACAGAGTTAATGATTACAGCGCCTTATCACCCGCTGTGATTGATTTACGTCTTGCATGGGTCTCCGTGTTTATTGAAGCAATTGTTTACTTATTTGGTGTCACGGAGGCTACTTGAGTTTTTCAGTCGGACTCATGTGTAACATGTTTTTTGGTAGATTAGAGATTTTATCTTGAGAATGTTGTCTTTGGCTTGAAAGTCGATGTGTTGAAGGGTTATTTTGGCCGGAACAAAAGGGAAATATGTGACATAAAGAAATACTTTTAGTGATTGTGCATGAGAGTTAAAGTTGTGTTTCTCATGCAAAAGTTATGAAGAAGTGCACTGAAATGCAGTATTATTGTACTCTAAGGACATTTTAGACTCAAAGACAGCAGACAGTGTCGGAATAAATTTCAAAAGAAAGAAATATCACAGTATTATATTATGCTTCTACAACTACATACCTCCCTCATTTATTCCCCTAACTGTTTATCACCCAGTAACATCAAAAGATACTGAAGAACTGAATAGGCAACAGCAGGCTATCATTACCCTGAGACCAAATATTCAACATGGATGACGACGAAATCACAACTCTTCTGTTGTTTCACAGTTACGATTTTAACAATTTTGACGAGGATCTTTATAAAACTCTGTTAAACGTCCCCCTAAAAAGGTCTCAAAGGTCATATGGCTGAAGAGAACCCAAAAACATTTCATTTTTTATCTTTTTCATTAACATGGAAAGGCCTCTGATTGGCACAACTAAATTGGCATTTTTTCATTTTAGCACGAAACCCTTAAAAAATGACCACTACAAGGGGATGCAATTGGCTTTGGTTAACACAATGTGTTGGCCTCTGAGGTCAGATTAACTTCACTGGAGATGTAGAGTCATTGTGTGACAGGAAAAAAAAAAAAATAGAAAAGCTGAGCAATACAAAAGTCATTTGATCTTAGCAAAAGAATCAATCTGTGTCACTGGAAGCAATGAAAGTCATTGATAATATTCCAGTGGCGTAGAAAAACATGATATTCCCCCAGTCAGCCACAGGGGCTTGCATAAGCGATGTTATTTGCAGATAGTTATCTGTTGACAAGGTCTTTGCCATGACACCCTACTCACCTATCTCCTCCATCTACTGCAGCACAGCAGCCTCCAACCTGCTGCAGCCAGCACATGGTCTCCTTCTGTTTCACTCTTATCAACATCAACACGCTCCTGGATGGTGCTGCACAAACACTCCCAGTTCCCCATGTGCTTCAGCTTTCTCACAAAGAACCTGAAGAAGTCCCCAGACAGTGCGTATTCCACATCATTATTATTAACTCCTCCACCATGATCCTCTTTTCCTCCCAGCTGCTGGTTCCTGTTTTTTTGGGGGGGGGATTTCTCTTACTTATGTCGCTTCCCTGCAGCCTGCCTTTGAGATCGGACTTGGGGAAATGAAATGTAATCATTGAGGAGAAGGTACAAATAGGCAGTGGTTGCAAATGGAGTTTGGCCAGTGGTCGAAGATTCCTATTCAGAAGATATGGGACTTTGTTCACAAACTGGAGTTTGAAGTTTCAAAGGGGAGAATCACACAAGTGTTACATCAGGTCTCGGCGATCCTTTGACTTTTAGCCCCGGGGCAGGAGTTTGGGTGACTGATTATAAGACAGCGCTCTCCCATCAAAAATGTCAACATGCCAGCCTCCTACTGGATGAAACAGCTACGTGGCAGCCAGCTGTTGTCAGCTGCAGCCAAAAGTTCTGCTTCGGCTTGAATAACCGCTTATTTATTTTGTGCTCACAATGCTTATAATGAGACAAACTGGATTTTATTGTGCCATAAACAACATAACTCATAAACCCCCCTTGTGCAAAAAAAAAAAAAACACAAACAGAGAAACCCACAATAAAAGCTTGAATCCAACATGGGACCCAGACAAAAAATATGAAAATTAAAAAAGATATTTCATGCATAAAACTGCAAGTATGGCACAGGATAAAAAACACTAAAAGTTAATTTAACTTATTTGAGGTGACAGACTGCACTGTACTACTGCCTCTTCTACATTACCAAACTCAGAGTTGTCGGTATTACTCCAACCTACTACACACATCCATCTGTCCTGTTTCCTTTACTACTAAATGCGTACATGTTGAGTATCTCACGTCATTTTGTCAGCTGTTCTAAAGGTTGACCTCACAAAGTATTTCAGTCCAAAAAAAAAGTCCTTTTATCTTCTGCTAAATACTTAACCTTTCCGGCAATGTTTAACCATTTAAATGATTTGAAAAGGTGTTAAAACATGTTAGGTATGATCATTAGACCATCAATAGTCTAGTGTTGCAATGATGGTGGCTCTGCTAAATAGACTCTGGAAGGAACTTGTTTTGGTGGAACAAAGGAATACGCCACATTCAATATTAAATGAATTTTCACACAATACAGTGACATGATCTATTTATATTAGCTGATACATGGTTACACCTCATTGGCTCTTACCAGTGTATCTCTGTGTTTACTTTGTTGGTTCGTTGGGATCTGGTCTGTCGGTCCCCAACTATTGGATGGATTGCCATGACATTTTGGACATTCTTGGTTCCCACACAACAAATCCAAGAGATTTTAGGGACCCTCTGACTTTTCCTCCAGCGCCACCGCGGGGTTAACCACTGTGGTTTCGAGGACAATGTCTCCACAGTAGGATGTAGCTTCATACTTAGCGTACATACCTTATTGTCATAGTCCATGGTACGTACGGCTATAAATCTTTTCCTCTTACCTCTTAGGAAAGGGAACAAAAGTATTCCACAAAACGTTCTCCTTCCTTTAAGAATATTAAATATTTAGACAGGGATTAGACGTATTTCAGTGTGAATATGAATGGATGTCTACGGGGGACTACATCAGAATTTTTCAATCAGAATAAACAGCTGCGATATTTATTCTGTCCATAGGTCTTTGTGTTTTATAGCCTCCTGCACGTGTCAGTCCATCCTGTGTATTGTGGGAATATGTATGTACAGTATGTCAAGACAACCCCCCCCCCCCTCCCTGACCTCTACACTGTATCCAGCACATCAGAACCGTTTGCCAGTGCGTGATTAAGAAAGCTTTAACAGATTACACTTTATAGTCCTGTATACACGACCGTTCCTTGAGGAGTTCACAGAAATCTAAGATGGGAGCAACGATAAAAAGCACTTTAATGACGGAGAAGATAAGATTTGCTCTGAGTGACTCATTCATGGCTTTACACCGATTCTCCCATCCTCGCCAACCCCGCCCCCCCACCCCCTCCCGCCCCCCTCTGCTCATTGCTTTGAAATAATCAGCACACTTCTTGAGCAAATACGGGCATTGCAAAAAAGAGCAAGCACAGATCGAACGTGAAGAAATGTTGTAATGGGTGACCTCTGTACACTGAAGTGGAACGGCGTGCTCCAACCGAGCTGCAGAGTGGACGCAGACTAATCATCTGTGAGCTCTGTAGGCATGGGGGTGTGTGTTGGGGTTACAACCTCCCCAATAATCAAACTTGGCCAGTGCAACCAACCCCCCAAAACCTATTGTAACTGCCTTTACATAAATAAAGACACCAGAAGTTGCAGAAAAGGCACAAATGGTTGCAGAGAAATTCACCAGAATGCAGAAAATGACGTGTCTGACGTGTAATATTTCAATTTTGCTCAAAAGTGGAGATCTCAACCCGCCCAATGTTGAACCCAAAGTTACGTCTGTAACTGCTGTAGGAGTGCGTGAAGTAGCCGCTAATCATCTTTTGATCATGGGCGTGGGTTCCATTGAGTTAATCAGTTTGTTAAAGAGCTCCAAATCAATTCCAATCTCTGATTGGACCTGACAGAGTGAAAAGAATAGTTTTAACCAGTGATCACTTCCATTTTCTTTTCTGATTGGATTACCTTTGAGAGAAGTAGAATTATTGAACAGATCATTTCAGAATGATGCATAAGAGCCCGCGGGGAGTGTTATGATGTTTGCCTGCTGGAAGAGAAGTCATTTTACAAGCTTCCAGTGTAATTTGAGTGGATGGTTAACAGGCTCACCCACGGGGGGTTTACTGCTTCTGAGGTCCGGCTTGAACTTGGGATCGTTGACCTGCTGCTATGTACTGGCACTTTCTCTTCAAATACTGGACTACTGTTTGCTGTGGGACATGTAGGGAGGTTTACGCAAGCAGAGATTTGTTTTTTGGGGGTGTTTCTTAAACAATCAAATTCAAGATTCAGGAGTGTGTGAGGAAAGTCACATGTGAACGATAATCACCCAAAAAACTAACCAATATTTAGAAAATAATGTCAGCATTCACTTAAAATGTGGCACATTTCACTGCATTTCACTCAAAAAGAGATGATAACAATATTACTATTATTATTTAATAGAGCACCACAAAGTCCCAAAGAAAACTGGCTCAAAGAATAAGACCCTAAAACAGTAAAAAGACCAAGCTAAAAGAATAAAATAATAGAAACAAAATAAAAAACATCAAATGAAACTCAACTTAAAAATTAAAAACATGAGACAGAGGCCAGTTTAAATAGGTGTGTATGACAAAAGGTATGATACAGTAATATAAGCATGATATATTAGATGAAAAAGTAACACACTGCTTCCCCTATTTAACGTTATTGTAACTCACAATGTTGTAAGCAGATATGAGTACATTTTGAAGTGTTTGTCAACAGTTAAATATACTAACTATGAAGTCAATAACTCCTCCTGTAATGCCTCCATAACTGGCTTATTAACAGCTAGTGAATGATTGATATCAGCATGACATATTCCATACTGGCATTTTATGGTTTATGATAACACTCATTTACAAGTCATTCAGAGGTGGGACCTCATCAATGTTATTGCAATGAGTACTTCATAGTACATACTCATTTGAATGAGTATATAGTATATAAATATTATTAACTAACTCATTATCGCAATTTATATTTCCAATCTCTTTGTTCAAAGTTATGCTTCATGGGAGTTACAATAACTGACAAACACTTAAAAATGTAAATTTTCCTTTTTTCTTTTCTTTTTTTGGATTAACATCTTTATTTTTATACATAAACTTTATATACGTTATACCAATAAGTAGGTTACATGCAAAACAACAAGTGTAGATTAAAGTTATTATTAAAGTTGATATTAACCTGGATTGTATTGAAAAGTATTTCATAAACGTATATTCTACTTACTTATATATATATATATATATATATATATATATATATAATACTTTTTGGCTGAGTCCTTTGCAGCGGCCTGGGTTTGAGTCCTGCCTGCGGTATCAGGGCTGTAGTACTCAGATCCGGACTCAAGACCGTTTTTCTACGGTCTTGGACTTGTCTCGGACTCACTAGTATTTGGACTCGGACTTGTCTCGGTCTCGGCCACTGGTCTCGCCCATTATGGCTTTTGGTCTGGACCGAGTCCAGGTATCTTTATTATGTTGATAATAATATTGGAGGGAAAGTGAAACCCAAAATGATTGTCTTGATACTGTCGTGCATAAGACCTTTTTTTCTGTCCTGGACTAGGTCTTGACATGGACTCGAACCTCTTTGGACTTGGTCTTGACTTGGACTCAAAGCTTTTTGGACTCGGTCTTGTTTTGGACTCAAACCTCTTTGGACTCGGTCTTGTCTTGGCCTCGACTAGTCCTGGTCTTGGACTTGTTTTGGACTCGACTAAGGTGGTCTTGACTACAGCCCTGTGCGGTACACTAAAGATCACCCTCACACCAGTCTATCTCAACGTTTCATGTCCCTCATTTTTGGCCAGATGTCCGTCACCTTCCGTTTCCTTTGTGTTGTCCTTTTAAGACGGCCCGAGGCGCCGGGGCTCCGCTGCTGAAGACAACTGTGATTGGTTCAAAGAAATGCCAATAAACCACAGATCCCATAATGCTGTGTGGACTAGCCAGACCCTCCTGTGCAGCGCTGTGGAGGAAGGTCTGTCAGTGCCAGACTAGCCTCACACCTATTTGAGTGTTTATATTCCTCCTAAACACACATGCATACACACACATACAGCGTAGTGGTGTATATTTCACCATTATAATTTTAATTTGATCAAATTTGCTGGTGACTCCACAATATTTCCACATACTGTACCTCCTCACAACTGCAGAAGTGGTGTACAAATACACCATCATTCTGTTTTTTTTTTAACGTGATAGGTTTACAGGCAAAGTTCTTTGAGACAAGTTTATTATTACGACCTGTAGAAAATAACTCATAGGCCTATAATAAACTTGGGTTCTGTTCCTATGAAGATATTTCTATCTACTATCAATATCTTTCAAATTTTCTGAAATCTATGATTAACATGCTAAACGATGAAGGCTGCCTTTCCATCAACAAGTGTTGGAGCAGCCCTTGCATTCACACAGTGAAATCTTTTACATAAAGGCATCACTTTGCATTAGCAAGAGTTATTTCCTCTGGTAATTATGCTGGAATTAACTCAGATTACCAGCGACGTATTCCACATGGAAGTACAGTTGGGCTGAATGTGACCGGCTACTGTGATCCGACCAGTGGGTTTCCTCAAGTAGAAGAAATTCTTTCCTTTTGTGAAAAAAATACTCAAGTTCCAAGTTAACCCTCTGAGGACAAAAGATGCACCAGCGACTCCAAGCGATGTTTGACAACACAAAATTTCTTTTTAGACGTATCATTCATATATTATACTACTTTTGTGAACCCACAACTTTTGTAAACTCATTTCAAGAACCAAAACAATTGAGTGTGGGTATGTTTTTCACAAGAGATTTGAGAAATTTCCAAAAGTGGACCTCGCCTTATCAACGTTAGGGCCAAATTATCTCTTTATACATCACTTTACAAAAAGCTGACTTTCTTCTGATCAGTTATATTGAAATACCCTTAAAAGGTGAATTTAAAAACAAATGTAAAAATCCCCTCAGACCTCTGAGTGTACAACATTCTGTATAATCAACAGAATGTACTTTAAAGGTCCAGTGTGCAACATTCACACTTTTTTATGAACATTTACCACCACCATCAATTCCAAGTATTCCTCTTGGCTTGAAACTTTACATTTTCATTTGCACGACAGTTAAAGAAATGGACCAACAGGTCCCGTTGTTCTGGACGAGACCAGTGAAGTCTATTAGAAGCTGTTTATGGTGGGCTGAACGTTACAGCGCAGCCTCCAACTGAGCTTGAAGACCTAGATGTGACGTGAGCAACCTGTCTGAAAGCTGTAAGTCTTCTGGTAGCTGTGCAAGAGAAATCTCATTATTCTAATCAGCAGAGACCGAGAGGTAGGTATATGTTAGGAGATAACATAGGCACATGCTAATATTGCTAACTAACATGCTAGTTAACATTGGTAATTGAACCTAAACAGCAAACTGTCTGCGAGCTTCTCCTGACAATATGGTAATTTGTCAACTATGTGACAGTAAGTCGCGTGGTTATGACACAATCGTTAGCCTAATTTTATAAAAACGTCTGCTACGGAGCCATAACTTGAGATACAAGGTAATGGAGCCTTTTATACATTGTTGTGTGTCTTTAGAAATAAACAACGGACAAATAGAGTCTTTAAATGCTTCAGATGTAAAGTTAGTCGCTGTCAAAGTCGCGCCAAATGAATGGGAGTCAATGGGATGCTAATGGCAGGTGATGGCTTGTTAGCATCAAAATGGCGCCTTAGGAGCTACGTGTTCTGAAGAGAGGCTTACCCCCTTGGGGTAGACGCTCCATAGTCTTGCGCCATCTTGAAACACGTTAGCCGGTAAGGGACAAACACGACACACCGCTCCGTCTTTCGCGTTTTTGCAAATATGAACTCATAGGTGCTGCTACTGCTGCTAATGGGCTGCTAATGGGTACCGGCCCCGGCACTTTGTAGAAGAAAACACGGAGTACCACAAGTCTTCAAAATCCAAATTTCAGGAACCGTAGTCCTCTTCTTTGCCAAGGAAAAGGATGTTGAAAAGAGCAAAAGGCCGGCTTTTTGAAGCATGAAGGCTCCCGTAGCTGTCATACATACTTGGACCTGCGTGGCGCAAGAGAGTTGATTGCGATATATGATCTTAACGCTAGATGGGAGAGATTCCTTCACATTGGACCTTTAAGAATCAAAAGTAGTAGTACTCATTATTATTATTGATATATTTCAATGTGTCAGTTGGTCAAAGTGCAGCTAACGTTAAACTACTTTACGTATTGTTACATAGGTAGTTCTAATACTGTATCATGGGTTGTGTGCTGTTAGTAAAATCCTAACAGTTACATATCTGTTTAAAGTTGCTTTATCTTGATCATGTGTGTTGCTATTAATCAGCCTTTTACTATTAAATGTCTATTACAGCTGATCAGCATATTGAGGCTACAGCACCATTTCATTTAAGTACAATGCCATGTGTAATGTATCTGCATTTATCTTTTCTTTATTATGGTTTCCTATAATAATTCCTATACTGTTTTGTAGCATTTGGTATTATATGTGTACACAGAAGCGTCAATGTGTATCTGCTGTGGCAGGAAGATTTTACTAAATAAATGACTAAATACTGAAGTTTCAGGTGCAGTTTTTTGCACCAGTGAGTTCTGCTTCACCTGCAAAATGTCAAACACCAATACACACGTTTTGTGTCTCTTTCAGTCTTGGTGTCTTGCTCCTTTTTCTAAGAAGTTGCGGCACATTTGTCTTATAATCCACCCATGGCTGTCAGATAAATGTAGTGTAAAGTGGAGTGGAGGCATAACATTGCATGAAATGGAAAAACTCGAGTGCAACTACCAGTACAACACTGCAGTAAAATCAGATATTACTTTGGGTCTCCCTGCAGACACACAAGCTAAGCTGCACCTTCATTTGGTCTCGGTTTCTTTATAACGTAATGTGGGAGCTGTAAATGTGTGTGCATGTGATAAGAGCATGCTGCAGTCGGTGATGGCTGTACAAATGAGCTGGTCTAAATTGGCAGAGGAGTGATTTGGTAAAGGATTGTCCTGATTTAGCTTTCATGGAGGATTTGTTCCAATATTACTGACAACAGACCAGTAGTGGAAAAAGTACTAACACCACACTGTAAAAATAGTCTGATACATGTAAAAATCCTGCTTTGAAAATGTTGAAGTATGTAACTGTAAAATCAGGGAAGTCTACTTAAGATATTAAAAGTAAAAGTACTTAATGCAGAAAAATCCTCCCATTGTAGAAAGTGTAAAGGATCCAAATCAGTGTTTAATGGCTCAAAATCATTTCAGCTGGACTTGTAGGCCTTATATTGTTGGGTACTCTAATTTATAATAAAACATCAGATTTCATAACTACATCTGTTTTGTGGGCCAAAATCCTAATGTGTAAAGTAACTTAAGCTGTCAGATGAATGCAGTGGAATAAAAAGTCCAATATTTCTCTCTGAAATGTAGCGTAGAAGGGGCATGAAAAGAAAGTAAAGTACAAGTACCTCAACATTTGTGGTAAAGTGCAGTATTTGAGTAGATGTACTTAGTTACATTCCACCAGTGATATCAAAAGATTTCAAAGTGGAGCTATCTCGTCCAAAAAAACAACAAGCGTGTGATTCACCAGTGAAGGGGGTTAGTTAACCATCAACCAGACAGAGACACTCCACCTCTCCCCCAGTTAGAGACGCCGCTGTCAGTCACTGGTCTCCTCTCTGACACCAGTACATGTCCCCATCACACGCAACTGGGTTACCTTGGTTCTGGGCGGAGCTAGGCTGAGGGGGGGTTAGTGGAGGTGTGTTGGGGTGTGGGAAAGGAAGGAGGAGGAGGAGAAGGAGGAGGGGGACACATTAGCTTCTTGGACAAGTCTTTCTGCCCCACTGTCAGGTTAGTTGAGATTTTGTTTGTCCAAAGCGCTGGCAGCAGACATGGACATGGCAGACTACAGCGAGGCTCTGGACCCGGCCTATACCACCCTGGAGTTCGAAAACATGCAAGTGCTCCCCTTGGGCTCAGGTGAGTCACATATATGCAACTCTGGTGTTGAACTTTGAAACTTTTACTGATTTAAAACTTTGGTCAGGAGAGGACAGAGGGAGTTGTGGCAGTGAAGTGAAAAAAAGGGGGTCATTTGGACATCTGCTCACAGAGGGATGATCCCATGCTGTGGTCTTCTTCTTCTTCATTATATCACGTCTAGGCTGGGCATATGAGTAAAACATTGAGAGACCTTGATTTACGAGACTCCGATCTGTATTCCCCAATGTGCTGGGGCCATTTGATTGAAGCCATTTGAACCTGTTTGAGCTTGTGGGGGGGGGGGGGGGGGAGGGGGGTCACATTGGTTGCACTGGATTGATATTCATCCTCTAATGAAGCAGTAGTTTGAGTATCAGGATCATGTGTCTCCTGTTACAAGTGGTCTGTTCCCACAGAGTCTACAAAGTGGACAAAACTTGTTCGCAATGACACCCGACTTCTTTATGTATGCAGTCTCCCATGACATCTGGCTGCGATCCTGCTTCTAATATTCCCAACAAGAACTCAAGAAAAGGGAAGCATACAGGAAACTTGACTTACCACTCAACTTTCCCATCGCTTACATGTTCCTACTCTGTAACAACGTCTCATGAGTCAGCCTGACATCTTTAATCTACAGCGTGACATGCTGCTTGATTGATTGAGCCAGTCTGGTGACTCCGAGACTGTGACTAAAAAGTCTCCAGTGATTGCCTTTTTTCTGAGGCAATCAAGCCGACATCAATTGTGCTCTGTTGACTCTGCCTGAGTTACTCAGGCGGGTTGACGGAGCCTCACAGGTCCTCCTGACAGCTGGGTCTGATCAGCCGTCAATGGAGCTGATCACCGCATTCACTCTGAGCCGTTCACACCTTCTTAAATCAAATATATTTCTTGATGCCATCTAATTTTGAAATGGTTTCAGGTCAAAAACATCTGAATTAAAAGCTGAGCTGACATTTATTTATTGACTGGGATGACTCTGCAGATGACTCATGTCAGAGCAGGGGTCTTCAACGGACCCCTTAACTGAGAGACAGATCAGGGACCCCCTTCTGCACATGTTGAATAAAATGAAGTTGCATATTAAACTGGGCCTGCAATGACATGTAGGGCTGCCTGAAGCCTTCATACATACATACATACATATATTTTAGTGCATAGAATACTAAGCTATTAAAATTAATTGTTAGTATGATTTTATAAATCCTGTTTTAATGTTAAAAATACATGTGGAACAGTGAATCCCAGGGTTACCTATATCTGTTGGTGGCTACCTTAGAGACTACCTCACCTATAGGCAAGTAATCCTATCATTAATTTTTTTTCACAAATAGGCTGATTTATATTTGCTAATAATGTGTTGGATTCATGATAAGACATTTTGAAAAAAACTTCAACTCTAATTAACTTAAAGGGGTGGGAAGATCTCTGTGTGAGAGTATTTATCTGTGTATGCATTACTTTTTTTAGTACTTTTACATTCAGGTATGGCACAGCAAATTCCCTTGTACACAAGCTTGTGCAATGACAATAAAGTCTGTTCTATTTTCTCTCTCTCTATCACTTCTGTGTGTGTCAGACTCTTCGCCGACTGAAAGCACCAACATGAACGCGAGCGGCCACCTGGGGGCGGGCAGCCTGTGTGCCATATGTGGAGACAGAGCCACCGGCAAACACTACGGGGCCTCCAGCTGTGACGGCTGCAAGGGCTTCTTCAGACGCAGCGTCCGCAAAAACCACATGTACTCGTGCAGGTGAGGAGACACCTGCAACTCAGTGTCTGATACTGTCAATGATGTCCCACTGAAGCAAGGCACTGCACATGTAGCCGTGTGTGATGTGTGATGTAATGTTTTTTTGTGTCTTTGAAAGAGAGACAATGAACTTATTGCTTGTCTCAGAAAATTGGCTATAACTTATCTGCAGATCTTGATTTATCCATCTATTTCTTTAGAAAATGTCATACAATAGGGAGAAATGACTCATAATTTCCCACAGCTCAAATTGACACCCTGTGTTTTGTCTGACCAACAGTCTAATATCCAGAAATATTTATTTTACTGTGAAGAAAATCATCAAATCCTCACATTGCAGAGGCTGGAAGCAGCACATTTATTGGAATTTCTTGCTTTAAATAAACTCTAAGATTCTTAGATTCTCAAAATTGTTGGCAATTACTTTCCTGGCGATCAATCAATCGATCAGTCTCATTCAAGTGTCTTTTTCGATGCTGTGGCTGCATAAAGAAACTCATCACACTCATTTTCCAGGTTCAACAGACAATGCATCGTAGACAAAGACAAGCGGAATCAGTGCAGATACTGCAGACTGAAGAAATGCTTCAGAGCCGGCATGAAGAAAGAAGGTAGGAGTCTTTCTAGGTTTTCCAATCACATTGACTCAATCTGTCAACTCAGTCTATGTATGTTTTTTTTGTGGAATAACAGAGAATGGCCCTTCTAATTAGCAAACCACTGTGAGCTGTCCATGCTGAATTGACGTGACTCGACGGGCGTGTTGCAATCCCCACGAGAGTATTACTTTGTTAATGATCACTCAGTGGAGCGCTGAAGTCTCTAACCCGCTTATGCTGAGCAAACATTTCCAAGCAATAATAGCCATATACTGATAAACATGACATCCTAGAGAGACTTATTTTTCTTTTAAATGACCCAGCCTTTATTGTGTAACAAAGTAATGGAGAAAAAGCAAAAATTTTCATAGTTTTTATGCATTTCCTAATTTACGTCACTGCATTAAATTGGCACATTTTTCTCAGAATATAGCTGCAGCAGCGGCCGCGAGTTCGACTCCGACCTGCGGCCCTTTGCTGCATGTCATCCCCCTTTCTCTCCCCTGTCATGTCTTCAGCTGTCCACTAAAAATGCCCCAAATAATAACAGAACATAGCTGCAGCAGCGGGGCTGACCCTATACATATCTGTGTGTGTGTGTGTGTGTGTGTGTGTGTGTGTGTGTGTGTGTATGTGTGTGTGTGTGTGTCTGTGTGTGTGTCTTCAGCTGTGCAGAATGAGCGAGACAGAATCAGCACCAGGAGATCCAGCTACGAAGACAGCAGTTTACCGTCCATCAACGCACTCATCCAGGCAGACGTCCTGTCCAGACAGGTAAGACCTGCTGGGGAATCATATCTGACGCCAACACAATCACAAGGACAAGACATGTCTCTAGTTCATCACTTAACCCTCCTGTTGTCCTCAGGGTCACATATGACCCATTTTCAAAAAGTTTCTATATCAGAATCAGCTTTATTTGCCAGGTATGAAAACATATATGAGGAATTTGACTTAGGTTGGAGCAAGCCTCTGGGAAACCAAAAAAACTCCAAAATTGTCTAATTTATTCACTTTTTTTAGCATTTGAAGAACATAATTCATAAAAGAATGCTGCAAAAAGTGACAAAAACATCCTGAGAAGCTTCAGGAACGTGGGGTAAAGTAAAGTAATTTGCGAAAGCGATAAAAGTGTTGAAAAAGAAGATGGAAACAAATCAATTCATTTTAAATTATGACCCAGAAAAAAAGTTGGATGGGTGACGGGAAGACAACACAAGGATTATTTCATCATTCATAACACATCATCATCATTTCCTTAGCCCTCGGTCACTTTTTTTACGCATTATTATCACTTTTTCCAAAAATGTTTTCACTTTTTCAATGTTGTGGGGTTTTTTTTAACGTTTTTGCCAAAGTTTTGATATTTGTATTGTTGGCGGCCCATTTTTTGTGCCAAAAAAACCCTGAAAACGGGTCAAATGTGACCCAAGGACAACATAAGGGTTAATCACACAATTTCAGAAGGTAAAATGATGATGATGTGTACAAGGAACCCCAAATCAGCTGCTGAAAGCCTTTCGGAGAAGGGGGCCTGGTAACAATGAACATACAGTACAACAGCTAATACACACTAAAAACTCCACATTCCCCTGTCCAGATCACCTCCCCCGCTCCCATACTCAACGGCGACATGAGGACCAAGAAGATCGCCGCCATCACAGACGTCTGTGAGTCCATGAAACAGCAGCTGTTGGTTTTGGTGGAGTGGGCCAAGTACATCCCAGCCTTCTGTGACCTGCCCCTGGATGACCAGGTAAGACTCAGTGTACATAGCTGTATAGACACTCTGGTCACTCATCAACCGGTCGGCCGCAAAAACCATAGCGTGGGCTGCAGACAAGTATACACTCAGTGTGTTATTCCAAAATAAATACAGATGTAGTGGGGGAAAAAAGGGAGATGCATTCAATACAACAAGATTTTATTCAACTCAAAACCACAAACTCTTCAACCAGAGTGCTCAATGTATTTAAATCCTGAGTTAGAAGATGATGAGCTGGTTTTACGGTTACATCCTTTCTAGATAAAAAAAAAAAAGATAGGCGCTGAATCATTAACAGTGTGATCACCAGGGCTTGGTAACTGATTTGCTGATGTTATATGTTATATCACCGAGGGAGTCTTCTGCCAAAAGACACTTTCTTTTCAGAAAGGGATGTAGAACTACTGGTGCAAGGTGACTAAGTACATTTACTCAAGTGCTGTACTTTAGTACAAATGTTGAGGTACTTTACTTGTCATGCCACTTCTACTCCGCTAAATTTCAGAGAGAAATATACTACTTTTTACTCCACTACATTCAAAATAATCCGTTTGAAATTCCGCTTAGTATCTGTTCTGACTGCACCTTATTCTCTACCACACTCGATATTTATACTTTTTCCCAACTGTATGTACCTAGTATCTAGATATTTATATTTTTCAGTTTTTTTTAGACGTTATGTATTTATATTTATCACTCCACATGCTCTGCACACCCGTATAAGCCTTTATTTATTTTCATTTAATTAATATCTGGACTTTTCCACTGTGTTTTTAATTGTTTCTCTGCTGTATTTTTTTGAGCTGTGAACTTAATTTGGTACTACAGTGTACCGTGGTATGCCAATGAAGAAATCTTGAATCTTGAATCTGACAGCTTTTAGTTATTTTACACACCCAAAACACATGTAGTTTATGAAATCTGATGTTTTATTATAAAGTAACGTAGCAACAATATAAGGGCCTACATGTCTAGCTGAGATGATTAGACTATTAAACACACACCTGTTTGAATCCTTTACACTTTCCACAATGGGAGTAATTTTCTGCACTTTTACTTTTACTTTGACTACTTTAAGTACATATGCCTGAGGATACTTGAATACTTTTACGTAAGTACCATTTTTTATGCAGGACTTTTACTCGTGACAGAGTACTTTTACATTGCTGTGTCCATACTTCTACTTAAGTAAAGGATCTGAATAATTCTTCCACCACATGCTACATTTACATAACCATGTAGAGGATGGCAGAGTTATTATCACACTGATGCGTCCGCACTGTAAAAAATCTTTAGATTTCACAGTAACACTACTGTATAGGATTTTTACAGTAGAATGCTGTAAAGTTTACATTACAACCTTGTCGACAAGTATTACAGTTGAAATCACAGTAGTCAAAGCATTATTGTAAAAAAAAATCACAACGTAGCCACTATAGTACTGTAAATAGTAAAGTAAACTACTGTATTGTTACAGTACTACTTTTTTATCTTACATTGTGTTTAATTGTTTTGTATTTTATAATGAATGCATAAAATACTGTAAATGGAAGTACAGTACCTTTACTGTAAAAAGAATTCACATTAACTTGCTGGACAATTTTTACAGTAAGTTACTGTAAATTTTCGGTTAAATTTCTTACAGTGCATGCCTGACTGTGTTGCAGGTGGCGTTGCTGCGAGCTCACGCCGGGGAGCAGCTCTTGCTCGGAGTTGCAAAGAGGTCCATGCTTTACAAAGACATCCTCTTGTTAGGTAAAACTGACACATGAAGGAGTACTTTACACCACTCATATTGCCCAATTGTGATTAAAAAAAACATTGTCTCATCCTGGACTAAAACTAAAATGTCTTGTCCCTGCAGGAAATGACCACATCATTCCCAGGAACTGCCCGGAGCTGGAGGTGGGCCGGGTAGCGGTGAGGATCCTGGATGAGCTGGTGCTTCCCTTCCAGGACCTCCAGATAGACGACAACGAATACGCCTGCTTGAAAGCCATAGTTTTCTTTGACCCAGGTACTATTACTGACTCATCTCAGAGATGGAAAAAGTACACAAATATTCTGTTTAAAAAAAGTACTATTACTTGGTGCAAGTAAAATTACCGGTTAAAAAATCTACTCAAGTAAAAAAATAGCTCATTTAAAATGTATAGCTCACCTGGTGGAGTGGCCCCCCCATGTACAAGGGCTCAGTCCTTGTTGCGACGGCCGCAGGTTCATCTCTGATCTGCGGTCCTTTGCTGCATGTCGTTCTCTCTCTCTCTCTCTCTCTCTCTCTCTCGCTCTCTCTCTCTCTCTCTCTCTCTCTCTCTCTCCCCTTTTCACATCTTCAGCTGTCATATTTAATAAAGGCCTAAAATGCCCCAAAAATAATCTAAAAGAAAAAGAAAAGGAAAAAATGTACTCAAAGTAAAATTTACTCAGTAGTTACTCTTTAACAGTGGGGGAGATACAATTTTTAATATTTATACTTATCTTCTTTATACTTATTATACCTTGGAAGTTGACTTTTGCAATTTGATGAGGGCACTCATTTTTTTTAATCTCAGTAACGGATGTGAATTTAAAATGTAGCAGAAGAAAAATACTTCAAACAAAATCTACTCAGGTAAAAGTAAAATTACAGATTAAAAAAGGACTTTAAAAAGGAAACGTACACAGAAAAACTACGCAATTACAGTCACGTGAGTAATTGTAATTTGTTGCTTTCCACCTCCATGTGTTAGCTACTCATGCATACAGACAAAAAAGTTCCAACCCAATAAGTCTTTGCAAACACCCCCCCCCCTGCTTTTATTTGCCCACAGACGCTAAAGGTCTGAGCGACCCTGGAAAGATCAAGCGGATGCGATACCAGGTCCAGGTCAGCCTGGAAGACTACATCAACGACCGGCAGTACGACTCGCGGGGCCGCTTCGGGGAGCTGCTGCTGCTGCTGCCCACGCTGCAGAGCATCACCTGGCAGATGATCGAACAGATCCAGTTCGTTAAACTCTTCGGCATGGCCAAGATCGACAACCTGCTCCAGGAAATGCTGCTCGGAGGTGAGCCCCTTCACATCAATGGTAACCAACCATGACCTCTGACCTTATAGGCTTTGGGTCAGTATACAAACTTTATATGTAGATAGACCAAGGCGCCCAAATCCTTTCATATGCAGGGCCAAATATTTATCTGGATGGCAGGCCACGGGTCTTAAAATAACATAAAAATGTAACATATTTGGGGAATTAACATTGTAAATCTAAAATCAAATTTTGAAATAATAACCAGGATCTTGGCAGGTTTCATTAAGTCAAATATAAGACTTTTTAAGACCTTTATGAATGCAATATGAGACCCATATCACGACATTAAGGCACAACAAAATGAGTCACAAAAGCACTTGCAAAGCAAATACATTTATTCAAATTGAATAAAAGCAACACACAATGATAGAAAACTGTACATATACAGCAAATTATATTTGGACTATCAAAAGAAAGAACTACAACAGCACGAATTAAAATATATTTTTAACAAGCAGCGTTACATGGACGTAGGAAGATTAAGAAGATAAAGTAATTTGAGACCTAGAACACAATAATTCAGGCAATTTAAGACTTTTGAAGGCCTAAAATTTGTATTTTGAAACCCCGCGGAAACCCTTATAACACTGCCTTTTGGTCATTTTATTAATTTGCAGAGATGATCCATGTGCTTCTTTTCAGGAGCATGAACACTTATTTCAATGAAAGACACTTTTCTGACTGAAACATCCACCTTTGAAGTTTTGTAGTCATTGGATTAAGAAAATAATTTTTAGAGCACTTTTATATTAAAAGGAGAATTTGGCCGAAACTTGGCCCACACGCCCCAAATTGGGCAGCCTTGATTTAAGCTATAGAGGAATGTGGCATTCCTAGAGTGGTCCCACAATCTGGAAATCCAGAGTTCTTGCGAGAGCACCTTTTGTATTTACTCAGCGAGTAATTCTGCTCATTAATTACACTGTAACAAATTTAACTTCAAATTTACAGTAACTTACTGGCGACGATTGCAGCAGGTTACTGTGAATTCTTTTTCAGTAAAGGTACTGTACTTCCATTTACAGTATTTTACGTATTCACTGTAAAATACAAAACAATTAAACACAACAGAAGATAAAAAAAGTTAAAATACAGTAGTTTACTCTACCATTTACAGTACTCTAGTGGCTATATTGTGATTTTTGTTTTACCGTAATGCTTTGACTACTGTGATTTCAACTGTGATACTTAGACTACTGTGATTTTGGCATTTTGACAAGGTTGTAATGTACTTTACAGCACTCTACTGTAAAAATGATATACAGTACAGTGTTCCTGTGAAATCTAAAGTAATAACTGGAGATTTCACAGCCATTATTTACAGTGTATGCCCTTGTAGCCGGCTGCACCCAATCAGATCGGTGTATGTGATGTAGGCGGGGCCAGAGGTGAGCTGAACAGATGATGACAGTCCAATCTACCAGTTAGCTCCGCTGGTAGCTCAGCGTACGGGGCTCTGGATACGTCACCCCCCCGTGTGGTGCTGTGATTGGTCGTTGTGTTATCCAATTGCGTGCTGTGAGATTTTCAAATGTACGCTTGGTGCCGCCATCGAGTTACCATTTTCATTACTCAGTGCCAGACCCTTGATTTTATGGATTTGGGTCTGGATTTCCAGGCCAGGTGCGTTGGACTGAGGAGGAAAAAGGGGATTGAGTACCCAGGGCCCTCATGTGAGGAGGGCCCAAAAAGATGCTAGAAAGAATAGCTGTGGATGCAGGGAGGGGCCCATAGAAAATGCCTGTCTACAGGGCCCAGGGTTTTCTAGGCTAGTGGTTACATGCATGCTGCAGTGAATTGAGACTGACTGTATATTTGTGTGTTCTGTCTCTCAGGTTCGGCCAATGAGGCTCCACACGCACCTCACTCCCTGCACCCTCACCTGGTTCAGGAACACCTCAGCAGCAGCAACATTATAGTGACCAGCAACATGCCAACGCCCATCCATAACTGTCAAATCTGTAAGGACAAAAACACAAATGTCAAGTACAACCGTTGTGGCATCTAATATTAATTCTCTAAGTTTAGTTTTTTCACTGTCACATTCATACAGTAGGAAAACTGGGACGATAATGTGGATCTGTGTGATCAGAAGGATTAATCCAAGTGAACAGACAAACATGCTTTAATTAACAGTCAAGTCTCCGTCACCCAGCTCCATGTGCGGTTACCTGCACATGGAGCTGTGTTACCTGCAGTAACCTTGTAGCTGGAAGGACAAACTTGCAAAAGCTTGGCAGAATAATCCTCTAAATTCTTTATGGGAACTAATCTGGCTTATTTTGTCAAAGAGAACTTCTGTTATTGTTTCTTAACATGTTTAATGCTCTGAGAAATTTCACAAAAGTGCTTATTCCTTTATCTGAAAATTGTGTTGTGCCCCAAAACACGTTATACCACAAAATGGTAAAAATACACCTTCTCATGCTACAGTTTCTAACTCGCTCCTGTTTTTTTGTGTTCTACTTTTCAGCCACTCCTGAAACCCCGATCCCGTCTCCGCCTACTGCCTCCAGCTCAGAACATTATAAACTGGCTCAGGGGGTCATAGCCACCGTGCCCAAGCACCCAACCTCCATCCCTCAGCCTACTATTACAAAGCAAGAGGCCATCTAACGGTCCTCTGAACCCTGTTTCTTTTTTTCTTTTTTATTGTGTTAAACCAGGGTCTTTATATATATAAGTTTATACATTAACAGCAATTAAGCTGTTTTCTTGACTGAAACAATAAAGTTGTTAAATATATAGAACATGATTGCAATGATGTCCCTTGCAGATTGCTGTTTTTCTTCAGGGATTCATTTGTTCACACATGCAGCTGCAGTTGAGCTCTACCGCTCAGCAAAAGCCAGACAAAACTATAAGCATCAAACCTATCCTATTGTTGTATATATGTAGTTTATTATTGGGTAACATCACTTCCTTGAGCATGGCCTCAGTGTGTAGCAAGGCTCATGTTAGACATGGTGACGTGATCACGTCAGTATTTTATGAATGTTACAGGAGGCCTTACATTGTCATGTATTTAGTATTGCACAGTATTTTATTTTATTTTCATTAGTAATAAAGTTTTGTCAACTTCCTGCCAGGAAGTCAGTAAATTCTCATTTTATCAAAACTTAAAGGAGAATTCCGGTTGATTCCAACACGTAGCTCTGTTGTCTGTAAATGTGGAGGTCTGTCAGCAGAGAGAAAAACTAACCAATCAGTGCTGTCTACACCGTGTTATCGTCCTGCTAGAGTTAGCACCCAACAGGCTTAAACAGGGCAAGTTTTAAATGTGTTTTTAGCCTCTAAACATGTTTGAAATCGCATTACAAGTGCCTACCCGTGTGAAGGGATTCCATCCAAGTGAACACAGCATATTTGACTGCTGTAGAAAAGTTGTGTTAATTCAGCCAGTGCATATACTGTCTCTCTGTTTACTTCCTGTTTTCCGGTGAAGTCCACACTAGCCAAAACACGCTTTTCTGTCACATCTACTGCAGTCAGATTCAATGTGTTCCCTTGGAAGGAATCACTGCACATGGGTAGGCACTTTTAATGACATTTTGAATATGTTTAGAAGCTAAAAACATATTTAAAACTTGCCCTGTTTCAGCCTGTTGGGTGCTAACGCTAGCAGGAGGATAACTCGGTGTAGGCAGCACCAACTGGTTTCATATTTCTCTCTACTGACAGACCTCCACATTTACAACCAACAGAGCTACGAGTTGAAATTTACCCGAATCCTCCTTTAAGGAAATCACTTGAACGAGTTCCGCTTTCCAACATTCTGTGACAAGACTAAAATATATGTGGTTTGTGTTATGTACTGGAAATACACATTGACAGTAGTAAAATTGAACATGTTAAAATTGACACCAAGGACTCTTACTACACATAGTGAGCTCTGTGGTGCAACTTTTTTTTGCAAAAAGTCCCAGGCAGACACACTGAGGAAGTTTCCCACTAGTGTGTTGTATTGGTTTTAAAAATTAGATATTATATATTTTGTTTAGTAGGTTATCATGGTTTAACTGATGGAATAAATGATGCCTTGTAACCTGTACTGCCTTACAAAAACAGGCAATGCTTCGCCTTAAAATGTGAACACAAATTAATAAATCTCAAGATTTATTTTTACATTGCATTTTCTGCAGACCATATTTCCGACTACATGTGATTATGAGACAAGGGTTTTCTGAGGATTGAATGTTGCACATTCGCTGACAAGTACAGAAAGAAATCAGACATGTTGGAAAATGCGGGTCCAACGTGGCAGTGCTGCTTGTTCACTGATAGCCTAACGCAACATGTTGCCTCAGACTGATAAAGTGCCATAAAATCATTATAGATAGCACTGATTGGGAGAGGGAGAGGGATTGTGGACACTTCAAGGATTTATTTTACATTCCAGTGAAATAAATCTGTAGCTGCTATCAATGTGCTGCATTTAGCATGAGGTTTGACTTAGAAAACAAGTGGAAGCTTCGGACGTGATAGTCATCCTCAAAGGTAGAGTAGATAGAGTACTTTGGTCTTACAAAAATACAAACATCTTAGCATACATACATATGACTAGGCCTGCATTAGGATACATGAGATGTATTATTATTAAGAATTCATTTTTATATTCAAAGTAGAAAACATACCTGACAGATCCTGATACGATGGATCCTATAGTGACAGCAGTAGGACTATGAAGGCAAAATCTGCCATCTACTGTATTCAAGTGTAACTGCTGCATGTGATCTTTTTCACACACAAAAACAGAAATCTAGGCCACTTGGTGAAAATAAGAACAAACCAGTGTTGTACTTTGTTAATGTACTTAAGTAGATTTTTTAGGCATCTATACTTTACTTTGTTTTAGGGACTGCTGATAAGAATTAGCCTGTATGGCCAAATCTGGCACATTTACATGTCGGACTCTGTACCCATGTTGTTTAATGTGCACTGTCCCTTTTAAATAAAGAAATATATCTATAAAATTAAAAAAAAAAAATCGACAGTTATGATATGAAGATAACGTTACACACCTTTGGCCATTACGAAAAGGTTTTTTTTTACTTTTACTTTTACTTCTACTATACTTAAATACATATAAAATCTATCAGAAGACTTTTGATACTTGAGTAAAGTAAATATCAGATCCTTTAAGACATTTAAGTAATGTGCTGAGAAAGGACTTTAACTTCTACTAAAGTTATTTTCTGGTAAGATACTTGTACTTTTACTCAAGTATTTCTTTCAAGTACTTCATACAATGCTGGAATAAACTAATTAGAAACCAATCAAAAAAAGAACAAAGATAGACATGTAAATATGCAGCAGATAGGCCTACAACTCCACGCAGTATGCATTGAACTACTGCAGCCTACTATAAAAACACACAAGCTCTATTTTTTGTAAGGCCATTTAATTATTATGTTAGTTAGTAACATGATAGGTTTGAGTGCACTGAAGCTGTGCGAAACAAGAGACGTAGATTGAAGTGTTTGTTTTAGCAAGTAAAATGTTGCCAAGTCAGTTAGTCTTTTGTGGAAATGACGTGTGGTAAAAAAATGTTTAAGTTAAAAACAAACAAATCAAGAAACTCACGAGACACGCACGAAAAAACAATTTTTATGACCAGGTCGATTTTTCTTTCAGGTCAGTGACTTATTTCCGAGGGACTCATGAACGCAGCACCACCATCAAAACAACAGACGTTAAACTCGACCGCCCTCGTGCGTCAATATGGACAAATGAGAAAGCGCCATCTCTCTACCCGGAAAAAGGATTTCCCTGACATGATCTGTTGTGATTTTTGACACTTTCTCTGGTCGTTGCTATGTTCTCTCGGACGTTTTTACCTCTGGCCAATGGATGCTGATAAAATGCGTTTATGTATGTCCTAGTCGTTGAATGTTGAAAGAATTTTCTGGTTGGTATTCAGTCATTTTTTTGACTTTAGTTTTGTCGCATTGGTTATGTACTGTAGCAGGTTATATTAACTAGCTAGCTAGCTAGCTACGTGTCGACTAAGGCTCTGACTAAATGCTGAACAAATACATAGCGTTAGTGCTGTTGTAGGGAACTCTACTACTCTTTTCAGATAGGGAACCTTTTAATTCCAATATACAGTATGTTGTCCTAGTTGTCCACTTTGGGTAAACTGGTATTAATGGGTGTAAACTATGTATGTGCTGTGGCGGAAGAAGTATTCACATTCTCTAGCTACTCTTAAATAAACGTAGGCTGATAACACCATACTGTGGAAATATTCCCCTGCAGCTAACAATTTTTGGCTCCCAGAACGTTCTGGGAACGTTCGTTTATGGTTGCGGGAACGTTCCCTGAATGTTAGGTTTTGTTTGTGTTTTGGTTGCATACGGAAGTTGGTTTAACAACATTAATGTTTGGTTACATCGAACGTTCTTAGAACGTTCCCCTAACGTTATCAGAACGTTGCAACCTTTATAGAACGTTCCCCTAACGTTATGCTAACATTGTAACCTTTATAGAACGTTCCCCTAACGTTCCTCGAACGTTGCAACCTTTATAGAACGTTCCCCTAACGTTATGCTAACATTGTAACCTTTATAGAACGTTCCCCTAACGTTCCTCGAACGTTGCAACCTTTATAGAACGTTCCCCTAACGTTATCCTAACATTGTAACCTTTATAGAACGTTCCCCTAACGTTCCTCGAACGTTGCAACCTTTATAGAACGTTCCCCTAACGTTATCCTAACATTGTAACCTTTATAGAACGTTCCCCTTACGTTCCTCGAACGTTGCAACCTTTATAGAATGTTCCCCTAACGTTCTTTTTTACATTTCACTAACCTTTAAACAACTTTTAACAACCATGATACCAATGTTATTATTACTTTAAACTGTCTGTGCATCAGTAGGAATGAATTATTATATATTAGCAGGAATTAATGAACAGTCAAATTTTAATATACAATATAAAAAATTACAAAAAAGATATATACAAGAATCAGTTTAATTGGAAATATAGACGCATAATAGTGTAAATTTAGTGTGCATAATGCATATTTGGAATGGTAAAGTACCATATTTTAAAACATATAAGTCACACTGGACTATAGTCAAATTTAATTAGAAATTGTTTCACAAAAAACAACGTTCCCTAAATAAATTCCTGCTGCATTCATATGTATGCATTTAACTGCATACAATGTAACTGTAACTGTAGATGTTTCAGGTTGTGCTCATTTTAACTGCTTTTTTTAATTTAGTTATAAACATAACACACATACATACATGCATACATACATTCATATACAAAATCTTTATATTTACATAAGAAATCAAATTTTCCAAATTCAAATAAATATAGCAAAAAAGAGTCATACTACTGTAGGAAAAAAGAAAATCTTTTATATTGCGATATTCAACAACATTATTGCATACTTTCTTTGTATCATGCAGTCCTAATCTGTACTAAAGTACTTGCAGTACTTGAGTTTGTACTTAATTACTTTCTACCACCGTGTGTGAAAGCTCCAAAAAAAAGCTGACCCGGATCTTTCCCAAACAGGTCCACCCAGACCGCCCATGGCCGACCAGCATGAGTCCATCGACCTCAGGTCTCCTCCGCTGGACCCATCAGCAGCTACAGGAAACAGCTGGTTCCCCGGACCCCCCCCACCCATGTATTCCTGCACCCTGACCCCCGAGCTGGTGCACAAGGCACGAGAGGAGCTCCAGGAGAAGCCAGAGTGGCGTCTCCGGGATGTCCAAGCACTAAGAGACATGATACTGAAGGTAATAACGTCTCTCATTGTATGTGCCTATATCTATATACTTGTTTTTTTTATCGCCTAAGTAGTTTTGAATTGAGTATATATTTATTTTTTCCCCCTCACTCTTTAGGAACAGCCCAACCTCAGGACCCGGCTGGACGACGCCTTCCTGCTGCGCTTCCTGCGGGCCAGGAAGTTTGACTATGACCGTGCCCTGCAGCTGCTGCTCAACTACCACGCCGGCCGTAAGGCCTGGCCGGAGGTGTTCCAGGACCTGAAGCCATCCACGGTCAAACACGTCCTGGACCTGGGCTTTCTCACGGTCCTGCCACAGCCCGACCCCAACGGGAGATACATCCTCTGTCTCCGGCCAGGTTGGTGACTTCTTCATCTTCACTGGAGAGTTCAGCCGTTTAATGAGGATTTAACCATTTTATAGCCTCGCATTGCCGGACCTCTCTCCACAGAGCTGTGGAGTAAGGTCTGGCTACACCACAAAGGCATTCTGGGTTAGGAAAATAAACTACAATCTGGGTTGTTTGCATTTCTTTAAAACAATCACAATGGTCTTGACTCTGCAAAATAGTCTTAGGAAGGAACTTGTTTTGGTGGAACATTTGCACCCAGCTAAAGAAAATGTCCCATCCAATATTAAATGAAGTTAACTGTTCACACACTACAGTAACATGAGCTAATTAAATCAGCTGATCCATGGTCCATTATTCCCTGAAAGAACCAAGCAGTCCTGCCACATTTGTTTTAAATGTTTACTTTACATTTTTTAGCATGTAGCTTGCTAGCTTGAAGTTTGTTCTTTTCCCTAAACAAACAGCGTTTTGCAAGGCGAGACACTTTGGTCGACGATCCATACTAACCAGTTTATAAATACTGTTTTCCATTTAGCTGTCTTATTTAGTAGACCTCGGACTTGGTGTACTTTTTCAAATTCTTAAAAACATACTGTGTGACTAATTGTTCCAGGACAGGCTTTACTCATGATGTGCACTTACTCAACTCATTCTCATTTTACAGGGAAATGGAAACCAAATGATTATCCATTTGTTGACAATGTGAGGGCCCTTTATCTGACTCTGGAGAAGCTGATCCAGCCGGAGGAGACGCAGGTGAACGGTATTGTGATCTTAGCCGACTACACCGGAGTGGGCATGTCCCAAGCGTCCAATCCAGGCCCCTTCCTCGCCAAAAAAGTTGTAAGCATCCTCCAGGTGAGAAATACAAACATCGGGGAATGTAATGACTCTTTCATAATGTATTTCAAAATGACGTTAGCAAATAACTATTTGACGCTAAAAACGGCAAGTTTTGAAGAAAATGTGAATGGTTCAACAAGGCAGGCCTACTTGGTTCTTTCAGGGAATGATTTTAAAGATTTACAAAGATTATGTTTACAGTATTTACTCTCTAACTGGGACATTTTGGGACCGATTGACAAGGATTTGCTATGGAAAAAATACACAAGGCAATACACTGGTAAGAGCATGTCTTTAACCATAGCTCAAGCTTAATTCTCTCCGTGCCAGGAGGCACACAAGGCTTGGACATCACTCCTCCCAATATGATGTCCGTTGTTTCTGTAACAGGCTTGTTTTCCGGGAGTAGGTTGTTAGCCTTCTGCCCAACCCCCAAGCTTGGAGGGCCAGTGGTTTTCTGTCAGGGTGTCCTTCCCTTAGACTGCGTTGGTCCACGACACCATACGGTGTAACCCCCCATCCGCCACCCGGGGGGACGCGCCTCATACGCCGTGCAGTCCCAGCGCAAGGAGTCTTTAACCATGGATCAGCTAATTTAAATAGCTCATGCTACTGTAATGGGTGAACCGGTAACTTGTGTAATTTTAAACTCTGGTTGATGTATGAGGACTCTGGTTACCTGGTCCTCAGACCTCTGCAGGGTAAATCCAGACAGCTAGCTAGACTATCTGTCCAATCTGAGGACTATGGTTACCTGGTCCTCAGATCTCTGCAGGGTAAATCCAGACAGCTAGCTAGACTATCTGTCCAATCTGAGGACTATGGTTACCTGGTCCTCAGGTCTCTGCAGGGTAAATCCAGACAGCTAGCTAGACTATCTGTCCAATCTGAGGACTATGGTTACCTGGTCCTCAGATCTCTGCAGGGTAAATCCAGACAGCTAGCAAGACTATCTGTCCAATCTGAGGACTATGGTTACCTGGTCCTCGATCTCTGCAGGGTAAATCCAGACAACTAGGTAGACTATCTGTCCAATCTGAGTTTTTTGTTGACTAAAACTACTTTTGAACGTACACATGTTCCACCAAAACAAGTTCCTTCCCAAAGCTATTTTGAAGCGGCACCGGGCCTCCGTCCGGCGCTTAGCGTCACCCAAGATGATTGTGATTGGTTTAAAGAAATGCCGATAAACCAGAGCATGTAATACTCCATCCCAGAATGCTGTTTGGCTAGCCAGACCTTCCTCCACAGCAGCGTGGAGGATGGTCTGGCAAAGCGAGACTATTAATACACTGACTATGGAGAAGTGGCAACCACACTTCAAAAAAGCCGAACTATCCTTTTAACAAACACGAGGGAAAAAAACGTTCATTTACACCAGTGGCTCTTGAGCACTGGCTGGAGTTTGGTCGTGACTGCAGAGTGTGTCATATTTGCATGAAACACATCTGAGATGTAGAATGTGTCGTATTTACATAAAACACATCTGAATTGTAGTTTGTGTCATATTTGCATGAAACACATCTGAAATGTAGAATGTGTCGTATTTACATAAAACACATCTGAATTGTAGTTTGTGTATTGTGACGGTTCTGAATGCAGTTTCTCTTCTAATTCACAGGACGGCTTTCCAATCAGAATCAAGGCCGTTAACATAATAAACGAGCCCATGATCTTCAAAGGCATCTTCGCTATAATAAAGCCCTTTCTGAAGGAGAAGATGGCAGAGAGGGTAACTACTGAGCTTCAACTGTCTCGGACTCTTTTGTTTGAAACAAAGGACCATTTGGAATTGTGTGCAAACTAGAAGGCCGAGCATTTTCTTTTCAGGGGAATGAACTCGAGCCAAACGACCTTGTATTTTCCAAAATCTCCTGAGCGGGGGTTCCTTTTGTGTTCATTTAAACCTGCAGGAACTGGGTTTTATGTGTGGGCAGCGGAAACGAGCTGTAAGCACATCACTGACTTGCTACCTCCTTATATAGAAGTAACTATGGGAAACATTTTAGAAGACAGTTTTTATTTTTACAATCAACAGACAGAGCAACATCAGCATTCATTTGACTTATGAATGTATGTCCAGTAATTAGTGTAGCTCTGATTTGCGCTCCTGAGAGAATAATCTGGCTCTCTGGTTGCTAAGTGCTCCCCTATGTTCACCAGCTAGCTGCTAACCGTGTCTGGCTGCTGTACACTTGGTTTTTAGAGCTTTTCAACTGAAAACAGCTGCCGGCTATGGTTCGAAAACTTTGCCATGAGAGTAAAAATCAGTAAAGTTGTGGAAGCTGTAAAACCAAAACAACGGGCAGAAAGAAGCCATAAATCTCAGCAGAGCTGAGAGGATGCTACAGAGTTGGGTGATAACTCTTTGTGGATTTAATGAGTAACGTCTTTAAGTTCACATGAAATATTGATCACAGCCACTAGGACTGCACCATATGAGGAAAATATGCGATAATGTTGTATATCGTGATAACAATGCTGCTTTCAGTATTGTGCTCAAATACAGCAAATTGCTTGTTGAATTTTAAAGCAAATGAAAGGAAATCATTTCAACATTCTTTTACTGAACACATTGAACAATGAATTGAACTTAGAAAGCATGATTAAAAAAAGTGTCAGCAAGATTTCAGATGGCAGTTTTCCACTAATAACTCTTTCAACAAATACAAAGAAAAAGTGTCTTTTGAGATATGACAGTCTTTCGTTATGTGTTTATTGTTTGTTGTTGATATGGCGATAACATTAAAAAAAAAAATATACTGTGCAGCCCTAATGGCCACTGTGAATAATGAATGTGACGATGAGGCCGATGACGTCCCTGACGGTCTGTGTACTGTCTCGTCCCACAGTACGTCCTCCACGGCTCGGACCTGCGCTCCCTGCACCGGAACGTCCCCCGCTCGGTCCTGCCCGAGGAGTACGGCGGCATCGCGGCCCAGCTGGACTTGTCCGCGTGGTCGAAAGTGCTTCTGAACTGCGAGGAGGAATTCATAGTGGAGTTCTGCCAGCCGGATCCACTAGAGGGCGTGGTGCTTCCAGACGCCATGCTGTTTGAGGGAGAGCAGGACGACGACACCTTCAGGGGCCTGCGCTCGCAACTATACTACTGTTACTGATGCACCCACGCCCACCACTGAGACAACGGTTTCTGTTTCATCTCAAACATGCGCGTAGACTTTTACAGGGCAAGTTGCAGATATTATACATGATTTATTTTACTAACTAAGCAGCACTACTATAGGTAGATATACACTTCTGTAGTTCACACATAGCCCAGCACTCAGTCCTGGTTCCAAGGCAGCTGCAGGCTCTGGCAAAGAGGCTTCTGACATGCGCCGGTGCATGTTTGGCCATTATTGGTGGCCCTTCTGCAAAGTTATGTCTGGTACTTAAAGGATAAGTTCACATTTGTTTCATTAGTCAGGCGCCCGTATGTACACTGAAGCATGTAGTTATTCCTCTTGTCCATACTGAACGTTAAAGGATCCCTTCCTAATGTGCTACCAACGTAAGAGATGGGGGACAAAATCCAGTCTTTGTTGTGGCAGACCTCTCTCCATAGCACTGCTGAGGAAGGTCCGGCAACAGGAGCATACATTCTGGGATAGGACAAAAAAAACGCTCTGGGGTTGTTTGTTTCTATAAACCAATCGCTTCTGTCTCACTGAGCTCCGGAGCCGCCGTGCCTCTTGCAAAATATTGTCGGGAAGGAAGAAGTTGTTTAGGTGCACCCAGCAAAATAAAACCCCACATACAATATTACAGAAGTTCAGTTTACACAATAGAATACAGTAAGGTGAGCTATTTAAATTAGCTGATACATGGTTAAACCTCATTAGCTCTTACCAGTAGTGTTGATTTTGTCACCTATTTTTAATTTAGTGTTAGACTTGTGCCAAATGTCCTTGTTAGTTTTAGTCATTCACATATGTTTTTTGCTAGTCAAGTTTTAGTCGACTAAGTGTCTCATCATTTTTGTCTAGCTTTGTCCTCAGCAATCCCACCAATCGGTATAAAGAAACGTCCCAGTTGGAGAGGAACGGCGTAAACTTATTCTTTGTAAATCTTTACAGTCATTTGCCAAAAGAACCAAGCAGGCCAGCCACTGTCCACATTTTCTTCACAACTTTCCAGAGGTTCCCAGTTATGCTAACCTTGAAATACATTTTTTGCACAGAACCCGGAATCTGGCTTTGTACCCCATCACGTTAAAGGTATCTTAAAACAAAGTATAGACTAATGCAAAAGTAATCCCTCTCAGTCATCACTTCATATTTTTCTACCATGAAAGAATTCTAAAAACAGAACTCAAACTGAAAGGTTTTTTTTTTAGTTTCTACACACAGTCTGTCAGTCACATGCTGGCCATTAGGGCTCTGTCTGCATGGTCACATCACCCCATAACTCAAAAAAAACAAAACAAGACAGTTTTTGTGTATGTATCATTCTAATGCATTGCCTTAAACTGTAGATTTCCCTATATATCATAAATCCTGTTGGAATTGTGTGAACCAAAGCAATATTTGTGTGTATTGTCAAAGCTGGTGTTAAATAAGAGTGGATATACTTCTTTGTTGGGAAGTGGAAATGGACGGCTGCGGTGGTTGAGAGAAAGAATAATTATACAAGGATTTACCAGTAAATGTAAATGTTTGCTCAAATCTTGCACTGTATTTCATGGCTTTTTGTTTAGCCTAGTTTTCTCTAACTTGAATATGTTTGAATTTTTTCTAATTTCAGCTAATCTGCCTTATGTTGTTGTCATTGTCTTTTTTATGATTTTTTTTAAAACCTTAGTTCACCTGTTTACTCACCACTCAGTCTTAACACGGGGGCCATCACCGATCACAGGAGTCACATGTGAAATAGAACATTTAGTCCCGACTGTATCTGCTTTGCCAAATTTCCCACCAGGCCATGTACAGAAATGTGCAATAATGTTGGATCTGTTTTCTTGCGTTAGCCCGAACCTAACTTGAATAGTTTTTGTCTTTTTATATTTTATTTTTAACATGTCTGTACTATAAGCTACATTGTGTTGCAGGGTATTTGTGGTTGGTAGTAAAGACCTTAAACTTCAAATGGAAGAAAGCGTATTGTGTCTTCTTTGTGCTGATGTGGCACTGGGGATGGGGGGGGGGGGGGGGGCTGCTGCATGTTCTGGGGAAGCTGTGGCTATTTCATGATACTTTTGATATAAGCAGCGTACCGGGTCCCCAAAGAGATCAGAAGTACAGTGGAGGAACAGGTATTCAGATCCTTTTACTTGTGTAGAAGCAGTAATTCCAGTTTAGAAATACTCCATTACAAAATATTTTGTTACAGGTAAAAGTCCTTCATTCAAAAATGGACTTATGAGAAGGAAACCGAAGCTATAAAAGCCACAAAATGTGATGACATTTTTAGAGTAAAATGAGTCATGCAGATTTGAGCTTTCAGATTGCATTGTCATAATCAGGAACGTCATACGGATTAAAAGGCGGGGTTGTAACTTGCGTATGAGAAACTACACTTCAACAGCCAGTTAGGAAACCAAGATGTTAACAAGTAAAAAGTGACAGACACATTCTCTTCTTCCATTCCTACTCTGTTCATCAGAAGTTATGTACATCAAAGCTGCATGGAGGAATTATTTTACTTTTCAGACTGAGTTCTTTGGCCAGGACTTAAATGTTATCCGCCTGCTCATGTAAATGTATGATGAAGTAATTCCATATCTAAGTCCTCTTTCTATAAGAAAAGTTATCCAGAGAGTGCTAGTTAAGTACAGTAATGACTAACTGCACTGTAGATTAGTTAAATCAGAGAGATCCTGCTGTGTAGTTTGACGTGCATACAGTATAACCAGGAGACAACACAACACAAGTCTGAGCTTTTCTTAAATAAAGATAATTTATTCTGCCAAATAAACACTTGAGTTTATTAGGTACACCTAACTAAAACTAATGCAGTCTAATACAAAAGTCCTGCAATAAAGTCTAACATTATGAAGGTGGTAATGTTTCAACATAGCTGTGAAAAAACGCCTGTTCCTCTGCCTCCCTCTAGTTCTCCTAACGGCATTTATCCATTCTGCTGCAGCGGGTTACACCATGGATACATTAATGTATAATATATATAAAAAATACATTAAATAAATGTGTCAATAAATGAAGAAGTGAAGTAAATAATATATAAATGAATTATAAACACAAATGTGTAAATATATATACATAATTAAATAACCAAAGGTGCAATATGTAATATGTTTACTGTATTTAATCAAAAAATTGACCCCGATGTGTCAGATATCTACTTTTCTGACAACAATGCTAATGTCAGTATTTTCTCCTGGGAAATTTCAGTTCCTTGACGGAATGTCTGTCTGTGTTTGGGCCTGTGTGCAGCCAGATATACCTGCAGAAACCCAGACCCAGCGCGCTACAGCTGTAGTGCAGCCATGGAAGCAGCAAACAAACAAACGGGATCAATAGATTGATAGATTGATTCTCCCCGCGCCAAAAAAAAACAATTACAAAACTCACCATCTTTGTAAATGGTTGCATAACCCAGCCCAGTGTCATGGCAGTTTGTGAAGTGGTCCTGTTATTTAATCTGTTGATTCGTGTACAGGTCACGATAATGTCGTTATTTTCGTGTGTTGATTATGAATTTTGAAGTAAGGTATTACAATGGGAAGTCTTTTTCGTGATCACAGAACAATTACTGTAGTGTAGTAGGCCTAGTACTGAAAAATTAACACAGGGAATTGCGTCCCGCGTGTTGCATTTCTTTTCCGCCTAATTTTCTTCCTAAACAACCCCCGTCCTGTTGTTGTGGCCAGCGGGTGGCGTTTCATTTCCCCACGAGGTAAAAAAAACCCGGGTAAATATTGGGGATGCTAACATTGACGTTGTGTGACGACGTAGCATTTTCATTACCTGGCAACTCCCGTGAACTTCAATGCTGGCGAGAAGGTGCCGGGAGAAGACTCTTTTCAATATTTGGACTGCAGTAACCATTTTAAACGCTGGCTGTCAGTATTACATATTGCACCTTTAAATAAATTAAAAACATGTTGATGTCACACGGACTTCTAGTTGCTAAAAGGAGCAATTCCGTTTCCCAACCACGTAGCTCGTAGTCTACCTCGTGTTGTTTAGACATCATGGCTGATAATCCAAATCCTTATGGAGAAATCAATGGGATTTTCCTTCAAGAATCACACTGTTGAGCTCTATTAAAGGTGCTCTAAACAATGTCACATGTGGAACATCACTATCCGTTAGCTGCCTGTCCCCAGAACACACTGTAAAAAATGCGGTCTCTGTAGACGGCCCAGGGTCTAGAAACGGCAACAAAAACAAACCACCTGCACCACCAAATACACAAAAACAGTGTTCTAGTCCACGTCAGAACCCGTACAGGTGAGAAGCCATATTCTTGCAAAACCTGTGGGAAAGATTTTGTATCGAATAGTAACTTGACAGTCCATGTGAGAACCCACACCGACAAGAAGCTGTATTCTTGCAAAACGTGGGGAAAGTTTTAGTCCACAATAGAACCCAGACAGGTGAGGCTTGAGGCCATGCTGTATACTTGTTAAGCATGTGGACACGTTTTCATACGTAACAATGCATTGAAAGTCCACATGAGACGAACCCACACTGGTGACCAGCAGCTCCTCTCTCACATCTGTCATGTAGCTGAGAGCCGAGATCAGAACCCCAAAACCCTAACCCCAAAAGGTTTTAAAAAAGGCCGCAGACAAAGTCCCAGTAACAATATTGATAACTTGTCTGAGGTTTAACAATGATTAAGCCCAATTATCTAGACACCTGATAATCCACACAGGTGAGAAGGCGTGTTTTTGTAAAACCTGTTGTAAGGAGTTGACAGTCCACAATAGAACCCACGCGGGTGGGAGGCACTATTCTTGTAAAGCATGTGGGGAAAGGTTTCATAAAAAAGCAGTGCATTGACAGTCCACATGAGAAGAACCCACACAGCTCCTCTCTCATAACTCTCATGTAGCTGAGAGCCAAGATCAGAACAGAGGTGAGCGTGGAGACTCAGGATCTGGAAATGTAGAGCCCAAAAATAAAAGACCGCAGACAAAGTCCTACTAACAACGTAAATAACTCTAATTTGTCAGAGATTAACTGTGAGACTCGCGCAGGAGAAAAAGTTTCCCAGCGTCACATTTGTGGGAAAACTTTCAAGGTTAGGCCCCAATTAACTATCCATCCATCCATCCATCCATCCATCCATCCATCCATCCATCCATCCATCCATCTTCATCCGCTTACCCGGTATCGGGTCGTTTGGGTAGCAGCTCCAGTAGGGGACCCCAAACTTCCCTTTTCCGAGCCACATCAACCAGCTCCGACTGAGGGATCCAGAGGCGTTCCCAGGCCAGGTTGGAGATATAATCCCTCCACCTTGTCTTGGTTCTTCCCTGGGGCCTCCTCCCAGCTGGACGTGCCTGGACCACCTCCCTAGGGAGGCCCCCAGGAGGCATCCTTACCAGATGTCCGAACCACCTCAACTGGCTCCTTTCGACGAGAAGGAGCAGCGGCTCAACTCCGAGCTCCTCTCGGAGGACTGAGCTTCTCACCCGATCTCTGAGGGAGACGCCAGCCACCCTCCTGAGGAAACCCATTTCGGCCGCTTGTACCCTGGATCTGGTTCTTTCGACCCAGCCTTCATGACCATTGGTGAGGGTAGAAACAAACACTGACCGGTAGATCGAGAGCTTTGCCTTCTGGCTCAGCTCTCTTTTCGTCACAACGGTGCGATAAACTGAATGTAATACCGCACCTGTTGCTCCGATTCTCCGACCAATCTCTAGAACCCTGATAATTATCTAGACACCTGATAATCCACACAGGTGAGAAGCCATATTTTGCAAAAAGTGTAATCACTTGACAGTCCACAATAGAACCCACAGAGGTGAGAAGCTGCACTCTTGTGAAGCATGTGGAAAACGTTTCCAACGTAGCAGTGCATTGACAGTCCACATGAGAAGCCACTGAGAGGCCATATTCTTACAAAACCTGTGGGAAAGGTTTCAGATGCAACGAAGACTTGAAAAACCACAAGCCATTTCCTTGTGAAGCATGCAGAAAACATTTTATAATCAACCAAGACTTAAAAACCCACACGTTGATTGTTGGCCCACATGAGAAAACACACAGGTGAAAGGGCGTTAACATGCAAAAGATGTGGTAGAGCTTTCAGACACAGTCATGACTTGACAGTCCCCATGAGAATCCACACAGGTGGGAAGTGATATTCTTGCAAAGCGTGGGAATGTTTTGGGATATAATGGTCACTTGACAGCCAACATAATTCAAACATCAATTCAATTCAATTTTATTTATAGTATCAATTCATAACAAGAGTTATCTGGAGACACTTTACAGATAGAGTAGGTCTAGACCACACTCCAGAATTTACAAGGACCCAACAGTTCTAGTAGTTTCCTCCAGGGCTAGCAACAGTGCGACATAAGAACCCACACAGATGAGAAGCCATTTTGCTGCAGAAAATGTGGGAAAGGTTTGATATAGTAGTGGCTTGGCGGTCCACATGAGAACCCACACAGGTGAGACTAGGCCGTTCCTTTGCAAGACATGCGGCAAAGGTTTCAGACACAATTGTAACTTGACGGTCCCCATGAGAACCCACACAGGTGGGAATTGATGCTTGTAAAATATGCGGGCCAGATTTTAGAAAAAATACTAGTGGCTTGCCGGTCCACATGAGAACACACACAGGTGAAAAGCAAAAATCTTGTAAAGCGTGCAGGAAAGGTTTTGGAAATAGCAGTGGATTGTTGATCCACATGAGAACCCACACAGGGGAGAAGCAATGCTCGTGCAAAGCACGTGCGAAGGGTTTTGGATATCGTAGTGGCTTGTCGGTCCACATGAGAACCCGAAAACAAATATGACAATTGACACCAACAGTTTGAGTATTCATGTTGAACCGTCAACAGCAAGGAGCTCATAGTTCAGTGCATGATTTTCTGCTTGTGGTGGAGGTGTGGGATCATTCTGAATTCAATTAATTTTTTAAGTAAATTTCAGAATTCTGCAGATTTCTGCATTTGCATATCCCATGGCCCTGCTAATGCTGATTGCTCACCTATGTGCATGAAAGAGGAAAACGCCTAACAAGTCAAAATAACTGATGCACTATAAGTTGTTTGCCTGAAACAAGATGTTTATGTTAAAATAAATCAACTTACTATAATTGCATATGTCATCAAAGGTCTTGAGTCTGTATAATAGGTATTTGTACCATACAATATCAATACAAGCCAGGTCAAATAACCTTTTTATACAAATCTCTTTTTGCTACATAGTTCTGAAATTGAGCATTAAATACATATATAACCATTTTGCGTTTTTCCACACGTGCATTTTAGTTTGCTCTCGGTCATATCATAAACTACAGTCATTACAGTATAGATTATCTGGGGTTGTCATAAACTGCTTCATAATCAAATCAATGTAGTGATTATGCTCCCGTAAACACATCAACATATTGAATTTGTGATAATATCAGAGGACAGCTTTAAAAAACCAAGAGACTCATTTTAAGAAAATATGATGAAATACATAAAAAAAAAAAAAACTGCACTCAAATGTTCTGATTATTCCCCATGAATGCCCCAACTAACTGGCAATGTTAACAAAAGTGAAAAATAATTTCTATATCCGTTTAGGGATTCAGATCCAGTCCAAAATGAAATGGATTCTTCCAGTGCCCGTGCTACACTCTTGCACCAAGGGAAATAAACAATATGCTAAAAATAGCATGACTTTGTGCTGCCGAGGATTCATTTTTTGGGCTGACATGCATGTACAGCTACAGCATATTTGTGAACAATGATGATTACACGTGTCCCTTTAAAGGATAATTGGGTTCAAGCTTTAGTTGACAACAGGAGATTTTAATGAAGTGGTTCAAATACTGCAACTATTGGCTACAAATTAGAAAAGCTCAAGGGAAATTATGGAAGTGTATTGCAACAATGAAGCGCTGTGTTTGAGTCATTTTAAAATAGTTTGGGCATGTGAGCCGGCTGGTTCCATCATTTCCATCTGGAACATTTACATTTACATTTACAGAACTCATTTGTTTCTCTCTCTTTTATGAGCGTGACTTCATTTTACCTCCATACTGCCTACGTTGCTGGATGTTGTTAGTCTGCTGTTTCCATATACAGTTGTGCTCATAGGTTTATGCTTAATTTGACTAAAAAGAGGAATGAAAAAAATCATGTTTTGGAAATTTATCTTAACGCCTTAATTAAAAAAATGAGGTAAAATCCAACCTTTAAGGACACCAATTTTCTTTGTGAATGAATAATGTTCTTCCTTAAAATACAGGGGCATAAGTATACACCCCCATATGTTAAAATACAGAGGGCATAAGTATACACCCACCTATATGTTAAAAAACAGGGGCATAAGTAACACCCCCCTATGTTAAAATACAGGGGGCATAAGTAACACCCCCCTATGTTAAAATACAGGGGGCATAAGTATACACCCCCTATGTTAAAAACAGGGGCATAAGTATACACCCCCTATGTTAAAATACAGGGGCATAAGTATACACCCCCCTATGTTAAAAACAGGGGCATAAGTAACACCCCCTATGTTAAAATACAGGGGCATAAGTATACACCCCCTATGTTAAAATACAGGGGCATAAGTAACACCCCCTATGTTAAAAACAGGGGCATAAGTATACACTCCCCTATTTAAAATACAGGGGCATAAGTATACACCCCCCTATGTTAAAAACAGGGGCATAAGTATACACTCCCCTATGTTAAAATACAGGGGGCATAAGTATAACACCCCCCTATGTTAAAAAACAGGGGCATAAGTAACACCCCCTATGTTAAAATACAGGGGGCATAAGTATACACCCCCCTATATTAAAATACAGGGGCATAAGTATACACCCCCATGTTAAAATACAGGGGCATAAGTATACCACTCCCCTATGTTAAATTACAGGGCATAAGTAACACCCCCCTATGTTAAATACAGGGGCATAGTTATCACCCCTATGTGAAAATACAGTGGCATAAGTTACACCCCTATGGATTAAAATCAGGCCCATAAGTAACAACCCTATGTTAAAATAGGGGATAAGTATAACCCCTATTAAAATACAGGGGCATAAGATACACCCCCCATGTTAAAATACAGGGGCATAAGTATACACCCCCCTACGTTAATTTCCATAGAGGTAGATTTTTATTATTAAAGGCCAGTTATTTCATGATCAGGATACTATGCATCCTGATAAAGTTCCCTTGGCCTTTGGAATTAAAATGGCCCCCATCATCACATACCCTTCACCATACATAGAGATAGGCATGGGATACTTTGCATAAGATCATCTCTCAATGCAAATCAAACCGGCTATTAGTCTAACTGAAATAACACCATGCCTATCTTTATCAATGTTTTTAACTTTTTCTTACGTTTTTGTCCCTTTTTTCAACACTGTCGATGCTTTTTTTCAAACAACACTACGTAACACTAACTTAGTTTTACAAATATTTTTGGAATTTACGGCCAATAAACCTCATTCATAGGATATTATACCTAATGTTTGAGTTAGAAAAGCAGAAATTATGAATTATTTAGACTAAAATGAAAGGAATGGATGTTGATGGATAATCACAGACTGGAATATGTCAACTTTTACTCAACACTATTTCATAAACACTTCCATTTTGCATGTATATGCTTTTTATAATGCTTTTAATGTCTTGCTGCTGCATGCAATTTTATACCTGAATCTTTTAATTATATTGTGTGTATATTGTGTACATTTTTATATTGTGGGAAACGTTGCAACTTAAGAATTTCATTGCATGGTGTAAAATCTGTGCATATGACAAATAAATATCTTGAATCTATCTTGAATCTTGAATCATTTTGGTTCTCCAAATGCTATAAAATTAAATAAGACACCCCAAAATGAATAAAAGTAGAGCTATGTACTTGCCAAAGAGGGTTGTGTGGAATCAATCATGTTAGCATAGAGCAGTTCCATCTAAAAAGATTGTTGCTGATTGTTTTTTTTTCATATCCCAGAATGTATATGTGTGGTGTAGCCATAGTCTACTAGCCAGACCTCATTACACAGCGCTGTGGAGATAGGTCTGACTAAGACTAATAATAGTATAACTTATCATATATCACTTGTCTGCTGTACAACTGTCTTATGGGCTATATTAGCCCTCCTACACAATCTGGACTGTGGTCATAACATCTACTGTACATCTTACATCTTATACCTTATTCCCTGTTACATGTTGTTCTTAATCTTATTCAGTCAGTCAGTTTATAGGTTATTATAGTATGTTTTTATGTAATTGTCATAGTTAATATTTAATCGTGATCTACTGCACTGTTCAATCCCTGCACCCAGTCTACCATAGTATCTCACCTTATCATGGTCATTGCATTCCTGTGAGTAATTTTTATTTGTATTCTTATGCATGTGTGACATATGCGTGTATATGTGTGTATATGTGCTTGTTGTGTTATGGTTGTCTTGCTACTGGATGCCTAAAATTTCCTTCGGGATGAATAAAGTATCTATCTATCTATCTATCTATCTATCTATCTATCTATCTATCTAGTCACATGGGACATTTTTCTTTTATAGTGTGGTAGGCTATAGGATCTCAATACTTCCTCAACCGCTGCTAAAACCAACATAAGACACATCTAGGAGTTCCCTGCGAGGAAATCTCATCAGTTGGATTGAAAGTGCGTCTAAATAAAGCTGCCGTGACATGAAAGCTCCAGTCAAACCGAATCATAAAAGAAAAAGAAAAGAGGAAACAGAGACGCATGATGTGTAAGTGTTTGATCTTCAGAGTGCTGTGTGGTGTTGCCTCCAGTCCACAGAGGAGTGGGAGCCTCCACAGGCTCGCGCTGATTGGCTGGGACACGGATAACTCCATTTTGGAAAACAGCTGTTTGAAGACACAACCTTTTTCTCGTTGTTTGCAGACGGTACCCCGAGAAAAACACCCTGGCATTAACACTCACACACACACACACACACACGCCTCTCTCTCATCACCTCCACATTTTTTCATCCACACTATCGGTCTAGTTCGGCGTTTTTGCTGCTTTTTTTTGTCCGACTGCCAGGAAACTTAACTGGGGGATCCATGGTGTTCCGTTTCCATTGTAACAAGTGGATAACAGGAGGCGACCCGACCAAGGTTAGTGGCAACATTGCTGAAATGTGTGCGGCGGGAAAACGGCTTTGTGTGTAGCCTGTAAAAAATGGTTTTTCTTTGAAGTGACCGCCGGGGTCGCAGGGAACTGCAGTCACGACGAAGCGTGTATATATATTTTTTAAAACGTGCTTTTCAAAAAGGCATTTTCCCAGCCAACACAACGACTAACCGTAGACAATACATATGTCTTCGCAGAGCCGTTAGTGCCCACTTCAACGTTATTAACATTGAATCTGTCAGACGGTTACAATTAACTACCCTCGGTGAATTACATTATGTTAATCACATTTTCCCTCGAACGTACGAAGCATTCAGTTGTATTGTGGTGTTGTGTGTGTGTGTGTGGTGTGTGTGTGTGTGTGTGTGTGTGTGTGTGTGTGTGTGTGTGTTAAAGGACTGACATGCACGTCCTTCCACACATTAGCTGCTGCATTCAGGGGAGCTAATGACAGCCCAGATAGCTCTCATCTCCGCTCTCATCAACGGTGCTTTTCTGGTTCGTGAATGCGTCCAGCCAGCAACCCTCCTCCCCTGTCAATACAAATCAACTTGGGCTTCTGTTGGGCTTCCTAACCGCAGCGATGACAGCGGGTTTTCATGCAGTAACCTGCCTGGAGAGATAGAGAATGAAGCGTGTCAGTCTTTTTTTTTCTGTAGCTAACTTCTTGTGAAACGGCTGGATGGAGATTCAGAAGCAGGCGGGTTGGGGAGGGATGGGGGAGCAACCTGGCTGGGACCCCCCACTTTGCATGAGTGTTGCTGGGCAAGTGCCAGCGTTACTGGGCATGGCTACTGGGGAAGAGAAACACTGGCTGCTTGCCTGGCTGTGGACATGCTGGCTCACTGTAACCAAAACATGGCTAACATGTAATCTAGAAGACAAGACATAGAAAAAATATACACCAACAATTGGGATTCCATTTAAATACCATTGTTAGTAATTTAACAAGCAGTTTTATTTCAGACCAGTGTGGCTTGTCATGACAGGGTGGGACTGTGATATGTTTTGATTTGATTTTATGGCTCAAGCACTATTGCACATCATTTTAAAAATCCATATTTTAGGAAGGAAAGCAAGCAACGTTGATGTCTGGGTCCAGGGATGCCATTATTGATTATTTAGATTGTTTTTGCTGATAATTAACAGGTTTAATTGATTACATTTAAATGGTTAAATCAAACCAGAAATAAATTGATTTCTGAGTTTCTAATCTTTTTGTCTTAAAAATGCTAAGCCCAATGTCCTAAAACCCAAGGTGATGATAATAAATAGCTTTTTTTCTTCTTCTGATCAACACTACAAAACGTTTAGCTATTCAATTTACTATCACATAGACAAAGCAAACTAACAAATTTTCATACATTTAGAAACTGGAACTCCAGAATATTTGGCATTTTTGCTTGATAAGTGACTAACAATGATCAAAGTAGTAGCAGATTATTTTGACTAATCATTTTAGCTGGAGTAAGATGCTGGACAATGCATTTCATGTTTGCATCACCTTCCAAGGTGAATCTGTCCTCCCATACTTCAAATGGGAACAGAATTTCTGGACATAATTTTCACATCAAAGAGCATATAATAGTTTTTATATCAGTGGAAAACTGGCATGCCGTAGGGGATTAAACCACATGATGAATTAGAGATGAAAATCTGCAGTTGATGTCAGATATGTCTTTTTTTTTTTTATTGTTGGAGCAGCTCTCTACTGCCTCGTCTTCTCTCTTTGTACCAGTTAACCAAACATGGTCTGTTATCCTTCAGTGGCCAAGGGGGGGGGGGGGCAGAGCACAGCAATGCAAGACAAACAACTGCTACTACAGACACACATGCCCCGCTAACGTTGGGCAGATCCCTGCAGAACCTACCGTGTTTCAATCATAGTTACAGATCAAAACAAGTCTGCAGTAGGGCTGCGTGATATGAGGAAGTATGTGAGTAAGTATGTCATAACGTTGTTGAATATCGCAACAATGGCGGCTGTGGCTCAGTAGTAGAGCGGTCGGCTGGCAATTGGTAGGTTGGGGTTTTGATCCCTGGCCCTGCAGTCGAAGTGGCCTTGGGTAAGACACTGAACCCTGAGTTGCCCCTTGATGCCACACCATCGGAGCGTAAACGTGTGTGAGTGTGTATCTGATGAGCGGAGTGTATGAGCAGTGTATCTGTTGTACTGCAGCCTTGACACAGTGTATGAATGGTGAATAGTTCCTGTATGTAAAAGACTAGAGACTAGAAAAGCGTTATATAGGAACAGTCCACCCAGGACCAGTTCACCTCCTGCCAAGGTGCTCTTGAGCAAGGCACCGAAGCCTTTCCATGGGCACCCCCCCACTCTGATAACTCTCCATTTAACGCATGTATAGGTACTGAACATGTGTGTGTAATTCAGGCTTGTGTGTGATAACAACAGTGTAAATTGTAATTTCCCCTTGCAGGATTAATAAAGTATACATTATTATTATTATACATGATAATAAACCCTTTTTCTGATTCTGATAAACAGATATTAAAGTGTACTCTGTTCTGCATTTCTGCTGCAGTAAGTATTCTGCTAAAATACAACAAAACGGTTGTTGAATTAAAAACAAAAAATTAAAAGAAGTAGTTTTCAACATTTTTTTATTAAACAAATTGAACATTGAATTGAAAGTAAAAAAAAATATATTAAAAGATATTCTCTTTTTAACTAACACAAAAATCCTCTTCAGGGTCTTTTGTGATGGGTTTATTGCGCCAGTTGATATATAAAAGCGATGTATTGTCTGCACAGGAAGAAAAGCCTGTTGATGTGCTGCATGTTGTGGTTATTACGACGGCTGGTCCCCGGAGGCCTTTGTGCTTTATGTGTCCTCTTATCTGTAACCGCGGTTATTCAGAAAGCGCCTAAATCATGAGTTATCAGATCCTACTTGTACTGTTATCTGCAGTGCTGCATGACCAACACTCTCCCCAACACGGCTCTCTTCCCGCAGCTCCTTCAGTAAATAGAAGTCATATCTGCTCCTGCTGCCAACAATAACATGATTTACTCTGAGAACATTCGGACCTCTTCTGCTTCCCCGGTGCTGAGAGCCTGCATTACGTATACACAGCGGGGGTGGAACGATTGGATACTGTGTGGTTGTTTTACCATAAGTGGTCATCAGATTTTCTATTTTCCTTCCAGGAGGCTTTCTTTCTTTTCTAAAGATTATTTTCATTGTCAATTAATCTGTTGATCATTTTCAAGATTAATTGATTAGTTGTTTGGTCTTTAAAATGTCAAAAAAAATGTAGATCAGTGTTTCTCTAAGCCCAAGACAACGTCCTCAAATGTCCTTAATTGTCCTCATTTGTCCACAACTCAAAGATGTTCACACAGAGGAGAGAAGAAACTAGAGTATTCCCATTTGACAAGCTGAAATCAGAATTTCTATTTCTCTGTACTCCACTTGTAGTTCTGCTGAAAGTTAAAAGACCTTTCATCAATAAATTGTAGTAGATACTTTTATTCCTAGTTTGAGAACACTATCCTTTAATTTAACTCTGAGGCAGCTGGATTCAAAGCTTTTCTGCAGTACGGATGGGACAAAACACGCTTCAGATAAAAATAGCAATCTATTCGCAGAATTGGTTCAAGTGCCTTCTAGATATTTCTGAGATTATGTCCACAATCGGCCCAGAGACCTTCTGATGACAGGGATCAGAAAGCAACAGTCCTGTAGTCTCTAAGAGTGAAGCAGGCTCTCGGTACCATGTGAACACGCTGCTCAGGGTCTATTTTTGGATGCCTCCCTCTGTATAATCATTGGTTTAATGTGTACATAGTTTGTGGACAGGGATTTGTCCGTTCAACTGCGTTGACCTCCAACTGAATTCTATGCCCTGTGTACAGGGGACTTAAGCTCCTGTGTTTTTAGCTCCCTGAGTTCCCCATGAGGAGAAGATGAGTGCCTTCAGATCACCCCGGCCCCCAGTGTGTCGTGTACCAGACAGAAAAAGGCTTTCTGATACACAAGGAGACCTTGAGACACAATGTTGTACTACTCAAACGGTCTTGGTCTCAAGACTACTTTTCCAATGTCTCATCTCGGAATTGACTGCATTTTTACTCGGCCCTGTCTCGGCCACAGATAAAGAGGCATATCACTAAATTGTCTGATTTATAATGTCATTACTGTGATTTGGATGTACAACTTCCTGCTCCAAATGCAACCAATAACGTGACTCCTTTCTAATTTATAAAGTGTTCCTGTTGACTCCCTCTCCCTGCCCCCTTAACACACACTCCCAAGAAAGTGAATGCTGGAGACGGGGGAAACTCTGGTTGTCTAGGAGACAGCAGGAGGTCTAGGAGTCAGCAAAATCGTCTGTAATAATATTTGGCTATCGGTCTCACTCGACCTTGGTCTTGGTCTTGACTCGGTCTCGCCCAGCTTTGGTCTTGGTCTTGACTTGGTCTCGCCCTCCCTTGGTCTTGTTCTTGACTCGATCTTGCCCCGTCTTGGTCTCAACTCAGTCTAGCCCTGTCTTGGTCTTGACTCGGTCTTGCCCTGCCTTGGTCTTGGTCTTGACTCGGTCTCGCCCTTCCTTGATCTTGGTCTGGACTCGGTCTCGCCCTGCCTTGGTCTTGACTCGGCCTTAGTATTGTTCTTGACTCAACCTCACCCAGCCTTGGTCTTGGTCTTGACACTGTCTGGCCCCATATTGGTCTTGACTCAGTCTCGCCCTGTTTGGGTCTTGACTCAGTCTCGCCACCTCAAAGTCTTGGTCTCGTCTCGGTACACTCTGGTCTCGGTTTAGATGGTCTTGACTACAACGCTAGATGGAGACTAAGGTTATGGGAATGAAATGGTTATTTTCTCTGTAACTTCTCATTCCGTGTAGCCAATAGGCCTGCACAATGAATCGAGGTCTCGTTTCACCCCTGTTGGTGATTTAATAATTTAAATAACTTTTATATTCTTTTATTTATAATTGTTTCTTTTAACGTCTTTGATTCTCATTTGATTTGACAAGCCAACTGCATCACTAACGCTACTACCTTCTTCTGTGAGTTTTAATCATAGACTTTATTAAAAATAGGTTTTAAAGCGCTCCCAATGCTCTCCCTTGTCTTCATTGACGCCTCTGTGTCGACAGGCTTGTGGTGATGCCCAATGTGCTATGGGTGCCAAAGAAATCTGATTGGTACTGCCAACTTGTTGCATTTTTTCATGGTTCATGTGTGCAATAAACATTACATGGCAGAGAATCGTGACATCAATTCTAAACTAAAAAATCGTGATTCAAATTTTTCCCTGAATCGTGGAGGCCTAGTAGCCAAAGATCTATTTCTGGTTTTATTTTCTTGATCTATGCACATTCCTGGGGTCATAATATATATATATATATATATATTATATATATAACACATGCATGGATAAAAACCAGGCATATGTGGTTCCCCCCAATTTTAAAGAAGACCAGTTGGATGTTATGACAAGATGAAATATTAAGATTAATTTATCCTTTATTAGTCCCACAAGGGGAAATTACAATTCACTCTGTTATTACACACAATACCCACAGGCCTGAACTATACACACACGCTCAGTATCTATACATGCACTAAATGGAGAGATGTCAGAGTGGGGGGGGGGGCTGCCCATGGAAAGGCGCCCCTGAGGGTGTTTAGGTTTATTAGCGAGTTTGACTCATTGTCTCATATTTTTGCAGTCTACACAGTCATAAACATTGTGGAAGGCTCTGTATTTTGTATTTTTGTGATTTGTGTATGTTTATTGTGCTATGGATTCCCCGGGGTCTGAAATAAAGTTTATATCTAGCTATATCATGTGTGTAGTTGCATTGGTATCAATGAAAGGGGCATATGAACTTTAATTTGTGTATAGTTTTGTCAATCTTTTACTAGAGACATCCTTTTTATCATCCTGCTTTAAGGCTCCTTTCATTTGATCCTTTTGTTAGGAAGTACTTTGTTAACACTGTTTGGATAACGGCGCTATAAAATATATTGAAATTGATTCTCTCTCTGATCAATGATGATCATTGAGACATCACAGCCTATGATGGTACATTTAATTTAATGAAATAATGACACAGGCACTATAGATAGCCACAGTCATGGCTATTGGTCCTGTGTAATGATAGCTGACAGGGCTAATGGAGTGGTGGTGCAGGATGAAGTATTGGTATGGAAACGGATGATGAAGGGCATGACTCCTGTTAACTATGGCTTGAGTTGTGCCAGTTTTACTGGGTATAGGAACACACTGATTTTAACAACATCCCCAACAATTTCTGCCAACGTGAGTAAAAGAATTTGTAACCTTTTTTCTGAAGGCACAGTGAACCCAGTTTCATTATTGGTTTTATTTTGACTGACACATTGGGACTGTGTTTTTTTAGCCACACATGAGTGTTAGGGACTTACTAGTCTGGATCAACGGAAGTACCTTTCCAGGATAATCGCCTGACATCTGCTGTCCCTCACCCTCCGCTCTCACCTTCTCAAGCTTTCTTGACTTTGGAAAACATTAACAAACTTTGGGCTGGCAAGCTACACGCTGAAAATGGCAAATTTGGAAGAAAATTTGGGCAATGTGTTATTTAATATTGTATGTGGCTGGCTGCAAAGGTTCGACCAAAACAAGTTCCTTCCCGAGACTATTTAGCGGAGTTTAGCGCCGCCCAAGACGATTGGGATTGGTGTAAAGAAATGCAAACACAGAGCGTTCTTTTCTCCTATCCCAGAATGCATCTGTGGCGCAGCCAGAACTGTGGAGTTGGGCTGGCATTGCGAGTTTAAGGACATAGTGACAGTCAGTTCTTCTCCAGGAAGTTTCCTTGGACTTTTTTCTGCACTATGAAACTGGGTCACCATTGAAATGTACTGTACCATACATGTTAATGCAAGCTGACCACTGCAGCCTGCAGCCTGCGCTCCACTGCTAACTCGCTACGCCTCAGCCATGGAATGAGTGTGTCAAGATAGATTGTTGGGTGGAGTAGCAGGTCATGGTTTGGTAGATTTGATTCCCGCTGAAAATTGGCACAGGAAATATATTGACCCAGCCTACCTCAATCCAAACGCCATTGTTGGAGGCTGCAGCTGCAGCCCTGCACACAGTAAGTGGCTACAGAAAATAGATGGATTCTACAAATCCATTAGTCAGTCTTTTTTTTTTTTTTTTACATTTACAAGACCCAAATCTAGTTCCTCTTCCTGATGAATGACAGTTTGGTGAGGTTGCTCTTCAAATTGGCAAAACATCTGCTTTTCAGCATTAACCCTTGTGTGGTATTCGGGTCAAATTGCAAGAAGAAATTGCATTCAAGAAGAAAAATGGTACAAGTATACATTTTTTCTACCTGGGGAAATCAATGGCCTTACTTTATTTTCTGTGACAAACATGTATTCCTGACTCAATTCAGAAAATTATTCTGGACATGACCAGTAATGTTTTTTTAGGATTTTTAATATGAACTAGAACCTTATGACAAAACACAAATCCCCCTTCCATTTTTAATTGGGTTCTATTAGAGACTGATTGCATTCCCTAAACATATACTGTATGTTATATCAATTGTTTGAAATTGAGATAAAGAGAATAGATTATGAAGTAAAATTTGTATTTCCAAATTTTTTTTAAAACCCCAAATAAGTCACGGGTCAGTTTGACCCGAGGGACCCGAGAGGGAGACGATACAAGGGCTAAGCCTGTTGATTTACTGGAGCAAAGCCAGTTCCATTTCATTTAGGGTCGAGGTGTTGAATAAACGCTGTTTATCTGGCGAGAATTTAGAATCGAGCCTTGTTACGTAAACGCATTCTCATTCATGTGAATCGGGTTGGAAGTAAAAATAGACCTGTTTTGACCTCGCAAGTCACTGGAAGATGATTTGATGAGTCTGTCTGAAACTGAGCTGTGATGATTTCAGCTGACGTGGCAATTTCAAATTCCATTTGAAGCGACGAGACAGAAAAACGCTGTAGGGTAAACGGAAACAGCGTGACCTTCACTGTTTTGATGCGGGATCGTAAGCTTGTGATCGGCCTAATCCTTTTGATTTGATCCACTTTGGGAATTCTCGGGCTCGGTTTGCTTTGAAATATTTGATTGTTTTTCTGAGAAGGCTTTCATCCAAATCCCAGACGAGGAGAAACACCGAGCGACGTTGAAAGAAGGAAGTAGAGGGCAAGTTATTGTTATTCAAATCCACTTGACAAGTATTACCCTTTCTGTTGCTAGAGGAAAACCTAATTCATCAAATGTGTTAATTACACATAATTAGACAAATTGGTAGTAAATGCGGAACTGGGCAATATATCGATATTAAGATATGAGACTAGATATCGTCTTAGATTTTGGATATTGTAATATAATATTAAATATAATAATATTAAAGGCTGCGTTACAGCAAAGTGATGTCATTTCCTGTGACATTTCCTTTTGTGAAAGCACCTTTAGTCAACACTACAATATCGTTGCGGTATCGATATTGAGGTATATGGTCAAAAATATCGTGATATTTAATTTTCTCCATATCACCCAGCCCTAGTTAAATGGCCTGTTGGGAAACAGTACATGACGATTGGATGGTCAACAGAAGGCTTTAAAGACCGGGCTTTCAATTTTTAAGTACCTTTTTAGATATACTATTTTTAACGTATGTGTTTTCCTTCTGTTATTTACTATGTTGCAGAAGGCATCATTGTATTCCACCTTTTAAGTAACAGTTACACCAAAGATTTCCCCTCTGAACTTCCCACCCGGTTTCATTTAGATAACATTTGAGGCCAAAATAGATGAGATGAACCAATATTTTACAAAAAGCAAAGATGTGTCCGAAAAAAGAATACAAATTTGTGCAGCAGAACTTTGACTTTTTCTACAACTTCCCCATTAATTGTCTCATAGTCTGGCACAGCCAGACCTTCCTCCGCAGCGTTGTGGAGGAAGGAGACAAAGGGGGAGAGAGATGGGGGATGCAGCAAAAGGCCGCAAGTCGGATTTGAACCCCGGCCCCTGTAGGACTCAGCCAACATGGGGCGCACGCTCTAACTGGGTGAGCTAGAGGAGTATTTTTACATTGTTGTTTTGGTACTTTTACTTAAGTAAAGGACCTGACTACTTCCTGGACTGCAGTGGTGTTACAGTAGGTTCGGTGTACATTAGAATAACTCAAGGTGTTAGTCCTGTACACCAACATGAATGATGGTCTCCCTATCTAGGTCTGGAGGAAAGTGCAACGTTTGCCTCTGCTCTTTTTTTTTTTTAATTTGTTGCTCAGGTTGAGGGTAAGGTTTCTGCCTTTTTATCACCGTCAACTGAGCATGTCTCTCAGCGCATGACGCCCACGTCCTCCGAGACTTGTGGGAGAAAAGCGTGATGATGCAGCTGTGTGGATTTACTCGGCAAACCTGAGACTCACCGTGTGGTCCACATCGGCACAGGTGAGAGGAGAGACGTGAGGTAGTTCCAGAGGCAGCATAAAGAGCAGCTGTGGTTAGATCTGTCCGATTTTTACTTTTATCTGGGGACCTTGTTTGTGTATTATATTTGCATGTGTTTTTATTTTATTGTAGTGAGAATTTTTGTATTTGTGTTTTATATTTACAGAAACAACACACAGTGTCCATCTGTCCACACAAACGTAATGAGACATCCCATATTAGAGTGGTTTAATCTGGCTTTGTAAGTGAGCAGCCTTTGGCTAAATGCACTTTAGAGAATAGAAGGCCTTTATTGTTATTATACACAAGTGCAGTACCTGTGCAACGAGATTGAAGCAACCCCTTTACAGTGTCAAAATATAAAAATATTTAAAAAAAAAAAAGTATAGGTAGTGCAGAAAAAAATGAGAGGGGGGGGGGGGACCTGGTGCACAGTCCTGAGAGCATCTATATACATAAATAAAATTAGTTTTGCATACACATTGTGCAAAAATATAATTTGGTGTATCAAAAGATAAGTTAAATATTGCACTGTAATCAAATGGCTAAGCTATGTTGTTAAGTACTGATGGCTGATGTTATTTATAATATTAGAGTGGATTGACTACGTCCTGCTGGGCCTTGTAATGCCATGCAGTGCCCTGCTAAGCCATGAACTACTACAAACTACTATTTTTAGTCACTGTTCAACTATCTTTTACTGTGACTGTTATCCCCCCCCCCGAAACATAGACACCGCCTACCAAGAGCCTGGGTCTGTCCCAGGTTTCTTCCTAAAAGGGAGTTTTCTCACCACTATCGCACTGTTGCTTACTCTGGAGGGAGCTAGTGGAACTGTTGGGTCCTTGTAAATCATGTGGTCTAGTGTGGTCTAGACCTGCTCCATCTGTAAATTATAGAGTGGTCTAGACCTGCTCTATCTGTAATGTGTCTTGAGATAACTCTTGTTATGAATTGATACTATAAATAAAACTGAATTGTGTTGTAGGTGAAATCCCTCTACCAGGTGGTAGAGAGGGACATTGCCATATATTCTCTCACAAATTGGCCACATGGCCGTGCACTGCAGCTTAGCCGAGGAGGATCTATTATGTCTCTCAACTTTCTTCTTTTATATATATATATATATATATATATATATATATATATATATATATATATATATATATATATATATATATATATATTTTTTTTTTTTTTTTTTTTTTTTAAAGTACGAAAAACACTGGAGCCAGTGAGGGATATTTCCTTATTTAGAAAGCACAATAAACATGCATGCATTCCTTCTCTGCACCGCTCATCCTCCCTCTTTTTCCTTTCCGTCATCATGCTATCTCTCTTTCCCTGATCCTCAAGGGATGTCAACATACCAAAGACCTAGCAGAAGAAAAATAATTATAATACTTAAACATTAATTCCTTGTCATTTAAACATTTGAATATTATTGAAAAGAAAACCTACAGAGACAACTACAGATATCACAATACCAGAAATATAAGGACAAAAACAATATCCCATGTCCTCCTCTTATATTGTGTATTTTATGATAAGAAGGTTAACCCTGGGGGGACAGGGACGGGACAGTGTTGTCTCACTCTTTTTTTCAGTGTTTCAGTTTCAACTTTGTGTCACCGTTTGGTGTGGGTGGAGGGGTTTGAGGGGAGGGGGCAAGTAGACCGGGATTTACATGTAATCTGGAGAAAACGTCTTCTGGACCCACAGCCGTGTGTGTGGGGGGGTGTGGGGGTGTGTGGGTGTGGGTGTGGGGAGAGCCTCGGAAAAGATGGGGCATAAGCAACACAGGCCAACAGAGCACCTGCTTCCTGCCGAGGTCTTGTGTTGTAAAATGTGGGCACAGAAATAGAAGCGGGCAACGTTGCAATAGAATTAGAATAGATAGAATGGACAGTCGGAGAAAAAAAGTATAGACCAGCACATCACAACAGTCTCTAGATGTAGACACATGAATTCAGCTACTGTAACTGTTTACCTGTGTTTAATTTATTGCTAAGATTTATTAAATTTGCACATTTGACCACATGTTACAGCTAGATTTTACATGTAAAGCTGCAACTAACAATTCTTTTCATCATTGATTCATCTACAGATTATTTTCCAGAAAGAAGTGTTGGTCATAATTTCCTAGAGTGCAACATAACATTGTTGAAATGAATAATTTTTGGCCCACAGACAGTTGATATATTAAACAAATATATAACGTAACACATTTTCCACATTTTAAGGAGCTCAAACTAGCACTTTTTGCCATTTTGTTACTAGTTACTGTACAAATGAAGACTTTTATCCACAAAACACATGCATTAAAAAAAGAAAAATACAAAGTTTTATTCTCAATGAAAATACCCAACAATACATAAGCCTCCCTTGTTGAATGACGAATAGATTACCGATTGATTGTACTTTTTTTGCACTTAACTTTTCAATAAGCAATCATATATGAACAAACAAACACAGACCACATAACAAATGTAGGCATTGCATCAGCCTATCTTGTTTCGATTCTGTAGTCCTGGTGGTATCACAGACTTAGCGTCCATTTAATCCCATAATAACCAAACCCATGTGTGTAACCAGAAAATGCCTCATACGCGCGTTAGGAAACTGAATCATCACTTTACATGCACATATACACCATCAGTCACATCTGCATACCTAGACTCTGATCACGGAGCAGTGGCCAGACGGTGGAATATCATCCCTCTGTCTGTAGCTGACATTTTGTATTTTTAACCCTTGTGTTGTCTTTCCGTCAAAATTGAAAATCAATACTTTTGTTGACGCTTTTTATTAATGTTTTTTTTATACATTTTTGTTCCTTATTAAATTTCGTTTTACAGTTAAATTTGGAATTGATAGTCCAAAAACCTAAAACCTAATAATCCTAGACTGGAAAATGTCAACTTTTACTCAACACTATTTCAAAACCACTTCAATTTTTTTTTCTTAAATGCTATGAAATTGATTGAGACGCCCCAAAATGAATGAAAGTAGAGATTTGTACTTGGCAAAGAGGGTTGTGTGGAATCAGTCATGTTATTTTGGGTTATTAAAAAGAACATTGATTTGACCCGAGGACAACATGAGGGTTAAAACCGACTCTGCAAAGAAACTTAATTTGTCAGATAAATGTAGAGAGCACAATATCTGTTTGTTTTTCTTGTTCAGTCATGATAAAATCTGTTCCTCCCAACACATTTGTGTTTGAGACAACACTTGCTGTGACGAGCCTCGAGAAAGACGAGACTGTAAAGGAACAGTTGTGACGCCATATGGAAGATTTCTTCTTTTTTTTTTTTTTTGTAATTGTAATCACAATCCTATTTCAGAGTCCAGTCGAAGCACCTGCTCCTGACTCAGCTGTGAATCATGGTTGGTTTATGAGACTCAGTCACACCCATCCTATCCCCCCCAACACACACACACACACACACACACACACACACACACACACACACACACAAACCAGGGGATTCCCTATAGCTGGAGGCTGGGCATGCAGCTCTGCTAGTCTCATATGTCTGGCAGTCTGGCCGCTCGATCGATCACAGCTTGTTTGCAGTTTTTGAAGCAACGGGGACACTCGCACACATGGGACACAGTGTTGTAGGTCTACTGTAACCCCTCTGGTAATGTAACCTTCACTTACCTTCAAGCATGGACATCTGATCCTCTTTATGTGATCCGGTTACTTTTGCTGTGCTTCTGTGGTGTGTGAAGCGACGATAGGATGCTTTCTCACTGGTATTAATTGACCCAGCAGTTGCTAAGTGAGCTATGCCGAAGTATTGTGTGTCTCTTCATTGTTTGTCATGCCCTCCCGTCATCTGTTCAACAGATTAGATGATTTAGTAGATTATCAAAAATCTGGCGTTTTGGGTTGCTAGTTCGTGCTCAATCAGTGTCACTGAGAGGAGGAGCTGTCGGCTTTAATCCAAACATATTTATGGCTGGATGATTATGACACATTTGAGTTCTAGAAAGGAACTTTTTTGTAGCAGATTGTATTTGCAAAGCTTGGGAGAAGACTGAATTCTTTATATTTTACTTAGCAGTAAAATAACCTATGATTTTGTGAAATGTTTGAACACTGCTACAGAAATTTTGGTCTTATAAATCCCTGAGGGTTGGGACTTTGTGCGCATAAGATGGAAATAAAAAAATCAATCATACATGGTACAGCATATCCAGGGTTTCCCCTAGTATATTGCAAGACTGGTGGCTAACCAGTTCCCCCCACCAGGCCTAAACCACTGGGTATTATTATTATTTTTTTTTTAAAGATTATTTTTGGGGCTTTTCCACCTTTTATTTGATAGGACAGCTCGACAACTCAAACCCTGAGTCGAGGCATAAAGCTCTCAGTAGATGTGCGCCTGCTCTACCCACTGATCCCACCCAGCCACACCCTCTGGGAATTATTTTGAATGGATTTTAAGCTTTTTTTTTTTTCTTTTTTTTTTTTTTATAACTCCATCTTGGTTTGGCTTAGTCTTATTTTCAAATCTCCAGTTAGCTTTTAGCACTGACTTAATGTATAGCCCTATGGAATCTGTCTTAGAGCTTTTTTAAATTCTCAATTTCCTAATTCCATCCATGATTGTGATTCTGCTCTACATTATGCTGCCTGACTGGCCCCACCCAGGCCCAACATTTCTGGGTGAAACCCTGATATTTACTCCATATGCATATGTTATATGAATGTTTCCAGCATTCGTCAGCATTACTTTTCAGCTGCTGTGCCAATTTTGGGTTTTGTTAACAGGAAGCTATGCAGGACTTCCTCTGCAGAGGCTGGTCTGACGAATGTAATGTGGTCATCTGGGTGGAATCCCGCGGGGACATCGTCTGATATGGGAAGAGAAGTTATGTGGAGTTAAATGTGAAAAAGGTCTCTTTGCTTTCTTTGCTGAGAGTTAGATTAGAAGAAGGTGGCTACCGCTCCTCACATCTCTCTTTTCAACATGAAGAGTCTTGTCACTGTGAGGTGTCCAAGCAACCAGCTGCCATACAGCAAAGTCACTGCGCTGCAAGAAATAGTCCCGCAGCAGCATATCGAGAGTTAACTGAGCTCAGCTGCAGACCGACACCGCAGAAACCGGCTAGTTGAGCAACACCCTGACGCTGCCTTCAGGGGCATTAGGCTTTAGAAACTTTCCAATGGAAGGTGGCACATTTTTTAAAATGACTAATGTGTTAAGACTGGCATTTAAGTCTCTGGATCTTGGCAGTAATAAACTGTACATTTATTAACAGCTTCATTGTTTTAGTGTGATAAATGAATGCCAAATAAACTACTTTAAATATTCGAATAAATATCAAAAATTGCTGCTTCTTTGGAACTCTAAATATAGCATACAGCCATGGACCCGGGACACATAGAAAATGTTCCCACTGTGGTGTTGTTTGTAGTCGTTTTGCACCTCTTTGTGGTCGTATTCTCTCTTTTGTGGTCATTTTTTAAATTCTTTGAGGTCATTTTGCATATTTGTGTGGCAGTTTTCGTCTCTTTGTGGTCATTTGATTGACTGGCCCTTTATCTGGAAGGCCTGTTCAGTAATCCTGTTAGTTTTCTGAGCGCGCTATATCACGGTTTAACGCTGCAAAATGTGTTACAGACACACATGACCCTTCTTCTTTAGTAGCATTTCAATAAGTCACAACATAACATGTTCATTTGGAGAACATGTTAATATGAAGCTCAGCATTGTGATGCAATGCTGAGCTAAAAACACTGCCTCATCTCTCAAGAACTGGCTAACTTTACACAGCTACCAGCAGCATATCATCACATAGAGTATTATTATACCTACTCTATTGCATATACTGTATGATGTAGTTTTACAAACTGTACGCACTCTTAGCACATATTGCCCCTGAAAACCACAACGCTCCACTATCCTTTCCATACAGATTGTGAGCCTCAGTTGGTGAGATTTAAAGTAGCTGTTAGGGGGATTTTGTTAACTTTGCACACGGCTAGCAGTTTACCCCCTGCTTCCAGTCTTGATGCTAAGCTAACCATATTTTGGCTGTAGCGTCATGTTGAACTGACATATATGAGAGTGGTATCAATCTTCTCATTTAACTCTGCAGAGAGACGAGTAAGACTATTTCTTTGACTCCATTTCTTTGATTTTCCTGCTTGAATGTGTATCCTGTACATAACTACCAGGCATGTAAGAAATTTAAAGGGTAGTTTGGAGTTATTCCTGCAGGTTTTTAAGTATCACACTTACTGCAGGTCAGTAGGGCTTGGTATTACAACTGAATTCTCCTATTCACAAGATGGAGGCGGGGGGTGTGGTCTTGACCAACTGCCACTTTGCTCATTTGAAAGCCATGATGTCTCTCTCTCTCATGGGTGGGCCAAGGTCTCTGGGCAGGCAAAGTTGAGAAAGGGGAGGCTTTATGACCTCATAAGGGGCAGGATTCCAGATCAGCCCATCTGAGCTTTCATTTTCTCAAAGGCAGAGCAGGATACCCAGGGCTTGGTTTACACTTATCACCATTTCTAGCCACTGGGGGGCCATAGGCAGGCTGGGGGGACTCATGTTAATGTTAAAAAAAAACTCCTAAAGTGAAACTTTCATGCCATGGACCTTTTTTTCAGATTATCTTTTGGGGGCTTTTTTCCCTTTATTTCATAGTGCCAGTAGATAGACAGGAAAGGATGGAGAGAGACGGGGGATGACACGCATGCCTTCTTTCTTCTTTTACCAAAGATCCCATCCTCTGACACAACAAGTCATTGTGTTCACAACAACACAGCTATATGAAGTCAGAAAAGCCTGAAATCAATAACTGTGTGTTGTCTCTTTGTCGGCTGTTAAAACTCAGTTTTCTTCAGTCTCTTACATAATAATTAGCCCGGCTGTTGTGGAAGTTTATTCTAATCACTGTTTTGCTTATGAAATTTAAGAGTAAAATAGCTATTTTCTCACAAAACATGCCGTATGCAATGTCTGCAATAAGTGCAGAGCACAACAACTATTAACTAAATCCCAGGTGTGACCATGTTAGCCTTGTTTTAGCTTTCCTTCACTGTTTATCAGCAGCACAAATGCCACATTGGAGAACAAAGTAAAAAAAAAAAATTCCTGGAAATAAAACGTTGATATACGTAGACTAATAGGCACATAACCACACAGGTTGCCTGTAAAGTTTCTAATAGATTCTTCTGACCATCGAGACTCATGTTGCAGTACCCCCTTGCATCTCTGACCTTCTGATCCCCTACGAGTCAACTGACGCCTGAAGGGAGCAGATATACGTACACACCGCCGCCGACTTGAGCTGCAAAGCAGCTCTGGCCGCCCTGTGACGCACGCTTGTCAAAAAGTACGCGGAAGCTTTTTGACGCTTTGGCCTCTTTGACGTTGCAGCGTTCTCTGTTCGACCAGGAGAAGCACACGCTGCCACGGCACGGCTAATACACTGACACTAGAAGCCTTTTATGAATTACATATATAATGACAGAATTTGTATAGTTAATTGGTCGCAGCGGCGTCTGTTAGCAGTTAGCTCAGTCGTTAGCTGCTTAGCTGTAGCGGCGTGCAGGCAGAGCGAGCAGCCGCCAGAATAACCTAGTAATCCGTGCAGGATTAGAGACCATGTGACCGGCAAGTAACGTTAACTGGTCCCAAACAGCGTTATATCATAAACGATGGGTAACCCAGCAACCCCACCTAGTTTTCATTATTTTGTTTGTTTTGGTTAATGATCATAATCTCAGAGCCAACATAGAGTTGCTAGACTGACCTATTTGCTGCCACCAGGGTGCGTCCAGATTTCTAGCCTAGCACATTCTAGCAACAATTAGCCAATTAATAGTTGATTGACAACAGAATTACAGACAACCATTTTAATAATCAAGTAGCTGTTTGAACAAACTTTTAAGCAACAATTCCAGATTCCTGATTTTCTAAAAAAAACTGCAATAAGTTGCAATGTTATTTCTATTTTTGTTGTAATGAAGTTGTGAGAGACGGAGGAAGAGGCAAAAAAAGTTTTAAAAAAATAAACAAACTTGTTTCGGGGACAATAAAACTACTCTTGGCTGAGTTTTCTTAGGAACATTACCAAAAAGGCTCGGGAAGCGGTATATGTTGGAATAATGTAAACATGGCTGGTAGATTTAAAACAAAAAATAATAATTTATTAAATGAACCAAATTTGAACATGTGTGTCAGTAGCTTGTTGATCTTTACATTGTTTGTTAGTTTCTAATCCTGGGCTGGGACACACATTCATACGGTTTGATAAAGGACTTATAGGACTTTAACTTATCATTACCCTTACAATAACGTGTGTGTGTCCGTGTGTGTCCGACATGATTGAAACTGCAGCTGCTCTCAGCGACTTTAGAGTGAAAAACGTTACAGTGTACATTGATGTCTTTCGCTGTACGCTTTGTCAATGCGCCCCTTGTTTTACAAAAAACTTTCTCTTTTTCTTTACTTTGTCCTCAACAGTTTGCACATTCATTGCTACTGCTGACTCCTCAGAACCTCTCAACAATGGGGATAGATCGCCACATTTTTTATCAATAATTTTCCTTTTGTCTGTAGCTCAGCTGCCAGGACACTTTTGTAAAAGAGAATTTTAATCTCAAGGAGTTTTTATCCTGGTTAAATAAAGGTTTGAATGAATATCTGTCTAGGACTAGCACTGAAAAACGCTCAAATTAGTTACTTTGTTGCACGACTGAAACATGTTCCATGCTCCACGGATTTTTCCTTAGCACCGGCCAAGACGCCATTGTGGCTGGTATACAGGGCAAAGCCACTTTGAAAAAATACCCTCCAGTGGCGGGTGCTAATTTCCCTAATTTTTGGATCAAAGCCTATTCACATTGTATGTATTTATTCCTCCATCACTGATATCTCCTGAGAAACCAATGCTGGGAATTGATCTTTGAAGTGCTCCTTGTAAAGTGGGGAAACACAACTCGCGCTGCCCATGCATGCTGAGATTATCTGTCCAGGCCGGATTGATTTTTGATTTGGCGGTAGCTTTCTGAAGGAGCAGCCTTTGCCCCTGCCAGGCCTTTTGTTTTATTCATTAGTTCAGGCAAGACTTTTCCACACAGCCGCTGACGCTAATAGCCTTGGTCAGGCTTCTTATCTTCCGTTCCCCGGCTGATTCATAATGCCTTCAGACGCAGGAGCTCAGTGCGCTCATTTAGAATGGCAATTATGTGAGAGTGGCAGTGATCATTCTCAGAATCTCTGCTCACTGAGAAGGAGATAGAAGATGGAGACTTCTGCTGCGACTTAATAGTAAACTTGAAACGCCAAAGTGAGAGCGAGAGCGAGGTGGTGGAAACCACTAAATGTGTGTGTCCTTGTCTCCTCAGCAGGTAAAGTTTTCACAGTGTTGGGTGTAAATGGCTGTCAAACTGAAGAGCAAAAGCAAGCCGTTTGGCCAGTTGCTATTAGAGCTGGGCGATATGCAGAAAATCAAATATCATGATATTGTTGACCAAATACCTTGATATCGTAGGGTTGACTATAGATGCTTTTGCTAAATATTAACACAAAGAGATATGTGATAAATAATCCTCAGTACCGTAGATACAATGACTAAGTGGGTAAAGGCAAAGAATAGAACAGCTGGAACAGTCTGATAAGATTAGAACATTACATCACATTACTGTAATGCAGCCTTTAAAACCAGGAAAAGACAACACTTATGCCATATTACAATATCAAAATTCTAAGTCAATATCTAGTTTACGATATTGATATGGATATATTGCCCCGCCCAAAATACTGTACATCATTTCTGTGTTTATACCAGTAGTAGATGCATAGACTCTATTAAAACCAGAAAGTCATTTTACAATATCCAAATTTTAAGACGATCTCCAGCCTAATAGATCAATATTGATATATTGCCCAGCCCTAGTTGCAGTGTTCACCTCACCAGGGGAAATTAGGCCTTCACACCCATGGCCCAGGTCCCACAACAAGAGGAAGGATATAGGGCTAATATATACACTGGAGTTGAATGCACAGGGCTTTTATTTATTTATGAGAGGAGGAGGACCGCGGAGGAACAACAATGCTAATCCCGGCGAGGAAACACAGCTCCCTTGTGTTTTGAAGTGGGCTCGTTGTCAACAGAGCAGCTGCTGACATCATGTGAATAGACTGTCGCCGGAGCGCATTCGTCAGGGGCTGAGAGGCAGCGAGCAGGGCAAAAAGAGCCCAGGCACACTGGCGGGACGGGGCTCCGGCTGGGCTAAAACCCTGGAGGGGGTAATGGATTTGGATGAATTCGTAGGCACCAAAGAGCAGATGAACTCTGACTAGTTTGGTAAGATAAGACGGTTTGTTGTTTGTTGACTCCTCTTTGGATGCATCCTTCAACTACGAGAGCTGTAATAACTGAGAGTTGTTTTAGGGCTGGGCAATTAATCGATTATTATATTGACATTAATACATGAGGCTAGATATCTTCTTAAATTTTGTATACAGTGATATGACATGAGTGTTTCCTGGTTTTAAAGGCTGCATTACAGTAAAGTTATGTAATGCTCTAAACTTCCCACTTAGTTATTGTGTCCACATAATTGCTGATTGATGTATCAAAACTCTTGTTGTGTTAATTTGTGAGAGCACCAATAGTCAACTACAATATCGAAGCAATACAACATCAAGGTATTTGGCAAAAATATGGAGATGTTTGATTTTCTCCATATCACTCGCCTTTGTTCTGTTGCATACAGCAAGTTGATGAAGACATCTTTTTTTGAAGAAGCGGGATGGTTTCTAAGATTTATATTAGAGCTGAAAAGATTAATTCAATTAGTAGAGTGGCAGAAAATGACGCAGCAATAGTATAGATATTTCCAGCAATAATATTGAACATACTCTGGTCACAGCTTCTTATATCACTGGAAATTAAATATATTTGAGTTTTGGACTGTTGGTCAGACAAAACAAGACATTTTAAGACCTCACCTGGGACTCTAGGAAACTGTGACGGGCATTGTTTTGACAGCGAATGATTAGAGATTAATCTGTCGATTACTTTCTTGATTCATGATCATTCTGTCTGTAAAATGTCAGAAAGTAGTCTTTTTTTCTTCTTTTTTTTTTTTTGTCTGATCAACAGTCCAAAACCCAAAGATATTCAGTTTATTTTCTTGCATGACAAACAAAAGCATGAAATCCTCACATTCAGTGGTTTTCTTGCTTAAAAATAACCAAGAAAATAAAGCTCAGAAAAATAGATAATGAAAATAATTGTCAGTTGCCTGCTTTAGGATTTTTTTTTTTCTTTCTTCATTTGGTCACATCAAATTTTTTTCATCAAAATTCGTGTGTATATTCAGCTTTTTTTAAAAACGGGTAAACCCGCTAAAAATAGCAGATAGACTCCTGTCTGTTGCCAGTTGACGAGTTTGTCTTTTTTCCTTCTTCTGGTGTGTTACATTCAGCGTCACCAATATAGTGGACAGATCTGCAAACTCTGCTGTACATTAACTTAGATATATCTAGGCTAAGAAGCTGTTCTCCACTCCGACCCCCCCGCTCAGCATTCATTGTCATTCCTAGTCACTACGCTGGTCTTACAACATAGGGTTAGGGAACAGTAGATAGCAGACTTCTTTTTTATATCTGTTACTTATCTCTCTATCAAACTCGGTGCCGACTAATTTGATGTTCCAGCGCAGCTCGGGGACGGAATTTGTGGAATCTGTGGCCGAGATGACAAAAGTAACCAACAGAGGCAACACTTGTGTAGCAACTTTCTTTTTTAAAGGTTATTTCCTGGGCATTTTAGACCTTTTATTTCCACAGGACAGATGAGGGAGAGAGAGGGAATGACATGCAGCAAATCCCGCGTCGAGGACTAAACCTCTATGTGTGTGCGCCTGCTCTGCCACCTGAGCTGACCCGGCCACTGTGTTGCAACTTCAACTATGGAGCCCCTTTCATTCCTATGAAAGTTGCTCTGTGACGCATCCGCCAAAATATTTTCTAAGCTCTCAGGCTTATATCTGTGATATGCGGCCTACTGAATACGTGCTGTAGTTTTTCCGCTCGGCTACATAGGGACGTTACAGGTTTTCCCGGCTCAAGGGAGGTTTTTCAACATAGAAAGTCCATGGATTAAGAATTCCGAATAGAGTCATAACCAACTTTGTTTGCAGTTGGAGGTGTCATGGCAGCAGTTTTACACACGGCTATCTTACAATAGTGGCCTACGGGGAAAATCCTTTACGGGTCGCTGGGGATTTTTCATTGCAATACTGCCACAAATTCCATTGACAAAGTCAATGGAAGGGCTGAGCGTTGTTTGAGGGGGGGGGGGTGCTGATCTACCCGGGTGTCCAGTTTCCATCACTGAAATACCAGTGCCTACTGCAGACAACGATGACAGTCATTTTGTCCTGAGAATGAATACAACTCCTAACGTGGGTTTTTATGGCCAGGGGGATTAAGTAATCAGAGTAAAAAAAAAAACAAAGGAAATGTTTAGTTGCTACGAGAAGCATGGAGGCTTTTTGCCTCATAAATAAATGCAGCAGAATTAGTTAACATACTTGTAGAGGCCCTTAATGGACGTCCAAATCCGTAAAGAAGCCAGTCTTTGTGTGGGTTATTGCAGATAATGTGAGTTTATTACACACCCATCAGGCTTAAAAGGCTCCTGCGGAAAAAGCAGTGAGCCTGCCTCTCTAATGGGCCCAGTGTAAGTGGCTCTGCTGACTCATATTCCCCCTGTAATCTCAGAGGTTTTGGTCCTTAATATCTACATGCCAAAGCCTCTCCCGTTACATGTCACCTCGCCCAGTGTGGTCATGTCCAAACCTGTCGAGGACACATACTGGGGATGTACAGCTGTTGTGCAGCTTTGCTTTCGTTTTTGCTTTTTGTGTCCATATAACTCAGAATAGAGGATTCGCCAGAACTGGAATAAGTTCCTGAAATAACTTTTGTAGAGAGAATCCCTAGATCGGAAACGCTCCACGCATACAGTGCCGAGCAGGAAGGCGGAGGGGGAAAGCGAGCGAGCTCATGAGCTGAGCTGCACCCATTTCCCTTTGGAGGATTGAGTTGTTATTGTCTTGAGTGAAAATACACACCTGTGACATTTGTCCTTTTGCTAGTGTTTCCAGCTGCAGCTGTGTCGAGTTTCCCTCTATATACACACCCTGGCCTTTTCACATAAAGACTCCCTTCTTATTTAACTGGGACACGCTCTTAAAGAGAGCTGTAACCCCAGTGTTGCCAACTCTGCAACTTTGTTGCAAGTTTTCAGACCCCCTTATCGACTTTTTTTCCCAAAAGCGACAAATCTGGCGACTTTCTGTAGAAAAGACAGCAACTTTATGTGAAAAAGTTGCCAGTATTGTCCAACTAGCATGCAAGGTATTTGTCTCCTGTGGCGAAGAAGCAGCCCCTCCCCTTCCCCATGTGTGTAGGCAGGCAGGTAGAAAGGGAGAAGGGACAGGGAGAAGGGACAGGGTGTGGGGGCAGGTGTAGGTAGGAGAGACAGCGGGACGCAACGGGAGGAAGACGCAGCGGAGCCAGCCTGGCCAAATATAAATTCCTGTATTTGTGTTTATTTGGCTCAAGTTCTTTCTATCTACCTCGCTGACACAACCACTAAGCTTTATGTAACTTATTACGTAATGACGTCGCAAATATGCAAGATCGTATGATGTCATTAAAAAAAAAAAAATCATCATTAGAGCTGCAATGCCTCTGTGTTTCCAGGCTTGTGGTGATGCCCTTTTTGCCATAGGTGCCAAAAAAATTGGTTTGGTACTGCCAACTTGTGTTGTCGTGGTTCATGTGTGCAATAAACATTACAGTTCATGAGAAAAAAATTGTGGCAGAGAATCGTGGCTCTCAAGATATCAAGAGTAAGCTAAAAAAATTGTTATTCATATTTTTCCTCGAATCATGCAGGCCTAGTGGGCATCATATCCGTCAAATACATTACACATACAATATGGCTTTAAGAGGACATATGCTGTATGTATGTCTAGGGCTGGCTGTCTTTTCGATAAAACCTTTAGATACTGGTACCGAAACCAAAATTGCAACTTTGATACCGGTTCCTAAACTATACCAATTTTAAAAATTCAATTTTATCAAAAAGAAATTACAATCGTATACATTCTGGCACAAATCTTCTTTTATTCATGTTTCAGCTCCTACTACATGAGCCCCGTCTCTGTGTAACGTCTCTGCGACGTGTACTGTGAGACAGCCAATCAGTAGCATTATTAGATCTTGGTAGATGCATGCTGCATGCTGATGCTCACTGACACTGAGATTTACCCCTTAGGTTATCAAATTGGGTATTGAATGACGAGGCATTTTATTGATATTCAATACTTTAGAGGCAACTCGGTCTGTGCCTAACATGTTAAATTTGGTATCCAGCCCTATGCAGGTCATCCATTAAGATAGTGGAGTTAAAGAGGCAACAAATTAGAGAATCCAATAATCATTTGAGTTATTAAGCAAAAATACAAAACATGTGCAGGCTCCAACTTCTCAAATGTGATGATTTTTGCTATTGTCTGTTTTTTCCATTGCATTCTAAAGTTTTGGATTGTGGGTTGGTTGAAACAAGACATTTTTTTATCGTATAGGCTAAACAATGTATCGACATACTGTAGATTAATGAAAGATGAGTATAATGGCCCGTTGTAACCCTAGATGGAGTGCATGATTATACTCCTCCTATACATAAACAAGAGCTGCAGGTAGTTTAATGGCTTTTACGGCTCCTCCACAGCCTTTGAGTCACTTTACATGCTCATTTGCATTATACAAATCCCAGCAGGTGAACATCAGGAACCCCCAGCGCCGCTTCGGCCCGTCAGCCGGCGCTATAAAACACGCTCATCATCGCCGTGTGCTTTGTGGATATCAGGGGATAAAGGGATTCTAAAATGCGACGCCTTTAACCTGCCTCTACCAGCTGAGACCAGCCAGACCAGAGCAGGAGGCAGAGCATCACCATCACCATCATCATCATCATCACCACCACCACCACCATCATCATCATCATCATCCCTCCATGGAAACCTGCTAATGATCTCAGGGTAGGGTTTGATCCACATGTGCAGGCAAGCCGACTAATTAAACAACCAACTGGCAATTAGACGGAGCTCCCATAAGCCACTGGGGCAGTGGAGTAGAAAAACACAAACGCAACACAGACGAGCTAATTGCTGCACTCGATGCACAGACAACACTGGTGGGTTGTTTTGATAGTATTACAGTCAGTGTAGGAAATGCGGTTGATTGGTCGTAAGGCTAAATGTTTTTTTATTACTTTTTATTTTATTTTTTTAATAGGGCTGTCAATAGATTGACATATTTAACCCTTGTGTTGTCCTCCCGGGTCATAAACTGACAAAAAATTGACATTTTAGTCCCTTTTTCAGACTTTTTTTTGAGTTTTTGGGAGTGTTGGTTTCCACTAACACTACCTTACTAGTTTTACTACTTTTGGGAATTCATGGTCAATAACCCTCATTTATATAGCATTATACCGAATACTTCAATTAAAATTATTTTGACTAATAGTTAAGATCAGAGGAGTAAAAGTGGTTATTTGTATTTACAAAGTGTTGTATGGAATCCAATCCCTTGTTTAGTGGTAATTTGGTTAACCCTTGTGTCGTCTTCCCTTCGACCTGCAACTTTGTGTTTTTCTGGGTTGAAATTTCAACATTTGGTTTTTCTACACTTTTCTAGATGTTTGTCAATTTTATTCCAATTTTTTTGTCACTTTTAACGTTTTTTTAACTGTTTTAGTCAATTTTTAACAATTTCTTTTGTCGCTTTTCCCAATTTTTTTTGATATTTTTTTTGTCAATTTTTTTGATTCAATTTTGTTGGTCACTTTTTCAGCGGTTTTTTTTTTTCTCAACATTTCTCTTTTTTTTTCAACGTTCTTTTGTCATAGTTCTGATAAAGAAAGTTTTTGTAAGGGGTTAGTCTTGATTACTGCATTATTGTCCATAGTTAACTCCCGATTAATCAGAAATGAATCCTAATTTTGGATCAGTACTTTGTAATGTACTTCATAAGGGATGTATTTCATGCTCAGGTTGTCATTGCTCTTGTCACCATGGGAGTGGACAAATGTGCCTGCTTCATGCAAATGTCCATTGGTTGTCATTATAGATTGTTGCAATAATAATACTGTCTAGCATATTCTCCAGAATAACCTCAAAGGTACTGTATGCCCTGAAAATTTGCTGAAAACATAATATGGTAAAATCCAGCAGCACATGGGCATACTGTAACATTTATTTGGTACTCAATGTAGTGTCCCACTTTAGGTTAGTGTAATTATTTTTTCCGGCCATCTATAACCCTTTAACATAACATCTATAATCTAGTCAATACACTGATAACATACAAAAAAATAACATTGTTGCTTTTACTTCCACAAATAAACAGACAAGAAATCAATCAAGAACAACAACAATACTAATAAAATAGAAACACAGAAACAAAACAGGACTGAAAGGTGTAGGCTGAAGCCTGAGCTTACTACACCTACTCTTGTATACATGAAATCATATTATTTCATACGAAAATGAAAGTTACATTACGCTTGTACTTCTTACTTCTTTGTATTTCTTCAACTATCCAGCATGGTTACTGCAAAAGTACTACAAAAAACAACATACTGTACATATGTGGTTATCAATATCTTTGCGCGTCTCGTTCTAATATTGTGTAGTGCACAAACAGGCCCGGATCAATGTTAAATCATCACAATTGCAAAATTAGTCACAAAAATATATTTTCCCTTGAATTACTCAGCATTAAATAAATCTGTAAAAGCCTCAGACGTTGGAACTAGGGGTTGAGGGTAAGGTAGTACCGGAGGTGGAACTATGGACCTGTAAGCGCTGGTCTCCCACGGTGATTCGGCTCTCTGAGGACTGTATTTTCTATCTAGATGGGAATTTATCAGCGGCTCTAGGGTTAGAGGCAGGGCTAACCCGCGGCCTGCAGTCGGTTTAACAGAGTGGCTCTTGTGTCTAGAAGACGCTCTCAGGGAGATGCCAGCAGTCCAGAACTCGGGGACACGTCCTGAGCTCCAGCTCTTACCTACAGGGTTCTAACGCGCGGCCAAATCTGCAAATTTCCCATTCTCCAACAGTGTCGCCTACTTGTGTGTGTGTGTGTGTGGCTCCTGACCCCTCCGGGAATGGCCCTGGGCTTGCTTCCTGTTTAGCATGGTGCTTGTACACAGAAAACAATCGTGGGACTTTTTTTTTTTTTTTTTGAATGACACTAAAAGAATGTGAGCCAAAGCGTTTGGGAACAGACTGACCCTGGGCCAGCGTGTCAGGACTCAGTCTGCCAGCCAGCTTGTTTTTATTCCTCTCTCATTCTTTCTCTTTCGAGACTCCAAACCCCCCCCCCCCCTTATGTTTCCTAAAGATTGGTAGCATAGCCGCTCAGCTGTTCTGTCGTGTTGCACGCTTCATGGGCGGGGGGGGGGTGTGGACGTCCAGTTCAGCAGTGGTGGAATGTAACTATGTACATTTTACCCATGTACTGTAGTACAATTTGAGGTACTTTTCTTTTCATGCCACCTTGTACTCCGCTACATTTCAGAGAGAAATACTGTACTTTTTACTCCTCTACATTCATCCGACAGCTTTAGTTACAACTTATATAAAAGTATATATTTTATCATAAAATACAGTGTTTTATTGTAAATTAAACTACAATATAAAAACCTACAAGTCCAGCTGAAATTATTAGCTGATAAAACACTAAATTGATGGACAGAACTGTTTGGATTGTTTCTAAAGAAGGAGAGGATTTTTCTGCATTGAGTACTTTTACTTTTAATACCTTAAGTACAGTTTCCTGATGATACTTACATACTTTTACTTAAGTAACATTGTTTGGCATTCTGTGGACAGCAAAGGAAGTTTCCCTGTTCATTGTACTGGGAAATGTATATGACAATACAACTTAGAGTATGGTATTAGTACTTTTACTTAAAGTAAAGGATCTGAGTACTTCTTCCACTACTGTTGTTCAGGGACAACAGTAGCAGAGGAACATCTGTCTACAGTGTCTCTAGTTTTCGTTCTCCTTTTGTTTGCATCAGAGGACGACTTGCTACTACTTTTTTAAAATCTTTTCTATTCTCTCCTTTCTGGAGCAGCCTTATTCTGTGTCCTCCTCTCTCCGAGGACTTCCCAGCTGTACAGCGTTTTAGAGGTTGCCAGGATCCATGACCTAGTTAAAGATGGACTGAGAACAGGAAACAGACGAGGAGTGAATGGCTGGAATGGGAGCTGATTTAGCCGGGGTGCTTTTTGGCTGCGCCACTGCTTGTCCTTTTGAACGGTTTCAAGCTCTTTTGCTCTTTCCATATTGATCAAAGCTCTTTACAGCCCCCAAACAAACACAAACACCACCTTTTTTAAAATATTCTCCAGTTTGACAGTCAGTCATAACGGAAAAAGAACATAAATAAACTACTTTAAAAGTAGATTTTCTCCGGGGATAAATTACGTGGTATCGACTAATGCAAATACTACAGTACTTTTCAATACCAATGACAGTATTGCAGGTTTTTCGGGTGCTGGAACATCTCTATGTGAGAGCTGTGAGAGATTGGGTCTGTTTTTTTAGTTTTTCCTGACGTAAACAGGACTACCTATTAGCAAATTACAATTCTGTGCAGAAATTGGAATTATTAACACCTTCATTCTTATTTTTGGTCCTACTCTCCCAGTTGCTGTCGGCGTTTCAGGTGGTGGAAATGCATCTGAACACCCCCCCCCCCCCCCCCCCCCCCCCTCTCTCCTCCCTCTCCTCATGCATTGTGCGTCCCTAGGTGACAGTCTTTAGTCTGTATTCCTGCGTGTCACATGGATTCTCCTGACGTAGAAATTCACAACACACAGTGAAGGGTCCTCCCACGGGTCCTGCAGACCGTTGAAGTGAGATGGACAGCAGCATGATTTATCTGCTCCCCCCCCCCCCCCTCCTCCTCGACAGGTGTAATGAGAGCGCTGGTCATGGACAGATGATGGACGTGGAGACGTCGTACTCAGACTTTATCAACTGTGATCGCACAGGCCGCAGGAACGCAGTGCCCGACATCGCCGGGAAGGGGGAGGCAGCGGCCAGCACCAGTGAACTCACCAAAGACCTGGCAGAGATGGACCTGAAGGCTGCAGGTCAGTAAACCCACCGTCGGGTACACGGGGAACCCAGTGGGAAAGCATTTGAGCATGCCATTCACTAGAGCTGTAACAATTCCAAATGTTGCTGTACAAGTAATTGTCTCAGAAATAATTGCGATGAACGATATCATTGTCCCCTTCAGTCACATTTAAAAAGATTTATTAAAGCAGATTTTCAATGCTGTATTCTGACAAAATGCTAGTACTAGTGCATTGTTTGTGATGGCCTTTCTTGACAGTCACAAAGACAAGTATCCCATGACATTACACCCAATCTGACGCCTGTAAATCAAATTGCTAACGCTGGTCTGGTGGGAAGCCGCAAATCTGGCAATAATCTCCCAACATGCTTGGCACTGTGTTGCTACAGGAAGTTGTAGTTCCTTCCTCATTATTATTTTCTTTCTGGGAGCCTGAAAGCAGATTTATTTCCCACTGTCAGCAATGCCAAACCACTTTTGAGCTTAGTAATATACACACATCTTTGACTGATTTCCCCCCCCCCCCCCCCCCCCCGCCACCCCATATTGTTTTCTCCAGAAGGAGACCCGGGGGCCTCCCCAGCCACTGAGGCAGAGGGCTCCACCAGCCAAGATGCCCAGGGAGGCGGAGGCCCATCCTAAACTCATCCAGAGGCCGAAGGGGGGAGGGGGGGGAGGCCCGATCAAAGGAGTGCAAAGTAGACAGGAAGCAAGTGAAAGTTGAGAGACATGGAGAAAGGAAAGAGAGTGTATATCGGTTGTCCCACGTGGACACGAGGACACCTTCGCTCACTGCCAGCCTGTTTGGAGCTTCAGCGGCCCAGATGGACGCCTTCTCATTTGTTCTGGTTGTAGAGGGGACAGCCTAGATGCTGCTCTCTTGCTTCATTCTCTGTTGGTCATTTATATTCCCGACGAGACGAAGAAAGCACAGAAAACCCTGCATTTACGTCTGTGAAGATGGACCGAGCGTAATTCATTTCTAGCACTCGAAACATTTGTTCCAACCTGAATATGGAGCTGTGTCGTAGAGGTATCCATAATCATCCGTTTTGTCAGTTTTTCTTTCTATGTATGCGTGTGTGTTCGTGTCCTTTTTTTCTTTTTCAGTAACGAAACATAGTCGCCATCATACTGTTGTGTACGGACTTCATATTTATTGCTTAATGTTCGGTGATAACTTTGTGATAGCAATTTTCTTTGTGTAATAAAAAAAAACGTATGAATTACTGTCACATTTGTGTTTTATGCTTGCGAGCGTAATTCGCTTTTCACACGAGGCAATTTGCAGGTTTCTGTCGAACGCTGCGGGCGGAGGAGCTGCTGAGTCAAACGGGATTAATGGGTTCGGTTCGCTGAGTCCTTCCACAGCCATAAATATTATTGAATGCAGCTTTTTGTGTACATTAGCCTGGCTGCAGGAAGCCAGTGTTTACATTTCCACCTCACCATCACTACAGAGAAAGAGATATATATCTCTTATTATATATATATATATATATATATATATATATATATATATATATATATATATATATATATATATATATATATATATATATATATATATATATATAAGGATATATATCTATATAGAAACAGATCTGTAAGGCTGATTCTTTTTATCTCAGTGTCAGGCTTGAGCTAATTCCGTCTTTAGTAATTACTTAAGAAGCTGTGTGTTTAAGTGACCTTATATTATAATGAGGATACATGCATGCACGGATATTTGAAATTACTGTAGATTATAGGCATAAAGAAACAGGCTGCAGATTCATTATATTATAGCTTTTATTATGGTCAAAAGATGCTCTTATAAGTGTCATAAATGTGATTCTTACAAATGTTTTTTTTTTTTTGTTAGTGAATGAAAAACTAAAAAATATTTAAAATAAATATGTACATCAAAAGCCTTTGGAGTAATAATGAAATACAAAGCCACATTTAGTCATCTGGTTTGTTCATGTAGGTGGCCATGGTGCGCCCCCTACTGTTCAAACATAAGACTGAACTTTTGGTATTGAGCTGTTTTAACAGTTTTACACACACACATTTCTGACACTGGGTTCCCTTACACCAAACAACGGTAAACCCCCCCCCCCCCCCCCCCCCGTGCTTTACCCCAAAGATTAACGACAATTAACCTCCTTATATCCCCTTACATGCTGACAAAGTGCAAAAGCCCTGATTCTCTTAATGACACCATGAAGTAAACCCAAGATAAAACCATGTATCCAGAGTGTTTTATATGAACAAAATATGCGTCATAAAAACAAAACCCTTTTGTTGCAGCGTGCCGAGCACCGTGACATCCTCTGGATACTGTACACTGAAGTATTAAAACATATCTTAGATGGAAAACACAAGCTGGTAATGTACAGAATATGTGAGGGGAAGGCAGCAGCTATATGATAAACGGCGTATCTGATATGGATTTGGACCCTGGGTTAGGTCACATTTCCTCCTTAGACTTCCTTCTTCATTCCCTTTTAAAAGGCAGTGCTGCTTACCATCCCATACGCCTCGTGCAATGTCCTGACGAGCTCTATCTTCTCCTCCTCAGGCAGGAAGCACGACTCTGCAGAATTGATGTTCTGTAAGGCACAAGAAGTTAACTTTAAAGGCCCCATATCATGCTGATTTTCAGATTCCTCCTAGTATTTGGGGGGTTCTACTAGAACATGTGTACATGCTTTAATGGTCAAAAAAACTTGTTCCTTTCATACTGCATGTCTGATTATACCTGTATTCACCCTCTGTCTAAAATGCTCCGTTTTAGCACCTGTCTCTTTAAAAAAGCCCATTCTTTTCTGATTGGTCAGGATTTCTGTGTCTTCTGCATCAGCATTCTCTGAGTCCATGCACCGTCATTGCAGTCAGGGAATGACTGTATCAGCACTGTTGCGGCACTTTCCATCTATATATAGTATAGTTGTGACATCACGACCGCACAGAAGTCTAGACAGCTCGTTTAAAGACTGAATACAAACAGTGTGCATTTCTCCGTGGATTAAGCATTTAAAAAAATGTATTTATATAGCATGTCAACCTGCTTTATAATTTAAAAAAAAAAGGACATGGAAATCTCACTTATTACAATATGGGGCCTTTGGGAATAGTTCAGCAATTTGGGAAATGCATTTATTTGCTTTCTTGTTGAGAGTTAGATTAGAAGATTGATACCACGTTTGTGCTAGTCCAACCTTTAACCTTTAGTACAAAGGTAACAAAGATCATGCCCACGGGAGGTGTTCAGTGCATGTAGGGACAACACATCCTCACTCCCATTGGTCAGGTGCCTTTGGCGTTGTTATTGGCGCTAAAAGTCTCCTTTAGCGTCATATCTGAATGCGGGGCTATTGAAAGCGTCACTTTTGATGCAGTTAGGTTAAGGAAATGCTTGTGGGTGGGCTTACGTTTCCATGACACCCGGGACAAGAACGGGGCGGTTGGGTTCAGGAAAAGAGAAAACGACGGTTGGGTTTAGGAAAATAACAACGGGGTGGTTGGGTTCAGGAAAAGAGAAAACGACGGTTGGGTTTAGAAATAGAAGAATGAGACAGTTAAGCAATATAAAGATGGTTGGGATTAGGAAACGTGACACGCGGGACACAATCCCCGGTCTCCTGGGTGAAAGTCCTGTGTTGTTTGACCCATTCCCCCCCCCACCCCACCCCAAGCCAACCTCTCTAGACAGATTTTCAGGCTGTCATACTACACGCTAGTGTTAGCGTCTTAATGCCGTAGCTGCTGCTCTCCTTGGTGCGTTCTACACACACGCCAAAGGGTGTTTGTTTTTTTTCTCGATGTATCTGACGCTGACAGCCACCGGTTGGTACGGACAACAAATCTTCAGCACTGAATCTTTGAACTGAATCACCATGGTTACGGACAGAAGTAGAAGCTTGTAGTGGAGCTTCTCAGTGGTGACTGGGAGAGTTGTCAGCTCAGCCATGAATCACAGTATGTTACTCCATCGTTTTTAAAAGCTCATTAAAAGACTGAAAATCCACAGAAACAATCACGATGTGATAAATGTAACAATTAGTAGGCTGCTGGGCTATTAACCCTGTAAACAGAGCTCATATGGGCTGGTTTTGAACTGAACTGAAGCAGACTGATCAGACTGAACGTAGTATTGAACTGAAGAAAGTCAGAAACAGCGGATTCAATCGTGTATCTTATAACAAAAAATGACCGTGACAACAAATCTTTGAAGCTCAACTTAATCTATTATGATGTTGATGATGATATATAATGTATATATTGTGTATATATTAGTGTGTATATTTTGTTTGGTTGTTGTTGTGTGTGTGTAAGCACATTGTGAGTAACGATGCTCCAAAGAAAAATTCCTTGTATGTGTCCTCATACCTGGCAAACGAAGCTGATTCTGATTCTGATCACACAATCCAAAGTGATGGGTAATTTATGTATTACCCAGTTCTGCAGTTCTAGGCAAGACCCGCCCTTCCATAGCATTCATGCGCTACGATTGGCCAGGCGTCCATGCTCGCTCAAGGTAACGGAACCCGATAAGTTTCCTGTATCCTCACCTTAAAGGCTTGAACATTTTGTCAGCACGTAAGGGAAGGCTAAGGAAGTTATTTGTCGTTCATCATGCTAATTATCAGGCTCATAATTGTATTTTGAGGTTCTACCAGAATAAGTTTCCATGGTTTAATTTTCAAAAAACACCATATTTTTGTTTTCACTCTGTGTTTTTAGGTCTCTGTTTTAGCTCCAGAGTGAGACATCTCACTTCTATACTATCTTTGTTGGGAGCTGCACATGCACAACTCTCTCTTCTAGACCAGGGCCACTTGTGGAATACCTGCACAACAGGGACAAGAAGTAGTTCTTTTGGAGATTATGGTCCACTAGTGGCTGTTTTAGCAGTGTTTTCCATTGAGAACGAGCTAGCATGCTACGGTTAGCCACCACGTCTCTAGTGACGTAGAAAGCCGTGAGAGACTGAAGACAGAGGACACTCAGAAACCAGATCTCACTCCAAACACCATGGATGGTTTTTGTATGTGTGTGGAAACACCAGAGACACAAAATAACACCCCAAATCCCAGGAAAAGTGATTTTCATAATATGGGCACTTTAAAAACTTGATTGGATCGGGTCTTGCCTAGAACCGCAGTCCATAGCAACGCGTAATTCACCCCTACAGCCGGAGCTTGGCTTAGCTTTGCATAAATACCGGAACCAGGAAAACCGGAACAGCTAGCCACGCTGGTTGCATGGCAACTTCACAGCGCTGACAAGACTCCAAAAAAGAAGTAATGGCTTCTTTCATGTCGGCTTTTGTTCCTGCTTTAATTAGCAACCATGCACGGGGCATGTTTGCCCCATGCTGTCATCTCAAACCATGTTCGAACGCTTTCATCCCGTGAACCACTGCTGAAATTAGTCATGCATTTGATCTCACCAGTCGTTTGAATTCGTCCTCGGTGAATCCCATGTGGTTGTACGCGGTGCTGTAGTCGAGGAGCAGGGTGGAGTTGAAGATCAGCGGGTCGTCTGTATTCAGGGAGTAGTTTGCCTTGTCCTCCCGGAACCTGAACAAAGGAAGGGATGGAAATCCAAACATGACTTAAGCCCCCAATTCTACTTTAATGCAGGTTAATTACCAGACTGTGACAGTCATAGATAGATGGATAGATATTGATCCCAATGATCCCATGTACTACCAACGCAGCTCACCTGATGATAGGATGCTTGGTGAAGTCTGGGTCGCAGGCACCTGTCAGCTTACTGGAAACAGGACACATCTGCAAGCAGAACGGCAGACAACTCTGAGGAACCCCCTTACTGCCATGTTCTTCTTCCAGGTGTGATGCCAGAGGCTCCCCTAGAGGGCAGCGTATCCCTCTGTTCCTCCTGGTAGAGACTGTAATAATTCATTCATACTATCTTTCTATATTTCCTGGTTAACCCTCGTGTCGTCTTCCCGTCAAAATTGAAAATCAACACTTTTATTGATGCTTTTTGTCAATGTTTTAAACTTTTTCTTGCATTTTTGTCCCCTTTTTTAAATGTTTTTCCCTTTTTTTTTGATGTTTTCAACACTATGTCACACTAATTTATTAACTTTAGTTGTGCAGTTATTTTTGGAATTTATGGTCAATAAAACCTCATTTATAGGAAATTATACCTAATGTTTGAGTTAGAAAAGCAGAAATTAGGAATTATTGAGACTAAAATTAAAGGAATGGATGTTGATGATAATCACAGACTGGAATATGTCAACTTTTACTATTTCAAAACCACTTCAATTTGTTTTTTTAAATGCTATACAATTGAATAAGACGCCCCAAAATTAATAAAAGTAGAGATTTGTATTTGGCAAAGAGCGTTGTGTGGAATCAATCATGTTATTTTGGGGAATTAAAAAGAACATTAATATAGGAAAAACGGGTCAATTTGACCCGAGAACAACATGCGGGTTAACAATCCCACTCTGTCATAATTAAATTGATAAGTATGTGGATGAACATGGATGGCACATTTTTGCAGAGATTAATAATTATATTGGTGATGCAGCATTTTGATGACAATGGTGATCATTTTGGATAATTCCTTACCTCAAAGTGCATGTTCTGAGCCAGCAGTTTCTGGTACAGAGCTTGGTCCTCCAGTGTTCTGTACCCGTGGCCGATCCGTTCAGCTTTCAGCACTTCCACGGCCTGAAGGCATCAGGACAAGGGGTCACGAGGCAACATGTTATCAAGCATGCAAGAAATCCCTCCGTGTTATACATGTCAGCAGAACCCGCCGACTATTTCTAAACTTGCAACTCGAGATCTGAACTGTCACTTTGACGGATGGCTTCCTCATAGAGCGGTCTCTTGTAATGGATGTGAGACATTCTTACGATAAACTAAATTATACTTGAGAGCGTTGACTGTAAACGGTCTATGGCTGAGACACAGCAGCTGAGATGGACACAAACAGTAGAAAATAATAATAATACATCTATACTAGGGGTGTGAATCCTCACTGGTCTCATGATCCGATGCGGACCAAGGACTGGGATAAAATAATCAGTTTGATTGATCTGATATTGAATAACTATATCCACAAATCAATTTTTTAAAGTGCTCATATTATGCTTTTTGGCTTTTCCCCTTTCCTTTATTGTGTTAAACATCTATTTTGTGCATGTTATATGTTTAAAAAGTGAAAAAGCCCAAACTCCGTGTGCATCACTTTGTAACACACGTTATAATGCTCGGTTAGCTGCTAGCATAGCACGCCCTCATACTCTGCTCCTGACTGGCTAGTAGTCCTTACCTAGGTACTGTCAGGGCCCTCATACTCTGCTCTGACTGGCTAGTAGTCCTTACCTAGGTACTGTCAGGGCCCTCATACTCTGCTCTGACTGGCTAGTATCCTTACCTAGGTCTGTCAGGCCTCATACTCGCTCTGACTGGTAGTCCTACGTAGTCAGGGCCCTCATACTCTGCTTCTGACTGGCTAGTAGTCCTTACCTAGGTATTGTCAGGGCCTCATACTCTGCTTCTGACTGGCTAGTAGTCCTTACCTAGGTACTGTCAGGGCCTCATACTCTGCTTCTGACTGGCTAGTAGTCCTTACCTAGGTATTCTTTTATATCCAAGGTAAATTGGTATTATTACTGAAAGATCCTTAACCTAATTGATCTAAATCGGAAATGTAATCGAATCGGGATGTTGGGAATCGGAATCAAATCGTTTGAATCATTGGTTAACCCAGCCCTACACACGTATGTGCTTGTGGGCTCCTTTGTGTATATGTTGTCCACTGGAATCTCCCACTCAGACTTCTTGTTTCTGTTGGCTCTCTGCCTGTAATAACCGTTTACTAATATCTGTTCTCAGTGCGTGACTTCATTGTTTAGTTGAATTGCTGTAGCAAATAAGTCCTCCCATAACACCCTGGTGTTATTGTTGAACGGCTTACCTCCTTCACTACAGACGGCGGGCCCACCTCTCCTGCGTGAACAGTCCTGTGGATCCCACAATGCACTGCTTCCTGTCAACAACATCGATCAGAAAAGACGTGAGGAAGCAAACAACACAGCCAAACATCTGGTTCTCACATCTGCTACACTGCATCACCTAGTGAGGTCCCATTTACCATTTGGACAGGGTTTGTGCAGCTTTGTTTGCGTTGGTACTTGGAGCTACACTTAAAGGTACAGGAAGTGATGTGAATCCAATACACGTTTTGTCAAATTCAGTGAATAGCTCCTCACGGTCACCCAGCTCTTTATTTTCTGTGTGTGTATAAAGTAAAAACTGTATTAATACACACAAAACCAACCGAAAGGAGTACAAGAGCCACAAAACCCTGCTGAACTCCAGGGTAATTAGGATGCTTTAGAACAGACTGGACTATTTGGACTGGTATTTGATATGGTATCTTTGGATTTTCCCATAGACTGTGACAGTTTGCAAAGGGTGTGAATAATTTTAGACATGGCACACACTTTTTTTCCACAGTGATGCCTCTTGTACATTGTCTTATTATCTTGTGGGAGACGCCTGTGTCATTTCTAATCAAGAAAAAACAACTTGCTGGTTGAAAAAAAGCGACTTTAAGTCAGAATCTGCCAGGGGTATGAACAATTTTGGGCGATAGATAGATAGTATACACACACACACACACACACACACACACACACACACACACACACACACACACACACACACACACACACACACACACACACACACACACACACACACACACACACACACACACACACACACACACACACACACACACACACACACACACACACACACACACACACACACACACACACAACACACCACATCAAGCCTGTGCCCTCACAATCACTCCCGAACACACACACCCTGAAAGCTCTTTGTCACTCACACTCAGCACAACAACACACCTACATCGTACACATAACACCACGACTACGCTCCCCACACACACATTTACAACCGCATGTTTCAATTCATTGTGCCTGCATCACCTTCCCAAAACACACCCATTGTGGTATGGTCAGTTGTTTGTCACCTTCATTGCCATACAGTGTTAATGTCTGACAGACTCGCCCTCATGATTAACCTGTAATCATGCGGCACACCTCCAACATACAACATGGCATCAGGAATTATGACCAATACCAATCATCAGCGGTCTAGTAACGCCGGACAATACCTCCACTCTCAATTAGAATGGAAGAATATTACGAAATAACAGAATCATCACGTTTGTTACCCCTGTTTCCATAGATGGTTACCAACCACCCCCCCCCATCCTTTATCCACGCAGTTCATTTCAGGTGAGCCTTGATCCACGTCCAGCGCTGTAGCATTTTAACTGATTAATCTGCCGCATTCGTTATGGTCTGACAGGCTAAATTGATTACTTACTGTGGTTTTCTCTGAGTTGATCAATAAATGCTGGCTGGGAACCAAATATGATTATTTTTTTTTGTCAGTGCTTAGGAGGAAATAGGTTTGAGGGTTTTGGGTTTTACTGCAGTACTGCGTTGATAACAGATAAAGACATTTAAGTCCTCTTCATCTGTAACGTTTATCAGGGGCGTAGCACAAAGTCCTGACCCTGTACATACAGGAGGCGTTCTCTGTGGGCCCCTCCCGACATCCACAGCTAGGCTACCGTTTGTGGGCCCTCTTCACTTGAGGACCCTGTATACTTCAGGAACTGGTCCATTTTTCTTGGAAAAAACAACACTGTCCACTTTTCCCGTTTTTTGACATACCCAGCCCCCGATTCTGTGTTACGTCTTAACGTATTACCACTAGTTTTACACTTATTTACTTCTTATCAGGGGGTGGCAATAGGGAGTTAAGGGTTGCTGGTTCAAGTCCCCGAAACGGACCAGAGTACAAAGTGTGGACTGGTAGCTGGAGAGGTGCCAGTTCACCTCCTGGGCACTGCCAAGGTGCTCTTGAGCAAGGCACCAACCGCTGGTTCAGCACTGGCAGCCCCCCCACTCTGACATCTCTCCAGTAGTGCATGTATAGGTACTGAGCATGTGTGTGTGTGTGTGTGTGTGTAGTTCAGGCCTGTGTGTAGTGTGTAATAACAACAATTGTGTAAATTGTAATTTCCCCATAGGGATCAATAGAGTATAAATTAATTAAATAACTTATTCCTTGTTATATAAGTATATTATTTCGTGTTTGTCAAGCAATTCTATTATGTTTACATTCTTGGATTTTCACAGTCATAGTTCCTTTTTAATAATAAGCTATTGCACTGTTCACTTTTGCACTACCACCACTGCATCACATGGTCACTCCATGCCAGGCCTTTGTATTCACTTCACAAATTGTTAACTCTTTAAATTTGATTTTTGATTTCTATGTATGTGAAATAATGTGTGTTATGGTTCTCTAAGCTACTGGATGCCTACAATTTCCCTCTGAATGAGTAAATTATCTATTAATGGAATTCATGGTAAATAAACCTTGTTCATATTAAATTGTACCAAATGTTTGATTTAACAAACCCAGAAAATATGAATTATTTTAAGTAATAGTTTAAATCAGTATGCTGATGGATAATCACAGCCTGATTTGTGTTTGAAACCATTCAAGTTATTTTTGGGCGATTTGGTTGAAACAAACCCAGATTTTTGACATAGAAACTTGGAAAATAAGTCAAATTTGACCCGAGGACAACATGAGGGTTAAATAAGATTAATAGACTTCAGAATAAAATACAACTTTGTTAACCAGCCCAGGCCAAAAAAATTGACATTTGCAAATCAGCATTGAACCTGTACAGTACAGCTGAGGATGATGGGATTGTAGTTTGTTAATAAAACCCCAGTTTTGTAAAAATACACACATTGACCTGATGATGGTGTGAGATGAAACATTAAGGGATCACCGAAGCTGGGATAATTCATCTTGAAGGGGGACATGAACATTTGCACCAACCTTTATGGTAATCCATAATTAAAAGTTATCCATATTTAAAAGTTGTCGGGACAGTTCAACCCCAAATGGTGCCAGAGGAAACGTCAGCAAAGTCATTTCATCCTCTGCTGACAATGAATGTCTTTAAAATACTTTACTCCAATCCATCCAATAGTTATTGGATGATATTTGGGTCTGGACCATAACCCTCCATAACCATTAGAGCCATATCTGCCCTCTGCCCTCAAAGTTCCACATTCTTTCTAAGGATTCCTGAAAGTTGCTGGGGCAATAAAGTGCAGCCATGCTTCCATCAGCATGTAGCTGGTGGGTACATGATGTGGACTCTGCCTGTGGCTATAAACACTTTTTATAACCTCATAATGATGCAATATGGTATTATGACAAAATATGATGACTGTGCTTTAATGCCAAGGTAGGAGTCTGCTTGTTTAATTACACTGTCAGCGATTTCCCTCCATCAATCACACTTCTTGTTAACCCTCCTGTTGTCCTCGGGCTAAATTTGATCCATTTTCAAAGTTTAATTAACAGAAATTTGACTTTCCTTAAATGCCAAAAACATAACTCGGATGTTTCCATGCAAAGCTCTTCGCAAGTAAAATGAAAGATCAGTTCGCTGCTTTTGTTTTTATTTAATTTTATAGCATTTTGGAACCAGGGGTCTTCAACGTTTTTCAAGCCAAGGACTGTCCCCCTTAACTGGGGACCCCCTACTCTATAATGTATAAAATGAAGTTGCGTATTAAACTGGTCCTACAATTAGGTATAGGGCGGTGTAAAGCCTTTATACATGCCTTATTTGCATAGAATACTAAGCTATTAAAATAATAATTTTGGCATAATTTCATAAATCATCTTTTTATGTTACACTGTGGATGGCTATCTTAGTGACAACCATACAGGCCAGTCATCAGTGGGGTTTATATTTGATAACAATATGTTGCATTTATGTTACGACATGTTTTTGAAAAAACGTTTAAAAATTCACAATAATTTGGAGGCCCCCCTGGCAGTGACTCTTGAGGACCCCCTAGATCTCTGACCTAAACTAGTAATCAAAAATAATTCCTAATTTCAGCGTTTCAAAACTCATATAAATGAGATTTATTGACCATGAATTCAAAAATAAGTTTCAAACCCTAGTGGTAATTTCCCCACACTATAAATTAAATATTAATAAAAAATATAACTTGGTGGTACCGAATATAAGAAATGGCAGAAAACGTCAAAAAAAGTGACAAAGTGTTTGGATTTAAGTTGGGTTGTGGACGGAAAGACAACGTAAGAAAGAAAGAAGCTTAAAGAAGCTTTTTCAAAAACACATTAAAGGGTTAAAAACACTCTACCCAAGCTGCCGTTGAGCTCCGTTATCGCTGTTGTTACTATACCAGTTATTGTTATGTGTCTGGCACGTAAGGCTGCATTTAAAATGTACTCAAGACCCGCCTTTTAAATCTCCATTGTAATTTAACAAAGGCGGCCATGACAGCTGGTGTTGCGTTCATGTTCTCACACGCTCACCTCGTAGGCCCTCCTGTGTCCCGGGTTGGCTTCACAGTTCAGGGACTCGTCCCCTGCCAGGTCGATGGCCACCACGCCTTGGTGTTGATATTTCTTACACAGCTCCACCACATCCATGGACCAGCCTGGACAATAAAAAAACACACATATTACTACACAGGTTGGTCCTGACAACACGCACACACAACATGCAGAGATGGAGTACTCAAGTGGACTGGACTCAGACTCGAGTCGCTATATTTTGGACTCGTGATTTGACTTGACTTGGACTTGGAAAAGTGATCAAAAGTGTTAGAAAAAGAGGACAATAAGTTCAAAACATCGATAAAAAGCATCAACTAAAATGCTGATTTTTCAATTTTGACGGGAAGACAACACAAGGGTTTAAATAGCACTTCTCATCTACAGTGTAATGACCGAATCAGACGTCCTGCAGTCGTTCAGGAAGTCTCCTCCATTAAGATGTAAGCACTTGGGGATACTGCAGCATGCTTTGCAAGAGATGTAATGACAAGTTTGGTTTGCACTTGGCTGTTGGGTCACATAGGAAACAGCTGCATAGATGGAGCAGAGCAGATTTTGCAACAGACTCATCACTACAGGCTCTGCCACTGCTTATGTTACAACAACAGTTACAGGTCATTACTTGGCATGTGACGCATGCAGCATAGAATGGACCTGGCTTTGACCTTGAAGACCCTCTCCCCCTCTCTGAGGCCTGCGTTAACCAGTTGCACCACCTCGTCTGGGCTCAGGTCACCTCTGAGTGAAGAAAGAAAACATGCAATGAGCCAAACTTAAAGGGTTATTTCTGTATTTTCCAACATGGACCCTATTTCCCCATGCATCATGTGAACAAGAATCTTTAAAATTGGTCCAGTATTGAGCGAGACCGCTGTTACCGGCTCAGATTATTATTCATAAGTGTCTGGCAATACTATGACAAGGATCCCTACAGAGAGAGACCTTTTTAAACCTCGTGTTGTCTTCCCGTCGAAATTGAAAAATCTGAACTTTTGTTGACGCTTTTTATCGATTTTTTTAACCTATTCTTACGTTTTTGTCCCTTTTTTTTCTCACACTTTTGACATTTATGTTCAATGTTAGTCCGTTTTTTTTACGTTTTCAACACTTATTAACTTTAGTTTTACAGTTATTTTTGGAATTTATGGTCAATAAACCTCATTTAGAGGAAATTATACCTAATGTTTGAGTTAGAAAAGCAGAAATTAGGAATTATTTAGACTAAAATCAAAGGAATGGATGTTGATGATAATCACAGACTGGAATATGTCAACTTTTACTCAATACTATTTCAAAAACACTTCAATTTGTTTCTCAAATGCTATAAAATCGATTAAGACGTCCCAAAATTAATGAAAGTAGAGATTTGTACTTGGCAAAGAGCGTTGGGTGGAATCAATCATGTTATTTTGGGGAATTAAAAAGAACATTGATATAGGAAAACGGGTCAATTTGACCCGAGGACAACATGAGGGTTAATAAAGAGTAAAGACCTTTTTGATTAACCAGACGCCATCGCCAAACCCGCCAGACTCCATTTAAATAAACAAGACTTTTAGCGTGTATAGAGCCACATGTAAATGGGTTCATTTCCACCAAACCAGAGGGTGGTAGTTGGAACAGTGGAAAGACGACCCAAAACGGATCCTACTCTTTAACAAAAAGGTCTAACTCTGTAGGGATCCTTTCCATCATGTTGTCAAACACTTAGAATATTAACCTGAGAGCAGTCGTGCTAAATACTGGACCAATTTCATGTTCTCATCAGTCACAACAGACAAAATCATAAGAAAATAGGGTCCCTTTAATAAATCCCTTTCTAATACAAGGGTTCAACAAACAGACCTACACAGTACTACACAGATAAGAACATCTGCTGCACCACCAAAGTGAACATAAAATACATAAATAGATAAATGCACATGACACTGTTGTCAAAACCCACGCATTTGACAGACAGAGACGGCATCTTGGAAGTTTGTGATCAATACCGAATGGTGATGTAACCGAGTGGTGTCCCATTTCATAGGGGGACGTTTTCACCCCTAGCCCTTACCCCTTGGTTTCAAGGGCCAAGGGCTAGGGGGAAGGGGTAAGGGGTAAGATGTAAGATGGAGAAATGGGATTCAGCCTTACTCTGTCTGTTTCCATGGTATGGGATCCACTTTAGTGTTAGCCAGCAGATGTGGGCTGTATCTGACCTCCACATAAATCACTCCCTCCTTGGCTTTGTCCTCCACAAGCTCGTAGGCCATCCTCTCTATGGCCTCTCTGTCTCCACTGAAACAAACCAAAGAAAAACACAAAATGACTTGCTCTTATCTCAGCGGTATTAATAAAACCATTAGTCATTGCTAATCCATCATCTAAACAATGATGGCTTCCAAAATGAGCAATATGATCATCCACAGAGTATTACTCATATGATATAATGCATTTCATTTACACCTCCTACACTATGGGTGGGGAAATAATCGATTCAGTATGTAAAATGATTTTTAAATTTTTTCTTTACCCTAGAATCAATATTTATTTATTTGACCAATGATCCCCCCTAAATATGCTAAGTTTATACGATACATCATATCTGTTTCCAGCAAAACGGAGCCAATGCAGAAACTCTGTGTTATGTTCTTCTTTACAAATCAAAGAATGATTTATTTTAAATTAAAAAGTGATTCATTAAAAATACTTTCCACTTCCACAGATTAACATATTAAAATATGGTTTTGAATGACAAGGCATTTTTACTATGGAGTAGGGCTGGGCGATATGGAGAAATTCAAATATCACAATATGTTTTACCACATACCTTGACATCGATACTGCAACAATACTGTAGTGTTGACTATTGGTGCTCTCACAAAATATAAGAATGAGAATGAGATTTTTGATGAATAATCATCAGTAATGTGAATATAATGACTAAGCGGGTAAAGGTCAATGATAGAACAGTTACAACAGTCCTGGGTAAGTTCAGGAAATGACATCACTTTACTGTAAAGCAGCCTACAAAACCAGGATAAGACAACACTTATGCCATATTACGATACCCAAAATATAAGATAATATCTTGTCTCATATCACAATATCGATATAATATTGATATGTTGCCCAGCTCTACTATGGTGGCAATTTGGTTGGTGCCTAAAAAGTATGGAAGTCCTACTGACAATACCCTTCAGACTCAGCAGCATCCTGTCACATGACGGACAACAACACAGCTTCCAGCACTTCCACAGGCCTGAATGCCTGTTGTTCTCCAGCGTCCTCTCATTAACAACCCCCCCCCCCCCACCCACCCAAACACACACGCCCACTGAGCTCATGCAACATCAGCTGAACTCAGCTAGCAAGTTCCGCATGTTGTTGAAGCACACGCGGCTTTCAAGAGCCTCGATCCGAGAGGGTCCATTCAGCACAACTGCGCGCTGCGGTCCGGCCTCTCTACAGAGCGGCATTGTGGGAAGCTTTCACGGCTCTGGAGGGTCTTTATGTGGTCTCTGCAGGACTAAATATAAGACTCCGGAAAGGCTCCCTCAACAACTTTACTCTCCTCTCAGTTCGGTTGCCAAGCTGATACTTAAGCTCTTAAACTTATGTGGTCCTGTTCTGCATGTCTGGCATTTTAAATCCAGCCCACCACCGTCAATCACAACCTATTAGGGGAGGGGGGGGAAAAACAAAAATCGTATGTGTGTCGACTTTTATATCTAGAATGGATATACAGTATGTATATTTTTTTTAACAATGATTGACCTACTTATTTTCTGTTATTAGAGTACCGCTGACATTGACAACATATCTGTTTTTGAAAGCAGAAAATTCAGAAAATCAAAGTTATGTATTCTGTTTTTTTTTTTTTTTTACAAATGAAATAAATATCAGACTGACTGACTGACATATGATGTGCATTATTTTTAGAAAACAATTAGTTTTTAGAAATTTCTCATGATTTATTTGTCTCTTGAAATGTATTATTCAACTTTTGGTTTTGTTAAAGAAAATCACAAGAATTGCAATACATGAAAATTGCAATAAAAATGGAATCGGCAGCCACGTATGGTGAAAAAATACCGTCCCAGCCCTTCAACCTGTACTACACACTCTGGTGTCATAATTGGACACATAACTGCCTGGACTTTGAGCTCATGGTAGACTTTGAGGGAAAAACCTCCCTGTGACAGTAAAGAGGGGATGACCCTGACTCTTAATCACTCCAAAGTCTTGTTCTTTGCACTCCCTGTCACCTGCTGAGCAAGGAGAACACCTTCGGTAATTATGAAATCATAGGAGACCTTATGGCCCATAGTCGGCACTTACGCAACCACGTGCATGTACTCCTCGAACTTGCCCAGGAACGTGGTGAGGGTGGCAGGCTCCTGGACGATAATGGTCTGCCTCATCTCCTCCACCGTATTTGCTGGCAGACGGATGTTGCGTCTCCTAGAAAAAAAATGTAAATGTGTTCTTTGTTTCATTCAAACCCCAAATTCTAAATCTATACGTGATTTGCTCTGCTATCTTAAAAGAAAAAGGGTATTGGGGCAACCTCTAACTCAGCCAAGGGCAAATCCGACCTGCAGTCCTTTGCTGCGTGTCCCCACCCCCCCCCCCCCCCCCCACCCGTCTCTCTTTCCTGTCTATGCAATGTCACTATCAAATAAAGGGAAAAGACCCCAAAAAATAATCTTAAAAATAGGGGGAGAAAGTAAGATTATTGCTGTATTATATTTGGAAAATGCAGTATTAAAGCTGCTCTAATTTTTTTTTTATATTACCAGTGGATCAGATGACAATATACGGAGCGTTTCAGCATCTTTCGGCTCATTGTTTGGGTTTCATGGTCCGCAACTTTATTATTTTGGTTCAGCCGCACTACTCTCATTAGCGCCATGTTCAGATGGTGCAGGCAGATTGTTTTTGGCAAAAAATACTCTGATGAACCCACTATACTGTACACCACCTGCCTAGCATCAAACGACAAGCTGAGACCGTTAGCACCTGGCTGGGGAACATTGTGGAGCACTTAGCGGCAGAGACAGACTTAGGGATGGAAATTTTAGTTTCTGGTTGGAGGAGACCAAAACCAAGCTAATAGGGGAGTCAGAAGGTGGACAGAATGTTCCCCCTATGAACTCTGATAACAAAAAACAGTATTCACATAGTGAAGAATCCTTTGATTTTGGTTATTTAAGAATTGTGACCAAGATACAGTATGTTGGGAACATGTTTTTCAGTTAGTAAAACAAATCTGTGCTACGGTGTTGGTTATAACTTTTCTAAAGGCAACAATGTTTTGCATTTACTGAACTACTGCAATTTTTTTCGGGTCCTCCTAAGCCTGAGCAATATATCTGCAATGACCTAATATCAACCGATACGCTTGCTCGGGCGACTTATCAGTTATCTATTTTACTTTATCAAATATTCATATTCACAAGTACAGTTTATAATCTTCTTATGGCGTAACTAACTTACTTGGCAACATCAAGAATAGTCTGCACCCTAATGGCACCATCGAGGTGCACATGCAGCTCAACCTGTGGAGGAGAAAGATAATGAATAACTCAGCTAAAATGTTTCTTTTCTTCTTTCAAATCGATAATTAAGACCATGTTTCTGAGTCGGATTGCCCACTTTAGTTTAGAGGAGAATAATGAAGCATGTCAGATACTGGAAAGGGTTCAAAAAGAGAGCCGCCGGAGAGCCCTCACCCTCACCCAGCCCGTCATTAATGCAGTGCACATGACTGGGCAACAAGTGGTGAAAAGGCCAGAGGAGATGGATTGGCTCTCTGCTGGCTCTCCTTCAAGCACTGTGGGCCGGGATTTATTCCGGCAGATGAAACCATAAATCTGCGAGGCCTAGCCTTCCCTCATCAGTCTGGAGCTCGGAGAGCGCAGACCTCGGCCAAGGCCGTGTGAAACAGTGAAAAGTTATTTGTGTATCCGCCCTGTGATCTGGATCCCCTTAAAATGTAATGTTTCTCACTTGGCCCATGCTACACTGGTCCACGAGTTTCATAAAAATCAGGCCAGCAGTTTTTCTACAATCCCGCAGACAGAAAACTGAAAAAATAACCTCTTTGGTGGAGCTAATAAATGAAGTGTTAAATGAATCTTTTGGCCTGGAAGCTATTCTAAACTTTATTGATATTTTTATCCTGAATCCTGAGTGTTAAAAACAACTTCAGTCTGTGGTCAAATGCAATGAAGCTTCGGAGCCTGGACAGAAATCCTGAGAAAATGTTTTTTATTTTTTATTTTGGGGAATTTTCCGGACTTAAGTTCCCCTTTAGACACACATTCAACTTCCAGTGCACTTTTTTATCATTATCTAAAGGCGTGCAATAAAAACATGAATGATTAGCTACTGTATGTGTACAAAATTTGGATCATGTTTGTTAGAAAAAGAAAAATGAATCAACCACCAGCCTTTTATAACTAAATTATTTGGATAATGAATGAATCAGTTGTCATTTTTCAAGCAAAAACTCATCATCCTCTGCTTCCAGAACCACAAATATGAAGATCTGCCACTTTTTTTTTGTTTGATGTTAATGTAAATTGAATATAATGTTGGTTGGAGACACCATCTTGGACTGGGAGAGATCACTTGGATATCAAGGGTGATTTTCCACTACTTTCTGATGATGTGTGGGCCAAATGATTTATTAAATAATCAACAAAATGCCCTGTAATAACCTGTTAAAAGATGATAAAAATATTTATGACCAACTGCTTTTCCAACCTGCTTTCATATCACCTCGCTACTTTCGTAGACCATGTACACGTCGAGCAGCTGTGGGCGCCTGCGTGCTGAAAGATAAAGACAATCTCGAGATTGCGTGTTTACAACGAGACGTCATGTGTGTTACTGCAAACTGTCTCTTTTGTTTACTTTGATGTTCTTCCCCTAAAAGCCCGATGTGGTGGCGCGTCAGCCACTTCACAGCCTGCTAACCCATCTGCACCGTCAGGATGTCCTGTTGTAATTCTTTCAGTACACGCAGCACTTCCTGTTCTACATAGTAGTACCTCATATTCAGCAGGGATCTTCAGCAGGGGGTCCTCAGAGTCAGTCTACTGGGGACCCCCTGGTAATTATTCTTCATTTTGGAACGTTTTTTACAAAAGGGAAAACGTCTCAACATGAATCCAGCATATTATTAGCAAATCTGAATCCCCACTGCTTACTGGCGATAGCCACTATGATAGCCCCCCCCCCACAGATACAGTTAATTCTAAATAGGGATCGACTGATATGGATGCTGATTATTTGTAGGTAATAAAATCAATAACTGATACTTGGAACCACTTTGCATTTAGACTGAAAGAGAAAATGAAAGTCAAAATTAAGATTTTGGAATGCTTTAAGCATTATAATAAATAATGATGTAATTAAAAAAAATGGTGGGTGGTGGTGAGGGTGCGGTGCATATGACACATGCCTTTGGTATGGGAGATTGGGGTTCGATTCCCACAGCAATACATCAACCAATGTACCAAACCCTGAGCAAGACACTTAACCCCTAATTGCTCCTATGTATATATACAGTATATATATATCTATATATATCTATATCTATATATTAACCCCTAGTTGCTCATATATATATGTGTATATATTGATATATATGGCAATTGTAAGTCACTTGGATAAAAGCATCTAAATGACATATCATGTGATAATAAATGAGAAATGTTCAACATAATACCCAGTAAAAATAGTCAGATAGTGATAGTGGGGGGGCGGGGACATTAAGTCCGACTCCGTGGTGAGAGAAACCGGAGCAGAGGGACAGACACAGAGCTGGAGCGGAGACAAAGCAGGACGCTTTTTAATCCATTAACTTTATCGGTTATCAGACAAATAAAACGCCCAATACAGATAATCTGCAAACTGACAAAAAACGGACCAGGAGCTCGAGATCAAGGGCCGATCCAAAGGATTTGCTGTGCCACATTTGCTGTATGATTAACATTGTTAAACACACAGCACATTTTTTATGAAAATTATGAAAAGGATTTATGAAATCATACCAACAATTTTAGGCTATTTTAATAGCTTAGTATTCTATACTAAAAAGATATGTATTAAGGCTTCAGGCCACCTGGAAGTTGTTGTAGGCCCAGTTTAATATGCAACTTCATTTTATATAATATATGTTGTCAGGGGTCCTAAAAAACGTTGAAGACAGCATACATCAGAGTTTATGCTAAAATGTCAAAGTGATGCCGCAAAATAGCATGTTCATGCAGTATTTAATGAATTAGAAGCACGGCACCAAATTCCTGTAAACCAAAACGCAACATTTTAGCTTTTTTATCTGATTTGATTTACTTTATTGTCCACCACAGTGGACATTTATCTTTGGTGTTTCCCAAATACATAAGACAACACACCCTAAAACATATGTGTGGACCTACAGTATACAATATACAATAGTGCAAATGGGCAGGAAGCAGCAAATAACTTATATTAATAATAAAAGAGAGCACATCTTATAAAATAACGGAAGTGTTCCCTGATGCAGTGTTCAATGGCTGTAAGTATGGAACAGTGAATATATGAATTATTATGTACTGTATGTTCTGACTGGCCCCTGGGATTATGGCGGCTCTAAGGTATCTGTTATATCCCTGTGTACAGCATGTACTGTCAAATATACTGCAAAGTTGTTTCTATGATATTATGATGTGCCAATCACCTTCCCTCCAGTGTTAACAATCTGGGAGAGTTTGTTTTGGCTTTTTATTCACTTTTTCTGTTTGGATTTTTTCCCCCCACAAAGTGATAAATTGATTAATAGAGAAAATGTTCATCCGATTTCCTCGTCTTAAGTGATAGTGAACTGAATAGGTTGGACTTTTGGTTGGACAAAGGAAGACATTTAGAGACATCATCATGGGCTTTAGATTTGTTTTTGGTATACCTTATGAGTAATTGAAAAAAAAATTGGTAAATGAATCAATAACGAAAAGAAGAGCTGTAGTTGCAGCCCTACTTATGTCGGATTTAACGTTGTTTGTCTATATTTGTCCGTTATTAGCGTTCATCTGATCCAGTTGTCCCAAAACAGAAACTCTCTGAAAGCAAAGAGCTGATTGGTTGATCGGCAGAGAGTTAATTAGCTACTCTTTTCATAATTAATGAATCGTTTAGGCCATTTGTTGAGCAAAAATGCCAAATATGTGGTGGTTCCACTCTCTCAGATGCAAAGATCTGCTGCTCTCTGTTTTGTATCACTGTAAAAAAAAAATTTAACTAATCGGCAACTATTTTGATAATTAATTATTCAGATTCCAGCTTGTTAAATGTGAATATGTTTTAGTTTCTTCTCTCCTCGGTAACGGAATATCTTTGAGTTGTGGACAGACATGTGAGGACATGTGAGGACATGTGAGGACATGTGAGGACATGTGAGGACATGGGTTTAGGGAAACATCTTCATTCATTTTACACTGCCGGTTGGACAAAAAGCAGACAGCTGAAGATGTCAGATGTGGATTTTATGAATTTGTGATGAGCTCATCTCACTGTTAATAATCAGGAGATGAATTAAGAACGAGAATAATCCACTTATTACACACACTGACTGTAATAACCGTCCTATAGTGGGCTGCATGGATGGGGAACTGCTGGCTGCTGCAACAGACAACACCCCCATGAGTGGTATCATTTCCACAGCAAATTAATATTTAATTAGATTATCTCTGCATGCAGCCCCATCTCCTTTTACAATTTATGATCTCTCTCTCTCTCTCTCTCTCACACACACACACACACACACACACTCTCTCTCTCTCAATTTTTTTTCAATTTCATTTTCATCTTGCTTTATAGGCATGACAAAAGAATCCATCTGTGTCGCCAAAGCATAAGCACAAACATACATATAAACAACAACAATGAGTAAATACATCTGATATAATAATACAAGTAAACAGGATACTAACGATATACTTGTGGATACTAAACAAATTATGAGCATGTACAAAGGGTACTTTTGAAACAATAAAAAAAGAATAAGAAAAATAAAAATGATAATAGCTGCTAGCCATGCCGTGCTTTTATCTTCCTCTAATAAAACAGGAAGCTGTTTGTCCTCAGTGGAGGTAATCACTCTCTCTCTCTCTCTCACACCCACACACACTCTCTCGCTCACTCTCTCACAGACACACACACACACTCTCTCTCACACCCACACACACTCTCACTCTCGCTCACTCTCTCACAGCACACACACACACTCTCTCTCTCTCTCACACACACCACACACACTCTCACTCTCTCACAGACACACACACCACTCTCCTCTCTCTCACACACCCACACACACTCTCACTTCCACACCCACAGACACACACACTCTCTCTCTCACTCTTCACACAACACCCACACACACTCTCCTCTCTCACTCTCTCACAAACACACACACACACACACTCCCTCTCTCACTCACTTTCTCTTTCACACAAATACACACACACTCACTCTCTCTCTCTGTCTCACTCCCTCAAACACACTCTCTCCCCCCCACACTCTATCTCTCTCTCACACACACACTCTCTCCCTCTTTCTCTCTCTTTCACACGCACCACACACACTCTCTCTCTGTCTCTCACTCTCACACAAACACACACACACTCTCTCTCTCTCTTTCACACACACACACACACACACACACACACTCTCTCTCTCTCTCTCTCTCTCTCTCTCTCTCTCTCTCCTCTCTCTCACACACACACACACACACACACTCTGTACAGTGGGCTATGTAATGTCTTGGCTTCTTATCAGCTGTGACCTCCAGCCCCAAGACTCCAAAGGGCACCAGTCAGTAAATGTACCTTTTAAAATATGACCTTTCACACTGTGTGCCTGACGTGCACGTGGAACTTAATGACAGCCAGTGGTCTCTATGCCAGCTGATGAAAGAACTACCACAGTAAGAAGTGCTGTTACTGTGTCTTCATGTTCCCGTGAGGAGAAGCTGCCATGAATTAAAGGTGGAATGTAACTTAGTACATATACTCAGGTACTGTACTTAAGTACAAATGTTGAGATACTTGTCTTTTTTGTATGCCAATTTCTACTTCTACTCTACATTTAGAAAATATTCTACTTTTTACTCCACTACATTCATCTGACAGCTTTAGTTACTTTACATGTTAAGATTTTTGCCCACAAAACACAAGCAGTTATGAAATCTTCTGTTTTACTATAAAAGAAACCAGCTAACAATAAAAGGGCCTACAAGTCCAGCTGAGATGATAAGAGCATTAAACACACAGCTGTTTGGATCCTTTACACTTTTTAAGATGAGAGGAATTTTCTACATTGAGTATTTTACTTTTAATACTTTTTCCTGATAATACTTACATAGTAAGAAACATTTTTAACAGTGTGTACAGTATTAGTACTTTTGCTGAAGTTACTTCTTCCACCACATGCCGTCATCCTACAAGCATGACTTCAGGCAATATTATTCTTATTAGGTAATATAATACACACTTATTATTATTATTATAGCCTAGTAATTATTATACAGAACGAGCTGTACAGCACGATCCGAGTTCAGGAATCCCACTCATGTCTTTGCTCCACGGCATGGCAGTGGGAATGATAAAATAGAAAAAGCTCATTTCATTCATCACAGGGCTGCTTGACTGCTGGATCCTGTCTTGTTTGGGTTTTTGTTTGAAGCCGGTAGTCACATGTCAAACTGTAGGCTATATGCAAAAATTCATATTCTTCCGTGTTCCACTACCGGGATCAACACCGAGAGCGGTAAATGTTGTTTTTTAATCCGACATTTGATTTATTTTTCTTTATATTTGTAACCATTCTTCTTCTTGTCAAGAGAACACAAAGAGTGTTAACGGAGTCCTTATGCGTAAAACCAAGGAGCCACATGTTCCTCTGCGTAAAATCAAGAAAAGCGCGCCATTCAGTAATACCATGTAACCGAATAACGCTCACACTGCAGTCTACCGGCGGCTGATAACGTACCTTTGGCTTGTTGAACACCACTTGTTGGGAGGAGAGCTCGGCCATGGTGCCAGGGAGTCTGCTGGTGCACAGAGAGCTCAGGACTGGGGAGCAGAAGCCAATCGCAGCTCGTCTGGCTGTTATATGCATGGCTCCGGGACACGCCTTCGTTTATCAAAGGGGCAAAAAAGCAGCCACAAAGTGCTATTATCAGGAGTGTACCAGAAGCTGGGAGGGTGTGCTGTGTTGTAAGGGCTGTACAGAGCTGCAGGTACACATGGAGACCGCAGGAGGTAGAAGGATTAAGGGCCCGGTATGGCAGCAGCTTTGCACCCATGTGATGAGAGCTTTATCGGGCTAATTCATTATGTCAAACCGGTGAGCACCAAGTAAAGTCGGTTACTAAAGTAGGACACCGAAAGGGCTGCAACAAAACATTGGATTTTTTAGTCTTCATGACCATGGGGAAAAATATTTTGAAATCCCTCCCCATATATGAGGTAGATTCATTACGTAAACACGCAGGCCAACATAAAAAAGACTTTTGGCCCCAGGAGGGAAAAATTTAAAAGAAGAAAAAAATCGGCTTTAATTGTTTTTAGAGAGGATGTATTTCAATTTAGCAACGATTTTTTTTTTAAATCAGTATGTCGAGAAGTTTACTCCCCAGCAAAAAGTAGATTAGAAAAGCAAATAAAAAACATTTTTTGGGAAAAAATTTCTTAAGCTTAAATTTCAAAATTTGGAAAAAACCAAAACCTTAAGGACACCAATTTTTTGTGAAGAATAATGTATGTAAATTTAAATAAAAATTCTTCCTTAAAAATAAGGGGGCTAAGATACACCCCCCATTTAAAAAAGGGGGCATAAGTAACAACCCCCTATGTTAAAATACAGGGGGATAAGTAACACCCCCTGTTTTAAAACAGGGGGATAAATAACACCCCCCCTGTTAAAATAAAGGGGATAAGGATACACCCTATGTTAAATTTTTAGAGGCAGAATTTATTTTTTTTAAAAGGGCCCGTTTTTTCATGATCGGAACTATGCATCCTGATAAAGTTCCCTTACCTTGGATTCAAAAAACCCAATTCAAGAAACGTCCAGCATTTTAAATAACACCCGCCTTTCTCTTGTATGGTAAAGGGGGTGGTGATGATGTGGGGGGGGCTTTTAATTCCAATGATACAGAATAAGTAGCATTCTCTCCCGTTGGTCTTATTATTTTAAACTATAAAATGTGAAGATTAATTAGCAATAAGTAACAAAAACCCCCATACCAGGGGGAAAAAGGTTTTTTAAAATCATGCATACATGGGTTAATAATACCTGCCTGTTGTACTATGACTAAAAAAACGGTACATAATCCCCCCTCCATGGTATGCGTATTTTTTTCTTTGTTGGGTAGTTTCACAACTTAGATGTACGTAGTTTAGAATGAATTAGATTTGGTTGGGCATTTATTTTTTTTTTTATTTCAAAAAGGGCCCCATTTGTGACGCCAGCGACAGGGTGTTTTCCTGGGGGGTCCAAACAAACATCCCCAAAAAACAAAAACAAAAAAAAATTTTCAAAAATATATCATATATAAAAATTCCAACAAAATGAGAATGAAAAAAATAAACAAATAAATATAATAAAGAATAATATAGAAAAGATACAAACCCCACTCAACCAATCCCGACAATATTTTAAATCGAAAAAAAATGTAAATTTAAACTTTTTTTAAAAACCCGTTTTTTCCCCTTTTTCCCGAACCCAACTGGGAAAATTTTTCAATCAAATTGACCTTAAAACACAGTCCTCCATACAGTAGATTTTGGGTGTGGTAAAGAAAATTCGACTATTTACCCCTCTTGTATAATGTGAATGAATGTCGAACAAAAGTTAATTTTTCATAAAAAAAAATTTTGGAATCCCAGATTAAAATTTCCCTGAAAATTTTAAAAAAATTTAAAAGATATCTATTCCCGACCTCCAACCAAGCAGATTCATGCATCCTGCAACCCTGGTTCTCGAAGAACAACCAAGAACCAGTCTTGCAGCCTTATTTTGTGCAACTTGTAATTTTTTTAAATGACTGCTTGATGCCGCAGACCATACAACAGAACAATAATCCAAATGACACAAACCAATGAACAAACAACACGCCTAAACAACTGTAATTTTAAAAAACTGTGCACATTTACGAACAACTGCCAACGCTCTACCCATTTTAGTAACAACATTGTTAACATGATCCGACCATGACAATGTGGAATCAAGCCAAAGTCCCAAAAGCTTCACCTTTTTCACTTGCTGTACATTTTGACCATTTACATGTATATCAATTTTGGGATTATCAGATAATCTATACTTAGAACCGAATATTATACTCACAGTTTTTGAAATATTTAGGACAAGTTTATTTGTTTTGATCCAATTATACAATTTGCTAATCTCACTAGACATAACCTGATTAATCTGTAGACACGTAGGGGCTGCATAATAAAGAGTAGTATCATCAGCAAACATAGTCAATTTAGCCTTACTGAGTATATACGGCATATCATTTGTAAAAATTGAAAATAACAAAGGTCCAAGGCAACTTCCTTGTGGAACACCACAGTCCAGGGACTTGCTACTAGATAAAGCACCATTAAAATAAACTCTTTGCGACCTCTCAGACAAATAGCTCTTAAACCACTTGATTGCAGAGAAAGTAAAACCATAACTAATAAGTTTAGAAATCAAAATTTCATGGTCAATCACATCAAAGGCAGCACTGAAGTCTAGTAGTAGTGTACCCACAAGCATTGAGTTGTCAATAGATGTTAGCCAGCTATCCGACATTTGTGTCATTGCAGTGCAGGTGGAATGACCACGTCTATAAGCATGCTGAAACATCGTAGTCAAATCATGTTCGAAAAGTAATCTTGCACTTGCTCAAATACCAATCTTTTCCAATAATTTACTTAAAATAGGCAAGATGCTAATAGGCCTACTATTTGAACCACAGAAAGTTGATTTTGTGTCTTTGGGTAAAGGAATTATCTTACCCTCCTTCCAAAGTTTTGGACAAACACCACTAATCAAACATCTGTTGAAAATGTGACAGATAGGTTTAGAAATATTCCAGCTGATAACTTCAAACAGCCGACTATCCAGGTTGTCTGTACCAGCAGACCCCCCAACAGTCACAGATCGCAACAACCTTTCCACCTGCACAACATTAACCTGATGAAATTCAAAACTGCACCTTTTATCTTTCATAATACACCTTTCAATAAGATCAACTGAGTTGTAATCCACAGTGTATTCATCGTCTCTCTAAAATTAGCAATCTTATTACAAAATAATCATTAAAATAATTTGCAATCTGTATTGGCTTAGTCAATAAACACCATTAAATTCAACAAAAGAAGTACAAGTATATTTTTTCCCCATGATTTCATTGAGTACATTCCACATTCTCTTACTATCAGTACCACTATCTTCAATTCTCTTCTTAAAATATTCTTTCTTTTTCACTCTATTCACCTTGGTCACCTGATTCCTTAAAATACAATAGATTTTTTGTCCATAGGAGAGTCAGAATTAACCGCAACCTTTTAGCCTCTTCCCTTTGATTCATTAAGCTCCTTAACTCTGTATCAACCCAAGGAGCATTTTGGCTTTAACTGTAAATTTCTTTAATGGAGCATGCTTGTTAACAACTCCCATAAATAATCCATAAAAAATTAAGGGATGCATCAACATCATCAATGTCACTTATCAAGTTCCATTTAATATTATCCAATTCATTTAAAAAACACTCCTCATTAAATACCCTATAAGATCTTTTCATAATAATTTTAGGACAGGCTCTAGGTAGCTTAGCTTTCCTAGAGACAGCAATACAGTTGTGATCACTAAAGCCAACTGTTACAGAAATAGGTATTGAGCACATATCAGGATATTAGTATAATGTGATCAATACATTTTGAAGTTAAAAATCCTGTATTGTTACTAGAAATTCTCGTCGGTTGATCCATTAATTTAGATAAACCACAAGTGTCAGCCATGATTTTAAGCTTGTTTTTCAAAGGACAAATATCAGACAGCCAATCAATATTTAAATCTCCCAACCAATATATCTCTCTGTTTTCCTCAGTCACCTTGTCTATCATATTACATAAATCATTACATACTGTATCCTGGCACTAGGTGGCCTATAACAACAACCAAGAATTATAGGTTTCAAATGTGGAAGATGTACCTGTACCCATAATACTTCAACATCATCAATCATTAAGTCATGTCTCATTTTAACAGGAAAATGATCTCTTATATAAATGGCTACACCTCCTCCAAATCTGTTTCTATCATTTCTGTAAATTGAAAACCCCCTATATCCACTTCTGAATTATCTATGAAGTTATCCAGATGAGTTTCAGAAATCATAAGTATGTCTATTTTATTCAATTGTAAAAATAAAGACAGGTCTTGAATTTTGTTCCTTAGACTACATATATTAATATGTGCAAGTATTAAACCTTTAGGTAATTTATTTATTCTGGTCATCTTAATTAAAGTTAAATAAATCTAAATTATAATCTAGTAGAATATCTTATTTCCTGAGTTATTTAACTTCATCAAGTAGGCTGCATACATATAATCATGCACACAGACACATACATATTCACAAACATTTAAAATTGAGCATTAAAGCTCATTAGGCTGACAACTGACTTTGTCCTTCCCTTGGGGTGATAATCAGTTTATCATACTTCAAACTCGCCTTATCCCCTTTCTCTCTGGCAGCTTTCATCTTCGGCCACAACTCCTTCCTCCTTAGTTGCACAGCTTCAGAGAAATCTTCGTTAATGTAGATCTTAGTGCCCTTTAATTTCTTAGCAGAAGAAAGAATTAGCTCTCTATCTTTAAGGCGAAGAAGTTTGACAACAATTTTCCTTGGCCTTCCATTCTCCTGAAACTGGCCAAGTCTCTGAGCACGCTCAATGTCAATATTTATTCCATCTAATCCCAAGTTCTTTGAGAACATCTCTCGCACCTTTTTCTCTGATTCACCCCACTTCTCTCCTTTCTCGTCAGCAATGCCATCAATTAAATATTTGTTCTCCTGCTCTGGTTTTCAATATAGTCCAGCTTGTTGAACATTGCATCCATTTTCTGTTTAGAAGTAGTTTATGTTTGCCTCAAGTGCCCTTATCTTTGACTCAATCTCAGTGCATCCCATCTTCTCCTCTTCAAACTTTGTTTGGGTAAATTCCAAGCTAGTCTTCAGCTCCTGTACATCTCTGATAACACCATCCAATCTTTTGTTAGTTCCATCCATGATCAACTGAATGAAACATTTAAAGTTATCGTGTTGTTGCAGTAACATCTCTTTATAGATCCCTCTCTGCTGCTCCATTAATTGGGAGAGTACACTCATCGTCACAACGCCATCCTCCTCACACGGAGATGTTTTAGCATTTTTAGGCGGCATAATGTGTCTTACCAGGATGTACCGGAAGTTGATGAAAGTTGCAAATGTCGATGAAGTTGGTGAAAGTTGCGAATGATGATAGTGACGGAGTTGTTTTTCAGAGTCCTAGTAGGCCCAAAAGCCCATCAACTTGGGCTGCAGCCCAAGCTCAGCAGATACTAGGAAATTTCCACAAAATTGAGACACAATTTAACTGAAATACAACTTGAATCAATTAACCACTAAATTCTGTAATACCAGGAAGGATTCAATAGATTTTTGTTGGATTCCAAGAGGCCATGTTCTCAGACAAAACTCCTGGCAGCCATCTTGAAGTCAGTAAGTCATTGGTGCTTTTTAATATGTAAATGGAATGTATTTATAAAGCTCTTCTTAACAACTACTCAAAGTGTTTTTACATAGATTTTACATCTTTACATAAAAGTCCTGTCTCTTCTTCACTTCTATGTCCAGCTTTGTTGTCCTTGTTATTGGCTGTATTTTCATTTAGCAATCAATTTTCTTTTTTTGCCAATAAAGCTGTTACTCTGCTGACTACATTCACGTCTGATAATTTTAATACATTTGGATGTTAATACTTTTGTACTCGTAACAGCCAGTGATTTATGGAATAATAACAACGTTTTAAGGTTTTAAATGTTTTACACTTTTCATCTTTGCTCACTACCATCAAATGTGCAAGCCCAGATTTTGTCAAAAGAAAGGATTTACACTTCAATACTTCTACACGTTTGGTTTTATTAACTTCGGCTACATTTAAAGTCATTGTTGTTGATTTTACTTTTACACATACAGCATTTGGATCTGCGGGACCCCCAAACAATGAGGGAGAAAGCCAACAATACCAAAACACAAAGGTGAAATTGAGATTTTTACATGAGTCCACAAACAGCTGGCAGCAGTTAAGATGTCGAACTTTGGTCTGCTTTGGTCTGCTTTGGTCTGCTTTGGCTGCCAATTTAAGATTTGAACCAAAGTGTCCTCTGCTAAAACTGACTCCATCAGCACCGTTGCCTTGCTTGTGTTCTTCCTGCTGACAGATGAAACCTTTGGCATCATTATTTCTCTGCTTTGTGACACAGAGAACCAGCTGCAGTGGTTCCTCTCAGATCTCTGTAGATTTTAAGGGATTTTTGAGCTCCATGTGAACTAAAACATTATAAAAGTCCATTTGTGGCTCAATGGTGCTTTATTATCCTTAACTTTTGTAACACAGCCAATGTTCCGGGTCTGATGGACATGCCACATTATTAGGCTTTTAAATCAACACAGCTATGACAATTTATGTAAAAATACTTAACAGATGTTTGCTTTAGCTCAGTTACCAATGATATATGCATCATTTATGGTTCATATTTGCCATTTACCCCTGTGAGATCACATTTAGGATCATATGATCAATTTCATTTTTGGTGAGAAAACAAGGAAATCCAATTATAAAAAAAGAAATAAAATTGTTTCTTAGAACTTGATCCGAACATGTGAAAGTGCTTGAAATGTAACAGTTGTGTAACTCTGTGTGGGATTGGCAGGTGCAGAAAGACTACAGAGCTTGGGGGGGGTGGTACCGTTTTACAGTCATTGCAAGCAAGTTATTTTGTATTTTCTTTACAGAAAATGAGCCAAGGCCAATGAATTTGAGTTAGAAGAAATAATAAATAGCATCGTTTTCCTTTTAGCAAACGTTAAAAACGGGTCCCGTAGACTCGAACAACACACAAGGGTTAAAGAATGAGTCACAAAAAAGAAATGATACTGTCTCTCTTTGCCTGCTAGTTGCATGACTTTTATGTTTCTCCACAATGGTTTTGAGTTCCCTGCTGCCAACTAAATGCGCTGAGAGGGAAAGTTATCTGAAAATTCAAATGTCTCGTCACTTTGAGACCAAATGTCCTAGTTACTTAGAGTAATCTACTACTTTCCAGTTTCCGGCCACTGACTCATCTTTTGGTGTATTTTCCAGTTAGCACCCCCTTGTGGTTGTAACTCAGTCAGCCTGCAAAGTTGTATCAAGAGTAATTTGTGTTGTGGCTTCTGATAAATCTACTGTGGTATTGGGGGAAAAATAACATTTGTCATTTTCCTTGCTTATCGTCTCTTTTGGCCTTTGCGCAACAAGTCCTGTTTATTAGTGTTGAAACAGTCCAGCTTGTAGATTTTTTTTCTTATAGCGTTAATAAAGATAAAACAGATTGCGCAAGGAATAACCCCTAACACAAATCTGTTTCTTATCTGAGAACTTTTTTTCCCTTGTGCTTGCAGTTTTATTAAAGGGATAAAAAACAATGTGTAGTAGTATAGTATTACTTAGGTATTAGTAGTATAGTAGCATAGTAGTGTTATGGTATTAGTAGTCTTGGTCACAATACCTGAAATCTTCCCAGCATTTACAAATGTCTGGCATTTTTCAGATATTGTAAAGCCAAATATTGAGGAAATAAGAAAAACGTAACAAAGGACAATAACTGAAACATATTTGCATACAAATGCCTTCAGTCTTAAGCCCCATCTGCTTTTAGCAGAAAAGGGTGTTGTTTACCTTTTTATTGAATAATTTGGAAATTAATATAGGCCTTTAATTCTGGATTAATGCATGTCATAATAATAATCTTCGGTTACAGGTGTTACTTATGTATTCAGGTATTTAGATCAGTGGTTAACCCTCTGAGACCTGAGGCCATTTTTACAGTTTATTGTCCGTCTGGATTTATTTTATAAAAAAGTTTGTAAAATATCAACCTGTTGTCTACAGTCACGATATGAACATCATTTTTTTCAGGACAAACTGGGTTATTGGAATATTTGGGTTGCAGTGGGGTCACTTGCATGTTAAAAATGGTTGTAGGGCCTTAAAGACAAATAAAGAAATAAAACGGAACATGAATCTTCCAGATATGTATTGATATCACAGACAGATAAGTAAAACCATTAAAACACTTCTCATATGTCTTGGGAGTCACACTGTGAAGAAATAATCATTATAACTTATACAGTTGACAAAATACACACATTTTTTCAAAGAAAGTCAAGACGCTTTTGCTCTCATGACATTTACTTATGCCAATAATAACATAATAATGTCATATTTATTGATATTACACCCACAGCAATGCTTCACAAGCAAATGCGTGTCTAACATGTGCTCCTCTTGGCCTTCCACACAGCCTATTGGCCTTTTTGTCCCCTCTGGCCTTCCACACAAGATGGTGACGTTGTCTCCCATATATGGGCATAACTGGGGCCTGTATTTCCGTAAACAACAGAGAGGAGAGACGGAGCCGCGAGCTAGCGGCAGAAATGAGCCAAAACGCAATGAATTATGGACATAAAGTGGATAAATCTTGGATGTAACAGTTTGGATTTAAAGCCCAACGACCCTGAAAGAGGCTGGAAGTTCCAGGCTGGATAGATAATCACCTGTAGAGGCTAGAAAGACCCGGAAGAGACCTCCGTAACCGCTAACTCGTTACCTTTCAGACGCAACTGTTGGTAAGTCGCTGGCTTGTATGGTTTTTAAATGATTAAACTAGGAATCAGAGGTGCTGTTTTTACACGTGGGCGAGTGTCTCGGTCTCAGAGGGAGAATATATATATATATATATATAATATATATATATATATAAAATATATTTATACAAAACTGTTTAAAAATGTGTTGATAGGATTGGATGTGTCATAATAGGGGGGTAGCTGTGGCAAATGCCAGGTGCTCTTGAGCAAGGCATTTAACCCCCATTAATGCTCAGGGCACTGGTCCAGCACTGGCAGCCCCCCCCCCCCCCTCCCCACTCTGACATCTCTCCATTAGTGCATGAATAGGACCAGAGCATGTGTTGTAGTTCAGGCCTGTGTGTAGTGTGTAATAACAACAGAGTGTACATTGTAATTTCCCCATAGGGGATCAATAAAGAGTATAAATTATAATTATAAATTAGTACCCGGAGTTTGGGAAAACAACAAAACGCCCAATGCTTGCCCCGTTAAAATTGTACTGGCTGTGATGGTGAGTTCATGGGCTGTTTCATGTTAAATGACAAGTATCTTACTCTGTAACAGAAATCTCTGTAGGCATCCTTTCATATTGTTATCAGACACTTAGAATAATAATCTGAGCGTGTCAGTGGCAAAAGAAACTGCACTTGACATTTAAGCCTTTAATTTTGAAAATCCTACATCAGAATGGTCAGATATTACCTCAGTGACATGCTGGATATTTATTGTTTCACCCAGAGTTGGAATGAAGCTGGTTTAATATGAGGATTCCATTTTAGAGTAGCCTGAAAAAGATTAAGATATGGCTTTAACAGCATGAAAAAGATTCCAAAGTAGCTGTAATTGGACATTTAAGCCTTTAATTTTAAAATGCTACATCAGAATGCTCCGATGTTACCTGAGAGACACACTGGAGGTGTGATTTCTCACCAAAACTTGGAATAACGCTGGCTTAACAGGTGGATTCTATTTCGCAGTTGCCTGAAAAAGAGTAAAATATGTCTTTAACAGCCTGAAAAATATTTCAAATATAGCTCTACTTGGACATTTAAGCCTTTAATTTTAAAGTCAGAATGGTCGGATATTACCTGATTGACACACTGGATATGGGTTGTCTTAGAATAGCCTGAAATAGAGTAAAATATGGCTTTAACAATCTGAACAAATGTCAATATAGCTTTACCTTTAAGCCCTTATTTTTTTTAAATCCTACATCAGAGTGCTCCGATATTACCTGAGTGACACACTGGAAATGTGTTGTCCCACCCAGAGTTGGAATGAAGCTGAGGCTAAATGACAGTGAACATTTGTCTTATCTGACATAATTTCTTTTTCATTTTTTGATATAGGTTTTAAATTTAATCCATAATGGTCTTTAAAAGTCTCAAAGTTGCCTTGGTGAAACCTGTAGAAACCAGTGAAGAAGTGCTTTGATCTACTACTAGTAATGCATTGAAGTAAAATCAATATGCAGAATGGCCCATTTAAGAATATTATACGAATGGGTTGTTATTGTTATGGGTATATTAATGTGTACGATATGTACCACTGGTGTACATCAATCATTAATCATTAATGGTTGTAATGGTTGCAGCCTGTTAAGGTGGGGCGTATTTGAATGACCTTACTGTACATACTGCTGAGTATTTTTGTGAATATTCCCCTGGGGATCAATACAAAAAAGTTGTATCTTAACCTATATTTATATATTTTGTTGGAGCCATAATGAAACTTTGCTCTGTTGATATAGTCCGCTGGTGACATGAATGTACGTGCAGTTTTGTGTTTGACCACTGGCTGGAGAACTGACACAACAGATTGTGACAGTTGTCTTTATCCCTTTTATTTTTTTTTTTTTTTTTTTAAATGGTCAAGGGGGGCCAGCCGGGTCTCTCTCCTGACGTCAAAGATAGTTTTAGTCTAGTACAGTGGTATGTTGTTTTTTTTTTTTAAATTGTAGGATAATGAACATAACCACACAAGCGTGCACATATAAAAGTACACCCTAAACAAACGAAACAATAAACCCAGCAAAACCCCCACACAATAAAGAATTCAATCAAATGTCCCATATTTAAACAGAAACATTTAAGCAAAACACTCAAAAAAAGTCCCCAGAATAATTGCCCGTGTCCAATTATGCCAAAAAAAATCCACAAAATCCCAAAGGAAAACCCACCCCTGGTTTCTTTTTAACTTAGTTCGTTTGTGGAGTAGAACAGAACAAAATTATTTGATATCAAGGCAACTTTTGAGTATGATAGACCCTCAACAGGGGGGTGGGGGGAGGAGAGGCCAAAAAAAGTCTTGCTTAAAGTACTTAAAAGTAACACTTGAGTAAAAGTACAAGTATCTTACCAGAAAAGGACTTTGTTAAAGGTTAGCCACCTAGAATACAGCCTAAATAAGTCTGGTATAAAAAGTAAAAGTCTGATATGTAGATATGCACTTAATTATCAAAAGAAGGCTACATTTCTGAAATTAAATGCACTTAACTATTAGAATTAAAAGATAAAATATACACTTTATTGGGCATTAAGATTCAACTTTATTGTTAATAACATGCAGTACAGAGTGCAAGGTATGACATAATGATAAATAAATATTTAGATATGTGCCTATATGAGTGTATATTACCACAGGTATGTATAGGCTATGGTAATACAGAATAAATAACTATACAGTACATTTGAGGTGAGTCTAGTTGGTTCGGGGGGGGGGGGGGGCATTCACTTGCAATCTGGTATTAACTTGCAATCTAGCCATGTATGTAGTTTTTTTTAATTATTTATTTTTTTATATATCTTTTTTATTTTATACGTATATTTTTATCTCCATACGTTTGTACACTTGTTTATGTGCTAGTATTGCTTACCTGATTCTTTGTATACTGCACTTTGTCAATAAAAAAATAAAAAAATTAGAAAAACTTGCAATCTAGAAGCAGTAATTCGCTAAACCTGCTGTTTTGAAGTCTAACAAATTCCTTCTGATTTTATTTTGTAGTAAGGTGTAACGAAGACGTTTAGGGGAAATGTATCAGAGTAAAAATATACATTATTTAGGAAATGGAGTGGAGTAAAAGTGAAAGTTTCCAGCAATATAAATAACAAAGTAAAGTATAGATAGGCTATGTGAAAGTTCTACTTAAGTACAGTAACTATGTATTTGTACTTTGTTACAATATATCAACACTGAATGTAGTTCTCAGTGAAATACTCCACACGTTCATTTTGTTCATATTTCCCAGTATTAAATAAAATTCTTCAAAGTAACTAGTAACTAAAGTTATACAAACAAAAGTAGTGGAGTAGAAGTATAAAGTAGCAGAAAATAGGAATACTCAAGTAAAGTACCTTAGAATTACCATAAAACTGTACATAAGTACAGTACATGAGTAAATGTAGCCTTTTTAATTACTTGTCACCCAGAGTTATATGTATATATATATATATATATATATATATATATATATATATAGTATATACATTATGATGACTTATTTGATCACCACTGGTGGAATGGAAAGTACATTTACTCAAGGACTGTACTTTAGTACAAATGTTAAGGTACTTTATTTGACTCTTTTCTTGTCATGCTACTTTCTCCTTCTACTCCGCTACATTTCAGAGAGAAATATTCTACTTTTTACTGCAATACGTTCATCTGGCAGCTTTAATTACGTACAATAACTTATAAGCACCGTGGTGTGCCCTCAGTGTTTCTCTCAGAGCTGTGGTCCATCTCTTCCACTCATGGACTCTGAGCTGTACTTCAAATGTTATGGGTGTTGTCTCAGGAAATGAATGGGAATAATTCACATTGTTGGTGAAATGGGAGCTATTACGTCTGAGATGCTCCATCTGGTTCCCAGAGAGCAGATTAAACCAACCAATCATGCAAATGTAAGCAGAATTCCTTCAAAATGAGTTTAAATGTCCTTCTAACATTCTCTCGGCAGTGTGTCACATGCTTTCGCTCTTCAAATGATGGTTTCCAGTACAATGTAGCTGTGTCTGTAATAACGTAATAACTTATTTAGTTCACCAGCAGGGACATAGAGACATGATATAGACAATCCCCGAGTGAGACGTCCAGTCTCCTGCTGTCTGCAGAATCTACCTTTCCTCTAAATCATGTTAGCGCACAATCTCAGCTAAAAATATTGACGCTATGTACCGTGCTGGGAAGTGGTTGCCATCATGAATTGAATCCTTGTTCCTTATTTATTTGTTCTCATTTATTTTTAGTAACTGAAGATAGAAATGGATGTGTTGTTGGTTTAGGTGTGTCAATGAGTGCGGGAGGCTATTTCCATGCTGTGTTGCTGCAATCGTCGTTCCACAAACACCTCCTGAACCCGTGCCCGGGCAAGATGTAGCTCGCATAATGGAGAGGACGAGGAGACGACATGCAAGTCAAGCAATGTGTCAGGGGGCTTTATAGCACTGTCAATGGAGGGAAAATCAAATCAAAATGGGGGACAGACAGACCAAGAAATAATCCAACGAGAAATCTGAGATGAGGAAAGGCCCTTTACACACCAAGGATGAAAGGAAAAAGCAATCTCGCAGTATTTGTTGATGCTTATTCACGTTCAAACCATGGATTGTGTAAAATACGGATGTGACGTCACCTATGGGTTTCTAAAGAGCCAAAATGAAGCGTAGAGGTGGAGCGTTGATGGAGCTGAGGGGGCCAAATGAAGTCTACCGTCTATGCTCGCCACCTGTCGCTCAAAGACATTAGAGGGTTTTGTGATGTCCCACACACAGTTGTTTCTACCTTTGCGGGCATATCTGTCAGTGGAAATGAGGCACAGTAGACACGGCAGGGACCTCGACCCTGTGTACGTCAGGGGCCTGACCTTTGGTTAGGACCATGTCCTTAACGTCGGATCTGGGGATTTTCACACATCAATCTGGAATGTCATTGTGTGTGTTTGTGTGTGTGTGTGTCTGCTGTGGCTGCTTACACCTAGACCACATACTCACACAGTAAACTAAGTGGCTGTAATATGCACATGGCCTGCACAAAAGACTTACACATCACTTCTTGAGAAAACTCTCTTTCACTGGAGAGTTTTTTCATTTTGTGGTTTTCGTCATTTTTAGACTTTTGGTGTGTGGAATGTTGGTAATTATTGTATTTATTCTCTGGCTCAGTGGCTAGGTCCAATAAAGTCATGTCTCAGTTTATTCTTTTGGGTATATTTCGACCACTCAGAACAATTTAAGTTGTATATTACATCACATACCAGCTGTGCACCTGTATTATTTCCTCTGCAGTTTCACAAGAGCGATTTCAAAGGGAAACGGCCATCTTAGTGGCTAAGTGCTTTTCCTTCTGGGCATTGTTCATAGTTTTCCATCTGCTTAAAAGTTCATCCCTTCTTTTTGTCTTTTTTCCGCCCTATTAAAAGTGTTATGACCGAGTTGTTTAAAGCTGCACTTCCTCCACTTTTCAGGCTACTGCCAAGATTCATAAAGTCCAAATATCTGGTGAATATTTACATAACAAATTAGAAGTAATTTACGTCTGCCATTTGATTTCAAAGCCAGTGTAAATGAAAGAAGATACTGACTGGAAGAAACTTGCTAATGCTCTTGTAAGAGAAAACTGTTTGAGCTGAGGTGTGTTGAAGGACAGACATACAGGAAGACGGAAGAGAAACAGACACAGTGCAGTATGAGTTTTCATTATGTTTTTATGGATAAGGACAGCTCTGTCTGTGACCTCTGCAGGGTGTGGTGCTGATCCACTGATGCCGAGCATCACATTCCCAAAATCCTTACTGGAACTATGAGTCAGTCAGTAAAACTCGACATCAACATCATAACCAGACTACAACTTACGTTTGCTTTCTGACTCAAGGCTGCAAAGCCGGGTCACTCTTTTTCATTCTTTTAGTTGTTTTGGACTTTTCCAGCAGTCACAGCTAATCTGCTCTCTTCACTGAAAGGATACCTGCGGATCTGGCACAGCCCACCTGCCAAAGACTGGAAAGTTTTCAGCGCCGCATGGTGCCAAAACCTCAGACAACAATTACCAAGTGCACTTGGAGCAGCTCTGCATGTAATGCATGTGTCAAATATTGTCCTGGGGAAGGATTTGAGTATTATGTGTGGCTGTTACAGCCCACACAGCCTGTTTATTCTGAGTCACACTTAAATCAGTCCCAGCTAGTTGGCACCACCCAAACCCATAAACTGGCCCACTTGAATATTGTCTGGGTTTGCTACGGTTGGCTAATGTTGGGGGTTTTATACAAAAACATACTTTTAAGAAAAAGCATAAACCTCAAAATGTGTGGAGTAGTAGCAGTGTGTTTTGTTCAATCAAATCGGAATTTAGATGAAACAAAAAGCATATGGAGTATTTAATCTGCTGTGTTTATGTCAACCAGTTCTCAAATACCAGCACTGCTTTCTGTGATTTTAGTTGTTCAACCTAGAATAGAAAGCCTTTACGGTCATTATGCACAAGTACACAGTACCTGTGCAATGAGATTGAAGCAATCCCTTTACAGTGTTGACACAAAGTATAAGACAAGAATATAAAATATCAAAAAATGTCAAAAGATAAAAAAATGTACAATGTAGGTAGTGCAGAGAAAAAAGAGGGGGGGGGGGGGGCAGGTGCAGTCGGGAGAGCAACTGTATGCACATATAAAAATGGCTTGAATACACATTGTGTGAAAGGTGATAAGTAAAAAACAAATAGATACATTTTGCACAGTACAATGGTTAAGTATTAAATAATACATAAATAAATAAATATTGCACAGTAATGAAATGGAATAGTTAAATATTAAATATTGCACAGTAATGAAATGGCACAGATTCCAACCTTTTCAACAAGTGAGAAACATGACCTTGTTCAGATTGAAAGCAAAGCAACTTTTCCACAAATTGGACCTGGATTTTTAGTATTTATTTGTCCCAAATGGCTAAATGGATGAACTGCACGGTAGCTGTAAGCGAGCTAACTGCCAACCATGCTTGTGAAACTTTGCATTCGGTCTAAATATCTAATAAGAGCTTAAAAGCCATGCTAGAAGCTCCGTGAGGCTCTACATTGAGCTAGATACAAATGGTAGCATGCTAAAATGCTCACAATGTAAATGCTAAGAGAATGATTAGATTAGATAGATTAGATAGATTATACTTTATTCATCCCACAACGGGGAAATGTTGTTGTTACAGCAGCAGCATTTTTTCAATAACGGCAAAAAAAACAAAAAAAAAACACACAAGCAAGTAAACACACAAGAAATACAGGCAAACAATAGACAATGATTATATGGTAGACTGAAAGTAAGCAAAATGGCGTCAAATAAAGGTATTTTAAAGTGCGGTTGCCATGATACAAGAAACAATACTGCAGTGAAAGTGACGTTGAAATTAAATTGAATGTGTAATTAGAGCAATGAAGCAAGAGTCAGTAGCCTAATTTAAATTATATTAACTTGTGACCATAAATATTGAAAAGTGAGTACTTGATAATAATATAAATACTATTAATACTGTATTCAGCAGGTATAACGTTTACCATGTTAGTTTTGCCCGATAGCATGTTAACCCTTGTGTTGTCTTCCCGAAAATCAACCCTTTTTCGTCCGTTTTTGTCCCTTTTTCCAACACTTTTGTGCTTTTCTTCAATGTTTGTCACTTTTTTGACGTTTTCAACACTACGTCACACTAACTTATTAACTTTAGTTTTAAAGGTTTTTGGGGAATTTACGGTCAATAAACCTCATTTATAGGAAATTATACCTAATGTTTGACTTAGAAAAACAGAAAGTAAGAATTATTTAGACTGGATGTTGATGGATAGTCACAGACTGGAATATGTCAACTTTTACGCAATACTATTTAAAAACAACTTGTTGTTTTTTTCAAATGCTATAAAATTGAATAAGAGCTCTGTATGGAATCAATCATCCTATTAATTAATTACCTATTTTGGGTAATTAAAAAGGGCACTGATGACCCAAAGACAACATGAGGGTTAATGCCAACTAAACACAAAGCATAGCCCAGGGTGCTGGGAATATCATTAGTTTTGCAGTTATTTTGTCACAAACCAAAGTATTGGACAAATTAACCATTTGATTTGATGGAAAGTCAGGATAACCAAACTTGAATCTTTCCTGAGGGGAACATGAATATCTCAACCAAGTGGCATGGAAATCTATCTAACACAAAAATACACAAATTCTCCACCTCATGGTGACATCAGAAGCCTACATCCTCTGGGGACCATGAATGCAATCCAGCCATTAGCTACTGAGATATTTCAGTCTGGACCTGTGAGTGCTACAAGCTGACTCACTAGCCTAGGACTTCCAAGTTCTTTTGTACTCAACACAAAACGGCAGTGAATAAAAGTCTTGAATCCAAAGTTCTTCGTTTGATTGTTTACTTAAAAAATATCAAAACATAAAATACAAAAACTTAGGATCTTTACTTTTCTTATAAATTAACTGTAATTCCGTGTAGGTCAAAAGACCGTGTTGCTCCAAAGTCCAGTGGCTTCTGGCTGTTTTGCAGGGTACTATTTCTTTTATACTACATCTAGCAGCCAATCAAATTACAAAATTTCAGGTCACTGGCAAACTCCAATTTCTACGTTCTATTTTAAACACAGGTTTTGTCAGACATTACAAAAATAAACTCAAAAGATTATTTCCATAGAAATGGCTTCAACAGGACCAAAGTGGTAGACAGACAGACAGACAGACAGACAGACAGAGAGACACTGGACATCCAATCAGCACTGCTCTCTAATTTCACAGTGAACCTAATCTTCCCAATTGTATGTTTTGTTTCGACAAAACAGAGGTTTGAAATCTGTAAGTGTGATTTCAGCCCTGCATACCTGCAGCACGGTGTAACCTCCGAGTAGCATTACAACAGTCTGAGTCTACGCTGGATTTTGTTCTGCTTCTAGTCTGAGGTATTTGGGGGTTGTTGGACAACTTTTCTGAACATGTGTTAGACATTTTTGCTCCGCAGTGACAGATTTGGTAGAGTGATTTTCCTTTAGATCAATGCATTCTTTTCTAACATTTACAGGACAGATAATATTTTTATTACTTTGCCTTGCCGTTTTTGAATTCACAAATCAACAAGGAATCCAATGGGCTTTTTCCTACATACCATCACATACCAAAACAATATTTTCGCTTAAAATGAATGAGAGTCATTGTACAGGATTTCGGGGGTTTCCTCAAACGTGTCCACTGTCAGTGAGAGTGATACTTGACTGTCTGGGAGCCCTCCAACATCTGGTTGCTCTGGAAAAATGTGTTCTCTGCCATTCTTGGTTGAAATTGGCAAATACTGCATGCACATTCATATAATCATGTTGTTTTAGCATGATGCATAATGCAAAATGAAGCTACACTAATAGTCTATTCATAAAAGGTGTCCTACCAAGTACACTTAGGATCATTCAAGCTTGCATTTAGAACCTTGAGCATGGAGAGAGGCTTTTTCACACAAAACAACCGTCTAAGTGAGCTGATCTTCTTCAGTGCTATGTTTTGTGTAGCCATTACAGTGCAATCCTTCCAGCCTCTGTCATTCATGGAGAGCATGGAAAACACATGGAGCGTTGGCCAGGACATTCTAGTTTTCAGAGAAAGCTGAGGCCGTGCAGTACATCTACCCCGGCTGGCCACATGGAGCCCACCTGCCTGGGGCCTGGACACACATGCTTTCCTGTTCTCTATCTTTCTGTCTGTCTCCTATTTATAACTCATCGCTGGATGTCTTCGCTGCCCACCCAGCTCTGTGAGAAATGGCTGATGTTGATATTCAGGAATCTTGACTCAATCCCTCAACCGGGAATGGCTAACTTTCTGTTTCAGTGACTGCGGTCCTATTGCTGTAGTTTTTACATTCAGGTATATTGTGGCTATGACGACATCCTTGTAACATGCTGTATAACATGTACGTTAGTGTTTTTTTCAATGTAATTTTTTAAGTTTTAGAGCAACACAAGCTAATCCACTGATGGCAACGTCTTTCGCTCCATCAATTTGGTTCAGACTGAAATATATTAACAATTATTGGATGGATTGCTGTGAAATTTGGTGCAGACATTCATGGTACCCAGAAGATAACTTACATGACTTCGGTCATCCTCTGACTTGTTATCGAGTGCCACCCGCAGTTAAGAAATGTCACTTATCCAGTGGAACATTTCAACATTTACTTGGATGGATTAGAGAAAAAGTTGGTACAGAAATTCATGGTCCTCAGAGGATGTATCCCAGTGACTTTGGTGATCCTCAGACCTTTCCTCTAGCGCCACCATAAGCTTGATATTTGTGGTTTTGAGCAAAATGTCGCCACAACTACTGGAGGGATTACCATGAAATCTGGTACTTACATTCCTGTCCCCTTTCAGGATGAATGGTAATAGCTTCGGTGATCCCCTGACTTTTCTTTAAGCGCCATCATCAGGTTAAAAACAAAATGCCTTCAAAGCAAATGACAGTCCCATCATCCTCAGTTATCCTTTGTGTTTAGTGCTAATTAGCAAGTGTCAGGATGCTATCACAGTAAAATAAGATGGTAAACATTACACCTGCTAAACATCAGCCTGTTAGCATTGTCATTGTGAACATATTAAGGCACTGCTGTGCCCAGAGTTGTTAGTCCTGGGCTTCCCCGGATACAGGATTTCTCACCCTCTTTATTTATTAATTTACAAAAAAAGTATACTACTACTACTACTACTACTACTACTATGGTCGTTCACTGCTTTCCGTTTTAAGCGTCTCTCTTCCAGGAAAGACTTCCTGAGAGTCCCTATGGCCGTTTTTAATTGCTGCGCGCCAGTTGGATCAGTCACTTGCAAGTGCATCCCAGTTGTCCAGGTTGATGGAGAAGACCTTAAGATCCCTCTTGATGACGTCTTTAAAACGTAGTATAATAAGATTTTAGCGAGGCGAGTGTCATACATGCCCAGCCCATCGGAGGTGGCGTTCACGAAGGATGGTGTACAGGTCAATGGAGACAGTTTTCTCAAGTATGACAGAATTTGGCACATGGTCCTTCCAGCACACACCCAGTATGCAACGAAGGTAGTGAAAATGGAAGGCGTTGAGGCGATGTTTGTTCGGTATGTTTTCCATGTCTCACTTGTGTTTAGTAAGGTGCTAAGTACACATGTATGGTATACACAGATCATGAGGATCAAGAAGAGGTTCTTGTTGTGCCAAACATGCTTGTTTAACTTGCCAGACATTGTTGATGCCTTCCCAATGCGTATGTCAAGCTCTGCGCCAAGGTTGGTGTTTGAGACTGTGGACCCCAGGTACAGTAGGTGAATTTGTCCACCACAGATAAAAATGTGTTGCCAATGGATACAGCAGGGTTCAATGTTGCAGGTTGGGCAAGGACAACTGTTGTTTTTTCGACTTATCTGCAAGCCAAACTCTAGACATGCCGAGGCAAAGGATGAGCAGAGCAGCTGTAGATCTGCTTCTTAGTGGGCGCAAAGGAAGAGTCACCACATACCAGAATATGGCATACTTTGGCCTTTGCCTGCAGTCTACAGTTAGTAGAACTTTGTCCAGTATAATTTTCGGGGCTAATAGAATGGACAGCTACGTGCGGGGTCTGACCAACGTGTTGTTTTTGTTGTTAGCAACCGTCTTAATGTAAGGAAAGCTGGGATTTTTTAGTGAAATCGTAGCCAAATCAATCTAATATATTGATGCCATTAACGCAAAGTTTACGAGCGCAATACTAATGATTTAGTTTGAAGTTCCTGTGACGTCTATGGTTCAGACTCAAACACACGGAGCTCTGAAGCAGACTTGTGCGTCACTTTAAGGCTCTTACACACCAACCCAAAGGCAGTTGCACTGATCAGTCGGCTCCCCGAGGTCAAAAAAGTGCCTCGGAACACACCAAAGCAACGCCGAATTGAGCGTGTGCGAGACGTAATAGGACTCCATAACAGCAGGCGGCTCTAATCTTTATTGTTGCCCAAAACATGAAAATTGGAAATGACGTAACATCTCTCTAGACCTAGTAAACACAGAGAACGCTGTCGTCACTCATTGTTTTCATCAGAGATTGTTGATAGTATTCAAGAAGGATGGTTGTCGTCATTACTCGCTGAATGGAAGAAAATACGATGGCTCACAATAAAAGATACTGCCGTTGTCAGCTCTGGTTTTCTAGTGCACTGATTCGGTTGTCAAGGGACAGCACTCCACCAATCAGATTGGTCATTGAATCCAATCTGGCCGATTCAAGTCAAATTGGCCAAAATGGATGCTGATGGCTCCTCCGATAAAAACTTTGGCATTTGGGTTGCCAGGCCAGTTATGAATAAGACAAATTTTGGTGCTATTTAACTAAAATCTACAAACTCGGCAACTAAAATAAACATGCCCTGGCCATTAACAAGCTGGGCAAGCCAGTCCCTGGTCTGCATTGCATTCAATTTAATTAAATGTGTCCAGGCTAAGCCCGAACCTCCTCAAGTCCTAGAAAGACCCTGGCAGTGCCGTAGTACAGCGTTTATCTGTGTTTTTACCCCCCAGCGCCTCCTTCCAGGCAGCGTTGGGAAAAGAGAGGGAGGGGGTTTAAAAAGAAAGGTTTACAGTGGACAGATAAGATTGAGAAAAAATACCAAGGGTCAATGGGCTGAAGGTCATTGATAAGAGATAAGAAACGATGGACTGATCACAACCTTGTATAACAAAGTAATAAACTGGGTAATTAATATTAGGATAAAATGAAACCTGAAGAGTCTTATTCTAGGACAGTCCCAGACACAACACACATGCTACCAAAGACTGTTTATCCCTTATGTTGTCTTTGGGTCAAATTGACCCGTTTTCCTATATCAATGTTCTTTTTACATAACATGATTGATTCCACACAACGCTCTTTGGCAAGTACACATCTCTACTTTCATTAATTTTGGGGTGTCTCATTCAATTTAGAGCATTTGTAAAACAAAAATTGAAGTGGTTTTGACACATTCCAGTCTGTGATTATCCATCAACATACAGTACATTCTTTTAATTTTAGTCTAAATAATTCCTAAATTCTGCTTTTGCAACTCAAGCAGTAGGTATGATTTCCTATAAATGAGGTTTATTGAACTCAAATTCCATAAATAACTGTAAAACTAAATCTAATAAGTAAGTGTTAAATGTAAAAAAAGTGACAAACATTGGAAAAAGTGTTAAAAAAGGGACAAAAACGTAAGAAAAAGTTGAAAACATCGGTAAAAAGCGTCAACATAAGTGTTGATTTTCACCGATTTTTGATTTTGAAAGGGTTAAAAACTTATACTGCGCATCCTGAACCACTTCAGCACTGCTGCCTAATAGAGTGCAACTGTCACCCGTCCAATATCTCCGTTGACATTTTCACATAATGCTGACATGAAGAGATTTCAGCCTGGAACCAAGCTGGAAATCAGCTACGAGATTATGACCATAAAACTTTGTCTCAAAAGATAATTTTGAAAAACTCCAGTCAGCGGGTATGGTAAACATTTGCATGATAACGATTTCTACCAATCCAAAATGTTGCTGTCATGCTTAGGATTGTGGGTAGTATAGTATTTCTTCTTATGAAAAAGAATGCGCATAAAACATGTTTTTCTTAAAACAAGGTTGATTTCATACAAACTTATTGCTTCTACTGAAGCAGAAAATTAATAATGATCACCTGACATCCTCATGAATGTGATTTTTCCTTCTGGAACCACACTGTTGAAAGATGTGTCCTGTTGAAATTCTCCTCAGAGGAACACTTTTCTCACAATAGAAGAGATATCTGTGATGATTCATGTTCAATCTAACCAGAGGTAATGGAAATTACATTAATAATAATAATAATATATACTTTATTAATCAGACAAGGGGGAATTACAATTTACACTCTGTTGTTATTACACACAGGCCTGAATTACACACACATGCTCAGTACCGATACATGCATTGAATGGAGAGATGTCAGAGTGGGGGGGGGGGGGGGGGGGCTGCCCATGGAAAGGCGTCCCAAACAGTTGGGGGTTCAGTGCCTTGCTCAAGAGCACCTTGGCAGTGCCCAGGAGGTGAACTGGCACCTCTCCAGCTACCAGTCCACCACCATACTTTGGTCCATATGGGGTCTTGAACCAGCGACCCTCTGGTTCCCAACTCGACTCCCTACTGAGCTACTGCCCCCCCACCTCAAGGTAAGAGAAGGATTTTATTTCTTTGAAGTCTGGCTGAAGTTACACACTAGGGACTCTAAGGAGTATTTTTGGTTTGGGAATGTAAATGAAATAGTGGATGCTCTATATCTGTCCTTTGAAAAGTTCATCCACTATATCTGACTCACCATGCGGTGGGGCGGCAGCCTGTAAAACCATCAGCAAGATAAAGTTCTTGTCAACTTAAATCAGGAATTGTGTTTGACTTGCAGACAGCTGGGCTAATGTATTTTTCTCCCCTCAGCTCGTGTGAAGCTGTGTAAACTTAGAGCGCCACAAGACTGGAAAGAGAGGGAGGAGAGGAAAACGAGGGGAAAGACTTGGGTGTGTTGTGTGTGTGTGTGTGTGTGTGTGTGTGTGTGTGTCTGGAAGTGGAAATGGGCAGCAGGGAGGAGGAATGTGAAACATTTCTGATGCCGGTCCAGTGGCTGTTTACACGGTAGTCAGACTGTGACATCAGAGTCCAGACTTTATAAATGTCAGCAGGCGCAAGAATGAGCCGTTAGAGAACTGCGTCACACAGGTCAGTGAGACAGACGGAGCTCCACCAGCAACGAACACAAGCCCCCATGGACCGACCGCTGGGTGACTGTGTGATGGCTCTGGCTGGACTGCTGTGTGTCACTACACAGGTGAGGCCTGGTCCTGCTTCCTTACAATTTGTGTGTGTGTGTGTGATTTTTCTAGGCTCACTTTATTGCTACAAGATTGATTTATATTGCAACATTTCTGGGCATGAAATCACTGACATAATCCTTTATCCATACGTTATTGTAGTTATTTTTTTTTGTTTTATGTGTGGAGGAACATCTGCTTGTCTAAGCTGTTTTGAAATGAAGAAAATAGGGATGATAGTTATCCTGTCTGGACTATTCTAACTTGTTAACTTTTTAATACCTGTGCATTATTATCCTGATTATGTGATTAGTTTGTTGGCCTATCAAATGTCAGAAAATTGTGAAACATTCCCATCACAGTGTACTACACCCCAAGATGATATCATAAAGTTGCTTCACAAAACCAAAAATATATTCTAGTTTGTGATCACATAAGAAAAAACCTCACATTTGAGAAGGGAAGTAGATCATTTTTGGCACAAACCAAATCAAAAGAATGAGAAATATCAAAATTGTTGAAGATTAATTTGCTGTAACTGACTTATTATTTCAGCCCTAAAGATACGCACATGAACATGTGACATGACTCCATGACACCAGATTGTCTGCATAGTAATTTTTCTCTTCCACATTATCATCCGGCTCTCTGGTTTAAAGATGATTAGATTAGATTAGATTAGAATATACTTTATTCATCCCACAACGGGGAACTTTCCGTATTACAGCAAGCAGCGTTTTCTTCGATAACAGCAAAAAAACAAAAACACAAAACACACAAACAAGTAAACACAAGAAATACAGGCAAACAAAGACAATGATATATGGTAGACTTAAAGTAAGCAAAATGGCGTCAAATAAAGGTATTTTAAAGTGCGGTTGCCATGATACAAGAAACAATACTGCAGTGTAAGTGACGTTAAAATGAAATAGAATGTGTAATTAGAGTAATGAAGCAAGAGTCGGTAGCATAATATAAATAATATTAACCTGTGACCATAAATCAGAATCAGAATCAGCTTTATTTGCCAGGTATGAGGACACATACGAGGAATTTTTCTTTGGAGCATCGTTACTCACACTGTGCTTACACATACATATCAACCAAAACAAAAATATACACACTAATATATACACACTAATATATACATACTCTAAACAAAAACAATATAGAGGCATGAGTGCAATGAAGAGATCAATAAAATTATTTGAATGTGGAACATAGTGCAAAGGATACTGGGATAAATAGTATTATGTTATTGTATTACAATATGAACAGTATGAACAGTATTAACATATGAAAAGTTATGCATTAGGAAATGAGAATGATGAATAAATAAAAAAAATAATAAGTGAGATGTGAGAATGGGAATGATGAATAATACTAAATAAGTGGAACAATACTGAAATATTTTAAATGTTGAAAAGTAAGTACTTGTAATAAAATAATATAAATACCGGTAATAAAGATGAACAGGAAGTGTGTGGTGTAGATGGGAGAAAACAGAAAACAAAAAAAACATCCAACAATAAAATATAATGTGTTGCTGTGTGTTTGTAAAATTAACAATTCAGCAGCATTGTTGTTGAGTCTGAATTCAGTCTGTATTTCTATACAGTGTCAGGAAGCTAGAAAACCTGGTCTGGTTAGGTGAAACTGGGCTCATCCAGATCTCGCCTGGGTTTTGGCTCCACCAGAGACATGGAATTGGAAAAAGTGGTTTGGCCTGGCTGACTGTGTTGGATACCGGAGGCAGTTTCTAAGAATACCAATGATATTTTCCTTATTCATGAGGTTAAGGATTCAGCTGATGTTTATGAGAATTGGTATGATGCTGACTATGATGTTCTCTGTTCCCATGTGTGTTGTCCCTGCAGGTGTTGTGCCAGCTGTGTGACAGGCCCTGCCTTTGCCCCACTTCTGTGCCCCAGTGTCCCTCGGGAGTCCCGCTGGTGCTGGATGGCTGCCGCTGCTGCCAGGTGTGCGCCCGCCAGCGGGCCGAGCCCTGCACCGAGACGTTTCCCTGCGACGGACAGAGAGGACTGCAGTGCGACTACAGCGCCAGCTACCCCGGAGACCCCGGGGAGTGTGTCAGTGAGTGCCTCGTCTAACAAGCACACAACCCGGGGCCACGTTTGCGTGGGTGGGAAAGAGTGAAGCGGACACGCAGGGAGGTGGTGACAGAGCCTCAGTCAGTCTGCACGAGAGACAAATAGACACGTAATGTTTTGAGAGTGCTCAGCCGAGCTCAGGGGACGGCCAGAACTCCAAAACCTTTCAACTTCTATTTCCTGGACTGCTGTTTGCTCTAATGATTGTGCTTTGAGCAGCATGATAGATTGCAGAGACAACACTTACAGATTGAAGAACAGACTCGACAGTTACTCAGTGGAGAGGCCTGGTTTCCCATAAAACTACACAACCATTGGCAGGGACAGCAGCTCCTGTGTCCTCACCTCTCTCTCATTCATTTCCCTCTGCTGTGTCCCCCCTGCATCCATCCACCTCCCCCTCTCTCTTCACCTAATCTAATCCTTTCCCTTCCTGATTAAGTTTCCCGAGTCAGTCCAAGGTGCAGGTGTGGTGGAGAAAGTCCAGACGCCATCTGTGCTATGTGTGTCCTTACAGGTCAGGGGGATCTGCGCTGCGAAGTCAACGGCATCACTTACCTGGACGGCCAGTCCTTTCAGCCCTCCTGTGACACTCACTGCCACTGCAGAGGCGGAGGGGTGAGCTGTGTGCCGGCCTGTCCTCTAAATGTCCGCCTTCCCACTCCGGACTGTCCCAACCCACAACATATCCGGCTACCGGGGAAATGCTGCAAGGAATGGGTGTGTGAAAACCTGGAGAACACAGTCATTCAGGACGCCATCACAGGTAAACTCTACAGGTGGAGGCTGGACTTATGAGGGTTAAATTAACCCTTAAAGGAGGAGGAACACCAACATCCTCCAGTGCAGGCCCTTCATCTGTGTTGTAATGTAGATTTCTTACTAGCAGCAGTGTACAGTAGAAGCTTTACAGTACATAGATGTAAATCTCATGTCCGTACAGTACATATGAAGCTACATAAAGCAGCAGATTAGCATATCTTAGCATACCTAGTTTGGAATGTCCATCTTTTAACTGGTTTGTTTAATCTGTACAAAACCCAAAAGTGAGCAACAAAACAATTTGTTCCCCCTGTTTCCAGTCTTTATGCTAAGCTAAGGTGAGCTAACCGTCTCCTGGCTGTAGCTTCATACTTAATAAGCAGACATAAGAGTGGTAGCGATCTTTTTGCCCAAGTCTCTGCAAGAAAGCAAATAAGTGCGTTTCCGAAAATGTCAGACTACTCCTTTTAATTTCTTCGTGACATCAGAGCTGGGTATTTACAAGATATTTTCCAGAGTCAGATGTTTTTTCCATATACAATTTCACTGGATTTCTCAGCTGCAGAGACATTGATGATCAGCCCAGATGGCAACATTATCTTTCCATCACTTTAATGAGGTTTGTCACTGGTGGTCATGTCTGGAAGTTTTTACTGGAGCAGTTGTGCATTAAACTGGGGAGTGTCCGGCCAGAGGAAAACTCCCAAAATCCAAATATATAACTTACTTTGGAACAATCAAAGCATTTTCTCCCTCAGTTTCCTAGTTTCATAACACGACAGCAGCTGTGTAACAATTAAACATGAAGCCACATAGGGACTATGACTCCATTAAAAGGGTAGTGTGTGTATGTGAGAGGGAGTGTTATGGAAATGATGCCACTCTAAAAACATCTGGAATTCCAAAACATTGTCGGAGTCAAACCACCTTATGAGTGCAGCAATAGAACATTTTGTTCTTGGATACAAAACATGCGATGTCATTGCCGAGGATCAGCTGATTATTATGACTTCTACATGTTTGTCTTGGGGGAAACACATTTTTTTGTTATGTTCACAAAAATCCAAAGCATTGGATTGGTTTTGAATTGGACAGTTTGACTGATTAGACATTAAAGTTACTGGAAGTGAGTCACTGAGGTGAATGAGTTCGATCGACATCTAGTTTAGTTTAGAGCCAAGGTTCTCCAACTGTGAGGCTCCAGAACTGGAACTGGAAATCATCACGTTTTAAAGTTTTCTTCAGGTTCAAAGTAATTCCAGTGTCTGGACTAGAAATTGTTCGATACTTTTTTGCTTCCCGATACCGATTCCGATACCTGACCTTATATGCCAATACCAACCGCATATCAGTGGGTCATATGTTGTATTATGTTTTAACAGCTGTATACCACTAATCTTGCATGGTGCACTGTGTGGATGTGATATGATTGCTATCATATCCTGAATCATGTTAAACTTTTTGTGAAACATGAACAAGCACAAACAATGAACGCCACAGAACTTTCATTTATTATCCAGTTTGACACTCAGTTATAATGGAAAAAGAACATAAACAAACTACTTAAAAGTAGATTTTCTTCTGGGCTAAATAAGGTGCCATCTGGGGGGGCAGTAGCTCAGTTCGTAGGGAGTTGGGAACAGAGGGTCGCTGGTTCAAGTCCTCATACGGACCAAAGCATGGTGGTGGACTGGTAGCTGGAGAGGTGCCTGTTCACCTCCTGGGCACTGCCAAGGTGTTCTTGAGCAAAGCACCAAAACCCCAACTGCTCGGGGCGACTTTCCATGGGCAGCCTCCCACCCCCCCCACACACACACACACACTCTGACATCTTTCCATAAATGCATGTATAGGTTCTGAGCATGTTTGTGTAGTTTAGTTCAGTATTATTATTATTGTCTGATTGATGCGTAAACTCCAGTACATTCTGTCACCGTTACAAGTGTTTTAGGCAGTGTCAGAAGCTTTTCCGATACTGGTATTGGAAAAGTATACATATCAAGTTACGTATCAAGTTACCCCCTGGTATACGTACTGTTACAGATGTCGCTCTTTTTTAGGTCTAAACTCAAAACACATCTGCCAGGCTTTTAATACGTAGCAGTGGTGTGACAATTTCAGTCTTTTGTTTCTTTGTAACCTTTTCTGATTTTACTGTTTTCTATGTTCACTCTTTCTATTGAATGATGTGATTTTACTCATTTTGTTAAGCACTTTGGATACCTGCTGGTGTTGTAAAGTGCTATATAAATACATTTTGATTGATTGATTGGTATTGGTATTAGAACATCTCTAGCCTGGACATTCATCAACACATTCCAAACAGGAACTCGTAATAATACTTTTGTTAAAATGTAAATAAATATAGGCATAAAACCTGCTATTGTACATGCTGCAACTTGAAATGGGATGTGATCTGAATTTGCTTCTCTGTTTGATTGGGTTCCTTTAGTCATGAGACGTGGCAGGTTGCGGCCAGCTCTCCCGATGGATCACCCTTTAAACAGACTGGTCCCACCTGCCTCCACCTGTACAGCACAGAGCACCCAGTGGAGCGCCTGTTCCCAGAGCTGCGGGGCTGGGGTCTCCACGCGGGTTTCTAACCACAACCCAGCCTGCAAGCTGCAAATGGAAACTCGACTTTGTAAAGTGCGGCCTTGCCACGCGGTTCGGCCCGTCCCAAGGAAACCCATGGTGAGCTTTTGTTGCAGCCTGTATGTTCTGTGTCTCTTTCTTCAAATATCCCATTTGGTTCCATTGATGGTTTAAAGTTTTTTTGTTTTTTTTTTAAATCTGGCTGTGTCCAAGTGACTAATGTGAACAAGAATCTTTGAAATTGGGGCTTCTGGGTAGCTCACCTGGTAGAGCATGCGCCCCTATGTCGAGGTTTACTCCTTGACGCAGGTCGGGGTTGAACCCATCTTAGTCTAAGCTGTCCTATACAAATAAAGGATTAAAATGCCAAAAAAGGACAATGTCTTTTGCGTTATCTGAACAATTGCGTATTTTTTCAAGACTTTCCTTTCATAAGTCATCTGGAATAGATTGACCAAGTTCCTCTTCCCACTTCTGCTTATAATTTTCAGTTGATGGGGAGCTTATTAATAAGAGATTGTCATAGATGGATGTCATAGGAAACAATTTCAGGCCGTCCCTTGTGAAGTTTTGTTGTTAAGTTTTTCTATATGCTTGTTGTTTTCCTAGTGGGGACAGCAGGGGCGGTGCAGGGCTAGCTACACGTCGCCAGGGCCCATCCGGCTGGTTCACCAGGGCTGTTACAGCACCCGGGTCTACCTGCTGCGGTACTGCGGACAGTGCACTGACTCCCGCTGCTGCACGCCTCATCAGAGCACCACGGCGGAGGTGACCTTCCGCTGCCCCACAGGCAGACTGCTGCAGCGGGCTGTGATGATGATCCACTCGTGTGTTTGTCACAACAACTGCCCCTACTCACCTTACAGTAACCCGGCTCTGTGGGGATACAGGCCCTGATGACCCCGAACAGTAAGACTTCACTGATTCGCATCGCACAGGCTCCCTCGGATCAATGTGCCTCGGGAGACAAAACGATAAATGTCGATAAAAACTGTGACTGATTTGGGATGAACGTTGATCTTCACACATGTACAATCTCAAACTGCACTTATTCAAAACTCCTTTATACTCCCACACATTGGGAAGCCATTATATGGTGGCTTTGACCTTATTCAAAATTAATTGGTAAATGTAGAGAAAGTAATTTACAGTATTTAGCACTTTTTTAACACAGATGTTGCATTACAGTAACAAGAAAAATGGCAAGAGAGGAGATAGAAAAGACAGAGAAGACACTATAAAAAACAAGGAGAAATATGTGTGTAACCCCTAAAAGAAAAAGAAACAATCACAAGTGGTTTTTAAGAAAGCTGCGCACTGATTTTCCCTGAGACTTTCCCTCCTAGAGGTCAGAGGTCACAGCAAACCCTGGATCAATCTGTAATGCCAGTTGAATGCAAAAGGTGGCATTTTAAAATCAATCCTCAAAATGATAGGGAGCCAATAGAGAGTCACCAACTCTGTTGTCATGTGGGGTTTGTATTTAGTTTTTGTTAAAAGCAGCGCTGCTGAGTTCTGGACTATTATCTGTTGCAAAAGAGAAAATATGCTGGGGCTCCTTAAAAAAAATACAATACACTTCACTTTTTCCAAATCTTTTGGCTCATTCGGAGCTCACAATTTAAATTGGGATCATCATCAAAACATTTTCTTCATACCGGGTTAAAAAAAATGTTGGCAGGTGGGTGTAATTCTGCATTACCGTATTTGGGCAAAGAAAATGATTTCTTGTAATTCAAATACAGTTTTTTCACCTAAAAGACCAAAGTCGTGACTTGAGGACTGTTGGCCATAATGTTAATTTGGTCATAAAGAAATATTTACACTGCTTACCAGCAACATATGTCTTTAAGAGCAAATTTGTCTTAAATTTGTCTTAATAATGTCTTAAAAATGTGGTTGTTTGGTAGAAAGTTCTCCCACAGAATGACTCCAACCTTTGTGTTGACAGTTTCTGACGCGATGCAGTGCAACTCTTGGCTTGTACAGTTTTATGTGTGTGTTTGTAGTTTTTGCGACATTGCACTTATTTCTTTATTTTCTGTTTTGTTGTAAATAATTCTGGGTGGAAGTCTCTTATGTATAGTGAAATATGTCTCAATACCTTACATATGTCTTGCATTTTTTTTTTACTCTTAATGATTTTTGTTTTGTATTTTTTTAATATGTTAGCATTCACAGATTTCTACAGTCATGCTGTACTTACCAGAGCTGTTCCCAACATTTCACTTAATTCATCAATAACTACTTTACAGTGCGCTTCTTCCTTTTGTAAATTAGCTGTTATGTGTTATGCATACATAAATGCACAACACCACAGTAGTCATTTTTGGTGTATCTTAACACAAAATAATCCAAATGAATGACAAGTATTACAATTAATGTTTTTTTGTTTTTGATGTCTGTACAGTTCTGCACATGAGCATGCACTGTCCCCAGTCCCTCCAGATGAGACATCCTGACATCTTGTGGACAAAATAATCTACTGCTGGCTGGGGATGAGGGCATTGCAATAGCTTTATTTCTTTTAAAAAAGAATTTTTACAATAAGATATTACAAGAGGATTATAACAAACAGTCCCTGTAATATTACCAATTACACACGGTACCAAGATACTATCAGCTTACTTACCTCTAACAGAAAGTATTTTACCACAGGATGTGGCAAACCTCACAAACCTAACACGTTTTTATCAGAAAGAAATCTGACACCTCTTGTCAGTGTAATAGGTTAACCTAAATCAAAAAGTATCTCTAATACAGTGTATGTTATACACAAACTGCAAACTATAAAGTGTATACATTTATTTTATTTCTGTTAAAACCTCTTTATCTTGATGTCATTTATCTGAATAACTACAAGCTGGCTACTTCTTAGGGCACAGAAATATAATCACATTAGAAATGGTGCTTAGGTTACTAATAGAACTAAACATTCAGTTTCTGTTACTCATGAGGTTTTATCAGAGGTGTCAGAAAAGGAGAGAAAATCTACATGTAAGACAGCACAAGCACACATTAACCTGTGATTGGAGTGTCTGCTGTTATAGGCTGGCGTAGAACAGGAAGTCGTCAATGTAACACAGACACTTTGATTTTGTTTTCCTCTGTTCTATCTCACACCCAGCAAGAGAAGGAACTTTACTTACTGTGCAGAAGACAATGGCGAACACATCTTGTCAAGCTATCCAGTTTGAGTTTACAGGCAGATTCCTTCCTCCTGTTTACATCTTAGTCTTCATCATCGGTCTGCTGGCTAATGGATGGGGATTGAAGCCTTTGCTGCAGAAATGGAAGAAACTGGGTATCGTTAATGTATTTGTTCTCAATCTCGGACTTGCTGATATTTTGTACCTGCTCACGCTCCCCTTTTTGGTGGTGTACTACTACATGAAGAGCAAGTGGATCTTTGGGGACGCATTCTGCAAGATAACACGATTCTGCTTCAATCTGAATTTATATGGCAGCATCGGGTTCCTTACGTGTATAAGTGTGTACAGGTACCTGGCTATTGTCCATCCAATGAGAGTGATGGGAAGAATAACTGTCACTCACTCTGTGGGGATCTCAGCCATGGTTTGGGTCTTGGTGAGTGTCCAAAGTCTTCCAGACATGTTCTACAGCAAAACATCTGGAAACCAGCCTGAGAAATGTTATGATACTACGCACAAGACGTATGTGGAGGATTACCTGAAATACAGCCTTGGATGGACATTCACTGGGTTCTGTATCCCATTGCTCATCACACTGGGCTGCTATGGACATGTGGTTGTCGTTCTCTGTCGCACAAATGCCACTGACAAGGAACTGAAACAGAGATGCTTGAAGTTGTTGTTCATCGTGATTCTTCTCTTCTCTGTTTGTTACATCCCCTATCATGTACTGAAGAACCTCAACCTCTGGTCAAGAGTTCTGCAAAAACAGAAGATATGCCGGGAATGGTTTAACGGAGTCTACGTTGCTCATCAGATAAGTCGTGGCCTTGTGTGTCTGAACAGTGCTCTCAACCCTCTGGTTTACCTCCATGGAAATGAAGATATTAATGCTCAGCTCAGACAGCTGCTCCAACAAGCTCGTAAAGCTTTCAACTGTCTCACCCCTAGTCAAGTTCCACTGGTCGAATTGTCTAGTATGTGAATGAAATTTAATTATTGTATTGCATCATCTTGTTCTGGGCCAAGTTTTTATCTATTTGATGGTCATATTGCTGTTAATACTCTCAAAAAGGCTCAAATTAAAAAAAGGAAAATCATGTGTTATTATTGTTATTATCTGAAAATGCCACTGTTCACTTTCAGAAAGGTTTGCTGAGAGAACAGGACCATGTTGTGCGATCTGGGGCTCAGTGCTATGCATCATCACTTTGGACTGAAACAGGAAGTGCGTTTTGTGAACGTGTAAAAATAAAGAGTGTAAAAATAAACCGGATGCAAACTGTGCGAGCTTCACTGCCTGCAACTGCACATCAAAGGGTAGCAAAGGAAGAATAACGGCAGGTTCATGCGTCTATAATAGTATGATCAAGCATAATGTGAAGCATATTTGTGCAAAATCCCTCCAACTTTAGTGATCTTACGTTGTGGAAATGGCATTGGGTTGAAGAAAACAATATTGTACAACAAATTCAATAACCATACCATGAACAAGAGCTAGACCAAATGTAACAAGACAAAGAGTCTACAGCCATCCTGTTTCATCTCTGTCAATTTTAATTTAACTTAATTTGTTTATCAATCATAATAAAAATTACAATTTACACTCTGCGTACACACTTTGTTAGTAATCACACACAGGCCTGAAATACACACACATGCTCAGGACCTATACATGCACAAATAGAGGATGTCAAGTGGGGGGGGGGGGGCTGCCAGCTGAACCAGGGCCCTGAGTGGTTGGGGGGGTACGGTGCCTTGCTCAACAGCACCTGGCAGTGCCCAGGAGGTGAAGTGGCATCTCTCCAGCCACCAATCCACACTCCCTACTTTTTGGTCTTTATGGGGACTTGAACCAGTGACCCTCCGGTTCCCAACCCGACTCCCTAAATGCTCGCACATGTCAGTTTAGTGTTAACACAAATGGCATCTGAGGATGCCAGGGATGTCATCCTCAATTTGGTCATAAACCAAAGTGATCAAATAAAAGATTTGTCCTGACAATGGCACTAGATGACAAGTTTATCGGGGTGGTATCTTCCAATGAACCTGCATGTGACAAGATGGGGAGCCCAATCTGTACAGCTTGTTGAATCTAATTTTCTAGTTTTCTGATCTAATTATGCCACAAAAAACTGACTGATTGGTCTTATTTCACATGTGGTGGGTAGACACTCCAGATACTCAGAGGAATGTGCACAAGCACTGAAAAAATGAGTTTTTCATGAGATGTAAATGGACTGTACTTAGAGCTTTTCTACTCTTAATGAATACTCAAATCGCTTTAACTTAGTACAGGAATCATTCACCATTCACACACTGTGTACAAGGTGCCACCATCTCACATCTAAAGACAATCATCACATCTTAAATTAAAGACAGTCATAATATGTAAAGACTGGGGATCGTGCAGGGTCACACATTGCAAGACAACTAGATTAGTTTTGAAAGATTTATCCGTGCAAGCTAGCTACTGCTAGCATCAGCTGGAAACTTGAAGGTGCAATATGTAATATATTTACTCTAATAAAACCAAAAAGGACCCCAATGCGTCATCAGATATTAAGGAAACATGCTAAGTTGAAATAATTAAATACTTTTTCTGACAACAATGCTAATGCCAGTATGTTCTTCTTATGAAATAACCGCACTGTGACACTCGGCCGGCCTCGAGACACAAATCCAGACATGCTTCTCAGGGGTTAATGATCCTGCTTTATTATTCCTCAATGAATAACTTATGTAATAGAATAAAATCTGTAACAACCTGAAACCAAATAATAGCTCTCTTTTCAAATAAATGAATGAATATGAAATAATGTATGTGAACTATTCTGTGTCAGCTGCAACTAAATATCTCTTAAAACCTTTTTGATGTAATAAGATCAGGTTTTTCCTTGTTTATGTGAGCTTTAAGATCTCCAGCACCTTTATGAGACACTAAAACATATATGCAAGCATAATATATAATAAAATATAATATATATAAGGCAGCCTCTCGAGATTTACGTCACGCAACAAAGTACCATGGTGTTGTGTGCAAAGAGTCAGTTGATTTAAGAACATGCTTAATGCTAACAGGCCCATGAAATGTGAAAACCGGACATTTTCTTATTTTTATTTTTTATTTTTGTGGGCTTTTCTGCCTTTAATGGACAGGACAGCTAGGTGAGAAAGGGGGAAGAGAGAGGGGGGAGACATGCAGGAAATCATCACAGGTCGGACTAGAACCATGGACCTCTGCGTTGAGGCACGAGCCTCTCAGTATATGTGCGCCTGCTCTACCACTGAACCAACCCGGGCACAAAACAAATCAAAAAATGGACAATTTCATGAATTCATAAACCCCCCAATGTAAAAAGTGGACATGTCTGGTCAAAAGAGGACGTTTGGTCACCCTAAGCTAAACGTTAGCATCAGGCTAATTTATCACAGCTACAATTTAAACATTTGTGTACTCACATTAAATTATGTAGCTAGAGTACCCGAGCTGGTTATTTTGCATCTTTTTTAATGTATAATTCAGTTGTCTCCTTGTTATAGTTGGAGACCGAGTCGATATTTGGTAATCCATGTATTATTCTTTAAATGAAGATTGCAATGGCCTGCATTTGCTAAATAAAGGTTGGATTAAAAAAGAAAGAAAAGTACATTTAAAAAAAGCTGTGATGGAACCCATCCATTTTGTTTCCCATGATGCTTTGGGAGATGCTTGTTTTTGTGAGGGCAAGCGAAGCTCCCTATGGCGCCATTTTGATGCTACCATTACTTTTGAATGAATTATAATGTTCATAATGTTTAGTTTTGCACTGGATGACTCCATCTATATAGGTGAAGACATCACAAATGCTGGTGTAGCATTGCTATGTGTGTGATGACAATAAGTATGACATTATTATTTTGATTATTAGCATAAGTGAATATTATGAGGGCAAAAGCCTTTCACTGTTTGACTCCTAATGCATATTTTAAAAAACTGAATTGGACAGGAGATTGTCTTAGCTTTTACTGCTGTGTGTGTGCTATCAATACATATCTGTGAGACTCATGTTCCGTTTTATTTATTTATTTGTCTTTATTGTCCTACAACTTTTTTTTTTTTTTTACATTCAAGTGACTTCAATGCAGCACAGATGTTCTAACAGCCCTGAAAATGATGGTGTTCACAGGTTGACTGTGGGCAACAGGGTTCATTTTTTACAAGCTGTTTTAGAAAATAAAACCACACCTGCACACATACTTTAGTGCTCAGATCAATAAGCGATAAGCTTCTCAGAGTAAGGGAAGTTCTACAGGAAGCGATTTTTAAAAATAAATTACCTCAGTTGCTTTCGGGCACCATGTCTTGCTTCAAAGTATTTGTTGCCTTTAGGGAAGCAGAATGAAGAACACCTCTTTTCATCGCATCAGGTTCGAATTTACGAGCCAATTCCTTCCTCCTGTATTCATCTTAGTCTTCATCATCGGTCTGCTGGTTAATGGATGGGGATTGAAGTCTTTGCTGCACAACTGGAAGAAACTAAAGATCATCAATGTGTTTGTTCTCAACCTCGGACTTGCTGATATTTTGTACCTGCTCACACTCCCCTTTTTGGTGGTGTACTACTACATGAAGGAAAAGTGGATCTTTGGGGACGCATTCTGCAAGATAACACGATTCTGCTTCAATCTGAATTTATATGGCAGCATCGGGTTCCTTACCTGTATAAGTGTGTACAGGTACCTGGCTATTGTCCATCCAATGAGAGTGATGGGAAGATTAACTTTGACTCACTCTGTGCGGATCTCAGCCGTGGTTTGGTTTTTAGTCAGCGTTCAAAGTCTTCCAGACATGTTCTACAGAAAAACATCTGTAAACAACACTGAGAAATGTTATGATACTACGCACAAGACGTATGTGGATGATTACCTGAAATACAGCCTTGGATGGACATTCACTGGGTTCTGTATCCCATTGCTCATCACACTGGGCTGCTATGGACATGTGGTTGTCGTTCTCTGTCGCACAAATGCCACTGACAAGGAACTGAAACAGAGATGCTTGAAGTTGTTGTTCATTGTGATTCTTCTCTTCTCTGTTTGTTACATCCCCTATCATGTACTGAAGAACCTCAACCTCTGGTCAAGAGTTCTGCAAAAACAGAAGATATGGTGCAAATGGTTTAACGGAGTCTACGTTGCTCATCAGATAAGTCGCGGCCTTGTGTGTCTGAACAGTGCTCTCAACCCTCTGGTTTACCTCCATGGAAATGAAGATATTAATGCTCAGCTCAGACAGCTGCTCCAACAAGCTCGTCAGATGTTCAGCCGTCCGCCTCCAACAAACTCTGTTGGTGTTCCTATGGCACCAATCACAGATGGACGTTGTAGAAAATAAACATTTTACTGCATATGTCATTATTTTCTTTCTATTGCCACATCTGTATAGCATTTTTATTTTTGCTTTGTAGTTCAGAAGGACAATTTTTTTTAATTGTTTTTGCAGTATTGGATTTTTATGTTAATTGTTTTTGTACAAACATTATCATTCTTTCATGCTTTGTTAATTAAAGGAACTTATTCTTATTCTCGAATTATCTTACTTCCTGTTAATCATTGGGGTGATTTCAGTATTGTGTGTTGTCCATGTGAATTCATGTGTTAACAACTTATTGTTGTATTTGTCATCGAGGCATAGCTCTATCCCTATTGATTTTATTTTTGTTCCAAATAGGGTTTTCAGATAGAATATTTATCCAAATTCTTACAAAAATACTTTGTTTTTTAGGTGTGATTGTTGACCCAGTGCTTTTTTATGCTCATGAATAAAGGTCGGTGCCTAATGTTGGTATTTTTTCATGTCAACACTTTTGTAGGCTATTTTAAAAAGGATGTAACATACCCTCTGCATTAGTAGGCATCTTACAGTAGAACTAGTTATCAGTTTACTTAGGCTGAGTAAAATATCTCACTTATACTAATACTTCTTCCACCACTAATTAAAACAAGCTCATAAAAAGCAATGTTATCTCAAGGTTTAAGGTTTTAATTTTAATTTTAATTTTGAATTTTTGAATTTTTGAATTTCTGAATTATTTTTACTGTAACGTTTTTTTGTTTTTTGTTTTTTCCTTTTTTTATTATCATCTTTAAATTTTACAAAAATGTTAAACATTCATTGAACAGTTAGGCATCAGGAGAAAGTTAAAAAGTAAAAAACATCCTTTCTATGCAGTGAATATATAATAGCATGAGAGAGAGAAAAAAGGACATATATGATTATAAAAATATATACAAATAAATAAAAATTAGAAGAGTGGATTAAAATATAAACATCAAAAACATAAAATACAGTACAAAAACAGGATGAGATGGGCTAAGGCTATAAAATTATAATTCCTTAAAATATTGCAGTAGATCAGCTATATATAGACTCATAAAAGTTTTGAAATTCACTTCTGAAGTGAGTAAAAGCTGGTCGCGATTTAGCAAATTTTGCTTTATGGATATGAAATTTCCCTTGTAGAATTAGTAAATTGACAATCCTGTGTAATAGTACTATAACGTTTTCTGTCATGTCATTTCTTTGTATTTGTTGTCATAATCGTTCTGGCCAATCACCTGTCACGGTAAAGGTAGAGGGGCGGGTTTAGAGGTTTAACTCCGCCCACATTGAGGTCCGCGGGTCTGCAGTCAGGGGTACACGGCTGGAGCCTTTTAACTTTCTTTAACTGTCTTTGTCTGGAGCTACCGGCTAATAATAGAAAGCCATAACAACGTCACAAATCTAAAATATTAAATATGTTGCTCACTTCGGTTAGCGCAGAGTTAAAACCACCTGGTTGGTAAGGTGTTGTAATATACGAAAGGTAAATATACGTTTGCATGTTTAATACTATACCAATTCGATGTAGTTTGAATAAATATATGCTAATTAGCGTGTTAGCATGGTAGCGACGTTAGCATAGCTACTGTGGCCGCGTCTATGGGGAGCATCCGGTTTTGTTACATATACTTTTTAGCCAGTGGTGGAAGAAGTACTCCGTCCTTTTACGTGTTCAAGTCACAATGCCATAGAGAAAAACACTTGTTTACAAGTAAAAGTCCTGCATTCTTTCCTGTTCACATTAACAAAGCCACATCCATTGAAAATCCAAAGGTTGAAAATTCCGAAATTTCCCTTTAACCTCCTAATGAACTATTAGTATATAGTATACACTTAAGTACATGTGCTGTAGGTTCATTCAACCTTTTGGTGTTAGGCTGTGTCGTTAGCTAAGCTAAATATAAAACTAACTTTAGCACATGAGCTTTTGGTTGATTGAAGTGACTGAGGGGACATTTTGTATTCATTAGACAAAGAAGACCATAAAACTCTCCTTGGACCCTTTGAGGACTTGATGTCTCCCGCCTGCTGCAGCTTCAGTCTGAACTGTTGCTGCCATCCTCCCCCATTCTGCATCTTTCCTCTGCCCCTGCTTCAGACATGCCATGGATTTGTGAGTACCAGCCAATTCTAAGGGGTGTTTTTTTTTTGGGGGGGGGGGGGGCAAGACATGCTTTTGGTGCCTCTGATTCATATCTTCATGTCTCTCCGCAAGTAGTCCATTCATTTGTCACGATTGAACTTCATTGAAAGCAGAGCTCCATCAAAGAGCCTGAGGAACGTTATCTGATGTGTTCTAACAACGTTGGACATGAATTTCTTTCTTAGTGGAAGCCGACAACGGGACAATGCTTTTATTTTTATTTTATGTTGGCAATGCAAGCTGGAGCAACATAGCAGATGACGTTGAGAAGTTGCAGTGAGGAATATTTTACTCAGAGCTAGTAGCCCACACTAACTTTAGTTGTAAGTATTCACTGTTTGCTTGAGCCGGAAAAAAAGAGCCCTACAGCGGACAGATGTGACAGATGAAGACATGAAAGGGGAGAGAGAGGGGGAATGACATGCAGGAAAGAGCCTCAGGTCGGAGTTGAACCCGCAGCGTCAAGGAGAAAATGTCTGTACAGTATATGGGCGCCTGCTCTACCAACTGAGCGAACCCAGCCACACCAGCCTTCCCCTTTAACCCTTGTGTTGTCTTCCCGTCAACCATCAAAAAAAAGTTGTCGCTTTTTCTGACATTTGTGTCACTTTTTCAGAGTTGTGGGTGCTTTTCTGGATGTTTTTTCCAAAGTTATTTGATATTTCTAATGTTGATATTTTCATCTTATTTCAATTAAGGCCCATTTTTTGTGATGAAAAAACTGAAAATGGTTCAAATTTGACCCGAGGATAACACAAGGGTTAAGACAGGTAGCCATGTGGGTAGCGTGTCTGTATGTGACGTAACATTTGTCACGGAAAGTGAGGCTTTCTGTGTGTAGAAAATGATTACATGCGGCACTGCATGCACATGAGTTTCCATGGGTAGTGAAGCTACAGTAGTCAGTGTTTTGGATACACAGTTTGTTGCTAGTGTGTGACATGCAGGCTCTGCATGCACCACCAACCGCCAATCACAATTTATCAAACAAACAAGCAGGCCCTGCTAATCGATCACAACCTGAAATTTACAGGAAGCAACATGCATGCATAGTTAATATCATTCACTTTAGTCTGGATTGATAGTATTGTCAAGTCAATTGACGATTACGCAAATTTGATTGTGGGAAGCCAAAATCGTGACCGTGAAATTTGATTAATTGTGCAGCCCAGTTTAGACCTCACAATGCCTTGTTTCTCATAAGACGTCACATGAGCGACGCATGCGGGTAGGCCAAGGCGAGAAGAGGGAGATTAGCTAACGTTAGCCGACATATTTATAAAAAAAAGTCCCATTCAAATAGTAATTTCTGCATTTGAATAGTATTGATTTTTTTACTATTCAAAGTCGGCGTGTCACGATACCAACAATTCAGTAGTCGGTGCCAATAGAGTAACACAATTCTCAATGCCAGTTTCCATACCACGGTAATATAAAATAATTTTCTAAGATTCCATGTATTTTAACTTGAAACATGAACTTCTTTATTAAAACATTTGAAAAATGTCATAACAAGAAAAAACATGTGCAATAGATCATGGAACAACATAATAAAGTGTTTCTAATAGTCTTAGTGCAACCACTAGTGTCCCCAGACACATTCCAGACTTGTAGGCATCTTTTCAAAAGCTACTGTGCAAAATCAACAACAGTGTTGATAAAAGTTGCGTGACCAGAGACATTGCAAACCCCCGGGTAAATATTGGAGATTTATTTGAAAGATGAAGACAGCTTTAGAGCCCAAAAGGACGCAGAGTTGGCTAATTTCCTCCTGAACAGGTAGCTAAGCATTAGCTTCAAGCTAATTAATCACAGCTACAAAGAACAGATACCTTGTCTTGTGTAATATAGCTAGAGTACCCAAGTTGGTACGCTGAAAAACAATTGAGACAGTAAAGTGATCCTGACCAATCCAGCTAACTGCAGCCAACGCCGCCATGCTAACCCTGTTAACCCTGCTACGGCTAACGTTACCGGAGGACCAGGCAAGCGGCCACGGCTGTTTACAACGTGTAGCCTGTTCAGCGGCCGTAGTCGACAACGGTGAGTTATTTGAAGCCGAGGGGGGGTGCAAATCAGAAAAGAGAACCGTGAGTTTGAGAGACTCAGAGCACGGCGTGAAGAAACATATCCGGCTGTATGATGTCATTGAAATTTAAATTAAAAGGCTTTTTAGAACAAAAAAGAACATGGGTAGATGGATGGATTTTGAGGGGTATAGCTCCATAGAGTCCCATTCATTCTGCGCTGGCTTGTGAGCGCCCTCTAGTGGAACTCTGGAACTGCAACCAGTTCAGAAGGAAGTATTGAGAGAGGGGAAGTTCTTCCCTTATTAGAAATTCTTTGCTACGGTGCTTCAAAAACATGGGCATTGTCAGAAGTGCATCATAATTTCACTTAAACAGTCACAAAATCTTATAAGGATTGTTCAAAAAGGTCTTGATGAGTCTTTTATTTCTGAAGTAGCAACTACTACCAGCAGAGGGCACCTCTTACTTTCCCATTTGTTTGAAAGATGAAGCACTCCTGCATGACCCAAACTGCTTACACACGTATTTGTCATGCAAATCAGGCACCAGTACTTTGTGTACTTTGTGCTAAAACATGGAGTGTGACATAAGGACCTACATATGAGATAGATAGATAGATAGATAGATAGATAGATAGATCTATCACATTGGAAAAGTAAAAACATTTACATACTGTGAATCGTTTTTGAATCAAAGATTTGGGATCAAATTTTGAGCCTAAATATCAATATCGAATCGTGACATTTTCTGAATTGTGCACCCTTAATTTACATATTTATTTTTTATATTTCATGAAGTTTTTGTTTTGACTTTTCGTTTTCAAATTCAGTTTAGTTTTAATTAGTTTTTAAAGCGGGTTTGCCAGTTTAGTTTTTGAAAATGCTTAGTTTTAGGTTAGTTTTTGGTAGTTCTATTTTTACTCAAATTAAAGCCTTGCAAAGGACACATGCATATGAGATTCTAATCTGTAGTTGAAACCACGGTGCTTGAAAGCGGAAGTTTTTTTCTACAAATAGTTCCCATAGTCGTTCTCAACTCACAAGCCAGATCACCCACAGAGAAACTCTTTTTTTTCAGTAGACAGAATGAATAAATCCTCCTGTATTCGCGTCAACTTTAACTTTGAACACAGATTCCTTCCTCCTGTTTACATCTTAGTCTTCGTCATCGGTCTGCTGGCTAATGGATGGGGATTGAAGCCTTTGCTGCAGAAATGGAAGAAACTGGGTATCGTTAATGTATTTGTTCTCAACCTCGGACTTGCTGATATTTTGTACCTGCTCACGCTCCCCTTTTTGGTGGTGTACTACTACATGAAGAGCAAGTGGATCTTTGGGGACGCATTCTGCAAGATAACACGATTCTGCTTCAATCTGAATTTATATGGCAGCATCGGGTTCCTGACGTGTATAAGTGTGTACAGGTACCTGGCTATTGTCCATCCAATGAGAGTGATGGGAAGAATAACTGTCACTCACTCTGTGGGGATCTCAGCCATGGTTTGGGTCTTGGTGAGTGTCCAAAGTCTTCCAGACATGTTCTACAGCAAAACATTTGGAAACAAGCCTGGGAAATGTTATGATACTACGCATAAGACATATGTGGAGGATTACCTGAAATACAGCCTTGGATGGACATTCACTGGGTTCTGTATCCCATTGCTCATCACACTGGGCTGCTATGGACATGTGGTTGTCGTTCTCTGTCGCACAAATGCCACTGACAAGGAACTGAAACAGAGATGCTTGAAGTTGTTGTTCGTCGTGATTCTTCTCTTCTCTGTTTGTTACATCCCCTATCATGTACTGAAGAACCTCAACCTCTGGTCAAGAGTTCTGCAAAAACAGAAGATATGCCGGGAATGGTTTAACGGAGTCTACGTTGCTCATCAGATAAGTCGTGGCCTTGTGTGTCTGAACAGTGCTCTCAACCCTCTGGTTTACCTCCATGGAAATGAAGATATTAATGCTCAGCTCAGACAGCTGCTCCAACAAGCTCGTCAGATGTTCAGCCAGTTTCCGTCAAACTCCTGCGGTGTGCCTGTGGCTCAAACTGCAGATGAAGTTTAACAAGAGTTAGGATTTTAACACAACCGGTTATAGTAATAGATATGCAGCTATCAACACAACTAGTAGTGTGAAATGATCACAATGTAAATTAAATCTTCTGTCTTTTTCTTTTGAGTTGCTTTCTTTGCCTAAAAATTAGTTTTGCTTTACATCTGTGCTGTGGTCTTTGGGTTTCATGATGTGATTATCACATGCTAAGTCTTCCAAATAAAGGAAGTTAAGATAATTAACCGCTCTTGATGTGTAATTGTTTTCTTTCAAAACAGAAATAAGGTTCACATAATGTATGCCAATTGAGGATTGCAGCCCAGGACCATGCATGGTCTTTATTGACCCATAAATACATATATATATATATATATATATATATATATATATAAACAGGGAAACGGAAACCTGTCTCACAGCAGCACTTGACACTAAGTAACTCTCACTGCCAACTCGCTCTCCTGGGTTAACCACATACTGATGGCACAAAGTCAACACGCGTACCATTCTCGCTCTAACTTACCACTCTTGTAACTGACTTTCATGTGAGGAAATCAGAAAAAGCTAAGAGGAACATTTATTTATTTACAATACAGTATTCACTAACATAGAAAATTGGTGTCCTTAAAGATTGGCTTTTTTTTTTAATTCCTCTTTTTAATCAACTTTAGCATGGGTGTGTAAACTTATTCAAGTCCCTTTACAGTATATATACACAAAAACATACAGCAGAAAAATCCCACCCAAAACGAAGAGCAGACGCTGCTTCAAGTTCGAAGAAGTATGGACATTTAAAAAAAAAAAAAAATAACAAACTAACTAGCACTGTACAATAAATAAATAGTTAAGCACATACATATTAAACCAAACAGTGTATTGAGTCTCTGCAGGAAGAATAACAGTGGTTTCCAAAGTCTCCAGAATTTGTGACAACCACATACTGACTATTTGGACTCTTGGGGCAGACAACCTCGGTAAAATATTTTTTCTTCTTCTAGAAATTAAAAAATTATCAACAAATACGTGGTGTCTGTGTCAAAGATTTTCCAAAGTATGGTTTGATAGATAAAATGATGAGGATAATCTAGACTGTTTACCGATAGCCTCCTGGACCACAGAATGAACCTTTTTATTAGATTAGATTAGATTATACTTTATTCATCCCACAACGGGGAAATTTTGTTGTTACAGCAGCAGCATTTTTTCAATAACAGCAAAAAAAAAAAAAAAAAGACACAAGCAAGTAAGCACACAAGAAATACAGACAAACAATAGACAATGATAATATGGTAGACTGAGTAAGCAAATGTTAATAATGTTAAATGTTCTTAAATGTCTGAATGCGATCACATGCCCAGAACAGGTGAATAAATGTACCCTTGTGTGTTTTACATTTATAACGAAGTTTTGCAATTCCATTGCAAATCTTGGACCAATCTGCAGAGCTAAATGTGACCTCCAGACCACGTTCCCACAGCGGCTTGATTGAGTGATAGGCGGAAGAGTCAGAGTCCAGCAGTAAAGAAGGAATCTGTGTTGAGAGATTAGGCCGACACCGTTGCACTTTCCAACTCTGATAGTTCAGAACCTGTATCCTTTTTCTCCCACTGCTGGAAACAAACCAATGAATAAATGAAGCAGAAGCCCGTTAGAGCTGCAGAGGAGTGACATCTCACTTTGGTTAATTGATAATATAAAAATAATTGATTAGTGGACTTTCAATAAAGGTGACAAATTAATGCAAATAAATTGATCAGGAATTCAATTTTATTGTATCCATTTATAACAAGACATCTCGAGACACTTTACAGATAGAGTAGGTCTAGACCCCACTAGACCACATAATTAACAAGGACCCAACAGTTCTAGTAGTTCCCTCCAGTGGCAATAACAGTCACAATAAAAGAAATGGAACAGTGACTTAAAACGTTTTCAGTCATTGTTTTTGTCAAATTCATATGTTTTTCTTGCTTCTCTTTCAAGGTTTATAAGTATGGCAATAGGCTCTTTAGCAACCATTTGACAAACGTGGACTATGTACGTCTGTTTTAAACCTTAAACGATTTTGCTTCTGCAAATGCCTGATGAGGCTCACGTTCACTGTTTTTTTGCCCTGCCAATGACCCGTGGCAACTACTACTCAATGTTTGCTGTGTTTATGTTCAGTATTGTACCAAACAGTGTGCCTTGTCTTTTCTAAACCTGGACCATCTGCTACATTTTCATGTAGCTCTCTGTCCAGTGTCTCAATCGGTTATTTTTCATGGAACTGTTAAGTCATGTTCAGTACCAACTAACCAAGTCAAAGTCCTTGTAGAGATGAAACATGAAACTTTCATGCATCAGTTCCCTAAGCATAAAGTCGTTGCAAAGTCTTTAGACATGTAAAATATTAGACTATAATAATTAGATTAAAATAAGAGCCAACAGATGTAACACAACAAACATTGCTGTACCAAACAATGTAATCTGTGATCTGTCTGGTCTGAAAGTCTTGTCTGCGTGTTTTATCAGCAAATAATCACCACATCCTGAACTCTGATTAAGGGCACAACCATGCACCATTGCATGGTAAACAGGATACAAGAAGATACAAGCTGACCTGGTTATCTGAATGAGATGTACTGTAGTCTCGGTTTGAGATTAAAGATCAAGTGAAATGGGGCATGAATGCAAAAAAATTTCCATTTGTGGCTTCCAGTCTTTCTACGCAAGTCTTTCTTAGCAGCAGTTGCTACAGTAAAGATGCTGCGTCTGCAACACTGTTCTGCAAGCATGCTTACGTAATGACATTACTGTGACTGAACCTCCTGTGAACCAATTTAAGATTAAAAAAAAACCTTTTCCATAAAAAGGTAAAAACTGAAAACACATGCAGCCATGGTACACAATTCAATCCACTAGCCAAATGTTGGTAAAATATGCAAGTGGCCGGTAGATTTGCTTCACGCACCAGCCCAAAAAAAACAATGGTAGTCTGTTGAGTGGCTGGTATTTATTTGGCTGGTGGACAAAAAGTTAATATTGCATCCTGTGAGCAACACGCCGTTTGGTAGTTAAATAGCTTCTCACCTCTGTAGCCTCAGACTCTGTAACTTCTCCCTCAAACCAAGAGACTCCAGTGTCGGATGTTATCGATGAACAGTCCTGCCGAGCAGCCTGTGAAGTAAATGTAGAACTTCTATATGTCCCTGACTAAACCATGTTGCCTGTTCTTTCCTGTTAACAGAGCTGCCAACTTTTTCAAAAACCTTGGAGTGAGATTTGGGGGGGCCAACCCATATTTTGCCGCGTACAAAGCAATTTCTTTGGGTCTTTTTCCTTCAGGGTTTAAATTGGGATTTGTTATATGTGGGGTGGATGGGGCTCTCCCTAGGGGGGTCTGGGGGTATGCCCCCCCAGGAAAAAATTTGGAAAAATAAACCATTAATTGGCACCTTCTGGAGAGTTTTTTTGCAAAAAAATGTAGAAATCAAGTGTAAGCTACATGATATGTGCAAAACTGTAGGGTTAATAGCCCTTGCATTGTTGTAGTATCAACAGGTTTTAGGGCATTTAGCATTTACATTATTTACATTATTAACTTCTTATAATATAAGAACTGACCCACACAATGTGCCAAACATAATGAACCACATGAAGAGACAGTAGCATATGTCAGCAACAGCTGAGAAGATTTGGGTCTGTGGAGAACAGGTCCAGGGGTCCCTGGTGTAGGGACCAGGGACCCAAAGTTAAATTAATGTTGAGGGATCAACTAAGACCACTGAAATTCTAAAGAATGAGAACCACTGTTTTACATAAATTCTATTCCTTTAACCTTTGTGCCAAGGTTCAGTAATGTTTGGCCCTCATCCTCCGTGCCCCACTTACTGTATTTACTTTTTTGTGAAAATAAAGACTATTTGTTCATTTTATAAAACATCAAATTAATTATTTACAGTTACATTTAGAGATGCACCAAGGTTAAAGAAGCACTATAGTGGCCCAACGTTGCAGTATCGCATATATAGTATAGTATACATAGTATAGTATATATAGTATAGTATATATAGTACAGTATATATAGTATAGTATAAATAGTATAGTATATATAGTACTGTATATATAGTATAGCAAGATGTTTATCAGATTTGCTCATTATTACAACTTTGTGACATTCAAAATAGTAACTCTCCATTCTGTTTGTCAGATGTAGATGTAGTAATACAGTTGTATGTGCATGTTATTGCTCCGTGATATGGTGATCTCACTCAGACCGGTCTGACAGAACGCAGCCATTTGGCTTCTGACAACTGTAGAGGAGGTGTACGCTGCATTATTGGAGACTACACACAATGCAACGGTCATCCCCCCCCCAACCCAGAGCGCATACACTACAAAGTGAACTGAAGTTGCCTCGCTACACAGCCGCGCTGCTCACCCTGTCTTACAGACGAGAATAGACACGAAGCGACGACGGGTTCTGTAATACTCAAAGCACATACCTGAAGCCGGGAAGCGCTCTTTAACCCCCTCACAGTCTCTGAAAGCACAACTAGTCGATCATAAGTGGTTCAACAGCTAAATCTATAGATAAACTCATCTTTCAGAAATTTGACCGACCGGGTTGACACTTCAGCGTGAGAAATCGAGGGTGTGGCATGTGAGCGTGTGAAACCAGTCAAATGCGTGTGTCTCACGGCCAATGCGTGAGAGTTGGCAGCCCTGTGTTAATGCAGACAAATCTAACTATGTGGAGTTCCTCTCTAAACATCCCCCATTTCCCGCCAGTTCTGACTGTTCTGCTATTCTACACAAATTTCAGTCTGAATAGGATTTCCAGATTGCACAATTATGCAGAAAATATTAAAGGGGTGCTAACAGGTTTAAACCATTTAAACCAAACTACAGTGGAGCCTCTGCTCTCTAACCCTGCACACCATAGTTTTATTTTTTAATTCATGTTTGTCTTGAGAAAAAAAAGCACAGATGTCTGGTAACTTAGTTTCTAAGGGATCAATGTATTGTCCACACACCGTGTGTCTGTGGATGACCTTTGAGTCGGAGTACATTAGCTTGCATTGATAACCACTTCAGCCAATGGCTGCACTGCTTTTTCTTTTTCCCCTCTTGAGTGCTTACGGTAAAACAACTCAGATGGAGGATAGATAGATGGATAGATAGATAGACAGACAGATAGATAGATATTGATCCCAAAAAATGGGAAATTATGGTGTTACAGCAGCAAACATACATCAGTCACCCAGCACAGAATATAAATATAAATGAAAAACTAGGATACAATATACATGAAATAATAGTAAGAGGAATAAAATATAACAACAAATATTTAAATGCATACAGGATGGGAAAACAAAATGTGCAACTGCCTAAATAGTATGCTAAAATGTAATTAAACCAATTGCGCAGGTTGCATTAGTCCAGTATTGTGGAGTCTCAGAGTCTTATCAGCACCCAGTGATGACGTGTTATAGAGTTTAATTGCCTGTGGTAGGAATGATTTCCTGTAGCGGTGCATCGAAGCTGTCAGAGAAAACTAGACTAAAATGACCAGACTTTTAGTCGACTAAAACCTGACTAACAAAAAAACGTATGAAACTAAAACTAACTAGGACATTGGCACGAGACTAAGAATACATTAAAAATAGGTGGCAAAATTAACACTAGTTCCGATGAGTTTTATTCACCGTGCAGTGGGGACAGAAGTTCACAAGACTCAAACTAATTTTAACTAAGTTTCTTTTGATTAAGTAAGGTGGGAATTCCAGCTGGAGCCGACTTGGGCTTTGAATAAAAGGTCTCACGTGGTGATCATAGTGTATTGCTTTATTTTGCCACTAGACTAAGGGGGCTTTCACACCTGAAAGTCCAGACCAAGGTTCCTTTTTTATTTATTTTTTGCGTTTGCTCCAGTAAATTTTGGTTTCACACTGCAGTAATGCAGTGCACTACTATATATACGTGCCAAAACTACATCCTGTCCTCATCACATACGTGAGCTGCGTCTCCCGACAGTTGTAATTGATTGGTTTGTAGACGCGCTTCCCCCCCGTCCTCTCCTATCCCCTCTCTGCTTCTGTTTTTCCAGCCACCTGCTGCTCTCCCCGTGCTGCTGCAGTTCTTGTCTTGTTTGTTTTGTTGCGTTGTTGAGAAGCAAGAACTTTATATTTGATTATGTTTTACCAGCTGTATACTCCTGCCCCTGTATGGATGTGATATGATTTCTATCTTTGTTGTTGCTCAGGACAAACTCTTTTTGAAACATGAACAAACAAACAATGAACACCACAGAACTTTCTTTTATTATCCAGTTTGACAGTCAGTTATAACATAAAGAACATAAATAAATTACTTTAAAGTACATTTTCTTTAGTTTTTTTTTTTTTTGTTATGGTATCAGTGTATAAACTCCAGTAATTACCAATACCAACATGTTAGATACTTTTAGGTACTGGTATTTGTATTGGAACATCTTTAGTTTGAGGTAGGCTTGCACAATTAATTGTATAAATCGATAAAAATCCTGATTCATATTTTTCTCTGAATCGTGCAGGCCTAGTTTGAGGAGCTGAAGCATTTATCATGAGACAAACAGAAACCTGCACTGAACATTTACTACTGCTTAACAAGTTAACTGCTAATTTATTCTCTGCTCTGACAGACAACAGCTGTCTGCTCTGAGCACAGTCAGTCTCACTCTCACGTACAAAACTAAGCACTGAGCTAGAGCTGGGCAATATATTGATATTACATTGATATCGGGATATGAGACTAGATATTGTCTTTGATTTTGGATATCATAATATGACATAAGTGTTGTCTTTTACTGGCTGCATTACAGTAAAGTTATGTAATTTTTTGAACTTACCAGACTGTTCTAGCTAGTCTATTATTTGCCTTTTCCCCAATTAGACATCATGTCCACATTACTGATGATTATTTATCTAAAATCTAAGTGTGTTAAAGCACCTATTGTCAACCCTAGAATATCACCTCAATATCGTTATTGAGGTATTTGGTCAAGAATATCGTGATATCTGATTTTATATATATGATAGGGAGAAACCCTATCGTCCAGCGCTCCACTGAGCTATTCCTTAAAGGAGCTTCCACGGTCTTTTAACAGGAAGATAGCCTGCCAGAGCCTCATGTATTTAGTCCAAAAGTCCGAACTATCCAATAAATGCTTTCACAAAAGAAACGAACCGGACCATGACTCTGCTTGATGCGAACCGGGACTACTTCTTTTGGTTGGACCAAATTTCAGCTGTTTGGTCCGGACTGTGGTCCTAGGGGAGGTTTCACATGTGTAATTTTGGTTTGGCTCAAACCGAAAAGTCCGGACCAAACAAGATAGGTGTGAAAGCCCTTAAGACAAAAGGCAGACAGACTTAATTAAATCAGGACACAGTAACAATGGATTAAGTCAAGAAGTTTCAGCACAGTAGAAATGTCATTAAGAACAGCAAGGACTTGATCATTGAAACAGAGTTTGGCTGTCACATCACACCCTCCCTATTTGTTGAAGAGTGCATGTCATGGAAGTGACATGACACAGCTGACAAGAACACCCTCACTGCGGTTCCCTAAACCAGGCGTGCACGACGAGTGATTGTGGTCTGTAAGCGTAATTCTTTTGCAACAGCTGTCACTTTCTCAGCGACCTTTGCACTCATTGCGACGCGCCCTCTGAGTGCAGCTTCTCCCTCACGGTGTGTGTACGTCGTGAACTCTGGCCCTGGCAAACATTAAAGGACAAGCCCAGTCTGTTGCTATCATATGTCACATGTGGCGTGAAAAGAGAGGGATCGCAGGGGGAGGGTTAAGAACACTTTAGCAGAGGGGTTTAGTTTCTTTAAAAGACCATCAGTTCACTTGCCTCAGGCCTCTTAATCCAGTGTGTCGATGGTCTGTAGCCGCTCTGCTGGTTGCTTTATTGGAGTGTAGCGCAGAATGGAGCCTCCCCAGCCGGAACATGTGAGGCTCCGCGGATGTGACAACGCAGGTGAGCTCACCCTCTCCAGAGAGCATGCAAAAACAATACTTAAAAATCCCCTTGCAGCCTGGTTTCTTCTAATAGAACATATGTGACATATGCAGAATAGGAAGTTAAGAGAGCTGCCAGTTATTTGATGGTATTCATTGCTGCTTCTCTACATTCCTCTCATTTGCTTTGTTAACAGGTAATATATACTTTGCATGAGTGATAACAATGTGGAGTGACTTCACGAGCACTGGAACTGCAACCAGGCCCTGCAACTCGCATCAAACAAAAACAGATTGGATTTTGCAGTCTGATCACCAGAGAAAGTTGTCACCTTTGAGGGGGCTGCTTGCTTTGTCATATTTGGTGGAATTTGTTCATGTAATGCTTCATTTTCCTTGAAAAACTCCTATGACTTGTTATGTTTGTGTGTGCAGTCTGCACCGTTCATGAGAGAGCGGAGGTAGCTGAAAAACTAGTTTGCGGGAGAGCTCCAGCTCCAATCCCCCGTGGCTGTTGGGGTGGGCATGCTGACCTCCTGACGGTGCCTACTCCCAATAGAATATCTTGTTCTTACTTTCTCTTATTGATCAAGCTCAGGCCAAATCAGGAAACATTGGTCATTAGTGGCTATCGCTGCCTTGCTAATCATTGCCCAAAAACAACTAGACTTTCAACACAGGCCAAAACCAGATATGACACATACCTATGGTGTGAGTGACCTGGGAATGATTCTCACTGTGATCCATCAACCAATGTGTCCCTGAGCAAGACATTTAACCCCTTGTTTCACCAGAGGCGTGCAACCTTTGACATGTATAGCAACTGTAAGTCGCTTTGGATGAAAGCGTCAGCTAATGACATGACATGTAATGTAAAAACGTTAATCGAAGGATTGACATGAATGGCATTAGGGTTTAACGTTACCCTAACTTTCTTTTAAGATCGAGCATGATACGTTTCATATCGTTGCTGTCAGGCTTTTCTTAAGAAAAAAAGTAATTTTTAAATCTTTTAATTGAAGTATTTTTTCAAAAGTCTGAAAAAATCACCTCATCTATCTTTTAAATATTTGTAAAACCTGCAGACAGACATTGATTTATGGGAAAGATCCAGGTTGTTTGTCTACCCACAGAGCTGATGTTTGGACACATCTGGTCTTCACATCTGGTCTTCATTCAGTTACTTTCACTGTGGAAAGTGATGAAATACATGTTTTCTCAAAAGCCCTGAATCTTTTGGTCTTTAAAATACCTTCAACTGTCATTTTCTGCCAGTCTCTTTGGACTGGACTGGAAAATCAATGGAGAAAAAGTTCTGTTGCTGTACTGGGAAAATATCACCATCTAATCAGTCCATCCTTACAGTGTCATGGGGAGTTGCAACGGCCATGGAACGAGAAATTAGGCATTAGGTTTTCAGATTGTCCGTCCATCTGCTCGATTCTTGTGAACTTGACAGCCCGGTTGTTTCTTTAGCGCTCCCAGCTGTTGCAACAACAGTGTTCATGGTTGTTAGGGACACCGAAGGACAAGTTTGAACGACCATCGTTGGCATTCTCACATAGATAGATTAGATAGATTCACACACAGATACAGTATTGGGGGACCACCAAGGTCTATATAAAAGAGACTTCAGATACAGTATTAGGGGACCACTAAGTACTATATAAAAGAGACTTCAGATACAGTATTAGGGGACCACCAAGGTCTATATAAAAGAGACTTCAGATACAGTATTAGGGGACCACTAAGGTCTATATAAAAGAGACTTCAGATACAGTATTAGGGACCACTAAGGTCTATATAAAAGAGACTTCAGATACAGTATTAGGGACCACTAAGGTCTATATAAAGAGACTTCAGATACAGTATTAGGGACCACTAAGGTCTATATAAAAGAGACGTCAGATACAGTATTAGGGACCACTAAGGTCTATATAAAAGAGACTTCAGATACAGTATTAGGGACCACTAAGGTCTATATAAAAGAGACTTCAGATACAGTATTAGGGACCACTAAGGTCTATATAAAAGAGACTTCAGATACAGTATTAGGGACCACTAAGGTCTATATAAAAGAGACGTCAGATACAGTATTAGGGACCACTAAGGTCTATATAAAAGAGACTTCAGATACAGTATTAGGGACCACTAAGGTCTATATAAAAGACTTCAGATACAGTATTAGGGACCACTAAGGTCTATATAAAAGAGACTTCAAATACAGTATTAGGGGACCACTAAGGTCTATATAAAAGAGACTTCAGATACAGTATTAGGGACCACTAAGGTCTATATAAAGAGACTTCAGATACAGTATTAGGGGACCACTAAGGTCTATATAAAGAGACTTCAGATACAGTATTAGGGACCACTAAGGTCTATATAAAAGAGACTTCAGATACAGTATTAGGGGTCTATATAAAAGCATCCAAAAGCATTATGTCATAGGACCTTTAATAATATTCTTAGAGTAGCCTTGATCTTTGCTTAAACTGCCCTCTAGTGGTATGAAAGGAGACGCCCCACTACTCGTCCCAGCTTGACAAACAGCTTGTGCCCCACCAACTGTGCTCTGATCTGAATTCATGAGGCTCCCACACCGTTGTTACACTTGTCTCACATGTCTCTGTTGCTTTTACTCTAACTGAGAAAGGAGCTGTGTCAGAACAACAGATGTATAGGTCGGGGGTGGGGTGGGGGGGGGAATTTGAATGCTTCTAAGCTGTCTGACATCACCACAGATTTTGGCAGCTCCCCTTCTCAGGCCTTTAAAATCATGTAACAAACAGGCTGAGAAGCAGACAAGCAGCATGGCCTCAGAGCCCCCCCTCTCCTGCCTACCAAGTACTTCTCCTTAGCAACAGTCAGCTGACCTGCAGTAGGGAGTGTTCAGTAAAGCACACATACATGCACATGGATTACAGAGCTGTGCGCCTCAGTCGTTCACCTGCCACTCGGGCCTCATGGCTCTCCGCATTAACGCAGAGCAGAAGAAACTCACACAGACTCCTCTGCTCAAGATCTGGGTGCCATGGATGGGCTACAACCTGAACCGCAGGAGAGGCTGTAAATGCAGCTTGACTAGGAGAAGAAGCATACTTTAACTCATTCTTGTTTCAACAGATGAAGCTGGTGTTTGCTTTAACACTCAGCGGTCATAGGTGTGTTTTCATGCTGCTGAATCCTGAGTCTGGCTGGGGGATGCTGGTAGTTCAGGCGGCAGAAGAGTCAGTCATGGGACAACAGCCAGGCTGGACCAAGCCAAGTCTGTGCTGGCTCTCTGTTCAGTCTCTGACGTGGTCTTTTCAGTGTTTTGCTGACGCAGTACATTTCATTCACAATCGAACAGCCTGGAGGCCCTCCCCGTCCCTGTGTATGCACACATAGGCCATCCGGGCTACTTTTTGGGGGTACAGCTAACTGCCAAGCAACCCTACAGTCTGCCTTTTATAAATTACTGGCATTGTTTGAGAAAGACAAGCATGCAACAACTGGGTCATGACTCGGTAAGAAACACACAAACTCTTTACCTTATATTGGGTTTGTGTGGAGATGTCTGAGCCGGGAATGCTGATTGATATCAGAGGTCATTCTAAAGCGGTGCCTCTCTTTTCTTCACTGTAGCTTCATTGTTAAATAATTGTGAAGAGTGACACCGTCTGAACCGCAGCCCTAGAATGGAAGAATAATGGTGTAATATTAGTGTACATTGGTTGCATAAAGCTGAGCTGATTTTGTAGCGATCTGCAGGGAAGAGACTGCCATTTTAACAGACTTGGAGATTATGAGTGTTTTGTTGTTGTGATTGTCGGCCATATGGCACAGCATGTGTGCTCTGGAAGAGGAGGAGAAGCATCTGGTCAGTCAAAGTTGTTATTCACATCTTTAAGCGTGTATTCGACTAATTCCCATTTTTTTGTTTCAATTTCTTGTTTTTGTGTCCGCTTATTTGCTGCCGGAGACATGCAGATAAGCCTTGTGACTCCCTCCACTAGTTTGCAGACATCTGAGCTGCCCCTTTGGCGCTCTTATTCTCACTGTTGATGAAGGTTACCCTGGCAGCGACACACTCGACACGTCCTGCAGCATTCAACCATTTGAGCACAAGGCTAACGCTCTTCTGCTGAATGACTTCATTGTTATTGTGCGTTTGTTTTCATCACAGCCTCAGTGCCGCAGTTCTGTAACTCTCCCACGATGATTGTGATGGTGGGGCTGCCAGCCAGAGGGAAGACGTACATCTCCAAGAAGCTCACTCACTACCTGAACTGGATCGGCGTGCCTACAAAAAGTCAGTTTGCAAAGTGAATCCCTAAATCTTGGTTAGACATGGAATTGACTGTTTTAATGTTAATTACAGTGGGAGTTAATAACATAATGAACACCATCCGTTTTTCTTCCCCTAAAAGTAGGGCTGCAAACTAAAGATTATTTTCATTGTCGATTCATCTGTTGATTATTTTCTAAATTACCATAATGGATTAGTTGTTTGGCTTCTAAAATGTCAGTAAAATGTCCCAAAGCCCAAGACGACGTCCTCAAATGTCTTGTTTTGTCCACAACTCAAAGACATTCAGTTTACTGTCCCAGAGGAGTGAAGAAACTAGAAAATATTCACATTGTATTTCTCTAATCCAACCAGTGTTCAACGTGGGCCAGTACCGCAGGGAGGCTGTCAAGATCTATAAGAACTTTGAGTTCTTTAAACCGGACAATGAGGAGGCCATGAGGATCCGCAAGTAAGACGGCTGATAATTGTCAAAACAGACAAGAGTTGGATATTATTATTAGTTTATGTTGTCTGATTTGTCTGTCACTGTCATTTTAATCCACATTCATCATTCCCTTTCAGGGCCTGTGCAGCAGCCGCCCTCAAAGACGTCGCTGCCTACTTCTCAAAGGAACAGGGACAAGTAGCCGTGAGTAAGAGGACACCTGAAACTGTCCATTAGTCGTGCACTGATAAGTGTGTATGTGCGTGTGTGCGTGCGTGTGTGTGTGTGTGTCAGCTTATTGGTCATAGAGAGTACCAGTCAGCCTGTGGTCCTCATCAATCCATCATATATGGACTGAGGTTTCAGGTAGACATCTAGCAGTGGTTTAAATTGCGGAGATATGTGAAATCGGCAAACTTTTTATTTCTGTTGCCATTTAACCCTCGTGTTGTCTTCCCATAGACCAACATTTAGTTTTCCTGGGTCAAAATTTTGAGTTAAAACCTCCTTAAGACACTTTTGTCACTTTTGCCAGAGTTCTTTGTTGATTTTTTTCTTTTGGACATTTATGTTGTTTTTGAAGCTTTCTCCGGCATTTGTTGTCACTTTTGGACGTTTTCTAACTTTTCCCAAAGTTGTCTCACTTTTTACAATGTCTTTGTCAATTATTTCTGCGTTTTTTGGGATGTTTTTGTTGTTTTCGTCTTATATTTCTGTCACTTTTTTCAGTGTTCTTAAGTCTTTTTCTCTTAAAATTCTATGAATTTAAATAAAACACAATTCAATGAAAATAGTGAACTGATCAGTTATTGTGAGTAGCATTGTATGGAAGCAGTCACATTATTGTTTCTTACAATTTGGTTGAAGGAAACCCAAATTTCGGAGTTAGAAACTTTTTGAAAAATGGGTCAAATTTAACCCCGAGGACAACAGGAGGGTTAACTGTTTAAAGGTATATAGTAAAACATAGAGTTCAGATCTGTTGTCTCTGCTGAGCTTATTTTCTCTACTGTGTTGTTTTGGTAGTGTCTTTGATGAACCAAATCTAGTGTTAGAAACAGCAACTCGGACTGACTGCTAGTTCCTTTAGTCTGTGGCCCAACAGGTGAATTAGTTTTCTAAGCCAGCGTTAGTCAAAGTGTTGATATTTGAAAACATCAAACATGCATTTGAGAAAAGTTGTTCCTCACCCACGTTTGCTCAGCACTGTTAAAAATGTTAAAATATAAAATATGTACGAGACGCTGGAGTTTTCTGCCCAGGAGTTCTTGTAAACAAACATTGTGATTAGTCTATTGTCTCCCGTGGATAACCCTAATCACGTCAGAGTGATGTCATCAGGATTGTCCCAGTTCAGATTTCTGATTAAAGGCTACAAATTTATTTTGCAATTTTTACAATTTTGGGTGAAGATTTAGAAATTAACCCGGCCGGAACCCGGCAAGATCCAATGAAAGGCACTATCATAATTTGCATTATGGGAATAGTAGGATTCTGTTTTTTTAGAGCAAATATCAACAATTCTTCTTTACTTCTATCTCTCTCAAGTCCCCTAACCCCCAACTATACTGATTCCCTGGAGTGTCCCTTTAAGGTTGAGATTAGTACCTTTTAGAGAGAATCATCTTTCTGCCTATTTCACCAAGACTAAAAAGAAAAGCCTTCAATTGAGAAAAGAAATTATAAAAATGTTGTTTTTGAGCTTTGTTGTGTGCTCATATCTAATTATATGTTGTACAATTTAAAATAATTAACAATTGTTATGAACAATGTAAATGTACTTTATTTGCCAATATTATAAGGATATATCAATAACAGTTCTGTCCCATCCAGGTATTTGATGCTACCAACACCACCAGGGAGAGGAGGGAAATCATTTTGAATTATGCAAATGAGAGAGGCTACAAAGTGAGTACAAATGTAGAAGACATTTTACAAATATGCTTATACGCCTTCTTGCAGAGAGTCAGATGATCAGATTGATATTACACATCATATGCGTCTGTTCAGTGTGAAGCTAGAGCAAGCAGGCTGTTTGGATGATAAAGAATATGCATCACATTCATTTAATCAATCCAACTCATGATGACTTCTTGTATGCAGGTGTTCTTTGTGGAATCAATCTGTGATGACCCAGAAATCATTGCAGAGAATATTAAGGTCAGTTAAGAGATGTTTTTTTGTGTGTTGTGTAAGTGTTTGCAGAGGCGGTAGGGACGTAGTGTTCAGTTAAATTCCCAAACTCTCTTTCCTTTACAGCAAGTAAAATTTGGGAGTCCTGATTACGTGGGTCGTGACATAGATGAGGCCATGGAGGACTTTACCCAGCGCATTGACTGTTACAGGGCCAGCTACATGCCTATAGACGATGAGAAGGACAGGTACTGACCCATAATGCTTTTCTTTCTGTGAGATCAAAAGGGAAAGTGGGTGGTGGACAGCATAGTCTCACGTAACAATTTCCATCAAATTTCCATCATGGTTTGTTTTCCCCCGAATGCTGATTCTGAACAGGAGGCTCTCCTACATCAAGATCTTTGACGTGGGCAGTAGATACCTGGTGAACCGGGTGCTGGACCACATTCAAAGCAGGATAGTCTACTACCTGATGAACATCCACGTCACACCGAGATCCATCTACCTGAGCCGCCATGGAGAGAGTGAACTCAACCTGCTAGGTCGCATCGGGGGAGACTCGGGCCTCTCCCCTCGAGGACAGAAGGTAAGGAGATTACACCGTACCAGTGGAGGAAGTATTGTTGGTGGCTGTTCCCTCAGTCTGGCATAGCCAGACCCTCCTCCACATCGCTGCGGAGGAGGGTCTGGCTGGTCCACACAGCCTGTTGGGATGGGGGAAAAATGTGCTCTGGTTTATTTGCCTTTCTTTCTCTAAACCAATCATAATCGTCTTGAACATGTGCTTGTTCAAAAGTGGTTTTAGTTGTGCAACAGAAAACACAAAACTCTCTCTGTATTTCTCAGTAACTTGTGTGAAAATAATTACCTCTTCTGAAGAGTCCATTATGTTTTTCTCCATGTGGGGGTGGTGTACAATCACTAAAGGCTTGTATCATGTTGTTGTCATTACGTAGTATTCCTCATGGGGGAGACAGAAACTACACACTATAGCTTTAAAACAGTTTTAAAGCAGTCAAAGATTCATTTTAAAATGTTAACAACTTTGCGCTTGCTTGTTTCCAGTATGCCAGTGCGTTGGCGGCCTTCATCCGTGGTCAGAACATCAGAGAGCTGAAGGTGTGGACGAGCCACATGAAGAGGACCATCCAGACTGCAGAGGCTCTGGGAGTCCAGTATGAACAGTGGAAGGCCCTCAACGAGATAGACGCCGTGAGTTTATTCCCTACTCGGAGTGCCTTTCTCAGTAGCTTTTTATCTAGTATGGTGATGTTCACGTTCCTTTTTCTCACTAAGGGTGTATGTGAGGAGCTAACCTACGAGGAGATTCAGCAGAATTTACCAGAAGAGTTTGCACTGAGAGACCAGGACAAGTATCGCTATCGTTACCCTAAGGGTGAGGTGAGTGCTTCCCTGAAGATACTGTGGCTTTTTAAACTTTTATTTAACCATTGTACCAGTATCACTGGGAGTTGTTTTTAGTAACCCACATGTTGTCTGTGTTGGCCAGTGAGCACGGGTTGGTTTAAAGTAGGGCTGTCAGTTAAATGCGTTATTAACGGTGATAACGCAAAGCCATTTTTACATTTTATCAATTTTTTTATCGCGAGATTAACGTTCATTTTGGCCTAGCAAACTTTGTAGTTTTTCCCACACGCTTTTGCAACAACTAGTAACATTAAAAAAACTACGCCACGCACACAAAGAGTAGTAACATTACGTTTTGAGTGGATGGCGAGCGCGAGACGCCAAAATGGACGCCGATAAGATCCTAGATGGAAGGTTTCCTTTTTAAAAGTTGCCAAATGTTTCATTGACGAGACCAAAATGATCTATGGGTTCTGTTGTTATGAACTGAGCTATCATTGCAATATTTAATACTCAATCACTTAATCTCATTACTGTGCTATACTTAATACTCAGAACTTTTGATACACCAAACTATATTTTTCAATAATGTGTATACTAAACTATTTTATATATGTATATAGATGCTCTCAGAAGTACCTATACTTTATATTGTTATATTTTGTGACACTGTAAAGGGGTTGCTTCAATCTCGTTGCACAAGTACTGCACTGTGAAATGACAATAAAGGCCTTCTATTCTAGTCTAATTGTTTGAAAGAACTAGTTGAAAGTAATAGTGCAACATTTTGGGGCAGGAAAAACTATTAGCATTCTTGCAGACTGTTAGACGAGACGATCGATACCACTCTGATATCTCTCTGTTAAATATAAAGCTTCAGTGCGGAGACAGGTATCTTGTGCATTCACACAGCCTGCGTCAGCCGTCAGAAGGTGCAGCGAAAACACGGGTCTGCCCGTTCATTTTGAACTGGGGTACTGTGGCTGGGAGTGCAGTATGGGGGGCTGAAAAAAACCAAGACTGATTCTACTTTTTGTAGAAACACAACCTCACACACTGCGGTGGCTAGTCGTGTAACCAGAGATCAGACTTGGCAGTACGTTTGGAGGCGGTGTGAGATGGGTTACAGGAAATGGGAAACATCACTGTCTCTATTGCTGCCACAAGAAAGTTTTAAAACACTATGAGGGTAAGGCATGAAACACAAGCACAGAACTGCCCCAGAGTTTGTGAAACAACAGCTGACTGTTTCCTGCAACAAGCACCAGCACAAATCCCAGTCCCTCCCTCCCATAGAAGTAAAATGGATCCTCCTCTCCCCTCTCTTTGTTCGTAAAATTAGGTTGCCTTTAGGTGCGGTCGGAAATGTCGAGATTATATGATCCGACGGAAAAAAGAAATTGTAAAACATATTCTACTTGGGCTACTTTAAGAGGGGGTTAAAGAACACAAAAGAAGGTCATACAAATAGGCCCTTTCAGTGACACACTTAACTCAGTTAAAAAGGCAAAAGTATAAGGGCTCCTGCACGCTGCCTGCAGAGCGGGAGCATGTCAGTGTGTCCGTTTTTATTTCGGCTCCCATATTAACATATTAACAGGTTAGAGCTTGCAACCGCACGTCTCAGCCGCTTGCATGCTAGAAATAGGGCCGACGCCTATTTTTCACGCGGCACGCAAGCGTGTTGGAGCGGGTCCAGGCAAAATAAAACACGAAAGACGTTTATATGTCATTTTAACACATATACTTAATTTAATAAATGTCATTTTGATGTTTGAAAGTCTCTAGGATTTGACATAAATGCAGATATAAATGCAATTTAAAAAAAAAAATATTTCTCAAATATTGCACCTGTTAATTCAATACAGAACAAAATATTCTGTAGCCTATTTTTCCATCAATACTGCCAAAGTTATCAAATCAGTTATCATTGTCAATTTATCAGTAAATCAGTATATATTTATGTTTAACATGAAGTACAGTATACTACTGCTGCTGGAGCGCAGCAAATTTCCACAACTCTCTCCCCATGTGTGATTTTATCAATGTGAAACATGTGAACAGACGAGGCTAGCCGCATCCCGCATCAGACATGTTTCTGGTGTACAAAGACAACGCCACACCGCCAACACGCAACTGACACGCAACAGAAACATCACGCCACGCAGGCCGAGTGCAGGACGCCTAAGAATCAAAATACACTTAAAATACCAAAAATAACAGTTCTCATCATGATGCAAAATGGCCCATTTGAGAATATTATTTCATTGGATTGTAATTATGAATGCACTGGGACATCATAAACTAATTTGATTTTGCAGCTGTTAAAGATGGAGTTAATTTTAATTGATGTGTAAAATACTGCTGAGTAACGTGATCTATAATAGAACATCATAATTAGTTATGTTGATGACGTGTATAAATAATCTCAGTCTGTTATCATTAATTAAAGTTAAATGTAGTGGAGTAAAAAGTGCAGCGTATGCCTCTGAAAGTATAAAGTGGCATAAAATAGAAATACTCAAGTAAAGTACAAGTTCCTCACAGTTGTACTTCATACAGTACTTGAGTGTATTTGGATATCTTCCACCTCCAAATGAAATAAAATAAATTAGGTAATGTGGAGGTAAAGTGCCCCATGGTGGATTTGTTATTTTAGAGCCAGGCTAGCTGTCTCCAGTCTTTAATTGTCACATAAGGAAACATGTTGCCCTGTACAATCAAATTCTTACTGTGTAAAATCTACAATATACTGTATACTGCAAATATACAGAACAAAACATGTTTAAAACAGTGCCAGTTATGCGTGTGCAAACTGGAAAAACACTTGAGTACAGTTTTGAGGAGGACCATGAGTATAAACTCCTATCTGCTGTTAAGGAGTCGAAAATGAAGCGCTCCTTAGTCTGGAGGTCCTGCATTTAACACTTCTGTACCTCCGGCCTGTGGGTAGAAGTATGAAGAGTCCGTGCTCGGGATGGGTGGGGTCCTTAAAGATGGAGATGACTCTCCTGCTGTAGAATTTATGCCAACCGTCTTCATATTTAACAGATACGTATGCCTAGTTCAGGGGGCACTTTTCCCACTCAATGTGAGACATATTCTCAGAGAATCTGAATAGAAAAAGTCTTGGAATTGTACAGTACACATGTCTGTGTCAAGATTGAATGTGTGTGTTTGAATAATGTGAATATGAACTCTTGAATCATTTTGTTTCTTGTCCAGTCCTATGAGGACCTTGTCCACCGTCTAGAGCCGGTCATCATGGAGCTGGAGAGGCAGGAAAACGTTCTGGTCATCTGCCACCAAGCTGTGTTTCGCTGCCTGCTGGCCTACTTCCTGGACAAACCTGCAGGTACACACACCCAGGAATGGACACATTAAACCAGTATGTGATGATGTTTCAAAACCCCAAACACTCTTAATACTGTCAACTCTTACACCCCCTCAATAGTTTATTAAATTACACAATAAAAGTAGGCACTTTAATAATAGATTTCATATTCTAGCGCTGTTTATTGTTATGCACCAAATCATCACCAAGTTAAATTCCTTATATGTGTACTTGGCAATAAACTGTTCCTGATTCTGAATAACCTTATTTCTTCCCCCCTGTGAAGATGAGCTGCCTTATCTCAGATGCCCCCTCCACACAGTGCTCAAACTCACACCAATAGCTTATGGTAGGTGGTACAAGCTTGAGCGTGAGACATATTTATATCTCTGTAAAGCTCTCTCTGACAGTCTGCCTCTCTCCTCAATTTCAGGCTGTGAAGTTGAGTCATTTTACCTCAATATTGAAGCAGTCAACACACACCGAGAGAGGCCTGTGGTGAGTTTCCACAAGCACACATTGGTCTTAATAGACACTAGGCTTTGCCAACTATTCTGTGGTAGATGCGTCTGATGGCTGTCAGTAATGTTAAGTAATGTGTATGAATTGAGGAATATGTGTTGGCGGAGGAATGAGCAAATATATAGCTGAACTGATATTTTTTTCCTTTTGGTTTCCATATTAGGATAATTAGAAGCAAAAAATAAAAGTGAATACTACGCCTTCTCTGGTTTTAAAACCACTGGTATGTAGCTTTGGTAAAAATAAATTAAAAAAAGTCAAAATCTTACTCTTACTAATTGAAGTTGAGTGCATAAGCAATACGTTGCATCAATTCCACACTTTGATGTTTGCTGCCTCACTTGGTCTGGTATGACAAGTAGTTCATGGTGGCTAGTGTACGGTGAAGGGACTGTACTGGAACAGTTGATGAAATAATGAGTGGTCTGATATATACAGTATGGACAGTGTGATATGATATACATTATTAACACTAGAACATGTGCAGAGGGACAGTGAAAATATTGTGCAGATATACAGAATGAACTGCTGGAGGTGTGAAATGAATACACTACAGATTAGATAAATACAGGGTAGGCAGTAGAATAAATGTGAACACACAATGACTGCAAGTTAGACTTCAATAGGAAGCAAATTTTTCTTTGATTCTAGAACTGTTTGCCCAGATTTATTTTCTAATTGGCTTTTCTGCATTTTCTTTCTGTAATGCATTATGGGAGAATGGTGTAAACTTGACTTAGCATGGTGTCTGGTTTGAGTATACTTAATCCTGTCACCTTTCCAGTGTGCACACATTATCTAGTAAAGAACTGCTTAGAATAAATATGAAGTATGGATTTGAGACATGCCAATAGTCTTTGCTGTCGTTGCAGAATGTCAACGTCAACAGAAAACCTGAGGACGCTCTGCAGACTGTTCCTGACCACATATAAATGCTGGCCGTATGAGGGAAGGATTACAACCATGTACACCGGGATGTGTTGCTATTTGTTAGCTTCACTAAATGTTAGAGACGCACTCCAGTTAAAGGTTGATGGTGTGAAAGCAGGAAGACGAAGGGGCTTCGAGACAGGGGAAGACTAGATGGTAGGAATGGGACGAGGTTATGGAAACATCACTCCAGAAGCACATGGACTCCTGCTGCACAGGACGGGACATGGCTCATACAGGTGCTTTTGTTTGCCACATGACTGGGAAATGTTGTCTTATCTGACTACAGTTTAAAAGCTTAAAAATGATACAGAGAGAAAAAAGAATGCATAATATTCAGGGAACCTGCAGGGTCTTAAAAGTTTAAACAACATCTTGGCATTCAATTTCATCCAATGTGGCATTTAAAATGTCTTAAAAAGTCTTAAATGTAACGTGAAGATCTCTGGGGCTAGCCTGACATTGTTTTGAGGCTAAGAGGAAATGATTTAAAGAAAAAACAGAAAAGATTATGTAGGGAGGTTGTTACAGTGTAATTGTGGCCCAGATAATGTGTTGTTGCTAATCTAATTATAAAGGTGCGAATCAGCACCATGGACAGCACCCAAACAAAGAAAACATGTTGTTGATGTTGACTGTAACGTATGAAATGTAGATAAGATGCCAAACTTTAGCTGGGTTTGAATAAAATAATGTAAAAAAAGGAAAAAGAGTCACCTCCAACAGTGTTTCTCAGTAAAGAGATCCACTTCTCAAGTCCTGTTTGTGTTGGCTGCCTTGGAGCTTTCTTATGTCTCTCCCACAGGGAAGTTAAACTGAACAAAGTACCACAGCGGACCAATGTTCTGTTCCATTCCCTTTGGGTAAGAGCTCTCAGGGGAAATGAAAATGCGCATTTGGGAGTAATTTAGGGAATGAAAACATTTTTTAGGAGCACTCCTACAGAGAGGGGGAAGGTAGTTTTGGTAGCAGGGTATTTTCCCCAAATAGCCGAGCAGGGGTTAATAATCCCTCATTTCTCTCGTTCACCTCTGTGGCAGCAGTCTGCGAAATTTCCAGTATGCAAGCATACAAGCTGGGTGCTGCTTTCTTTACAGCCAGTGGGACTCACACAACTTCCTGACTCAACTTCTTGCTTTTTAAACTTTTTTTCCCCCCACCACACCAGGCGGATGTTTTACTCGTATCATAACTTCTTTCATAATCACTGCGGTGGAAGTAAGGTGAGGGAGGGGAAAGCCTGCCCCTTGCAGAAAAGAACTTGCGTAAAATGTGAGGCATGTGCACAACTGCTGAGAACCTGGGAGCACCTCATCTGGGAGCCTAAAAGCTGAATTATCATGGACATGATGAGCCTACAGATCCAGTGCATTCTCCTGTTCCTCACTTTGTTTGTGCAAGAGGGACTAACAAGGGATTATGAAGCCAACCTGGGAGCAAATGTTCTTTTACAGGTATATTTTTCTTTATTTACCTTTTTTTCAATTTTGTGTCAAAAATCAATGATGGCTACAATTTGTGCTACTTAAAGTATTACTACTTAAACAAACCCTTCTGTTAAAGCAGGCGGAATCAAGGCTGGAAGACAGTGTAACAATAACACAGAACTGTATTGTGTCTGTAAATAATATCTGTACCCTAATCGCAAATATTTGGTTAGACTTTTGCAGAATTCAAACTATTGGTAACACTGCAAAATGCTGTTAGTGACCATACCCAGAATTTAAGAGTAGTATATGTTTTCCAAAGGGAGATTTTGCAACCAATACTCACTGAGCCAGAACATAAAATATGGTCCTATTTAAAAAAAAAAAAAAATGATGATATATATGATGATTTATGTTTCCCTCCAAAGGTTTTCCACTCTTGAACATATTTGTTTTGTAGATTCCCAGCAATGACCAGGATATGTGGTAATGTATTGACACAGCAATGACTTGTGTGCAAAATAACCATTTGAGAGCAAAGCGTGCAACCCTCACTGGCCCTGTGTACAGTGAAAGCATTTATGTCCAGTTCCACTTCCCTTCCATTCATGAATGGCTTAGATTCAGACTATCTCAACACAAAATCTCGACCCAACCCTCACATAGGCAGACTGTGGAGATTTCTTCAAAAAGGAGGTGTTTTAAACAAACGATGGTACTAATACAATGTATTATGCATCACATCACCAAAGTGTGCCTTAAAACCATTTTTAGTTTTTTTACTTGAGGGACTTGCTTGTCTTGTTTCTTTTCCAGAGAGTAAGACGTCAAAGCAAACCAACAAAAGCAGTGGTAAGTTCATTCAATTACTGTCATTAAATGTCAAATATGAATCAGACTGTTGGTGTAAGATCGGAGCTCCTCATGAAACAAAATATGAGACTCAATTTCTTGGTCACTGATAAACGTTTTATTATATCTACAAATGTGAAAGAGAGAGAGAAAACTAAGCTCTGCTACACACATTTCTTTCTTTCTTTTCTCTAATCATTGATTTTTGATCTGACACAATGAGGACAAACTAGACCAGCTGGCATTAACAAATTGTATTTTAAAAACTGCAACTGTAAAACTACTTGAGGTGAGAAAGTAACTACAGCAGTGGGTAAAAAGTACAATATAATTCCGTGTGAAATGTAGGGTAATGGACTATAAAATGAAAACACTTATGTATATTTTAAGATGCCTGTACTTAGTCAAATACAGGCAACTTAAAATTGTGCTGTACAGTACTTAAGTACAATGAGTTCCTTTCCACCAGTGATAGCCTACAAAGTGAGTTGCAGACCAAGCTTCCATGGTGTCATCAGTAGCTCCCGTGTGGTTTCCCCTCACTTTGCTTCAGTGTTAACTGTGAAGCAATTCCCTGAAAACGCACAGTAATACAGTCTGTACAGCACAGACCACAGCCTTCCTAAATAGCAGTGAGCTAGGAGGGCTGATGTGGCTCTCTTCCTGCAGCCTGCCGCCTAGCCGGCCATGTCCTGCAGCTATGTGGCCAGCACTGACCAGATTGGCTAACGCCAGTAAACATGAGGAGGACAGTGACAGCATGCAGGAAACTGCTTGGTGGTGTTTGGCTGACCCGTCGTAGCGAAGCACGGCGGACCTTGGTATGGGACAAAACAAAGAAAAAGATGTGTGTGAGATTTGTTTTCCCTACACATCAGGGAAGGACGGGGGGGGGGGGGGGGGGGTAGGTAAGCATTCACGGTTGTCGGTTATACTCAGATCTGATTGGTGCTCTCCCAGCATTGTGTCAATGTGCCATGAAGTTAAGATCTGTGGGGATGACTTAAATATTTAAAAAGTGGCAAAACTACTTTATCAGCCAGTAATAATAAGTTATAAGTTCTAATAAGACTAATATTCAAAAACTGTACTTATGTACAAGTTCAAATGGCAGTAGCTCAGTCTGTAGGGAGTGGGTTGGGAACCAGAGGGTCGCTGGTTCAAGTCCACATACAAAACCTGGTAGGTAGTAGTTGGACTTCCGTGTTCTTAAACAAGGCACCAATCGACAAACTGCTCAGACGCCTTTCCATGGGCAGCCCCCCCCCCCCCCCCCCCCAACTGTAATTCAAGCCTATGTGTAAAAACAGAGTGAAAACATTGTAATTTCCCCTTGCGGGATTGCGCATAAAGTATACATTATTATTATTTGATTACTTAGACATTATGCAACTAACTACCTTCTACTTTCCTGGGGGATTCACGGCAGCCTTATGATGCCAGAGGCTCATCACACATCAGCTCGCTAGAGAGGGAGGGGAACATGTTTTTTAGTGGTGGGGGGAACCAGAGCACCTGGATAAAACCCACACAGACGACCAGGGTTCGAACCCGGTTCGTTCTTGCCGTGAGGCCATGGGTTCAAACCCGGTTCCTTGTTGCTGTGAGGCCTTGGTGCCAACCACTGGGCCACTGTCCTGTCTTGCAATGCCTCTTCAGCTCCAGTGCTTTCTGCTCCAGCCTCTGTAGGGATTTTTGCATGTGTTTGTGATGTCACTAGCTGAAGGTGACAGACTACCATGTGAGGTGTTCCGTGGTGTCCCGCTATGCCGTTACCAGAGTCCAGAGTTCAGTCTGGAACCAGCTGCCCATCACCAAGGAGGCCGCCTTTGAGGTGGACCTGCCCTCCTCTGCTTTCATCTCTAACTTCACCATGTAAGTCTTTCTCTTCCACAGTAGACAGCACTTCTTCTTATATTTGTTTCTAAGTGTATTATTTGAATCAGAAATAAGGGTTTCTTTCAACCGAAATGCCCAAAAATCACATGGATGCATTGATGTACGTTGTTTGGAACCCATACAACGATCTTTACAGGTAAATTAATTATAACTTTCATTGAATTTTGTGTTGTTGTTTTTTTAATTTAATAGCAGTTCTAAACAGTATATCCTCCCTAACCTTTGACAAATATCAGACTGTGATTTTCCACTCAACATCCTCTGATCTTAACTATTGGTAAAAATAATTCATAAGTTCGGCTTTTTTTTTTTTACTAAAAAAAAATAGGTATAATGCCATATAAACTAGGTTTATGAATAAAAAAGCTTTGAAAAAAGTGTCAAAAGCATTGAATTATTTCAATGTACGTTGGAAATAACACCAAAAAAGTAATTTTTCAAATTTGGAAATGACGAGCGGGATGAGCGTGACTAGAGTCTCTCAAAATCTGACGAAAGTCTTTTAAACTGACCTTTGTCAATCTAAAAATGAAGACAGATTCAGCAGCTCCACGGCCTCGCGTAAAATGTATTCAGAAAACACACACTTTTGGTGAACTATTTTAGTGAAATATGAGGTTGTATTCCGAACGAGCCGCGTGACGCGTTCATCCAATCAGCTGCTGGTGGCAGTTGGCATCACTTTGGTGCGTTCCGAGGATTTTTTTTCGCGGTCAGTCCGACGGCCTTTTCTACCGACCATCAGCCGTCAGGTTGGTGTGTCAGGGCCATAAAACAGAGACATTTTGGAAACTCGGCCTCCTCCGTTTTGGTTTGAAAACTTGAACGTTGCTTTGTTGTCTGGATGGCCACTAACAGGGTCAGTCGTATTGGTTAGATAGGATTACATACCTTTCAGTAACCGTTCCACCTCGCTGTCACTCCAACCTAATAAATCCCTGATCTTACTTTTCACCATTGGTGTTCTTTCTCCAAAGTATTTTCTGTGTTTTCCACTTATACATTTATGATTTTAAACCGCAGATTAATGTCAGACAATCTGCTTCCTGTTTACACCAGCACGCACATGCCCAGTGTATGCGAATGGTCATGTGATATGTGCAGTCCGACGTATTAATATTGATGGAGATTAGTTCTGCTACTGGAGCTAAAACTCTTGTGTGGACTGAGATCCTTTTTTTTTTTTTTTAAAGCCGCATCAAAATGAAAACCTAGTGCTATAGATATAGCCTTAGTGTCTGTCCTTTCATTTCCTGTACTTCTAATCTAAAACATCGCCTTGAAAGCCAGGAAATGCTAAAATCACCATTACATTTACTGTTTTTTGGAAGACAACTTCTCACAACAAATGGGGACTTGATCCAAACGCAAAAGTAGAGTCAAAAGTATTAAAGTTGACAAGGAAAATAAGTCCCTGCTATAAGGGGGGAGATGCAATAAATAAAACTAATGTTCTCGGTAATGGGGAGAATCCAAAAATAAAACTTCAGAGGAATTATGTAAGGGACTGGAATTCCGGTCCGGAGGAGAGATGCATAATTTGATTAGCGAGAAGGTTTGCTGACCGCCCTTCTTCAAAAATGCTAAATATAAACAAAACAAAAGTCAACATTGCAGGCCAAACCCCAAACGTGGAGCTGGGTTTGGGAGCGGAAGCCGGTCAGGAGGAGGGGGAACCTCGGGGCACATGAATGCCAGGCTTTGTAAATGGAAGTCAGAAAGTGAATAGAGAAAATGACAGGAGTTTGCCCAGTCCCCCTTTTCTCCCCCGCACAGTTTACTGAGGCAGCCTGCCAGTTTAGATACGCTACACACAGACACACACACGCCAGAATGTACTGTATGTATGCGTGCCTACCTGGAGGTGGATGTAGACTTAGATTATATTAAGTATGTGTGAGTCTGGAGCTTGTACAATTTTTTTTTTTTTTACAACCATAGTCCTTGACTTCTGTCTTTCACAGACACACACATTCTCACTCTCAGAACCCATACAGCCATCTGCACATCACCATATATCCCAGAGGAGAAAAAATAGCTGTGGCAAATGTGTTACGTTAGGTCTTTGGCATTTCTGTGTCTGGAACTAAGAACTCTGTGTTCTATGTGTAAGTAACTGATGTACCGCCGTTCCTTCACCCCCCACCCCCTCAGCCAGTCGGCCTGCAGCCACACATATAAATACAAGCGGCTCCATTTTCCACTCTTGCCATTCTGCTCTGTTTCTCAAACAAGAACCGCTTCAAGTCTGTGGGTTTATTTTAGTAAGCCCTTGATGTTTTCTTCTCTTTGGATATATTTGTTCAAAGGGCTTGACCTTAATTTAGCACCTTGTGACGTGCCATCAGCGGTCACCGAAGTCTAGGAAGTGCACTGTGTGAATTGGATCCCACTTTGGAGCGGTGGTTTGGGTTGGGATTTTGTCGGGTGTAGCACGCAGAGGCACTCCCTCGGAGCGTCATCAGCCTGCCAGATCTCTCTTCATTAAGGCTGTTTTCAGAGGGAAATTACTCTTTTCCACTCCTCGCCCTGTTTACGACTACCCCCCACCCTCTTTCCCATGGTAGGAACTGCATTCGCAAACAAGCATGATGCGTGTTTGTGAAGCCGCTTTGTGATCACTCTGGAAATACATGGCGCAAAATAAAATCAATCAATGCAGGCCAGGCGTGTTTGTGACTGAAATATAATCTGGCCACTGTGAGTCACACAGAGAGCTGTTTCTTCTTCCTCTTTCCTCTTTCCCATCAGCACCTCCAACGGCAAGGTGTATGTGGCCCAGGTGAAGGAACGAGCTGCTGCCAGGAAGATTTACGATGCCGCTAAGAAGCAAGGAAAGACCGCCGGACTTGTTGCTACCAAGTCAGTCCCAAATCCGTTCTTATTTCTTTAGCTTCCACAAAATAACAGTTTGGAATGTGAATTAGAGCAGAGAAATATACAGTGTCGATATATAAGGCTAGATACCGTCTTACATTTTGGATATTGCAATATGACGAGTTGTTGAATGAAGTACTCTTTTTCTGGTTTTAAAGGCTGCTTTACAGTAAAGTGATGTCATTTTCTGAACTTACCAGACTGTTCTAGCTGTTATTTTACCCACTCAGTCATTATATCCACATAATTAAAGATTATTTTCCAAAAATATTTTGTAGTAGCACCAAAAGTAGCAACCCTACTATATTAATATTGATGTATCTGGTCAAAATGATATTCTATACTTGATTTTCTCTGTATCGCCCAGCTCTAATGTGAACACAGTTTTTTTATTTGAGGAGATTGACATCCAATCCAGTACTTTGAGTTTTCCTTCCTTTTTACTGTGCGGCGTTCAAGAGAGAGGGAGATTGAGAAGTTCCGTGTGGCGGTGAGCGTGCCGTCTGGAGCTCGGATGTCCTTCTCCCTGAGCTACGAGGAGCTGCTGCCTCGCCGGCTCGGCCGCTACGAGCTCAGTCTGGGTCTGAGGCCGGGACAGCCTGTCCAGAACCTCACCTTAGACGTCAGTATAATGGAGCGGACCGGCATCAGCTTCATCAAAGCCTTTCCTCTTAAGACGAGCCGACTGCTCTCCAACACTGCTCAAGGTCAATTACACATTGATATACTGTATATTTTTAAGATGGTTCATTAGGATGATCAACTTTCAAAGAAAAAATCTTAAAATACTTCTACACTGTTGTAAAGTACAGGTACAGCGACCATCAGGTACCACTCTCACATTTGTACGGTAAATATTAGTGGGCATATATCGATCTGCATCGACATACCAGTTTAATCCCCAATAATCCAGTATTATGAATACAAAGTTAAAATATTGATGCATACAGTATCGTCATCTTTAGGATGCCCTTATGTTTTGAAAGTCCCACTTTATATTTATTCTTTTCATAAAAAAGTGTATGTTTTTTTATTTAATTGTCAAATCATATTTTGGTTGCTTTTTGTAAATGATTGTGGGGTTATGTATCGTCTGGTATCAGTTGCAGGGCCCTAAAATCCTATTGTTGCAGACCTTGATATCAGTAAATAGTGTATCAAGATCATAGCGTCCAACGATTTGATATAAAAATGTATTGTGATAAAAAGTGTGATTTACACCCCTAGTAAATATAAATATTTCACTAATTTAGGCCGCATATACCTTGCCTTGGGTTTTCTTTGTGTTGGCATTTTAAACTCAAGTGGATTTCTGAGGACTCTGGTTACCTGCTCCTCAGATCTCTGCAGGGTAAATCCAGACAGCTAGCTAGACTATCTGTCCAATCTGAGGACTATGGTTGGTTAACTGCTCCTCAGATCTCTGCAGGGTAAATCCAGACAGCTAGCTAGACTCTTTTGAAGAGGCGCCGTTGCTGTGTACGATAGTGATTGGTTTAAAGAAACGCCAATAAACCAGAGCACCTTTCTAAAGGGCCGGACTAGTCTTTTTGCTCAGCTGAGCTAACTGGCTGTAGCTTCAGATTTACCTTCTAGACTTGCAAGTGGCATCCATCCTCTAATCTAAAGCAAATAAGACTATTTTCCAAAAGGGAAATGTTATATAGAGGATTGCTACATTGGTTTAACCCTGTCCTATGTTCCTACAGGTGACGCAGAGCCTCCTCCCTCCACTCATGTGGAGCAGAGCGCTTGCTGTGCTCGGGTTCGCTACAGTCCTACTCCACAGCAGCAGAACAGCATCTCCTCTAAAGGTCTAAACGCAGACTTCATCATCCAGTATGATGTGGATCTTAAAGACCTCATGGGTGAAGTCCAGGTCAGCAGCATTGGATTTTGACTTCTGGCCTGTCAAGTACACAAGTGTGATTGTTTGTCACAATACAAAGATACCAAAGGTTGTCTTTTTTTTCTCTCTCTCAGGTGTATGACGGCTACTTTGTGCATTACTTTGCACCCAGAGGACTTCCTGTGGTTCCTAAGGATGTCATATTTGTCATTGATGTCAGTGGCTCAATGATAGGCACTAAGATGAAACAGGTAAAGTGGACTTGGGGACATGGATGGAACAACATTCAGGGCACAGCCCAAATCTGGGGGGGGGGGGGTTCCAGTGGCATGCTCCGTTTACAGCAGCAGCTGTATGCACTATTTTTCAAGCCATTTAATAATAATATGTTAACAAATGCGAGCGTCATATGGGAAAAACATGATAGTTGCCAAGGAATCATCTTGTACTGTAACTTATTGTTTTTTTAACTGTCTTCATCATTCTGAAACAAGAACACAACAAATGTTGAGTCCTGCTGTTCACACATGACACCTTAAAAGGGGTAAAACTTGCAAGACACTCTAAGGATTAACAAACAATAAATAAATATAAGTTAAGAGAATAAATAGTCATCTCATTATTGCTGCACGGTCCTTATTCTGCAAAGAGAAGGTGGTATTTCTGTCAATAATCGTAAACATTTCTGTTAGTAGACCAAGCAGGCCATGGGCACCATTCTCGGGGACCTGAGAGAGGGAGACCACTTCAATATCATCACCTTCTCAGACCGAGTTCACACCTGGAAGAAAGGACGCACAGTCCGGGCGACTCGGCAGAATGTACGAGACGCCAAAGACTTTGTGAAGAGGATTATTGCAGAAGGCTGTGAGTTGAAATGTGATTTTGTTTGATAGGGATACACAACTCCTGACTCATTGGGATTTAAAGATACTATGTTCTCACAATTCTTTTACAGCATAAGCTGCAGACAATTAATTGGTATTAGTAATAGGAATTGTGCAAAACTACATATGTGCCTTCTTATCAAAAGTGCAACTGAGATTGGGTTATGTTAAACAGCAAAGGAACAAATTATAGATTTTTTTAAAACAAATCCCACATCAAAATAACTAAATAAGTAAATAAATCTCTAAACCAAGAACACATAGTGATGTCTGAAGTCAGATGTAAAATCAAAAGTAGATTATGTCCTACCTAGGCTGTTTAAAAAAATGGCATTGCGATTCATAAAAAAAAAATATATGTATATATCAACCGGTTGTAACCTTAACGCATTTACATGGACTTCTAACCGACTCAGCATGCATTGTTACATCCCCAGTGTTGGAGCTGTGGCATTGTAGCCAAAAATGTACAATTTTTGTTTTTTTAATACTTTATTTAAAAAAATTTCACAACAGTCACACAATAAACTAGAAGATACAGCAATATAAAAAAAGCAAACTGACTAAAAAACAAACTAAGAACACACACACTCAGAGTGCAAGATCAAGGCATGCTCAGATTAAGGGCGTAGCAACACACAAATCAGACATTAAGGTCTCATCAAGCAATATCAAAAATGGTGTCCACAAATTCAAAAAGGTTTTTTTTTTTTTTAATATTTTTTTGTGAATACCTTTTTGTTAAAGAGAGAACTTTTTTTGTTTCATCCTAACCACAGAAAGCATTTTTAGTCTGTGTTTCTTAGTGTGATATGGATCCCTCTGGGTCTGAAATAAAGAATAAAGGTAATAGCCAGATTACGATCCGGCTGGATATTTGTCTGGCCTTGATTTGAAAGACGTTTGAATATGTCAATCCAGAAATGACTTAATACTAGACAGTGCCAGAATAAGTTTGACTGTGATCCCTCTGAAATCACACATCTGTCACACAGGGGAAACTGATTCAAAAATCTTTTAAATTTGGTTTTGGAGTAATGCAGTCTGTGCAAGACTTTAAATTGAATTAATCTGTATCTAGAGCTAATGGAGCAGGGTTAACCCAGCTCTGTGTGACAATCCTTCCTCCAATAGTTTATCTAAAGTTATATATCATTTTCAACTTCCTTATGTCTGGTTTGTTCCTTTAACACGGATTGTCCCACTCTTCTGTATCAGGGACAAATATCAATGCAGCTCTGCTTTCAGCTGCCCAGCTGGTCAACCCTCCATCCTCTGCCTATTCCAGCCACCACTCGTCCCACCGTGTCCCTCTGGTCATTTTCCTTACGGATGGGGAGGCGACCATCGGAGTGACGGCTGGTGACACCATCCTTAACAACGCCAAGAAAGCTCTGGGCTCCTCCTCTCTGTTTGGCCTGGCCTTTGGCGACGACGCCGACTTCCTCCTCCTGAAACGCCTGGCTCTGGATAACCGCGGCGTGGCTCGGATGGTGTACGAGGACGCAGACGCAGACTTGCAGCTGAAGGGCTTCTACGACGAAGTAGCCAGCCCTTTGCTATCAGACATCCAGCTGTCGTACCTGGAAGACCAGGCGTTTGACATCACCCGCTCCCTGTTCCCCAACTACTTCCAAGGCTCAGAGTTGGTGGTGGCTGGGAGAGTCAAACCAGGGGTCAAGGATTTTAAGGTATCAATGTCCGCCACTGATTCAAAGCAACACGTCAAGTTGGAGAACGATGTGTTGATTTCCAATGCAAAGGGGAACGGCAGTGAAGATTCACTCGACTGCTCAGGAGACTTCGAAGGAATCTCCAGCTTTGTGCACCGTCTCTGGGCGTATGCCACCATCAAGGAGTGCTCCTGGCCAAACTGAACACTACTGACCCTGCAACTCAAAGGCTACTGACAGACAAGGCCACCAACCTATCCCTCAAGTTTAACTTTGTAACACCAGTCACTTCTTTAGTCGTAGTTAAGCCAGATGCAGATGAAGCAGCTCAAACTCCAACCACCGCAAAACCCACCACGGCAGCAACTACAACCACGACTACTGCCGTCCCCAAAACATCTGCTGCCGGTGCTGCAAAGAAGCCCAGCACACCTTCTAACGCCAGGCCTAACAAGAGAAAACCAGACCCTCCTCAGCCACCGCCAAAGCAGAATAAAAAAATCTCATCCCCAACTTCCTCCCCATCCAAGAAAACCACGACCACTTCAAGTCCCAGCTCTGGCAAAACTGCCCCAAATCCCTTATCTGGTAAAAAGCCCAGTCCTTCTCAAAATGAATCCAAAACTGCTTCTCTCCCTCCCCCCCCTCCTCCTCTTCCTGTGGGTAAGATACCCACCTTGTGCTTAATGCTCTAAAAACAGCGCCACCCCCTGCACCTGGAAAAGTCTCCACCCCCCAGCCCAAAGCCTTGAAAACACAACAACCACTTCCTCAACAACCACCACAAAGCTAACATTCACCACCAGCACCGCACCTCCACTCAGTTCCGTCACAACTGCCCCTGCGCCCCTGCCAGGGAGACCCCTTACCCCACAGCCCACTACAGCGAGGCCAGCCCTGCCACCTGTCAAAGTGACTGTGCCCTCCACAGTGGTGGAAAACCGCAGCACATCTGCTCCAGATGTCCCTGAAATCACCACCGCCCCGCCCGAACCGTTGTCTCCGCTCACCTCTCCCCCCCCGGCACCGGCTCCGGCTGTGGAAGACAACAACACTGACCTGAGCATCGCCACCTTTGTGTCGGCCACCTTTGCTCCCATGCCTGGTGTCACAGATGGGCCGCGGCTGTGGGAAGCAGCAGGGCTTCTGGGTAGGTTACACCTAGTTTCACATCACCAGACCTATCTCAACAGTGCTGTGCACCGCACATACATTCTGGGATAGGAGACAAAAACGCTCCTAACTCTTGTGTTAACTTTCCCGTCAAAATTTTTTGTGTTGACACTTTTTATCACTGTTTTTAACTTTCTTTCTTTTTTCGCTCTTTTTTCAATGTTTGTCACTTTTTTCGATATTTTCAACACTACGTAACACTAACTTATAAACTTTAGTTTTACAGTTTTTTTATGAATTTATGGACAATAAACCTCATTTATAGGAAATTATACCTAATGTTTGAGTTAGAAAAGCAGAAATTAGGAATTATTTAAACTACAATTTTAGGAATGTAGGTTAATGTCTAATCACAGACTGGATTATGTCAACTTTTACTAAATACTATTTCAAAAACACTTTTTGTGAAATGCTGTAAAAGTGAATAAGACGCCCCAAAATTAATGGAAGTTGAGATTTGTACTTGGCAAAGAGCGTTGTATGGGATCAAATGTTATTTTTGGGAATTACAATTGGATAGTTAAAAAGAACATTGATATAGGAAAACGGGTCAATCAGGACAACATGAGGGATATACCAATCAATCGTCTTAGGTGGCGCTAAGCTCCGGACGCAGAAACATTTGCTCCCCACAAAAGTAACCAGCATACATTATTAAATGAAGTTAACTGTTCGCACTACAAAGTAACGTGAGCTGTTTGTATTAGCTGATACGTACTAGGTTAACCTCATTGGGCCCTTTGCTTTTGTCTTTGCTTTTTTTAAGACCGACGCAGTTGTAAATTTCCCGTTCAGCCCCCACGTTGTCTAAACAGCAAATGTACCTGCGCCCATGGGTGTGCTGGTCTTACAGGGAGGTGTGTTCCGGTGGATTTTTGATGTATTGCTATCTTGAGGCAGTGGGAAGTGATCGCGCCATTGACCATCAAAAACCTCTAAAGTCAACAACGCAGCATTTCATTGAGCACATTGGTAAAATGCACCTAGGCTTGTGCACAGCGCACACACTCTGCTGGTTACACACACACACAGGGACGAGCAGCAGCAAACAAACACGCGAAAAGATTAAAAATAAAATATAAATGCAAATCCCCCATCCAAAAACGTCCAAAACACACCTATGAATTAATGAAAACAATAAGTACAATCCTTTCAAACCATGCGCCCAGCGCGCAATATTACAAATCCCACTATGGCCACGCCAAGACCCGCCCTTCAATAGCTTTTTTTGGCAAGGTGACCATGAGAACGCAAGGTAACATAACCCCATTTGTGAAGGTCCTATCCCCTGACCAATCGGCTATCCTAACCTTAACAACTCAAGGTGAAATGCCAAACCCCAACCAATCGCAACCAATAATTTTGCGGCTAGCGCACGGACCCTTTTTTCCGCCGTCAAACTAGCAATGTGGATTTGGACACGCCCTAAACGCACCTGCGCCGTGGGCTTCATGCTGTGCGCTTATATCGTTCAAATAGGGCCCATGAACTCTTACCAGTGTACCGCCATGTGTACTTTGTCCACAACAATCCCGCAAATCAGTCCCAAAACATTCCAGTTAGAAAGGAAATGTTGTGAACATATTAAAGGTAAATCTTTACAACCCTTCCCCGAAAGAACCAAGCCAGGCCTGCCTTGTTGCACCATCCCAAAATCTTCAAAACTCGCCATTTTTAGCGTGTAGCTTGCTAGCTCGAAGTTTATTTTCCCTAGCAAACAGAGTTTGCCTCGCCGGATGTCAGGCAACTATCCTGGACATGTGCATTTGTTGATCCCGACTAGGTTACACTCAGTCAAGTCTATCATCAATCAAGTTACAAGTTTTTTAGACTTTTGTATATTTATACCTAACTGAATGTTCTTCATCTCTCCATCAGATGTCTCCACTTTCATTCAGAGGAAAGGTGAAGCTGAATTTTATTTTTATACAGATCACATTCTACTGAGCTTTCATTTTCATTTTAACTGAAATGTATTCAAATGTAATTATATACTCAGACATGTGTTTAATTATGATAAACCATGCTAATCAGCTACATGACAGCATTGGATCTGAATATAAATCTATCTTGTGTTCTATCTCCTCTAGATATCGATCTTGTAAAAGGTGAGTGCATCCCTATTAATGCTTCTTATCCTGTTGTTCTCTGTAAAATCTACATTTATTCGTGTCCTAAACTTCTGTTCTCATTGCTTGCCTCCATTTCCCAGACTACGATGCGACCTATGACTACGACTACGATCTCAACTATGACGCCTGTGAGTTTCAAATTCTTATTAGAGGCAAGATTGTACTGCAGCTGCTTTTCAGGCATTAAAAATACATTTTCTGACTTATTTCTAGGGGATGACACTGCAGACACCGGAGCATTTGGTAAGTATTTAGCAGTGCTGGAATGTAACAAATTGTTGTCTTTGGGTCAAACTGACCCGTTTCAAAGTGTTTTACATCAGAAATATGGATTTCTTTCAACCAAAAATAACATGGATGATTCCATACAACATTCTTCAGGTAAAATTAATGATTACTTCCATTGAATTTTTTGGCGGTTTTATTTAATCTTATAGCATTTTCATTATTATATTTTTAATGGTTTCAAAAAAGTATCTGGACTAAAGTTTGATGTATTCCCATCTGTGATCCACTCAACATTATTGTACACTGCTTGCATATGTGTTTATAGTCTTGTCTTCAGATATGATGAGGCTCTTTAACTACCCCCATCATGGCCCACGTTAAAATAGAGCAGCAGAGGCTCCCCCTATTCATGCAGGAGGCAGGTTTATTCCTAAAAAATGATTATTACATATTTGACAGCCGGGCTGTACTTGCTCCGTCCTGCTCTAACTCGATCCAAATTTGAGGAAACTCATATCTCCTTACTGTTTTTTAGGATTTGAAGCTAGCAGATGCTGTGGAGCCTAAACCGCCGCTGCTAAACTAACTTTTACCCTAAGCCTAACATTCTTTACTCCTTATTATTCATTTATAATTTATTGTGTGGCAGTTTTAATTTTTAAGCACTTTTAAACCTAGCACCTATTTAGTAATTTTTAATTATACTTTGTGTACTTTTTAACCTCAAGGTCAATTAATTCAGACTTTTAAAATGTCTTTAGTCCTTTTTAATGTTAAATAATGTTCCTTTAACATTGAGATTTTTTTACTTGTATTATTTATTCTGTAATCTCTCCAGGAGAAAGGCCCGGGCAGGTGGGGAGGTGACCTTTTATTTAAAGTTGTATTCGCTGCTGTCCGTCCTGTCCAATGTTTCTTTGAACCTGCTTTTAATATCTGGCTTTGATGAAACCAAACTTGTTTTTAAGGAGGTTTTTAAGAGTTTTATTCACACCAGTGGTCCCCTTGCCCCTCGCAGCGCCCATCCCGGGCGTTGCATTTTAACCGAAAGAGATTAACAGAATGTATAGTAACAAGACCATCACAGCTCATAACTAATTATGGATGTATGCGATCATGAACGTAACTATCTAACGTTAGCAAGCTGATATCCAAAAATATTTGTTATACAACCACTCATTCTAAATTACTTTTAAGGGTTTATAGTTAGAGTATTATTGTTTTTAAATGATTTTATTTCATCTTTTTAAAATATATCAGATTCCATCTGCGTACACTAGGGAGAGCTCACGTACCACAAGTGGTCCTGGTACCACAGTTTGAGAACCAGCGCTTTAAATGTCTTGTGCTTTTAGACGCTGCTCCGTCCAGACTGAGCACCATCCGGGTCTTCTCCTCATCAGGTCAACAACTCACTGTCACATTTGTTTGAATATACGGTATTTGATGTACTCTTGTTGCATTAATGCTGGATGTCGTCTGTTGTAGTTGATGGAGATCCTCATTTCGTGGTCCAGCTGCCAAAGCTGCATCAGAACCTGTGTTTCACCGTGGACGGCAGAGCCAATGATGTCCTCCGACTGGTGGAGGACCCAGAGAGAGGTATGCTCCCAAATAACAGCTCTCATTTCACCTAAGAGTAGAAATCTACGTTTTGTTTTTCAAAACATTTCTTGAGATTTTTAGATTGCTTTAAACAGGAATATTTTTACAATGAAATGAGTAAAAAAATCCTTCCTGCAATTTGGCAAACAAATTAGAATACAATTAAATGATTAAATTGATTTAAAGTCACAGCAGTGCATACATTACAGAAAGCTTAAAATGAATCCCCAATTCAAAATGAAAGGTTTCCAATAAGCCCGTGGAAGAACTCTTTTTTTCCCCCCAATATACCGTATGTTAGTCACTCTCTCCACGGGTCGGAGTCAAACCTGAGTTCCAGTTCTAAATGTGTGTCCCCTTCCTCCCCGAGGGATCATTGTTGACGGCCATCTGATGGGCGCTCCGTCCAAGCACGGCGCTGAAGAGCGCACGCGGACCTACTTCGACCGGCTCACCATTTCCTCGGCCACGGGCGGCTCCGGTGACATCATGATCACCCTGTCACTGGACGCTGTGGTGGTGGAAGGGGAAGGGCGGGACCGTCTTCCCATCAATCAGCAGGGGTCGGTGATGAGGCAGGGGGTGACAGTTGCCGTGGACAACCATCAGAGCTGCTGGATTGAGCTGGCCAAGGATGTGCGCTTCCTGGTTCTGTTCCACCACTACAAACAGCCCAGCTACCTGCAGATGGCTCACCTGGGCTTCTACATCACAGATGGGCGGGGGCTATCTGCTTCAAGCCAAGGCCTGCTGGGTACACACACACACACACACACACACACACACACACACACACACACACACACACAAGCTCAGTGACACACTGTATGGCACACACTCAGGGTTCAATATTAACGCTTTCGCCCACCAATGAATGGTGCAAATTTCAGAGCCTGCGCACACACTCATTGTCTACTCTCACTGTCCAACTTGCATTCAAATTCAATTTAAGTTGTTTTTTCATCTTATTTACACCCATTTCAGAGACATAGTCATTGGAAATCAAAATCCCAAGTCTCGGACTCCTTCCAACAATGCTAATGAAATATTTATAAAAAAAAGAGGATCACGCAAGTGGAAGTAAAATTAGAATCTGAACATAAAAAAGCAGTGCAAATTAAAATAAGGGATCAAATATGAAAATAACATAATATTAAAAGTAAAATAAATAAGACAGAAGTTTCATACGAATAAACTGAATGTACACAGCCATATAGTAAATGCATATGCAATTACTGTCTTATTTATTTTACTTTAAATATTATATTATTTTATATTTGATCCCTTATTTTACCTTGCACTATTTTATGTTCAGATTCTCATTTTATTTCCACTTGCGTAATCCTCTTTTTTTAACTTTTTAATACACATTTCATTAGCATATATATAAAATATAGACACACACACACATACAGAGTTGTAAACAGTTGTAAAATAGTAAGCAAAAGTAGCCTATGTAATAGGCCGCTCGATCATGGAATAAATCACAATTATTTTGGTCAATATTGAAATTGCGATTAGTTAACACTCTTACTCATTACATTACTTATGGAAAGATGCTCCATTTATTGGACTTGGAAAAACAGTGAAACAGTCTAAAGAAATCAACAAAGAAAACAACTGTGACATTTCCCTTTTATACTTTTGAACTTTTAGAATTCCCCTTCATAACACGAGACAAAAGGATTTAGTTGTAGTAAAAATGTAAAGAATATAATATTTCCCTCTGGAATGGACCAAAATGAAGTAGCATGAAATTGAAATACTCAAGTAAGTACAAGTCTGTTTTATGCTTAAATAGAGGACTTGAGTAAAGGCACTTAAACCCCCGCACCCACCCCCTGCTGTCCTTTATCTGCCCACAGGCCAGTTTCAGCACGCTGACATGCGTGTAACAGCGGTGAAGGATTACCTGGGTGGAGGTGCTCACCATGAGACGGTTTCAGCCAGGGGGGTGCTGAGGTGGGGGTCGGCGAGCATGGCGCTCACCTTGCAGGACAAGACGCTGAAAGACACGGTGCGGAGACGCCACCTAGGCAAGTGTTGGGTGGTGCCCAAGGCAGAGGTAGAGAGACTGCTGGGTCACACGTACAAGAGCTACGTGGTGAATCATGGGTAATTCGAGCCGAGTCTGCTCCGCCTTGTTGCCTCTCTGCTGCACAGCTCAGGTCACAGCAATTCTCACGGCGTTGTTTATGGACAAAAGAACTGTGAGGCTAAAACGACACGTCATATGCCACACATTGTCTAATAAATAATAATAATAATAATAACAGGTGTGCTTACAAAAGAGGGTGGAGTAATGAGGAATAAGGCTGCACTATTTGAGGAAAATATCTAATTGCAATTATTTGAATGATAGTGCTGTTGCAGTATGATTCAAGATATTGGAGGGAATGACCTTTTTAGTATGAGTATTCTCATTTTCATTGAAAATTATTAAAATTCAAATGACTGTAGTGTGATTTTTTTGGGGGGGTTATTTTAGGCCTTTATTGACAGGAAAGGGGAGAAAGAAGGGGAAGGACATGCAGAAAAGGGTCGGAATTCAAGGACTGAGCCTTTGTACGAGGGGCGCACGCTAACCAGGTGAGTATCCTGGCGCCCCTGTTGTGTAATTTTTTTTGCGAGGTTCTGCAACAAAGAAATATACTTTTTCTTTAGTCTATAGGATAGGACTTTGTCTCTGCAGAACCACAAGACTTAAATCCGAATGGTGACGCACAATTTTGGGATTTTGATATTGCACTGGTCGGTATTGAGATTTTTGATAAAATAATTGTTCGGCCCTATTGAGGAAGTGCGGTTCGATTAATGTAGCGAAGGACTGAACTGTCGCTGAGTCGGTCTTGGATTCAAGCCGTGTGTTCTGGATCTGAAACAGACACGGGGTCCTGCTGTTCGCATGGCAACCACGAAATGTCCATTTGTGATGCAGCAGTTTGCGCTTCATCCCAAATGTCTCGCACACCAACTCTGTTCACAACCTCCAAGATGTTTATCGGATTATTCTTATATTTCATCTTAGATTGATTATTAGGCAAAAGCCAGATTCTTGTAATTGTTCAAACTGTGTAATTCTTGTATGTTTTTAGTACAAGTGTATATAAAACATTATTGTATGTATGTAGGAACACAAAACTCACCTGATGTTCAAGAAAAAACACAAAACAGAAATCGAGGTCTTTCCAGGTTTGCCATGTGCTTTTTATTTTTCTATCATTTCATTCATAGTTTAATTCATTTTATTTGTTACACAAGACATTAGGCATTGCTCACGTACTAGTGATCAAACAAGGACAGTAAGTTTTCTACTACTCAGCCTGAACTATTTTGAACTTTTGTCAATTTCAAGGGATATTGTCAATGGTGGTTTCCAAAAAGGCCAAACTGGATGGAAATTAAAAGAGTACAACCACACATGAGGCTTTTGTTTTCAATAAATAAATAAAGAAAAGGACAGTATCTGATGGAAGGGCAGGGGAGGGGGGGGGCTTCAGATATGTTCAAAGAGTAAACAGTATTCCAGTTTTTATCAGTTAACATGTTTTCCAGGATGAAGAGCACACACAATGTGTGAAAACGTTGTTTACACACCGCTGTATAGATTTAGATTTCCGCTCTGCGACTGTTGCTGTTATCCTTCCATCAAAACCTTTCTTAGGAATGCTTATAACTGTATTAAAAATGCGATGCAACACTGGAATGATCACTGAATAAGGGGGGTGTAACCCTGACATGACACAGCAGAAAACCAAAGAATTTAGGTGTGCATCACTTTAAAAATCCATTTTTGTTTATCCTCAGAACATAATCTAATAGCATAGTGTATTCAGCATTTGACATGAATTCTTTCCACAATAAGGAAGGGAAATTGAAATAAATAGAGCATAACAGTAAGACACGCCAACACGCCATAACTTTGTTTAAAAATGCTAGTTTGTCGAGCTGGAAGAAGTGAGCTGAAACTGTCAGTGTTTTAATTTTTTTTCTATTTTTTTTGCCTGATGAAGCTCTAGTACCGAAACGTTGCCAGCTATTGAATTCAAGTTAGACGGCGTGAGGGAGTTTCTTTGCAACTCCTCACCTACTCGTCCCCCTCCGCCGCACCTGTCTCGCGTTATCTAGTATTCTTCTGTTGTGGATCAGATCAGTCTGCCTGTGAATGAGCCTCCAGTCAGGTGTACAATATCAGCCCGTCCCTTCTAAAGCATCCGGTCAGATCCACAGAGCAGCAAGCACACCAAACTGCACTTTCCACATGTCTGGAACTTTTACCAATAACAGCAACGCCGTTTTTAGCACTAGACTGACCTGCCACTAACCGTTATTTAAAACAAAGCAACTTTTGCAAATGGCCCAAACGTTTAAATAAGACCCCAAATTAACGCTACAGTCAAATAAAAGCATCTTGGTTCGTGTTCGTGGGGCGGCACCTGCGATTGGCTCCATACCTTTTGCTACGAAGTCTTTTAAAGTCTCCAGCTTGGTTAACAACTACTGTTATTCATAGGAATGACTCGTCTAAATGACATACACAAGGGTTGAAACAACCAAAACGCAATCTGGTGCTTTCACTTTGAGCCGAAATTTCAGTCTTCACCCTCTCCACTCAACAGTGAAACTTTCCAAAAATCCCAAACCTTCCCCACATACATTCTTTCCCCCGTGCCACACTCCCTCGCATCTCAAGAAGTACAATTTTCCATAATCAATTGGTTTTTCATCTCTCATTCCTAAACTTCCAGAATACTTCATAGAAAGCCTCGCCTCACACCAGAAAAGTCCGCTCCGTGCCTCTTTTGCTCTGGACTTTCCCTTTTTTTTTTTTTTTACTTGAAGACCACAGTTTCAACCTCGGATCTGTAAACGTCATAACTTCAGCCACTGAAATGTGCACCAAATATATAGAAATAAAACTCTTTAATAACTTAAAAAAATGTTAGAAAGTAAACTATTAAAATTCAAAATTGACATCACACAGAGATAAACACAGGAACTTTTTTGTGGGGGGGGGGGGGGGGGGATTGGGTGGTTGACAGTTAATAGCCACTGGTTAACTTGCCCGCTAGCACAGGGAACACAACAGCATTGCAAAGTGAGCACTATCAGTTGACAGAACAGCCCATTTATATGTAAGTTCTCATCACATTTTTTTTTTTTTTGCCGGACCAACAGATTTTGCCAAAAGGAGCAGCGTCTTTTGACGAAACACAGGTAAAAGACCAAGTAAGAGAAAAGTGAAAGCAGGGTTGACAGGAGCGATGCGTGGAATGGTCCAGCCTTCATACCGCAGTGTCATTTTGAGTCTATGTACAATACTACTGTGTGTAAAAGATGCATGCAACTGGAGGGGACCCTTCCAGAGGATTCTACACTAAGCCATTACAGATTTCTCATGTCAGAGCTCGCAGGTCACACCTCTCAATGCCATCAGTCTTCCATCCATCAAACCAACCTCTGATATGAGAAGAAAGACGTTACAGAAAGAATGAAATGCTTTGAAAATCGCCAACAACGAGAAATAACTTCACCTTTAATGATCATAGTAAAGACATGATTATACTGTAAAGTCTAAAATGGAATGAAAGACCATATCAACCCTGCTTTTCAGTGACAGAGATAAGGAGTGTGTGTGTGTGTGTGTTTGTGAGCATTTATGTGTTTGAACGTGTGTCGAGAGAGAGAGGGACGTAAGGAAAAGGAGGCAAACAGCTGAGGGCAGGCAAAGTCCAGAGACCCCCCCCCCCCCCATCTGCCCTGCTCCCACCCGTCTGTTTTTAAAGGACTGCTCTCGGCCCTCTACCTGCAGGCTCTGCCGCCTCGCTTGCTCCTTGTCGCCCCCGCCTCCTCTCCCGGCCCCGCCCCCTCTCTCTGAAGCCCTTCTACCGCTCACTGCTCATCCTCCCCAAACACATCGTTCTGTTTGCGCTTCATGTTCTCAAAGTCAAAGTCGCTCCCGGTCATGCGTTTGTAGATGTCCTTGATGTCGTTGCAGGTGGTCTCGAAGTGAGTGGTGGCATCGTAGGTCCTCGAGGCAAAGACCTGGGAAAGATAAAGGGACAGGCCGACTGAGAACCTGCAGCCACGCTAGAGGCTCTGAGACGTAAGCACAGCTGTGCTGTAAGCTAAATGCTAACATGGTGTATTCTCACTGTGACAATGCTTACATGCTGATGTTAAAGGTCCATGACATGGTGCTCTTTGGATGCTTTTATATAGACCTTAGTGGTCCCCTAATACTGTATCTGAAGTCTCTTTTATATAGACCTTAGTGGTCCCCTAATACTGTATCTTAAGTCTCTTTTATATAGACCTTGGTGGTCCCCTAATACTGTATCTGAAGTCTCTTTTATATAGACCTTAGTGGTCCCTAATACTGTATCTGAAGTCTCTTGATATAGACCTTAGTGGTCCCCTAATACTGTATCTGAAGTCTCTTTTATATAGACCTTAGTGGTCCCTAATACTGTATCTGAAGTCTCTTTTATATAGACCTTAGTGGTCCCCTAATACTGTATCTTAAATCTCTTTTATATAGACCTTGGTGGTCCCCTAATACTGTATCTGAAGTCTCTTTTATATAGACCTTAGTGGTCCCTAATACTGTATCTGAAGTCTCTTGAATAAAACCTTAGTGGTCCCCTAATACTGTATCTTAAGTCTCTTTATATAGACCTTGGTGGTCCCTAATACTGTATCTGAAGTCTCTTTATATAGACCTTAGTGGTCCCTAATACTGTATCTGAAGTCTCTTTTATATAGACCTTAGTGGTCCCTAATACTGTATCTGAAGTCTCTTTTATATAGACCTTAGTGGTCCCCTAATACGTATCTGAAGTCTCTTTTATATAGACCTTAGTGGTCCCTAATACTGTATCTGAAGTCTCTTTATATAGACCTTAGTGGTCCCCTAATACTGTATCTTAAGTCTCTTTTATATAGACCTTAGGGTCCCCTAATACTGTATCTGAAGTCTCTTTATATAGACCTTAGTGGTCCCCTAATACTGTATCTGAAATCTCTTTTATATAGATCTTAGTGGTCCCTAATACTGTATCTGAAGTCTCTTTATATAGACCTTAGTGGTCCCTAATACTGTATCTGAAGTCTCTTTTATATAGACCTTAGTGGTCCCTAATACTGTATCTGAAGTCTCTTTTATATAGACCTTAGTGGTCCCTAATACTGTATCTGAAGTCTCTTGATATAGACCTTAGTGGTCCCCTAATACTGTATCTGAAGTCTCTTTTATATAGACCTTAGTGGTCCCTAATACTGTATCTGAAGTCTCTTTTATATAGACCTTAGTGGTCCCCTAATACTGTATCTGAAGTCTCTTTTATATAGACCTTAGTGGTCCCTAATACTGTATCTGAAATCTCTTTTATATAGATCTTAGTGGTCCCTAATACTGTATCTGAAGTCTTTTATATAGACCTTATCTGAGCTTTCATTTTCTCCAAGGCAGAGCAGGATACCCAGGACACCTATCACCATTTCTAGCCACTGGGGGACCATAGGCAGGCTCATATTAATGTTAAAAAAACCTCATAAAGTGAGATTTTCATGCCATGGGACCTTTAAACGGGTTACCACGCTGACCATCTTACGTTAGCCTGTAAGCATTCCTATCTTCAACCGATTAACCCTAAGGCCAGATGATCATCAAAGTCAGAAGGATTTCTCCTCTGGTGACCATGAATAAATGTTAAAAAAAAAATCCATGGCAATCCATCCAATAGCTGTGTAGATATTTCAGACCAACATTGCCATCCACAAAATAACGTCACATACAGTTATTTTTTAAGCTATTTAAAGAACTTTTTTTTGTCTTACCTGGCTATCAGTACCATCATCTGTGGGCTCATAAAGGTCACTAATAGCCACAAACCTGTAGAAAAATGGATAAAAAAAAAACACAACTCCATTAAATAAACCTGGTTATCAATCACAATGCTTCTTAAAAATGTTGACATCCCATCCTCGTTGAACCACAGATGCATGAATTGTTAAAATGCTGACTTTTGGTCGATGGGCTCCAGCAGCTCCAGGGCCGGCTCTATCTCCGCCTCGGGCTCGCTGGTTTCCACCGTGGTGCTGACTATGGCGATGTACTTCCCCTGGGCGGCCACGTTGTGGGCGTAGGAGATCATGCACACGTAGATGTCTGGAGAAGGGACGAAAAAAGAGTTAAGGGGAGGGGAAAGTCAATTCCGAGTTACCTTAACCTTACCTGTTGTCTTTCTGGCAAAATTGAAAGTCTTAGTTGAAACTTTAGTAGACGCATCTTTAATCAATGTTTTTAACGTTTTCTTACATTTTTGTCCCTTTTTTTCATTGTTTGTCCCTTTTTTTGACGTTTAACGCTACGTAACACTAACTTATTAACTTTAGTTTTACAGTTATTTTTGGAATTTACCGTCGATAAACCTCATTTATAGGAAATTATACCTCATGTTTGAGTCACAAAAGCAGAAATTAGGAATTATTTAGACTAAATATAAAGGAATGGATGTTGATGGATAATCACAGACTGGAATATGTCAACTTTTACTCAATACTGTTTCAGAAACACTTCAATTTCTTTCTCCAAATGCTATAAAACTGAATAAGGCGCCCCAAAATTAATGAAAGTAGAGATTTGTACTTGGCAAAGAGGGTTGTGTGGAATCAGTCATGTTATTTTGTGTAGTTAAAAAGAACACTGATATAGGAAAACGGGTCAATTTAACCTGAGGACAACGTGAGGGTTAAAGCTGCATTTATAGATTTTTGACAACTTGGGGGCAGTAGAAAGAAGTTGTAAACTAGGGCTGAACGATTCCTTTTTTTTTGGGGGGGGGTCAAATTGTGTATTTATTTCCCTGCCAGATATTGTGATTAGGACTCAATTTGCAATTTTATTTTAGCTACATTTTGCACCTTCTACAATCATGTTAAACGAAGTAATACAAATTAAATGAAAAACCCACTGCAAATAGGGCATTACTGTAAACAATCTGTGATATGTAACAGTATTCCAGCATGTATGCTATGAAATAAAAACCGTAAATAAAAATCAAATGTTGCACCAAACATTCAACTACATATTTGAAGGTTTCACATTGGATCAATTGAGGCGTTTACCAATAGCTAATCACCTCATGTACTATCACAAATTAGATCCTACTGTAAACACAACACTAATGTATTATCCCCTTTTAAAGCTGCTATGGTCAGCTGGTTAACAAACACCTGCTTAAGTAGCAACATTAGATATAGATAGATAGATAGATAGATACTTTATTCATCCCGAAGGAAATCTCAGGCATCCAGTAGCAGGACAACTATGACACAAACCCATATACACACATATATCACACATACATAAGAATAAAAATCACTCATAGAAATGCAATGACCAAGATAAGGTGAGATACTATTGTAGACTGTGTGCTTATATAAAAATGATCATTTATTAATATTTATTTACTATAATAGCCATACCATCCCTTTAGCTCTGTCTGGCTCTTTAGCTGCTAAATGCTCCACTATGTTCGCCATGCTGGGCAGCTAACGTAGAGCTGGTTTTTAGCTGATGCTAGCTCTGAAAGTGAACCTGAATCCTAATCTGTTAAGTTCTGGTTCAGGAAACCCAAACAATGAACTGAAAGATGATAAAACACCCTGTAGAGCTGAGGGGAACTGTAGAGTTATTATAAGCATCCATTGTTTATGTAAGAACATTGATTATAGCCGCTTTCAGACTGAAGAAAGATGCTAATACGTTGATATCGAACATGTTTTTATAATGCTTAGCGATATGGCGATGTCCTTGATGTCTCCAGTTATCCCTCTAACTACATTTAACAGAAAGGCCATCTTTGTTATTGATCTTTCTGCTGAGTTTCTGACAGTGCCAGTGGTTCTTACCTGAGTTGCGGTTAACCTGATTCTGAGGAATGATGATCTGGCAGGAGTTGGCGTCGTTGGTGTTTTTGATGGGGTGGCTGAGGACGCAGATCACACGGATCACCTGGCCAGCCTTCCGGACGCGGTCCGGGATGTAGCTGGGGTCGCAGATCAGCTGCTTACAACGGGCCACCTGCAGCAGGAAGGACCCACCATGCAGCATTTTAAAGGACCTACTTTCTTATCCACTCTGCGTGAATACACTCAAAGTATAACATCAGTATTTTTCAACCTGGACAGTATTTTCCCATGTTTTTGTGCCTAAGTGACAAATGGGGACAACATTTTCTTAAACTGATCCAGTGTTGAGCATGAGCTCTGCAGCTGAAATATAATCCTTTGAGTAATTTATGTACTGTTAATTTACGTCCACTAAAAGTGCTTGTTTTGTAAATGACAGACTCCAATTGTTGTTCTACTAGGTTTCTGAATACATTATGGAAAAGGGCTCTACAGAGAATTGACATACATTTTATTTACCTTTTTTGCTTTATTATTGTCTAACCAAGTCTCGCTCAAGGAGAAGTCTCATTCTGAAATCCCGCGAGATGTGACTTGATGATCTGTGGTTGGAGTCACCTGCTGCCTCCATGTTCTTGCCCTCTGCTACAATTCTCTCTCTCTCTCTCTCTCTCTCTCTCTCTCTCTCTCTCTCTCTCTCTCTCTCTCTGCTCTGTCGTCTCTTTCTCCCACCCCCCCACCCTGAGCCATGGTTCTGCTCCAGGTTTCTGCCTCTTAAAAGAAGTGTTTCCTTGCCTCTGTGGCCTAGTGCTTGCTCTTGGTGAATTGTTGGGTTTCTGGAAATAACACCCCAGAGTCCGGTCTAGACCTGCTCTTTATGAAAAGCGCAATCAGATAACTGTTGTTGTGATTTGGAGCTATATAAAAAAATTGAACTGAATTGAATGCCGTAAGTCAGTGGTGCAAACAGTATGTGAGAGTTGGAAAGAGGAGTGACGGGAAGAGGTTGTTGTGTTTTAGTAAAATCTAACAGATTTCCGATGTCATGGCTGAATATTTAGCTGGTTTTGACAATGTGGATGAGTAGAGTTACCTCCACGAGATTTCAGAACTTCTCCTTAGACACAATAACAGATTGGATTTAGCAAAAGGTCAAGAAAAACGTCTTATTTCTCTGCTGGGTCCTTTGCAAAATGTAGAAAGACACATGTGGACGAACATCAACGGTGTGTAACTCCCCCATAGCATTGCAGTCCGTTCTGCGGCTGTAGAGCTCCCGCTCAATACTGAACCAACCTCCTTTCCAACTTTAAGTTATGCCCCCGAATGCTGTCAACATCTGTTTCTTCTAAAAAGATACATTTCTCAGTCTGTTCATCTCACTTTGATTTTCCATCTAGTGGACTAAAAAAAGCTATACGTGTTGTTATTCCAATACCAGGTAAATTCTCGTGCAATTTATATAATAAAAGGTCGCTACTTGCTACGTGTATGTATAGAGTATTGCCACAGAAAATATCGCAATGCTATGGTGTATCGACCACTAGAAAAAAAGGTCCAGGTCTAAAAAAAAATAAGTTAATGGTGTTGTTAAATTGCACAATAATGTACAATAAATCGGCATACCTCGCCCTCAGACTTCACTCCAATAACATGGCCGCCTTCCATCACTATCTCCTCCACTGGTTTGTTCAGCATGTAGGTCCCTCCGTAGATTGCGCTCAATCTAAAATGACAGTAAGAACTGTAAAATCATGGCGTGGGATTGCACTTCTGTGTTTACTATTAAATACAAGCTGTTATCCATCAAGGGAAATATTGACTTAGTATCTCAAAATGTTGACTTAGTATAAAGCAGTATAGATAGAAAACATGTTAACAGCAACCTGGCAAATCCCTGGGGCAGCTCTCCCAGACCGTACAGGGGGTAGAGGTAGGGGCTCTTCCCATACCGCGCCAGCGACTCACTGTACAGCTTGATCCGATTGATCGTCTCCAAACAGGGAACGTCAAGATAGCTGCAGGAGAACAGAAAACCGCAAGGGAAGAGAATAAATGAACTAATTCTGGGGGGTCTTCCATGTTTTCTAAGCCGAGGACCCCTTAACCCTTGTGTTGTCTTCCCGTCAACCATGAAAAAAAACATTTTTTCAACGTTATTAGCGCCTTTTCCCCACATTTTTGTCACTTTTTCAATGTTGTAGGTGCTTTTTTTTATGTTTTTGGTGTTTTTTCCCAAAGGTTTTTGATATTTTTTAATGTTCAATGACATTTTCATGACAATTTTTTTTAACTGAAAACAGGTCAATTTGACCCAAGGACAACAGACGGATCAGGGACCCCCTACTACAGTTATTACGTAAAATTAAGTTGCAAGTTAAACTCGGCCTACAATTACCTATGGGCGGCCTAAAGCCTTTACAAATACCTTTTTAGTGCATAGAATACTAAGCTATTAAAATAGTTGTTGGCATGATTTTTAAAGTTTAACATACATAGTGAATCCTTATTATTTGCAGATAGCTATCTTAGTGACTACCTAACCTATAGGTGAGTGAGCCTATCATCCATGTGTTTTTTTTCCTTCACAAATTGGCTGATTTATATTTGACAATAATATGTTGGATTCAAGTTTTTTTTCACATTTTAATTTTTTTTGAAAAAACCCTCAAATAGTTAAATTTTATGGACCCCCTAAGATGAAGCTGATTCTATGCATATATTCACAGCCAACACATAGTCTACATACAGGTTTTGTTTAAAGGAATCTTAATTACAGTAAACCTTGATAAAAAGCATTTATTCTTTAGTTATTCCATGTTGAAATTCTAAATGTCGGTCTTGTTGTTCTTACTCGTCTGTCCTGTAGAGGGCCAGGGCGTGGCCGGTGAAGTCTATGACATCTTGGCCCAGGTCAAACTTCTTGTAAACATCCCTCATCGTCGTGGTTTTGGGGTCCACGCCCTCAAACGTTTTGGGGTCATTTTCATCGAAGTTGGCCACAAAGACTAAGAACTTCCGAAACCTTCGCTTCTCAAACATCCCCATCAGATCTGAAACAATTCCAACAAAAGGCGTTATGATGAAGTACATGATGACTCAAATGTGGTTCTAATACTCGACTTCACAGCAGAGCGGCTTACTTGAAGCTAGTGCCTCGGTCTCGGTCGATGGAACCTTGTAGATCTTTCCTCCCTTGTACACAAAGCTTCCCTCCACTACTTTAAAGTCCAGGTACCGTGTCACTTCTGTGTATAGCAGCATCTTCACCAGCTGACCTGTGAGCACACAGACAATCACATGGTACGTCATATTTCTTCTAATAATCAAACATTCTGCTGTGATAGCATCAAGATAGTCTGAAGTAGGGCTGGGCAATATGGAAAAAATCAAATATTATTTACCAAATACCTCGATGCCGACATTGCAACCATATTGTAGGGTTGACAGTTGATGCTTTCAAAAATATTTACAAAATTAGATTTGTGACAATGTGGATATAATGTCTAAGTGATTAATAATAAAACAGCTAGTCTGGTAAGTTCAGAAAATGACATCACTTTAACGTAAGGCACCTTTTAAAACTAGGAAAAAACAACACTTTTGCAATATTAATATGTTACCACAGCTGTATCCAAAATCTATGACAACATCTAGTCCCATATCTTTCGTTATTTTTATTTTTTTGTTTATTTAATACAGGGACAGTGCGTATTAATGGACGTCAGAGTTAGCCAAAGGGCTATTTTTCATGTGCAGTCCCTAGACAGATCGTAACAAGTCACCCTAAAAAGTAAAATTATATATTTACATAACATAACAACTACAATATATTATACATTGGGTAAAAAGTACTATTAAAGTTGAAAACTTGATCTAATATCAACACATTAATATGGTTCATTGACCTTTTCAGGAATAGTAATAATGTACTAAGTGCCCATTTATCTCCTTAGGGGATTACTAGTTATAATTGTTGGGGCTTTGTAAATTATAGAGTGTGGTCTAAACCTAGTCTATCTGTAAAGTGTCTCGAGATAACTTTTATTAATTAAAATTTGATACTATTAATAAAATTGAATCAGTAAATGCTGAGTTAAATGGGGATATATTCATTGTTTTATAGACTAAAAGCCAGTGATGTGGGACTGACCGTTGGCCATGAGAAACTTGGGGATGAGGTCGACGTTCCAGTCTCTTCCTCGGCCCATGGACTCGGGCGGGCTGTCTGGAAGACTGAAGCGCTTGTACACCTGTGGGAAAAACCACACGACAGTAAACGGCCACATAAAAAAACATCCTGGGGAAATCTACGACAGAAGCTACAGCATGGCGGAGAATAAAGGCAATAAAAAGCGATGCACAGCGGCACGGGGTAGGTGCAATGAGATGTGCTGAGGGGTACTGAGACTGATTGCTTTCATAGATCCCAGGGTCCCTTTACCTCCTCCAGAGGGGTGATGGAGGAGCTCTCGCCGCCATAGTAGGGGTTCCTGTCCATGTGCAGAACCTTTTTCCCGTTCACAGACATGATCCCGGACAGAATGCATTCCTGCAAAAAACAAGAATTAACACCCAACATCAGCGCCCGGGACATAACATCCATTTGCAAATGCAATAAAGAGAGATTTCATAGATGACGTGAACGCCAGTTAGGTTTTCATAGGATGCAGGGAGGATAGAAGGGACGGTGTGCGCATGCGTGACTAGATCGTTTCATTCATGTATCTGTAATAATAATGATTATAATGGTAACAATAAGTGTTTAAGCTTAAGAACAATATGGCCTTATCCCAAATGTATTAGCCTATGTCTAAGCATTTACAAAAAGGAAATTTGATACTTGCTACAAACCTAGAAAATGTCGCCTTTTATGCACGCGAACACCTAGATTAATAGCACATGAATGTTTCGGGCATGTTTCTGTCGCATTGGGTGTGATAAGTGACAGGAACTGCAGAGAAGAGCTCAGTCATTGAATCCTCAGGCCTGCGCCAACCTCAGGATGGAGGCCTGTCTATGCAAAGAGGACCATGACACATTGGGGGGGGTTACGCCTAAAAGATGCTACTGGGTGTAACACAACACTGGGCCGGCTGGGAGGACAATAAAATCCCCCTGGAGGCCCCGTTCGCTTCCTATCGTGCACAAATGTTACGTCAAAGTACATTTTGATAGATATATTTTAATGCTATATTTGATGTCACAACACAGGGATGCAGCGGGCTTTCACTTCTGGGCTCGGAAGGAGAAGAGTACAAATGGATGAAATAACCATATGGAAGTATCGCATAATCAAATCTGTTGAGTTTCTGTGTAAATGACAACTTACTGTGAGTCCGGTGCCCAAAACGATCACATCATATTCCTCATCCATGTTGTGTCACCGCCTCTCCCGTCTCGCCCTCTTCTTGCCTTGAGAAATGAAGGGTATTGGGTGGAGGAATTACCAGTGAATCCACACAAAAAAAGGGGATTCGGCTCCCTTTTCTCTGCCCGAGTGCTTTTAAACGGCTCGTTCAAAATGAACTTTTATTAATGAATCATGAGGCATAAATGACTACTGGGAGTGAGAAAAAACTGTCCACACTGTCACCGGCGAGGACGACCAAAGATGGCCCTGATCGTGGAGCACTCTAGAACACTGTTAGTGCGCGTCGGGAAATAGTCCGCATCCTCCTTCTCTCTCTTCCCAACCCGCCACACAATGGACTCCAACTGAAAAGCTGAGTGGAATAGGAAACCCCCCCTCGGAGCTGGCTTTATCAAGCGATACACACATGTTCATCTTCATACTTTAACTTTTTAACATGTATTGTCGTTTTTAAACACATTTTGTCCAAGTCTGTGCGTTCTCTATTTCCTTTTCTATCCTTCCTTTCCAGTTGTAGGCGCAGTGCTACGCGGACGCAGGCAGTGGTATCCCTCCGCCGCCACAGCTGCGTGTGTGTGGATGGGAGTTGCTTTCACTGACTGATCGCACGAAGGCCCTTTTCATTAGACGAAACAGTTCTAAACTTCTATTTTTTTGCTTTTTTTTCTGTTTCTGTTTACAGTGTTTGTAAAAGCATCATATGTGGGGGATGGGACGTGATGACACGAGGAGTGAAATGCCCAAATTTAAGTGTGTATCAGCACCATGGACAGTTGCCAAGGTGGACCTGTCTTTCATTGATAAAGCGCAGTTCAGCTGCATTGTAGACTTTGTGTAGCCCAAGGCTGTTTAATGGCACATTCCGTATTATGACAGCTTATTGTTATAGCATCAAATGTTCTTCTAGACACTACACTGAAGTATCCATCAGTTGATAGTGGTGGAAGAAGTATTCAGATCCTTTGCAAGTAAAGTAGGTTACTATTACCAATAATATACAATAACTTACTCCACTATCAAAATTAAAAGTAGTGATTGTGCAGTAACGCGTTCCTTGTCAGTGTGTTCCTCTTCTATCTGATGTGTTCCTCTTCTATCTTAATATTATTAATAATTCTTCTGCATTCATGTGTGTCTCGTATTTTACTGCTGCAGATGTTTCCGGTTGTGCTCATTTGAACTCCTTTACACACTGTTGACTAGTTTAAAGTAGAGCCCGACCGATAAGGGATTTTTAAGGCCGATACAAATATTTGGTTATTTAAAAATTTATAAAAAAAGAAAATCCAGACGCGTTACAAAACATAAACAGATTTCCCTAACATTAATTAGTTGTATTTATTTCTGAGTTCTCACTAAAATAATTTGTTTTATTGTCACAACAGAACAGAGGAACATCAAAATATATTAAAGGTCTGATATATAAAAATGTATAAAAATACTATCTTAAGATATGAAACTTAAAGTCCTTTGAACAAAAATACATTAACAAAAAAAAGAATCAGTGTTGCCAACAGGGAGGTTGTAGAGCGTCCTCTGGTGGACAGACTATGCAACGCCAACAGCCATAACATGGTTGACCGTCCGTTTTTATTTTTTAAATATTAATTTATCAGAATCATTTCTTTGTCATTAGAAATGATACATTTATCCCAGTGCAACACAAACTTGTATTCTAATTTATTGTAAATTAGAATTAATTAAATTTGCATTGGATTCATTTCTTTTATTTATTTACTTATTGAACCTGTGCTGTCAGCTGTGGATGCATGCTTAAGTTGTATTTGATGTTTGTCCTGTGTCTTTAACCCTCCTGTTGTCCTCGGGTCAAATTTGACCCCCCTTTAAAAATGTCTATATCTGAAATATGGGTTTCTTTTTAACAAACAAAATGTATCACTTTCATTCCTGACTAAACTCATCTGTACATTCCTCTGATCGTAACTATTAGTCAAAATAATTCATAATTTCTGCTTTTTTTTAACTCAAATATTAGGTCTAATTCTATATTAATGAGGGTTATTGACCATAAATTCCAAATTACATTAAACTTACATTTTATTCTGTACAATGACAATAAATACCTTCTATTGTAACTGTTCGCTAGTCACTACACTTAAGCATTAGCTAGTCACTACACTTTAGCATTAGCTAGTCACCTCACTTTAGCATTAGCTAGTCACTACACTTTAGCATTAGCTAGTCACCTCACTTTAGCATTAGCTAGTCACTACACTTTAGCATTAGCTAGTCACTACACTTTAGCATTAGCTAGTGACTACACTCTAGAATTAGCTAGTCACCTCACTTAAGCATTAGCTAGTCACTACACTTTAGCATTAGCTAGTCACTACACTTTAGCATTAGCTAGTCACCTCACTTTGGCATTAGCTAGTCCCCTCACTTAAGCATAGTCACTACACTTTAGCATTAGCTAGTCACCACACTTTAGCATTAGCTAGTGACTACACTTTAGCATTAGCTAGCCACTACACTCTAGAATTAGCTAGTCACCTCACTTAAGCATTAGCTAGTCACTACACTTTAGCATTAGCTAGTCACTACACTTTAGCATTAGCTAGTCACCTCACTTTAGCATTAGCTAGTCCCCTCACTTAAGCATAGTCATTACACTTTAGCATTAGCTAGTCACTACACTTTAGCATTAGCTAGTCACTACACTTTAGCATTAGCTAGTGACTACACTTTAGCATTAGCTAGCCACTACACTCTAGAATTAGCTAGTCACCTCACTTAAGCATTAGCTAGTCACTACACTTTAGCATTAGCTAGTCACTTCACTTTAGCATTAGCTAGTCGATACACTTTACCATTAGCTAGGCACTCCACTTTGCACTAACCTACATTCTGGACTAAAGTCTACATCTGGCCATTGCACAAAGTAGGCTATATGTTTTTTGCATTCTGCACTCCACCCATTCAGTCCTATTTTTCCTATGCTAAACATCTATTTTGTAATTGTTTCTGTTGGCTTATTTAGCCTATTGTTTATTTCTTATTCATGTTAAATATGTTTTTGTGTATGCACCAATCACAAAGGCTAACTCCACGAAAGTAAAACTTACTGTGGCAACAAACCCTTTTCTGATCGTGATTAGCTAACAAAGCAGCAGTGACAGTAGGTTCCTGAGAGCTAATGCTAACTAGCTGTATCCAAATTAAACTATTGTTGAGTTTTTAAACCGGTTGTGGTGGTGTTGAGGACAGCTGTGGGCAGGGCACGGATCAGGATCAGGGATGTATTATCAGGGTCACTGAGTTTAACTGTATTTGTCACTGAGGCGCAATGAACGGAGCAGGAAGTGTTTTCCTTCTGTCTGTCTTTCGGTTGCACATGACTGTCAGCTGGTTTGCGTCACGTGAGAATAGCATAGCATTGCGGAAAAGGGAAAGATGTCAGGCTCAAGCAAAGTGCCAGTAATGGCTGTTATTGGCCTTTTCTTCGCCCTTTTCGCCACACGGAGCTCCGCTGCTCAAGTGCCACTTCTAATGTGGTCCAGTGACGGGTAATAAGTCATTTTATTATTATTTATTTGTCAAGTAAGACTCACTGTAACAGTCACGGCGGTTCGTCATGCTAATGCTAACACTTGTTGCTAACTGTGTGTCCTAGTATCCAGATGAGACGAGATCTCGGCTAGCTGAAATTCATAGTTTTAAGTCTAACAACAATATTTCTGTCTGTCTGTTTTGACTCATTGTTCTTAGTTCAATTGGTACAACGAAGAAACGAGTATCTTAAAACAATGTATGAATCCATAGTTAATGTCTCACAATGAGCGTTTGTCTATTGCTTCCATACATATAATGATCCAGTGAGTTAGCTTCTCTCAGACATGTTTATCACTATGCTCATGTCATGTGCTTTTTAATATTTTGCACTTTTACAGACTCAGAAATAGCACATACTAAGGAAAGCTCATTGTGGGACTGGCTCTAGAGGCTGGAGTTCTGCAGCAAGGCTGAATTTTGGGAAAGAGACTTCAGATACAGTATTAGGGGACCACTAAGGTCTATATAAAAGAGACTTCAGATACAGTATTAGGGGACCACTAAGGTCTATATAAAGAGACTTCAGATACAGTATTAGGGACCACTAAGGTCTATATAAAGAGACTTCAGATACAGTATTAGGGACCACTAAGGTCTATATAAAAGAGACTTCAGATACAGTATTAGGGACCACTAAGGTCTATATAAAAGAGACTTCAGATACAGTATTAGGGGACTTCTAAGGTCTATATAAAGAGACTTCAGATACAGTATTAGGGGACCACTAAGGTCTATATAAAAGAGACTTCAGATACAGTATTAGGGACCACTAAGGTCTGTATAAAAGAGACTTCAGATACAGTATTAGGGGACCACTAAGGTCTATATGAAAGAGACTTCAGATACAGTATTAGGGGACTTCTAAGGTCTATATAAAGAGACTTCAGATACAGTATTAGGGGACCACTAAGGTCTATATAAAGAGACTTCAGATACAGTATTAGGGACCACTAAGGTCTATATGAAAGAGACTTCAGATACAGTATTAGGGGACCACTAAGGTCTATATAAAAGAGACTTCAGATACAGTATTAGGGGACCACTAAGGTCTATATAAAGAGACTTCAGATACAGTATTAGGGGACCACTAAGGTCTATATAAAGAGACTTCAGATATGGTTTAAGGGGACCACTAAGATCTATATAAAAGCATCCAAAGAGGACCATGTCATGGTACCTTTAATGTTCTGACAACTGTATAAGATATCTCAATTTGGGCGCCCGGATAGCTCAGTTGGTAGAGCAGGTGCCCATATGTAGAGGTCACGCAGCGGGCCCGGGTTCGACTCTGGCCTGTGGCCCTTTTCTGCATGTCATTCCCCCCACTCTCCCCTTTCATGTCTTCATCTCTCCTGCCTAAAATGCCCCAAAAAATAAGAATCTTTCCTGCGTGTGTAGTTTACCACCACTGGCCTCTCCTGCAGCTGGTCACATCACATCCAAGGAACAGCTGACTGCCTACCTCACCTCTGCCTTTGGCTCCGGCCCCCACACTGTGCTGCTGTTCCTACAGGACAAGGTCAGTCCCCGAACCGAGACACTCTACAGCAAACATGCTTACAGTCACTAAACAGATTGGAGCGGTGAATCTTCACCCTTAGCTCAAGGACTCAGCTTGTACAGATCTTTTTTTCTTGCACAGAAGATGACCGGAGCAGAAATAATTGTACCCATCCCATTTGCCCTCGCACCACACTTTCACACACTCACATATCTTGGGGAAGACAGACTAAGGTTCACAAGTACCTAAAACAGCCGCTTGGTCATATTTTTTATAGATCTCCTTTAGGGAAGCACAACTAATTGCATTTTTATTGAAACTGCATTATGGACTAGTGCAATATTCAAATCGCAGGGGTAAAAATGTGTCAAAATACCATTTTGAATTAAGTATAATTGCAGTGCTGCAGAGGTGTTTGTATAAGTAATATTATACAGACTTCTTTGTCTGGTACAGATCCTTGCAAAAGGGTTCCCAAGTTGGTCAGATCCCTATTGCAATATCAGTCCAAATAATTGCAATAAGATGTGTTCCTCATATTGTGCAGCCCCAATTTTTACTGTTCATCTGTTAAAAAGATAGCCCTTGGATATATATATAATGCGTCATGTGCAGTTGCGCTGTGGCTCAGTGTAACAGTCTTCTCACTCTGGTGTGACAATGAGCTTTGGCATTACTTCTCCTTTCCCAGTTCCTCTTCAACACATCATTGGGGTCTATTCTCTGGTGGATCCTCATTTTTGGGACTGATTTATCTTTTCCTTTGCATATTTTTCCACTTCTCTTCTCATGCAATTCAATTCTGATTGTTGTCTTGTGTCTGTTTGTGTTCAGTTAAGCAAAGATGACTTCACAGTCTTTGGTGGAGTGTTTGGAAACAAGCAGGACAGTGCCTTTCAAAACCTTGAGGTAGGTTTTTTTAACTTCATACACAAGTCCTAAAGGAATGAACGATAAGTTTGTCAGATTAACAATACTGATAATTCTTTCCACTTCAGGCTGCTGTGCAGTCATCTTCCTCATCGGTGACGCTCCCTGCTTTAGAGTGGTCGGACTCCTCTGCCGTCCCGGCTCTGCTGCAAGAGAAGCTCGGTGTCTCGCCTCTGCTCGTCGACGCCGACACTCTGTCACATCTCAGCGTCAACACATCTGCCAGCAATCTGCTGCTTATCAACCTTCCCTATTGTACTGGGTGAGACTTGTGTTCCGCACCATATCAGTCTATGGACGTTTTTTTGTGTGCAAATTATCACGACTAAAAATGTGAAAATGAACATGCTTGTTGTTTTTATAGCTTGGACAAGTCTTGCAAGGAAGTCCTACATGAAAATGGTAAGTTGTTATTGTCAAGGAACTTCTTGCTGTAAAATGATCAGCATTTTATTCACTCTGAAATGTGTGTGTGTGGCTGTGTAACTCAAGTAAATTTTGCTTTCAACAGATGAAATTATTGGGAAAGTTCTGAGTATCATGAAAGACAAAAAAGTCCCATACACCGCGATATACACAGGACTCCAGCCATCACGAGTAAGACGTTCTAATCAGCACCTCATGTACCAAAATTGTATATATTAATGTAATAATTAATCAAAAGGTCAAACAGGCATGTCACATGAAGACATGAAGCATTCTATTATTCATTGTGATTACTTATCTCTGCAGGTGATATCAGAGACATCTTTTTCGCGCCAGCCTGCGGGGCGCTCCCTGCTCCAAGCGGTTGTTCCTGATGTCAAAGCACCCATCATGTTTAATGGAACCGGCAGCGGCCCTTGCATAATGTTGTGGGCTCAGAATCTGAACGTCAGCCTGTCCGGCACTTCAGACTGGACGGACCTCGCTGCACAAACCCCTTCCTTAGCAAAATCCCTGTGCAACAGCAGCAACTCACTGTGAGATAACCAGCATGTTAGCCTTTCTTCTTCTGTTAATTCAAGAGAGCGTCAGTTTTTTGTGTTCTTTAAAGGAAAGCAGTCATTTTAAATTGCTTTAAATTGTTTTTCTGTTCTCACTTTAGGCTTGTCCTCAGCTACACAAACTTTACACTAAGGTAAGGCAATAATGTAATTTAAAGGAAAAGTTGGACATTTTGGGAAGTTTAATAAATACCTTTCTTTATCTGTAGGGTAAATATTTTGCTACAGCCAGTAGTTGGTTAGCTTAGCTTAGCTTAGCACAGACACTGGGAACTATTATATCTCACAACAAAATCCTCTGCCCCCTCTAAAGATCACTAATCAACATGTTATAGGTTGTTTGTTTAATCTGTTCAACAACAGAAGTGTGAAAACTGATTCTTGGCCGAGCACAGTGACTGCTGCAGAGACTCTCCTGTGTCTGGCCAAAAAATAGTCCATTAACCCAATAAAACCACTGGCTTACACTAGACGACAACATGAAACGTGTTAGTGAGATTTAGAGGGGCTCGCAGGTGGATTTTGCTACCTTTGGGATAAAAGTGATCGGTTTCCTTCTGAAAAGTCCACTTTTTCAAAACCAACATGGCTCAGTTCAAAATTTTGTTTCAAAACAACTCATCTCTAATCATGATTCAACCTCAATTCAATTCAGTTTTATTTATATAGCGCTAAATCACAACAACAGTAAAGAGCAGGTCTAGACCGGACTCTGGAGTTATTAATCTCCCAGGGCTTTCATAAAGAGCAGGTCTAGGGCCGACCCGGGATGTTATTAATCTCCAGGTCTTTCCCTAAAGAAAGGGCTAGACCGGACTCTGGATTTATTAATCTCCCAGGTCTTTCATAAAGAGCAGGTCTAGACCGGACTCTGGGATGGTATTTAAACTCCCAGGGTTTTTATAAAGAGCAGGGCTAGACCGGACTCTGGGATGTTATTTAAACTCCCAGGTCTTTCATAAAGAGCAGGTTCTAGACCAACTCTGGGATGTTTAATCTCCCAGGTTTTATAAAGAGCAGGTCTAGACCGACTCTGGGATGGGGTTTTTAATCTCCCAGGCTTTCCCTAAAGAGCAGGTCTAGACGACTCTGGGATGTATTAATCTCCCCGGTCTTTCATAAAAAGCAGGGCTAGACCGGACTCTGGGATGTTATTAATCTCCCAGGTTTTCATAAAGAGCAGGTCTAGACCGGACTCTGGGGTGTTATTAATCTCCCAGGTCTTTCATAAAGAGCAGGTCTAGACCCACTCTGGGATGTTATTAATCTCCCAGGTCTTTATAAAAGAGCGTCTAGACCGGACTCTGGGATGTTATAATCTCCCCGGTCTTTCATAAAGACAGGTCTAACCGTACTCTGGGATTTATTAAACTCCCAGGTCTTTTATAAAGAGGGAGGTCTAGACCGGACTCGGGATGTTATTAATCTCCCAGGTCTTTCATAAAGGGAGGTCTAGACGGGCTCTGGGAGTTATTAATCTCCCAGGTCTTTCATAAAGAGAGGTCTAGACCAAATTTGGGGTGTTATTTAAACTCCCAGGTCTTTCATAAAGAGAAGGTCTAGACCGGACTCTGGGATGTTATTAATCTCCAGGTTTTCATAAAGAGCAGGGCTAGACCGGACTCTGGGTTTATTAATCTCCCAGGTCTTCATAAAGAGCAGGTCTAGACCGACTCTGGGATGTTATTAATCTCCCCGGTCTCATAAAGACAGGGCTAGACCGGACTCGGGTGTTATTTAACCCCAGGGCTTTCCCCAAAAAACAGTCTAACGGGTCTGGGGTGTTTATCTCAGGTCTTTCATAAAAAGCATCTAACCACCTGGGATGTTTTTTCTCCCGGTTTTTAAAAGCAGGGCAGACAAATCTGGGGTGTTTTTATCTCCCCGTTTTTCATAAAAACAGGGCTAGACGGGGGCTCGGGATGTTTTAATCTCCAGGTCTTTCATAAAGAGCAGGTCTAGACCGGACTCTGGGATGTTATTATCTCCCAGGTCTTTCATAAAGAGCAGGTCTAGACCGGACTGGGATGTTGTTAACAGAAACCCAACAGTTCACAAGAGCAAGCACTAGGACACAGAGGCAAGGAAAACCTTCCTTTAAGAGGCAGAAACCCGGAGCAGAACCATGGTTTAGGGTGGGGGGCATCTACCTCGACCGGTTGGGGGTTTGAGAAAGAGGGTGTGGAGCAGGAACATGGAGGCAGCAGGTGACTCCAACCACTATAGCATAGTGATGTGATGTTCAAACAGAGAGAGACTGAAGTCTCATCTGCCAGCAGTTTTTGCCGTTAAATGTTCAATAAGATGTGTGTAAATTTGCAAGGGTTAGTGCAATGTACCGCTGCGTGTCTCAGTCTTTTTTGATACTATGACTTGGTCAGGAAATTTCAGATCTGAGGCACAGGGGTATAATTTATTAAACAATTAAGCCATCGCCCAGGGGCGTCAAACTCAACTTCACTAAGGGCCACGCTGGAAAATGAGAATCAAATCCTTGGTCAGATATAGTGTATATGTATAATGTGTAAGTGTATAGTCTTGATTTTATTTAGGAGAAAATTGTATGTCGAATGAAGTCTTTCCAAAGTTAGGTTGACATAAAGTCCTAAAATAGTCAGAAAAAAAGTTCCTTATTGATCATAGAAAAAACAAAATGAAGAAAGCGACAAAAACATTGAAAAGAAAATGTCAGAAAAAAGCCCCAAAAGAAGTTGGAAAAGTGTAAAAAAAACTAAAACTAAACTAAAAACTCAGTGGGCCAATATTTATTGTGAACCTAAATTGCTATGTGGGCTGGATCAAAAATATGTGAGGGGCCGGATTTGGCCCTCGGGCCTTGAGTTTGACACATGTGCCATAGATACAAAGTACAATAATTGATGCACATGTCCAAACAAGTCCAATTAATACCAGTAGTAATCGTTTGTCACTATTCTAGCGTCTTCTACATTGACATGCTGTCCTTGACTCCACAACTATCTTCTGTTGATCTCCAGTTTTGCCATGACTCAGCGGTTCTTTCCTGTGTCTGGACGGAACTGGTTCACCCTGGACACTGTGCAGCTGCAGGCCAACGGCCTAACTGCGTCTTTCGTTGGGAGCCGCAGCATCTACGCCCCTGCGGAGTATTCTTTCCACTGCCAGTCCGTCACCAGCTTCCGAGATACTCTGCTAGTGCCAAACAACATGAACCAGAACACCACGCAGTGGAGGCTCAATTTTGTCGACTTCCAGGTACAACAACACCGCTGCATTTTTACATCCTGCTGCTCAATATTCCTGAAGAGAAAAAAAAAATCATGTGTTTATTCCTGTTCATTGAGGGTTTTATGCATTTTCCGATACAGATCCAGGGCTTCGGATTGTCCAACGGAACAGACTTCTCCTACGCCAGTGACTGTGCAGGCTTCTTCACCCCAGGGATCTGGATGGGACTGATAACCTCTCTGCTCATGCTATTAATTTTCGTGTACGGTCTGCACATGATCATGCAGCTGAACACCATGGATCGATTCGACGACCCCAAAGGTCCATCGATTTCAGTGCCTCAGTCAGAGTGAAGCGCTTCATGACACACACACACACACACACACTCCTCAGTCCTTCAGTGCCTGCTAGGAGAGTCCCTCCCTGTCTTGTAGCTTGTGTGCGTTTGGGCCTTTTTCTTCCAAGATATTTGTCAGACAAATAGAATTTCCCTCTGATAACCCCTCTTGTATATTTCTCTGCTGAATCCTTCCACAACTGTCTTTGGGATACTGTTGTCTTACAAGGCGCATGCCATTTCCTCTCACCCCATTTGCAAGTGCCAAAGTGGATGCACCTTTTTATGTGAGTTGGTTTTGAATGCACGTGCGAAGAGATGTTTTTGTGCCACTGAAATAATTAGCAATAACTTCTCGTACCAGAGAATGTCTTGTGTGCCATCATGAATGTGATTGCTTGATGCTGGAGGACCGTTTCAGACCTCAGTTCTTACTTCTTTTTTTTTCCAACTCAACTGTAATTTAAAGACTACTGCTTATGAAAGATGTGCCTGTGTATAAAGAATAAATGATAATTTGTGACTGTTTTGGAATTGCCTTAGAAAAATATGCCAATACTTAAAATGGGATTTGTTCTGTTCTCACTCTTACAGACTATCCAACTTAAGTGCCACCACTTAAATCCAATATTTTCTTGAAAAGTTATTTATTCATATAAAAAAGACTTTTACTGCTCACCCTTCAATAACAGTGCCTCAGTTCTGCTTTTTAATGTGCAAATTATTGCCATGACATGTACATTGTCTTGTAATTGAAAATAAAGATGTGTTTAAAGTTGTTTTGAATTATAAGACACACCACACGCCACACAAACCAAGGAGCCTTTAACGTTATGACGCAAACAAGGCACATCCGTACTAACTCGGTTGCCATAGTTACAGCAAGTCAAAACACGACGACGTCATGGCAGGTCGAGCCTGAGCTAACTTGTACGGTGACGAAACTCGTCTTTTTTTGGTACAATTAGCGCGAGTTTCTTGCCCACAAGTTGTTTCGGGAATGTCGGCAGCTCCTGTTCAGAGAGTAGTGTTCGGCAGCTCTCAGGAGAGGAAGCTCTTTCCCCTCCACTATGCTCCAGACCGCCTGGGGAACCAAATGGCGCGACCGCCAGCGCCACACATCGGCCCGGCTGCATGACACCATGAGGCGTGTCTTATACAACTATTGCTGGCACGTTATTTTGATAAAATTAGCGGTCAACTCAATACTTCTCACCGAAGTAGACAGGGATTCAACTAACAACCTTCCCGTTGTTATTGGGTGTCAAAAAAACTCACAAAAGTCATAGTATAGTATCCAAAAGTCAAAAAGTCATAGTATAGTACACAAAAAAGTCATAGTATATCAAAAAAAGTCAAGTATAGTACATCAAAAAGTCATAGTATAGTAATAAAAAAGTCATAGATAGTACATAACAAGTCATAGTATAGTACAAAAAAGTCATAGTATATACATTGAAAAAAAGTCATAGATAGTACATCGATAAAAAAGTCTTAGTATAGTACATATAAAAAGTCATAATAGTACATCAAAAAAGTCTAGATGTCATATAAAAGTAAAACAGTCATAGTATCAGTACATGAAAAATAAGTAGTAAAAAGATTAAAAAGCCTAGTATAGTATTCCAAAAAAAACATAGATAGTATGAAAACAGTCTATATATAGTCCAAAAGCGTGTATAGTAGTTGAAAAAGTATTATAAGCCATAAAAGTATGCCAAAAGGTAATTAAAAAGCCATAGTATATAGTAAAAAAAAGTATTAAAGCGCATAATAGAATGTCCAAAAAGCCATAGTATATATTGAAAAAAGTCATAGTATAATGGCATGTACAAAAAGTAATTATAAACCAAGTATAGTGTATTGAACAAGTCATAGTAAACAGTTCATAGTAATACATGAAAACAAGTAATATCAAAACCTAGTTATTTTAAGTCATGTGTGTCATTAGCTACAATGTTCGAAAAAACTTTTCAAGGTAATTGGAAAATCATAGATGTGAATGCAAAAAAGTTAATTATGCTCTAAAAAGCAACATGCTGTAGTGTATCCATCCCTAAATAAGTCATAGAATCATGTCTTAACTGGTTAAATGGGGGAGGTAAACACAGTAAGGTGAGTAGTGCTCTCCAGTGTTACCAACGCTATTATGCTAAAAGACTTTGCTGTTTTTGTAAAGTGTTAAAAATTGTATCGGGGTTGCGGTTTTTAAGGCTTGTACTAAGTTGTGAGTGCATTATGTGTCCCACTTGTCTGCCGGACATCGTCATAAACGCCTTTTAGCATAAAATAATTAAGGACGCGTTATGTCCCACACACTTCCCTTTAAGTATGCTACCGAGAAACAGTACCAAGCAGAGCAGAAGAAGGCAGTTAGTTGTTTTATGGTTAGGAAAGTGCCAGTAGGATAAATGGTCAGAAGTACTGAAGAGATTTGGAGAAAATAAACCCGGTATTTTAGTCAATACGGAAAGTAACAAACTGTTTGAAATGAATATTCAATGGAGTTGGGCAAATTCTACGGACTGGAATGCAACCAAGTTGAGAATTTTGCATCCTGCCATGCTGTATGTGTATCCATCTCTAATGAGTCAGTCATTAGACATCATGTTCCTTAGCTGTTGATTGGTTGGGGGGGCGGGAAAACACCTAGTGAAGGTGTGTGAGTGCTCTCCAGTGTTGCCATGTCCGCTTTCTAGCGACTTGGGCTTGTTTTTTTTGTAAAGTCGCTTACAAATATGGTAGTCGCGGGTTGCGGTTTTTTTTTGGGTTGTCACTAAAGTGTGGTTGCTTATTTGGGCTTGTTCCCAGCTTGTCCTGCCGGCCGTCGCTCGATCCCGCCCTTTTCCAAAAACTATAGAGAGCAGCGTTATGTCCCCACCCACTTCCGGCTTCTAATTGGCTCTGACCCAGATGGAAACGAGTACCAGCCAATCAGAGGCAGAGCAGGGCAGTCTGTTGTTTTCTGGTTAGGAAAATGCGCGAGTAGCGACTAATGGTGAGTGGACTGTAGGAGAGTTTTTGGAGGAATAAATGCCCGGGATAATGTGGGAGAAATACGGGAAGAAGTATAACAAAGACTGGGAGAAAGAGAAAGGAGGAAAAGAATGGATTCAACCCGTCGTGGGGAACAACTCAAAATCACCGTGAAAAAAAGTGATTTCAAATCCCATCAGTTTTCTAATGTTAACTAATGTTAAAAGGTGGTTTAACTTACTCCTGTGGTCATTGTCCTGAAGCTCAGGGGGAGAAAATAAATAAACTCTAGCCTACCGTGTGTACAGTTTACCAATCTGTCCACATGGATTGTAACACAGTTGTATTTATTTTTCTCTTCCAGGATCTTAGGGGGGCTACGTAGAAAAAGTCGCTTATTTTGGGCTTGTTTTCACAGGCCTGGTTGCGTATTTGTCTCGCAAGATCTGGCAACACTGGTGCTCTCGTCAGTGTAGGGTTAGGGTGTGTAAGGTCTTATGTCGCGGCTCCACCCCGGCGCTTAGAGGAGACCGGTACGGTGGCAAGACCACTAAGACCAACACATAAAGTCTATACCAGAACGGCTACGGTTTGCATAGACATATGGAATAAACCCTACTAATATAACTAAATGGGTGAGAAATAAAGTTGCAGCCGCTGTTAATTAGGAGTTATAGTGCAGTGTGTTTACCGAAGGAGTCGTGTTAGCCGCCAACTTAGCCACAAGCCACGCCGCCACTGGCCTGCGTGAACTTCAGTAACGTTAGCTCGGATGCTAATCATCTGCTAGTTTTGTAGCTTTGGAAAAGACGACAGAGAACCAATTAGCGCACTGGTTGACCATGGATAACCCAGCTGGATCTCTGGCGACGTGGCTGGGGCATACACCGTTAATTTTAAATATACAGTCTGTTCAAGGACTGTTCTCCGCGACAACGACTGGGTCTGGTAGCCTACGGAGGTAACCTGAACTCCAGCGGGTGAGTAACGCTTTCTGTGGCCCAACGCCACAAACATAGCTACATGCTAGGTTACATGCTAGGTTATATTTAAAAGACATTTCTGGCTTTTTTGTTCATTTCCGAGACCTATTTAGGTTTAACGTTTTAATTTAGAAATGTTAAAGGTGCAGTAAAGTCTATTTTATAAAGGTATATGGGTTTAATGGTATAGTGCAAGTTAAATCATCCACACATTTACAGAGTGTTTTATCCATATGCAAGTGTCAGTCACACATTCAACACATTTCTTTCTGAAATACATTGTAGAGAGCATTCACATTAAGTGTCCATAAACAAATCTGGGCGCTGTTCATAAGACCTGTAGGGCACAATTGTTACAATTGTATGTCAAAAAAAGATCAGAGTATATTATGTTAAAACAGGCCATAAAAAAAATCAAAGTATGTTGGAAAAAGTCATAGTACTGTAAAGTATGTGGAGAAAAGTCAAAGTATACTATGTTGGAAAAAGTCACAAAAGTCAATGGATAGTATGTCGAAAAAAGTCTTAGTAAGTCAATTACAAAGTAATATTATTCAAGTATTACAAGTAGTGTGTTGGAAAAAGTCATTGTATGGTATGTCGAGTATATAATATGTCAAAAAAGTCATACAAAAGTCATAGTACTGCATGTCAAAAAGTTACAAAGTCATAGTATGTCATTAAAATAAGTCATGGTACTGTATATCAAAATTCATAAAAAAGTCAGTGTATGTCGAATAAAGTAAAAAGTCATAGTACTGTATATTATGTGAAGAAAAGCAATAAAATGTAAGGGTATAGTATGTTAAAAAAAATTAAAGTATACTGTTTTAAAAAAGGTTAGTATTTTTGAAAAGTCATGTCATAGTGTGTAGAAAATAGTTAAAGTATACATTGAAACGTTCCAAAATGTATAGTATGTCAAAAAAGTATAGTGTAGCATGTAAAAAAAAAAGAAAGAAAAAAATGTAAAACCTATTTTATACAGTCTGTTTTAAAACAGGAGAAAGTAGTACCGTTTGTTATGCAGTCAGCTCGTGAAATTAAATGAATCAATGTCATTAAAAGTTATTTAAAAATTAAATCGTGAACAGGGTGAATTAAGATCGGGATTTTCTTTTTTTTAACAATCGTGCAGGCCTAGATGCAGTTGTACTGTATTGTTTTTCATCAATACATTTAAGATTTTGTACAGTGATTCCACTTTGTCTGTAGTATTCTCTCTACTTTTGCAGTACTTTTACAGAGATGCATTTACATGTAGTACCATAGTGAAACATGTATTTTGTAATATTTAATGATTGTCCATAAAAAAATATATAAACGGACTGTCAACCATGGTACGAGCATTACATGGTCTGTCCACCAGAGGACGCTCTACAACGTCCCTGTTAGTAACACTGATTATTTTGGTCTTGTTTTTGTTCAAAGGACTTTAAGTTTCATATCTTAAGTTAGTATTTTTATACATTTCATTGATCAGAATGCCTAATAATATAATATATTTTGATCTTTTTTATTGTGACAATAAAACAAATTTATCATATTATTTTAGTGAGAACTCAAATAACTAATGTTAGGGAAATCGGTTTGTTTTGTAGCATTTTTCTGGATTATTTTTAAAAAAAACAGATATCAGATTTTTAAACAACCAAATCTTCGTATCGGCATAAAACTCCTTTATCGGTTGGGCTCTATATATAGTATGTTGAAGTCCTATTATAGTATGTAAGTACTATACTGGCTCCTAAAATGACACTCAGTCCTCAGGACTTTGAGAACTCCTGATCTAGGATTTTTGTTTAACTGTTCAGTTTAAAATGAAAATGTTAAATTGGTGATTACAGCCTGTGTGTACGCATTGTATGATTATTATTTCTCTTGCAGTTTGGCACCATACTCTACGACTTACAGAGGACACCGGGGAGTAAGAAAGGATACGGTCTCTCTGCGAGGACTGCTGCACGCTTTCCGCCCTGTAGCAAGGTACACAAAGCACTTTTATCTTAACTGATGAAGATAAAAGTTCCACTGATTTTAAATAAGGAGCTCAGTTTGTGAAACAGCTGTATAAAAAGTCTTGTATGTAAATAAAATCTTAATTTGAAGTTTAAAAGTACTGTGTTTCATTCTACAACTGCTAAAGATCAGAACATAACCACTACTGCTTTGATTTGACCATTAGGTATTTTTATTATCTGCATCTTGCAGTGCTAAATGGCAGGAATACCCCTTTAACATGTCAAGTTTCACTTAATTAGTTATAGTTTCCATCCCCAGACAGCGACCCCTTCCCCACAGCAGTACCAGCAGGATCAAAGCCAGTCCAGAGGCCCCCCTCCTGGCAAAACACCTTTCAACTCAACCACGGAGAGGTTCAGAAGCACGTCACGTACAGCTGAGGACAGCCCAGGGTGAGACAGACACAGAGACACAGGTCCAATGTAACTGAACAGTGCTGACAGGTGGTCCTTCTGTGATACAGGCCCGGGACCTACGCTCATGATACAGCGACAAACCGGAAAGTGAGCTGGCCCATGTGCTTTGGGAACCCAGACTGGTCCAGACTGCCTCAGACGCAGAAGAAGTCCCTCAGGGTGAAGGTAAGAAGGTTTGAACTCCATAAAACAGACGTTACGTGCAAACCATTTTTTAAAAGGTTTTCATTTAGCTGAGGAAGTAGAGTTTTCTCAACCCATAAAGGATCCCTTTAGTTTATCTGAAACTATTAAATTCTGAATCACCAGGTTTCTACATATACTTACCTTGGACAAGAACAATTGTAATCTGGAAAGTAACTAAAGCTGTCAGATAAATGTAGTCGTGAGTGAGTAGAGTTATATCATTCTCAAGTAAAGCCCCTCAAGTTTGTATTTACGTACAGTGCTTGAGTGGACGTACTACGTTAAAATCCACCACTTTCTATTAGGGGTGGAGCGCTACACAGAAGTCACGGTTCGGTTCAGACATCACGGTTCAGTAAGAGTTTGGTACAATGGAGGGAAACAAAACAAATATGCAGAAGGCAATTTTGGTACAGCCACGTCTCGGGCTGTACCATCTAGTGTCATATAGTCTCTCCATTGAGCTGCCAACAGCCTGAAGTGTGTAAGATGTAAACAACAAGTGCCCCACATCATCTCCAGACTCTGGAACTTGTAAACAACACAAGACAATAGTCTATAAAACTGAAAACACAGCATCTCTGTTATCTGCAAAGACGAAGTAAATCACCTGATTATGCAATGTTATCGCGTCTCCCGGCCATTTCTCACAGCAGAAAGCTGCTTCCTGCCTGACTACAGTTAATATAGTATTACATAGTGTATATATAGACCAGGCCAGCTAAGCGGCGTCTTTCTCCTGTCGCGTCCCTACACTAACACTCAGCATACATAGGCGCAGCTCGGCTACACGTGGTGTGCCGAGCCTTAGGCTAAGGCAGGGCTACAGATTAAATGTCCCTGAAGAATCTGCCTAATACTAGTTTCACATTTATTTTTGTTAATTTGCACGAAAGTTTAATTCATTTTTATACCGTGTAAATTCATGTACCGAACCGTGACAGCCGTACCATTTTGGTTCAACATGAATAAATGAACCACTCCACCCCGACTTTAAGTGGTATCAGTCTTTTCATCTGTCTTGTCATGAAAACCAATGTTTCCCAAAATGTTGTTATTCCGTAAAATAGATAATGTGCTGATAAAAACACGTTTTAAGTATTGTTACCTGCTGCTGCTAAATAGTAGCACTATTTTCCATAGAAATTGTATTTGGTTGGATACATCAATGTACAGTGAGGCTCGAATGTTTGGGCACCCCAGGTAAAAAAAACTTGTATTAATGTGGATAAAGAAGCCAAGAAAAGATCTCAAATGCATCAAAATGACAGAAAACAAAAAATGGCATCTGCAAAGGTTTTTTAGCTTCTTTATGCACATTAATACAATTTTTTTACCTGGTTAAAATTAGTTACCTAGTTATTTCATGGATCAGGATACTATGCATCTTAAATAAAGTTCCCTTGGAAAGACCCATGAAATAACTGGCCTTTAAAAATAAAAATCTATAGAATTTAACATAAGTGTGTATACTCATGCCCCCTGTCTTTTAAGGAAGAACATTTATTTACAATACATTATTCAAAGAAAATGTATGTCCTTGTTAAAAGGTTGGATTTTCCTAACATTTTTAATCAAGGCATTAAGATCAATTGCCAAAAGATGTTTATATTTAAACAACTTTAGCATGGGTGTGTAAACTTTCTCCAGCCACATCTAATGCTCTTTTGTTTTCCTTCAGATAAACAAAGAAAAGGATTTCCTGAAGCACAGAAGCAAGGTGGCCTACCTGAGTTTGTATTACTAACTGTAAAGCTGATGGATGAAATCCAACCGGGAGACTTTGTCAAATTATTTACCTTAACGCTTACAGACATTTCATTAGCTGTCAGAAGAAAAGTTAGATATCTCAAGGGTAAAAAAAAACTAATTTATTTACAAAATGAAAGATTTCTGTAGGGTGGTATATTACACCATATTTTTTACCAAGTTAGTGCTGGCTGAAAAGTAACTCAACAAAAAAAACTTCAGAAGACGTCAGTCAATATACAAAAATCCAACATTGGTTTGGTCCCAGATGCTCCAACGCCGTGCCTCTCCTCTCTGGGGAGGGAGTCACTACACTGCTGAAAGCCTCAACCACTGTGGCTTGTGTGTCTGTTGGTTCATGTTAGTTTCATTTCTTCCTCCTCACTTTGGGTTTCTTGACTGGCCGAAGGTACGGGTTGTCAATCACGTTGTCCTCGCTGGCCTTTGTGGAGGGAACAATGCCGCTGGGAGGAAGCATGGAGTTCTCTTTGTCACCTCCTGGATCATCCTGAGTGAGGGAAACGGGAAAAAGATGCATTAAAAGGTGCTCTTAGCAATGTCAGCATGTTTTAGGCTAAAACATTTGTCACATACAGCAAACATCTAGCTGCTTGTAGACAGCCCAGGGTCTATAAACAGTGTTCCAGGCAATAACTGCCAAAAAGGATTGGGGGGGGTTAGTGCACGGACACACAGAAGGGAGGGGATGAGGAGGCGGGAGCTAGTCTCGTCTTGTTTGAAAATATTGGAACATCAACCAACATCGCTTAGAGCACCTTAGCTATCATTGAATAATTTGACATGCATTTATTTGCTTTTCTTCAAGATTGATCTGTGGGTTGACTACAGAGTAGAGCAAGCCTGGCTCTGTCCAAAGTAAGAACTAAATCTGCATATCAGCAGCACATGTGTTTATCTGTACAGCAATGGAAGTCACTGCTCCCAACAAAGAACTAGTAACAGTGTGTAACTCCCAGTAAACGTACAATTTAAATAAGACAGACATGATGATGTGTCAATTAGCAAGCTTCAGAGGTGAAGGTAGTGTTTTTTTTTCTTTGCTCTTAAAATGCTGTGATCAATAAAATTGGATCCACCTTCTGCTAATCTGCGAGGGATATTCTTTCTCTGCTACTTCCACTAGTAATAACCTTGGGTCAGCACTTACAACTATTGTATGGAAGAAATCCTAGAAATCCCCAGAAATAATGACATTCAAATTCCTGGCCCACAAACCTACTGAAGATCTTTATGATAGAGCTTCTGTATCTTCTACATGACATTTTCCAAATCCAACCTAAGTAGTGGCCCTGGAGGCACTACAGGAAATTGAAGAGGTAGGTTTGATACTTAACACTGGTAAGTAAATCTGAGTTTAAAGAATCAAATTAGTCTTTTTGAGTTGATGTGCACAAATGTGTAAGAACAGTGTCCCAGGGTGTAATCACTTTAAAATCTCTGGGCACTCAGTAAGATACCCTGACAGTAGAAAAACACACTATATCAGACACTGGGCAAGCTCCAGTAGTAAAGACGTACGTTGATGAGGTTTCCTGCTGCGTTCTCGCTGTCTGTCTGGTCGTCCTGCTCCGAGGAGTCCGTCTCCTCCAGAGTCTGCAATTCCAGCTCCGAGGGCAGGAGGGCACTGAGATATGGGATGCTGCTTGGTTGTGCTGCGATCACTGAAAACAGTCACAGGGATTAAAACTCACAAATAAAACATGCTTACAGTAGTTTGATAGACATAACATATTACAACCGATTTTTTTTTAAATTAATTTAATTAATATTAATTTATACTATTTATTGAACCCCAGTGGGGAAATTACAATTTACACTCTGTGTACACTTTGTTAGAATCACTACACACATGCTCAGGACCTATTCATGCAAAAATAGAGCGCCCTGAGCGGTTGGAGGGGTACGGTGCAGTGCTCAGTAGGTGAAGTGGCATCTCAATCCACACTCCATATTTTTGGTCCGCATGGGGACCCCCAAATGAATGTCCACTTGGAGGAATCACTCACGTGGGAAGGCAGTGATGTCGTCTTTGAAGAGGCTCTGAGTTTCTCCTGTCTTGGCCATGAAGCGTGTGAGCGCTCTCTCCACGTCTCTCTTCTGACTTGCTGCCTTCTCTCTCACCACTTGGTAGTCTGACACAGGCTCCCTGAACGTCTAAGGGCAGAAAGGAAAACACACCTCACGTACACATACTTTTTGAATTTCATGTTACACATAATGAACTGCTTGCTGATGCATGCCGTGGTGAAACTGATTAGTTCAGGGAGATGACATCTTTTCTTAACATATAATATTACAAAAAGACAGTTACGTTAGTTCAGGGTTTGTTTAAGGATCTCAAACTACCAAGAAAAGTTTCGACTCACAGGTGTTTTGATGTACGTGTGAGGGTCAGGGAACTCTGGGAAGTGGCTGGGGATGTAAGCCGGATGTGGGCGTTTCTGTCCAGCCGACAGTGCTTTGGGAGTCACAGGTGCGTTTGTCACTGGAGCTGAAATGTATAAAATCCAATCACAAAAAAAAAAGTTCACATCTATTTAAATCTTTTCCAGTTACCATATAGACTCAATGTAGAAAGTGAAACTACCATTAGAAGTCATTTTCATAATCCATACCAACAGTGGACAGCTGAGTGTACTTACGGGCAGTTATAACCATCCTCTGTGATCTCTTGGCATACACAGGCAGGGTGTCGGCATTAAACCTGCAGTGACAAAAACTCATGATGTCCTCTGTGTTACCCATGCTTAATTGATGGGTTAGTGTCCTCCAGTACTTACCCATTTCAATGAGTGTGACCACTGTATCTGCCAAGGTTGGGACGCTTCTGGCTGTGTGTTCACAATAAGCTTTAGCACATCGACCTATTTCGGTTATATCTGTAAAAGAGGAAAAACAACCCGGCGGGTTAGAAAAGTCTCTAATAATCAGTCCCTCCAGGATTTCACATGCCTGAAGTGGCGGGATCTTTTGTTAGTGATTGTAATACAATTTTAGATGGTTTTTTTGTTGCAATGAAGTTGCAAAAAAAAGTTGTGATTTTTTTTATAGTTCTTTAAAAATAAACTTGTATTGGGGAGACTAAAAGTACTTTAGGCTGAGTTTTCCTACTGACCTTACCAAAAAGTCTCAGGGTGCTGCAAATGTAGGTATAATATGAAAATGGTAGGTGGAATAAAGACAAAAAATGTATTGAATGAATCAAATTTGAACATATCTTCAAATATGAACAGATCTTTACCTTGTTAGTTAATTTCCTATCCTGGGACGCATTCATATGGTTTGATTCATACGGCACCTACAATAATGAGCTGTCCATCTACGTTTTTCCTGCATCCACTGTGTGTGTGTGTGTGTGTGTTTGTGTGTGTGCGCATCAGCTGAGCAGCCCTGCCCGCTGCAGAGAGCCAACAGCTTGAAACAGCAGCGGCTTCAGAGTGAAAAAAAAGTTACAGCGTACATTGATGTTAAAACGCTTACCGTGTATCATTTTGGCAAAATATGTGTGACGTCAACCCGCTGAGTCATTGGCTCTCAGAGTCACATGCTGATGCAAAGTTTGGCACGTGGAACTGCTGGGATTGGTTGAAGTTGCGGGAAACTACGGTTATTGGTCAAATTTGCGAAAAAAGTTGCGGTGATAGGTGATGAACATTTTGTAGATATAACAAACTGATCGGTCATAAAAGATGAGATTTAATTTCTCAATGCATCAACAGATGCATTTGGTCATTTTCAGTTCTGGCACACATCATTAAAATAACTTCAAGTTTACAGTGCTGATCCACCTGAACTCAGGGTATCTGCATATACAGAGGACCAATAAAGTACCCCATGTCCATGGCTCTGTCTCCTTGTCTTCATAACATGTAACGTCCATCCTGATTTTCTGAACCACTCTCCTTCGAGCTTTCTTAAATATGTATAATCAAACTATTCTGACCCTGCAATATCTTGTTCTGAATGTGCATTAGAAAAACTAAACTGAATTTACTTTTTTATAAACACCTCCAGTTTCACAGCAAAGGCCTAACACTGCTTTCACATTAAAATGCAATGATACATTTTAACAGATAAGTGATGTGTCAGCTGCAGCTACAATGATCGTTACTACATCTATACAGAATCTTCATCCCCCTGCTGACATGTTTATAGATCTATAACCCATCTGCAGAGGGAAGAGCCACAAAGGAGATAAAAAATGGGTCTCAACATTTTGGCATATAGAAAAGTACTTTCTAACTTTGAGTTGACATGTGAGCTGTAATGCAAGTTTATTAAAATTAAAACACACACACCTATCTATCTATAGAGCTGTAACGAAACATTAGCATTGGATCTGGACGGGAAGGATAACTCTGGTAGTTAGAAGGGGCGTGTCATGATTCTGCCTTCTCACTCCATGACACAGGTTTGGGATCTGAGTGTTGCATATTCATATTGCATATTGTTACAGCCCTAATATATGTGTACGCACACAACCAAATGTTGTGAACTATTTGCCATTATTATGGTTGAGCCTGATGTTGCTTCCTGTCTCCTTATACAACAGCCCATCAATAAGTCATGTCACATAGACAGTACATCACCATAGTAGGTAGGCACTTGTAATGAGATTTCAAACATGTTTAGAGGCTAAAAACACGTTTAAAACTTGCCCTGTTTTAACCTGTTAGGTGCTAACTCTAGCAGGAAGATAACACGGTGTAGGTGACACAGTTTGTTTTTCTCTCTACTGACAGCACTCCAAATTTACAAACAGAGCTAGGTATTTAAATTGACTGGAATTCTGCTTTAAGGATGAGACATGGACCAAATTTCTATAATTTTGGGAAGTTCTGATGTTTGTTCAAGTGTTGATTTCACGAAAAATGTTGGTTTTTAGTAGTTATTTAATGCTATGAAAAGAGTGCGAAATGTCGTGATTGGTCAGCAGGGTGTATGAGCGGGACTTTGACATCACGGTTCCACCGTCCGCACCACTACTGCACAGACTCCGGCTCCAGATTTACAAGATGGCGGTGCCCGTATTCGGGATGTTTTGGCTTCACTTTTGTACAGTGTGAAGAAGTGGCGATGCATTGGCCATTTTTTTAACAGTCTATGCTTTGAGGAATTAACTGACACTCACGGCGCCATAGAGAGGAGTTGTGTGCCGTTTAAAAAAAAATTTGAACAGAAATATTAAAATATGCAGTTCTGATGAAAATGAACAAGCGCACATCTACTTTAGGACTGATACATACAGCTCTGCATCATCTCAGTGAGTGTCTCCACCGCTGCCTTCTCGGCGCTCTCGAAGCCACACTCTGTCAGGAGGGCACTGACAACCACCTGCAGGGTGCGACGTCGGGCCAGCTGGTAGTTCTCTGCAGGGCTGGTGGCAGCTTTACTACTACTCCCACGCTGAAAAACATACATGAAATAATAAAGTAGGTAAGACAAAATGCATTAGAACAGTAAAAGAATAATAAACAGGCTCATTACAGCAGGAAAGAAACAAATATAACATTAAGTATGAAGGTACAAAACTCTTCCAACAATCAAATTAATTGAGAATATAAAAACATTAACACATCATTACCATTTAGGCTATGTAAAAGGCTTATATCTCCGGTTTGGCCAAGTTACGAGAAACTCTCAAAAACAAGGGGGGTGTCAGTAATTCAGTATTTTATTTAAAGTGCTAATATTAGGGCTGTGTGATAAGGAGAAAATCAAATATCCCAATATTTTTGACCAAATATCTCGATGTTGATATTGCAACGATATTGTAGTGTTGACTAATGGTGCTTTCACAAAATATTAACACAATGAGATTTTTGATAAATAATCATCAGTAATGTGGATATAATAACTAAGCGAGTAAAGGCAAATAGCACAGTTACAATAGTGTGGTAAGTTCAGAAAATGACAATTTACTGTAATGCAGCCTTTAAAACCAGACTTTAGACAATATTAGTCTCATATCGCGATATCGGTATAATATGGATATATTGCCCAGCTCTAGCTCATAGTATGCTCATTTTCAGGTTCATAATTGTATTTTGAGCTTGTACCAGAATAGGTTTACATGGTTTAATTTTCCAAAAAAAAAACCTATTTTTGTTGTACTTCACATTGCTGCAGTTCCTGTTTTTTTTGTGTTGAGCTCTCTGTTTTAGCTACAGAGTGAGACATCTCACTTCTGTTCCATCTTTGTTGAGAGTTGCACATGCTCAGTACCTACAGTAGCTTGCATAAGTTTATACACCCACGCTAAAGTTGATTAAAAAAAAGGAATACATTTTTTTTTTTTAATCTTAATGCCTTGATTAAAAAAATATAGGAAAATCCAACCTTCTTAAAATACAGGGCCATAAGTATACACGCCCCTATGTTAAATTCCCATAAAGGCAGGCAGATTTTTATTTTAAAGGCCAGTTATTTCATAGATCAGGATACTATGCATCCTGGTAAAGTTCCCTTGGCCTTTGGAATTAACATAGGCCTTTGCATCTTGGATGCTTTTCTGCTGTTGCCAAATGAGTTGCTACAAAGCTAATTAAGACAATTAGCTCCACACAACTCTCTCAGTATGGAGGGGGATGGTAGCGACAACTGAGATCCTGTGTCACCTCTAATGATCATACGTGGGCACAATATTGGTTAATGGCAAAAATTGTGTCAACCTATTCTGAATGACGTATTGTGGTGCTGCAGACACAGCCCAGCCTACAATTACAATAGAGGGTTTTCACCGACGTCACGTTCTGGGCAGTAACCCGGATGCGCGGCCATATTGGAGATTCTCAGTGTAAACAACTAAATGGAGTAGAGTTAAGTATTGTGCACTTTGGACACTTTAAGTGAATGTAGCCATGTCCAAACAACAGAAAAGCATCCAAGATGCAAAGGCATGTAGGGAAGAGCTTGGACCACAAAAAAGGCGCGATATTTCGAGAAATTACAGCTTATTGGCGGTGCAAATCCCTACAAGTTGCTCTCTCTTCTTGTATCCATGACGCCCCGGTGATTCTTCCTTCAGTTGCATATCCCAATATAGCTAGTCAACTGCAGCTGCAGACCTTAAATCCTACAAAGGTTAGGAGGCCTATGACCAGACGGTGTGTGGATGGGGGAAGGAGATGCAGTACCAAGTCATTAACGACTGTTGTGTTGTGAAGGCATAAGTAATGCAATGTCTTTAATCAACTTAACCTTAACTGTATGACATCATTGCGATACTCAAGGTGTAGGCATGTGACCCTCGATCGGATTTTTCTTCATTTCAAAAGACCCCCAGTTTGCTATCTACACTATCTGCGTGAGTTTGAGCTTTGCCAACCACAAGCGCCTCCTCACCTCTGATAACTTCTGGCATTCCTTTTCCTGTTTTAAATAACTTTTGGAAGTCAATAATATTCCAAATATTTTTTCTCGCTCTGACCTATTGGTACAACCTAAAACACGGCCATTAGAACCATTTTCCTTGACAACGTTCGGGATCTACTTCAGTGCCCGTGCATTGTTGTGATGCACAGTATTCCCAATATGGCGACCTCAGGTGTGATGACACAGTGAAAACCCTCTCTCCTACACAACAACAACAGGACACATACTTGTTTGGTTTAGATCCTCGAACAAAATTACACCATCATCATTTTTACATTTTACAATGAAAATGGAAATAACGATACAAAAAGGACGATTCCATCCAATATCGTGAATGATATCGCAATATCAGTCAAAATAATCGCAATGACATCTTTTCCTCATATCGTACAGCCCTAGTATTAAACACTAAAACATTAACTATAGGGGTTTAATAAATGTAGTGAAGTAAAAAGCACAATAATTCCCTATGGAATGTTTTAAAGTAACATAGTATGGAAATAATCAAGCACAAGTACGTTAAAATAGTAGCTACAGTACTTGAGTAAATGTAATTTAGTTACTTTGCACCACTGCTAGCGTAATTGACAGGCAGCACATGTAGCTAGCTATGCTACGCATTAGCAGTTGTAACGTTTGGGTTAACAAATACAGACAAATGAACTAGCTAGCTAACACTTACAAACGTACTGCGCATTGCAGACTATTCGTATTGTTAGCGGGTAACTGCGGCTATAGAGTTTTTACAGAAATATGACCACGACATGCAAATTAAGCTAGCTAACACATACTAACATTTATCCAAACGGGTACATATTCATTCAATAACGTTAGCATTTACAGACAAATTAACTAACGTTATATAAACGATGAAGTAGCTAACCTTGTCGTCTGTGATAAAGTACAGCAGGCTCATTGTGGCTTCAATATTAGTTATTTAAGTAATTACTCCTCATTCAGTACAGACGAGTCTCTTCCAACTGACTGCTAACAGTTAGCTAACGCTGCGAACCTACGGAGAAGTTAGCTAACGTTAGCCGACATCTTGCTAATGACGGAGAGAAGAAAACCGTCTCTTAACATACCCCTCCTTCATTCAGTGAAACTCTAGATGCAACCACAGGATCCGCCATATGTGTTTATTTGTACTCTGCTCTTTGGAGTAAACTAATTTAACCTATAGTGAGAAAAACGTCATTTATCCGACGGCCGTTTTAGCCGCCATTAGTAAACACGGTAAGAATTTATGTCGTCGTTTCCGTCACTGGGATGGAAGTGAAAATTAACCCGTACTTTATATATTACCGCCGACTAGTGGCTGTATGTAGAGTTACACCTGCTAGATTACCATGAGTCAAAGGTTAACATCCACTGTTGTCCTCGGGTCAAATTTGGTCCATTTTCAAAAGGTTTCTGTATCATAAATTTGAATTTCTTTCAACCAAAATTGTCTAATATAAGAAATAACGAGGATGGTTCCCTAAAACTTGGTTATTATTATTGTTAGGATTATGTTTTATAGTCATAGTCAATATTTTTTCATGATCTACTGCACTCATTTTTAATTTTAATTTTAATTTTAATTTTTTCTGTGTGATATATGTGTGTATATGTGTGTATATGTGTTTGTTGTGTTATGGTTGTCTTGCTACTGGATGCCTAAAATTTCCTTCGGGATGAATAAGATATCTATCTATCTATCTCTATCTATCTATCTATCTATCTATCTATTCGTCTATCTATCTACTCTATCTATCTATCTATCTATCTGTCTTCTATCTACTGTCTATCTATCTATCTATCTATCTATCTATCTATCTATGTCTTGTCTATCTATCTATCTATCTATCTATCTATCTATCATTGGATCATATCTAATCTATCGTCGTCATTAAATCATCATCTGGAAAATATGTCATGGAAAAAAAATAAACTAAAACGTGGAAATGTAGAAAGCTAAAGGGGCAAACATCAAAAACGTCGAAAAGCGCTGAAAAAAATGGATACAAATGGATCCAAACATTGGAAAAAGTTACAAACGTTGTTAAAGCAACAAACGTGTCGAGAAAAGACAACAAAATTGTTTTAATTTTAAAATCATACCCAGAAAACCAAAAGTTGCATGGTCAACGGAAAGCAACACAAGGGTTAATGGATTTCATCACTGAATGTAGATAGACTTGTTGTGACAGTAGTGGAAAGTTCTTTTACTTCAGTACTGTACTTTTAAATTTGAAGTAGGCTACTTGTACTTTCCTTGAGTATTTCCATTTGATATATACTCCACTACATCTTAGTTAGATAGAGACACATATTTACTACTACTTTTTACTGCACTAAATTTGTCTGACAGCTTTATTCCTATGTGCTTTGCATTGCTGTAGATTAAACTATACAATATAAAGTAGTTGTAAATAATAATTTAATCAGTGCTACCTTAAACAAACCATCATATTTACTAGTTAAACACACACAGGGACAATTTCCTTCTAAGAATAAGTGCTTGTAAAACATGAAGTTGACAAAATTTCTCTAATTCTATTTTTAATTTAGGGAAGTAGTTGAATGCAGTACTTTTACCTGGAGTATTTGTACTGTGTGGCATTGCTACTTCTACTTAAGTAAGAGCATGCTAAGAAACAGCATACAATAAGAAAGGCTGGGGGGGGGGGGGGGGGGGGATGTTGCACAGATATTAACATGGAGACACTTTTCCCTTTTCATTAGTAACGTACATCGGAAAACTCGTGGTGACATTAGCGCACATTATTTTATTCTTATGTTGTCACTTTTTCACATCACGTGCACTATTACAAGGTCTATTTTAGTTTACTTGTTATACTAAATATGTACTTATTTTGTAGTTATTATATCAGGCACTGGTGTTACCTTTATACATTATACACTTTACATGTATGACTCTATTGCATTTATTGTAATTTTTGCAACAAACTCTATCCTAGCCTCCATTTCCCACACAGAAGATCAGATGTGCAATGGTTGAATGTAGTTTAGTTAAACAGCTCCTAATCTAGAAATGCATGTCATGTCATCATTTCTTGCAACATGTACAAAGTGCTATATTACTCTAAATAAGACCTGAAACAGTTGCTAGCCGCTTTGTTAGAGTGCAAAAATGAATTTATTCACACAAGTTCCATTTCTTTCCCAATACATTCAACAATTCGCATCCATAAATATCTGCTGCCCAGCAGCCAGACATTACTGTACCCTGCAGTTTTCAGTGCATCTCCTCATTTTTTCAATCAACAGGGGCAAATTGCATATTCAAGCAAATCTGACATAAAAGAACGGGTACAAAGTGACCTGTTCAACGTGGTGATTTAATGTACCACCATTAGCATTAACATTGCAAGTGTTGTGTCCATTTACTCCAGGAGAGGAGGGTTTCTTTAAGAAGCATGTAAGCGGTATGAGTTTCTCCGGCAAGCAGTACCCGGATGTTTGGCCTTGGTCTCTACCATCTCCAGCACGTCCACATCTTCAGGGTCAACCAAGGTAGTGTGCTTCTCCTTCTTCGTCATCACCTCCCCAATCCGCTCTGCCGACGAGTCCTCAACAGTCTCCTGCTCCTGCACAAATGGCTGCAAAACAGTCTCCACCAGTCCCCCAACGACCCCGAGCATGGCCAGAGTGGAGCCAATCATGTAGATCTTCAGCATGCCCCGGCCCGGCCTCTGGTTGAGCATCTCCTTAGCGAAGGGGATGATCTCGCCAATGGTTTCCATAGTGTGTGATTAGTCTGTTGAAGGAAAACAGAAGTTTGATTAGAGAAAATTGTCAGAAAAACTCTCAATTTATCCCCTGGGGGGCAATTTAAAAGCATGAGGATTAGTTCTGGTGAGTCACTCGGGGGGAGGAGGAAATAGTGCAGAAAGGACCATCCATCCATCCATACATACACACAAACACACACACACCCCTGGACTTCCACTAATACCTGGTCACCTTATCACTTTATCACTTTAACACTGGACTCAACACTGACACTTTTGATAATAATTTATGGTCTTTTTTTTTTTTTTTTAGTCCATATTTGACGAATATCTTTATTGTTATTATTATTATTACTGTTATTTTGTTGTCTTTATACTGTTTTTTTTACCTAGTTTGTTTTTCTTGCTAAAACTGCTGCTGGAATTCTTAATTTCCTTGCGGGAGTCATCCCAAAGGATCAATGAAGAGAAGTCTAAGTCTAAGTCTGAGTCTAGAAAATATAGTAAATACACACGATGCCGTATACCATGATGAATATACTCAAATTGCAATAGAGGAAAAAGCAGCAACACATGTAACATGCAACCGCTCTTTTGATATGGTGTTCTATATCAAAAAGCAGCCCACTTTAGAAATCCTTTAAAACTAACATTAAATGCTCATACCGAGAGGCAGATACTCACTTTTTTAACAGACCCCAAGCTCTGACGTTTTCCTCAGTGTTCCCCTAGTCAGGCGTTTGCAGGCAGAAAGACAAGGGCACGTCCTGCAATTTAAACACCAAAGGAGCCAGGTTAACTCCCACAGTGATGACAGAATGCATATTCACGAGGCTGCTGAAATCACTTTTTTTGGGGGGGGGGGGAGAGAGATTAGGGCTTGTTCGGGTAAAAGGGCACAGGTTTCTAGGGCAAGAAGTGAAGCAAATATTCCCTGTAGGGGAAACTGGGCTTGTGACATCACATGAGGTCTGCATGTGTTGCTGATACAGATCCATCCATCAATCTATCCACCAACTGTCTCGCGAAGACCTCCAGCCGTTCCTGATACACAACGAAGATTTTCAAATATTTCCCATGTGACTGACCATTGGACGACAAAAGTGGTTGGCTGGTGTTGCGTGGCCTGTTACAATGAATATTGATCCGCGATGGGTGGAGGGCATTGTTTCACAGCATCATGGCTACACATGGAATTCCCCTTATTGAACACTGGGAGATAAGGTTTACTACGGCAAACAGTTCAATAGATTCTCCTCCAATCATGTTTCCCCCTACCATGGAGCTGACCATGAGGTGGTGAGAGGATACAGGGGTTAATGTGTGTGCATGTGTGTGTGTGTGTGTGTGTGTGTGTGTGTGTGTATTTGTCTGAAACTCTCTGCCCTTTGACCTCGTCCCTTCCCTGCCAAAGAGGAGGGAGTGAGGTCAGACGTGCGGGTTGTGAAATGTGTCTGACCTTCGTCACAGAGAGCCATGCGTCATCCGCACTCAGTGAAAATGACAACAGGCCAACGTCACGAGAAGTCTGCATGTCTGTTCAACATCTGCTTGCCTGATGTCAGAGGCACTTTGCACCATAACTTATAATCTAGTTTCATTTTTATGATAAAACCTGTTCCGGCCTGCTGCCATTGGGATGAAGCCACTGATGCCGTAGTCTTTTGACATTCTAGTTGGAGTTTTGTGAAAAATGTTCTCTAAAATTTGTAGTGGACGCAGGAGGACACAGCAGCTGGTCCACTTTATACTATATATACCGTCCTGTATCACACAGGGACACAGGAGGACACAGCAGCTGGTCCACTTTATACTATATACCGTCCTGTATCACAGGGACACAGGAGGACACAGCAGCTGGTCCACTTTATACTATATATACTGTCCTGTATCACACAGGGACACAGGAGGACACAGCAGCTGGTCCACTTTATACTATATACCGTCCTGTATCACACAGGGACACAGGAGGACACAGCAGCTGGTCCACTTTATACTATATATACTGTCCTGTATCACACAGGGACACAGGAGGACACAGCAGCTGGTCCACTTTATACTATATATACCGTCCTGTATCACACAAAGGGACACAGCAGTGGATATATAAATAAGTACTGTGACAACAGGGAACAGAAACAACAGCCTGGACACAATAAAACGCCTGATCACACAGGACACAGGACCCAGCAAGCATGTCCAATTAAATATTATCTGCCTGTATCACACAGGATACAGGAGACAAGCATGTCCACTTCGACCTTAGCTTTACTTAGGGGCAGAGGAGTAAACATGCTGACAGGGATAAAAACACAACTTTCAAATACAAGGGATGAATGACATGATTTGTCAGCTGTATAAGATATGTGACCTCCATGTTCAGTACACATACCAAATTGACCATGTATCCAAAACATCCATGCCTTATTTATTTTGGCCTAAAATTACATGATGCTATGCCAGGTCAACAACCTTAGCCCAAGTAAAATAGCTCTTATTTACATTTTTGGGGCGTTCTATATCAGTCTTTTAAAAAGATTCCATTTAATAAAAACAAATGGGGAAGTTTATGAAACAATAGTGGTTTGAGGTGAAAAGTTGACATATTCCAGTCTGTGATTATCCATCAACATCCATATCCAGGTATAATTTCCTATAAATGAGGTTTATTGATGATAAATTCCAAAAATAACTGTAAAACTAAAGTTAATAAGTTAGTGTTGCGTAGTGTTAAACATCAAAAAAAGTGTTGAAAAAACAGACAAAAACGTAAGAAAAAGTTGAAAACATCGACAAAAAGCTTCAAAAAGTGTTAAGACAACACAAGGGTTAAAAGGGCGCCTCATTATAATAAGGCTACACTAACAAGGTAAACATGGTAAATATATGATATTATACCTATGGGCTGAAATATGTAGCAATAGAAACTGAATTTGAATTAGTAAACTTCAATAATTGCATTGAAAAACTGAATTTGAATCACATAATTGGAAATTGTTTTGTTTAATTTGAATCATTGCTCTACCTTCATCCTTCAAGTCCCCGGATGTCTGGCACGGTAACTGGAAATTAAATTTGTGAACTGAATATAAATTGTGAGAAGTGAATGTGAAGATATAGTAGATGAAGATAGATAGATAGATAGATAGAGATAGATAGATAGATAGATAGATGATAGATAGATAGATAATAGATAGATAGATAGATAGATAGATAAGATAGATAGATAGAGATAGATAGAAGATAGATAGATAGAATGATAGATAGATATAGATAGATAGATAGATAAGTGATAGATAGAAAGATAGTGGATAGATAGATAGATAGATAGCTGATAGATAGTAGAAGATAGATAGAGTAGATAGATAGATAGATGAGACATATAGATAGATAGATACATATAGATAGATAGATAGATAGATAGTGATAGATATGATAGATAGATAGAATAGATTAGTAGATAGATAAGATAGATAGATAGATGATAGAATAATAAGATAGATTAGATAATAGATATAATAGATAGAGATAGATATAGATAGATAGACTAGTAGATAGATATTGATAGATGATAGATAGATAGATAGATAGAAAATAGATAGTAGATAGATAGATGATAGATAGATAGATAGATAGTGATAGATAGATGATGATAGATAGAATAGATAGAAGATGATGATAGATAGATGAGTATGAATAGATAGATAGATAGTATGATAGATAGATAGATAGATAGATAGATAGATAGATAGATATAAGATAGATAGATAGATGATAGATAGATAGATAGACATATAGATAGATAGATAGATAGATTGATAGATAGATAGATAGATAGATAGATAGATAGATAGATAGATAGTAGAGACATAGATAGATAGATAGATAGATATAGATAGATAGAGATATAGATAGATAGTAGATAATGATAGATAGATAGATAGAAATAGATAGATAGAATAGATAGATAGATAGTAGATAGATGATAGATAGATAGTAGATGATAGAAGATAGATGATAGATAGATAGATAGATAGATAGATGATATGATAGTGATAGATAGATAGATAGATAGATAGATAGATAGTAGATAGATAGATAGATAGAGAGTTGAATTTTCATTGATGATCATATTTCGTTGGATTTCAGTTCCAAACAAATTCAATTTCAAACTATACTATGCAGATTCAATATAAACAATACCATCAAGTGTTCAACATAAGAATAATAAAATAAATATAAAAGAAGCAAGAATGTGACAAATTTGCAAACCTCGTTAAAGATAATTACAACAGATGTTCTTAATTAAATAGATTGGAGTATACATCAGATATAGTTATAGCTTTCTTATTTGTTACTAATTTAAGAGACTCAAAATATACTGTATATCAATTTCAATTTGTAATAATTTAAAGCAAGGTCTTGAATTTGAAAACTTTGGTTTATGAATATGAAACTTCCCTAATAATATATAAAGATACATTTCTGTCTTTACATTCCAAATATGTAAGGTTAAAAAAGAATATTAAAACGATCATAACGTCATCCTTTGAAATTAACTTATGGTGAAACTACTCTTTGATCGACATTTGAACTCTTGCCCAGCAGCGGTGAAACTCGAGAACAACCTTTCCCCCGTTTTGGTCCGTTTTGGAGCGTCGTTTTTTTTTTTGGAGAGTCAGTTTTGCTGGTAATATCACGTTCATAATGCACTCTTTACAAATGATTTTGGATTCGGGCCAATAAAGCCTGCCCCTGCAGGGAAAAGGCGGAGACTCTTGGGAGACCTTTGGCCCATATTTCTGGCATCTTTTGCCTAAATGGACAGTCTGTTCATGGGGGGGGGGGGGGGGGGTTGGTGGGGGGGAGGGTAGTCTGTTCATTTGTGGGGGCTGATTACAGCTGAAAACTTTCAGTTTGGGTTCTATTACATGTTATGTATCTGCTGGCTGACTGTCATTTACAACTAGTGAAAGGACTTATGTATTGGTATTTTAAAGATAATACATAAAAAAATAAATACAATATTGTTCTTCATTTACAGACTCGAGGTCCAGATAAAAGGTACACACAACACATTACAAGAGGGGTGCAAACCAAACACAAACATAACTACATATAGACAAACTGACTCACAAAAATATCCCAGAAGAGACACACATACACACAAACCTCCACATAGCAATGGCCAGTAATTATTAGCGATCACTAAGTGCAGGATTGGTTATAGCATTTCAAATTGTATTGATTGACTCGGTTAATCGGCGTATGAATCGGTTCATCAGATTCCTCAGCACGGCGAGGAAGGTGGGAACATTACACGTCACACAAAAATGATAACAAGCAGATGGATTAATAATAATTTCAATGCTTCATGACTCAACATAAACATCAGTTTTACTTTCTTTCAGGCCTGAGAGGACATTTTTTTGCGTGTACTTTCAGTATGTACTGGTGTTTTTTTGGTGTTCTTTTATTTCAGAGCCACTGTGCAGCCACTATACTTTACATTTTCTTGCTGTAAGCAAAAGAATATTCTACAAATATTAAATATATGTCCAACTCTGCAGTCTTGGGGATTCCTTTGCAAGGGAAATCTCGAAAAAAAGAGCTTACAAAAAGAAAAACCTCAGTCCAAAGGTTCATCAGCCAGGGACATGACCAAGTTTTAGTAGGGATAAAAAAAAATATTTCATTTATTTTTCAAAGTATTTGCATGTATAATAATACATGTAAGCCCATGCACAGTTGTCTACATTTAATTCTCTGTTTCATTCTCAATACATTCTCTGAGTTCAGATCCCCATTTATATTTTTAATTGTAAAATACCGTCTTATGCAAAATTGGCAAGAGCTTTTTATAATTATTCCATTTTATGTATTAATTATATATTGTTCAATGGTTTGTGTGGAGTCATTTTTCCATAAAGGATAGAGAGAATCAGGACGAACAAAATGGCAGGAAAAATGCTTTATTAATGAGCATACAATAAGATGAGAAACATCTATTACAGTGAATATAAATGAATAAACGTTCATATTCTAGCAGCTTGATGGCATGTGAGAGCTAGGAGTTGGCAAGTTATGGATATACTCGTGATATTTACACTGGTAATGATTTATCACCTTAAACATATACTGTTTTTGTCTTATAGCTTTTTTTAAATAATTATCATTTAATAAAAAATAAGAAGAAAATACTTTAGAAAAAACACACAAACAACAAGCAATTAACACAGAATGGATTATACCAGTATGGCTTATTTGAACCAGTAAGCATGCATATTTCCATACATTTCATTACGTTTATGGAGGTTAGCTAAAGAATAATATTCAACACGTGAAGTACAATAACTTGTTTTATTGCATTGTGTGTATTTTCTTAAACATGTAACCCCAGTCCTAATAAACCTGGACACTATGAAGGAAGTCTCCCTGATAAAAACTAAAACAGGAAGTGATGATTTTAAAGCCTTGATGACATCGGAGGCTAGCTGGACATTCAGTTTCCCTCTAGTCTACCCTGTGCGTCTGAGTTAAAGTGAGTCTTCTGTGTGTGTGCGTCTGTGTGTGTGTGTGTTTGTGTGGTTGTCGGGAAGCTTCATAGGCACTCTTTCCAAAATATAAAAAGTCCCACTGACTGTGTGGACCTCGCAGACCGTCTGGGCCGTCGGAGGATCAACCACCTGTCATTCCCGAAACCGAGGGGGGGGGGGGGAAGGGGGCCGGCTGACACAAAACAGCTCCACGCTGAGTCAGCACAGCAACACTGACCTGCAGAGGGCAGAACACACACTCAGGGTGAGACACCAGCAGAAACTACGCAGAACATGCACAGCAAGTACAATTATATTTGTATATTTGTATGACATGCTAATGGACCTACCAAGTAAAATGTTTCCATGGAAACGTCCTGCAGCCATCACATGACGGAGCACACTCCGGTCTGTACAGTCTTGCTGTCACAGGTTTTCCCATACCTGAAAGCAGAGGAGAAAAGCGTCAGCATGCCTCGGCCCTGCTGGGATGTCACAAAGCAAAGCCAGCGTCCCCGGCATCAGGTGGAGGTGTTACCAACCCGTTGAGGTTGGCGGGCTCCGAGTGGTAGATGTTCTTGTTCTGCTCAGCCATAGAGGGGGCGTGATGCGGGACGGCCTGACTCTGAGTGGTCTTCAGTGTGTGATAATGGCTCTTTGGGTCCAGGGTCATGTGATTCGTCCCGTTCACCGTGCCGTTGAACCCCGGCAGCTTTTGCTCCAGTTTGTCTGGATCGAGACGTGTGTGGCTTTTCTTCGGGGAGGACAAGTCGACCACCTGGATGTCTGGGATCCTGGTCTGCCTCACGGCCTGCTCCGAGTGGGCCAGCTGCAGCCTCTTCATGTGGCTGATGGCTATTGCGGCGTTATAGGCTTGCTGGGAAGAGAACACAGACCAGAGGTTTTAAACAGAGATCTGAGAGCTATACACACAACACAAAGCTTTGCTCTACAGTAACGGCATGATGACGTCTGGAGGACGGAGACTGACACTCTGCAACCCCAAATCCAGCGGGGGAATTTCATTAAGGACATTTACTCAAGTACTGTACTTAAATACAGATTGAAGGTACTTGAGTCTTTTCTGTTGATGCCACTTTCTACTTCTACTCCGCTACATTTCAAAGAGAAATATTGTACTTTTTACTCCTCTACTCTACTATCTGGCAGCTTTAGTTACTTAACAAATTAAAGTGCTCATATTATGCTTTTGACTTTTTCCCTTTCCCTTATTGTAATATATATATATATATTTTTTTTTTGGTGTGCATGTCATAGGTTTACAAAGTAAAAAAGCCCAAACTCCCCCCCCCAATAGAAAACACTGCTCAAACAGCTCTATTGTAGTCCAGCCTTTACTTCTGCGACGAACTTGCATCACTTTGTAACACGTTATAATGCTAGCCTAGCTGTTAGCATAGCACGCCCTCATACTCTGCTCCTGACTGACTAGTAGTCCTTACCTAGGTACTGTCAGGGCCCTCATACTCTGCTCCTGACTGACTAGTAGTCCTTACCTAGGTACTGTCAGGGCCCTCATACTCTGCTCCTGACTGGCTAGTAGTCCTTACCTAGGTACTGTCAGGGCCCTCATACTCTGCTCCTGACTGGCTAGTAGTCCTTACCTAGGTACTGTCAGGGCCCTCATACTCTGCTTCTGACTGGCTAGTAGTCCTCACCTAGGTACTGTCAGGGCCTCATACTCTGCTTCTGACTGGCTAGTAGTCCTTACCTAGGTACTGTCAGGGACCTCATACTCTGCTCCTGTCTGGCTAGTAGTCCTTACTTAGGTACTGTCAGGACCCTCATACTCTGCTCCTGACTGGCTAGTAGTCCTTACCTAGGTACTGTCAGGACCCTCATACTCTGCTCCTGACTGGCTAGTAGTCCTTACCTAGGTACAATGGAACAGATGTGAGATGTCTCACTCTGTAGCTAAAACAGAACAACAATCTGGTGTTTTTTGAAAACTAAACCATGTAAACCTACTCTGGTACAACCTCAAAATACAATTATGAACCTGAAAATTAGCAGAATATGAGCACTTTAAGATCTTTGCCCACAAAACAAATGTAGTTTATAAAATCTTATGTCTTATTATAAATTAAACTAGCCAACAATATAAGGGCCTACAAGTCTAGCTGAGATGATGAGACCATTAAACACACTTGTTTGTATCCTTTACACTTTCTACAATGGAAGGATTTTTCCTCATCAAGTACTTTTACTTTTAATACTTTTAGTACATTTTCTTGATTACTTAAGTAACATTTTAAATGCAGGATTTTAAGGAACTGAACACTTCTTCCACCACTGCCCCATACACTAGATTTTCTGGACGATAGATTCATATTTTAGAGCCTTTTTGTTCTGCTAAACAATCAAGTGCATTTTCCTTCCCCTGACTGTAACAGCACAATATCAACCATCAGTGGGTTGATTACAGAATTACATCTATTAAACTGTCCTTAATCAGGAAGGATTTAGGTAGGCTCCTGGTTAATACGGCAGGTCCTCAATGAGCTTACCACATCAGAGCCAAGAAATCAGGACTGACCTTCCACTTGGACTTGGCGAAGTTCTTTTGGATCTGAACGCTGACAGAATAGTAGATGTCCTGACTCCGGGCCGTCTTTCCGATAATCCTGTAAAACAGATGATGTAACAGAGCATTTAAATAGACAGTATTTCAAGGTGGATGTTAGTCCTGAGGTGCCTGTGTGGCCCAACGTTGTGTGCATACACTCCTGCACATCGGACCTATTTTTTTTGTTTTTAGTGTCATTAAAATGTTTCCACATTTTCTTTAACTGTCCCTTGTAGAAAAGTTATAACTGGTGTCTGGGATTAGAGCTGCACAATAATGCAATGCAAACTAACTATGTAATCTTTAAGGTTTCTATAACATTCATTAAATAAAAAGTATTGTTTCATGTCAAAACACTTCCTGTAAAAAGAACAGCCTGCTCAAGAAATGCAACTATGTTGCAGTTGTAATTATTTACTTATTATAAAATGAGTTTAAGGGTAAAAAGGTGGGACAATTGTACACTTCAAAACTTATTAAGGTGGAATGAGTACAACAGTATTCTACTTCAGCAAAAGTAATGTTACTTTGATGAAATTTAACTCAAGTGAAATAAAAATTCTGGTATGAAACATGCTGGGTAGTTTGCGGGGCTTTTTGTCTTGCATTTTTGATATTTATATTACATTCTATTACTCCATAACGGATGCAATTTCAAATGTAACTAAGTAGAATACTTTAAAAACTACTTTAAAAAGTAGAAGTACTCAAAAAACCTACTGAATTGCAGTAGCGTGAGCAATTGTAATTTGTCACTTTCCACCTCTGATCATAACCATTATTTATTAATTATTGTATCAGAGCCCGCCCACGCTGATGATTGACACTAACCAGGGATGTCGGAGCGCCAGGTCGGTGGAGTAGCGCATGCTGGGATTCTTCTGCATCATGTTACGGATGAAATCTTTAGCTGCAGATTAAAAGGGCGCACACACACACACACACACACCACACACACACACACACAACACACACACACACACACACACACACACACACACACACACACACACACACACACACACACACACACACCACACACACACACACACACACACACACACACACACACACACACACGTTAGGGCTTGGGTTAGGCCTGTAGCGATTCCAAATGTTGCTATACATTTAACTGTCTTAGAAATATGGCCATTAACAATATTTTGTGTTTTTCACTAAAATTTTAAAAAATATTTTTTTAAAACCCAACCTTTAATTTTAATGAATTCCAGGTACTTTTTTTTGGATACAGCACCGAAAAGTAATCCAAAGGAACCCCTATGAAGTAAACCCCCACTTTATTATAAAAAAACATTTGTTTTTTCAAAATTTAAAGAAATTGACAATTATGGTATTATATGTTTTCCAGCCCTTCAATGTTAAACCAAATTAGAAAAAACTTTTTTGCGGTTTAGCCCAATTTTTAAAATTTGGTCTGCTGAGGCGTATGGAGGAATAAAAAAGGCTCCACATGTCTGTGCAAATTTTTAGGGAAATTACCAGTTCGAAATGTCACCCCAGAAGGGCATAAAGTACCCCCTTTGATCTTCGAGAACGTTTTTTTCCTTTTTCGAAAAAAAAGGGGGATATCCCAGATTGAAACCAAAAGCATATTATTTAGGGAAAAAAGGAAGTCCACCATTTTTTTTGTACAAAGTGTGCAGGCAGACAGCAGTGTAGAGATCTCTAGGTGGGGCTAGGGCCAATACGTAGAGTTTTTCGGCAGTACAGTAGTAGCTTGGGCCTGCTTTAAAATGCAGCCCCCAGCGCATTTAAAATTTACCTCCACTTAACCCTCTGTTGCCCCCGGGATATTTGACCCTTTTTTTTTTTTTTTTTTTATACAAACAATGGGATTGAAATGAGGCTGAAACGTCACCATTAGAAAAATTAAACAACTTTGAAAAAAACATCGAAAAAAGCACCCACAACAATGAAAAAGTGACAAAAATGGTCGAAAAAGCGCTAATAGTGTTTCAATGGTGACGGGAAAGAAAAACAAAAGGGGTTAACAAAATAACCTTAACCGGTTTACAATCTTAGAATTCCAATTTTTGCTTTCCTCAATAACTCAGCCTACTAATTTGGACACACATTCACCATGGCTTCATTCTTACAAGATGTAGGTGATAACTCCAATAGACCAACAGTCCACTGCCTTGCTGTAGGGCTTCTGTGCCAAAACCTCAGGTGCTGAAAGTGAGAAGAAGAAGAAAAAAAAAGGTCAAAGCTATGGCAATGATTTCTCTAATCAGGCCTGTATGTGGCTATAAATATTGCATATTGTCTGTGCTGTGTGTCTTACATACATCATTCATTACAGAGACAAAGATGGTCTCCTTACCTACGTATCCCGGGGTGCCACAAGCGGTCGACATAATGTCGCTCTCCACTATCTTGGAAAGCCCAAAATCACTGATCATGATCTTGGAGTTCTCATCCTGGCTGAAGTACAGGATGTTCTCTGGCTACACAGGGACACACAGACAGGAGAGCTGTACACACACTGATCTTCTCCACAAACAACTTCTCAAAGTGTCGTATTCCACTTTGTGTCAAAATTACATTGGTATAAATAAAGCTTTACCACTAAACGTCTCGCAATCTCTTTCATTTTTGAGAAATATGTGTATTTGCTTTCTTGCTGAGAGTTAGATGAGATGAATAAGTATGATGCTACAGAGAAATACATTATCAGATACGTAACCCCCTGTTAAATCAAAAGTTTATACATATTGCACATGTTTACATATATATGTATTATACCTACACATTTATACCTTTACATTTATACTGTTTTTGTACGGATTAAACAAAAAAGACATTATGTGTTAATGAGAGATTTTAGAGGTGCTAGTATTCAAACTTTGGACAGAACCAGAATAGCTGGTTTCCTGCTTCTAGCCTTTATGCTAAGCTAACATAACGTATGCTAACCGTAGCAATATTAGAGTGATATGGCTCTTCTCATGCATGCACTCTTAACATGAAAGCAAATAAGAGTTTAAAATGTCAAACTATTTCTTCAAGCTCTAAAGGAAGAATTGTCATATTAAGAATATTTAAATGAAGGATACTCAGGTGTGGATGATTGATGGATGGATTACAGTCCCTGACAAAAGTCTTGTCGCTTATCTATTTTGTAGAAACACCTGCTATTAACCTGACTTTTAATTAATCAACTGGTGTAAGAAATAGCTCATATGAAAAGCTAAAACCCTCCCAAATGATGTTCAATGCACTGAATAATTAGTTTCACTAAAAAAGATTTATTAGTTAAAACAAGACAGAAAGGTCAAATTTTGGCAAGACAAACGTTTTGTCGCCTATACATAATTGAACAAATTTACTACAAATACTAAAATATGTCAGATAATTAAATAGTGGTGCTGTGAGATCCAATGTAATATCTTGTAGACTTCCATGAGCTTGAAGGACTGCATCCATGCGTGTTTGGCGAGGATTCAGACATGTGTGTGATGAAGTCATCAGGAATAGCTAGGAAAGCAGTCTTGCATGCCCCTCAGAGTTCATCAATATTCTTGGTTTCGTCTTCCATTGCTTCTCTTTCATCCTACCCCACATACGCTCCATGATGTTCATGTCTGGTGACTGGGCCGGCCAATCCTGGAGCATCTTGATCTTCTTCGCCTTGAGAACTTTGAAGTGGAGATGGAAGTATGCGATGGCAGCACCATCCTGCTGGAGAATTGGCCTCTTTTATGGTTGGGAATATAAGAGGTAGCTAAGATGTCTTGGTATTTGAGACTATTGATGTTGCCTTCCACCTGCAGATCTCTCGCACACCCCATACTGGATGTAACCCCACACCATTATTTTTCCGCCACCAAACTTCACTGTTTTCTGGGTGAATCTTGGATTCACGCGGGCTCCAGTAGGTCTCCTGCAATATTTGCGGCAACTGTGGTGTAATTCAACAGAAGATTCCTCTGAAAAATCCACTTTCTCCACTTCTCCAGCGTCCATCCTTTTAGCAAGCTGTGGGCCTTGGCAAATACCACACGGGTTTTTCAATTGTCTTTTGTTTAGTGCTGGCTTCTGGGCACTGATTCGCCATGGAGGCCATTTCAAGACAGAATCCGACAAACCGTTCTGGTTGACACAGGGACTTCAGGGGACAGGTCTCGTGGAGCTCTGCTGCGTGGAAAATGGGCTGGCCTTGGAATTTCGAGCAACAAACGGTTCCTCTCGAGCAGTTGTCTTGCGGGGTCTGCCTGACCTGGGCTTGTCAAAAACATCTCCAGTGTCTTCAAAGTTTTTTTTAATCCTCTGTACTTGACGCTGAGACACATTGAAGGTGTCTGCCACATCAGCAGTGGATCTGGTCTTCAGCCTCTTGATAATCCAAACTTTAGTCTCAGGTGAATCTTAGGCATGTTTGCAGAGGTCTAGTTGCAGTTGATGTGAAGGTCTAGTGTACTGGGGTTGTTTTATACACACTGAGACCTGATTGATCCATTATTATTCACAGGTGAAGCTCATATGACAAGGCGACAACACTTATGTCTTTGCAAAAAATTTACTCAATGGGCTTTACCAAGCTGTGAATATTAGAATACTTTTTGACAGTTTTTTTGCACTGAAACATTTTTACAAAAGCTGTTGGGATTAAAGAGCCAATTCTTTGTAAATAAATCTTGATTAGAAATATTTCAGCGGCACTTCAGGTCAATTTGTACACAAACGACAAGACTTTTGTCAGGGACTGTAGGTGCTTTGTAGTCTGGATCAAGTACATTTCCAGGATAATTGCCTGACATCAGATGGCCCTCACCTTCTGCTCTTTGTGTGCAAGCTACACGCTGACAACGGCCAGTTTTGAAGAAAAATGTGGATGGTGCAACAAGGCAGGCCTACTTGGTTTATTCGAGGAATGATTGTAAAGATTTACAAAGAATATGTTCAGGGCGTCTAACTGGGACATTTTGGGAGCCATTGATGAGATTGTTGTGGATGAAGTACACACGGAGATACACTGGTAAGAGATAATGAAGTTTAACCATGGATCAGCTGATTTTAATGTTACTGTAGTGTGTGAACAGTTAACTTCATTTAATATTGGACGTGGCGTTTTCTTTCGCGGGGTGAAAATGTTCCACCAAAACAAGACAATTGTGATTGGTTTAAATAAATGCACACAACACAGAGTGTTTTTACTCCTCCGATCCCAGAATAAATCTGTGGTGTAGCCAGACCTTTCTCCACAGTGCTGTGGAGATAGGTCATGCAATGCGAGGGTAGGTGGTTTTTGGTGGTCAAGTTACTTCATAAATTAAAGGTCATTTAAACCTTGCATAAGAATGCATGAACCTTTTCTATATTTAGTACAATATTCTTCTAAAGCAGCAATATAAGCAAACTATCTCAGATAGATACAAAGTAATAAACTGACATGTAACAGAGTCAATAAATTCAATGTGGCTTTCTCACAAAAGTGTATTAGGCGTAAAAACACTTTGTAACAATCAATCTTTACGCTATGATTCGTACCTTGAGGTCACGGTGCACGATGCCGTTTTCGTGCAGATAGCTAACGGCCTGAAGCACCTGCTGGATCACGCTGCTGGCATCCTTCTCCGAGTACACCCCCCGGTCCAGTATGCGGTCAAAGAGCTCACCGCCGGCAACTCTGGGAAGAAGACACCACCACCATCACAATGGGATCTTAGATCCCGGTTCAATGAGCTCATCTGCTCATTTAAAGCTATAGTGCGCAGTTTTGGTCGCCACCATGATGAAGAATTAAAGACAAAAACACTGTCGGGTCACCCCCTCCACCACAAAACACACACACACACACACACACACACACACACACACACACACACACACACACCACACACACACACACACACACACACACACACACACACACACACACACACACACACACACACACACACACACACACAGTAGTGTTTATCCCATACAATTCAAAGAAGACACAAAGGGTTAAAATAAACATTATGGCCTCTTCAGAAGATAATTATCTTGCCATTTTTATGTCCTCTTTGTCTCCAAAGCTGAATGCTGCTGTTATCATTTCTCAGCGGTGATGTTAAATCAAATCACTCGAGTTTCTGCGTGTAAAAGTCGCTGGACTACATCATTTAGTAAACATAGCCATACTGACAGTTGGCTTAATTATCTTTGTATCAACTCATTTTGCAATGGCTTCAATGTAACAAATTAATATTAAATAGTTGCACAATATAGCATTAAATTATAATGTAAAAATGTAAAAAAAAAAAAAACTCACAGCTCCATGAGGAGATAGTAATGGGTCGAACTTTCATATAAATCCTCCAGCCCCACCACATTGTCGTGTTTGATTCTGTTCAGAAACACAAGGTGCTTTCATTATGTTAAGTTCACACATTTGCATAACATAAATAACATTGAAAAGAGAAAGTTGATCAATGTGGTTCCTTTCCCACACTGGACTACTGAGAGAATATGAAATTAAAGCTGGAGGCTCAGAATGCTAATTACCGTCTCAACACGGCGATCTCATTCTCCAGATTGAGGTCTTTCTTCTGTTTCTTCTTCACGCACTTCATGGCAAACATCTTCCCCGTCTTCTTCTCCTTCACCATGTACACCTCGGAGAACGCCCCCCTGTTCATAACACACAACACAGTGAGTTATTGAGGATGCAGTCGCTGATTGCATTCAAACAGCACAGAGTCTTCCCTTTTATTAGAATCACGGAATTGTTAATAACATAATAATAATGTACAGTATACTTTATTAATCCTGCAAGGGGAAATTACAATTTACACTGTTGTTATTACACACAGGCCTGAATTACACACACATGTTCAGTACCTATACATGCACTAAATGAAGAGATTTCAGAGTGGGGGGGCTGCCCATGGAAAGGAGCCCCAGCTGGGGGTTCAGTGCCTTGCTCAAGAGCACCTTGGCAGTGCCCAGGAGGTAAACTGGTACGGATCTGAACAGCACAGAGTAATGGTTCCAGGACGTGCATCAATACTCCCAAAGTGAAAGAGGAAACGAGGAGGCAGCAGAGAGTGGGAATGATTTTAATTATCAAAACTTACAATTTAAGTTGCATGCCAGGCCAAAAATGAGAGGAAACCAGAAAACACTAAGAAAGCAGAGCACAAGACACCAGCAGAACAACATCAAAGGAAACTGACAGCAGACAAAGTTAGCACACAGACTACATACACAAGGCAACAAAGGTGTAACGAGAGACAGGAGACATGAGGACAGAGGAACAGGTGCAACACATCAGGGACTAATCTGACTCACTAGGAAACAAAGCTAAACAGGAGCCTAGCCCAGAAATAGTGTTCTATATCGAGTGTTCGCCATTTTGTAGTGGTGTTCAAATTCTCCGCAGCTAATTTGAGGGTGCATATCATGTACTCTACATTTTACTCCAGTATACAACAATGCAACGTCGTCATATTTTCCCTAAGGAGTAAAAGGAGCAAAAAGCCTGAAAAATGGAGCGGGCTTTTGTTTCTTAACAATGGAAACATTATATGCAACATATACTGCATCCACAGGATATGTTGTGTACAGTATTTATACTGTTGCATACAGAATATATTTATTATTCTCCAGAGTGCTGGGTTTGTTTCAGGGACGTATTAGAAGCGACGATATTTTCAGAGTGTCCAAAATCTTGTTTGGTCAATCCCCGTACTGCACGTGTTTCAAACTCAAGGCCCGGGGGCCAAATCCGGCCCCCTGCTAATTTTGATCCGGCCTGCATTTCAATTTAGGGTCACGGCAAATTTTGGCGCGACTTGTTGTGCACCACACCAATAACATATGGAAACTGTTTTTCATACTTTAATTATGCAATGCTGCAGTGCAGAATTTGACAGTTTTGCTGATTTTGAGACTCAGAATTCCTCGCAGGCTATATATTTTTTTCTGGGTCAAACTTTTGTAGGAACATTTTTGTCACTTTTTGTCACCTGATGTTTTTGAGCTTTTCCCAATGTTTTTGTCAGTTTTTTCCAAGATTTCTTTCTCTGCGCTTTTTTTTTGCCAACGTTTTTGAAGCTTTTTCTGTCATTTTTGAAGCTTTTTCCCAAGTTCTTTTGCCTTTTAATTTTTTTTTAAATGCCATAACATGCAATAAAACACCCATATTCAGTAAGAGTAGTGAACTGATCATTTATTTTACTTGTCTAGACCATTTGTTTTACATTTTGGTTGATAGAAACCCAATTTTCTGATACAAAAACGTTTTGAAAATGGGTCAAATTAGCCCAGAGGATCACAGGAGGGTTTATATTCAGTCTGAGAAACAGTTATGTAGGAAGATGAAAAATTTGAGACATCAGCTTAGCTTAGCATAACAACTGGAAAAAGGAGAGGGGGGGGGGGGGGGGGGGGGGGACAGCTAAACTAGATCTGTACAAAAACCAAAAGTGCCATCCGAGAATAAGTGCGAGACTTGTCATCTTCAGACAGAACCAAGCTAGCAACATTTACCTTAAAGTGTGAACAAAATGTCTGTTTTGTTTTTATGCATTTTTATAGTTGCATCATGTTCATCACCATGAGCACATCAGAATGAAAATAACCACAATGCCAGAAATGGCGATATCAAGGGGTTCAACTGAGAATACCTCTGTGGCTTAACTCTTTGCATGTCAGCAGCTTATTTTAGTGCTCTGTGTCCATGCTATCTTCAGCGGTGACTGGGACTAGGTGTTCTACCGGGTGGATTAGGCGCTTTATCCCTGACATAATAGAACCGTGGCAGGCTGAGAGCTCTAGGTGCAAAGGTCAGAAACGGAGCGTGTGCGTCAGGGATCCTTGGGAACAACAAGCTCCTACAGTCCTGCCTATAAAATGACGGCATTGAACCTGAAGGATGAAGGATTGTCCTCTAATAAGGATTAGAGCCGCACAATGTATCGTTTTATTATTGTCATCATGACATAAACAGGCACAATTAACATAACGTGGTGGCCTGCGACATATTGCGAAAGATACTCTGAGATTTTTTGCGTTGAAAGAAAGTATCAGTAGAAAACTGCACTTTAAAACGCAACTGTCATTCTTTTTTTAGTGAAGCCTTTTACATTTAATTTAAAGCTCTATTTGTTCAATAAAAGAATGTTGGAAATTCATTTTTTTATATAAACAAGCAATTAGTTGTATTTTAGCAACCGAAAATCCCAAAAACTGTGCACACTTTAACATCCGTTTTCTCATGTTGTGCAGCCCTAAGAGAAACAACACACACGCCTCCTAGAATATCTGAGGATTCATTCAACAGCACAGCGCGAGTCATAACTGTTGTCAGTTTTATTTCCCATTTTGCATGTTTTCTAATAAGTGTATTGTGTCAAATGTAACCACACACACTCATACATGCTGCCCTATCATGCTCAGCCGATTTCTCCTTGGTTACCGCAGCTCATTTACGTCCTCGGATCTCCTCATTGGGACTCTCAAGAGAAATCATCAGTCAAGCCCTGAACATGAACGCCAGATAAAAAGGGGAATCACAAATCACCGGCGTGCTAACTTGAGTTGGTATGGTGAAGGGAATGAAATTGCTCTGTGCCTTTTGAGAGTTGCATTTAGCCTTTGAGAGACTTCGTCCTCATTGCCAGGAAACAATAAGGATGTTGTTTACACAACTAGTGTGATGAGGCCTAAAGGGAAAAGCTCTATTTAGTGTTTGACGCAATCTCCTGTCTCCTTTGGATTCTCTTCCTTTTATTGTGACGGGGGACACAAAGACGAAAAACTGCATAACTGAGAATGGGCTAAACAGCTAGGAGAGTTCCCTCTGTCACACCTTCAACAGAGAAGAAGGCAGTCCGGCCAAATCCTCCAGCAGCTCAGACAGTCACGGTAATCCTTCAACGGGCTCTTGTGTCTCTGTTTGGTTCCCCATACTTAATCTTATTGCAAACTGCCGACTGGCTTTAACTTTAATAACACTTTCTCCAAATCAACTCACTTGTTGCTTTTGGACATTTTAGAAATCTGATTTTGGACCTCCAAACTTCTATTTGTACATTGTTGTATCTTCTTTTGCGTTCTGGTTGTCCTGATCTGTTAATCAAATAATGTTTTCCAATTCGGAAAATTAGTGGCTTTTTATGTTCTTATCAGAATCAGAATCAGCTTTATTTGCCAGGTATGAGGACACATACGAGGAATTTTGCTTTGGACCATATTGCTCACAATGTGCTTATTCATACAAAACAAACAATATATACACACTGATATATACACACTATAAACAGAAACAGTATAGACAGGTTGAGACAATAGTGCAATGAAGAGTGCAAAGTATGCTGGAGTAATTTAGTAATTCTGTTATTATAATTATGAAGCATAGTGTAGGTTGCTGGAATAAGTAATATTATGCTATTAAATAAGTACTAAATTACAATTTGAACAGTATGAAAAGCTTTGAAATAGAGAATGATGAATAAATAATAAGTGGAACCAGTAAACAGACTGATTAGAGCCAGTGTTGCTGGGTTATTGTGCAGGATGTGATGTTCCTCAGCCTCACCTGCTGACTCCTGTCAGGCAGGAAGTTAGTGATCCCCTGACAGGTGGAGGCTTGTACAATGAGCTGGGAGAGTTTGGTGCTGAGGATGTCTGGGATGATGGTGTTGAACTACGGGATGATGGTGTTGAACGCCGAATTGAAGTCCACCAACAGGATCCTTGCATATGCCCCTGGGGAGTTGAGGTGTTGCAGGATGAAAACCAGTCCCAAGTTGACTGCATCATCCATAGACCTGTGAACCTTGTAGGCAAACTGCAGGGGGTCTAGCAGGGGGACTGTGTGTCCTTCAGGTGGGCCAACACAAGTCTTTCAAAAGGACTTCGTGACTACAGATGTCAGGGAGACAGGCCTGTAGTCATTTAGTCCAGAGATGGAGGGTTTAAAGCAGGAGGGAACGTGCAAAAGCTCCAGTGATCTGTTGAAGATCTGAGTGAAGATGGGGGCCAGCTGGTCTGCACAGATTTTCAGGCAGGATGGCGACACACCGTCTGGGCCAGGATCCTTTCTGGTCTTCTGCCTCAGGAAGAGCTAGCGCACATCCACTTCACAGATCGAGAGCGTTGCTTTCTTTTCTGTGTTGTTTTTCCTTTCTGTGTCTTTGTAACTGTCTCAATGCAATGTCATTGTAAAGCAGGGCCGCCCCTTTAAAGGTCCAATGTGAAATTTCCCTGTAGATTTTTTTGTCCCACTCCAGCGCAGAATGTATTAAGACAACGTGTGGTCCTCCATGTTTCCTTCTTCAGACTTGCCGGGAAGCTACGATACCCATTAGCAGCATTAGCAGCAGCTGTGAGTTTATCATGTGACAGCTAAAACGCTAAAGTCAGAGCAGTATGTTCTGTATGTCCCTTACTGGCTAATGTATTTCAGGATGGCGCGCGACTATGGAGAGTCTACCCCTGTTCATGCAAGCGCAAATATAAAATTCCAAGCCAATCGGAATACTTGAAATTGATGGTGGTGGTCAATATTCATAAAAAAAGGACAAGTTTGAGAAAGGGCAACACAGATTTTGATAATGAACAACTACAAAAGTTACACACTGGACTGAATGAATGAAAAACCAAGCATCATTCTATCTTGAAATTGATTGTTGATACTTATCACAAGTAAGTACTGTTTATACATCTTTGCCCACCTTTTGCATAAAACTTTTGCAGTTGTTTAACAAAGTTTGGGGCGAAATACAAGTAATTGCTGTACACTAATTGGGCCGCATATTATATCCTGTACTGTACTCAGGAGGCCCTCAGTACAGATCCCCTCTGTTTTCCAGAAATACACAGATGTCCCACTGGCAGCCTTTATTAACTGTTGGCCTGGGATCTGCTTTTCACCAGCCAGATTGCCAGAAGACCAGCTGCTGAGTATCAGGGTTGACACTATTAAAATTAAAATAGTCTTTGTCTGCTTTTAAAAAGAGACTAAGACAACGGTTACTGCTAAACATGTTAAAGCTTGAATACTCCAAACGGCTGGGGATTTCTAAAACTTTTGGATTTTATTTCCACTGTTATTCTCACTTGTTATAGGTTACTGTGTATTGCGTTTTATCCATTTAACATTTTATCTATTAAATTAGACTGTATTAAATATCTTGAGACCGCTTAGGTAGGGTTAGGGTAGTTTGGGTTTCTTCTTTTTATAGGTTGTAAATTATATTGTTATTTTGTCTCCTTTTTTTTTAAGCAACGCTTCATATTCCCAGAGGTACCAAGAACTACAGGAAGAAATTCTACAGTATAAAACTGAACAAGATCTCTTAAATGAATAGGACTGCTCAAATATGTAAAACTAATTTATAACCACAATTATTTGGGTCAAAATTGAAACCACGATTATTTGATTACTCATTGACTTTTGGAAAGAACTAAAAAAACAAAACAACAGTCAAAACACCTTGAACTGTAAAATTTCCCTTAATACTTTTCCCGCTGAACTTTTTGAATTCCCCTTCAAACAAAAATTAACTTGCAAAACATAATATAATATATAACATAAATAGTGCAAAATAACCGTTTTTCTCTATTGCATTGTTCTTGTGATTGTAAGGAGTCGAAATGGAAATCGCGATCAAAATTGGATTAATTGCCCAGCCCTACTTGGTATGTAAATAAATCAAGCTGATTTACATTGAATGGAAAACTTTGATTGGACAGATAGTCTAGCTAGGTGTCTGGATTTACCCTGCAGAGATCTGAGGACCAGGTAACCATAGTCCTCAGATTGGACAAATAGTCTAGCTAGCTGTCTGGATTTACCCTGCAGAGATCTGAGGACCAGGTAACCATAGTCCTCAGATTGGACAGATAGTCTAGCTAGCTGTCTGGATTTACCCTGCAGAGATCTGAGGACCAGGTAACCATAGTCCTCAGATTGGACAGATAGTCTAGCTAGCTGTCTGGATTTACCCTGCAGAGATCTGAGGACCAGGTAACCATAGTCCTCAGATTGGACAGATAGTCTAGCTAGCTGTCTGGATTTACCCTGCAGAGATCTGAGGACCAGGTAGCCATAGTCCTCAGAAATCCACCGGAGGTTAGAACGCCAACACAAAGGAACCAGAAATTGAACAATCCCAGAAGTGGAACGTCATCAATATAGATATAGATATAGCACACAAGTAACACCACACTTACGATCCCAGCTCCTCCATGAAGTCGAAAACCTCGTGGATGTTTTCAGTGACCTTCTTCCACACGTGGTCACCCTCTTGACGACCCATGTCTGCAGGCGCTGCCACAGGGATTCCTTTCACTAGGGAGGAAGAAAAGAATCAACGTCAACAGTAAGTCCATATTAAGTTCTTATAAGGCTTATTGTCAGAGGTGGAAGAAGTATTCACATCCTTTACTTAAGTAAAAGTGCTATTACCACTCTGCAAAAAACATTGTAGAAAGTGTAAAGGATCCAAACAGTTGTTTGTTTAATGGTCTAATCATTTCAGCTGGTCTTGTAGGCCCTCATATTGTTGGCTAGTTTAATTTATAATAAAACATAAGATTTTATGTGCAAAAATCTTAATGTGTAAAGTAACTAGTAACTAATGCTGTGAGATGAATGTAGAGGAGTAAAAAGTACAATATTTCTCTCTGAAATGTAGCGGAATAGAAGTAGAAAGTGGCATGAAAAGAAAAGACTCAAGTAAAGTACAAGTACCTTAACATTTGTCCTTAAGTACAGTACTTGAGTAAATGTACTTAGTTACAGGTCCAGGCTCACTCTAATCATTATCATAAGAAGCAAGTCCTTTGGAGTCATACGACCCGCCAAAGGGTCCAATCAGGCCCACTGGATGACTTTGCAAAGGGTGAAAACTGCAGAGATTAATTCCTTCCAACTCCAAATTTATCACTTTAATCTCAGAGAATATCCAAGTTCTTTTGTTTTTTTAAAGTAATTGTAAAATTACTTTAAATTAGATTGTTTTTCCTCTGAATATTACCCATCTCTCCCGAGTCCGTAACATTATTTTTTTCCCTACAATGGGCTTAGAACCCTGTTGTAGCAGAAGCTTGACTTTGCCAACATCAAGCTGACAAGACACTCTGTGGTAGAGAAAGTTTCTGATCTTTCTGGAGTGGTTATGACTAAATGGGTAAAGGCAAATAACAGAACAGCTAGTCAGTCTGGTAAGTTCAGAACATTACATCACTTTACAGTAATGCAGACTTTAAAACAAAACTAAAGACATTTTCCCACTTCGGTCCCCCTACAGGTTGGAAGTGGAATTGTCCATTACCGCTGTTGTAATGTCTCATTCAAACTACAGATCTGCTTCCCCATCTGGCAAACTTGCATAATATAATGTAAAGGACAATTCCGCTTCTAACCTGTAGGGGGACCAAAACGGGAAAAGTGCTTTAGTTTTGCTTTAAAAACAACAAGACACTACGATATCCACAATTTAGGACGATATCTAGCCTCACATTTTGATGTTGATATAATATTGATATGTAACCAGGGCCAATTGACACTATACTGCAGTGTGAGGATAAATAATCTGTCAGAGATGTCAAACAAGGAGAAAAGTAAGAGACATCTATTGTCTTGATTTTTTTTAAACAAAGCCAAATATTTGTCTTTACTTAAATTATAAACTTTTCCCTCCGGATTAGGAGGAATGATTCATCCAATTAAACTGTATGTACTGAGAAGGATTAGGAACAGTTTAAATGAGCAGGTTACCCAATTTGCTTTCCTGTCCTACTTTCTCTTATGTAAGGGATTAGTAGCTGTTGATCTGTAGAATTGACCCGTTCACAGGTATAGGCTATAAATACCGGATGATAGCCTCGAACAAACTTCAAATGCAGAATAAATGTCTCGATTTACTACCACAGTAAATATACATGTTGAACATAAACTATGGCCATATGTGGAAAAATAATTATAGTCAGAATTCTGAGTTTAAAAGTTTAAAGTCAGAATTCTGAGGGAAAAACCCCTCAGAACTCAAATACATTTTCTACATGTGGCCCTTTGAATTTATGAGCAACAGATAAGGGTGAAAAAATCTGATATGAGTTTTTGAATTAATCCCACTTTCATTTCTCTTCTGTGTAGTCATGTTGTCCAGTCCATGCATATTCATTGACATGTTTTAATGTTGCAGCATAATGCAATGCATATGTTGCAGCATAGTGCATTTAAGGCATTTACACTCTAATGTATCTCTGAAAGTGTCTCAAACAATGTCTTTACAACACACACACACACACACACACACACACACACACACACACACACCACACACACACACACACACACACACACACACACACACACACACACACACACCCTGTAAATTACGCACTACATGCTGGAGATTTGATTTGTTCTAAATCAGAAGCAGCGATGCAAAACTCATTTGCAGTCAAACCCTGCAGCAACTCCACATCACATGCGGTTACTTGGTTGTTTTAAATTGTGCAAAATTATTTCCACATTATATTTATTCTGCAGATGAGTCCTACTGTTAGTAGTATTAGCGAGGTTGTGTTTTTTTTTACCCTGACGCGTCAATGACAGCATGGTAATAACGCAGAAAGCAAAGAGACTGTGTGTGATGTGATAGTGGCGGGCAGTGGGTGTTCTGCAGCCCCTCTTCTCTACTCTCACGCTACAACACCAAGTTGGCTGCGGCATCCGCGGAAAGATCCCTCTGCGGCAAAGAAATCGGACGGATCAGATATTCACATCAGGCTTGAACCAAAGAGCTCTCCCGTCTTAGCAATAGTGAAACAGGCAAGTTTGGTCTCATACAATGACACATGATGTTCAATGTTAACGCAGAAGTCGCCAAACTACACCCCAAATTACGCACGGAATGCAAATGACTAACCCTAACACCACTGGCCCTGAACATGATTGCAAGCTGAAAAACTGCAGGTGTTTAAATTAAACACCAGATTTGAGATGTATTGATAAAGTAGAGAGGGGCTGAGACTTACCCAGATACTCTGCGCTGTAGGAGCTCTGCTCTGACTCTCCTGCCAAAGGCTCGCCCAGGTCTGGAGAGATTACTTTGTCTGAGATCTTAAAAGTACCTGTTGTCAAGTCAGAGACAGAGATTACATCCATGGAGAGAGGTGAGGGGAGGGCTTGTTGCCAGTGTCACAGGCGCTCATTGAGACTGGAGTCCAGGATGCTGCAGTACTCATTGCTGCACGCAGCTACAGGTTCACGTAGAAAACGACGCGTTTGCGCAGCTTATCCAAAACCGCACGATTCATTCAAAACAGCAAGATGTGCACGCGCGTGCGCAGGTACGGACAGTCAGTTTGGAAGGCTTGAGGGAAAGTGACTGCCATTTTGAAACGCATGGTGATCAGTAGTATTGGTTATTATTTGACAGCAGGATGCCGCTTTGTAATAAGGCGCCCTTTATAAAAGCTTTGGAGCTCCCCAATGGCTTATTAGTCTCACATCGCCAGACCTTTCTTCACAGCGCTGTGGAAGAGGTCTGGCTACACCTCATATTCATTCTGGGATTGGAATAAAAAACCGCTCGGGTTGTTTGCATTTCTTTAAACCAATCATAATCGTCTTGGGCGGCGTTAAACTCCAGGCGCGTTAAGAGCGTTAAACTCGGGGGATTTTAACACCCGAAAAGTAAAATGGTTTGTAAAATTATAGCGGACATATAATTATAGTGGACATACTTATGGATAGTCTTCCTTGGCTTTAAATCCAAACATCAGTAAATATTGTGGTATATTGAACCGGAGGATCGCCGGTTCAAGTCCTCATACGGACCAAAGCATGGTGGTGGACTGGTAGCTGGAGAGGTGCCAGTTCACCTCCTGGGCACTGCCAAGGTGCTCTTGAGCAAGACACCAAGGCCCCAACTGCTCGGGGCGACTTTCCATGCACCCCCCCCACACTCTGACATCTCTCCATTAGTGCATGACTGAGCATGTGTGTGTAATTCAGGCCTGTGTGTAATGTGTGTAATTACAACAGAGTGTAATTTGTAATTTCCCCTTGCAGGATGAATAAAGTGTACATTATGATTATTATTATTAGTTTAAATAAAAACACCCAAATAAGTAAAGTGCTGCATCATATTGATGCAAAAAAAATTATATTAAAATGTCAATGTCTCCATGAAGCTGTCAAAGATTAACATCCTCGCCTCACAATGTCCTCACACACCCAGAGATGCTACACTTCCAGAAGTGGATCCAAAACGCCAGTGTGATTAAAAAATATTACAGCGGAGTCCCAGTCCTGCGGCCAGATAATTACTGCACAATTACAGTATATTACATCCTCTGGTCGACAAGCACTGTAGACTTCCCATAGAGTCAAATAGGCCTATTCATGAGGTGTACTTGACTTGGGTATTTCATTTTTTACTACTTTGTGCTTCATTGCATTTCAGTACACTATTTTCCTCCACCTATCTGACAGCTATTAGATTTTACTGCAGAAGAGCTAAATAAAGTTGTTAGCAGTGCAGTACTCACCAGTACTGAGTAGCACCCCTACTTCTAATTGTCATTAAAAGTATTATTAATAGGTTTTTACTGAAGTATGCAACATATCACGATTCATATGGAAAAAAGCAAGCAATCCAATTAAAAATCAGACATTCAGAACACTGCAGCCATTCTACTGTGACTGGTAGTTGAACCAGGCTCCTTAGATTGAATGGGTGAATAGTCGATATGAGATCAAGATATGTACAAATACAAATATATTTAAGACACATGCAATATTCATGTCATGCAACTGCTTATTTAGGATACAGGCACCTTTGTTGGTCTAATTCAGGCACTGGTTGTTAGGACTTATGTTTGGAGAGAAATGCCTAGAAGTTTGCTGATGAAGCTGCATACAGTAATAACAATGATCCACCTCAACCAACTAGAAAAGGGCAATTCTACCCGAGGCATAATTGCATCAGTAATAATAAATCCATCATATGAAAAAGTGGCCATTCTGCATGAGAACTTACTTTTGATCATTTTAAACCATTATGCTAATACTGCTTGAGTCAAAGTTTGAATGCAGGACTTTTACATTATTTCCCCACTGTAGTACTGAAGCTTTTACAGGAGGACCTGCTATTTCTTGTGTGTCGTGTCTGTACTGATTGATAAACAGAGTCAACAGGCTTTACTGCTGTTAGCATCACCAACAAGCTTAAAAGACAACAGGATCTGTTTGAAGTTTTCAAACTACCAAGGAGATTAACCACGACTCCAGCCAGGCGGCAGAGCTCCAACAATGGGGGACTGGGCTTGGCAGGTGTGAAACAGTGTGAACTGGTAGCTAGAAAGGTGCCAGTTCCTCTCCTGGGCACTGCAGAGGTGCCGCTGAGCAAGGCACTGAACACCTAACTGCACAGGGGGAGTCCTGTCTGAGGCTTAGTTCCAAACCGTGTACTTTTCTATTTACTTTCAGTATGTACTGCAGTTACCCTTACAATGAATGTACTGTTGTATGCATACAATTGGGACATACTACTTCTATGATAACTTTGACTCTCTTGCTCATATACCATATGCTGGGCAAACGATGGAGAGATGTCAGAGTGAGTGGGTTGCCAGTGCTGGACCAGTGCCCTGAGCAATTGCGTTGCTCAAGAGCACCTGGCAGTATTTTGCTGAGCCACTGCTGCTGCGTCCGGAACTTAGCGCCGCCCAAGACCATTGTGATTGGTTTAACCCTTGTGTTGTCTTCCTGTCAACCATGACTTCTTTTTTTTAATTCAGCATTAATGTCACTTTTCCGACATTTTTGACACTTTTTCAGGGTTGTGGGTGCTTTTTGGATGTTTTTTCCAAAATGATTTGACATTTTCAGTGCTTATTTTGAGGACCCATTTTTTAATGGGTCAAATTTGACTCAAGGACAACATGAGGGTTAAATACATGCAAACAGAGCTCCTATTCCAGAATGTATGTGTGGTGAAGAACTTAACTTATATCAGTATGACCTGATCTGTCACTGAAAAGTGTACAGAATTTAATGGAGGCCGCTTGCAGATGAAGAAGGGTCATAGAAGACATTCAGACATATCACATCTACAGACCTTCAAAACATAACTCAGCAAGGGTAATCAGTATTTAAATCCCCTCAACGAGTTATAAAGTTAGTTTTAATAATGTTACATGAGTTAATCAAATAGTTGCTAAAGCTGTTCACTGCTCACATAACCTGAGATCATGTGTGTAATATGTGCACACCATCACGTTTCTTCTTGTCTTTTCGTTAAGTGTTACATAATAAAAAATATTTTTATTTCGGTGGGTAGTCTCTCCTTAATCATCTCCTTTAATTACTCACCTTCATTCCACAACAAGCAGACATGTAGTGCTCATCCTCCACACAGGCGCCCCCCTAAAGTCTGATACATATTTATAGTTAGTCAACAGACACACATAGTTTTAAACATTAGGCTATTTCTGAGGTTAAACCAATAACTTTTCTTTATGGCTGCTTTAATAGTGCCCACACTGAACTCTTACCTTTTTTTCTCCAGTTTAAGTCATTCACTTGTTATCCGATGTAGGCACATTTTGAAGACACATCTGCAAAATAATTCAAAGTAATTAGTTATTTAGCATGTTATTTATAAGGCAATTCTGGGCTATTAAAAATAAGGATTTCTTCTCTAAATGTACATCTTGGACATAAATGTGCATGATCTTTTTTTGAAAGATTCTTTTTTTTTTTTTTTTTTAAATGTATTTCCCTTCAATATTACTGACTGTATGGAAAACCTCAATCAAATGTGTAGAGTATAAGCAGCAGTGATGGACTAACTTCATTTAAGTATTTCCATTTTATGCCACTTGTACTCTTGTATTGCACTTTATTTCAGATGGAAATATTGTACTTCTTACTCCACTGCATCTGATAGTAATTAAGGTTAAGATTTCCCATTAAAACCTTATTAAATCATATTAAATATAAAATGTTTTAATAGACTAAACTACTATGTGAAATAGTCAAAATACTCTCCCCCTTGACAACATTTAAACGCTGCTTGCACATAAATGCATCAGTAATTATACTTCAATATTATAATATACAACATAACACTGAACGGGGTCATTCTGCTTAATGACTACTGCTGCTAAAGTACATTTTGCTGACAGTACTTTTGTACTTTGACGTTTTAAAAGTGGGACTTTTACTTGTAGTGGAGTATTTCTATAGAAATCTAGACGCAGCTGGGTCTGGATTGTCACGCTAGTATTTCTACATTGTGGTGTTGCATTGTGTAAGTTTTAATTAAAGCATCTGAAAACCACTTCCTTTTCTGATAAGCGTGTTTCTCATTAAAGCGTTGCTGTCTTATTAAGTTTACCGGCAATGTAGAGGGACAAGTGTGCACCCTAGAGGTAAGAAGTTTGAATTGCATGGCAGGCAAACCCTCTATATTACTACAGTATTAAAGTACTGTAGTAATTTAAAGAGCCAAGGTTAGGCAATATGTCAGTAACAAACAAAACACCTGACCGGACTGGACAGGCATTACACCACCAAAGACCTGCAGTATATTCTCAAAAACATGGAAACTGAAACATCAAAGTGCATGATCTTTATTTGATATACTATGAAGTGCCGTCCACGCGGCATGAAATGGCAACAGAACAATGACTGGATAAGGCTCCTTTTCACAATAACAAACTGGTCTTTGTCTCGATTTTGGCTAATCTGGCAGCACATGAATAGGAACACCTGCAAATGATAAAATATAGCATTTATAAATAAATGAACCAGTCCGATAAGTCTAATTTTCATTCAACCCCAAATCCCTGTGTTCATATACAGTAATACACCTCCAATTAAAGATAAGCCGACCATCGAAGGCCATCAATAAAAACCCAAACTCTGATTCAGGAGGACTGAATCACCAACCCCTGAGATGTCTATCAAATGTGTTAACGGGAAACGGACATGGAAGCGCTACTAAATTCATAAATAAAAAAGTAAACTACATAATAAAAATGAATCATGAATAATAATGGAATTTTATAATATTAATACTGTAATACCTATTTTTTCATCATATTTGTATAATGTATTCAGTATACAAATACTAAACATAGAATTATATGTATATTATGTCATTGTGTGCAGCAGCACTTGATGATGTTACAATCAACATCAAAAGTATGTTTTAAAAACCCCGTCCATCCTGTGCTTTAAACCTCCATCTATCTCTAAATTACTGCAGTTTCCCCACTGCTGTAATTTAATGCTACTTAGTCTCTACACCAAAACCAGGCCAAGTCCCAGCCTGGGTAAGGATTATTCGCTGCGTGGTGGTTGCTCAAAAGTGTAGCAGACATTATGGGTCCGTTTTAATATGCTGTCCATTGCAACCCTCGCGATCGTAGCAGGCAGGGCTTAGGCGGGGAGTTATTGGGCGCATCAAGTCAAAGCCTCAGATCCCCAGGCTTATGTGTCCCTCTAGGGGGCGGATTGCAAAGGATTTTCCCTCTGGTGCATTAGCCTCGACTCCTAGTTGTACAAAGAGGCAGTTTGTGGTGCGTTACCCTTCCCAACAATTCTGTATCATCTTTGGCTTTACACAAGTTAAGCTTCAAGTCTGAAGGTCTCACATACAGTAGATGAGAGGGCATCTACTGTACATTACATACAGACTGTCACACACTGAGGATGTGTGTGTGTTAACGCCTTACGCCCAGTGAACCTGAGATCCTGCCTTGGAGTGGCGTTTAGCCTCCTTGATAGAAAAGGCCTCTTGCTCCGCGCTTATCTCCTTCAGCCTCTTCTCCTCCAGAAACGACACCAGCGAGTCCCTCATGTCCACCACTTCGATCATCTGTTGGAGGATCCGGTCTTCTTCTGTCTGCTGCTCTGCTGTCTTGTCTGCCAGACAAACACACATGCACACTTTATATAATAATCAATATTTTTATAATAAAATGTCAACGGCAATGTGAAAACCATGTGAAAAGGGTTGCCCCTAGTAATAATCCTAGAGAGAGAGAATGGAGAATTATCACTTGAACCTGTGGCTCCTCCTTAGCTTTGTGGAGCGTCATAGTGATTTCAAAATCATTGTCTAGCGGTTTGGCACAAACTTCACTGTTTTGGTTCTTTGGTTGTCCTTTTAAGCCACAGCAGGAACATAAAATGCTCAAACCCACTTTGCACTACTGCTCAGCACAAAACAGAAAAGACATGGAGACTAGCTGGTGAAGCATTTAGCAGCTAAAGATGATATTTATATAGTATATTGATTTTTTTTTTAGGAATTAGAATGGACCAAAAACAAGAGCTAAGAGAGTGAATATTGGAGTAAGCAGCCGTTTTAAATTCAAAGGTAATAACATGTCAGTGTTGTGTTCAAAACGTGTTTCTGCTGCCCTCAAGTGGCCAAATAAATATGTTATTGCAAGTTTAAATTAACACATTTTTACCCAGTAATCTCTATGGACAGATAAATCTTGGCACCCAAGATGATTTTGATTGGTTTAAAGAAATGTCAATAAACCAGAGCATGCATTTATTCCATCCCAGAATGCTGTGTGGTATAGCCAGAGCCTTCCTCCCTGGCACTGTGGAGGAATGTCTGGCAATGGGAGACTACACAAAATGTAACCAGCGGATCTGTCGTGCTGGCCTTCAGATGGCTGTAAAGAGACCAGTGCAAAGGAAAGGCCTTCAATATAAGAGCTGGACTCTAAAGTGTATGTTTACACAGGACAGGGACTGTGGGTTTTGTCGCCCATCTCTTACAATGAAATAGCTTTAAAGAAGGATCTCTCTGGGCATATAAGTATTGTTTCAAGACAGAAAAGTCTGTAAAAGTCTGTACCTGACTACAATCACCCTAAGAAACACACTTTGAACAGACTCAAAAAAAAAACTTGCAAGCCTAGCACCATGAAGGGTACGACCAACCCATAATGCAACTGGTACTGTCTGCCTTCTAATCAGGCTCCCAGGAAGTGTGCCAGGCTTTGAAGCAAATTGAACAAAGCGGTCAAGATGAAATTGCAACTCCCGGGGCTTGTGGCCCAAAAATACTCTTCCTCATAGACCTGCAAGGTGAAAGAGATGTCTGTAAATACGCGAATATATTTTTCTTTGAGCGTCACAACCCCCGAGAGATGACTCGTTTCACAATCAGAATTTGATCCGTTCAATCTGATAAAACTCGGGAAGCAATAGCCGTATGATTAAATCATTTAATCCCGATTCAAGTTAGCAGAGTGCTTAACCGGAAGTAGCCTGCTCAGCCAGTGCCAGTCTCTAGAGCACCTGATCTATGGGACACTTCTGCACAGTGCAGAAGTAATGCCGATCACCCGGGGAATTTTTGTCTCCCATGGGGGCTTCATGCACCACTGAGCAACTCTCATAGGAATGAACAGGCCACTGCCTCATTATACATCCATGCTTCCAATACGACATCTGATGTTGGGAATACATAACTGTCTAGTCCTCAAATATAATACAAGCCCCACTGTTTCTAATGTAATTTCTATAAACAAATATCGTCTTACATTTGGGCCAATATATTACAAAATGCATTGATTGTTTGCATGACTGGGTGAACAGGACCATGGTGCCAAAGCACTGATGTTCTAAAAAGAGGAAAAAGGCAATGACTTTCTCAACAGACTTGGCTTAACACAACTGGTGCTTGTTCCTAAGTTGGCTTGCGCTTCTCTGACTGCTTTAAAATCAAAAGGCCTATTCAATAAGCTTCGGCGACAAATGTGCTTATGTGTGCACACCAGAGTACACACCGTCCAGCTCCATGTATTTCCTGAGCTCCAACTCCAACATGCTCTGCTTGTCTTCAAGTTCCAGCTGCCGAGACCTGAGAGAAAAACAAACATCAGCTGAGTCGTGCTTTAGCTGCAGGTCATCATTAGGCCATATAAGACATAGAGTCTGACTATAAAGAAGATTGGTTGCTACCAAACAGCAACCACAGTGTTTTGATGTGGATGTCTGCTGTTATGTGGCTACTGTGTTACTTGTACTCTGCGCAATAGCTGTGTTGTGTCCCCAGCATGCTTACACAGGCTTTTACTGTGCAGCACTATTTTAATTTACAAAGTGTGCACTCACGCCACCATGAGATCAGATTCCTCAGACAACAGCGCGTTCTTCTCGTGGACTAGTTGGATCCAATCCTCAATCATTTCAGGAGGGCCGCTGCTGCCTGGAGATGAAAAAACAGTGTTTGGGATTCTGTGTGATGTTTGTTTGTAAAGTTGGGAAAAAATAAGGAAGACAGGTTTTCATGTAAAGCCTAGATACAGTGGTGTGCTGTGTGTGACACAAGAGCCATGTAAGTGAGTTTGTTTAACTTAGCCTTAGGCTAACTTGCATCTAGTTTCTGTAAGCTGTTCCACGTAAATTCAGCTGACTTATACAATTTAAAGTTTAACATTTTAACAAGGGCTGCAAAACACAATTGTTTTCATTGTCAAATGTAGACCAGAGTTTCCCAACGCCCAAGCTGATGTCCTCAAATGTCTTCTCCTGTCCACAACTCAAAGATATTCAGTTTACTGTTGCAGAGGAGAGAAGAAACTAGAACACATTTAACAAGCCGGAATTAGCATTTTTATCAAAAAACGATGAATCCATTATCAAAATAGTTGCCATTTAATTTAATAGTTGACAACTGATTGATTAAATCAATTTATCTTTGCAGCTCTAATTTCAACAATATCAATATGCATACAAAAACAAGAATCCTGTAGTTAACATCTGGATCTTACCAGCCTCTCCTCGCAGAGTTCTCTCCAGCAGTACACCCTTATCCTCCAACTCCTTGAAGGTTACATCAATCTCCTCCAGTCTCCTCTGGATGGACTGTGAACCGCAGAAACAGGAAAGACTAAGAAGGGTGATTGAGCAAATTTAGATGTTACAGCTGTGGTGCATAGTTTCTGTATCCCCCATGAGGAATTCTAAGTATTGACAACAACACTGTCGGCGCGTCCACATGATGCAAAAATTGGGTGAACAAGAAAAAAATACCTGAGCTGTTGGTACCAAAAAACACCATATTTTTGTTTTACTTGTCACACAGTACCTAGGTACTGTGTGACAAGTAAAACAAAAATACTACTAGCTGTAGTCAGAAGCACAGTAGGGCGGGCCCTGACTAGCAAGCTAGTGTGATCCAAAACAAACCCGCTTCAGCCGGCAACCTATGGCTTCAGCTCAAGCCGTACATGCTCAAACCTGAATCTGTTCAAGTCTGATCCCAAAACACAGAGAACCCAAACCAGCTTCACAACCTGGACTGGAGCAAGTCGTTTCAGAGAGGTAAGTTATTAACAAATTAGTCTTTTAAATATAACGTTTTAAGTCTGCACGGTCTCCTGGACATGGCAATGAAACTATCTGAACTCTTCAGCCCTCCGCTCTAACTAGTTTGGTTTGAGGGCGTGCCACGCTAGCAGCTAGGCGAGCATTATAACGTGTGTTACAAAGTGACGTCAAGTCCGTCACAGAAGTAAAGGCTGGACTACAATAGAGCTGTTTGGAGCAGTTTGTTAACGGACCATATCATAATACTTTTTCACATTTTAATATATTTTATTTTTAATCTTTTTCATGTCTGTGTGCTGCTGCGCCTCCCTGAGAGTGCGCCTAGGCTTGCGCTGTACATGAGTCTAGGTGCAGTTTACTAATGCACTGTTAAAATAACAATTAAATGCTGCGTTATTGACTTTAGACCAAGTTTTTGTTGGTCAATGGCACAATCACTTCCCGCTGCCTCAAGATAGCAATACGCCAAGAATGCACTTGAACACACCTCCCTGTAAAACCAGCACGCCCATGGGCGCACACATGGGCACAGGTGCATTTGTTGTATATACAAAATAAGTGCTGGACGGTCTTGAAATAGCAAAGACACTTGTATTGGGATTTTTGCAGCGCTGGGTGCAAGACAGGGCCCAAGTTGCTCTTCTATTGCATTTCTGACAAAGTAGCTGCTTACGGAGAGTTTGCTGTAGCCAGAATGCTGAGGCCTGTCGTATTAAACCACACTTGCTGTTACCAGCAGTAAGCACAGGTGTCACCAAATCAACCAGGAAAGAAATCTTGAGGAGTACAACTTAAACATACAACAAATATTCAGAAAACAAAAAATTGCCTTACCTAAACTCAACTTTTGGACACATTTATGAGCTATAAAAATTGTATATTCATATACAAGCTGATTGCTTCATTGAGTGTTGGAGAAGCCACTGACCAATAAAACATAGTTTTGTCTATATGTATTTGTTTGTGTTTGGTTTGTACCCCTTTTGTAATGTGTTGAGTGTACTTTTTATCAGGACCTTGAGTCTGTAAATAAAGAAATATATAATAGACGAGCAATTAGTACTGTAAACGCTGTGAGAGACACGGACCTGGGCTTTGCGCAATCGTTGTAATTCGCTCATCTTGGCTCGCCGCTCCAGTGTCCTCATCTTCATCAACTCCATCTTCTCAGCCTCAACAGGGTCTGACGGCGTTGTCTGAAACTAGAGGCAAAGTGTGTCAGTGTTGGAAGTGTACTGCTGGTTAAAATGTAGCAGCTCACCATCATGTAAAATGAAAACATCAGTTCCGTTTCTCTCCTTACTTTCTCATCAAATAAGTCAATATCATCTCGTTGAAACATCTCATCATCATCATTGTCATCGTCGTCGTCGTCGTCATCATCATCTCCATCGACACCCTCTTCTGAGGTGCTGTTATCATGTCTCAATGTTGTTTCTGTGGCAGGAAAGATTTTTTAAACAAGTGTTACACAGCAATGTTTTTCCCCCTGCAAACATTTCTCTCCATCAAAGATCAAAGAGTAGACAAGTCCTTACTCACCCACTCCCTCTGGATGATTAATGAGGACACTGAGCCGGTTGTCTCTGCTGATCCTCGGGGAAGACAGATTCCACGGGGAGAACTTGGATCGTACCCTGGCCTGCCCGCTTGGTAACTCTTTTCTCCTGAAGCAGCGTCGATTCTTCTTCTCCCACATGTGGCTTGCCGTGCTCCCGCTCCAGTAGCCCTCCTCCTCTTGCCCGTCCAGGCCCTCTGGTTTATCAGTGCTTGGGCCTCCTACAGTTGCAGAGGAAGAGGAGCAGGAGGATGATCCACCAGGGGTCTCGGAGTCGGAGTCCGCACTGAGGCTCTGAAGATTCACTAGTTGGCTTTTCTCCTCATCGGTCAGCTGAAGCTTTCGGAGTGATTGCTTCGGACGTGAGTCTGGTGCTGCCTTGGAGATTTCTTTTGTAGGGGCTGGAGATGGAGGTCCTTCTGGAGTTGAGGGGTTAAGAATGTTGACTGTGCGAGGTTTGGCTATTGGAGGAGAGGGCTGAAGGCTGGGTGTGGTCTGCCAAGAGTGGCGGGGCTTGGGGACAGGATAGGGCTCGGGCTCCTCCTCAGCGGGTACTGCCTCCTCCGTTTTAGATAGAGGATCGGTGGGAGTTTTTGATGTATGTGGTTCTTCGGCTTCCTTGAATTCCCATATATGGTGGTCCTGTCCTTCAGGTTTATGTGACTGTGAGTGAGCAGGGGGACCGCAGTCCAGACAGTGCTCATTCTCCTCATCGGATGGAGATGGTGTATAATCTTCACTGGAAAGCCTGTTCCTTTCATTTGTTCCTTTGGGATTTCCTTCGCTATCCTGAACACAGAAATGGAATTGAAAAAAGCAGAACACGGAGCAAGCACACATCCCTGTTTGATATGTTTTGGTCCTCAGACTGTGCGTGTGCTTTGACATAAACATTAGTAATACATCAGATGATATATCATGCAACAAAAGATTATGTAACATGGGCATAACGAACATGAGGATTCACGGTTTACATCTGCTCTGTTCAGTGACCCACCTTGCAAGATGTTTCAGCCCCATTTTCCAGCTCCAGTTCTTCCGAGTGCAGCTCGCAGTAAAATCTCCCTGAGGGGACATCACAGACAAAAACAATGTCGGAGTCGAAAAGTCAGAGACTAGTGTATGTTGACTTTCTAGAGAAGAAAGAAACTGCTGATTTTATAAATGATTAATGTCCTTTCAGTCTTAATGGAACCCCAGTGCAAATTATTAATTACATAAATAAATGAATAAGTAGGGCTGCACATATTGTAGCAGAACCTTATCCTGGCTTTGAAAGAACAAATTATACCACAGGTGCGATAGCTGTGGAAATGAGAAATACAAGTGCTTTATAATTCATTCGGAATAATTTACTGAAAAGGAATAAGCTAACAAGAGGCTGCTAAAAAGGGATACAAAAGAGTAGAGATTACACCAAATATGGCCAGATACTTTGGAAACTAAGAATTGCAACAATATTTTGAATGGGTATTTGTGTCCGATATGAAACTAGGGCTGGCTACCGAATTCAATATTTTTTTAGGCACCGAACAAATTGCCTCCTTAGTATCGAGTATCGAAAAATGCCTCGTCATTCAATTCCAAACTTGAACACCTAAGGAGTAAATCTCATCAGCAAGCCAATCAGCATGCAGATCTAATATTGTTTGTGATTGGCTGTCTAACGTTACAGAAGTAGAGGTAGGTAGAGGCACACAGGAAAAACTATGTTACTCACATAGTAGGAGCTGAAAAATAAATAAGATTTGTGCCATAATGTGTAATTTTGTAAATTATTTTTGTTAAAACATATTTATGTGATATAGAAAAAAGTATTGCTCAGGAACCGGTATTGGTACATTTTTCCAAAGATACCAAGCTATTTAAGTTACTGTAAAAATATGACAGTCTTCCTTTTATTCTTTTGACCAGAAGTACTCACCTGTAGTCAGGTCGAAGGTGTAGCCTCCTAGTCTGAGCGTGATGCTGCACCGATGGCAGGTGAAGCAGCTCCGATGGAAGAACTTGCCCTCAGCACTGATGCGCTCCAGCGCATAGACCATCCGACCGCAGAAGTAACACTCCTCGCTGTTTGTCATTGGCACACCAGTCCCAGGTTCAGGTTCAGGTTCCGGCTCAGGCTCAAGAGCAGTGCAGAGCGGTGTAGGACTTGGCTCAGGGGAAAGAGAAAGCATCATTGTCTGCAGGAAAAAGGCACAGAGTTAAATTCAGTAAAGCAATATTGGCAACAAAAGAATTAGAACAGAGAGCTTCCAACACAACTCACACTGTCTTCGTCTCCCATCATTGCTTCCCTTTCTCTTTTCTCAGTTGCCAGCTTTTCCTGCAGAGAAAATAAGACAAACTATCATATGACCTGATTATGAGAACATTCAAACAAACATTCAAACTATTTCAATGACTAACTGGAAACCACTTCCCTTGAAATAGCATCAAACATTTTGTCTCAAAATAACTGAAAGAGATAACAGTCTTAGACTGCACAAGAACAAGAATCTGAAGGCCCAGGCGTGAACTCCAGCCAACAAGCCAGTGTGTTCTAGGTGTTCTAGCCTTATCAAACACTTCACTGTGCTGTGTAAACAGTGAACTCGCAGTCACAGTGGGCGTACCTTGCGTCTTTGCAGAGAGTTGTGCTTCAGCTTGTTCAGGAAAAAGACAGCTGACTGTGTCTGGGAGAGAGTCAGAGGCTTGGACGATGGCAGCAAGGCAGCAGAGTCTGTAGCCAACCAAAAATGAGAAAGAAAAAATGTCAGACACGGACACACGCCAAATTCAGTCCGTCTTACTATTACACTAGGTTGCAAACTTGAAGGCACCTGAGTGTTTTTTGGTAACCTACGTGCAGCTCTGCATACATCTGCTTAAAATATTCTTTTTTAATATCTTCCAGGTCTATCCTGTTATGTTTGAACCTATGTCAGAAATAGAAATAATCTCTTACTTGTATTAAATGTAGCGCCACAGCAGCAGCTGAATTTAACTTTGTCTTAATGTCATGAATACACATAAAAACTGTTCCGCTGCTGCCCTGTCTACCACTCCCATCCTTCCAACATTCAGATAAGGTTACCGGAGAATGACAGCTCCCTCGTGCCTGCACATCAGTCGGCGGATCCCAAGCAGCAGAGCATCACAGACACAGAGAGTGTATATCACACCCACTTTGGCTCATTCAGTGCCTCGAAACGTTGGGCTCACATTTACAAACTCCACATGCTACAAAGAGAGTAAAAATACCTCTGCTACAAATAGCCGGAAGAAAATCGTAGAACCTCGTCAAGAGACCCTAGTCCCATCCGACGGTGATAAGCCAGGTCCACACGGTGACTGTTTGCTCTGTCTGCTGCTGCTGCTGCAGCAGCTGCTGGGGTGGCTTAGTGCAGAAGAGCAGCACAACCAGTAGAGGCTGGCTCTGAGCACAGCATTTGCCACTTAAGCCAAATGAATTCTGGGTAACAGGCTCTTAAAGAGACAGCAGTGATTTGATCACTTTGCGACACCAAACACATTTCAGTGGGAAGGCACCTGATCCTTTTAGGGTGATGCTAATGCATGTGCAGTGTCTAAGCAACCAAGTTACGTAAGATTAATGCTGCTGCCACACCATAAATGAAAACATTAATGTTGGTAAATTGCAATGTTTTTTTCTGGCTTTTCAATTATACCTTGACATTGTTGTTACTTTTACAAATAACACACACTCAAAACGTTTACCTTTTGCTGGCACCGTGAAGACACTTTGGACCTGGGTGAGGTAGAGGACCATGGACAACTTGTCAATCTGACCATTGTTGGCTAAGTCACTGGCAGACATGACAGGTGGGATACCCAGCTCTTTCTCCAAGATGCTGAAGGCCAGTTGGTTGTTGTGAACAGCACTCGACTCATCCATGGAGGACATGTCACTGTGAAGGAATTAGAGAGAAAGGATAACTCTACAGCATAGATGCTCAAAGTGCACGCTGCTGCGGGCCAATGGCGGCCATCGGAAACATTTTGCGCAGCCCTAGCCTAAACGTGACATGAAATACATACAATATATTTGATATTACATCCGCGGTTAGCCATACATTATTGGGTCAAACTGTGACCCCCGAACAAGCATCTGTCAGGTTAGGAATGATGACATGATTAGATTAGATTAGATTAGACTTTATTTATCCCACAACGGGGAAATTCTGTCGTTACAAGTAGCAGCATAGCAGCAACAGCAAAAAAACAGACTAGTGATGACTAGTTGCAACATGTGACAGTTGTAGGAATTATGTTTCGTCATCAATGCTAGTGTTTTTAGATAAAGTTAGCTATTCTGATGGACAACTTGGCAGTTTAATGTGGATGTGAGACATGTGCATTTTTTCCCTCAATCCTATTCTGCCTCCACTTAGTAAACAAAACTTTGATTACTACAGTACTAATTATAGGGGGCCTTTTCACAGCAAAGGAGAATTTTACATATAATGTGTTAAATACCTGATGCAAATTTCTTTAAAAAAGAACTGTCAAATTTGCACATTTAAAAGAAAAAAGAAAACAATTAAAACAAATACATAATAAGTTGGTCAATGTCTGCAGCACAATACTGGCACTGAACAGGAAACTGCAGCGTCTCTTTATAACTGTTACATAAGAAAACAGAATCCATCCTGTCTGATTGTTACTTTTTCACATTATTTTTATTTTTACATTAACCGTTTCTGTTTCAATTATCTGGTGCCCTCCTCAGACCAAAACCAATAACTTAAACACTCCCTATACCCTCTGCCATCTTCCTCATAAACCTTTGGAGGAAAAGGTAGTTCATGTTTTTTTTTGTATCTTTTTAACTGACTGTAGTCTTTTTTGCTGCCGCATAACTAATTGCCCCATTGGGGACAAATAAAAGCATCTTACAAACCAGATGAAAACCAAGCTAATGCCAGGAGAGCGACTCACATGAGCTGAGGTCTAAAGTGGTGGATCAGAGCACACAGAGCCAGCCCGGACCTCCAGGATTGGGTAAAATCTTCTACATTCACATTCTCATAACCCGTGGTGTGTTTTTGGCACCATTTCAACAACTCTTCAAAACCACTGATTGAATCTGAGCGGAACAAACAAAACACAATTCATCAGACAATTCTTCACAAAAAAAACATTCCTCTGTGATATGAAAATATGGTGTGAGTGAATTTTTTTTTTTTTTTTTAAATGATGTGTCAAGGTGTATCACAACGTGCTCTTCCCATTGACTCCACACAGCTGAATATAACCGTCACACAGGCTTTTAGTGCCCGCACAATGGGGAGAAGCTGACCTTGGCGCATGTGAGACAACTGGTTCTTCTGTTTCTTGCTTGACGGGTTTGATTTATCAACATCATATAGGTGCTGCACCTGAATAAAGTGACAGGTAGACTTAGAGATCACAGACTAAGGTAACCAGTTTTACTACAAATCCATAAATCACCTAAATACTGAAGAATATATTATATTATGTAACAGTTTATACATAGAGCAGTTTCACAATAAACTCAGGTCAATACTTAGAAGACCATTGCTTTCTTGAGACTGAGTGTACTAGACTGTAATCTGCAACCTTGAATAACCTCCATGATGATTAAAGTGACTGATTCAAATCTGTGTTGTGTAAATAAAGGATAACAGTCCTGACCTGGTTGGTCTGGATGGAAGAGAGGTTGACTCTTTTGTAGCGTGTTTTGGGATCGATGCTGTAACCAGCGTAGTTTTTGCTGGTGTTTTCTGGTGTGGTCTGGGACAGGACCTGGTAGATACTCTCTCTGTACATGTGGGAAGAAAGGAAAACCATTTAGAACTAATTTAGAGAGAAGCACCGCCTCCAAATCCAATAACAGATGGGAACACAGAGGCACATTTAAATGTAACAGGAACAAGAAACTACTGTTACACAAATAAAGCGAAGAGTGTGATGATGTAACTGGCTGAGTTTAGAGATCATTTAACCGCACACACTTTTGATTTTACGCTAGATGAACAGAAACAGAACTCAACACAAAAATGACCATAACAAGTAAAAATGGCCATTGTTTTTAGTTGAAAATAACCAGGGTTATTCTTGACATTTTATTCTGTGTTCTCATTATCCCAACAGACTGCGTAGTCAGATTTCATAACTTTAAAGTCTTGAAAGAATTTTGTCAAAAACAGGAAGGCTTATTGTTTCATTCTTGTCACATCAAGGAATCACGCTGAAATCATTTTTATACCACTGCAATTAAAAACCTTAATATCGTACTAATAGCACTATGTTTTTTTTTTTTTCACACTACGATAAATTTGCAAACAGAAAAATATGGCATGTAGTGAAGAAACAGGAAGTAGCAGCATCATTGCTAATGACTAAGATAAAATGTGATTTCCTGCATTTTGTGCTGCTTAGTAGTTTTATGAAATTTGCTCACCGCTCGGCCAGGACCTTGAGATGTGGGACCCCCATGCCCCAGCTTCTTACCATCCACGCTGTGTCAAAAGAAGCTAGAAACCCACGGGCAATACCTGTACCCAGAGGCCAGAAAGGCTGCAGAGAACAGAGCACAACTCATTGTAGCTCATTAACATCATCTTACTATTGACGGCATGCCAGTTATTAAAAGTTATGGGACTGAAATAACAACAGTTGCCCGCTTTTCATGCACAACTTACAGAAGAGCTTATTAAACTTCCAAACATTCATCATCTTTGTGTAAACAATACCAAGGGTCACAGCCACGCTAGCAGCTGTGTGAGGAAGTAGTTAGATGTTGTGGTTCTTTAAGTAAAATGCCAACATCAGAATACAGATATGTTTATGCTGATGTTCAGCAAATATAATGTTTACCATGTTCACCATCCTAGTTTAGGATAATAGCATGCTAACATTTGCTAACTAGCACTAAACGTGCAGCTGAGGCTGATGGGAATGGAATTAGTTTTGCAGGTCATTGGTCACAAACCAAAAGTATTGGACAAATTAAATGGTTTGCTTAATAATAGTTGATACAATGTATCCTGAGGGGTACATGAATGGCTGTTCCAATTACCAAATTTCATGGCAATCTATTAAAAAGCTGTCAAGATACTTTACTCGAAACCACAAATGTGAACCTTGTGGTCGAGCAAGAAAAGTTAGTCAATCACCCAATTTAATACATTGCCTGACATCCATGAATGTTTTTACATTTTCAGCCAATTTATCATGTAAACGTTGAGATATTTTACTGGATAAAAAGTGAGGGATTCATCCCCTTGGGGACCATGAATAAATGTATTCAAAGTGGTGGACTGATCAACCGATATCACCATCCCAATAGCCATGATGATAGTGTGGCAAAAAATGTGGACATTTGCACCAGATTACAGAAAACCTTGCCCCCTACCTCCACGAGGCAATCTCCAACCAGACACATTAACAATTTCTTCCCTCTCCTCTCCCTGACCAGAGAGGCATTCTCTGCGCGTTGCATGCAGGTGAAGTCGAACATGGCCACGTCTGGCTGGCCCGCATGGTTCCGAGCAAACTGCAGGTCAGGCAGTTTGCCACCTGTTGAGAATTGGGCAGCCTCACGGGCATATCGGCACAATGCCTCATGATCCACATTTGCAGGAGCCAGCAGCTCCTCTGCATCGCTGTAGTCCTGCAAAAGAGAGGGATGAGCCATGGAACCTTTTTTCAGATTCTGAGTGACATCTCTTATTGCTTACTGCTCTAGCTAATGGGGAGGGCTGCATAGAAAGAGCAGATAATTGGCAGTTCATCTCTTCACACTGAAGCACCTGCGTGGCCGTTTCACCCATCTGGGTTGTTTCTTTTTTCTTTACTGGCCAGAGATGCAATAAAGTGCCAATAAGAATCACACTTCTCTTGGTAATGGATGTGTTGTTCTCACCTGTTTAATGACCCCCTTCTTCAGCAAGCTATTCTTCTTGGCAGTCATGACAAAGTAGTGGGTGTCGTCTTTGTAGTAGACAATGTTCTCCAGATCAATACCTGGAATGGAAAATGAAGAGAACACTGTGGGCTTAGAGAGAAAGAGAGACCAGTGTAGGAGAACGAGAGAATCAGGAGGGCTGACATAAACATTTGTTCACATCATTAGCTGGCTTTTTCCTAAAGTGTGGGGGAGCAAATGGAGACACAGGGAGGTCAGAGTGAATTAAAAACAACAATACAACTGGGTACAATCAGGGTTTTCAAAGTGACACACATAACTCCTATAAGGTTTGCTCAAAATGGAGGTGCAGAGTAGGTCAGAAAGGAAGGGTGGATTTCATCACGGTTTCCGCCTTTTTCACACTTAACATTGAACCCGACCTGACAGTGGGAACAGTAATTTCCTGCCTGAGGGTTGTGTTTAGGGACGCACAACAGGAAATCAACAACAAAATGAGAATAAGAGAGCTGATATTCCTTTTGTAAATGTTAGGGGTTAGTGACTCTACGCTCTCACTTAGTGCATGCTGTGGTATAAAATAAAATGTATCTGAAGCATCTGATTTCCTTTTTTCTTGCCAAAATATTTTAAACAGTTTGCTAAATTAGAGCACACGGTTGCTTCAGTGAGAGATGTCCTCTCCCGTCTAGCTGAATATGACTGTATGGATTCTTACCTGTCTCAGTGAGCAGCTCTTTGAAGAACTTCTGGTTGTAGATGCGGGCCACGCCACTGATCTCTGCTACTTGGGCCTCTGCAGCCGTGTGTCTGTTGATGAAGTTGGTCGTGATGCCGATTGCCAGCTTTCCTCTCAGCTCCTTATGTTTAAAACCTAAAAGTTTGGAAAGGAAGAAAAGAGGAAAACGGGCTGATGTGGCTGCCAGAGGAAGTTTGTGAGTTAGTGTGCAGCCACCAGTCCTTGCTAAATGTCTAATGTCTAACTACAGCAGTTCTATCCCGACAGTGGGAACAGAACAGAAGTGGTTCAAGAGTGGGTACGTGTGCGTTTGTCTCACCATCAGGGACAAACCTGCCTCCTCCAGCAGAGATGAAGACGTCAAACTGGAAGGCTGCAGCAGGATGAGACCCAGGCTGCAGCTTGGCCATCCAACCTGTCAGAAACACATCAAACTTTGATAATAACTGCACTGCACTGGCAAAACTAGCAAGGAAGAGTGATAGCTGGTTGGCAAATATAAGTACCGTTCTCTCCTGCGGGCTCAATCAAGCCCTGGTACTCCACTCCGGTGTGCACCTCCACCCCGAGGAGAAGTGACACTTTCAATAGAATCAACTGCAGCTGACGGATGCCTGAAAACACACATGTATATTTAATTGGAAATGTGTGTGTGGGAGATTTTCAAGATACTGTATTTTATATATATATATATATATGCAAACAGAAAGTGACTAAGAGCTAAGGCTGCCAAACTTATAATCATTTTCAACACAGATTTATTTAATAAATAATCAACAATTGAATTATCAAAATATGGACTTTATAGCGTTGGAAAACAGAACAAAAAAAGTGAATCACAGATTTGAGAAACCATTTTAGTTGATGAGTGACAAAGTATTAATCAATTATTACAAATGTTGATTTTTGTAAAGTTAATTGATTTGGTACAATAATATATAAGGTATAATCAAAAATCTCCCTCACAAGCTACAAAAGGCTTTATACAACTTTTTTTTCAAATATGCAGTAGTCTTGTGTCAAGTGTATCACAATTAATACAATTAATAAAAACTATTAATTCAAAAGGTACAGGAACTTTATGAGATGTAGCAAATCAAATGGATCCCTTTAATATCCCTGTAATATCCCTGTAATGGCCCTGTTAATGCCATAATGTTACTCAGCACATTTTGTGTGGGTTTGTTTATTTGTGCTTTTGAACGTAACCGTACCTTTAACAAGTGAATCATTTCAGCACTAATAGGAGCATTGCAAAACAACACCAGACGTGGGTCAGAGTACAGTACAGTCCATTAAGTCATTAGTCACTCACTGATGTGATCCAGAGACCCAGTGCAGAATCTGCCGCAGAACTTTTTGGCTCCAAGCCCAATGAGATCACAAATGGTGAAGGGCCACAGGTGGAGAACATTGTTCCTGGAGAAAGACTCTCTCTTCTCCAACACCACCACCTGAGCCCCCAGCAGGGACAGTTCAATGGCCGTTCTCAGCCCGCATGGCCCAGCACCCAACACAAGACACTAAGAGAAGGAGACAAACAGCCAGCAGGGATGATATGATGCCAATCAAAGAATGAGGAAATACTGTTTTATGCCCCTACAGGGCAGTCAGTGCAAAGTTAAACATGTGATGATCAGGTTTCATTAATGTCCTCTGTTCTGATTTGTTTTAAAGTTAAAACACTGTATCACAGAAAAAATATGATGTAGCACCCTTAATGAGCCAATGATTTTAAAATTAAAGGACCACTGACAAGGTTGGTCTAGTCTTGCATTGACAGACCCTCCTCCATATGTAAATCAGATAATTATCTAATATACAGTAAGAGGTTTTCTGTGTTTCCCCAGAATTCAGAAAAAGCCTCAAACACAACACTCAGATCATGAGTCAAAAAGTCACTATGGCACATGTTTAGTGGTGGGTGAAATTACATGTAGGCTACGTAGTACATAGAAGGAATTAATTCATTTACACAATTGCACAATGCAAAATACAAAACTGAACCTATGCCTATTCAGAATGGAAATAAAACAAATTCTCAATGTAAAATATACATATACCAGAAAAAAACAGCTACACCCACATTCAAAATAGAGAAAAAAAAGAAAGTACTATTGCCACTACCTTGTTTTTAATGCAGGGTTTTCCTTGCTTGTAATCTGGGTGAGATGCCCTTTTGTCCAGCTTCGTCCAAAGGGCTTTGGCCTTCCAGTAGTTCAGTCTTTCCTTCAACGTGATGTAGAAGTTCCTGAAATCCTTAGGATTGATGTCCAGTTGCCTGCAGAGCGCAGCAAAGTGGTGCTTCACATCCTTACAAGTCTGGGCTTGGACGAAGAGATTGAATGTAGTATGTGAAGGATTGACAGGATCTTGGCCCGCCATGGTGGTGGTTGATGGCTGACCCGGTCCTTTGGTCACTGGGTTTCTGGTTAACTGTGAAAGAGTGGGGTTGAATAATGGTTTTAGAACCTCCTACTTGGAAATAAGTATGCCATAACGGGATAGGTTTACTGTTAATGATCAAAGGGTTACAAAGTCTTGTTGTTAACATTAGGTGGTCCAGTCTTCTTGCTTCTGTGCAAGGGGAAGTCTCCTCCTAATGCTCTTCTAATTATAGTCCAGATGTCAATGTGTAGGACTTCTATGTCGCCTTGTTTTTCTTAGTCACTACTAACTTCCTCTTATGTGGTTTCTGCGGCTTAATTTATCTTTTCTTTTTTTTTTTACGACTGCTGTGAACTGAACGGATGTGTCATTCTGAAACACTCCCTCAGGAGGTGTGCCCGTCATTAGTTTCAGTACACAGTTTAATGGAAACTTATGGCTAAAACACATAGTGAGAATCTAACTTTTTCCATATGTCCGGACCGGAATAACTGTTTATCACGTCAACAAAACAAGAAGTTACCTTGGGCACGATCGCAAGTGTGTGTAGCTCAGTCTAATGAAGCATAATGTATTATTTACAGAAATCTAACACAAGTAGGGCAGCTGACAACTGAGGATTATTTTCAGACATTCAATTTCTTCATTAATTGATTAACTGTTTGGCCTATAAAACTAGGGCTACTGGATTATATATATATAAAAAAATAATCATAATCACAATTATTTTGATCAATATACAAAATCGCGATTATTTAACACTAATTGATTTTTGGACAGATTCTGCATTTATTAAACTTTAAAAAACTAGTCAAACAAATTAACAGTGAAAACACCTTGAAGTGTGAAAATTCCCTTAATACGTTTCCAGTGAACTTTTAGAATTTCATTTAAAATAAAGAACATGAAAAATATATTCAAATGTTGGCTGAGTGAGTTTAGCCCTCGGGAGAGGCGACAGTGTGCGTGTCATCCAGCCCACAAGACAAAATGAGGGTTTACTGTATGTGCAAAATATTCTGTTTTCTCGATTACACTTTACGTCTTTGTGATCGCTATCCAAATTCTATTTAATTCACATAATTAAACATCGTAAAACAGTGATCACAATTTACTACAGACCCAGGTGTCATCTTCAAAATATATAATAAAATAAATGCAGTTTTATTTACTGTAATGTAAGACAAGGAAGAGCAGCAAATGTTCACATTTGAGAACCAGGAGCCAACAATATATTGGATATTAAAATAGCCGCAAATTAATTTCCGGTGTATATCAAGTAATCTTTGCAGTTCTACACACAAGTGTAAGATACAAACTCATAAAGTTAGTTTTTAAATGACATTTGCCTGGAATTATTAAGTTGGAGAAATGGCATTTTGTAAACCCTAATGCTACATGCAGTTTTGCGGTTAGTACAGCAGAATTCTAGACAAAGTTTAAAACCATAGAAAAGACATAATGCATATTTCATAATGCACTTTTCTCATTACTGCAACATAGAAAAGCTTTTGTCGGGCAGGTGTATCAGATCAGTAGCTTAGAAAGCGACCCGCACACTGACCAATATGCAAGCAATAATTTATGTAGAAAATACAACGTTTCAAAGGTCTAAGATCAAAACATCGTATTTTCTAAATAAATGATTATGTGCATAATGGTCAATGTGTGGGATTCTTTCTAAACTTTCTCATTATCAGAAACATTTGGTATGCAATAGGAGCTCAAAACCAGTTTGTGAGCATTTGCTTTAGGTGAGTTATTTTCAGGAACTAGTGCTACCTCAGGCAACATGCTAATATTTTACATAAATGTCATACTAAAACAATAAAAGCCCTGCTTACAGAATTGGTCCTGCAGTACACATCCCCCGAGTCTTAACGCTTTCCTAGCAGCAGCATGAAATGCAGAAACATGCACCCAGTACAGCATGTGTTCAATTTGTTGTGGCTGACATTTCCTGTAACTAACAGTCACACATCACTTCCTGGTGATAACATTCAGCCCACATCATTACCCTCTGCTGCTGGAGTAAATCTGCAGCCTCAAACCTCCACCTGAGAAACACAGCCTATAATTACAGACCACTGTAACATGTGTGTGTGCATGACTGTGCTTGTGAAACCTGATGGTACCTGCATTTAAGATGCTGTTAAGACCAACATTCCTTCTCACACAGTTTTAAACTACTGTTTGTCTGCACTAGACGTATTCACTTTAAAAGAACACCATGATGAAACAGCTTTTGAACAGACCTCACACAAAGATTAAAATTGTGCAACCTCTTCCTGGTTATTGCATTACTGCCTTTTCACTTTGTTTCATATGGTTCCAATTACACAAACAGGTTAATACCTACAATAAATCCAAGACAAACAATGCTTTGTTTGTCTCATGCTCTGTTGTTAGCTCAGGTAAACATTATGGAGCATCCAGAGGCATTTAAAGGTCCCATGACATGGTGCTCTTTGGATGCTGTTATATAGACCTTAGTGGTTCCTAATACTGTATCTGAAGTCTCTTTTATATAGATCTTAGTGGTCCCTAATACTGTATCTGAAGTCTCTTTTATATAGACCTTAGTGGTCCCTAATACGTATATGAAGTCTCTTTTATATAGACCTTAGTGGTCCCTAATACTGTATCTGAAGTCTCTTATATAGACCTTAGTGGTCCCTATACTGTATCTGAAGTCTTTTATATATGCTTAGTGGTCCCTAATACTGTATCTGAAGTATCTTTTATATAGACTTTAGTGGTCCCTAATACTGTATCTGAAGTCTCTTTTATATAGACCTTAGTGGTCCCCTAATACTGTATCTGAAGTCTTTTTATATAGACCTTAGTGGTCCCCTAATACTGTATCTGAAGTCTCTCTCCCAAAATTCAGCCTTGGTGCAGATTACAGCCTCTAGAGCCAGTCCCAAAATTTCCTTTTTTTTTTTTTTTGGAAAATGAAACCCGAATAAAATCAAACTTTCCCTTTTTTCATTTTTCCCCCCTTTTAATTGTAATGGGGCCATTAAAAATTAAAAAATTTTCCTTTTTGTGTACAGTGTCGGCCCCCTTTTGGTTGGAAATGTTTAATCAGTGTTGCATCAAGGTGAAAGTCTACTAACAGGCTGCTAGAAAGGCGAGGGTTTTTTCCCAGAGCAAAAACTTTTAAGCAAAAGGAAAATGGCCTGTAAAGGGACAAGAAACCTGTAAAAACAAAAAAAAAATTTTTTTAATACCCTTTTTTTTAAATCTCAAGGAGGCTGCTCGTTTTTATACCTGTTCTTTTCAGGGCACACTTTTAAAGCGGGTTTAAAACAAAGATTAGCACAAAAAAAAAGCATAAATAAACCCTTGGTTTAAAAGTAACTTTTGTGGCACTGCTAAATGTTTTGTGGTCCGTGTTTAAATAAAGGTGTCATCTGTGGCAAAGGTAGACGCACACATGCGCACACACAGTCATCATCATCTGACTTGTGTTAAGCAATGTCTACAAAAGAGACAAGTTCTAGCAGGAATGCTGTAGACAAGATGAGACAGAAGAAACACAGATTAAAAAGGTGAACTGACCCAATTTTCCTCGGGGCCATGGAATTGGATTACTTTGGATTGACCCACCTTATTAGGCTACATGTGTAAGCTCTGCACAGTTTGTCTGTGTGTATCAGGATGTTGGATCAAACACGGATTTCCAGCCTGGATTGGGAAAGGAAAAACAAAACAGAAGGGAGGATGAGACGAAGGGATAAAGAAAGAGAGGGAGAGAGAGGAAAGGAAACAATAAAAACGTGTACATTCTTGCATTTATCTGGTTACAGCATACATCCACGCTTTGTACAGTGACATTGAACCATAACCTTTCAAATGTAACACGTCACAATGATAGGAAGCTCATAAATGAACAGGAAGGTGTGGCGCTGAATGTGATTTGCTATGCCAGAGCAGGTGGTACTCACAGCAGGCTACGTTATCTAGTGGCTAGCAGCCAGAGCATGGACACGAATACACATATGATTTACACAGAGCTGTATGAACAACATTCATTCATTCATTTATTCGGGTATTTTGTAGAAAATTACACGTAATATCAACAGAAAGCACCAGAACCTCGTTACGTTTTCAAAAACCTGACGGTAAACTTTTTTTTGAACTTACACGATAACTTAAGTAGCCCCACAAAAAGTCACCCCGCACAACGAAAGACAATGAGCGAAGTAAAAATATATATATATATATATTCCACGTCAAATGAGCAGTGTCGAATGATAAAAAAGCGTCGTAAAAAGTGACATTACCAGCTTCAAAGTCGCGCTGGACCAGGGTGTCCGTGAAACGCTGTCGTCTGGGTAGTTCCCATGTTTGTTTTCTTTGTTTACAGGTAGCCTATAGAGTGTGCGCTCGCTCACCTGCGCCTCGCGCTCATGCTGCGCGAGTGGAGCCTCTTCCGGGACCTTCTGGTAAAGCTACAGACCAAACCGTTACATCCACGGCGCGAGCACCGGCGCACGTGACGACTAGGTGGGGTGTATAAAATGATGTGGCTGTCCTGAGGGCATTATCATGTATGAATCAGTGATACACAATTCTATAATAACAATATTAGTAATGATAATAATTATTTTTTTTACACAATTATGGGAAGTATTTCAGTACACCCTATTGTTAATTTGACTGTGGCATGATGACTTCCTTGTTGTTTGCTGCTGTATGTGGAAAAGACTATTATAATAATAATCAAAATCATACTAATCATACATTTTTCATCGAATATTCTTTATTGTTAATACTATGAACCTTTGCACATACCTTGGAATATATTCTTGCACATTCCTGGCTATATGCTGTATGTACTTTACATATTTTCTTTTTGTATATTTTTTAAAATTAATATTATATTTTTTTCTTGTAATTCTATAATTACGTTTCTTGTCTATGCACCAATACACCAAAGAAAATGTATTGTGTGTAAACCTAATTGAAAATAAACCACAATTATAATATTAATATCAATATTAAAACCCATTGGATTTAACCGTGTTTTACAGCTAGTGTCTCTGAGACCCCAAACAAAACTAATGTGTAATTTATTATATCTGACTTATGAAACATTTCATCAGTTCATAATCATATCTATAAAGTCTTAAGGTAATGATGTGATGAAACCCAAACCGCACTAGCATTAAACAGTTTTGAGGTACTTGTACATTACCTGACCATTCCTGTTTTATGCTACTTTGTACTTCTACTCCACATTTCAGAGGTAAATATTGGACTTTTTACTATATGTGACAGCTATGCTTAATATTTCTCTGCAGATGGAGATTTTACATACAACACATGAAATCTGATAAAAACAAAAAAACCTACAGATTAAAATACGCAAACTACGCAAAGTAGTAGCTAGTGTAGTAGTAGGAGCTCCATCATAAAAAACTGTTAACATGTTAATGCATCAGTCATAATAATCAATTCATATAACACAATATGACACAGACAAGTGTCTGTATTATGAGTAGTTGTAGGGCTGGGCAATATATCAATAATATATTGATAGTGTGATATGAGACTAGATATCGTCTTAGATTTTGGATATTGTAATATTGTAATTCATTAAGTGGTGTCTTTTTCTGGTTTTGAAGGCTGCATTAAAGTAAACTGATGTCATCTTCTGCAGACTGTTCTAGAATTTGTCATTAAATCCACATTTCCGAGGATTATATATCAAAAATCTCATTGTAATAACAATATTTTGTTAAAGCACCATTTGTCAATCCTACAATATCGTCGCAGTATGGATATCAAGGTATTTGGTCAAGAATATTGTGATATTTGATTTTCTCCATATCGCCCAGCCATAAGTACAATATTTGAGTACTTCCAGCACTGTGTTACAATATGATTTGCAAACACAAGTACATACAATATTTCACGTTACTTATGTAAGATAAGAATCTTCATGAGCTGTGGACACAGTCATTGGGCAGTGTCTCAATTCTACACAGTTGATGAAAAAATAACAAAGAATTTGATGGATTTTTCCATTGTTCATTTCACTATAAGCACATTATTGACTTTCTGCATTTTAAAAAAAAGAGCAAAAATTCCTACTTAAATGGAGTTATGGGTTATACAATATTCATGATACTGCAGCTGCACGTGGGGAACGCCTGCTAAACATTAACACCTCTACCGAGATGAAAGAACACTGAAAAGTAAAAAGCAGGTTAATTATTGATTGTGACCTTTGATTCTTCAAATACAAACTCAGTCAGCTCTTTCTGATTATGGAGACCAAATTAATTCAAACACCATAGGGTACAGTCTGAAACATACAAATTTTATTCAAACGTATTTTCAAATTTGAACAATATTCAGCAGGATTTAACAAAGAGCTACGTATCTGAAAATCCCCATTGGATACAGTAGAAAAGAGTATATTATATATATTATATATATAGGAATATCACAGATTAAAAAAAATATCTGCATAGCCAGAAAGAAGACCCAATAGGAAATGCCCTTGGCTTGTGAGCAAGGCTGCATCCAATATCTTTTTCGTGCACTTTTGCTCATGAGGATTCAATGAGACAGGTCGGGGAAAAGAAGGGGGACAATGCCAGACATCCTGACTACACCCATGCAGGTTAAATGCATTAATTGTGGCATGCCCCATGTCCACAGGACACAGTACACGGAGATCAAACCATCATCTGTATGGAGTTATGTAATCATGATGAGTAGTGCTTCATGGACAAGCTGGAGACGTCAAAAAACCATTGAGCGACTGTGGAAAAACAAACACACACTATGTATCTTTAAATGATGGATTGATGAGGACCACAAGCTAAGTGGTACTCCCTATGACCAGTGAGCTGTAAAATCGGTTCCCCTTTCATTACAATGAGACCTGACTGAGAGTGGGCTTTAAATCTTAAAAAGGTTTTCACACTGCCGGATGTCGGGCTTTATCCTGGAAAAGTACCTCCGTTAATCCAGACTAGTAATCCAGAGACACGTGCTGAAATGGAGCCAGAAACTGTAACTGGAAAGATGACTTTGCTTCGTCCTGATTGGTCGGTGAGTCAGAGTTTTGCTGTATATATATATATATATAGACTATAATGTTATTGTCAGATGTTATTCAACCCATACCATAAAGTACCAGGAACATTAAAGTTTGAACAATGGGCAAGATAAACAATTGGGTTATTTTAAAAGGCATAAATTATAAAGATGATATATACAATAAGGATATTTACAATTGCGTTTCAAGATGCCAATTGATTTTTACACATGATGTATGCATACGGGAATGTGCTCTGGTGTGCCTCTTACAGGCAGAAGGAAGGCATAGCGAAGAATATCAGACAGACTATCTCCAGTATATCTCCAGTGTACAATCGTGCACAAAGATGCACTTATTAAGGACATACTGAGGATTATAAAATATAGAAATCTGCATATTAATGAAGGTTAGAACTTGAGAGGAGACAACAAGATGCCCCTGATTTTAATTTGAATGCTTGAAAACAAATCAGCACCTTGAAACCTTTCTGGTAAGCCGGTCGGTACAGTACACAGGTGTGGGATCCCAAAAACAGTGGATTATCCTTTAAGAAGAAGAACTGCGTACACAACTTCAATGTAAGAAAAGTAGAGTAGTAAAATACACGTTTACACAGTAGAAGAGAGTACAAAAGATTTTCATTGGCACAAAAATCCTTGCAGCAGATTTCTAGTCCTCTCCATCTCCATCCTGAGATGACTGTTTGTGATCAGTAGCCGTTTTTTTTGTAAGAAAAGTTAAAATTAGAAAATAGAGAGACTCTGCGTCTTCTCTTCTTTGAGTTGAGCTGTACATTGGTCAATTCGTCCTAAATTGGCGAGTGAGACTACACACTCTGATGACAATCATCATACTAAATCTCACAGCACGAGCTGAAATGTTGTACAGGGGAAGCATGATTGTAAAATAAAATCTTTTACCTGAACATATTCCATTTGATCCAGGTCTAATATTGAAATAAAGCCCGAAATATCCTGGCAAATTATTGTACGTCCCAAATAGTTTCTTATCAAGTGGCAAAATGGAAGAGCATGTGTATTTCCCAATGAAAATGTAGCAAAAATAGACATCCTGGCGTGGTGCTTTCAGCAAGGCAACACTTATATCCCACATTTATTCTCTGGACTCCCACCTATATGCAATATTTTACATAGTCATAGTCCGGGGTCAATTGGTGATCAAACTAGGTGAGTTAAAAGAAAAGGTGCATGGGAAATGTGTTATATTAGGGCCCCTTACAAACACTAGGAAGGTAGAAAAACCAGCATGGGTAAGGTGTTGAATCGACTGAAATACAAAATACAAGTACTGTATGATAAACTCAAAATAATACCACAGTTTAGTCTTACTTTGAAAAACATCGCCTCACAGCTGCTGACATGTCGGAGAGCATGACAATGACTTTGGAAAGAGGCAGGAACTGAATGTTGCAGATTGGTCGATGTCCCACTGATGCTCCTTAGATTGTACCCAGAATGCTGTCGGCTTTCTGCCCCGTTATACTGTACACACATACCCTCACACATACTTGTCCATGCACCCTGTATTAGATCGACATGCTCAGTTTTGCACATGCATGACGCATGCACATTTCCACGTTCAGCCCAGTTACAGGTTCTCTCCCGGCTGGTACTGAGGCTCCGTGGAGGTGAAGTAATCCTCCAGGAAGCCCTGCAGGTACTCAAAGGTGGGCCTCTCCTCTGGCTCTTTTCTCCAGCAGGTCAGCATCAGCTCATGCATGGATTCGGGGCACTCTGCCGGGCACGGCATCCTGTAGCCGCGCTCCACCTGGTCCAACACCTCCCGGTTCACCATACCTGGGATGGAGCAAAGGTATTTCATTTATTAGACACGGACAGCGTACATTAATTAACATTGCTGAAAATACACCAAAATTAGCCAAAAGGCTATTTTTCATCTGTTGTCCCTGGACAAATCTTAAAATTACCTAAAAAACAATAAGAGTTGTGTTAGAATGTGTGTTAGTCACACAAAATCACACTTTCGATCATACGATTGCTTATTGACCACCAGACCCGAATGGAATCTTTTGTATTTTTTCTTTAAGATTCTTTTGGGGCATTTATTTAACAGGACAGCTAAAGACAAAATTATGGCCACTTTGGTACGGACTACGCCTTGGTACATGGGGCACATGCTCAATGAGGGGGGCTACCAGGTTGCCCCAAAATCTGCAGAATTCAGGGAACTGGTTTTCTGCTTGGGTAAAAGATATTTTATTCCACATCTGTAGATTCCACATGGCCCTGCGTATGACTAATTGACTCAGAGTCGTGACTCTGGATGCTGTTGGACTGGTGGAACATGTTGATTAAAGCACCATGCACTCGACCTAAAAATACACAGTCAGAAAGCGAAACAGATCCTTGCCTGGATAGGGCACCCGGCCTTTGGTGGCCAGTTCAGTCAGCAGGACCCCGAACGACCAGACGTCAGATTTAATGGTGAAGCGGCCGTACAGAGCAGCCTCAGGAGCCGTCCACTTGATGGGAAACTTGGCCCCTGCAAGAGGACAGGTTTATCAGCAAGGTAATATGAGATCATGGAAGCATAGACAAGGCACATGACTGAAGGGATGAGAAAGAAAACCTTTTTTTCCCCATTACGGTCTTTGAAATACTGGATGCTTTAACTTCCTTAGATCTAAACAAAAAAATCTTCAAATGATACATTCTGAGGGAATAATCCCTCTTGGTTGGACTGCTCAGAACCCACGTTCACAGCACGATACCCTGTGATGTAGATATGACACTTATGCGCTACATAAAGAGACAGTGCACAAAAAAACCAATGCCAAAAGCTAGAATCCCCCTCCTGTGGTCTTACCCTGCCTGGCAGTATATTCATTATCCTCAATGAGGCGAGCCAGACCAAAGTCAGCCACCTTGCAAACCAGGTTATCTCCCACCAGGATGTTAGCAGCTCGCAGGTCTCTGTGCACGTAGTTCATCCTCTCCACGTAAGCCATCCCCGAAGCAATCTGAGAAAGACAAATAGCTTTGTGGTTGTCTACACTCGAGGCAAACACCGACGAGAGTGTTATGAAGGGATTTAAATGATGACCTGGGAGGCCATGTCCACCAGCTGGGGGAGGCGGAGCATCTTGCCCATGTCACCTTTCAGGAAGTCCAGTAAGCTCCCTGTTGGCAAGGAGACACACCGACGGTTAGTGTGACTCCGTGGTCATTTCAGCTTTTATTTAGTGTCAAATTCCTCCTGTTACTGCGGTTATAAATCTTTTTATTTTTTTCTGTACATAATGTAGTGTATTTGACAAAATAAAGATCCAGTTTGTCACAATGCAGTCTGCCTGGAGAGAGATGCTCGGGTGTGTAGAAAGTGTCCCTCTGGAGCGGTTTTATTTTTTATTTTTATTTTTTCCAAAACGAAATGAAATCATAAAAAGTTTGAAAGATTCGGAGGCACTTGACAGGGTAAAGTTTAAAAAGCCTTCTTGGCTATGAAGTTATTAAAACAACAAGAATTAACCATGTAGCATGTTTGAATGACTTTATAGCCAAGAAAATGCTGAAGGCTTTTTTCTTTCTTTTTTTTAAGATTATTTTTTGGGGGCTTTTCCCTTTATCATGAAGTGACAGTGGATAGATATGAAAGGAGGAGACTTACTGGGGTGGGGGGGGGCTAGAGGCCACCCTTGCTGAAGTTTTTTTAAACTCTACCCTCTCGAGTGCCTCTGAATCCTTTAACCTTTTTAAAGTTCAATTTTGTTTAAATTAATTTGGTTTTAGCAGACAGTAAATGCCTCATAGCTTGTCTTGATTTAGCTGGGCCGCCATTCAGTAAGCACCCTCACTCAAACTAGACTACAATTATTTGAAAAACCACAATGAAGATCATTTGAGTTCTACAGTATAAATGTGTGTATGTGTGAAAGCCGATGCTGACCTTGTCCCATGTACTCCGTGACGATGTAGATGGGCTCCTCGGACACCACAGCGTAGAGCTGAACCAGCTTTTCATGTCTCAGCTTCTTCATGACCTGAGCTTCCTGGAGGAAGGCCTCGGGGGACATCGTGCCCGTCTTCAGAGTCTTTATTGCCACCCGTGTTGTGCCGTTCCATGTTCCTGATAAGCGATGAAGGTCACATCAGTATCGCTTGTTACAAGGCAATGAAGTAAAAGATTCCAGCATAGAAATGACCAATATTGCAATACCTTAGTAGTAGTGGTACCTGTACACCATGGGGTACTTCTGCAGTAGCCAAAGATTGTGAGTAGCTATAACACCTGAACACCAAATGTTTCAAATGATATTGTAATAATATATAGTATACTTTATTAATTCCACATGGGGAAAATACCATTTATATGTTTTTATATATGGACGGCCGCTCTACCAACTGAGCTACCTGGGCGCCCGTCCAGTGCACTTTTTGGGGTAAAACTGCCTTGAAACTTTCCTTTTCAGTGATCAGTAAAGGCAAATGTCTCCACAGAAAGACAGAAAACCAGCAGCAGCTTTTGGAGATACGTTCATGAAACCACGGCTTACCCATCCAGACCTCTCCGAAGCAGCCCTGCCCGAGCTTGAGGTCGAGGCGGAGGGAATCCCTCGGGATCTCCCAGGCGTCCTTGGACAGGCCCTGAGTCTGAGGCTTCAGCACCGGACAGACGTCTGACAGACTGTGACACAGCCCGTCAGCGTGCTCTGGGGGACACGACACAAGACACGGGATTTGGTTAAAGAAAATCCGTACTAAACACAGAATATTCTACGCGGTGTATGAGAAACACAGGCAGTGTGTGACTTAAAGGGACATTTCGGTTAGTTTTTCTTGACTAGGACCCTATCTTACTTAACAAAATCCTATAGGACAAATGTCCATTGTTTCCGTCCACTGATAGTGCTGTTTTTGTCACTGACAGGCTCAGATTATTATTATTATTGTTTATAAGTGTCTGACAAAACTATAGAAAGGACCCCTACTAGAGATGCATTGCCCGATCTATCGGTATCGGCATTTATAATGGACGATTTTTAAATTTTTAAATATTCATTCATCAGAATCATTTATAATGACAACTAAATAAATATTTAAAAAATAAAAACGGACGGTCAACCATGTCATGAGTGTTGGTGTGCATAGTCTGTCCACCAGAGGACGCTCTACAACGTCCCTGTTAGTGATGGTGTTGCATAGTCTGTCCACCAGAGGACGCTCTACAACGTCCCTGTTAGTGATGGCGTTGCATAGTCTGTCCACCAGAGGACGCTCTACAACGTCCCTATTAGTGATGGGTTGCATAGTCTGTCCACCAGAGGACACTCTACAACGTCCCTGTTAGTGATGGCGTTGCATAGTCTGTCCACCAGAGGACGCTCTACAACGTCCCTGTTAGTGATGGCGTTGCATAGTCTGTCCACCAGAGGACCTCTACAACGTCCTGTTAGTGATGGCGTTGCATAGTCTGTCCACCAGAGGACCTCTACAACGTCCCTGTTAGTGATGGCGTTGCATAGTCTGTCCACCAGAGGACGCTCTACAACGTCCCTGTTAGTGATGGCGTTGCATAGTCTGTCCACCAGAGGACACTCTACAACGTCCCTGTTAGTGATGGCGTTGCATAGTCTGTCCATCAGGGGACGCTCTACAACGTCCCAGTTGACAACACAGATTCTTTTTTTGTTGTTATTGTGTTTTTGTTCAAAGGAAGTTTCATATATTAAGCTTGTATTTTTATACATTTTAATTACCAGAACTATATTTAAATAACCAAATATTCGTATTGGTATCGGCATTAAAAATCGGTCGGGCTCTAACCCCTACATGTTCTGATGTCTCAGTGTATTGACAGTGTCTAAACATATAAAAAAAACAAAAGCACCACACTCCATTTAAATAATACTTTTAGTGTATATAGAGCCAGCATATTTCATGTAAATTAGAAAATGGTGTGTTCATTTCATGTATTTGATAGTTTGGTTTCTGTCTGAGCATATTTTACAATGAAAAATACTTTTTATTTACATGGAGTCTGGTGGGTTTCAGGGGTGTTTTTATGTTAACCCTCCTGTCAAACTTGACCCGTTTTTCAAAGTTTCTCCTCAAGAAATATGTTTCTTTTAAATAAATTGGCAAAAAAACAAAACACTGTTGGTTCAATACAACATACTTCGCAATATCATTGAATTCCAGATGTTATGTTATATTTTACAGCAAAAAAAACATTTCCGTACTGAACTTAAGTCTTCCTTAATTGTCAAAATATTTCATAATTTCTGCTTTTACCTCAAAAAGTAGGTATAAAATTACATATATGAGGTATTTTGACCATGACTTTTGAAAAAATAATTGTAAAACTTGTGTTAATAAGTTGGTTTAAGGGGTGTAAATACTGGCAGTAGCTGGGGAAAAAAGCATGGAAAATTTTGAATAAATCAAGAACAAAAATATATTAAAGAAATATTAAAAGAAACATTAAAAGGAACATTTAAAAAAACTGTGTTTTCTGTTTTCACCCGGGAGGATAACACAAGGGTTAAAAAAGAACTCTTTAACAGGAAGGTTAATCTCTGTAGCAACAAACGCACTCTTAGTGGATGTAAATTGAAGGTGCGTAATCGCCCAATAACTTGTAACTTGTAACTTGTTTCGCCACTGCCGGCTGCAGCGATTACCTTAATACTGGTCCTGGACCCATTTCTGGACTGTTGCTGTTCCCATCAGTCAATTACACACAAAAAATGGGAAAAAACTAAGTTACCCTCTAATAAACAAATATGACAACATGAACTGACTGCGGTAGTGGTTGACCAGCTGCTGCAGGTTGCTGAACTGCGTGCGGGATGTGATGTAGAAGCCTCCGCTGTCCAGCTTCCGATCTTGTAGTGCTTCACATTCAGCCCTTTAGTGTTGTCATAGTCCAACACAGACAGACAGTAGGCACCTGAGGAGAAGAAGAAGAGCAAACGTGGTTGACAAATTAAATCAGGGTTGTTTGCATTGATCTAAAAAGGAGAAATTAGGCTTTGAGGTTTTGGAGACAATGTGCTCACTACGCCACCAGAGGGCGGTGTCAGTCCGGTGGAAAAGAAACCGGCACCACAGAGCGGCTCAAGGCTCCCTCCACCTTCTCTGGATGTTTGATCTGGGTGATACGGCCTGTGGTTGAACACTCCTCATCCTCAGCTCCACGCTGACCTAATTCTGTCGGGCTCCCCCACCCAGTACCTCCCCGCTTATTCCTGCTCACTCACTCACTCACTCTCCTCTCCTCCCCTCCCCTCCATCCATCCCCACCTTGTCCCTTTTCTCATTCTATGCAGAGCTATACAGCAGTGTTGGGACAAAAGCATTTCGTCCCGATTCGATACATGGGTGTTGATTCAATTTGTATTGCGATTCTTGAAGTATTGCGATTTTCTTTTCTTATGATATAAAATATCATATTCTAAAATAGGCATTGAAATTCTAGGATTTCCTTCGGGATGAATGAAGTATCTATCTATCTATCTATCTATCTATCTATCTATCTATCTATCTATCTATCTATCGTTGCAAAATACAGTATATCTAAAGTTTGAATATATCCTAAGACTTAAAAACTAAGACTTCCTCCGCAGTGCTACGAAGAAGGTCTGGCTGGTCCACACAGCACTCCAGGAAGGGAGGCTCTGCTTATTGGCATTTCTTTAAACCAATCACAATCGTCTTGGGCGGGGCTAAGCTCCGCACGGAGCCACCGTGCAGCTATAAATTAGTTTTGGTGGAACGTGTGTGTTCAAAGATATTTTAGTCATGCAACAGAAAGTCTGATTAGACAGATAGTCTAGCTAGCTGTCTGGATTTACCCTGCAGAGGTCTGAGGACCAGGTAACCATAGTCCTCAGATTGGACAGATAGTCCAGCTAGCTGTCTGGATTTACCCTGCAGAGATCTGAGGACCAGGTAACCATAGTCCTCAGATTGGACAGATAGTCTAGCTAGCTGTCTGGATTTACCCTGCAGAGGTCTGAGGACCAGGTAACCATAGTCCTCAGATTGGAGAGATAGTCTAGCTAGCTGTCTGGATTTACCCTGCAGAGATCTGAGGACCAGGTAACCATAGTCCTCAGAAATCCACCAGAGGTTAGAATTCCAACACACAGGAAGTGGAAGGAAACGTGGTGGAATATCTGGCGGCACCGGAGCAATCCCACAATGGGAATGTAAAATGTAAATGGACTGTTCTTTTATAGCGCATTTCTAGTCTCAACAACTACTCAACGCGCTTGTAGTGGATATAGACTAGTGGTACCCAAAACCAAACATATTTAGGTGAATCATCCCAAAAATATCGATCTAGGGAAAATAATTAAATTTGAAAAATTGGCCCAAAAAACAAACAAAAAAACCCCAGGAAACTTACGATTTTGGATTCCCCCAGCCACCACCCGTAGGACACAGAAATCCAATGATAACAAACGACAGGAATCCTGTAATGTACACGTGTACACACATCACACACACACACACACATCCACACAGAGCTAGCGTAACCCGTGGGGACTGAGCAGCTGCAGCAGCAGAGCAGCCGTCTACCAGAACTAGCTCCAGTCCCACAGGCGTCACATCCAGCCTTTCCCCATCTGCCTGATTGGTCCCTCTTCTGCGCCCCCACCGCCGCACTGAACAGCAGGGTGTCATGTCTTAATCCTAGACCCAATTTGCTTTCTTCTCCTTGGTGTTTTTTTTTGGGTAAAACAGATCTGAGATTAGGATTAAGTTCATAAAAAAAACCCCACCAAGGATCCTACAAAAACTACATTTGACAAAACAATGGCATCAAAGGTGTTAGTCAAAATTCTATTTCCTGGGCATGTTCTCTGGGTAGGATTGTATATCATTGACTAAATAATGAAGTCTACTTCCCCAGGTCCCCATTAGTGTAGTTTTACAGTTTAATAGAGCTGGGTATTTTCTGCTACAAGTCTTTTCTCTTCTGCCTATCCTTATTTTTTTTTATTTTTTTTAAACACTGTTTCTGCTCTGTTAAGCGACTTTGAGCTTGGGAAAAGCGCTATAGAAATTCAATTTATTATTATTATTATTAAGTGCAATACTATATAAGCGTTAGAGTAAAATATCAAATTGATACTAAAATTAGAAAAAAAAGAAAAAAAAAAAAAAAAGAAAATCAGACTTTAAACTTAGTACTCAAATAAAAATGCTTATGTGGCCCTAATCCTCTTCCACACATCGAAGTTTGAGGAATATTAACACATTTTTCTACAAAACCCCTTTCTTCGTTTTAAAGCGGGATGTCGAGAACACATTTTGGTCGAGACCTGAGACGTATTGAGGTTTAGGACCCAGCCCTACGGTCTATAGAAGCAGCATTAATGATGAGTCTTTGTACAGGATGAGGCTCCAACCACACACAGACACACACACAGACACACACAGACACACACAGACACACACACAACACACACGACACACACAACACACACACACACACACACACACACACCACACACACACACCACACCACACACCACACACACACACACACCACACACACACACACAACACACACACCACACACACACACAAACACCACCTACCTTTGGTGTCTCACTCTCTCAACACAGAGTCCCTCTCCTGTTCTCCAAACTAGCAGCAGCCTCTCGGAGTCGCGGCGAGTGATTTTGCCAAAGTACCACCTGGGCGAGGTCGAGATATAAAGAAGACGGGACACACAGGGAGCAGGTTGGTGAGGGGAAGAAGATGCATGTGGGTGGAAGAGAAGGAACGACGAAGCGAGGGTGAGTGGTTGCTCATGGGTGTTTTTAGAAAGTGCAGTGAAGTGAAACTCGGTCTTTGCATTCTAAATGCAATGCATACAGTGCAACAGCTGCTTACCTGGACTCTAGAGTCAGTCTGAGATGACTGCAGGGGCAGGAGGAAAAGTGAGAAATTGAGTTGTTATAAAAGTACAAAAGTTGTTTGTGTGGCTTTGACTGTGTAAGCAAGCAGGTTAGCACGTAAAGATCAGCAGTGCACGTCTCTCCCAAGAGAAGAAAACAGTAAACGTACCCCGTTCATTCAAAGGAATACTTGCTGAGACTTAGATGCGAAGATTGACATTACTCAAATAAATACAACACTACAGCTGGAACTTAGTTAGTTAGCTTAGCTTAGCATTAAGACTGGAAACAGAGGGAAACTGCTATCCTGGCTCTGTCAAAAGAAATCCGCCTACCAGTGGGTAATGAGCGTGACTATTTCTCTGCAGAGCGCAGGGACTTCCAGGAGTCTTGTCGTAACGGTGAGGTTGCCAGGCAAGAAATAGTCCCACACATAACCCCCCATAAAACCCACAAAATGACATTTTTACATTTCTGTCTTTTGACCGGATTAAGCGAACGAGATAATAGTGTGTCAACAGGTGATAGGATGATATTTATGCATGTTAAAAAAAATGCAGTAAACCATTCAGAGGGAGATTTCAGGGCGGAATCAGCGTGAAGTGGACACTAGGGTGCAGGAATAGATCCGAATGTGTACGCTGGTAGTGTCTCACAAATAAGGAGTCGTGTCAAAGGTAGCTCTGTTTCACAGAAATAGATTAACTGACCACTGCAGGACAAGAAGACTAGAAGAAACGCAGTTATTCTGATGGTCATTGGTCACTCTTGTATTGACATTCATGTGTATACAGAGTCGGCAGATGTCATTATCTTGGAAAGCGGCCAGGCAAGCAGTGGCCCCCGTTTTCAGTCTCTATGCTAAGCTAAGCTAAGTTAAGCTAACTGGCTGCTGGCTGTACCGTCCAATTTCATCATCTCAACTCTTAGAAAGCAAATGTATGTCGAAATATTCCTTTGAATTCTCATTTCGAATTCCCACTGAAGATAAAAAGCAAAGAAAATTCTTAAGAATCCAACATGCAAGTGGTGTTTCTTTCATGTGCTTGATGAAAGACACATACAAGAGACAGAAAAATAAAATAAAATAAAATAAAAGTTTACTCTTCTGCCTGGATGGAGTCAGATGGAGCCACATAATTGCTGGGGATGTAACCGCTCTCTCCGGTGGTGAGGGAGCGCGCCAGCCACCAGTCGCCTTCTCTGCACAGATGAAAGGATAACAGCGAGGCTCATCACACATCCAACACGCAAATAAAACACTCAGTTTGACTTACAGGGCTGGTGTTTATCAAGCATCTCAGAGTATAAATAAATTGCTGCTGATCCCCTTCCCCCCCTACAGTAATTGAGCTCTTTGCTCCGGGACAAGCTTGATAAATGCAAGCCCAGGCATCTCAACTGTTAAAATATACATTTGGAGGTTATATAAGTAAAAAAAAAAACATGCATTTGTGTGGATATGACAACACGGAGGGGTGGTGCTTGTGTGCTACTTTATTAGGTAGTGAGGAGTTTTGCAGCACGACATTCACTTCCAGAATCCAAACTAGGACTACAATTCTTTTGGAAGGACGTTGCATTTATTGAATTTGAAAAACTGTGAATCACGTAATGAGATCAACTGTTACAGTGCCTGTTCACAATCTTTTGAAAACACTAAATAAAAGAAAAACCCCAAAATTGTTTTGTTTTTTACTCGATTGCATTGTTTTTGTGGTCATTTGGAGCCAAAATCGCGATTAAAATTCAATTAATTGCACAGCCCTAATCTCAATTACAGTTTGAGTACCTTAATTGCCTTCATTTAAGATGCATTGATTATAGTGCTGCAAGGCTTTGCACCAACTTCCCGTGACTACAGTGCTGAGGGCTCATGGGTAATGGGCAGAGTTATGTGGTCGGTCAGTTGCTACTAGGGAGGTGGTATTACAGTGCATATGTATGCTTCAGGTGACACAAACACACAGGCAGACAAACAGCACACTCAAATGCAATTCCAGAGAAGCTTCACAAACCTGCAGTTCACCTTCCTCCTGTAAAAAATGGTGATTTTTTTTTTTTTTTAAGAGAGAAATGTAAGGAGAGGTGAAAGGGAAATGGTGGAGGAGAAAGGGGTTAAAGAAAACACAGATATCATGTTATGAGCAGTGGAAGAATAGCAGAGTACACAGAACAGACCTATAACACAACCAATACACTGCATAAAGCAATGAATGTAAAATATTGAAACCATTACATAACTTGCAGACGAAAGAGGCACAATGATGAGGAAGACGGGTGAAAAACATGCACTGGGCACATCATTATAAAATATTGTCTATAACTAAAGAAAGCGCATTACGCGCTGCACGAAATGGCCCACACTTCATGTCTCCTAAATGGGCGTGGCCTCGTGTGTGGATGGATGAAAAGTGAGTGTATAATTAAATCATATGTTCTTTTGCGAACATTAAATATTTACACAGCTAAAAAAAAGGGTGACAGCGTTCACGGGCGTTAGCTGACGTTAGCTTCTCTGTGTTACCAGATCTCGCAAGAGAAAAAGGTAATTTACTCCTGATTCGTCTGAAAAAGGACATTTTAGTGTCAGAATGTTCCAGAGATATGTGACTTCCAATATTTACAGTCGCTTGAATAAGTTTACACCCCCATGCTAAAGTTGATTAAAAAGAGGAATAATAAACATCTTCTGGAAATTGATCTTAATGCCTTAGCAAAAAAAACAATTCCAACCTTTAAGGATACCAATTCTTGGTATATGAATAACGTATTATAAATAAATAAATGTTCTTCCTTAAAATACAGGGGCATAAGTATACACCCCCCTATGTTAAAATACAGGGGCATAAGTATACACCCCCCTATGTTAAAATACAGGGCCATAAGTAACACCCCCCTATGTTAAAATACAGGGCATTAAGTATACACCCCCTATGTTAAAATACAGGGGCATAAGTATACACCCCCTATGTTAAAATACAGGGCCATAAGTATACACCCCCTATGTTAAAATACAGGGGCATTAAGTATACACCCCCCTATGTTAAAATACAGGGGCATTAGTGTACACCCCCCTATGTTAAAATACAGGGGCATAAGTATACACCCCCCTATGTTAAAATACAGGGGCATAAGTATACACCCCCCTATGTTAAAATACAGGGGGCATAAGTATACACCCCCTATGTTAAAATACAGGGGCATAAGTATACACCCCCCCATGTTAAAATACAAGGGGCATAAGTATACACCCCCCTATGTTAAATTCCCATAGAGGCACATTATTTCATGGATCCAGGACACTGGACTGGATACCTGATGAATTTCCCTTGGCCTTTGGAATTAAAATACACCCCCCCCCCCACATTATCAGTTCTTACCCTTCACCATACATAGAGATTGGCATGGTGTTATTTCAGTTAGCCTAATAGCTGGTTTGATTTGCATTGAGAGATGATCTTACAGTATGTCAAGTACCCATGCATATCTCTAGGTACAGTGAATGGTATGTGATGATGTGGGGGGGGTGGGCTATTTTAATTCCAAAGGTCAAGGGAACTTTATCAGGATGCATAGTATCCTGATCCATGACATAACTGGCCTTTAAAAATAAAAATGTGCCTGCCTTTATGGGAATTTAACATAGGGGGGTGTATACTTAATGCCCCCTGTATCATAAGGTGGTTGGATTTTCCTATATTTTTTGAATTAAGCATTAAGATCAATTTGTAAAAGATGTTTTTTTTATACCTCTTTTGAATTAACTTTAGCATGGGGGTGTAAACTGATGCAAGCCGCTGTATTTTGGTGACTATGGGGCGAAATAATCGCTCTTAATCTGTGTCCACGTTCACTTCTCCCACAGGAATCAATCCACTCAGGACCCACCGCTAGTGTCCTAAAGAGGCGTGGCAGTGGAGCAACCTACGTGACACAGAGGCAGGAATGACTCTGAGTTGGGGCGTCTCGGTCCTAAACCGTCTCGGATATTATCATAACAAAAGCCTATGAGGTCAGACAGCTAAGACGAGCCTGACTGACACCTTATTTGACTGTGATAACCCGTTACCTAGTCTTAGAGATTGTTAATGGTTCTGGGTGTACTTGCCCCAATAATGACCCAGGTCTTTGGCTTAAGGGGCCAGATGCAGCGATAATCCTCTATTGTCCTCAGCTGCTGCCTTCTAGGTCAGTAGTTTGTTAGCAGGCAAGCAGCACTGGGGGTGCAGCACTACAGTATATGGTTCACTGCACCTCTATTGATTCATAGAGCAGGCCCATATTTTATAAAAACTAGATGACTCCTCTTAAACAGGTTCAATGTGAGCTTGGTAACTGGGTCTCGCACTGTCTGTCTACTTCTTAGAAAAAAGTAACACAAATAGCCATGTCCCTACTGAGGTGGGCTGAGCAGCGAGATGTAGTCAGTTCTCCGTGAGTTAAGCACAACATTGTGGAGAAATGTGCAAGTTGACACGTTTCTGCGAGCTCTATGTGAGGGAAGCCCGTTCCTATGGTTACAGTGGGTCTCAGAGAGACGACAAGTGACATGCAAAGCAGCCAGTCAGACAACTGAGCAATAACTCAGACAGACAATCTGTGGACGTGTCTATGTGCAGTTATTCCTCATCATTTACACAGTGCATGGAATATGTGTTTTTGGACAATTCTTGAGTGTGTTTGTGTGTGCATGCGATTGGTTTCTGTATTTTCCTTACGTGTTGTTGACTATCTGGAGGCGTTCACCCTTCCTGAATGACAGGTCTGAGGCCGTTCTAGACTCGTAGTCGTACAATGCCACGAAGGTTGTCACACCTCCTAAAAATGAAGAGAAAGTTTGGCTTTTACAAAAGACATACGGCACATACAGGGCATAAAGTACAGTTCAAACAACCCACACAACAAGCCACTAAATCTAAAAGCCAAAGTTCTCACCTGCTAGTGTGATTCTGTTGGGAGAAGTGACAGTATTACTGTCCACACCTCCAAACAGGGCCAGCTCTGGGGTATTGGTCACGGGCTGATTTCCACCCAGACCTCCATCTATAGTGGGACTACGATTGGGTGTCAAGGACTGTTGTTTGGAGCTGAGGTAATGGCCTCCAGCTCCTCCTCCAGAGCTGAGGTTGCCTTCGAGGCTGCGGGTTCGTTGGCCAACATCCTTGGGTTTACTCTTGGAACCCCCCATGGCCAAGGCCTGTGGTGCATTCAAGAACAGAGATAACGTGTCTAGTGAGTCTACTGCAGATTAAAAAAAGAAAATGGATTTTCAAGGCACAGTAAAATAAATTACATACTTTGTTGCATCATTTTCTCAGAATACAGTCTCAGGAGAAAAAATCCACTGACTGCAATAAGCTGCAGAAATAGTTACATTTTACAAGAGACGAGTGGATAGTTTATGTTGAATTTGACAGTATTCTGATACATCATTTCAAAATGCTTGTTTGGAAGAACGCTAACCAGAGACAGAAGGGAGAGCGCGGCTCTAAACCCACTGAGACACGGTGTCATGTAGACCACATGAACCACAACCTCCCAACGGACGCTGGAGCAACTGCCACTCCTCGGTTTCCACTTCAGCCTAGTGCCACCAGCTGAGCACATACACCCAGCAGACATGTCGCGCATGCCTGCATGCATGTGTCACAGATGCACATACACAGACATCAGTATTTTGTAGAGTCATCATGGTCCAGAAACATAATCCATAGCTTCATTTAAACTCATTTCCAAGATCAGTCATTTAATTTATTAAGTAAATCTCCCACCAAACCCTATTTACAATCACGCCACTTTAGTCATTAACAGGAAACTAAAAAAGTAGCTACTACTACATCTATGCAGAACTACAAATTTGATCACCCAACTGGAATCTGCAGATATTTTGTCTTGAGGTTGTGATCCAGAATGAAATCTGCTGATTTTTCTTCCTACGTGGGATGGAGGTGTGTTAACATTCTGAGTTTTATCTTAATTCTTTTTTCATTTGGTTAAAAGTCTGCGGAAAATCTGCTAAATATTCTGCAGAAATCTACTTCCGCGTGTTCCATGTGACCATGTTGATCATCGACAATTATGTTGCTAAACCCACTATAACACTGGGTTCATCAGAGCTTGTTTGATTATTGCTACTGCGATTGGAAGCAAGTTTTCTCTTGCACGAAAGATGTGAGTTTGTAACTCTGTGGGAACACGCTCACATTACACATAGCTCGTTTGATCCATTGTTAATTTAAAATCATTGATTCATCATTCATTATCATTGATTAGCACATAATCAACACATGAGTTGATAATGAGTTGCATTTCTACTGTGCAGCCATCCCTCTCTAGGCTCTATGTGGACCACAATACTCAAAGCACGCTACTTGAACATGGCTTTTAGTTTATTATGTTGCTGACTGTTAAAGTCTATTTCCCAAAATTCAGCCTTGCTGCGGAATTCCAGCCACTAGAGCCAGTCCAACAATGAGCTTTCCTTAGTATGTGCCACTTGTGAGTCTGTAGCTTTTGAGAAGGGGGGGGGGGGGGTTAAAGGTGGAGGCTGGGGGTGTGGCCTTGACCAACTGCCACTTTGCGTGTTTGAAAGCCATGATGTCTCTCTCTCATGGGGGGGGGGGGGAATTCTCTGGGCGGGCAAAGCAGAGAAAGGGGAGGTAAACTTGCCCCCTTATGACCTCATAAGGAGCAAGATTCCAAATCGATCCATCTGAGCTTTAATTTTCTCAAAGGCAGAGCAGGATACCCAGGGCTCGGTTTACACCTATCACCATTTCTAGCCACTGGGGGGCCATAGGCAGGCTGGGGGAATGCATTTTAATGTTAAAAAAACCTCATAAAGTTATATGACATTTTCATGCCATGGGACCTTAAACCTTGAAGTAGTTCCAGATCAATTTAAATCACTGGGAGCATTAGTGAGTCATCATCAGATGGCATTGTTGAACATCAGTCATGGACAGAATTTGAGATGCTCCAAGAGACCAAATGGGAACAAACCAGAAGGTCAAGAGGGCAATTTTGGATTGGATTTGGACTCTCTCTCTTCATTACTAAAGCTTCGCTGCCTACTCGGGCTGATGAAGTGGCTCTAATAACAGCTTAGTGGTGGGAAATCATTACACTAAGCCAAGGATAATTTAGAGACTCAAGCTTGTGCTATCATGGATAGATATAGCCACGGGGGTCCACTAGGAAATGCTAATTTACAGAAATCACTAAGGTGGAAAGCCCCTCTGTTAAGCAGAGGCGGGTCAGAGTGAATGAGAAGTGTCAGGCTGCTCAGCCTTTTGCTGACATCCGTCCAAGCTAACTGTTGCTATTTAGGAAGTCATGCAATCTGTTGGATCTGACATCGGAGCCCACTCTCATTCACAGGCAAACAGTCTAATCCTAAACAAGAGACAAGCTCCGGTACACAGGCTGGCAGGCGTGCTCCCAGTCAGAGCCATGCCGTGACATATGGTGGAAAATGTGTGACACAAAGAAGAGTACAGTTATCTAACCACACAAGGGGTATTAGTAAAGCTGTCACTGGCTCCTCTTGGTCATTTTTAATGCTTCCTCATTGACCCCCCATGTACAGTAAGTGCACATGTGAGCAGTAGGAGTTGGAATCACATGTTATCTGCACAATACAATACATGCTTCACAAAACTCTATACATATCTTGACACAGCAATTCTAAGATTATGAATATATTGCTAGACAACCCTATAATGACACACCTTGGTACATGCTATGATATAACTAGGAATACGAAATGCCCGTAAAAAGGTTGTAGTACATTAAAATTACACAACTATGGGAGCAGAATTTGGCCTTACAGGACAAAGACATGTTGGCATTTTGATATTTTGTCCCATCCCTAGTTAGCAGTGATGCTCAGAGATAAATATTAAAACGTGAAGCGGCAGGAGAAATGAAACGACAAGATAAGCGAGGGATGGGAACATAACGCGGGGGTTCATTTTGGGATGGCATCATGAATGGGCGAGATGGGGAGGAAGTGAAGACGGGTCAATAGGCCGGACAGTCGATATCCCCCCCCCCCCGGGCATGTCTGAGTAACACAACCACACACCACACACACACACACACACACAACAACACACACACACACACACACACACACACACACAACACACACCACACACACACACACACCCACACACACCACACACACACACACCACACACACACACACACACACACACACACACACACACACACCACACCACACACACACACACACACGTTGCATAGTTAATAAGCCATTAGAGGTTAAGCACAGCCGAGACGCCGCCTCTCTCATCTCCAGTTAGCTGTGGAAAAGATTTCCCCGTCCAACACAGATGACACTTTCACTTAAGGGATGTCGCCCTAATGATAGAACTCAGATGTTGCCTAAATGACACTTCCTGACACCCTGAATTTGCTTTTAGGACAGCAGCTGTGCATGTAACATGGCATCTTATGGCAGCCTTTTAACCTTTCCATTCCATTACTGTGCAATATTTACTTATTTAATATTAGTACTTAATCATTTCATTTCATCACTGTGCAATATTATTTATTAGTTGTTAACACTTATCTATGTTTACACAAATGTGTATTCAAAGCTAATTTACATATGTATGCAGTTGCTCTCCGGACTCAGGACTGTGCGTCAGCACCCCCCGCCCCTCTCTTTTTTTCTCTGCACTACCTACACTTTATATCTTTGACTTTATATTTTTGATTTTTGATATTTTATATTGTAATATTATATTCTTATATTGTTTGTGTCAACGCTGTAAAGGGATTGCTTTAATCTCGTTGCACAAGTACCGTGTACTTGTGTATAATGGCAATAAAGGCATTCTATTCTATTCTATGTGAACAAGTGGGGAGAAACAAAAGACTCATGTAAGCCACTCACAAATTCCAGGGTTAAATAGAATTTGGTTCATTGGCCAACAGCGTTCTAATACTGGGACCCAGACAAAGACAATGAAAACTCACAGGAAGGGAAGACCAAACAGAGCACTAAGAGTCTCGGACCTTGACTTCACACTCACTTTGCAACAGAGCCATCTTTTGTCGGCTCACAGCAGGCGCCATAAACAAGACACGGAATTGGCCGGCGGCTCGCGGGCTGCCAGATCTTAGCGTGTTTTAGCTCTAACAGCCAGCAGGAAATATGGAAATGAAGGAAGTCATGAAGGCAAACAATGTCGTGTCTCGCAGGAATCATGTTTGTGCGAGTATCATCAGTAGCTAAAAGTAACGAGAGCCTGATTCCGGCCTAATACAGCTGAGGTACTGTAACAAGCACCCGCTGTCTGGGGTAGTGTTAGTTGGGGGGGGGATTTGCTTAATTATGCATAAGATCTGACAATGAATTCCAAATCCTTCTAGTCTCCTGGGCTTTTGGTACATGGGAATAGTCTTTAAATATTGCTGCGGGGGTTGTTTTCCCCCCACAGGATGTTGCATGTCCCTGTTTTGCTTGCTTTTTTTCCATTTGGTATGAAAAGAAAACAATTACAAATCTCTCGCTGGTATCCTCTTATTGAAATAAAAGAAAGGAGGTGGTGTCGCTTCACTGATGAAGTCTTTGTCAGTGAAGGACCATGACACTGGTCCATTTCCCCCAACAACACAGGCTTTGTAATGAAGTCTACTGTGCTCTGACTGGCTCGTTGCCAACAAAAAAAAGAAAAAAGAATCCTTTCATCTTTTGGTAAGGATCAAAAAGTCATGCACATCAGAATTGAACAAATCTTGCTTCAGATGCTCTGTATGCAGACTTAATGAGAGATTTCCACTACAAAGCTGAAGCAAACACAAAGAAATACTGAGGAAGATGGTGCAACTCTGCTATGTGAAGTGGCATGTCACGACTTGTATGTTAGGATGACAGCTACAGTAGACCCCTCACTTCTACCTAACAGTGCTCATATATGGATGGAGCATGTACTGCCAGTACTGTTAAAGGTCACAATGAAACAATGAACAATAACCAATGAAACGGTTATCTTAACACTTAGTAGGAAAAACAAGTGCTCCTGTATAATGGCATGCTTTCACATAGTATGATGATGGATCACTCAGGGCTGGCACAATGGGATTAGTCTAAAAACCCTCTGCATTATCAGCCATGAGTTGAAAAAGAATAAAAAGGATTCTGCCCATCTTGTTTCATAATGTCCTTGGAATTATGGTTATTCATATGACATTAACAGGTCGTGTAGAGTGCGGATCAGGACGCATTTTTCTGTCCGAGCAGGAATTTAGATACTATACGTGTCAATTAGAATAGAATAGAAAGTCTTTATTGTCATTATACACAAGTGCGGCACCGGTGCAACGAGATTGAAGCAAAAGCTTTACAGTGTCAACACAAAATATAAGTACAGAAAAAGAAGAAGAAAAAAAAAGAGAGGGTAATGTGGTGCACAGTTCCTGATAGCAACTATATACATATATAAAATAGTAAAAAAGATAAAGGGTTTGCATATACATTATGCAAAATATATAGTTTGGTGTATCAAAAGTCCTGAGTATTAAATATTGCACAGTAATGAGATTAAGTGATTAAGTCTTAAATATTGCACTGTAATGAAATGGTTAATTGACGCTTTTATCCAAAGCAATTTACAATTGCCATACATGTCAAAGGTTGCACGTCTCCGGAGCGACTAGTCTTGCTCAGGGACACATTGGTTCAGTGGGAATCAAACCCACCACACCAAAGGCATGTGGCACATCCACTGCAACATCACCACCCTATGATGTTTATGTCCCAGCTCGATTCAAACCGGACCCAGTTAAAATCTCATTTTTTACCCCTCATACTAATGACACATGTACGTTTTGGGTGGAAAATTTGCTTTTATTAAGTAACTAGGAATCGGAAATGTCAACAGATGAGCGCATCGGCGCACACGGGGCAACAAGCGCACGTTAACACAGGTGCGCACAAGCGGCCCAATCATATAGGCAACTGAAATGAAATGAACATAGGTCATAGACCAAAAATGGCCCAAGCTAAAAGAACAAAATCCCCAAAAATACACACGAGAAGTTCTTAGGCCGTCCTCCTCTGCTCGATGGTCCAATAAGCTCCGGGTAGAGGAGTTGCTCACCTCTAAAAACTAAATAATAAGCCATTTTAAATTTAGCATGTTCAAGGTAGCCATCTTCTATTGTCCATATGTCTATTTTTTACCTTGCATTGATTGATGGTCATTTGAAATCGCATTGCATTTGCATTGATGGTCATTTGAAAACAAAGAGTTTACTTCCAGAGTGAGTCAGTTAGTCGGCGTAAAAGGTCGTGCAAGTCAATAAACCAAGTCAATAAATTCAATTAAGTCAATAAAATAATAATTAAAAAAAAGAATTGGACCTGTGTTTATCAACTTTATGAACACTTAGTACTTAGACTACTGTGATGTTGTCATGTCAACAAGGTTGTAATGTCAACTTTACAGCACTCTAACACTACTGGAAAATGTATATACAGTAGTGTTACTGTGAAATCTGAAAGGAAATACTTGGAGATTTCAGAGTTTTTATTTACAACGTACATGATTGGCCACGTCAGCGTGACGTGGGCTTGTGTTTCTCCAACGGTTAAGTCGGTTTCAACTTTTCGGAGTAGACCTGCTGCGTTTTTTTGAGCACACCCCCCGCCGCAGCCTAAAACGCACCACCCCCATTCAAAATGAATGGAAAGACCTGTGTTTCTGCCATAAAGATGACATCTTCATTGAAGACCTACATTTTAATAAGCGGGAATCAACATTTTAGTGAGCTGATGCGGTAGCTCTACCACGCTCCTGTTTAGAAGTTGTGTACTTCAGCAGACGGTGATTATTTGTTTTGTTCGTTCTATGTGTTTTATATGTGTTTTAATGTTTTATATCTTGTCCAGCACTTTGTACAGCTTTGTTTTTTGAAATGTGCTATAGAAATAAAAATGGAGTGGATTACGTTGCAGGCTCAGACACTGACTTGAGTGATGACCCAAGGTTGACCACTTAAAAAAGTAAAAAAAAAGAAGTACATTTTGAATTATAAAAGATAGATGATATGATCCTGAGTGAAACCGTTGTGCAAAACATGTGCAGGAGACAAATCAACATGTCTGAGTGAACAACAGGGGGCGGGCTACATGGAGATATCATCTTGTTTTTATTGCATTTGCATAAGGTGAGATCAAACGTTTAAATGTGTGTGTATTATTCACGTGTGTTGGAAACAATGAACAAGAATGGACAGTCTGAACTCTATTTGAAAAAAAAAAAATACATCACCATTCTTTTTGTTAGTTAAACAGGAGACTTCATCCCAAATTCAAAAATACATGTTTCCTCTTAATGGTGCTCTTTTAGAGATATCAGCTCCAGAGATGTCTGCCTTTGATAATAAATATATAATAATATATAATAAATTGCAACTCGATGGTGCTCAAGGCGCCAAATAAATACATTTGAATAAATTAACATCAATGTCTCTTTCCAGAAATCATAACCAGGTTACTCAATATAAATGGTAAGCCTGGTTATGAGCGGTTTCATGTAGGAACTATTTTCTTTCTATTGAACTACACCCGCCAACTGTATCACCGCGCAGAAGGAAGTATACTCGTGGATGAGAGATAACAGTAACGGTGCGGTTTTACTTCCAGTCTAGAGAAGCCTGGGAAGGGCGCCCGGATAGCTCAGTGGGTAGAGCGGGTGCCCATATAAAGAGGTTTCGACTCCGACCTGCGGCCCTTTGCTACATGTCATTCCCCTCTCTCTCCCCTATCATGTCTTCTGCTGTCCTATCAAAATAAAGGCTGAAAATGCCCCCAAAAATGTGTTGTCCTCCACGGTCAAAACTGAAAATGAACAATTTTTTGACTCTTTTTCATCGCTTTTTTGACGCATTTCAGATACTTTTTTTTTTTTAACCCTCACGTTGTCCTCGGAAATTTGAACCATTTTCAGCTTTTTCATCCCAAAAAAATGGGCCTTCGAAATAACCTAAAAAATGTCAACATTAGAAGAAAACATTTTAAAAAGCAACCAAAACATTGAAAAAGTGACAAAAATGTCGGAAAAAGCGCTAACTTTTTTTTCATGGTTGACGGGAAGACAACACAAGGGTTAATCACTTTTTGGCGTTTGTTTTCAACATTTTCTCCATTTTTGTAACACTACCATCAGTATACTGTTTTACACTATTTTCTTTTTCGAATTCATGGTCAAGAAACCTCATTTATATGAAGTTTTTGTCCCAAAAACTTTGGGGGAAATAAAAACACCTGAAATTCAATAAAGTAGGGAACTGATCCTTCGTTTAACTTATACGGAACCATCCATGTAATATTTGGACAATTTGGATGAAAGAATCCCAAGTTCCTGATGTAGAAACTTTTAAAACGGGGCAAATTTGACCCCAGGACAAAAGCGGGGTTAAAAATTATAAAATAAAGCCCGTGAAAACTGTAAATCACTACTGAATCAAAATACCATTTTCCTCTTATCCTCTTATGTGCAAAATAAGCATGTGACCCGTTTCAACTTCATCAAAGAATCACAAGCCAGAATCAAAGGAAGGATCATAAATCATAATGATAAATAGCCTTACAGGTAAAAAAATAATATGTCATTTTGTTTTGTTTTTTGCCTTGAACTGTGAGTAAAGAGGGGAAAACTGGGTATGGGTACTGGGTATGGGAAGTATGTGTGTGTCTACAGGTAATGTGTACAGTCTGTGCCTGTGTAGGCCAGTGATCCTGATGTCAGCCTGGTGGATGTATTCCTTCATCTCAATACTCTCTACAGTATATGTAATAACTACAGGGGGGGGGGGGGGGGGGGGGCTTTGGCTCCTGCGTCACCAGCGACCAATTGTAGCATAATCCAGCCCTGCTTGTTCTCTCCAGATTAACGACATCTATTCCCTAATCGTATTCGCCAAACACTGTGCTGACATTCCATCTGGGGGCCTGCAAACAGCACGGCCGCTGCAATGACAAGACAGGACAGACAGGTCAAACCACTAATGCTACTCCTGCTGCTAGGCCTCAACGCACGTCTCTGATCCTGTCTCAACAAATCCATCTGCTGTGGGAAAACTGTACACAACCTCCGCCGACGGTTTACAAGCCCTAGTCACACCGTTCGATGAAGTAACTCATTCTGTACCGAAACAGGTGGACTGGTTCCTGGTTGTGAACAAACATGGGTAACGGTTAAATGGCATCTTGTTTCTGTTCTCCTTCAACAAAACACAAATAGAGGAAATGGCTGCTTGGATGTGTTTGCACATCAGTGCTTCCCCTGCTAAGCAGTGTTTGCACAATAAAAAAAGAACACAATAAAAAGAAAGACTGAGCAGGTAGGGGAAAAATATGAGCAATTACAAAAGTCCTAAAATCTACAAATGAAACACTAAATTAAAGTGAGCATGGAATTAGAAAACAAAGCATGTGGGCTACAGGAAACAACAAAAGGCATACAGTCATTAACAAGAATATAGATCCAATGAGGATGTGTGAGTGGTTATGAGAGAGAACCAGAAAACCAGATCCAGACAGTTAAGTTTCAAAGACTGAAACCTGTGTATGGAAACCACAGTTCCATTTACTTCTCCCATTAGGTTGATCATTAAAAAAATGAGCTGAGATGACGTAACACAGCAGAGAGTATGTCCCAAATACCTCCTGGCACTGCAGCTCTTCTGGATTGGAAGTACACACTGCATCAAACTGAACCACTCAGAGCCAGGATGCGCCTCCGTGTTTGGAGGTCTGAAGGTAAACACACGCCCCCGTTGGCAGGACTTTGCTGATTCCTGGATAAAGTGTGTGTGTAACGATCCCTCCCCCCCCCCCCCCCCCCCCCCCCCCCCAGCCCCGTGCTCCAGTCACAGACAGACACAGGCACGGGGAGGTGGTGGAGTCAATATTTACCGCTCCACGCGCGCACACACAGCCCGTTGCCATGGAGGTGATTCCATGCATTCCACAAACCAACAAACGGCACAGATGTAGGATAGTTGCACACAGACTTTTCTGGGCCAGAACGCTGCATACCTATCTGATGAAGAAAAAGTCGCGATTAGAGATTATAGATATATATATATATATATATATATATATAGGCAAGTCCGTACATTGACATAATTTGGGAGAGAAAGAGTTTTACTCAATTAATTGTAGATAGATAGATAGATAGATACTTTATTCATCCCAAAGGAAATTTGTAAAAATTCTATGTATGTACTGTATTTCTTCTCACATTTTTGTCATCAATGCTCTGGCAATATTGTTATTTCTGACATTCATATGCCAATAAAAGCAATTTGTGAACTGTGAATTGGGGGGGGCGGCGGGGTTGACACAGAGAGAAAGTGACACAGAGAGAAAGAGCGATCACCTGGTTTCTTTCCGTTGTGATATTTCCGAGTCTACCGCATGAGGATTCCCATAAAAACATCATGTTTACCCATTTTCCCAACTTCTCAGGAGGCTGCTGTGCTTTGGCTCCTGTAATAGGATCAGAGGCTGGGAGCCCTTATCCCTTTCACTGGGTGCCCGCGTGTGTGCCTGCTATTCCCACCGCTGGGATTTGTGCTAAAAAAGCGACCTACAGTTTCCCTCAGTCAGATCACCTTTTGTTTGCCAAACGTCACGGCTTACCCGGCCTTTAAAATCATATGACATCTCTGGGCTCGGAGCGCTGAGCAGCTGGCCGCTCTATCTTAAACCCCGTGCTTACACAGGAATTTTTTTTCCTCCCCTTTTCCACTTCCAAACAACAAACACTGCTGGCACCAACTCTAGGTTCATGGGTTTTCGGTTATCCCTTGTTCCTAATCTGAGTATGACATACATGAAATTATTTTTGGGATTGAGGCTCAGTAAGAAAATATCTGGGCCATTTTAGATGAGGTGATGTCTTGGTTTTTGGACTCAAGGGAAAGACCTACTGAAACATAGTTCAGCATGTTATATGTATATATAGCTAACGGTAGGCTAATGTTACCTGCTGTCAAGTATAGAGTAAACTAGCGTCACAGTGCAGCCATGTTTCTGTTGCCTATAACGTCTGACTTGGAGCATCAGAGAGAAGCGCAGGCATTTAAGTTGCTATTCGGTCCGGTAGATACCGGCAGTTTAGGCACCGGTGCCATATTAGCATCAGGTTTTGGTCTCCAACCCTACAATCGTCTTGGTCGGTGCCAAGCGCTGGACAGAGCCACAGTGCCGCTTCAAACTATGTTTTGGTGGAACATGTGTACGTTCAAAAGATGTTTTAGTTGCCAACAGAAAACTCAGACACTGGACAGATAGTCTAGCTAGCGGTCTGGATTTACCCATCAGAGATGTGAGGACCAGGTAACCATGGTCCTCCGATTGGACAGATAGTCTAGCTAGCTGTCTGGATTTACCCTGCAGAGATCTGAGGACCAGGTAACCATTGTCCTCCGATTGGACAGATGGTCTAGCTAGCTGTCTGGATTTACCCTGCAGAGATCTGAGGACCAGGTAACCATTGTCCTCCGATTGGACAGATGGTCTAGCTAGCTGTCTGGATTTACCCTGCAGAGATCTGAGGACCAGGTAACCATAGTCCTCAGATTGGACAGATAGTCAGCTAGCTGTCTGGATTTACCCTGCAGAGATCTGAGGACCAGGTAACCATTGTCCTCCGATTGGACAGATGGTCTAGCTAGCTGTCTGGATTTACCCTGCAGAGATCTGAGGACCAGGTAACCATAGTCCTCAGATTGGACAGATAGTCTAGCTAGCTGTCTGGATTTACCCTGCAGAGATCTGAGGACCAGGTAACCATAGTCCTCAGATTGGACAGATAGTCTAGCTAGCTGTCTGGATTTACCCTGCAGAGATCTGAGGACCAGGTAACCATAGTCCTCAGATTGGACAGATAGTCTAGCTAGCTGTCTGGATTTACCCTGCAGAGATCTGAGGACCAGGTAACCATAGTCCTCAGAAATCCACCGGAGGTTAGAACGCCAACGAGGACCCAATGAGGGACAACCGACAGAATATCCGCCGGCAACGGAACCCCTGCAGTGAAACCTCGTCAATATAGACTACCTTCACACAGACCCAGGGTGCCTGTGTATTTATGCTAAGCTAACATGCTGTCACATTTTGTTATTGACAGATAGGAGAGTACTATTCTCATGTAACTATCAACGAGAGAGCATAGCCATTTCCCAAAATGCTTCTTTGGCAGAAAAGGAAGAGACATGGACTCTACATAGACCCCCCCCCCCCGAGTATAATTTGTTGTCTCCAGTAATTTCCTCCTTCTTTCCATCTTCTGCCTTCTTCAACTGGAACCAGCATGTCGTGTAGTGTGTACATGTAGCCTTATGGCTCCATCCACAACATTACGTCAAATCCCACATAGCAACACTTGAGCCCAATGGACGCCTGGGTAGCTCATCTGGTCCAATGTGTGCCAATCAGTCTTCATTGTGGGTTCAATTCCAAACTGGGGCCCTTTGCTGCATGTCATTCCCCCCCTCTCTCTTCCCTTTAATGTCTAAGCTGTCTATCAAATGTCAATATAATATCAAATAAAGGCCTAAAATGCCCAAATCCGCAAAGGCAGACGGGGTGTATATCAGCCAACCACAGGGAAATTAGAGACTTTTAGAAGAAATTATAATAACTTGAGCCCAACGCCACCCATTTTCACAGGCAGCAGCACCGTGATTAAATATGGAGAAGAAGCATCTAGACATGTCATACAACATTTTCCCCGCCTCAGTGACGACCAGACCAGACCAGACCAGTTGTATGACCCATATATCTGTACAGGGTAGGTCTAGTTGCACATGGTTGGTAGTGTGTGAGTACACACACACACACACACACACACACACACACACACACACACACACACACACCACACACACACACACACACACACACACACACACACACACACACACACACACACACACACACACACACACACACACACACACACACACACACACACACACACACACACACACACACACACACACACACACACACACACACACACACACACACACCACACACACACACACACACCGTTGCATAGTTAATAAGCCATTAGAGGTTAAGCACAGCCGAGACGCCGCCTCTCTCATCTCCAGTTAGCTGTGGAAAAGATTTCCCCGTCCAACACAGATGACACTTTCACTTAAGGGATGTCGCCCTAATGATAGAACTCAGATGTTGCCTACATGACACTTCCTGACACCCTGAATTTGCTTTTAGGACAGCAGCTGTGCATGTAACATGGCATCTTATGGCAGCCTTTTAACCTTTCCATTCCATTACTGTGCAATATTTACTTATTTAATATTAGTACTTAATCATTTCATTTCATCACTGTGCAATATTATTTATTAGTTGTTAACACTTATCTATGTTTACACAAATGTGTATTCAAAGCTAATTTACATATGTATGCAGTTGCTCTCCGGACTCAGGACTGTGCGTCAGCACCCCCCGCCCCTCTCTTTTTTTCTCTGCACTACCTACACTTTATATCTTTGACTTTATATTTTTGATTTTTGATATTTTATATTGTAATATTATATTCTTATATTGTTTGTGTCAACGCTGTAAAGGGATTGCTTTAATCTCGTTGCACAAGTACCGTGTACTTGTGTATAATGGCAATAAAGGCATTCTATTCTATTCTATGTGAACAAGTGGGGAGAAACAAAAGACTCATGTAAGCCACTCACAAATTCCAGGGTTAAATAGAATTTGGTTCATTGGCCAACAGCGTTCTAATACTGGGACCCAGACAAAGACAATTTGTCAATCGTGTCCAGCATTGAAACCTTCACACCATGCTCCCTTGGAATGTTGCCCTCCTGACGAAAACATGGCCTACTTACTACACAAAAAGTAGTCCCCTGATTTAACTGAGACCTTTGACTAACCTTCCTAGACTGGGTGTGACAGGTGTGGCTTAGACAAGACAGACGGAGGACATTACTGTAATGTCCCCTTATGTTTGTTGCAACACTATATTAGAATTCCAGCAGATTAACCAATAGTTACCATTGCATAATTCAATATTTCACAGTAGAGCTGCAAATATCAATCAATCAATCAATTACTACAACTATTAAATGAATCGCACACTTTTGGTAACCGATGAATCGGTTTGGAGTAGAAACTGATCCCAGCTTGTTAACTGTGAATATTTTCTAGTTTCTATACTCCTCTCGCCAAGTAAACTGAATATCTTGGAGTTGTGGACAAAAGAAGACTTTTGAGGACTTTGGGAAACACTGATCCACGTTTTTCACATTTCATTTTCTGACATTTTAGAGACCAAAATCCATTGATCCAGAACACAATCAACAGATTAATCGAGTTCGCCCTAGTGTCCAGTTCCGTGTTTAGAAGGGGGAGAAAGCATGATGCCTGTTTGACAGCCCACGGTCTCTCAGCTGTCCCCTTATCCCTGGTAAAGAATACAGACACACATCCAATGTCTCTCCTCGTAGAACACTAAGAGATCTGAGGCATCTGTGGCATGCACAGTGTACCGTGACTGCGCTGCAGGCACGCCCGGGTGTTCACTGTGTTGTGTTGATTGAGTGAGTGAGAAGCTGCGTAGTGTTCCTCTGTGGCGCATTGAACGCACAAATGTGGTACTGCTACTGGATCGGTGAAATCTGCTCTCCTGCTTCACCTCTGTCCTCTCTCTGTAAATATGGCCATTAAACGGCGACTGGTGAGCTGTGGTCATGTGATCAAACAAGAAGCCGAGAAGAGAAAGCGAGAGAGAGAGGGGGGAGCGAGATGGAGGAGAAGAAAAAGATAATCCTCCAGGGCTTTGGTTACCCCCACTCAGTCTACCGCCCCTTCTCTTGCACTCTCAGACAGACATTCTCCAATCCTTTCAGGAGATTTCCAATAAAAGGATATTAATTCCTTTGATGTGTCAGCCATAAGGCTACATTTACACACTACGTTTTGGTACAAAATATGAATATCTTTTGCGGTTTTCACGTCCACATTCCTCAAGAGTTTCTGAGCCTCTGAAACAGAGACATTTAACTCGGCTGCCCCCGTTTTGGTTTGAAAACTCCGGCGTTGCTTTGAAGTCTGGACCAAGGGGGTCAGCCTCTCCTCTCTAAGCGAAGCTCCTATGGCGCCATTTGGATGCCAACAAGCCATCACCCGGCATTAGTATCCCATTGACTTCCATTCATTTTGGCGTCACTTTGACAGCGAATAACTTTACATCTGAAGCGTTTAAAGACTTTATTTGTCCGTTGTTTATTTTTAAAGAAACTTGACAATGTATAAAAGGCTCCGTTACCTAGTATCTCACGTTATGGCTCCATAGCAGACGTTTTTGTAAAAATAGACTAACGATTGTGTCATAACCACGCGACTTACTGTCGCACAGTAAAGGAATCACCGTATAGACTAGGAGAAGCTCGCAGACAGTTTGGACTTCCATCAGCTGTTTAGGCTTGATCACTAATGTTAACTCACATGTTAGTTAGCAGTAATTAGCCTGCCTACAGATACAGTATTAGGGGACCACTAAGGTCTATATAAAAGAGACTTCAGATACAGTATTAGGGGACCACTAAGGTCTATATAAAAGAGACTTCAGATACAGTATTAGGGACCACTAAGGTCTATATAAAAGAGACTTCAGATACAGTATTAGGGACCACTAAGGTCTATATAAAAGAGACTTCAGATACAGTATTAGGGACCACTAAGGTCTATATAAAACAGACTTCAGATACAGTGTTAGGGACCACTAAGGTCTATATAAAAGAGACTTCAGATACAGTATTAGGGACCACTAAGGTCTATATAAAAGAGACTTCAGATACAGTATTAGGGACCACTAAGGTCTATATAAAAGAGACTTCAGATACAGTATTAGGGACCACTAAGGTCTATATAAAAGAGACTTCAGATACAGTAATAGGGACCACTAAGGTCTATATAAAACAGACTTCAGATACAGTATTAGGGGACCACTAAGGTCTATATAAAAGATACTTCAGATACAGTATTAGGGACCACTAAGGTCTATATAAAAGAGACTTCAGATACAGTATTAGGGGACCACTAAGGTCTATATAAAAGAGACTTCAGATACAGTATTAGGGGACCACTAAGGCTTATATATTCAACTTAGGGGGGAAGTATACTTATATCCCTTGTATATTAAGGAAGAACATTTATTTATTTACAATACATTATTAAATTTACAAAGAAAATTGGTATCTTTACAGGTTGGATTTTACTATTTGTTTTAATTAATTAATTAATATTCCAAAAGACGTTTTTTTTTTATTCTTTTTTTTAATCAACTTTAGCGTGGGTGTGTAAACTTATGCAAGCCACTGTATGCATGCATGTATGTATGTATGTATGTATGTATGTATGTATGTATGTATGTATGCATGTATGTATACATAACCATGTAAACATGTTCAAATATGAGAAACTGAGCCGGGTGCATGAGAGTCCATGTGCACTGAAACCTTCCCAGGTTTGTTGCAGCAGTGCAAGTGAGCCCAGTCATGGTTGAGGAATGCACAGTGGAGAAAGAAGGCGAGTCGTAACTCCTCTCTGCTCACACAGCCTAAAGCAGGAATGTACTCGGAGCAGGTAGAGACAGCGGCAGATTCCCGGGCTGCCCCCGAGCCACACGCGCCACCCAGCCCAACACATTCCCCGTAGCGTCCGTCAGGGAGAGCAGCAACGAGGAGCCACGTTGGAAGAACAAGAATGTGAGAAGGTTGCAACACACTGTGGACGTTCATCCTGAGTTCGGCCTGCATAATATATATATTTTTAGTTTTTTTGTCATCGCAATATCAACTGCCGCAATGAATGCATCGCAAACGGCTGCGACATATCGTGAAATACACTATTTTGTTAGTTAAAAGAGTAGAAAACTGCACTTTAGAATAGAACTCTATGTTCAAAAAAAGCACGTTGGAAAGGATTTTCCTTCATTCATTTTAAATTCAACCACCAGTTTGTTGAATTTGAGCAGAATACTGAAAGGCAGAACTGAGTACACTTTAATATCTGTTGACTTATCGCAAGTCACATTGTTACTGGGACATTAAATGACACAGTATTTTTGCGTATGGCATATTTTCCTCATATGGTGCAGCCTTACTCTACACCAGATTGTGCAGAAACATAAATAAAAAGCTGAGGGTGTCATGCGCTGTGGCTGATCATCAGCTAAGGCTAGCATTTCTGTGTCTCCAAGAGCCACTCTATTATTAATATTTAAAGATTATATGGTGTATAAACAAGGACACGTTTCACTGGCAAAACAGAAAAACAGGAATTTGTACAAATCCTACAAAACACGTTAGGAGCAAGGGAACAACACAACCTGCGTGCAACAATGCAGATGCATGTGAAGTATGAATAAAGCATGCTGTATCGACATTTCTATAGCTGCTTTGGCTGAATTCAAACTGAAAAAACAAGACAGTAAAAAGACGCCGGCCTTGCTTCCTCGGAGATAGACAAATAGGAGCAGCAGAAAAAAAAACAAAAAACAGCAGGGTTTTTGGCATTAAAATTTTAAAATGTGCCCATGTCACGCTTCATCATCAAAAACATAACTGCTCCCAGCCATGACATTTCCATAACAGATTGGAGGGCGAGCCCCCCCCACCCAACACTGGAGTCATTTCCTCCATTGCTTTTTAAACCACCCCTTTGTTCAGAAGAGTTCTTTGTTCTCATTTCAATATTCAAATGCGACTCGGCGCGGTGGTGAAGCGCTGAACGAAGTAGAGAGCAGAGAGTTGGTGGCATGGTTGGAGCTTCTAAGATACAGCATGGTGCGTTCACTAACCCCCCCCCCCCACCCTGCTGAGAAAGAGGAAGATGGCCCCGCTCTGTATCTGATCCAGACTCAAAGCAGATGTGAGAGCAGAGAGGAAACAGGTCCTGTACCTGTCACATTTAATAGAGATCAGTTCCAACACAAAAAAGACACCACAGAGAGGTGGTTATGAAATATATAATTACACAGCTCTTTACACGTCGAGAACAAACATGTGTTGCTGCTTGTTGTCCAGCGATTAACAGCTACAAATCGGGTGCAAGGGCATGCTGGTGTGCTCACCTGGTTGAGAGTGTAACGGCTCAGTCCTTACTTTAAGGACTTAACCCTCGTGTTGTCTTCCTGTCAAAATTTAAAATCAACATGTTTTTAACTTTTTCTTACGTTTTTGTCCCTTTTTTCAACACTTTTTTTCCCCCAATGTTTGTAACTTTTTTGACGTTTTCAACACTACGTAACACTAACTTATTAACTTTAGTTTTACAGTTATTTTGGGAATTTACGGTCAATAAACCTCATTTATAGGAAATTATACCTAATGTTTGAGTAATGCAGAAATTAGGAATTATTTCGACTAAAATTAAAGGAACGGATGTTTATGGATAATCACAGACCGGAATGTGTCAACTTTTATTCAATACTCAATACCCTAATACCATATCTTAAGTCTCTTTTTTATAGACCTTAGTGGTCCCTAATACTGTATCTGAAGTCTTTTTTATATGGACCTTAGTGGTCCCTAATACTGTATCTGAAGTCTCTTTATATAGACCTTAGTGGTCCCTAATACTGTATCTGAAGTCTCTTTATATAGACCTTAGTGGTCCCTAATACTGTATCTGAAGTCTTTTTTATATGGACCTTAGTGGTCCCTAATACTGTATCTGAAGTCTCTTTCTATAGACCTTAGTGGTCCCTAATACTGTATCTGAAATCTTTTATATAGACCTTAGTGGTCCCCCAATACTGTATCTGAAGTCTCTTTATATAGACCTTAGTGGTCCCTAATACTGTATCTGAAGTCTTTTATATAGACCTTAGTGGTCCCCTAATACTGTATCTGAAGTCTTTTTTATATGGACCTTAGTGGTCCCCTAATACTGTATCTGAAGTCTCTTTTCTATAGACCTTAGTGGTCCCTAATACTGTATCTGAAGTCTCTTTTATATGGACCTTAGTGGTCCCCTAATACTGTATCTGAAGTCTCTTTTCTATAGACCTTAGTGGTCCCTAATACTGTATCTGAAGTCTCTTTTATATAGACCTTAGTGGTCCCCTAATACTGTATCTGAAGTCTCTTTTATATAGACCTTAGTGGTCCCCTAATACTGTATCTGAAGTCTCTTTTATATAGACCTTAGTGGTCCCCTAATACTGTATCTGAAGTCTCTTTTATATAGACCTTAGTGGTCCCCTAATATTGTATCTATCACCATTCCTAGCCACGGGGGGGGGGCATAGGCAGGCTGGGGGAATGCATATTGATGTTAAAAAAACTCATAAAGTGACATTTTCATGCCATGAAACCTTTAATCCTCCATATCCTCCTTGGCTATTAGCAACTGCGTGGGGGAGGGGTGGGGGCACGTGCAAGATCATGGAAGGCTTGTATCATGAGAACGCGCTGACAGTATTGTTGTCATGACTTAGAATTCCTAATGGGGGCGACAGAAACTACACACTATTGCTTTGAAGGCAAAATAGCAGAAAAATTATCTTTAAAAAAAAAATGAAAAAATCTGATATATGTGGAGAATGCACATATTCTGCACACTAACGAATGCAGGATTTTTGCTCATAAAACAGGATACGGGCTATAACAATGAATTTCAAAGTGAGAAATCACTGAGTCATTGGTATCGTTTAGCAACCTCCCACAGATATATTATGGGCATTCTGTGATATGAGAGAGAGACAAACATGATTAATTGCATCTTGCACCCTTATTCTACCAGTTCTTGTCTTGTTTCTTGTATAAAACATCAGAAAATAGTGAAAATGCCAGATTTATGTCTTTTCAAATAGCTCGTTTTTTTCCAAACAGTCTGAAACCCAACGATGTTCAGTTTCCTATCCCATAAAGACAGAGAAAGAAGAAAATTGCTACAGTTGAGAAACTGTAACTAGGTAATGTTTATCACTTTTGCCTAAAAAAAACATCACAAACACTCAATTATATGAATTTTTGGTCGATCATCAAATCATTTTAACAAATAATAATTTCAGCTCTAATCAAGTTAATTGTGTAGTGAGACATCCATGCACAAGCACAGTAACTGAGGCTCTGATTCTGCTTTTCAATGCGTCATGTGACTCACATTGTGTACCCCATCCTATAACATAGGCTAAATTTTAAATGGGAAATTCCACACAAATATGTTCCTGTTATGTGATTTTGGTCAGATGATCCGACCGGGGCAGAGGTAGAGTCTGACAGGGTTGATGCTCTCCGCAAGAACACGATCTGCATTAAAAAAAAACTCCCATGTCAACATATACTGCAGTGATTCTCAGAGGATAGAGAGCCTCACGTTTTTAAGAGAGGGGGGGAGGGGGGGTTCAGCATGTGCTCTTCTTCCCAGCATCTCATCATCCTGACCAGGCTCGCACAGCTGCGTCCACACAAAGCCACACATAGAGGCATCTTTCTAGATGCCAGGGACGCTTTTCCTGTCCCCAGAACCGTGCACGGAGCGATGGGAACGAGGGAGTGAGAGTGATCGCTTTTCCACAGAGGCAACAGTGGGGGGATTGAGTGGAGATGCGTGGCCTGTGTCACTCTGGCCCGTTCCCAGAGCAGAGGGGACAGGAAGTGGCAAGGGATCCTGGGAGCATACAAGCCCTCCTCTGTTTGTCTGTATCAAACCACTATCACATACTTCATTCAAATTGCCAGGCGAGCACAGGCCCCTCTGACAGCCAGCTCTGAGGGACATGTCCTCGTCCTCATCATTCAACTGCCTTCACTGGGTGCAATGGACCGGCTTTGGGACTTCCCAGTGTAATACATCACTAATTCAGGCAGTAATAGAAGACAGCGTGGGCTACAAAGTACAATAGACATGGAAGTGAAGTCTTTAGGTTAATGGCTGACAGAGTGTACACTATGTTGATAATCGATTACTCGGTTTGAGTCATTTTTTTATGAAAAGGAAAGTTAAAAATTCTCTGAATGCAGCTTTTTAAAAATGTAAATTATTATTTTCCTTCTCTCCTCTGGGAGAAAAATTAAAGTCTTTGAGTTGAGGATTAAAAAAAAGGGCCCATTTGGGGGGACGTGTTTTGGGTTTTTGGGAAAAAAAATTTTGGGACATTTTTTAGCCTTTGGGAAATCATTAGTTTTAATAGTTACTTGAAGTTCCCATTTTTAAACAAAGAAAACAAGACTGCCCACAAAGTAGGCCATAAAACACATAAAGTTTTAACCACAGAGAAGAAGAGAGAAAACGAAAGGCCGGACATTTGGGGGGGGATGTGGGGACAGGGGGGGGGAAAAAAGGGTGGGGTTGGGCGGGGGGTTGGGGCGGGGCACCAGAAATTCCCATGTAAAAGCGCATCCCCTTTCCAAAAGGGCCCCCGGGAAATAATTAGAAACAAATTTGGGGCCCAGAGCAACAGAAGTTATTTATCTGGCATAAAAAATTTAAAAAGGGGTTTTTGGGCAGTGGGAAAAAGTAACCCTAAATCTCATGCCCCCTTTGTGATACAACCCCCCCCCCTTCCCCCCTTGGGAAGAAAATCCAAATTCTTTGGGCCCAAGCTCCCAGGGGGCACGCTGGCAAAAATTTAAGTTTTTTTGCTTGTTAAGTACTCCAAAGAAAAAAGGGGGAATAATGGGGTTGTTTCAAAAAGAAGAGAAAAAACAAAAGGGGACTGCTTAGAGCGACTCAGGTACAGCCCTCCCCATTTTTTTTTTTTTTTTGGGTTATTTTCCCTTGGGTCGAAAGCTAGATCCTCTTTATAGTATCCCCAAAAAATTCCCAATTTTTCCCCCAGTCCCAAAATGCCAATTTACCTCATCCAAACAGGGGAAAAGGGGGCCCAAAAAAACCCTCACTAGAAAAAATGAGGGAAATTTCAGCAATCCGTTCAATCCCTCAGTTCCCTTCAGTGCGGGGCAAATACAACATCACTAAAAAACCCCCTTGGCCGAGATCTTGGGAAAACTCTTTTAGCCCCCTTTAAAAGTTTCCATTAAATATTTGAAAGGTGAAAAAAAAGGAAAATTGGGAAAGGGGAAAGCGACGTGTTTAAAGCCCCGCTCCCCGGGCCGGGGTAGCCGCGGAAAAAAAGCGCTTCTTTACCCCGGGCCCGTGTAGCCCCGCAGACAGACCATTCCAGTTAAGGGGGAACCCCAAGGAGCCAGTCCTAAGCCCTGTTGCCAATTTCAGGAATTTAAAACCCCAAAGCAATTTCCCCCAAATCACATGCAGCTGACATAAAAACAGGGTTTCCCGGGAGCTTCATGGGATCCCAAAGGGGCTTGGTCCCCTTGTGGAGCCTGAAATCAGCATTAGAAAGTACAAGGAGGTCTCGACCCCGAGAAACCTTCCACTCATGGGGCGAAACGGGTTTGTAGAATGCAGCTAATAGCCGGGGGGGAACCGAAAGTATTTGTTTTGTGAATTTGCAGAAGATGATGATAAAAAGCAGCAAGCAAAAAAGGGGATCAGACCCCGGGGGGTTTATACGCAACAGGGGTTTTATCCCCCGAATCATTGCCGTCCGGCCCCCTACACAATTAGGGTATTTAATCCTTGGGTTAAAATGTTTGCCAGCCCCGCTCCAAAAAATCCTAATTCCTTTAGGAAAAACAAACCCCCAAGGGAAATTTTGGAGGATTAGTCTAAAGCACTACCCAAATAAAAAGCAGTGGGAATTTTTTCTTTTATGTAAAAAAAAAAAAAATATATTTATATACACTAAAAAAAAAAAATTTAATTCTTCCCGAAAAATTTTACTGTGACAATAAAGTTCCTTGAGTAAACAATAAGAAATAAAAGATTAAAACAGTATTTTTCCATAAAAAAGGGAAAAAGTAAAGTAATACTTTTATTTTTTGTATGTACCCTTAAAAATATAATAATATTATATAATATATATATTATTATATAATATATTTTCAATAAATATATATAAGAGATATAGTATAGAAGATTTTAGAGACAGACAACAAGTGGAAACCACGCACCACAATTTTGGTTTTAGGCAGATCAAAAAATTGCGACAACACACGCAATAGGGGCACAGAGGGGCCAAAAAAAGCGTGGTGTGTTGTGGTGGTGTCCACGTCATGAGGACAAATGTGTCAACATAACCCGGTGAAAAGTTGCCAGGATCATTTTGTAGATACAGACGCAGACAAGTGAGCAGATCTGAGCGGTGACATTGGGGATAAAAATAATAATCAATTCTCAACTTAAAAATCTATCTTTGTTTGAGTAATCTGATATGTATTCATACAAATCACTTTATGAATATATGCCTTTTCAATGACATGTCATATTAGTTAATTGAAGTCAAAAGTCCTTTAACTTTTGGGAGGTCAATTCTTGATGTAAAACATTATTATGCTGCATTTAATAAATATACATACTGAAATATATATATAAATATATATAACCACACACACACACACACTGTCTATTTGAGGGTTGCTTCTTGGTTGTACAACTGACAGCAGAAGTTCTCTGAGAATATATTTTATATCCAAGCTAAACTGGTATAGTAAATTAAATAGAATCTTAAATAGATTTTTGGAAACGTATCCTAACCAGGACATTGTGAATCAAATCGATTTGGGAAATCATTGGCGGTTACTGTGCGCTGATCCTGGATCAGCAGTCAGAGGGACTGACGTGTACAGTACACACATGTCCCAATGTTAGGACACAAACAATATGGAAGGCTACTGGGTGCATCTATATGTTAAAGGGCATCAATTACACACTAAACTAGTCCTTTCTATTATTAGTCGCCACCACATTAGAGTCAATATTTGGGCCTTTGAGTCATGTTGAGTGGGAGAGACTAATCCTAAGCATGTGACAGCCGTGTCTTCAAAGTGTGTGGGATCCTGGGGAAGGAAAATCAGTGGCGTTCTGGGTGAACAAGCAGAGGCAAATTATTGCAAGCAAGTCCTGTTCCAAAGACCCACAGCTGTATATCTTATTCATCCGCTCTGATCTCCTCGCTCACACATAAAAGTACAGCAGGTAGCCCATAAAAACTCTCACTTCTGAGCCCCTCCAGCTGCCAGGTTTCAGATTGTCAAGAGGCTTCCACGCAGGGAGCATTTCCCTTCAAATGTGAGCACGCACCCCTGTGTGATTAGACACTATACAGTGGCTGTATAGTGCAGCATGTGGCTTAAATCAAAGGCTCTAATAAAAACTACATTTCTTTAAAAAAAAAGCTCTGATGAGTCACTGTAAGTCCCTGCTGCTGGTAGCCTATAATTTTGGATGTGAGAAAAGGACAGTGTGAAATCAATCTACTGACTCACTATAGTGTGAAATCAATGCACTGATTTGCAATGCAAGATTAGATTAGATTGATTTGAACTGATGATCATTTAATGATAATTTAAGTCACGGAGGTGTCAAATTTGAGTAAGGTTTCCATCTCCAAACAGCAGTCATCTGCAGATGTTGAGATCCAACCTCTCGTTCATGTCTGTGGTAATCCCCCCCCCCCCTGTGTGTGCGTGCGTCCTGCCGGTCAGTGCTGAAGTTTGAGGCTACTCACCCAGACGCGCAGGCTACCGGAGATTCGGCGTCGTCGCTCTTCTGCCGATCAAACACGCTGCTGTCGCATTAAACCATTAATGAAGGGAGTAGAGAGACCGGAAAAAAGAAAAACGGGGGGGGGGGGGGGGGCTGTTGTCTTGTGGCGGCGGAGACAGTCGGTGCCCGAACAAGCGGCAGGGAGGCGATGAGGAATCCCATTCAACTGGAGGGGCGGCCCGGTGAGCTCATGACGGGGTAGGACTCCGAGGCAGAAGAAAACATCTTTCATTCACGTAAAAATTAATGACATTAAAGTTATAAAAAATAAAAAGCAGGATGCCTGGTCGGCCTTAATTACACAAGTACAGCTAGCTTTCCCCCGACAGACAGCGCGTGGAGGAGGAAGGAACACCAAATCTCGACAAAAACACTGGGAGGTGATATTAGAGGCAGCCAGGGGGGCGGGGACTACGGCCTATTGGCCGGCTCTGATTGGCGGGATTCTTTTACGCACAATCGAGCCCTGTTTCTGGTGAATGGCGTTTCACTTATTTTTTTTTTTAAACCGGACAAGAATCATCTTTTTTTAATGTTTTTTTATGTTTTATTTTTGCATTAAATTCTGGAAAATGATATGGTTTCTAAGACTACACATACAATCCCACCTGGATGGAAGCATAATATGACATATTTTGAATGTAATGATAGAAATGGATGCAATGATGTTAATCTTTTTATTTTATTAGGGAAGTTTCGTATCCATCAATCAAAGTTTTCAAATTCAAATCCTTGCTTTAAACTATACCAAATTGAAATTGACACACATTTTGAGTCTCTTAAATTAGTAACAAATATGAAACTATATCTAATATGTACTCCAATGTTTTTAATTAAGAACATCCGTTTTCAATATCATTAACGAGGTTGGTACATTTGTCACATTTCTATTTCTTTTATATTTCTTTTGATTATTATTTATTATTATTTAATGTTTTGTTACCAGATCTTATATCTTATAGTGGCAATGTCTTTCTTTATGACTTTATGTTTAGAGCTGTGATGTCTGAATGTTTGTAATTTTATTTGTAAATAACAATTATTATTATATATATTATTTTCTTTATACCTAGATTTCAGTCAACTTCACATCCTGTTTAGTATTGAAAGTCCAAGCTTATGTTTTATATAGCTTATGTTTTAGCTTATGTAGCATATCAAAAAGTGTAAAATGGAACTTATAGTGCCCACAGCCATGCTGTATGCTAATTAAGATCATTTGAGCACGAGACAGTACTAAATAACCATATTTTCTATCCTTTGGTGGTAAAACTCCATTCATATATAATAAGCTTCCTTGTATTTTTGTGACACAATGCTGCCACCTTCTGTTCAATTGTCTGTAAGGGCCAACACATTCAGTATTTTTTTTCATGTAAAGTATTCAAAGAGATGCGTAGTAGAAGTATTAGTAGTAGTATTGTGCCTACTGTTTTCTGCGGTATCGCTTTTTGCAATTATGCAAACACATCTATTTCTTACATGGGATTATTGTGCTTGCACAAGCCCTGCAGATTGTGTAGTATTGTTGTTGTAGGAGATATTTTACCTGCATTGGGAATTCAATTGGGAAGTAGAAACACAGAAGTATGCCCCCCCCCCCTTGTCCTTCCAGTTAAAGCTACTTCCCTCAGGCCGCCGGTACTCCATGCCCTGACGCAGGTCCTGTAGACTCAGAAACTCTTTTATCCCGACTTCCATTTCCATTTCCAACAATTTGCCAGAACTGTTTTAAATGTATCTATTTATTCTGGTTTTATAGATACTATGGGCATTTCATGTTTTGCTAGAATTTTTCCAGCAAAACCTTGCTTGGGGACTATAAAGTTACCTCGATCCTTTGATAAGACACGTAGTAAGAGCACACAGTATTCTCCGTAATAGGACACTTATGTAACGTGAATACTTATAATGTTTGTATGTACTTTTAATGTACCTGTATTCCATGACATGATTATGATTTGTCTGTAAAGGCTGAATGCACTGTTTGGTACAAGACCCTCACATGTACAAATTTACTGTGGGGTACTCCTTAATAATCTGTGTAAAAAGAATCTCTAAAAGTACTATGTTTGCCTTTGAAATATTGCAGATTAAAGTCAATAGAAGAAAATGGACATAAGGACAAGTACCTCCTATTGTAGTTACTTTCCACCACTCTTTGCAATATTGTTTTCTTTCTGCCTGCGTTGTATGCATAGACCGTTAATATTACAGTCTATGGTTGCATGACACCTTACAGTACACGGTAAACTATGTCTTTGACTGTTAGTTATTTCTGCAATCCAATTTCCCTTCTGGGGCTGTAAAGTTAAAAAGAGACGCGACAATGAAAACAGACAGATTTTTCCAGATCTGAATCCACTTTAAGGAGAGAAATAATTATAAACAGCTATGGACAGCAAATGCAGTAATTACAAGCACAATAGTCATCTAAGTCCAACAGAATTGCATATGGATCCTCATGTATGGTGTCTTTTGATAAGAGAAAGCACAATTAATACATCATAATTAATATGTGGATGTGGGCAGTGCCAGATACTGTAGGGGGGGGGGGGGGGGGGGGGGCATTGAGGAACCAAACATCATTTTCAGATTTCAGTCATTAAAACAATAATCAGTGGACTAAGTGTCACGTTTTACCATTTAACCTTTGGGACTCAACAAAAACAGAGAGCTTCTGTTACTAAGTGGTACCGGCTAATTCCCAGAACACATCACATCAACAAATCCATTCCGACGTCTGGAGATGAGTGCTCCAATATATTTCAAAATATGAATGTAATACACTAGATAAATTGTTGTTATGCTCGAATGCTTAATGAGGTTCATTCTGGGGGTTTTCTTCTGTAAATTGGACTCTATTTGATATTCCGTGACCCTCGATAATGCCTTTTATCCAGAGATAATTCATTTTTTGACGGAGGCATTTCTTTAATACTTATAATCCTTTTCTCCTCTCCTCTTTGTGTGTGTGTGTTTCTCCAAAAGTACACTGCTACACAGCACGACTGCAATTCTGGGAAGAACAAAATCCCATTTTCTCCTCTGTATCGTGTCTATACAGACTTCTCTCTATATAGCCTTCTATCTATCTATATTCTAGGGAAGAGGATTAGGGCTGCATAGGAAAAATTGTGGATGTGTATTCAGAAAATTCTTTAAAGTCCTGACTGAGTTTAAAGTCAGAATTCTGAGGAAATAGTCAGATTCTAACTCAGAATTCTATTTCTTGTCTAGCTGTATTATGGGGTCTTTTGATTACTATGGGTATATTTTAACCTATGTTAATGTTTTTTTTGTTGCTTTTTCCTGCCATGGTCTAAAATCATCTGTCCAAAGGACTGCGGTGGGAAATTAGCCGACTGGCTAACGCTGGCACATGTACTGAAATGTTGATTGATGTGTATTAAAATACAATTCTGACTTTAAACTCAGAGATTTGACTTCAAACTCGGATCTCAAATACATTTTTCATAACTGGCTCCTTTTACGTCCAAAGGAGCCAGTTGAGGTGGTTTGGGCATCTGGTGAGGATGCTTTCTGGGCGCCTCCCTAGGGAGGTGGTCCAGGCACATCCAGCTGGGAGGAGGCCTCGGGGAAGACCCAGGACTAGGTGGAGAAATTATGTCTCCAACCTGGCCTGGGAACGCCTCGGGATCCCCCAGTCGGAGCTGGTTGATGTGGCTCTGGAAAGAGATATTTGGGGTCCCCTGCTGGAGCTTCTCCGCCCAAGACCCATACCGGATGAAGATGGATGGATGGATGGATGGATGGATGGCCCTAATCCTCTTCCATAATATCCTTATTCCTGTCCTGCTCTCTCTCTCTTATTTCTTCACACCTTCAGTCTCTTTTGTAGCCTCCTTCTTCCTCTCTTCCTGTCCCACTCCCAGTTCGCATGTCCCTCCCTGTCCAGCAGTCTCACTTGTCCTTGCCTCTGACGACAGATGCCCCTATTGGGAATAGCACGTCACTCTCGAAGGACAGGTCGCTGCCCAGGCTGGCCATGCGGCTGCGCAGCAGGAAGTGCGTCCTCCTCTGCAGCAGCCGCTGCTGCTCCTGCTTCAGCTCCACGTAGCTGCGCGAGAAGGTGTGGAAGATGGAGGTGACGGGGAAGGCCATGAGGAGGATCCCGCTCAGGATGCTGCTCAGAGCCACCACCTGACCCGGGATGCTCCTGGGCACCATGTCCCCATAGCCCACAGTCGTCATGGTGATCACGGCCCACCAGTAGGTGGCGGGGATGCTGGTGAACTCTTGCGTGACGGCCATTTCGTTCTCAATCAAGTACAGCAAGGGGGAATAGAGTGCGATGGCCACACACAGGAAGAGGAGGAGCAGTCCGAACTCCCGCGTGCAGCGGCGGGCGGTGAGGCCCAGAGTCTGCAGGCCCAGAGAGTGGCGAGCCAGCCGCATCACGTAGAGGATGCGCAGGGCTCTCAGGACGCGGAGCACCAAGCCCACTTTGTCCAGGTAGCTGTTGCCAGAGCCCAGGCGCTTCTCCCCGTAGGAGGTGCTGTCCACCACCAGGGTGATGTAGTACGGAAGGATGGCCACCACGTCGATCAGGTTCAGGGGCTGGCGGAGGAAGGCCAGCTTGCTGCGGTCCTGAATGAAGCGCAGCGTGAACTCCAGGGAGAACCAGGCCACGCACACCGTCTCCACTATGAAGATGTTGTAGCACATCTGGGAACATGTGCCCTGGGGAAGAAAGACACCGGAGTAAGCATGGGCATCATGTAACCACCCCTCACTTGTGTTTCCATTTTTCTACTAATGAATTGTCCTGTTTTTTCTTCTTTTCTTTTTGTTTCTTCTTGTTTTTATATACTAAATGTTACTATCCTATGTCTTTTTTTGCTGGAACTCCAACCTCCCTATTAGACTGCAGATGGAAAGTAGCCCTTGGGCAACAATCTGGCACATTTACGCGTACTGTTGTGCTTGTTTATCAATGTGCGTTGTCCTGAATTGATAAAATAAATTAAATTCCGCAAATACTTTTCCTTAAAAACTCTCTTTCATAAGAAAGATTTATGTTTATTATTCAATATGTTGTTGGGTTTATCATCCTCCTTGCCTTTGACCATTTAATGTACGTCTTTGTGTGTGTGTGTTTATGTATATATATATATGCATGTTTTTCCCCAGTAGTTTCATATTTTATGATACCTGATGTATGTATGTATGTACGTATGTATGTATGTATGTATGTGTGTATGTATGTATGTATGTATGTGTGTATGTATGCGTGTATGTATGTATGTATGTATGCATGTATGTATGTATGAATGCATGTTTTTCCCCAGTTGTTTCATATATTTTTTGATGCCTCTGGTTTGTATGTCACTTAATTGTTCTTCGTTAAAATCTGCGGTTTTGTTTTAGGAAAGCTCTTTGTCACCTTGTTAAGAAGAGTGCTATAGAAACAACAATATTTGTCATTATTATTATTACTATTAATATTATCATTATTATTATATATGTGTTAGTGGTAGCTGTCTGTAGTCACTAGAGGGAACCACTTCCATGTCAAAGCCAGGAGCTAAGCACTAACACAACAAAGACAAAATATCTTTACAATACACAAAATAAGAATAAGAAAGACATCTGTTCATCATAGAAAACGCTCAATTATTTGGACAGAAGTTTTTGTAACGTCAGTTTTTTTTAGGGCTGCAACAAACGATTGTTGTCACTGTTTATCAATCTGTCGATTATTATCTGGATTAATCGAGTAGTTGTTTGGGCTCAAAAATGTCAGAAAGTGAAAAATGTCGATCGGTTTTTCAGCCCAAGACGATGTCGTTGCGTCTTAGTTTGTCCACAACTCAAAAGATAATCAGTTTATCGGGCCAGAGGTGTAAAGAAACCAGAACATATTCACATTTAAGAAGCTGCAATCAGATAATTTTTACTTTTTATAAAAAAATGACTCCAACATCCAATATTCGATTGATCTTTGCAGCTCTAATTTTGATTTCATGCATAATGTGTGCCTTAAAACCCAAAACTGTTTCCTCAAAACTAAAATGATGCATTTAAAACAGTAATGATGCTGATCCAACGCGTGGCCGTGAAGGTTCAGAGCATTGGGAACATGGCACGGAGCCTTTGAATGCTGTCCATATCAGGGCAAAATATCATTATGAAACATACTCCCACAGAAGAGGAGACGGTTGGAGCAGACCCATACAGGCACCTGAAAACTCCAGCGAGCGAGGAACGCACTTTCAATGCAACACTTTGTTGTCTGGCTGCAAGAAATTAGAGGCGGCGGAGTTGTTAGAGACACTGGCACTTCTATTTTAAAAGCTTATTTGAAACATACTGAGAATACTGAAGTGTGAAGACAAAGCAAGTTTGCCAGGTCGAATATAACGCTGTTACATCAGTGCAGTCATATTTCTTTCATTTTGTTGTCAATGCCCCTTTTATAATATCCCCTTACACTCAGTCTTGTTGAAAAAAAAAAAACCAAAGGACGCCCAGATAGCTCTCTCCCCTTCCACTTATTCATCTGTCCTGTCATAAAAAGGCCTAAAAATGCCCAAAAAATAATCTTTAAAAAATATCTCAAAAACTTGTTTTTTAGTATATAATCAGCTTCAATTGTTTATTTTAGTTGCTATTTCTAGCCTAATCTTTTAATGTCAATGTCAATGTCATATTTATTTATATGGCACATTTCCAAGGCCGAGGCCTACCAAAGTACTTTACAGTCAAAAGCACAAAAAATAAAATGAAATGAAACAGATACAATAGAAGACACAATAAATAACAAATGCTAAGAAAATAGAATACAACATTCATCAAGGCGGCTCCCCTGAGCCAAACGCGATTTCAAATAAATAAGTCTTCAGCAATGATTTAAAAGTGGACGAGCTTCTAGCAGTCCACACAGCTAGAGGCAACGAGTTCCACAGAGTCGGAGCAGCCACTGAAAAGGCTCCATCACCTCTGGATCTCAGTTTGGATCTAGGAGCCTCTAGGACCATCAGACTGGCTGAACGGAGGTCTCTGGAGGTCTAGGGTGACCTCTTACCACCTGTAAGTGGCAATTAGCCTCCAGCCTAATTCTAGCACATTTTTACATGTGTATCATTAGTGTGCATTCTCCCTTATAAAATAAACGTGACATAAATGATGATTAAATAAAAAAAAATGGAAGAAGCTAAGAAGCTACATGACTGAAACCGAAACACACAGTCACAGGACAAGATTAAAGAAGGCCGCCTGGATGTGAACGTTGAGTCAGCAGCATATATGTGGTTTGCAGTTTACTCAAATCCACTCAAAACCGCCTTCCACCCACCGGCCGTACCACACATGCAGTATCTGTACTTGATTTCCGGGGTATATTCATAAGTATAGTGGCAGTTACTCTGCGCTTCCATCCAAAGTAGACCTTCCTACAAACGTTGAAAATAACGTGTGGTTCAATTATTTAATTTTCCTTTGATTTGACCACACAGGCCAGTGTGCTAATTAGGGTTCTGACTGAAGTCAGACATAATAATAATAATAATAATAATAATAATAATAATAATAATAATAATGATAATAATTAGGCAGGCTGAGATGTCTTTGAATATGTCCTTCCTAATCTGGCAAAACAACCTGCACAGTCTCCCTTTTCTCCCTGCGAGGACATTTTACATGACAGATAAGACGAGCAGCATATGAATTTTATATTAACTACTATTTAAAGTACCACGACAGCTAGATATTATTAGGCATAGGTTTTTAATTTAATACATATTCTTTCATCAGAATCATTTAAATGACAAAGAAAGGATTCTGATAAATGAATATTTAAAAACGGACGGTCAACCATGTTATGAGCGTTGGCGTTGCATAGTCTGTCCACCAGAGGACGCTCTACAACGTCCCTGTTAGTGTTGGTGTTGCATAGTCTGTCCACCAGAGGACGCTCTACAACGTCCTGTTAGTGTGGGTTGCATAGTCTGTCCACCAGAGGACGCTCTACAACGTCCCTGTTAGTGTTGGTGTTGCATAGTCTGTCCACCAGAGACGCTCTACAACGTCCTGTTAGTGATGGCGTTGCTAGTCTGCCACAGACGCTCTACACGTCCGTTAGTGTTGGGTTGCATAGTCTGTCCACCAAAGACGCTCTACAACGTCCCTGTTAGTGATGGCGTTGCATAGTCTGTCCACCAGAGGACGCTCTACAACGTCCCTGTTAGTGTTGGTGTTGCATAGTCTGTCCACCAGAAGACGCTCTACAACGTCCCTGTTAGTGATGGCGTTGCATAGTCTGTCCACCAGAGGACGCTCTACAACGTCCCTGTTAGTGATGGCGTTGCATAGTCTGTCCACCAGAGGACGCTCTACAACGTCCCTGTTAGTGATGGCGTTGCATAGTCTGTCCACCAGAGGACGATCTACAACGTCCCTGTTAGTGATGGCGTTGCATAGTCTGTCCACCAGAGGACGCTCTACAACGTCCCTGTTAGTGATGGCGTTGCATAATCTGTCCACCAGAGGACGATCTACAACGTCCCTGTTAGTGATGGCGTTGCATAGTCTGTCCACCAGAGGACGCTCTACAACGTCCCTGTTAGTGATGGCGTTGCATAGTCTGTCCACCAGAGGACGCTCTACAACGTCCCTGTTAGTGATGGCGTTGCATAGTCTGTCCACCAGAGGACGCTCTACAACGTCCCTGTTAGTGATGGCGTTGCATAGTCTGTCCACCAGAGGACGCTCTACAACGTTTCTGGATTAAAAAAAAAAAAGTATATTTAACAGCCGATATATCGGAATATCGGATTTTTAAATAACCAAATATTCGTATGGGTATCGGCCTTAAAAGTCCTTCATCGGTCGGGCTCTAGTTGGTTCTTTCGGTTTTGGGACTAATTGGTCGGATTGCTGAGGACATGGCTATAAACTGGTAAGAGCAAATTATGTTTAGCCATGTATCTAGGTAAGTTAAATATCTCATTCATTTTTTGGAGGATTGCAAATGTTCCACCAGAACAGGTTCCTTCCCGAGACTATTTAGCCGAGCCACTGTCGCTTAGCGTCCATGGGTGGTGTAGCCACACCTTACTCCACAGCTCTGTGGAGATAGGTGTAGTGATATTATGGCGAGAACATAACACACAAATTCCCAACAGACTATGGAGTTGCATTGGGTCATGTCTTCATTTTTACTTTCCCTCAATTAGATATCTATATTCATCCCACAATGGGGAAATTCCCTTGTTACAGCAGCAGTTTTTCCACAATCAAAACAAACCAACAAACACACAAAAAAAACTGAAGGGATGTAAAGTGGCATTATATAAAAAGTAAAGTAAAATGAGGTGGCCATAGTAAGACATGTTTTTTTCTTTCTGTGATATAAATGTCATCCCCACTCACCGCCTCCTCCTCCTCCCTCATGGCGGGCATGGTGCTTATGGACAGGTTGACGGCGGTGATGGTGACAAAGAGTACTGACAAACAAGCAAAGATCTTCCCCGGCAGGCCCGAGTGAGGCCTCTCCACCATGTCCCGGAGCTTGGCCATGCACCGATTGAGCCTGGACTCGGCCGCGTGCTCCCTGTGTCCACTGTCTGAATCCAACAGGTCCTCCAACAGGTCCTCCTCCTCCTCCGCTCTCTCCATCGCTTCAAAGTTCTCCACGCGCTGCAGCAGCCGCCGGCGGCAGCACCACTCCAGGCTCTCCTCGGGGACCCCCCAGTAGAGCAGCTCCTCCCTGAAGGAGAGGGCGCACATATCCCTGAGGGAGCGCAACTTCCCCGCCCGCAGGAAGGTCAGGATGGTGCGGAAGGCGCACGGGCTGCGGTCGAAGAAGAACTCATTGTGCGCGACATCGTAGTCATCGCAGATGCGCATTATCTCGTCAAAGCTACTGCAGAGGTGCAGCTGTCCCAGCCGGGACAGGGGGAAGTCCTCTAAGGTGGTCCAGGGCAGCTGGTAGCGCAGGCCGCCCACATTGATGATGGCGTGGAGTTTACGGGCGCCGGACAGGGTGTCCTCATGGATGGAGCTGAGCTCCGGGACCCGCTGCGCCCTCTTGTAGAAGGCCCCCTTCCGAGCCTCCTCCTCGTGTAGGGGGGGTCCGTTGAGGGAGGAATCAGAGGCACAGCTCAGGGCACTGTAGTCGTAGTCGGAGCCATCGCCCGCCAACAGGGTCATGTTTACTGGTCCTCTTACATCCCTGTGCTCAGTCTGCCACCGTCACACTGTCACCTTCAGAAGGGAAAGAAAGCAGATAAAGGGCCTTGTTTGGAAAAATTCAGTCAGATTAGCTTTTTCATATTGTATTTCTCATTAGTCTTTTTCATAATATTGGAGACAAGTTCATGGGTTTGTTGTTAGCCCTCATGTTGTTCTCGGGTCAAATTGACCTGTTTTCCTATATCAATGTTCTTTTTAGCCTAATTACCCAAAATAACATGATTGATTCCACACAACGTTCTTTGCCAAGTACAAACTTTCATTAATTCTGGGGTGTCATATTCAATTTTATAGCATTTGGAAAAAATGAAGTAGTTTTGAAATTTGAGTAAAAGTTGACATACTCCAGTCTGTGATTATCCATCAACATCCATTCCTTTCATTTTAGTCAAAAAACATCCTAATTTCTGCTTTTCTAACTAAAACATTAGGTATAATTTCCTATAAATGAGGTTTATCGACCAAACTAAAGTTAATAAGTTGGTGGAACGTAGTGTTGAAAACGTCAAAAAAGTGACAAACATTGAAAAAAAGCGTAAAAGTGTTGAAAAAAGGGAAAAAAAGATGAGGAAAAGTTAAAAACATGGATAACAAAAGTGTTGATTTTTTGACGGGAAGACAACATGAGAGTTTTTTTTTTTTTTTCAGTTATCCTTTATTTAACCAGGTAATACCCATTGAGATTAAAAATCTCTTTTGCAAGGGAGACCTGACCAAGATAGGCATCAAAATTACATCACATCGTCACATACGTACAAAGACACACACATGAAAGCCAGATATGCACTTACAATAAGAGTTAAAAAAAAAAAATAATTTCAATTTGTTTTCATTTAAATAGATTACACACCTGCCAGGTTAAATAAATTAAGCTTCATTATACCTACAACCCACAAATTGCATGACATAAACAACATGTCTGTGCCATTATCTAAGCAGTATAAATATGTCAGTCATGCATCATTAAGCATGATCACTGAACTAGCTACATCAGGCAAAGAGGCATAACAATTCCCCTCCCAGCTGTGTGCATGAACATCGGTTACCCACTGCAGCCTGGGAATTATGAATAATGTCCTGATGTTGCTCTGGCTGTTAGATCATTCATGAATGTCCCCGCTTAGTGCAGCTGAACACCAAGCTATATGTCGGTGTGTGTTCTCTGCTGTACATCTCTCTCATTGGGTGGCTTTCAAACACACTAGTGTCACTTACCGGGACTTGAGAAACACCCATGCTAAAGTTGATTAGAAAGAGGGATAAAAAAATCACCTTTTGGAAATTGATCTTAATGTCTTAATGAAAAAAAAAAATTAGGTAAATCCAACCTTTTAAGGACACCAATTCTCTTTTTGAATGAATAATTTATTGTAAATAAATAAATGTTCTTCCTTAAAATACCCCCCTATATTAAAATACAGGGGGCATAAGTATACACCCCCCTATGTTAAAATACAGGGGCATAAGTATACACCCCCCATGTTAAAATAGAGGGGCATAAGTATACACCCCCCTATGTTAAAATACAGGGGCATAAGTATACACCCCCCTATGTTAAAATACAGGGGCATAAGTATACACCCCCCTATGTTAAAATACAGGGGCATAAGTATACACCCCCTATGTTAAAATACAGGGGCATAAGTATACACCCCCTATGTTAAATTCCCATAAAAGGCACCCCTTTTAATCCAAGGGCAAGGAACTTCATCAGGGCATAGTATCCTGATCACATGTATAACTGCCTTTAAAATACAAAAGTTACCTGCCTTTTTATGGGAATTTAAACAAGGGGGTGATATTATGCCCCCTTTTATTTTAGGAAAAATTTATTCATTTATTTAATAACCTTATAATTATTCAGTTGATTTTCCTAGTTTTAGGATTGATGCATTTAAGATATCAATTTCCAAAAGATGTTTTTCAGTCCTCTTTTTAATCAACTTTAGCATGGGTGTGTAAACCTGTCCAAGCCACTGTAGGTGTTGGCCGAAGTGTGTGTGTGTGTGTGTGTGTGTGTGTGTGTGTTCTGACTCCCAATATTTATTCTTATTAAGATGTTTATCGAGCAGAACTAGATAGATAAATCAACAGAGAGAGAAAGAGAAAGAAGAATTTATAGAAATAGGAGCGCAAAAGGAAAGAGAAGATGTTTACTGCATGTCACCGGTGACGACCTCGTGGCCTGTGTCCAAACTAATTAAATCAATTATAGTAATTTAGGGGGAGGCAGGTTAGACAGTTAGGAATTAAAATGCCAGTGCCTGGATTTGCTACCCCACTAATTCTGGGAAAGGAAGGAGGCCTCGGTTTCTAAAACGGGGATGCGAGCGTGTCAGTGAATGGTTATTAGGCACCTGCACTGTCAGCCTCTGTGAGCCGCTGATTACAGTCGGCATCTTCCAGCCATGAAATTAGAGCAACGCCACCCTGAGCTCGGCTTTCCAACACTCTGCCGCGTTGGATTATGTTTCATTTTGGGCATTATTAGATCACATATGGAAAAGGTTCAACACAAATCCTGGACAAAAATGAAATATGCCTCGAATGCAGAGATTCTCAATGTGGGGGTGCTCAGAGTTAGCGCAAAGGGGGCCAAAAAATTATGTAAAAAAAACAAAAAAGAATTCTCCCTTAAGTTTTTCCAAAACCGGTGTAAATAATATCCACATATCCAAAATATGCAACTCAGTTGTATACAGTACATGTATAGCTCGGGGGGGCAGTAGCTCAGTCTGTAGGGAGTTGGGTTTGGAACTGGAGGGTTGCTGGTTCAAATACCTGTTTGGACCAGTCCCCCCCCCCCCCCCCCGGTCCAGCACTGGCAGCCCACTCCCTCTGACATCTCAATATGTGCATGCATAGGACCTGAGCGTCGGTGTGTATTTCAGGCTTGTGTGTGGTGTGTAATAACAACAAAAATTGTTTCAATATAGAGTATACATTAAATTAATTAATAGTAGGGGGTCCCTATTCGGTCTCTTTCAGCTAAGGGGTCACTGGCCTAAAAAACGTTGAAGACCCCTGCTCTAACGGATTTTTACACCTGCACATATTACAAAATTGTAAAAAAATAAATAATTCCCCACAGGGGATCAATAAAGAGTATACATTACATTAAATGAATTAATAGTAGGGGGTCCCTATTTGGTCTCTCTTTGTGTTGAAGAAATGTTGAAGACCCCTGCTCTAATGGGTCTTTACATTTGCACATTTGACAAATATTGAGTACAAATATTGTTGTGTTTCCCCATGGGGGGATCAATAAAGAGTATGCATTAAAGGGAATGAATTAATAGGTCTCTCTTTCAGCTAAGGGGTCACTGGCCTAAAAAACGTTGAAGACCCCTGCTCTAATGGGTCTCTACATTTGCACACATTTTACAAGTATTGAGTCCACATATTGTCTATCAAATCAGCACTACTGTTGTTTGACAAAACCAAAACATAAGCATGAAAAATAATTTCTCAAACAGTCCTTTTTGGTGCTAAATTCTCCCATTCTCCCTCCATGCGGCGGAGGTTATGGATACGCCTACAGTACATCGCCACTCTCCTACCAGACTAAATCACACTTAACTCTTTGAGGCTGTTAGATCTCTCACTTTGCCTTTAAACCCGACTGTGCTTTTGCCTCTCCGCAGTCACAGGAGCATTTTTAAAAACAAAACTTGTTCCCCCCCTTCTCTCTGTTGTGCCTCTGATGTCTCCTCGGGGTGGCCGACTCTATCTCAGAAGGAGAGATGAAACAGTGCAAAGACAGCGGAGGCTGTCCTCCCCAGCAGATCGGCTGAGGTCTGGCCTCTCTCGGTGCCAGCGTTATCACAGCCAAGCCACAGGGCATGTTCTCCAGATTGCCTGTTGAATCACTGGCTTTGCGAGGCTCTGTTGCCTGACTGCGTTGCATTTCCCACAATGCCCTCCTCAAGAATCTTCAGAGCGCTTCCCGACCGCCAATACTCTTTTGGATGATTTTAATGAGCTTATTAATGATAGCGATCAGACCGAGGTCAAAGCAGAGCAACTCTTCAAAGAATTCCTTTTAGAAGGTTGAAATCACTCAACAGAGAAATGGGTGCAACGTTCCTGTTTAACAACAATATGTCTGATTGATGGAAAATCTACAGTACATCTATGTAAAATGTTCAGAGACTGTGTCCTACAAAGAGACATTAATAGCTCTTTCATCAATGATTATTATTTATGGCTGCATATTGGTAGAAGTGCTGTGTAATTTGCCAAGATTGGAAAGATTTTGCTGTCTCTGAATCGAGGACAAGACTCAGTCTGTGAAACACAAACACATGGTAATTAAATGGGTGATCAGTATTTCTGATGAAAATCTGAGCCTCTGAGACTTACAATTAAAGTGCAACATATTTAACAGCTGTTAGCCTTCCGGTGGCAGCTGTTCGGAGTGCTGTCTCATTTTCTTGCACATAAAAATATAACAACCATATTCATTCTTATTGGCCGAGCAATAATGCCATCCTGTACTCTGTCTCTCAGGCTAAATGACCATTGAGATCCCACGATGTCCTGTTGTTCTCTCCAACCACCAATTCTCCTCTTATTCCCCTAACAGCTCACTGTTCTCTAATGGACGATAAGAGGGTGGTTTATCCAGAAATGGGCTTCATACCACCAAGACCCATCTTTCTGTCTTTCTCCCTCTCTCCCTCTGGAATCCTAAATGCTGAAACAGTCAGCCATGCCAGTGGCAACCCAGAAGCCCTTTCCTTATAGTAATTCCAGGAGGAATTGTTGTAAACACAAACGTCTCTTTTTTTGTTTCAAGTGGGCGGCATTAACACATTCTGAAAACCCTGGAAGAAACTATAGCTCCAGGGCAATAAATGTCTCCCTAACTCTAGATGTGGTCCACCACAATGTGCTGCTCTCTGTTCCTGTGGATATAATACACTTGAATAATGACCTATGTTAGCATTAACAGTTGTTTATTTTGTCTTCTGTTAACCATTTGATTTCCGCGACTGCATACAATCCATCATTCTCTCGTGAAATAGCTTCATGGCCATATTTTCTATAGAGACAGTAACCTTTGGAAATGCCATTCAACTATTCTTTTTCATCTCCCACTTTGGGTAAAATGTCTCCGTCACAAAGAGCAAATGAGAAGCATCCCACCTCAGCACCACACCTGTCATCTTATGTCTGTTTTGTTTTTTTCCCAGTGGTCCCATTTGTCCTCGATTCCCCCCCTCCCCCAGGGAGCCGACCCGCCAAATCCCCACATTTCTGCACCACTGCTCCACATCATGCCTCAGCACTCCTCATCCTCTAATCTAGAGCAAACTGTGACAGACACTATTTAATCAGCCTGCAAAATATCTCACTTCATTACCTCAACTTCACACCTATACACTCACGTTCACTGCACTGTATATGAGTATGTCTTTTTTCATCCAGGCATTTTTCTGCCTGAGTGGATGATCATACACTCACCATAAGTGAGTACTCAACTAACTCGATTATATAAACATTGCATAACATTAGGGTTCTCTGCATTGTCTGCATGCCTTACCAATTCTCACTTTTCATTGTTTGATGCCCTTTTCCTGCTGAGCAGCAATCACCCGACCACCTAGTTGCTCTGGGCTATGTCAACCGTTTATTTTTCACAGGCAGCTGTTAAAGGTGGCGCTGAGGGGGGGGGGGCATGTACGCAGGCAAGCCAGGCTCAAACTCATACCAGTGAAGACCTGACTGCCTGTCACTCTACACTGAGTGTTTCAAAAGGATCTCTACACCAGGGCAGGTCCCTGTGGGAGGTGGTGATAGACGGTACAAGCAAAGACCGATCACAGATAGGTGATGGAGAACTCTTAACACTATTACACTGTGAGTGAAAAAGTACTTTAGGTTGATGTAATGGAATAAATGGAGCAGACATTCAACCACACTGGATGGATGGATGGATGGGAAGTGAGACTACACAAAGATTAATTAAGTAATCGATACATCACGTGATGACTGGGCAGTACTTCAAATGTTTGGTGGTGAGTGCAAAATACTGCGACTTTCCTGTCATGGGATATGACAGGCCATATGTAAAAGGTGCAATCGCAATTGGAATTTGGTGTGGATTGGTAAAAATAATTATAGGGATATGAAAGAAGTAGTCTATATAGACGCTTCATTTCTGGGATTGTTCAGGTGTTGCTGGATGTCCCTTGTTTTCAGCAATATGTCCGTCACCTTCCTCTTTCTTCAATGGATGGCGGATTTCTGAGGACTATGGTTACCTGGTCCTCAGATCTCTGCAGGGTAAATCCAGACAGCTAGCTAGACTATCTGTCCAATCTGAGGATATGGTTACCTGGTCCTCAGATCTCTGCAGGGTAAATCCAGACAGCTAGCTAGACTATCTGTCCAATCCGAGGACTATGGTTACCTGGTCCTCAGATCTCTGCAGGGTAAATCCAGACAGCTAGCTAGACTATCTGTCAAATCTGAGTTTTCTGACCCTCCTCCGCAGCGCTGTGGAGGAAGGTCAGGGCGGTTTCGGATCAGGTGGTATATCCATGACGTGTGATATTTGATCTTTGGACTCAAGTTCATTCAGTTTCTGTGGTTCAATGCCATCAAAAGTGATGGAAATTCATTTTTTTCAGAAGTGAAATAACATAGCTAAAAATGCTAATTTAATTTGTTAACCTGGCAATATAGTTTCAGTTTAGGTTTTCTTGAAGGTTTTAGTTTTTATTTAGTTTACTACATAAGCTTTTTCAATGCTTATTTTCCTTTTAGTTTTAGTTCACTATAACTGTTTTTAGTTATTCTTTGTCTACCAACTGGAAGGTTGGCGGTTCGATTCTTGGCCCCTCTTCTACATGTCCTTGGGCAAGACATTGAACCCCAGATTCCCAATGCCATCCAATCTGTGTGTAAATGTTCATGAGTGTGTATCTGATGAGCAGGTGGACCTTGTATGGCAGCCTCGGCCACTAGTGTATGAGTGTGTGTGATTTGGGTGGTGATGGCGCAGTGGATACAACACGTGCCTTGGGTATGGGAGACCGGGTTCGATTCCCACTATGAACATTAACCAATGTGTCCCTGAGCAAGACACTTAACCCCTAGTTGTGTGGCGTATACAGAATTTGGAAGTCGGTTTGGATAAAAGCATCAGCTAAATGACATGTAATGTAAAATCACTTTGAGTAAAGGTGCAATATGAATGCATTCTTTTTACATTAAAGATGGTCCAAAAACGCAGCCTCTAATGTCTATGTGGATTGCGGAAAGAGAGAAAAAGCCAATATCCTACTTACAATTTTAAAGCACATCCATCACTTGGTTGGTGTAAAGCCTGAGCCTTGACTGAATATCTCTTCCCACTGGTGGTCCAGGGAAATATTGCCGGCGCCTCTTCGATCCGCTCTAATGACACTTCAGGATATGTATTTTAGATACCTTCCATATAAAGACACCTGTGAATTAACAGGCTATAATTAGTTTGCGGGCCCTTCTATGCGGGGGCAGGATCAGACTATTAGGAATAAAAGTCATTAGCCCATCTCGTTAAAGTCACAATTACCTGGAGGCGGGAGAGAAGATGATCTATTACGTGTCATATATCACTGATCCAAAGTGGGATGCATTTGCATTGTGGGCCCATAATCGCATTATGGGGGCATAATCTAACATCATCTTCAGAGGGAGAAAATTGAATATGGTCTCTGATGCTGAAACTGAAACATAACATCAGCTGTGATTCATCTTTGAGGACTTGAAGTGGCTCTCGGATGTAAAAGTTTCACTTTCATTTTGAAATAAGTTTTTTTTTGTTGAATAATTGACTGCAATTTCAAATCCCTCTGCAAATAGAGCAAGATGGAGAACATGGCTCGCTACAACAGTGAACCTTGTCTCTGTTGAGATGTCAGTAAATGTTGACTGATCACAACATGCTGTAATGTAGCAGCAGCCTTGTTACCATGGTGTCGTCCAGTATGCAAATCACTGTCAGCTGTTAAAGACATATTGTAGATGGGTCAAAAAATCCAAAATAAAATAATAATACTTTAAATAGAAAGTGGACAGTTAACAATCTCAATGTATTAAAGCCTTAAACAAAATACTGTATATTAGGTAATCAAATTTAGAAAGGAGTGCACTGCATACTTGCACAAATCTGATTCATATTTGTATAATGGGAACAATACCATAGGATGAGATCTACAATAACACACTCAAAGTAAAAATTTTGAGCCCTACTCTCAAAAATATCAGTCAGTCCTGCTATTTTCAACTTTTACTGTAAAAAACAAACTGCGATAAACTCCCTTCTAAGTGTGACTTGCAATTAATGTACAACAAACCCGAGTTTGAATGTGAAAAATATACTCACTGTGCTCCTGAATGAGTTCCTCAGCAGCTGTTAGTTTGCTGAAGGCGCCGAGAAGAATGCACATGAAGGCAAATATGAAACATGCCTCCACCTTCTGCTGCTCCCTCTGCTCCATCTACGCACAGGCAATAGGCTGGTGGAGTACGAGGATGCTATTTGATGATGATGATGAGCAACAGGCTGCCTCGCCTCCCTCCCTCCCTCCCTCCCTCCTTCCCTTTGCCCTCGTCTCTCCCTCGCCCGCTCTCTCTCCATCCTGCCCCCTTCCTCCAACGCTGACATCAGAAGTGGGTGTGCCATTAGACCAAAAGCTTTTAAAAGAGAAATCCATGGCAACCATCATCTAGAAAGACGTGCTTCCCCTCCACCTTTTTTTTTTTAATGCGAATGAGTCCCGTCTTTTGATTATAGATTCACACAAAGGTTTATATTTGTCCAGCGGGTTGCCCAGCTGACGGGGGGAGGGAGGGGGGGGAGAGGGAGGAGGGGAGGGGAGCTGTAGGATGGCTCAGACTCACCAGGGTGTCCAATTTTAGACAAGTGGTGGGAAATGCTATCGGGAGGTACGATGATGAGGAGGAAGGGATAGCTCATCCACAGAATGTTTATCACCACCACAGCAAATGCTGCAAATTTTTTATTTTTTTTCCTTATTCTTTTTTATCAATTGTTCCCAATGACATTTTTGTGATCTAGTCCAAAAACCCTCCTCTACTCTTTTTACTGTAGCAGCCATAACACACCATCCTTTTGCTGTCCTTCACAAACAAACATTTTCACTTATTTTCTTATGTTGCTGGTTTTGTATTATTAATAATAGCTAGCTAGCTAGATAGATCGATAGATATTGATCCCAATAAAATGGGAAATCATAGTGTTCCAGCAGCAAAATCTGTCACACAGCACAGAATATAAATGAAATACTAGGATACATACATACATACATACATACATACATACATACATACATACATACATACAATAATAATAGGAATAAAACGCAAGAAAGAATATTTGAATATGTACAAGATGGGAATACAAAAGTGTCCAACTGCTTAAATTAAAATGTAAATTGTGCAGGTTGCATTAGTGCAATATTGTGGTGATAATAATAATAATAATCCATTCATTTTATATAGGTACTCAAAAGGCCCTTTACAAGGTCAATGGAAAATAACACAATAACAATAACTGATAGGTAACATGCAGGATCAGTTTAACAACAACAACAATAACCAGAGATACATATTAAAAGGTGCCTCAAACAGCATGGAAACAGGATAACAACAAACAAATGGAAAATAGCTAATTTGGTTAAAAGCCACTTTAAAGAGATGGCTTTGAGGGCAGTATTGAAGTGAGCAAGTGATGTGGAAAGTCTGAGGTCTTGGGGAGAGAGTTCCAAAGGGGGGGGAGGGAGGTAGGGGGGGGGGGGGGGGGGGTGGAGGGTGACAACTGCAAGCTGCATGATTTCTAAAAAGGCTGCAAGATTCGGTGGTAACACAACAAATGTATGCAAGCATGTGAAAATTCTGTCCTGGGTTTTAACTTATTAATAATCACAAGAACACTTAGGCTAAAGGTCATAAAAAACTCATACTCCTTATTAAAAAGTATCGGTATTGAATCGGTATCAGCAATACTGGCACTGTATTGACTTGGTATCATACCAAATGTTGCAGTATCGTACACCGCTAATAGCAATGACTACAACTCACAGGCCCGGTGAAGGTGTGCATGGAGCAATACCCCGGTTACTGATTTTAACCGTGGGGTTAGGAGAAATTGGGGCATTGCCTTATCCCGAATATCCATCCATCCATCTTTATCCACTTATCCCGTATCGGGTCACGGGGGCAGCAGCTCCAGCAGGGACCCCAAACTTCCCTTTCCTGAGCGACATCAACCACCTCTGACTGGGGGGATCCCGAGGCATTCCCAGGCCAGGTTGGAGATATAATCCCTCCACCTGGTCCTGGGTCTTCTCTGGGGCCTCCTCCCAGCTGGACGTGCCTGGACCACCTCCCTGGCTCCTTTCGAAGTGAAGGAGCAGCGGCTCTACTCCGAGCTCCTCTCAGATGACTGAGCTTCTCACCCTATCTCTAAGGGAGACTCCAGCCCCCCTCCTGAGGAAACCCATTTCGCCCGCTTGTACCCTGGATCTGGTTCTTTCGGTCATGACCCAGCCTTCATGACCATGGGGGAGGGTAGGAACCCAAACTGACTGATAGATCGAGAGCTTTGCATTCTGGCTCAGCTCTCTTTTCATCACAATGGTGCGATAAACGGAATGTAATCCGCACCCGCTGCTTTTTATTCTCCGACCAATCTCACGCTCCATGGTCCCCTCACTCGCAAACAAGACCCCAAGGTACTTAAAGTCCTTCACTTGGGGTCACTCCCTACCTGAAGAAAGCACTCCATCAGTTTCCTGCTAAGAACCATGGCCTCAGATTTAGAGGTGCTGATCCTCATCCCAGCCGCTTCACACTCAAACCGATCCAGTGAGTGCTGAAGGACGACCGACAAGGCCATCAGGACCACATCATCTGCCAAAAGCAGAGATGAGATCCTGAGCCCACCGAACTGCAACCCCTCCCCGCCCTGACCACGCAATTAACCCGAATGTAACCTTGTTTTTTTACATTCAATGAAAAGAGACTGTCATGATGTCCAATGCCATCGAGGAAATACACACATTTCAGTATGCGTGGCACATTCTGTGCATTACATCAAAACTGTGTTAGGGTCTATTATTCCATTATTGATCTTACTGTCGTGAACCGAATGGAAACTGCAAGAGTAAACACACACGACAAGTCAATCTCAGTGTATTATTTCCACTCCAATGGCGTTATGGCTTGTAATGTGAAGTGAAAATACCTAAATATGCATCTTTTTTTTTTTTTAGTGCAGGTCCAATTTTCTTCCCATGTCTGCTTGTGTGTGTTTAAAGTGATTATTCTTTTACGACTGTGGACCTAGCACTGAGTACGTGTGTTCATAAAGAGACATATTGTAAAGGAAAGGAAGCATGTAATTCCAGTGAGCTATTATGGCTCCCGTGCACAGCTGTTGTCCAGCTGGGCGACCAAAGACAACTGAAGATAATGATACAGACCGAGAACAACAACATTTTTGTTGAAGTAAGAGAGAAAGCAATCTGTAATCCACTGTGCTGCATGGGGAGTTTGAATTCTTTTATATTGAGCGATATGAGCGAGGCAGTCTTGGTCAAAACAAGTTAAATGATTATTATCTCCATGCACTGTTGCATCCACCGGGCTGCATATTGATTTCCATTTGACTGAGCTTGCAGCGCACAGCCAGGCCACTGTGGCAAACTTGAGTGCTGTGTGATATATGGTCATGTACCATGAAATCAAGACAATGCTATATTCAAGACCATCCTTTACACAATTGCTGCAATGTTAAGGTGAATTACAGTGCACTGATTGAGAAAGGTAGGATTCTGCAGTAAATGGACTGTATTTTTAAAGCACTTTTCTAGTGCCCATATTATGAAAAATACACTTTTTCTGGGATTTTGGGGTTATTTTGTGTCTCTGGTGCTTCCACACGCATACACAGTTGGACAAAATAACATCCATGCTGTTTTGAGGGAGATCCAGTTTCTGAATGTCCTCTGTCTTCAGTCTCCAGGTGAGCTGTTCAACATCTGCACGGCTTTCTACGTCACTAGAGACAAGTTGGCTAACCGTAGCATGCTAGCTCATTCTCAATGGCAAAACACTGCTCCAACAGCCACTAGTTGACCATAATCTCCAAAAGAACTACTTCCTGTCCCTGTTGTGCAGGTATTCCACAAGTGGCCCTAGTTTAGAAGAAGTCTCCTAGCCAATCCTGCCTTGGACTAACCAAAGCTGGAGAAAGTTATCTAGCTGATGGGATCTTACCTAGCTACTGAGCATGTGCAGCTCCCAACAAAGATATCATAGAAGTGAGACGTCTCACTCTGGAGCTAAAACAGAGACCTAAACACAGGGTGAAAAGAGGATCTGAAGCAATGTGCAGTACAACAAAAATATGGTGCTTTTTGAAAATGAAACCATGGAAACCGACTCTGGTACAACCTCAAAATACAATTATGAACCCAAAAATGAGCACAATATGGGAACTTTAATGACTACTCAAAGCACAGGAACCATTCACACACTGTGGCCGAGGCTGCCGTACCAGGTGCCACCTGCTCACCAGATACACACTCACACTCTGGAGGACTTAGGGTTCAGTGTCTTGACCAAGAACTCTTTCACATGGGACTTCGGGGCCAGGGATCGAACCACCGACCGTCTGGCAAACACTCTACCACTGAGCCACGGCAGTCCCATTTATGCTATCAGCACTGTGAAGCAGTGTTGCAAACCCCACACACACACACACACACACACACACACACACACACACACGTTACACGAACAGTTAACTTAATTTACTTATTATGTGCCGTTTTCTTCGTTTTCTCGTTTTGCCAGGTGCAAAATGTTCAAAGCAAAACAAGTTCCTTCTCAAGCCTATTTCGCAGAGCCAAGGTCGCTGCGTCCGGGGACTGTGATTGGTTATAGAAAAGCAAACAACCCAGAGAGTATTTTTCTCTTCTAACCTAGAATGTATGGCCCTTTCACCCATTTATCTACTAGGGATTGTTACAAAAATTGCCCCCCTAACTGTCCTCACTCCTGAGCCAAAGACTCAAACACTCATTCTCAGGACTGGCTTACTGTCACTTCCTGTCCCTGCAGTAAAAAGCAATCATGGAAAGACAGGCTTTTATTTTATTTCCAATTATGCTTGCATACTGCTTAGTGTATCAAGTGGAATCCTACAGATGTCTAGGCACAATCATCTAAATTAAATTTCCAGGAGAATTGTGACAACAGTGTCTATGCTGCTTGAGAAAATTGTAACATTTTCATATAGACAAGACCATGATGACATTGTTTTATCATGCATTTATTGAATCCATCATATCTTTCTCCTTAGTGTCATGGTCTGCGTGTGTCTCAGTGTCTCAAGCACAAGAATTACTTAAATCAAATTGTAAGCTGGTCAAGTAGGCAGACTGGGGACAGAGACCCAGCTGGACCCCACGTCCCTGTATGCTGAACAATTACAGCGGATAGCTACGACAATCTTAGATGATAGCCTACACACTTTGAAAAGGGAATTCCAGAGCCCCTTGGTTTTAGAACTACAAGATATAAAAACCATTTTGTCCCAGCAGCAATCACTCTGTTAAACAAATATTAGCATGTAGCATTACTTGCACACAACGCACAAGCACCTTGGTCATGTACTAGCTGCAAAATGTCTGCATTTACCTGCACAAATCAATGTGGTCATGTAGTGTTTTTAGCCATGTTCTAAATGTTTTAATGTTTTGTATTTTATGGGATGTCCTGCCTCTTAGACTGTAACCCTAGTTTACCTACAGATACCAATAAGTTATTTTTTGCCCCGCATGTTTCCTTGGATCAGGGAGGTTCCAAAATCATGGTAGCAGCTGTCGCCATGGTCCCGCTACACGTTCTGCGGTGCCATGTTCATCCTGCCACGCTCTGCGGTGCCCCGCCACGTCCTGATGTGCCTTGTAATGCCGCACAGTGCCCTGCTATGCCACAATCTACTACAAAGAATAAAAAACAACTACTCTTTTTTTGTGACCGTTATTGCCACTCTTCATTCTAACCCCAACCGGCCCCTCAGACACCGCCTACCAAGAGCCTGGGTCTGGGTCTGTCCCAGGTTTCTTCTTAAAAGGAGTTTTTCCTCACCACTGTCGCACTGTTGCTTGCTCTGGAGGGAACTACTAGAACTGTTGAGTCCTTGTAAATTATAGAGTGTGGTCTAGACCTACTTTATTTGTGAAGTGTCTCGAGATAACTTTATGAATTGATACTATAAATAAATTGAATAGAATAAAGTAACATGAACTGACCTATTGTCTTGATATTACTTAGTACAAGCTCTTATTTTCATTTGATTGTATTTTGGTTTGATGTTTTACTTTGTACTCAGGTCTCACTTGGAAATTGAGAAATTGATCTCATTGTAATTTTCTGATTAAATGAATTAGCATATACAGTATGTGTGTGAGTATGTGTGTGGTGTTACTAGACCTTACTCTACAGTGCTTTAGACATAGGTCTTGCAATGCAATAATACAGTCTGGATCAATCCAAAGAATCCAAAGTGGTGGACCGACCAGAACCAGACTTACATTGCCATTCATAGACCCATGCAGCCAATGAGGCTAAAAATGTAACACTCACTTTCATCATGTTACAGCTTTTGGTGGCAAGATTGTGCATTTGTAATTTTAAATTAAATATGGCATGTTGTCTTTGATGACTAATTATGACTTAATGTTTAAACTTGTGGCTTTCCACTTGAGTGGGCCAGTTTATGGGTGAGAACTGAGCTTAACTTTGACTGCATGGCACAGACAATGGTTCAAAATATCCAGAATCACATCAAAAAAAAAAAAAACGTCCTTGCAATCCATAACCCCAGTACATTAGTGCTTTCTAGAAATGGAAATGTACAGTACAACTTAGAATATTAAATCATCTAAATGGCAGATGTAATAGGAAGAAAGAACAAGTGGTTGTCAGCTACAGCAGTGATTGCACCTACAGGTGTTACAGGTTCACCAGCTGACTGTTGATTGCTAATTACTGATATAATTGTCACATGTGTCGCTCTTAAGATTAGAAACTTTTTCTCTGACAGTTTTCTCAGTGGTGAATTTCTCAGCAGCTGTTTCTCTCTGCTGCTTCCTACAGCTTAAAGAGTCCAAATATTCAGCCTTCACCTTTAATCCTCTGGCTTGTGGAGAACTCCAATGGTTTAATAATCACATACCCTTTTCAAAGTTACCTTTTATCTCCAAAACTTGATAAAAAAAAAAAAAAATCTTGAAGGTAAAAAAAGTCATTTGGGTGCCCCCACAGGGTTAAAACGACTATTCAAAGTTACACATAAAGGAGATCCCACTCCCAAAGCAGATGAAAACTCGGGTTTAGTTCAAAAGCATTGAGAAGTTCAGCCTAATTACTTTTGCAATGTATTTCAGCTGCTCTGTGAAAAAGATCCAGTGAGTTTTTCACTGGTAGTCAAGGATCGTGGTCTTGAGAGTGACTGCGTGTCTTCACAGATTGGGACCTGGCTTGGCCACTGTTGGTCTTCAGTGGCAGGATTAAGCTGTGGCATCATGTGAGGTTTTATTGATCCGGAAGACTCATACTCTCCTGTTGGTACAGACCTGACTCCACATTAACAAAACTTGTGGTACACATTAACAAAGCCTGCTAATAATCATTCAAATGTGTCCAAATGTCTGAGTTCTCAAAAGACATTTGAGAGTAATAAAAGCCCTCCAGTGTGTCCTCTTTTACAGATTCAACCATGCAAAGAATGAAGTAAAGCCTCTGTGGGAGGCATACTTTGAATAAAAATGGACTAGTTCTTTATTTCAGTGCAAACAGACAAACAAGCTCTCTCACTCACTCACATAATGGCATGGATTCAACAGCTGTTGTTCCCCACCATTGTCATCAGAGTAGCTGAAATGGCTTCTTTGTTGTGAGCAGCAATTGCTCAGTGCATCGTTAATGCTGGTCACGCAGCAGGCCTGATGACATTAATTAAGGCAGCAAAAGTTAGACAAAAGGTCTTGTAGTTAATCAGAAGCACGCTCATTGTCCCCCTTTGTTTTTACCAGTTCACTGAAATGACAATGTATTCTGGGAATGGCTGCTTGGGGTTCTCAGAACAGAGATCAGCATGCCCTACATCCTGGCTGGGCTGAATTAAAAAACAACAACTGAATGAGCGTAGGAAGGAAAAATAAGATTGATCATCTACTTTTCTCATTAGCTGACCTTCTGTGGCAGGAAACATATGCTACGCTGCCCGGAGCAACCAAGGGTCGATACAACAGCAAAGAGCCAGTGTGCAACCTGCAGCGGGGATAAATGAGAGCTAAAGCACAGGGGCTTTGCTTCTGTGATTTCTAGAGATGAAAGAAGAGTGCAGATGCTTACTTTAGTAAGTACTGCATTCAAAAATCATCATTCAGTATCAGCAAAATTTAAAAAAGTACAAGTAGGCATTCTGCAGAAAAATGGCCCCATGACGGAATTGCTGTATGGGCCTACAGTATATTACATAATACTAAAGCATCAATCAGTACCTTTACATGCACACCAACATTCCACTATAATTCTGAATGTGACAATTTTCCGAATTTGATACCTGTCATGTAAACAGCATTTTCGATTTGGATATTCCAAATAAGGGCATTTTCCGATTATGGCATTGTTCGATTAAGACGTCGGGTATAATTCCAGTTTTACAGGCATTCTTTGGCAACCCGGTCTCATGCAAAAACAGAGTGAATTGGAAGGAGACAAGTTAAGCAAACATTTGTAATTAAGCTCAGTACTTGAGTAAATTTACTTGTTTACTTCCCACCACTTGTGATTTATAGATGACACAATATTTAATGTCTGCTCATAGGAATGTAAAGGTCTGAAAAGCTATTATCCAAAGTGAGAGAATCGTTTCGGTGGCGCCAAATATCAATATTTTAAAGAATAAAATAAGGGGCTTTGAATAGAATGTGGCACACAACACATGAATGAGGAAAACTTGAACATAAGTTAACTGGCCGAAGAGGAAGAGATGTTTGAGGAAATAAGAGACGCCCAAACCATGTTAAAGTCCAACGTCTCGACCCATAGTTGCGTCATTTTAATGCATGGATTGAAAAAGTTGTGCTGCAGAATTGTGCTTTTTTCCAACAGTTTGGAGCTGCACTTAACTTTAACACATGCATTTTGCATTCATAGGTAGACCAATAATAGCAAATTTCATTATTGGATTGTCCAGTGACATATTACAGAATTTCTGAAATGCTTATATTATCGTATCCTGAGCCATGTAATGGTTTCATATTGTGATATACACCGTTTTTTCCACTCCTACAGTAGAGGGTACTTCGTTTATATTCAGCTGCGGACCATTGGCAGCAAAAATACTTCAAAAAAAAAAATCCAATGTGTCTGTTTGACTGCGGCCACAACTTTACCTTGCAAACTCAATAGCGTTTGAGATCTTGCTTTACAAGTGGGAAAATTGTAACTTTTCTGAGCGCGAGTAGAAGAAAAAAACATGCCCTCAGTGTGTATAATCGAATCTCATTCAGGAGAGGCATGTTTGCAGATATGCAAATCAAATTTACTGTACAGATTTATTACACAGCTCAAATAAAATGTGCAAAGTCTTTGGCGATTGAACTTCAGCGCCATGTGAATATTTCGTACGTAGCTATGTATAGGGGGTAGAGAACCATCAGACCCCCATATGGCATCTAGACACTGGTAGTGGCGACAAAGGAGCCCAAAGACGAGACCGGAGGCGTCTCCGGACCGGTCAGCTGGAGTAGATGACTGGAGGTGGAGGGTTGAAACTCTTCTCTGCAACGACAGCTGAATGGCAAGAGAAACAGATTTAAAAGCAGGGTTGAGACTCTGTGATTGGCCCTTGCCATTGTGTAACGATTCTGATTGGTTTAGCAGGAAGGTGAACACCTCCAACAGAGGATTTGAGTTTGGTAAAGCAATGATTAAGAGTGAGGTATTCCTGAAGGATTTACACTGAGATACGTTCCAATCGGGAGAGACCAGTGCAGATATGCCACAGTATGATAAAATACACAGTACCTTTGGATAACAGCTAAATCGATTTAGGCATGCATCAATTTAGGTTAGGTATATTAGGTAATAGTTAGGTGTTTCTGAAAGAATTTACGCTGAGCTACATAAGAGAACGAGTATACAACATAGTGAGAGCTGCTGTCACGGAGCAGAAGAGTCAGAACACATTGAATGACAGTGTGGAAACGTGTGGGAGGTGTCTATGACCTTAGCCTATTTCTGACAGCTGTCAGGTCGCAGTGTTGCTTCAAACAACACACACTTCATGCTACTCACATGTGAAGAACATTGGATACTTGCACCACTGAGGGCTTTGTTTGTGTGAAATCTATTTATTGTGCCAGGTTCTAGCAGATTGCTGTTCTCCACCTGTAGTCCCCGGGCAGGCTTTATATTGAGTATGGGTTTTTTGGCACATTGCAATTATTTGGTTCAAGGTCCAAATTAAATCTTCGGGATATAACATAAACAACACATTTAATACATCTTTACTCTTTGATTATCTGTGTAATGGCCCATTTTCACTCATGAAATGTTAAGTCGTCCACCTGGATGCTTTAAAACTCCTCCAGAAGTAGCCCAGGGATCTATTTCAAACCCAGTTTTTTGGCAGGTGGAGTGGTCCATCTGTCGGGTGAAGCGGTTTGGATCATTCCTAAAATATGAGCACGTTTTGAACATTTTCCTCTTGAAGCGATGGCTTATTAAGCAGCATTATAAAAGTGTCCAATGAGTACGCAGTGGGCTCAAAAGCAGCCAGATCACAGCGGTGGAAGAGGTCCATGGCAGAAATACCAGCACTCATCTGATTCAAGTGCTTTCACATTAGCCTGTAGCTGTGTGTCACACACACGCACACGCACATGCGCACGCATCAATATTTAAGGAAATCTTTGGTGCATTGATGCAGGTGAAGCTTTACTACCATTCATTATTTCAGGGCCACTTGCAATATTCACCATTAAAAGACATTAACAAATCTTTGTTTCATCTTAAAAATCTATAATAATATACTATGGATGACACAAGGCTGCCTTTGCATATTTAACAGGACATTGAAGCTATTTCGGTCACCCCTATGAGGAATTCTAAGTAATGACAACACGGTTGGCGCATCCAAGAGGCACAATTTCAAGTTCTGATGAGTGTAATTTACACTCTTGCATTTCTTTACACACTGACCATTAAGAATATCTGGAGATTTGGTTTGCAAAGAATTCACAAGATAACCTCACAGTACAGAAACCTCGCACAGTTGGAAGCAGAGCCCCCGCCGGCCTTTTACTTTCACAGGATGACTCAGCACATCATCTCACCGGCGCTCCGATGGTTTGTTCACCAGGTAAACACACCTCCGAAGGTGAAAAGTGGACCAGTTTCCTGTCTTTCTGAGACGCTCTGATCCAATCTTCAAAAAACAAAAACAATGACGGGATCAGGAGTCGGGACATCTCAGTCATAATATACATTTCAATCTACAGAAGAAGGGGAGCGGTAGAGAGCAGTGGCAGAGTCATGATAAGCAAAAGGTGTAAATCCAGTGAAGGGGGGAAAAATGCGCTCATTGTGTTGCCTTGATTTTGAAATATGAACTACAATGCTTCATGTTACAGTGTGGAGAAACATGCAAAAAAGGCACATTACACTCATTATGCATACTGCAAAAAAGAGCCATTAGAAGGTCAAATGTAGAACATCCTGAACGCACTAACACAGCGTGTCACATGTTTTTAAAGTTTATACATATGAGAAATTTAAGATTACACAAATGATGTATAAAGCAGAAACAGAATTTTTTGATTCAAGAGTAAAGTTTAATTTAAAAAAAAATGGTCCAACCATTGTGAAGAGTCTTCTAATTTCCACTTTGTGGGGCATATGGAATGGTTTGGATATTAAACTTGACCTATATCAAATGTTCTTTTTAATTCCCTAAAATAACATTGGCAAGTACACATCTCTACTTTCATTCATTTTGGGGCGTCTTATTTAATTTTATAGCATTTGAAAACAAATTGAAGTGGTTTTGAAATAGTATTGACTAAAAGTTGACACATTCCAGTCTGATTATCCATCAACATCCATTCCTTAATATTTTAGTCTAAATAATTCCTAATTTCTGCTTTTCTAACTCAAACATTAGGTATAATTTCCTACAAATGGAGGTTTTTGACCATACAAATCCCCAAATAACTGACAAAAATTGTGAAAAAACGTGAGAAAATGTTAAAAACATTGATAAAAGCATCAACAAAAGTGTTGATTTTCTATTTTGACAGAAAGACAGCACAAGGGTTTAAGAGAAAAGCACTACCACACAATTGTCCACAGATTAAAAGCAACCTTCTACTCTGAGTTCAAATGTGTGTGATTTTGTTGTCATATAGCACTTAACAAGCTGCGGTGAGAGCATTACAGCACAGGTCTTGGTGTTTTTGGTAAGTGTTTCTGCCGAGCAGCATGGGAGTTCAGAGTACACCCTGGCAGCTTGATGGTGTTCTGGCACATTACCTGCCATCTTCGCCATAAAACATATGAGTGCCACTGAAAAGGTGAACAAATTCCAGATGGTTAATAACAGAGTCTGAGTTGTGAAATGAGGAAGTTGTCAAGAGTGATGAAAATCCTGTTCAGTTTTATCCAACTCTCTACTCCACTGTATCATAAAAATTCCTTTAACTATGTAAATACCGTACATATTCACACTCCTTACATTTCTACACTGATATTTATATACACTTGCAACTGGAACACAGAATTTCCCTTTGAGGATTAATGAAGTATTTCTGATTCATTTACTTTTCCTATTGTGCTATTCTTATTTGTATTACATGGGTCTTCTCATTATATGACAAACAAAGACTATATTGAAATACATTCACCTTGACTGGTCTTAAAAGGGAAAATCAAGTCTGCAGTTAAAATATGTTAACAGGTAAATATAAAAAAAAAAAGTCAGGGTGTCACATATGGCTTTTCACACTGTCTGTCATCTACACATGAACATATTCATACTCTATATTGCAGCAGAACAGTGAGTTCTACAAAAAAAAAAAAAAATCCCCTCTGGAGCCGAAACTGCTAAAGCACTTAATATTCAGCAAGAACCAAACAAAAGCGTGAGCTTTTAAAGAAATAATTAGTTTCAGAGTTTAAGAAGGTACTCTAATATACTGTAATCCCTTTGTGTGTTTCCTGCTCTTCTCTACCAGAAGAATGCACAATTTAAAATATATATTGTTCAGCATTCATAATTCTTGTGAAGCCCCTTTGGCTGACATGACATTTTGAGAATATGAGTTTGACAGAACATAATGATATCAATGCTTCACATAAAACAAAAGTAGAAAACACAGTTGGCATGGTAATCATATCCACACGCAGTATCCGCCGCTTCAGCAGGGACGTCAAATGGCTTGAAACCAAAAATAGCACACAGTCTTGGGCTGGCATTGTGTTTTAGTCAAGATGATGCTGCAGCTGAATAATATTGTTTTGTGTTATGTTGTTATGCACACATTATTTCCTTTGCTCCCTGCCTCCTCTCCAGAGACTGTATCCAGCCTGACCTGCATGTCTGGAACCTTAATTCCCTTAACAAGCTAATTTTAGCACTTAGATTGCTTTTAAAATCACACAATGCCCTTAGCAGGCTGATACAGACTGAAATCTGTTTATGTCAATATCGTTTCCCAGAGTTTGATGACAGTCTCATGAGTACATGTGGCAGAGCTTATATCAATATTTTATGTCTGTGTCATAGTGTCTGACAACATTATGGAAAGGATCTCTGCAGAGATACACCTTTAAAACGTTTTTGCGACCTTTCTGTTTAACCAAAAACAGCTTTGAAGTAGTTAGCGTTAAACCAACCAGACTCGATTTATAAAACCAATCATTTTAGTGTGTATAAGGCCAACATATTTTTACATGTAAATCAGTTAACTGTGTGTTTATTTTAACCAAAACTAGAGCTGTGATGGTAGGAAAAGTGGAACAACAAAACAAAAACTGCGTTACATAGTTTAATTTTGTTTGTTCACTTTAAATGGTTTATTTTACGATACTAAAATTCATGTTTATTTACATGAAGTCTGGTGGGTTCAGCAAACACAATTTCACGGAAATTAACAGAAAGGTTGACCTTCTTAAAAATCATTTCCATAATGTTGTCAGACTCTTAGAATATTAATCTGATCCTCTCAGTGGCATAACAAGCACTTTTGTGAAGGTAAAGACAAGCTGGACAGTTTCCTATTAAATCCCATTGTTGCTTGTTTCTCCGATGCAGACTGCAGCGATCTCGCTTCATACAGGACCGATGTCAAAGATTGTTGTTCCCATCAGACACTTATGAAACACAACAACCACAAAAACACCAACACACACAACACACCACACAACAACCCACAACACACACACAACACACACACAACACACACACACACACACACACACACACACACACACACACACACACCACACACACACACACACACACACACACACACACACACACACACACACACACACACCACACACACACACACACACCACACACACACACACACAACACACACACACACACACACCACACCACACACAACACACAACACACACACACACACACACACACACACACACACACACACACACACACACACACACACACACACCACACCACACACACCACACACACACCACACACACACCAACACCACACACACACACAACACACACACACACACACACACACACACACACCACACACACCACACACACACACCACACACACACACACCACACAACACACACACACACACACACACACACCACACACCACACACACACACACACACACACAACACACACACACACACACACACACACACACACACACACACACACAGCAATGAGAATGCAGTATGAAGCGTGAATTGTGATAGTTATATATAAATGTGGAGTGTAATGCAAGAATGCTGAATAAATGCTCTTGAATAGAGATGAGAATAATAAATAGTGAGGTATGATAATGAGAATACATACTAAAAGTCTTCATAAATACCACTTTAGTGCATAGAATCCATAATGCCTGTAATCTGAAGTAGCTCTTAACCTAAGGCCCATAGCCATCATTTGTTCCATCACAAAAATGCTCATTTATATTTGCTAATGTTGGCATTGTCTTAAAAAAAACAACTTTCAAAACGATAATTGAATGGCCCCCTGTATTACCTCCAATGACCCCATAGAGGTCCCGGACCCCCTGTTGAAGATCTGTGTTGGACAGCGGGCAAAACCGTTACATACTGGGGGCCGAGGCGGTCTTCCACGTACAAACGCCAACATAGGTAATTTGTTCAAGCAGCAATTATGACCAATGTTTGTGTATAATGACACGCCCTCTAGTGGATGTAGTAGTTATGACGGGAGCAAAGCAGAAAATGAGGTGGCAAAGTATTAGACATCAAATGTCCTGGTAAGGAGGCAGGTTGGGGTGGTGGTCACTTACAAATGTCCATACCACTCCATTATAGACAGAAAACCAGCTATCTGAGTGGGGGTGGGGCTGATCTTTAATGCAATATCTACATTGCCCATTATCAGCAACCATTCCTCCAATGTCCCAAAAGCTCATTCCGTTCACTAGTCTGATGTCATTTAAAAGAAATTAACTTAGAAAACATTGGAGAACCCTTTTGCAATTATGTAAGCACATAATGTAATCTGATAACTGCTGCCCTGGTTTATAAAAAAAACAACACCAACAACAACTGATCTAAGCTGGTATTCTGTCTAATTTCTAAGTGACCCCAAACTTTTGGCCGGTGGTGTAGAGTGGAGAACTTGTTGTGCAGGCCTTCTGTAATATTTCTTTCTACACAATCTTAGCAAAACCTCAAAACTCTGGGACACGTTTCCTAGCTGATAGCTTGACTTATCTTACTGTAAAAAAGCACAGGTGGTACGATGACATTAACGACGGCTCTGTTCCATTAAGCGTCCCTGGAGGCCTCTCTGGTGAGTCAGCATGTGCATTACCAAAACCTGGAACTGGCTCAGCCAAATGACACCCAGCCAGCATTAACGTTAACCACAACAACGTTAATGGAAACCACAACTTTTCCTGCTTTGACATGTCAAATCTTTGCAGTTAACACTTGCTAGTAGATTGACTAGCAAGTCCAACTTGAATTAGTTCTTTAGACGTTATATAAAATGATTCATCTAAAACTGAATCATGTAAAAAAAAAAAACAACCAATGAATTCCATAGGTTCAAAAAGCCTTGTGTATCCCGTAATGATAGGAAATGGGGCTCACAGACTACAGGTGTGCAGACTGCATTAAAAAACTGATGAGCTAGAGTATTTTGTCTTTTTTAAAATGGATATTGCCGTGGGAACGAAGGAGTTCGACTTAGGTCTCTATGAGGTGCTCTGAAGAGTCTTTTTGTCGGCCATGGAGGTTGGTTTGGGAGATTATAGAAGTCCAAACAAGTGGTGTCACTTTCGTTTGGCACCTTCCCGTCATTTTGGGTAGAGCTGGGCAATATATCGATATTGTGAAATGAGACTAGAAAGGTCTTAGCCTTTTGGATATCATAATATGGCATAAGTGATGTGTTTTCCTGGTTTTCCCCCTTGCTTTACCTTCCTGTCAAAATTGAAAATCACTTTTGTTGATGCTTTTTAAAATCAACGTTTAACTTTTTCGCCTCTTTTATCAACACTTTCAGTGTTTGTCACTGACAATTTCAACACCACGTAACACTAACTTACTCACTCTAGTTTTAGTCATTTTTGAATTTATGGTCGATAAACCTCATTTATAGGAACTCATACCTAATGTTTGAGTTAGAAAAGTAGAAATTAGGAATTATTTAGACTAAAATTAAAAGGAATGTATAGTATGCTGATGGATAATCACAGACTGGAATATGTCAACTTTTACTCAATACTATTTCAAAACCACTTCAACTTGTTTCCCAATGCGATAAAATTGAAGTCACCCCAAAATTAATGAAAGTAGAGATTTGTACTTGCCAAAGAGCGTTGTGTGGAATCAATCATGTTATTTTGGGGAATTAAAAAGAACATGATATAGGAAAATGGGTCAATTTGGACACGAGGACAACATGCGGGTTAAGGCTACATACAGTAAAGTATTGTTCTTACCAGACTGTTGTAACAACGAAGAGGTTACAAAGAAATTGACACATACTGCCCAGAATAATAGACTGAAATGTTGTGGACCCTTTGATTTGGCTTCAACGGGCCATGATGAGCGTGAGAGCTCAGATAACCCGCGGGTTGGTGATTATGTTGCCTCTTGATGAAAAACTACAAGCTTCTGGACTGCATGTTGTCTGTCACAAGCATAGACTGTATAATATAAATGGACAGAGCATGTGTGACGTCACCCATTGGGTCAGTGAGGGAGGAGCTGGGTTACACTTTCACTGTCAATCACATAGCCATGCCCTGAAACACCCCCTGCTTTATCACTGATTTTTAAAAATCAACAAGACCATAATTAAAAGAAAAAAAAGAAGAAAAAAAAACAACGCATTCTGTGTTCAAGACTTCAAACTACCAACTGAGACCATACAATCATTTTTTAAAAGGTTTACTGAAGTAATAATCAAGTGAGAAGTGGTTCACTTTCTCAGACGGACCTCCTTTTGCAGCCACATGTCACCCCTGCTTGAATTTAGATAAAATGCACGTTTCAGGCACTTCTGCATTTGCAGCACTAGCCAAATAGGATGCTTTGTTCATTAATAGTCTATGGTTACAAGAGAAAAAAGAAAAGTCCAGACAAATGAAGTGAAGACAGAGCTCAGTCTCATCTACAGCAAGGAAGAGTTTAAAGCCTGTCGTGGTGCTGTGGAGCTATTCTAGCGGATTGTGGAAAATAATCTAGAGGAAGTCTTTTCCAAAACTGCTGACGGGTGCTTCTCAACCTTGAAAAGATTAAAAACTTCTCAGAAGCACAGTGACCCAAGAGAGGCTGAATGCACTGGCCACGCTGTCTATGGAAAAGAGACTTATTACTGAGATGACTGAGTCTCAGGATAGGAACCAAATGCAGAGGGGAGCAGGCAGGCAGAAGAGGTTGCAAAAGGTCTACATCAACAAAAGGTCAAAATCAAGGCCAAGCAAACAGGGAAAGTCCAAGGAAAAGGGAAAGCTCAGGGGCTGGCAAAAACTAGGGGTGGGCGGATCGATCTAAATATCGATAGTATCGATGCCAACGCTGGTATTGGTATTTGATCGATACAACTGTAATTGAATCGATATTTTAATTTAGATATCTCTCCTCTACGTTCACTATACTTTGCTTGTGTCTTCCACCTTCCTGAGCAAACGCCGCTTTCACATCTTGGCCCACATTGCTCCTCCTCCCCCTCCTGCTCCTCTGCTGTGACTCGTTGTTGTGTCGTCACGTGACTCACTGACACAACGCGCAGAGGAGCAGCGACTCGCTGTATTCATTCTACAGTGCCTAATAACTAATAATTTTGTGCACTTCAATACATTAATAAAAAAATATTGCCTAAAGAATTGATCATTCATTCACCTCAGAAATGATGAAATGCTCTCCCCTACACAAAAGTATTTTTTTTTAAGTAAAAAGTATCGAATTGGTATCGGCAATACGGACCCTATATGTATTTGGTATCGGATTGTCGCCCACCACTAGCAAAAACACCTATGGGAAGGTAAACTGTGGGGGAATTATGGGCTGGAGAAAGGGCAGGAACACGCAGGACGCCACAAAGGAACAGGAAACGCCAACAGGACGCACAGACATTAAATACATAAGGTAATGAGGTAACGAGAAGCAGGTGACAAGAGGGGAGGGAAGCAGGTGGAAAACATCAGGTAATCACAAGAGCGGGAAGACACAGGAAGTCAAACCAATGACAGGACGAGACAAAAACCCAACTTCAAAATAAAACAGGAAACGGAACACACAGACACTCAGGGGAACAAATGATCGACGCGAACACAAGACAGAACCAAAAAGTGGGAAAAGAACCCAAAAACAAAACCCCAAACATGACTGACTTTAAAATCAGAGAGTCATTGAGAAATTTGCTGGCCAGAAGGAAAGCAAAATGCATGTTTAAGTAGTTAATATGCTTTTTGTTAGTGGGTGGGAGGATAGTGACTCAAGTCAGAGTCACTCTTTTTATGTTTATAATGTGAATCATGTATCATATCGTCTTGCTCTTCTCAAAAACATTTTAAGTATAGTGCTGGTTGTTTTGCCCAGTTTTAAAGTACTGCTTTGAATTTATTTGACCCCCAAAAATAATCACAACCATTACCAGGTAATTCAACGCTCTCTACTACGCTGTGACCATTTGTGAAATGAGGATTACACCTATAAAACGTATTCGCATGGTTATGTATGCCTTACTTCTATAATGTAAGGAATTAAATAATTCATCTTAAATCCTCGAGCTTAATCTGCCGGTCAAACGTTGGCCTGTCTGTCATTTTTTCCTCAAGAAATAATTGCCTTCTTCAGAAGAAACCGCTTTAGCCGGAGAAAGCGAGGATTCCAACTGTGCAGCCAGCTCCTGCTGCTGGTCTCATCCCCGTGGAAACCGGTGTCATTTGATCACTGGGGTAGTTGTGAAAATGAGTAACATACTTTGTACGTACTCTTTAAATGGCATGATGGAGCACTCTGGTGCGAAGGTCAGCGACCAGAATGGCAGAAAGGGTGTTTGTAAAAATTGATCGGAGTGGTTCCTTTGAGGATCCAGCAAAGACACTCTACTTGGACCCAAAATGCAGAGACAAGGCAGCGAGGTTTATTGAAATGGCTTACAACAGAAAGTGTCCTGATCAAGTGTTCAGGTGAAAACTTGCAATGGCGTTCCAACAAAATCCAGTACACTGGAAACACTGAAAAGAAAAAAAAAAAAAAAAGAACACAAGGAAGCAACTAGACAGGGAGAGACAAAGATAGGACAACACAAAGAAAGCAGATGTCTAAACACACCATGTAGCGAGGGTAGCGACGAGGGACAGGTGACATGAGGGAGACACATCAGGGCAGGCCGGACATTAGCTGTGTCCAATACCGTTCCCCATCACGGAAATAGTGTACTATATCAGGGCTGTAGTTAAGACCACCTTAGTTGAGTCCAAGACAAGTCCAAAACCAGGCCTAGTCGAGTCCAAAGAGGTTTGAGTCAAGGACAGGAAAAAAAATAAAAAAATAGTCTTGTGTATGATAGTATCAAGACAATCATTTTGGGTTTAACTTTCCCTCCAATATCATTAACACATGTGGATGTACTACCAAATTCTCTGAAACGCCTTTGTGGACGGGAGGTTTGGGGTCCCCTGCAACCAGATACCGGATGAAGATGGATGGCCTTTGTAGACGGCTTATACCTGAGAAATGAACATTCAAACCACTGTCAACAGCTCTGGTGGACATTCCTGCAGTCAGCATGCTAATTGCACACACCCCCAATGCCGTAAAACTGCACATTTTAGAGTGTCCTAAGGCACACCTGTGCAATAATCCTGTGGTCTAATCAGCATCTTGACATGCCACACCTGTGTGGTGGATGGATCATCTCGGCAAAGGAGAAGTGCTCACCAACAGATATGTAAACAACATTTGAGAGAAATAAGCCTTTGTGTACATAGAAAAAGTCTTTGAGTTCAGCTCATGAAAAATGGGGGCAAAACAAAAGTGTTGGGTTTATAATTTTGGTCAGTGTAATTCACTATTTAATATAGATTATGTAGGGAATAGTGGGAGTGACTAAGAGAACAGTTTTGAACACACCTAATGACAAAGGCAGGAAAATACACAAGGGAGGAAGTAAAACAAGACATGACACAGGAGAAAACGGACACAAAATAAAACAGGAAACCAACCGACATGACGGGGACAAAACAACGAGGACTGTTAACAAGACAGGCAGACAGGGGTAGACATTGATCAGGTGTACAAGGAAAGAGATGCAGGGCAACAGGGACACATGAAGTACACACAAGCACAGATAACTCAAAAACCACAAACACTGTCAGTTTGGTAGCCCTTTAAAAAAAATATATATATATAGTCCATGGAGCAGGATTGTGATGCATTCTGTCTCATTTGCAGAATGACATGGATTTATTTAATGTCATTATGCAAATGTTACTTCATTTGTGTTATCCATGGAGGGCCACAACAATTTGACCGTAGTAGAGCACTGATTTTCAGGGCTCTGAGCCCCTGCTGAGCTTTATCCCAACCATCTAATCACGGAGCATTTTACACCCAGGATGCAAGGTGGATATAATTAAGACGTGGGAGAGAAAAACAGCCATTTGCTGAATGCTGAGGATCAGAGCCGAAGACCATGGACATTTTTCAGGCTCTTGGGATTTAATAGTGTATCTCTGTACAGGAATGATTGCAAGCAGTCAGGTGCAGAGCACAGCCCCTTGTCAATCTACCTCATTATTGCAAATATTTCTTCAAGAATTAACTTTCAATCCCACTTCAAGTCTTTGACCCTCCTGTTTCCCTCGGGGTCAAATTTGACCTGATTTTAGAATCAGAAATGTATGTTTTTTGCAACCAAATTGCACCGCAATCGATTGTTCCAAACAACGCTCTTCAAGTGAAATTAGGATCAGAGCTCCACTTTCACAGAATTGTGGGTATTGTATTCAGTTTCATAGCATTATCCTGACTAAACTTTGACATTTCTGTGATTATCTATTACTTTATTTCCCGATCTTAGCGATGATGAAAAATGATAATTGACTGTTTTTTCCCCACAAAAATTAGGTATAATTTCATATAAATTCCAAAAAAGAAAAGTAAAACTAGTGTTAATGATTTTGTTCTAGTGGTATTGGTGGTAATGGGGAAAAGTGCCAAAAACGTTAAAATAAGCTAGCAAAACGTGACAAAAAGCATCATAAAGTGTAAAGGAACAGTGTTAATTTTAACTCGGGAGGACACCACAAGAATTAAACAGGCCAGCCAACTATTAGAAATGATTGTTATACAGTCCTAGTAATTTTTGAATAACACTGTGGTGACAAACTGCTGGCTGGGTTGCGTTCAGCGGCAACCATGTTGGGCGTACACAGCACACAACAGGGTTATCCTGACTCACATGTGTGAATGGGTTTAGGCAACTAAAGCATTTTGGGAAAGATTTTGGTTTTGGTGAAATGTAAACAAAACAAACAAAAAAAAAAAAAGAAAAGTCTAAAACTAATGCTACAGCCATAGGGCTATGGTAGGTATAAAGAAATAAATTGTGCAGCCGAGGGAGGGAGGCAATATTCAGAGGAAAAACAAAACAAATGGTCATAGAAAAATGGCTTTTGGTCAACAACCACATATATCATTGCGTTATAGTTCCTGAAGGTATCCATCCATCTGTCGTTTTGTTCTTGGGCCAATAAGATTTCTTTATTTGATTATTGGGTTTGTTATGCTCTTTCATGCTGAATGACTCATTTCCAAATAAACATGTTCACATCTCTGGTAAAACAAGACTTAAAATGGTGTTTTTGCACGATTTGTAATCGGTCAATTAAAAAAATCAACTAATCGATTAGTCGACAAAGTAATATGAGTGTTAGTTGAAGAATTTATTCAGTCGAGGACAGCCCTAGTAATTTTAGTTTTTGGGTCTACAAGGGGCCTAACATGTTTCCTTTAGTGTTCTTTTTTTAAATGGTGAAGAAAAAAACGTTTATAGATATGACAAATGATAGATTGGTTATCAGATAGAGGGCATACAAAGAAATACAGGCTTGCCTGTTACGTTGTTCATGAAGTGAGGACCAAAACGCAGGGAAGAGGCAAGCAGGCAGGCGGGGGAGTTTAGCGAGGATTTATTCACAATGGCAGAGTCTCAACAAACAGGGAGCAGGGGGCAAAAACCAGAGACTCAAGGAAACAAAGTCAAAAAAAACAAAACTCCCCATAACCCAAATAAACAAAAAGACCAAAACAGAAAAGGAAAAACCCAAAACTGGATGCGGGAGAAACAGCGACTGGGAAAGACTCACCGGGAAGGTCAGGACCACCGACTGTAAGGACAGGACAAATAATCTGACAAGACACAAAGGGACAACAGAGGTTAAATACAAGAGTTAATGAGGTAACAAGGAACAGGTGACTCATCAGGTGAATCGCATTAGGGTGGGGCATGACAATCAGACAGGTAAGAAGCAAAACTAGAGACAAGACGAGACAGAGACCAGACCACAAGACACAAACACGAGGAGACAAGACAGGACCAAAAAAAAACAAAGCAAACCCCCAAACCATAACACTTACCTATGAAAACTTAACCTAATAGGCTCACAACACCTAAGATGAAAGTACAGTTGTAATAATTATAATGACATCATACAGTCATAGTGATTTAAATTAAGTGTAATAGTCAATTGTTTTGAGAAAAAAATCAGTTAAATATGAACACACTTTAATTTAGCAGCTGAGGAGCCTGATATTTCTCTCAGGAGTTGGTGGAGACCAAACACAGAGCACACTAGTATAATTACTACGTTCATCCAAATGGATTCTAATGTTGCTCTGTGACTGCTGCATGCTAGCAAATTTTAACTAAATATGTGATGATCAGAATCAGATTTATTGGCCAAGTATACTTACATACACAAGGAATTTGAGAGGTGTTAACTCTCTATACGTTCAACAAATAGACATGTAGTAACATACTGTCCAACAGAGACAACACGTACAGGCATGTATCAACATGTTGTGGAAGTTTCTGTACAGCGAGAGAGGAATTTGTTGTCAAAATAAAGACAAACTGAATCAATTTTTGGTCTTCGGTGAAGTTTTAATTATTTTCTGCAGAGAATAATCAAGTGACAAGAACAGTTTTCCCAATCCACACATCAGCTGCAGCGTGACAGTCTTGCCCCCCTACAACTGTACTTTCCTGCCTTATAACCTGTCCCCCCAGAGAAAAGAAGACCTTGTTTGGCAAACAGTCTAATCTTAGTATAACTATCAATCTTCCCAGGCAGACAAATTACAAATACAAGACATAACATCAATTCCAAGTACACATGGAGGGGGATGAAAAGTGCAAAAAGTAATAGTGAAAAGATGCATGTTGGAATGATCAGTATTTAATGTGTAGAGAAGTGGGTGAGTGGCTAAAGTGGGACGACCCCACTTATCAAGTGTTCATTAGAGTGATGACAGTGGGAAAGAAGCTGTTCTTATTTGTGTGTTTTTTTTGTGCGCAGGGATGTGTAGTGCCTGCCAGAGGGGAGGAGGTTAAAGAGAGTGTGTGCAGGATGTGTGGGGTCTTTGGTGATGTTCTCTCCCCGCTTCCTGGTCCTACCCGTGTACAAGTCCTGGACAGAGGGCAGGGGGGGCACCAATGATTTTTTCAGCTGTCTGAAATTGTGTTGTAGTCTGCGTGTGTCCCGTTGTGCGGCTGCCCCAAACCAAACGGGGATGGATGTGCATAATAGGTCAGGGTTGCTTTCACAACTTGGTCCTCACATCTGAGCAGTGGTGGAAGAAGTATTCAGATCTCTTAACTAAGTTAAAGTACTAATACCACAGTGCACTCTGTTACGAGTAAAGCTGTGCATTGAAAATGTAGCGGTAGAGACTCCAGTACCCATGATGCAATGTAAGGGTTTCCCAGGTTGTCGGTCAGTAAAAGGATTGTTAAGCTAACCCAAGGCGTCCCGTCTCATTCATTCATCATACAGAAAATGTAAGAAGTACAATAATTCTCTCTGAAATGTAGCAAGTAGAAGTAGAAAGCGGCATGAAAAGAAAAGAAGTAAAGCACAAGTACCTCAACATTTGTACTTAGTACAGTACTTGAGTAAATGTACTTAGTTACATAACTAAGAACTAACTAATTGGTAAAAAACATCACGAGGCAGCTCCTCAAAAAGCCAAAAACAGAATTACCCATTCCTTTTTTAAGGATTCTTTTTTTCCCACCAAAGATATGACTATCCTTTGTTTTAAATTTGATTCCGTTTCTATGGATACCGCTTTGTTGCCATGTGAACCATAAGCTGGGGACTGTGTATGTGGCATGTGAAGGTATGTAATGCGTGTACCCTACAGTTTGTATGTATTCATGATTCAAAGATATTGTGTCTAAACTAATGGGATACTGAGCTCTTTGTATTGTATTTAAAATCGCTAATAAGTCATTTTAATAACATGTCACAGACTAAACGGAAATCCGGCTCCTTTCTGCAAATACTCACCTCAAATCTGATTTAATTATACTGAGGTCAATTAAGTAGTAAGAGGATTAACCATAACCTTTAGGCTGAATACTGAATATGGCCAGTTTTATCAAAGGGCTTGGATTGACCTAACATCCAGTTTGTCATTATTTCTGCAGAGCTGGTTTATGGATTCCTACTTGGAGCCAAATAGTTTTTTCCTCCATCTTTTTGCTTTCTCTCCTTCTGTCCCGCCTCTCTGTCGTCTGTAGTTTTTTTTCAGAGTGTGAGAAGCCAACGTCTGCTGTCAGTGATGAGGAGATGTCAGTCCATATCTCTGCAGGTCGGTTGATCGCTATGGCTTTGATTATAGCAGTGCAAAATAACAGCCCCCCCCCCCGCTCCGTGCAGTCCTCTGTGCCATTTAATGGGCTCCTTTTGTTTCCTTGATGTGTTCCTGGGATAATAGTTATCATCAGCAAAGTATTACTCACATAACAATTTTCTTGGCAGGTTGGTAATTATACCTCAAAGATTTATTAACAAAAAATGTCTGCCTTCTCTATCAGTGTTAAATTCTTCAACCCATGCTTTCTATGTGGAATTATGGGACCTAGCATCTGGTGAACGGTTGAGTGCATCAACAAACAAGACTATGCTCCCTAAAAATACAAGGTTTTAACTCAACGGGGGCCATATGTCATTATTAAGGCGTTTTTATCAGTGTTACGACATGCCCTCGTTCACTCGCCCTCGGGGGAATCCCCGCCGCCACTTGTCTGAAAAACTAAAGTGAACTTGATGAGATCGACCCTCGGAGGGCTGAGGGAGCGAGTGAACAACGATGGGCACTCCAGAGGTGAATATCACCCACAATGCATTGCAGTCATGCATTCGGTGCAAGAAAATACAGCCGTGGTTAGGTGGCAGTGATGTCCCACTGCTGAAACTCCTGTTGCTGACCACCAAAGAAGAAGATGAATAAATTGTATAAATACAATTCCATTTTTTAGTTTCCTCCTTGTTGATTTTGATATTTGGGTTGGGAACCCGAGGGTGGCCGGTCAAGTCCCCATACAGATCATTTTTGCATGATTTTGACCTGAGCATGTGTGTGTATTTCCGGCTTGTGTGTAGTGATACTAACAAAATAGAGTGTGAATTGTAATTTCCCCACTGGGGATCAACAAACAGTGTAAATTATAATTTAAATTCTTATTATAAATTATGTTTGACTGAAACATGAAAGCTACATATAACTAATGACAGTTAGTATTTACTTTATACTTTTTCTTTCCCAGCTATTGTCTGTGTGATTGATTAACATTACCTGTAAATACAGACAAAGAAATTCTGTTTTTGCGAGACATACACATCACAAACTTTTCGAAATTTAGAAACTCATGCAGCTGATTACCAAGCCTCATTGACAATCTGCTGGCATTTATGATGTGTAAAAAGCAGTAATAACTTTTATAATTAATATTTGTATAGCGCCTTTCACACAAGAAATAGGCATGCTGTACAGTAAGGAAGTTGCATGACATAAGCAGACATAGAATGAACATAAAAAGGGATAGAATGCCATAATAATGGAAATAAGATGGAAAATAAAACAGCAGTTGCGCTAAGCCTACAACTGGCGGTTGATCCATGAACATGGGCGGGTACGTTCTATTTCATCCCCCCCCGCCCCACCCACTTTCCCTCCGTGCAACCTGTGCTCCAACGTCATACCAAGGGCTGAGCGAAAGTGAAGGAGGGCATGTTGAAACTAATGAAACCCAGCTTTAGTCATTCAAATTGATTTTAAATTTGAACTTTAACTACATGCTTTGCATCAGTTCTGCTTTGGTGCTTTTCATCTGACCAGCCGAGGTCTGTCATGGAACATTGGCACAAGCTCTTTGATTTCTTTCCAAATTCTGAGCTTCTGCCATCTTTAAAATGTGTCATATCTCCACTACAACTCACACTATTTGGACTCAGATTCATGCTATCAGACGCAGTCTCTGCTGGATGTAAATTAGGTCTTGGACGCAATGTATAAGTGAGACAAAGGAACAGGAGGCCTTTGGTGTCTGTTCTCAACTCCACAGATGGATTCCCCCACCCAAATCCTCCTTTTTTAGTCCTTGCTCTAAGACAACATGGCCAGCTAACATGATGCTGGTCGTGCTGGTCTTACAGGGAGGTGTGTTCAGGTGCATTCTGGGCGTGCTGGTCTTACAGGGAGGTGTGTTCAGGTGTATTCTGGGCGTGCTGGTCTTACAGTGAAGTGTGTTCAGGTGCATTCTGGGGGTATTGCTATCTTGAGGCAGCGGGAAGTGATTGTACCATCGACTAACAACAACCTGGTCTAAAGTCAATTTTATTGTTATTTAACTGTTAACAGTTGACAGTGGAATCTAGACTCCTGCACAGGCGCCGTAGGCTATTTAAAAAGAAACGTCAGGTTGAAGGTGTCTCTGAACAGACAAAGGTCAACATACCAGACAAAGACCAAAATACCCAATCATGTAAGTTGGACAAAACATCCGTAGTTGAATGCCTCAGTCAGTTATATGTCGGTGCATTTGATCATTTCTTCCTGATTCACACATCTATGTGGAATACCTCTTGGGACAGAGGATTGTGAGAAGAAGGGGGCAAAGACCACACTTAGTTACTAAGTTACTGCCGCGCTACATTTGTTTGCAAGTGGGTCATTCCAGCATCCCCCGAGTTCTATTGGATGCTTATCCCAATCTGCCGTAAATTCGGCCATACATGCAGTTATATTAGGCTTAATCCACCATGCATGTTTACATTAAATTCCCCTTGACACCTGTCCATCAAGAGCATGTTAATTAGGAGTTATGGGGGAGGTTTGGGTTAGGGTTGGCCGTCGACGACAACGGGACTGGTCCGGTGGTTGGGTGATAGGAGGGGATCCGGTGGACCGCCCAAGACGATTGTGATTAGTTTAAAGAATAAACCAGAGCACGTTTTTCTCCGATCTTGGAATGTTGTGTGGACTGGCCAGACCCTCCTCCGCGGCGCTGCGGAAGAAGGTCTGACAATGTGCGACATGTGAGACTGTCAGGTGACGCTCGTGATAGTTAAGTTTAGGCGCCAAAACTATGGAGCTAGATTTGTGTCTTTAGTACATGTGAGAAAATGAATGATCTAAGAGAGAAAAAATACCAATAGCAAAAAAATCTATCTCAAAATATTTTTTTAAATTCTCAAATTCATTTTTTTTGCCATCAGTGTGAAAGAAAATTTTTTCTTCTCGCTCTCAAAACCTAAGTCTTAGCTCTCGATTCAACTCTTTGCTCTTGTCTCAGGATTTTTATGCGAAAATAGTGTCATGGGCGGGGCCTTGTTCCTATTGGCTAGTTGAGTGAGCACCATCTTGTCTTGGGAGTCCATCTGAATTATTGTAACCGCCATAGATACTTCTAAATAAATACCTTTTAATTATCTTACAACTTTTTAACAGTCCAAGTGAGACACTGGCGGTGAGCTCCAGGTCCTGCAGCGGCAGACGGACCACCATCGGGGGGGCTCAGCCAGCGTGGAAACATTGCTAGAAAGCTTGTTTCTCGCATGTAATAAAGAAACTAATCTGGCTCCATACAAAACGACGAGTTAGGATCAGAAAAAAAGTTTGTAGTGATTAGAATTTATCCTAAGGGGAATATGGATGACTGCACCAAATTTGGCAATAACTGCAATAGCCGGGAAGAAATCTTACTGAAAACTACAAACGTCAACCTCATCACCACCAAAATCAGTGGTGTTCATCCCCTGGGGACCATGAAGGTCCTTGATCCAAGTTGACCAATCGACTGACCAACTGCCATCCCTGGAGCCATGGCACTATTATGGTTAAAAAAAAAACAAAGCTTTGTTTTCAACATGATTTTTGTCTGGAGTGAAGAAAACCCAAAAGATTTTAAGGATGATGAATGGAAATATGGCATATTATGTTGTGTGTGTGTGTGTGTGTGTGTGTGTAGAGAGAGAGAGCTATAAGGATCATTGTTGGTCTGCGGATCAGAGGAAAGCACTTGGTAAACGATTGGATTTCCGAGATGAAACCACTGATGCCACTTCCATGCTCCTTTGAGACATTCCTGGAGCTGAGTGCTCGTGAAATGTGAGAGGAAGACAGAGCGCCGTGTCACTCGACTTACGGGCAGCACTACATACTGGACCACCAAGAAACTCTCAATTAAGATGTGACATGAGATTAAACATCACCATCAATATGATACTGCTTCTACTTAGACAAATAATGCAACATATTAGCAAAATACGATTGAATCAGCAGTGAGATATTGTCAGACTGAAGATTTGAATCTACATACTGTAGATGCCTAGCATTGAAACCAATTTTTGATTAGTATTAAATTTAAAAAATGCAGATTTAACCACCACTGATCTAAAAAAAGATGGAATTAATTTTTTGTTTTGATGTATTGAAATAATGTTACGCTGATTAACTACAAACGATTTTTCAAGACATGATGAATTCATACAACATAATATTATTCTTATCATTGAGGTCAACTAGGCTTTAACAAGGTTAGCATCAGAGAGAGAGAAACAGAGACATAGAGACAGAGGGAGAGAGAGAGTGCGCAAGAGACAGACAGAGAGACAGAGACAGAGAGTGTAGACTGAGACTTTCCCAATGATAGACGGAGATCAACCAGGCTTTAACAAGGTTAGCGTCAGACAGAGAGAGAGAGAGAGAGAGAGAGAGAGAGAGAGAGAGAGAGGAGAGAGGAGAGACGAGAGAGAGAGAGGAGAAAGAGAGAGAGAAGAGAGACAGAGAGAGGGAGAGAAGAGGAGAGAGAGAAGAGAGAAAGAGAGAGAAAGAGACAGAGAGAGGAAGAGAGAGAGAGAGAGAGAAGAGACAGACAGAACCAAGAGAGAGAAAAGATAGAGACAGAGAGAGAGAGAGACAGAGAGAGTGGAGAGAGAGAAGAGACAGGACAGACAGAATCGAGAGAGAGAGAAGAACGAGCAGAGAGAGAGAGAGACAGAGAGAGACAGAGACAGACAGACACAGAGAGAGCAAGAGAGAGACAGAGAGAGCGACAGACAGACAGAGAGTGTAGACTGAGACTTTCCCAATGATAGACGGAGATCAACCAGGCTTTAACAAGGTTAGCGTCAGACAGAGAGAGAGAGAGAGACAGACAGACAGAGAGGGAGAGAGAGAGAGACAGAGAGAGAGGGAGAGAGAGAGAGAGAGAGGTGGAGTGGTTGGTTGGTTAGAGTGACCGAAAGTATCTGTCCATTATGTAATGTCCTCTGCTTGCAGTTGTTGTTTTGGATTGACGTTTAATGCACAATGTGTGCTTGTGGACTAATTAACTTTTAAAAATACCAACATCCAGATCCAACTTTAACTTAGCAACTAACTAACCCCCAAAATATCTCCTGAGTGCAGCCAGATGGAAAATAGATGACTAGAGTATGAGGTCAAGTCACGCCCATTATGTGATATGTAATTGGCAAAGGAATTTTAAGCAGCACCCAATCATATTTTGTATCTAAAAGGACTTGAAGTCAAGATAACTTGGTTGGTGTTAAAATTCAGCTGATTAAAGTTACAGTGTGTAGTTTTTGTCGCCCCCATGAGGAATTCAAAGTAATGACAACAAATCTGTCGGCGCGTCCACTTGATACAAGCCTTCCGTGATCGCGCACCTACCCCTCCTCCCCTCCCACTCCACACAGTTGCTAGTAGCCAAGGAGGACAAGCATGATTAAAAAACTTGATGGACTCTTCAGAAGAGGTCATTATCTGAACTCGAGCTTCTACGCGGGGAGTCACCGGACGCCACAATCTCCTGAACACAGTCACACTGAGAGATACAGAGAGAGTTGTGTGGAGTCTTAATTAGCTTTGTAGCAACTCATTTGGCAATGGTGTGAATTTAATGGATGTTATGCACTAAATCTTTAAAAGCAAATGTGGGCTGAAAACGCCACCTAGGTATCCTTGCAGTGAGGCCTAGGACTGCTTTAAGATTAAAATGGGATAAAGCATTAAAAGCCAGGTTCTTTTTATCGGTTTTGACTCCCAATCCTTTTAAATTTGACTTGTTTTTAGGATCCTGGGCAGAGGAGGCCAGCCCAGACGCACAAATCCCTTGTTGTTTTTACTTTGCATTGTTTTAGATTTGACGTAGCCGTGTTCTGACTGTCTGGACTTGAGTGTTGGTATTGCTGCTGCTGTTTCTGTTGCTTGTGTCTCTATGCTTTGTGCTCCTTGTGTTCCCCCTGTCCAGTCACATACACACTGGATGAAATGAACCACTTCAGATGTAAAGTTATTCTTTGTCAAAATGGCGCCAAAATGAATGGCAGTCAATGGGATGCTAACTGCAGGTGATGGCTTCGCAGCATTAAAATGGCGCCATGGGAGCTGTGGTTAGAGAGGAGAGGCTTACCCCCTTGGCTCAGTCACACATTCTTTCCTTCTTCTCTCTGGTTGTCACCTAAATGGTCTGATCACTCCGCCACAGGTGGTTCACATTCACCTTGATTAGGCACAGGGGCGAGAAGGTCAAGTTAGCGTCAGCTACACAAATCAAACACAAAATAAAAGCATGCAAATCAAACTTGCAAAAAGGACAGGCTCTGAAAGGTCTCCCCTGGAAATTCCACGTGAATAATCAAGAGTTTTTATGTGTGTTCATATTGCCTACATGACGATACGTTTCACATTTGGATTGTGTCCTGATGGAGCAAGCCTAATTCATCGTTCCCAAAATCCTCACAGTGACCATGAGTCGCTCTATTTGAAGTAATTGGTAATTGGTTTAACATTTTCCAACAGCCTGTGGCACTGCTCTACTCTAGAAGATGACAAGCAACCACCATCTGTCTTCATTTTCCAGCCCCGACAAAGATGAAAAGCTCCCTCATGTTGTCTTCTTATGTTTCTTATTTTTGAATTTTGGGTTTGAACTAGAACATGTTTACATGCTTTAATGTTAAAAAAGCATTTCTCTCTATTTGAATATACCTGTTTCTCCATCCGTCTAAAACGCTCTTCAAGCCTGTCTTTTTATGCCCCCCCCGCCTAAAACCCCAGTCTACTCTTGTCAACATTTCCTGGTCTTCCATATCTGCACGCTCGGAGTCTCATGTCGGATGAAGCCTAACTGTATATGCATATATACATACATATGTATGTATGTGTATGTGTGTGTGTGTGTAGATATATGTGTACACATGTATGTGTGTATATATATGTGTGTGTATATGTCTATATGTGTGTAGATATATGTATATATGTATATGTGTAATATATATGTGTGTGTATATATGTGCAGATATATGTATATGTATGTGGATATGTATAGATATATAAATATATGTACATGTATATATGTATATATGTGTGTATATACTTATATGTGGATCTATATATATGTGTGTGTGTATACTGTGCAGATGTCCTGATGGCTTGTTTAAAGGCACAGTTTCTAAGTATGTTCATTTCACTGTGGAATTAGTGTTTTGAGACTTTCACAGTATTTAGATATTGTAGCACCTCCACCTGCTTAATAAAAAAAAAAAGACATGAGCATCCCACTTTTTACAATATGGGACCTTTGATAACCACTGCTTGCTCCAGATTTTCTTCCAATATTTCTTGCGTGTTGGAAAATGCCTTGGCACTTTTAAACACAACAGTACAAGGCGAGTCTCCAAATTACAGTGGATATCCTCCTCATACGCCTTGTTGAGGTGATTAATACATTCTGAGACAACTGCCAACGTAAGAATGTTCCCTGATGTTGGATGTTTGATTGGTGTGCCATGGGGATTTAAATTGAGAAACCTATCATGGAATAAGCAGAGACACTAATTTCTCCATTAACAATGCAACGTGACTGTAAGATACAGTATGTTTTGTGTCAAGTGCGAGGTTGTCATTATACGCATGGCACAATGTTCACAGATTAGTCGACTACCTTGCTTGCACCCACACAAACACCCACCTTTGATTAAAGGCAACAAGCTCCCACCCGCTGGTACTGTAGCTACTGCAAGTCCTTCTGGGAAACAGGAAATTACAGAAGGTACAAAGTGAAGTAGCAACATGAGCTACGTTTAGGGGATCTGTGTGCAGCAGATGAGAAACTACCTATAGAAGGTATCTGATGTCTGATCACATCAGCATCACACTGGGCTCTATAGGCAAAAATTTGCCAATGCAGCAGCTTTACAAATTTCATATCCACCTTTTATTAACAAACCAATGACTTCTATTTGAAATGATGCCTTTATATAAATCCAGAGATTTTCTGTAGATATTACCAATTACTCCGCTGTCAGGACTGGACTGCTGTGAAAGGGAAGCATTATGTAAACGCAGGAACTCTGACACTAAAGAAATGATCTATGGAGCAGTGTGTTGCTTGTGTTGTTGGTGGTGGGCGGCAGCTGTATTTACCACTGGAGCCTGTTGTTTCCTGACTTAATGAGCATGAGGGTCTTCGGAGCTCAACTCAGAGCAAGAGTGGGATTTTCACCAACTGGTTATAATAATAATAATAGTCATAATCACAAACATAATTATGATAAACCATTCGAATGGTTTGCACGGCTTTCTGCACTCTCTTTGCTTTTGTTATGTCACTGTGAAATGGAAATGTGGAATACTGACACAGAATCGAAGCTGCAATTGTGACATGTTGTGAGTTGATAAGTGGATGGCAACTCTGTATTATTGCTGTATTTTCAATTATTGTTTTTATTACTGGTTCTGTCTTGTGTTACCTTTATCCTAATGTGGCATTCCTCCAGAAATGGAAAGGCTACAGACATTGATTTACCAATGTACACGTATGTATAATGTATATATGTAACGGTAAATGCCCGATGACGGGTCCACTGTCATACAATAAATGTATATATATTGTATATATGTAAGGGTAAATGCCCGATGACGGGTCCATTGTCATATACGTATATATATATTGTATATATGTAAGGGTAAATGCCTGATGACGGGTCCATTGTCATATATGTATATATAATTGTATATATGTAAGGGTAAATGCCCAATGATGGGTCCACTGTCAATATGTATATATAATGTATATATGTAAGGGTAAATTCCTGATGACGGGTCCATTGTCATATATGTATATATAATGTATATATGTAAGGGTAAATGCCCAATGACGGGTCCACTGTCAATATGTATATATATTGTATATATGTAAGTGTAAATGCCCGAGGACGGGTCCATTGTCATATATTAATATATAATGTATATATGTAAGGGTAAATGCCCTGATGACGGGTCTATTGTCATATATGTATATATAATGTATATATGTAAGGGTAAATGCCCTGAGGACGGGTCCATTGTCATATATGTATATATAATGTATATATGTAAGGGTAAATGCCCAATGACGGGTTCATTGTCATACAATGTATGTATATATATTGTATAAATGTAAGGGTAAATGCCTGATGACAGGGTCCATTGTCACACATGGATATAAAATGTATATGTCCGACGGGTCTATTGTCAGGAATGAATGGACTTTCACTTTGGACAAAAGTGGTCGTGTTTTTACCACACCTGCTGTTGTAAAGCTCTTTTCGTCGTATTACCCACTGTAGATTATAGAGTTAGCATCCCAAGAGGTCAGAAAGTCACTATGAATCTGAAAAACGTTCATATACAATAAAAGAATAAGATACAGATGCATTTCAAGAGTTGACTACGGTAACTAGCCTACTTTAATGTGAGCTCAACCCCACCGGGCTGCCACTTGTGTCTCTGCTGTGTCAATGTGTAGTATCATTTTATTTTATTTTTTTAACCCTATGTCTGCATTATAGCAATCTTGTACACTGTATTTAGGATTTGAAGAGTTATATCTGTTTTACTGCTTTTTATGTTTGTACTGTTCACTGGAATCTCATTGTTATTGTTGTTTTTTAGGTAGACAATTTTAAGATGTGTCCAGGGACAATGGATGAAAAAAAGCCTTTTGGCTAATTCTGGTGCATTTACAGCATTAATACAGTTAATTAATGTACACTGTCCCTGACAAATAAATAATATAATAAATAATAAAAAGCCAAAGCATTAGGCTGAGATTGTTGAAGCAACCAACGTAAAAATAACTTAGATGAATATAGCGCATTATAAAGAAAACAGTAGGCCAACACAAACATATGTGCTGGGGGGGGAGGGGGGGGTAGAAAGGATTTCCCACCATTGTAAAAGAAACTGCTGCCAGGACAACTCCAACAACCACAAGGTTGGATTATGACTCTTTCTGTTCTGAATTTATTAATCCATGGACTTTTTATCTTTGGAAAAATAACTTCCCTCTAGCAGAGAAAAGCGATAGCAGCACATCTATATCTATAAATCTATAAGTCTGTATACAGTAATTCAACCAGGCACTACCAGCTGGAGATGAAGAGGCTTTACAATGTTTGCTAAATCTGTTTTTGGGCCTTTGTCTGCTCCTATATATAATCCCCATGCTTCTTCCTGAGCCAAAAGAGCCATAATTCAGGCTTTTCTTTTTAATGTCTTCATAAATTGCACTGAATGTGTCTGCCTTAAAATCTATTTCAGAATGTCATTATGTAAGGTTAAATACGCTACCGTGGTATAAATGCTAAAATGCCTTCAGAAAAGCTAAATAAAGCGCACAGCTGTTTTGTCAAAGACGCTTTTGTGAGCTGCTGGCATGTGCTTCATTAGCCTACATTCAATTTGCAATTCTAAAGTGAATTTTCCAGTTCCGGGGTAAAAAAACACAGTATATTCCCGTTACTCCACAGAGGAAGCCCTTCTGGATCAGTTAGTGTTTTTCTCTTGATTCCAGTGTGCTGCTGAATCCCATTTACAAGTTCTTGTCTCCCCCTGCAGGGCGTCACCTCTCATTTTTAGTTTCCTCTTGTAACACCAGCTGTCACTGTAACACAGGGTATGAACACACAGTCGACTTGCACATCAACAAAACAGACTACAAAGATGAAGAAACGGGTCTTTTTACGTGAAAGAAACGCAGCAGATTATCATCATTTATCCCAAAGATTGACATTTGGATGCAAGTTCTCTCCATCTGTGCTCCATAAATTCAACTCCCTACATTCAGAGGGGAATTTGCACACTTGAAGCCCAGGAAACTGACTCATGTCTCCAAGAAAAGGATGTGGAGTTTTTCAGAAGTGTCAATGTCACCTTTATTCCACACAAAGCGCCTTGTTGCTCTGCAGGTCAGACAGTCACTTTTTCATTTTGTATTCCTGTTCTAACATCATATGGAGGAAATAAAGGTCTCTATAACGAGTAACACAGGACATGATTAGTTCAAATCTGAACTAATGTGCAGGATTCAATTTGAAGGGTTTGTTAAAAAAAAAAGTTATGTTGTGTAGCGTGGTGCCCTTTGTGCCGGGATGAGCTCAGACGTTTTTTCTTTTTCTTCTCATAAAAGCGAGTTGAATGAAATGCCAAGCTCATCATGTCCTTCATTCTTGTTCGATTTCAAACTCATTACACCACCCGGGGGTAAAGGGCGCGTGAGTCACGGTGGCATATCTGCCCGAGTGGGCCGGGCGACGCGGCTCACGCACCCAGGCCCACGTGCTGCTTTTTCACCCGCGGTGATGTCATCCCCAGAGACTTCCTGAACACAAGGTTCATTCACAGAGCCCTCCTCCCTGACACGGGGACCAAGCACCAAACAAGCTGGCTCCATGGCAACTGCAGCCTCCGGGCATGCTAGTCCCCTTGTCCTTATTTGTTATTTAAGGGAGGACTGATGGGGTTTGGAACTGTGTGTGTACTGTACACGGACACGTGCGCCTGTGTAAATACCTTAACTTGGTCTGATTATTTTTTATGGTAAATTCTATAAATGATAAACAAACATGTTGAGTCTCCTGTGAGTCTGTCTGCTCAGGACATTTGATGAGTCACTGTCTACTGTGGGTCTACTCCCTACTCATCATAGGAAGGATAGAGAGTAAAGAGACACCTTGGAGCTGTCTTTAGGGGGGACAGGGTCAATTGTAACAACTCAAATTGCACCAATCACAAATGAGACAAACTCATGGAACTCTGCACGTGCTCTGTGGTGATCCCGCTCGGCCTGCCAATGGACAAACAGATGTCTCACACATGTCCAAATGTTTCTGCCAAGACAACAATTTTACAATTTATTATACAGTTTAAAAGATACAGTATTAGGGGACCACTAAGGTCTATATAAAAGAGGACTCAGATACAGTATTAGGGGACCACTAAGGTCTATATAAAAGAGGACTCAGATACAGTATTAGGGGACCACTAAGGTCTATATAAAGAGACTTCAGATACAGTATTAGGGGACCACTAAGGTCTATATAAAAGAGACTTCAGATACAGTATTAGGGGACCACTAAGGTCTATATAAAGAGACTTCAGATACAGTATTAGGGACCACTAAGGTCTATATAAAGAGACTTCAGATACAGTATTAGGGGACCACTAAGGTCTATATAAAAGAGACTTCAGATACAGTATTAGGGGACTACTACGGTCTATATAAAAGAGACTTCAATGCGGGTGCTTTAATACTGATTGTAGAAATGACTTATAAAGTCGTTTTTCGGGGGAGGGGTTTCTCAGTAGAACACAGATATGAGTTACCTAGATAAAAAATTTAATCCAAAGAATTCAAGAGGTTTTTGAGAGTTGATATTAAAACCATAATTGTTATAACTGCCCCCGGTCTCCCCTTACTGCACACACTACTATCTGACAACCTTAACTGTTCTGGGATCAGGAGCTTCAACCCATGAGAAATATTAATTTATTCATTCATGGGAGAAACTGCAGAGGATTGATAAATAAAAACAAGAACAAGGATGCATATGGTTATTATTTATTACTTTTAAGGATACAAAAATAGCATGAGACAGAGACTTTGTAGCGTGTAGACTCAAAATGAAACAAATACATGACATCTATCCACACAGAAAATACAACAAGAAAGTTTTAATAACACTTTCATTACCAAGGATTGTAAAATAATAACACACTAAACAAAACTTTAACATATTAAAAGTGAGACTTTTGTCATAATTCATCGTAGTAAAACAGATACAAGATATGATGCTAAGTATAACATGGCGTATATTATAAACACATGTAAAAGGTACTTGACAGACAACAAATTTTAGTCTACTTAAACTTTATTGTATCTAATATTTACAGAAAAGGGAAAAATGATTTAATGTAGATTACATTCAGGAAATGTCAAATACATTGGCTCAATGAGAAATATCATCAATACATCAATATTAGCTCTGCTCATTTACAAAATCATTATTTCTATCAAAACAGGTCCATATCAAATATTAAAAAAAGATTTAAGATTCAGTCTTCCATTTTAACTTCTATTATGTATTTTACCCCTTTATTTCACCTTTTTCCTCTTTTCAATCATACAAATGGCACTTTTAATGTGAAATATTTAAAAAGTATTGTTTTAATAACCACATTATTTCTTCATCAAAGCACACATACACACCGGGTTTCCCTACTGTGCTTACAGTGTGTATAAATATAATATGATGACAATAACCGGAAACAGAATGTATGCTCTTTACATCAGCAAGCAGCCATGGAGCACTGAGTATACTGATTGTCATTATGCATAAATTCATACTATCACAATATGAACAGGAGAAGCTTTGGAATATTTGGTTTTGAGCCGATGTTATTACAATCATCTTTAAGAGCAATAGAAATAAAATAGACAGACATAGAGCAAGGAAACCATTTCAAAAATCTGAGAGTACAAAATCTCTTACTTCAGCTGGCACGAGCCAGAGTTAAGATACATTTTTAAAATCATATTCAACGCAAGATTGAAAGATTGGGCGTAGAAAGCATTTAAAAACGGGCCCCTGTGGAGCCACATCGGCATTATAACCTGAATATAATGCAATGTATTTTCTAAAAATATAAAACGGTACATTATTCACATGACTCAAATATTATATGTATAAAAAAGTAATAACATTGACCCCCTGTTGTTGAAAACAGTGCATATTAGGAGGCGTCACAATAGTCAACGTGTGTATGGTTAAGGCAGTGTGCGCTTCACTTCCATTAGAAAACTGCACTTAAAATGAGATGATCAGCATGAAAAGGCAACATTTTCATGTAAAACAGATGAAGTTACACACAGTGTAGTACACACTTTGTGCAAGAAGAATAAAACGAGCTGTTGGCCACAAGACACATCTGATGTATTGTAATTGGGCGGAATCTTTGGTAGGAAATACAAGCTGTTGACCAACCAAAATCAAATTTGAGCTTATGTTACATAACTGTCAGTCACCGGTATGAGGCACACGTGGAAGGCAAACAGGTGAGTTTTATATGCTTCATTTTGTTGCATCTGTGTACTTCTCTGTAAAAAAACTGCTTCCAAACTTCAATTTCCCCCCCAAAAAAATCTAAAACTTAAGGCGCGTTTGCCTGTTTCTCATTGGTTGGTTGGAAACCTGCTGCTGGGTGAAAGAAAACGAGGAAGAGTGAATTTTGGTGGATGTGCATCACCAGTGGAAGGTTGAAGACTGTGTGTGTGTGTGTGTGTGTGTGTGTGTGTGTGTATGTTTGTCTGTCTGTCTGTCTGGAGGGGGGGGGGGGCGTTGTTGTCATTTCCTGCTCCGGTCTGTCCTCTATGTCTGCCCTCTGGCCTGAACGCCCGTCAGATCCTTTCTTATGATCTCATTCACTGAAAAACAAAGAAAGAGAGGGTTGTTAGACAGCAATGCAATCACTTGATAATAATAAAAATTGATTATAGCACTGAAATACTGCCGACAGAGAGGGTCAGATGTGTGTGTGTGCGGGGCGTGGATGGAAGGCACACAAAGGCTGCGTTAATATTGAGTAACCACTAGAGGTAGAGCAATGCTAGAGCTCGTTGCTTGGATGGTTGAAAGTGTGTGTGTATACACATCAACAGAAGAGGAAGGGGGTTGAAATGGAAAATGTCTGTGTCATTGTTTTAAAAATAGAACCACGATGCGCTGGGTGGGAGGCATGAAGCCTGTGTAAAGCACTCGGAATAAAATTTGAATTAAATGTTGAGATTCTTTGCATTTGCCAACATGTAAGTATTTCAAGTGTTGTGGACAGTACATGCTGAGAAAATAACCTGAAGAGGAAGTGGAACTACCTCTAACTGCCCCCCCCCCCGTGTAAACACAAACACAACGTCACATTTATAGTAGCAGGTAGTGGTAAAAGAAGTATTCAGTTCCTTTACGTAAGTGTTAATACATTGAAACAGACAGGTAAAAGTCCTGCGTTGAAAATGCTACTTAAGCAAAAGTATGTAAGTATCATCAGAAAAATGTACTGTACATATAGTATTAAAAGTAAAAGTACTCAATGCAGGAAGGAATAACGGGTCTGCAGATAAGCCACAGCGTCTGTGTGGAGATCTGGTGTTTATCTGGGAGTCCAGGCCTGGAGGCCTGCTGGGCGACTGTCTGTGTGTGTGTGTGTGTGTGTGTGTGTGTGTGTGTGTGTGTGTGTGTGTGTGTGTGTGTGTGTGTGTGTGTGTGTGTGTGCGCGCACACTGAGACTAGGAGACGTTATAGGCCAGTGCCACTTCCACTGTGCATCGGGGAACCCATTACAGTCGATGAGTAACATAAGTATGTCAAAGTGGGCCAAAAAACCTTTTTGCCTGTAACCAAGCCACTACACAGCATATCGTGTCTGGGATTTTGTAACCATGGCTACGCTTTGGTAAATGGGAATAAAGTGCGTGTTAAAATGGGAATATCAGCAATGATCGTTCATTTAACAGTTTGTAAAAATGTCCCTGGCATACAAGTTTTGCCGTTTCTCTTGCCGAGTTTACACTAAATATGAAGCTACAGCCAGCAGCAGATTAGCTTAGCTCAACATCAAGACTAGAAACATAGCATAGCTAGCTTGGCTTGTTTTTGAAAATAAACTAAAATAATGTGTTAATTAGTGAGCTTTTTTGGACGGAGTCAGGCACTTTCCCCCGTTTTCAGTCTTGAAAGCATTAGAGCATAACTTTTGATATTTCCCCGCGCAGAAACTCGAGTAAAGATAATGACCTCTTCTGAAGAGTCCATCATGTTTTTTGAATCCTCCGTGTCCTCCTTGGCTCCTAGCAACTGTGTGGCGGAGGGGTGGGGGCTTTTCGCAATCACGGAAGGCTTGTATCATGTGGATGCGCCTTCAATTTAGTTACTTAAAATCCCTAATGGGGGGCGACAGAAGCTACACACTATAGCTTTAAATTAAGCTAATTGGCTGTAGTCTCATAATCAACACACGTCTCATTCATTTCTAACTCTTAGCAAGAAGGATAATAAATCAAACTAATCCTTTAAACTCAACAGGATTAATGAACGATGACAAATTTTAAGATTAGAGAAATTAAGATGATTCACAACTGAAAGAACCACCAGAATACTAATGGTTGCTGCCTTGCACGGCCTTATTTTAGAGGTAGACAAACTTGGTTTAGTGTTCTTGTGTGAGCTCTATTTTAAGCCTTGCTTTGCATAGTGACAAACTTAAAACCTCTCACTGATCACTGTTTGCTGTATTCTCGGGTCGGGTGGTTCTCCCCCTCCATTCGGCGTTGGATGCACTGGCATCTTTTTATTTCTAAGGCAGTATTAGGACTTCTTCCTCCTTATCTGATCACTTCCATCCCCCCGAGGTCTACAGGGACATGTCACCTGCCCTCACAGGATCTGGTTTTATTGACAGTCCCTGAAACCCACACTGACTTTGGCAAAAAGGCTTTTAATATTGCAGCACCATCTGCATGGAATCAGATTCAGAATGAACTCCAGTTGAAGGAGTTGGTCTCACTTTAGTCTTTTAAAGGTTTTTTAAAAGGACCTTGCAGAAAGGCTGTTTTTTATAATGACATTGTTTTTTGAATATGATGAGAGAAAGTGTGTCTATGAATGTACTTGATTTATTTATTTGAAACCGCCCTGCTGCCACTTGCCAGGACACTCTTGTAAAAGAGGTTTTATATCCTGGTTGAATAAAGGTTTGAATGAATGAAAGGCAAAGGGTGCAACTTTTGTAACATGTAAAACTCTCATCCACACCTCAACTGTAAGCAGATGAAATATTAAGCAATGGGACAGACATCCTCTTCTATCCAACGAGCCCATCTTTGTGTGTCTCTCTTTTCTATTTGATCATTTGCAGATGTGAGAGAGAACCGTTACCATTACAGCAGCTCAACACTGAGCACATTTTATAGCCAGAGCAGCACCTGAGGGTGCAAAAACTGCAGGAGCAGCCAAACCGGGCGCTCTGCCGTCGTCACAACATCAGCGTGCCTGTTTATTTTAGTCTGTAGTGGAATTCCCTCTGACACCTAACGCCTTAAAGAAACCTTCATCTGCCCAATGGTGCCACAGGACTTTTTTTTTTCCTGAGCATAAAACAAGCTTAGAGAAGCAGCGGGAGCGCCGCAGTGGGACAACACACAGTGGGGCTTTGCTGAATCTAATGAAGGGTTGGCACGGACCGGCTGGTTGAGGCTGGCCTAGGGAACACTCGGGCTAGTCTGTTCAATAGGTGAGTGTCTGGCTCCTGAGTTCTGCACCAATGAGATGCACTGTTTACCAAGCGACTGGGAGAGGAGAGAGAGAGAGAGAGGAGAGAGAGAGAGACACCCTGTACAGTAGCTAACTCAGCCGGTGCACACTGCCTGTTGGCGACCAGGACTATGTGTGTGTTTGCATCTGCAAGTATTTGCATGTTAATACAGTATACGTGTTTGTGTGCAGAAGGGTGTACAGTATGCTCAGGGCTGATGAGGGATTGTAATGACAGCATGAAGCTGAAAACCAAAGAGAAAAAAAAAGAGAAAGTAGAGAGAGTGGACGCACAGCTAACCACCAGTCTCGCCACAGATCTGGTGTGTCAATGCTCCGGTTTGTCTCCAAATAATACACACATGCACAGTGAAAGAGTCCCTGGTCCTTGTTATTGGTCCTTCTCTCTAAAGATTCCTTTCTTGTATAATGTATATATGTAGAAAACTAACTTTGTGGGTTAACCCAGATGAGCTGACGAACACATTTTACCCATTTTAGGGGTATAACTCCAGGGATGGCAATGTCCAAGATGACCAAGGAGCTGGTGGTGGATCTAAGGAGAGCCAAGGCAGCAGTGAGCCCTGTTTCCATCCAGGGGGTCAGTGTGGACATCGTGGAGGACTACAAATACCTGGGAGTGCACTTGGACAATAAACTGGACTGGGCCAAGAACACTCAAGCCCTCTACAGGAAGGGCCAAAGCCGTCTCTATTTTCTGAGGAGGCTGAGGTCCTTCAACATCTGCAGGACAATGCTGAAGATGTTTTATGAGTCTGTGGTGGCCAGTGCTATCCTCTTTGCTGTTGCATGCTGGGGCAGCAGGCTGAGGGTAGCGGACGCCAACAGACTCAACAAACTGATTCGCAAGGCCAGTGACGTCGTGGGGGTGGATCTGGACTCTCTGTCGGGGGTGTCAGATAGGAGGATGCTGTCCAAACTACATGCCATCTTGGACAATGTCTCGCACCCACTCCATGGCTTGCTGCTCAATCACAGGAGCACTTTCAGTGACAGACTCATTCTCCCAAAATGCACTACAGAGCGCCACAGGAAGTCATTCCTGCCTGTGGCCATCAAACTTTTTAACCTCCTCCCTAAGTGTCTGACACACACACACACACACACACACACACACACACACACCACACACACACACACACACACACACCACACACACACACACACACACACACACACACACACACACACACACACACACACACACTTAGAGAGGTTGAAACTGGACAATATTATCTGTATTATCTGTTTTGTGCAATAACACTGGCCTGACATGTGTGCAATCTCAAATACCACAATTATTATTATTATTATTATATTAACTTTTCACCATTCCAAATCCTTAATTATGTGAATTATGTAAATAATGTATAATAACCTTCCTTTATGTAATACCGTACGTATCCAATTCCTTATATTTCTTTATTTCTTGTATTTCTACTCTATTTATAATATGTGCAACTACAACACAGAGTTTCCCTTCGGGGATCAATAAAGTATTTCTGATTCTGATTCTGATTCTGATTCTGATGTCTTGGTTGGTTGGTTAGTTGGTTCGTTGGCCAATTCACCACTTTGGACTAAAAATATCTCAACAACTACTTGATGGATTGCCATGAAATGTGTACAGACATTCATGGTGCCCAGAGGATACATTCAAATGACTTTGGTGATCCTGTAACTTTTCCATAAGGTTGACATTTGTTGTTTTGAGGGAAATGTCTCAACAACACTTTGCCGGATTGCTGTAATATTTGGTACACACATTGATGTTACCCTCAGGATGAATTGTATTAACAACGGTGATAACCTGACTTTTTAGTTAGCGCCACCAACAGCAATACTTCGGCCTATGACCAAATACCTGCAAAGCTAATGTAAATGTGCTGTATTTATGTAGCGTTTTTGGAGCTCATTAGCTTATGTTAGATGGTGAATAAGGTAAGTATATTGTATATGAATTGTAAAGAAACTGTGAACTTTGGCCTCCCTGTCTTACAGTGCAAATGTATCAGGAATAAAGAATGGACTGAGGGAACGTTTACAGCAACTGATGAATCCTGAACTGTACATATGAGTTTTGCTTCATAGAATATCTTTAACAGGCTGACAAAACCAAAATCTACACCCATGAATACACTAACTGTACACTGTAAATGTATCAATATAAGTGTCTAAAGTAGGATATCAAACATACGGCCCGCGGGCCAGAACCGGCCTACCATAGGGCCAGATTAGGCCCACTGAATGGGTAGAAAAGTTTAAAAATTGCAGAGAAGTAATTTTCCACTTCAATGCCAGTTAATATCCAAGGTTTTTCCTGTAAATGTATGGCTTTAATCTTAGAAATTGGGATTTATTTTTTCCTGGAATTAATAGCCACCTCCCCCCACTCTGTTCCTACAATGACCCTAATACCAACATTGCCAACATCAGCCTGACAAGATAGGGTTTCTGATCTTGCAGAAGTGGTTTTACTGGTCTACTTGAGATCCAATCGGGCTGTATGTGGCCCAAGAACTAGAAAGAAAACACGCCCCTGGTCTAATGCAGTTGTCATGTTCTCCTCAGTACAGCTGAAGCCCCGTCTGGATACAGCTAGGTTGTGTATTTGTTCAAGCCTTTCAAATGGGATGGAAGTGAGCTGAGACTAATGCGTGTCCAGCCGGCTGTTGCTGTGTGCTTTATCTCTCCTGCCCCTGGTCTCTACCTGCTGGAACAATTCCACCTGCTCCACTGCCTCTGGGCTTTATTCCACACCCACTAAAACTGTCACTCTCAGCGTTCTCAAACTCGGTGGTAGACGTTCTGGACCTTTGTGGTCTAAAAGGTAAGAGAGGTAGGGGCTGTGCAATTTATTAAATTCTTATTGCAATTTCGGCTCCTAACAATGATTAATTTGCACATTACATTTTGCAAGCAAACTCTTATTTTGTCTTGGGTTCTGAAGGGGAATTCAAACAGAAAAAGTATAAAAGAGAAATTTCACAGTTCAAGGTGTTTTCACTGTGGATTTGTTGAAACTGTTTCACCGTTTTTTTTTCCAATAAATGCAACATCTTTCCAAAAGTCAATGAGTCATTGTGTTCAATAATCGGGATTTCAATGTTGACCAAAAGTAGCCCAACCCACAGGTATCTTTTTATCAGTTTAACAGATTGATATTTGTATTTATCAACACACATTAGCTAAGTCTCCATCCATATGTCAATCAAATTATCTGAAGTTTGGTGAAAAAAAAACTCATGTGAATAAATCTGGTGAAAGTGTGTTTCCATCCAACGGCTTTAAAGCCAATAAAAACCTGGGGATGACGTCACATGACGCTGTTTTGCGATCAAATTAGTATATGGAATTGATTTGAGACATTTTAAGGTGTTTCCATTCATTTTCGCACTGAATCGCACAACATTCAAACAACAACAAAGTGTTTCTAGAGAAAATGGATCCCGTCTACCATCACATGATCAATATGGGACAAGTTGTAATAGAGCTCATGTTCCAGCTGATAGGTCATATCAAGCTATAATAAGAAAACAACCACGCTATCAACACATTGCTATGACGACGCAGATGCAACTTGTCTTTTATTGTCTGTCCGGCACCGCTGCAAGACTCTTTTTTTGAGACACGTCTTACTGTCTGCGTCTTCCATTGACTCCACAGGACGTCCCACGGCTTGTCCTAACCTTTTTCCGTCATTTTCTTCACGAGTTCCTGATCAATTAAATCCAGAAAGTCTCTCGTCTCCTCGTCCGTCCACTTCCGTCTGTCTTTGTTGACGCCCGCCATGTGTGCAGACAGAGGGGAAATACTGGGGGAAATGAACTAAAACTTCTTCTTCTTCTTTGTTTTGTGGTGGGTTGCAACCATAAGATGACTTAAAACTTAAACGCAATTCATTATTTATTCGGCAAATAACGTTTCCATCAGCGTTTGTCACGTAAGCCGTAAGTCGATAAAGATCAAATCCGATGAGACCGAACGTATTTCCTTTGAGTGCATGAAATTACATCAAATTTTACTGTTTCCATAAGGCATTTTTCATTCTATATCACTTAATTTGGATAAAACATGTGGATGGAAACATAGCTACTGTCTTGTTTGAGCACCAAATGGAGGCATGGGAACTTGTGTGGGGGCTGCAGATCCAAGCCCTCTGCGTGAGAGATGACGAGCCACGTTTTAGCACAAAACGCAATACCTGACTTTCATTTAACACTCTTCACTAAAGTTGACACAGTTCAGACATGTTCAGATGTGACAGTTATCGACCACAACACTGGGACGATACCAGGATGTGGCATTACCCGGTTTTCACAAATGACTACAGACTGAAACACATGTATCGATGAGTAATGTTGACAATCTCACTTGGGTGAAAATGTGTTTGATGGTTCCAACTTAAGAGATTGTTTTTTGTCAGGATCAACACCTTTGCAGTCAAACACTGGGGGGGATTTTTGACTTCCCTTATCTTCTCAGCCTGTGTCTGAAAAAAATGGGTTTTCAATATCGGGAAGTCCCCTATTTTTCTCACTGATGTGTCGATAAGTAGATCGTACAATGATGTGGGTGGATGGATTACCATCATGCAACTGGTAATGTGGTATTATTCTATTTTAGTTCTAAAATTAAAAAAATCACCTGCAGTTCTCAGGATGAAAGAAGGCAATTAAAGTAGCTGCTAATTGAGCTTTTAGTTCGTTTTTTACAAGATTTAAAAACTGAAATGGGACAAAGATGCAGAGGCACTTAAGGACGCATCATCTGACAATGGGTAGGGCTTGGTTTAAATTATCTTTGAGCGATCTGATATTGATTCATAAAATCCAGAAATCCATCCTTAAATAAAAGCCTTAACACTATGAATGAAGTAAAAGGTACTTTATGCAAACTATTTGAGGGTCAGTTCTTAATGTGAACATTCACCTGGTGCATTATGAAAAATATCTTTCTTCTTGCTTGTACAACTTACAGCAGAAGTTCTCAGATGATTTCTTTTCCATGCAAAATTGGCATTGTGACTGAAATTTCCCTCACCTAATTGCCACATCGGGACCTTGTGAATTGGACTCTAATCGATTTGGGAAATCCTTGGCGATGCCCATCCCTAAAGATGGGAGGATCAAACAGGAGGCCCAGTTTGACTGGTCCTCTGACTCCATGTTAATTCACAACCACATAGCACTGTTGCTGTTTACTGTGCAGGGAGACCCTGCAAGTTCAATCCAAGAAACACACATTCCACTGCTGGCCCTTTTTCTTCGTTTCATTTTTTCCATCATGCACACGCACACACGCACACACACACACATTTCCCTTTTCCTGCGAACTACCCTCCACCCTGCTGCTATCTTACAGGGATCAGGCTGGATTTCTAGAGGAGAGCAGCTGCAAATAGGACGTTCTTGTGCCAGATTGGCAGAATCCCGCGGTCGAAAAAAAAATATATATAATCCTCTGGTGGGTTCCCCCACAGAATCGAGGGGCGTAAGGCCAAGGAGAAGCCCCGGCCAACTATAACAAACAAAGAGGCTTTCCCCAGCTCTCCCAGGCAGCCCGTTCCACTGTTTGACAATGGTTGCCATGGAAGTTGTTTTTCACTTTATAACAGTGTCAACATGTCCAGCGATCAGGAGAGTGACAATTGTTTTTCTCCCTCCCTCTCTGTCCTTAATGCAAGAGAGAGAGAGAGAGAGAGAGAGAGAGAGAGGAGAGAGAGAGAGAGAGAGAGAGAGAGAGAGAGAGAGAGAGAGAGAGAGAGAGAGAGAGAAGAGAGGAGAGAGAGAGAGAGAGAGAGAGAGAGAAGCTGATTTCCTGATGTGTGGCGTGCCAGACAAACCCAAAACCAGAAGGAACACTGTTGAATGCAGCGGCGTGATGACAACCTCAAACTGCCTTTAAAGCTCACCTTGCTGACACTAAAGATTAGAAAAATACAGCATCACTTTCAGAGGCTTTTTCTTGAAAAAAAACCAATACCGTTTAAAGAACCTTTAACCAAAGTAAGGAAGAGGTTTAACCTCCCGCCTGCTGCTGGATGTGGCCTGACATTCATTCTGTCAGAGGGTAATGGGGTTGACAAGCGTAAGTATAAACACATGACTCATAATCCCTGTTATTTCCACCTTGAGTGGAACATAATTCCAGCTCCTGTCGAGGATTGTTTTAACAGTGTGAGCCTTTTCTGTAGGCTTTGATACTACAGCATGTCCATCATACTGTAAATATCCTTGAATTGTTCTCAGGAAAAGTCAAATCTCTGTCAGCGGGTCTTATCGTCGATCTCTTTCATTAAATGGGAATTGTACATATTCATCACTCGTCTGCCTGCTTATTTTTTTTACCCCATTACACACATAAGACACACACTGTGACCACATGTTATGTTATGTTATCCCACTCACACGGAGTATAAAAGCATGAACTTACACTCACCATCATCTAGGTAGGCCTGGTCCAAGTTCTCCTCCTTGACCGTCACCCTCCTCTGTCCGTCTCCTGGAGCCTCCATCTGCCCCGTGCCAGGAGGAGCCCGGCCTTTCTGCTGCGTCTTCTGCGCGTATGGCTGCTGTTGGATCACGGTGGGATAATGCTGGGCAGGGTGGTTCACAGCCTGGGCCTGGGCCTGGGCCTGGGCCTGGGCCTGGGCCTGGGGGGGTGTGGGCGACTGGGAGGCGGCTGCCTGTGGGGAGTAGCCATCGCAGTAGATGATCTGCTGGCTGTCCGGCTGCGGAGCAGAGAGAGGTTGGGGCTCTTCTCCTCGGAGCAGGTGGTGGTTGATGGGGGAGAACTGGATGATGGAAGGGTGCTGGCCTGCACCGATGGGACCTACAGACTGAGCCGGGGAGCCCGTGTGGACCAGCACCGACCGGTGGGGGTCAGGCATCATCCCTCCAGTCTGCTGATAGAGGCCGGGCCCGCCGCTCAAACTCTTGCCCCCACGGGAGTAGACGATGGCTGGGCTGTGCTGCTGGAAACGAACGTCTTGGCTGGGGAGGCTGGAGCTAAGACGCTGGTAGGCCATGCCGGAGACCAGGCCATTGTCTGGGTGGAGGACGCCACGCGGGTTATGGAAGTAGGAATGAGGGGATAAGCCCAAGATGTGAGGCATGGCAAAACCCATGTGGTCCGCTTCATACTCATCTAGGGGCTCTGTCTTGATGGATGGAGCTGAAAAAAAATCAAAGAGATGAGTGCTTTTTGTGAGCAATCGTTTTTTGTTATTTACATAAAAATAATATAAGCTGGGAGTAGGCCACGGGGAGGACCCAGGACTAGGTGGAGGGATTATATCTCCAACCTGGCCTGGGACGCCTCATGATCCCCCAGTCGGAGCTGGTTGATGTGGTTCTAGAAAGGGAAGTTTGGGGTCCCCTGCTGGAGCTGCTGCCCCCGCGACCCGATACCGTATGAAGATGGAGGGATGGATGGAATATAAGGGGAGGTTACAACTTAACAGATGGCTAATTATCCTCACAAATGTATATGAATTGATCCATATAAAACCAGCTATCAACTACATGAGGAAACAATAACACAAAAGCAATAAAATAGATTTAAGCATGAAAACAATTTAATAAATGGATAAATAATATTAATTTCTGCCTCACCCTTCCGCCATCCCTAAAACCCCTCCCTTTGGATTGAATTTGGACGCTACCCTGGTTCTGCTGGTCCATATTTGCTATGTGTATGAAGTGGAGAAGCCATCTTTGTATACTGACCCAATGTGGAGCTTTCCATCTGCGAGCCATTAATCGTTTAGCAGCTAACCATTCTGAGAGGAAGTAGTGTGCACTTTAAAAAGCATTACCTACTGAGATTTCTAGTGAACTCATAACATTAATAATAATTGTTAGCACTTTCCATTCAAATCCTACGCTGTGATAAGCATAGCAAAAAGAGGCTGAGCAGCATTCTTACATGCCAGTGGTGTGTAGGTGAAATGTTGAGGCTGGCTGCGCTTCCTCTTGCCGTTGATGACGTAGAAGTTGACTTTGACAGAATGGCAGACAGACGAGTCTCTGTAGGACGGCACCTCGACAAACAGCATGCTCTGCAAGACAATGCACTCTGTTCTCAAACAGTCCTTATGGGTTGAACTATGAAACGTGACAGCTGGCCCGTGTGGTGTGTTTTACAGGTATCATACAAGTATGTAACAGTTGTATTATAACACATACAGGCTGGCTCTTGTCTTTGTCCACTGTTGCTTCCATTTCCCAGATTTGCTGCCCATCTAGAAAAGAAGAAAACGAAAGAAAAGTCGTAAACAATGCGGCAATTAACTCTGCAATGAAGTCAGTAAGGTTGAGTGTTTCAAGATGTACTAGACTAGAAGTCTTCAGCCTTTAAATTTGGAAATTGCTAAACACGCAATCACCTTATTCAGAGTTTTTTGTATTTTAAAAACAAATTAATTTCATTTTGATATCATTCAAATGCAGTTATATGTAGTACATTTGTAGCCTTTATCTTACAATATCTGATTTCAAATCCATGAAAAGGCCTCTTGTTGCATGTCACTTTTAAAACCACTTCCTCTTACACCACCAAGCACAGCTAAAGACGATCTGCGGGTTTACCCCACACACGTAGTCATCCATTATTAATCGGAGAGACACATGGCTGTGTGTAGTTCCTGTGTGCTCTCCAATGCAGCGCTGACAGAAACAACATTAGCAGGGATGTAATGAGAACCGCAGGTTCTGCTTTCCGTCCATAACGATTATGGCACATGTTATGTTACATCACACTTCTTCAGATTACATGTAACCTGTCGCTTAGGTTGAAAAAGTAGAAAATGTGCTGGTGACTGTAAACTCCACATGCCCTAACACATGATAGGACATGTGCTAGTGTTGCTGTAGGTGGGAAAGCCTTTGACAAATTAAAAACACATGGCTTAAATGAGTCAGCAGGAGAAAGGGGGATTCCACACATCGCGCCAACTTTTCTTCTTTTTCTTCTCAATAATGTATTTTTAATGATCCACTCTCTCCACATGAACGTGATGACTTTCTGCTTTCTTGGTGTTTGTGTTTGTTTGCAATGCTGCTCTCAGGGATACCCCTCTGGGGGTAATTGTGTGTGGAGGTGGTAAGGGGGAGCGAGAGAGCTGGAGAGAGAGCCTGAGCAGGGGGCGCCTGGGAAGCTCACCTGGTAGAATGGTGCCCCATGTATAGAGGCTCAGTCCTTGCCGCAGCAGCTGCAGGTTCAAGTCCGACCTGGGAACCTTTTGCTGTATGCCAGTCCCACTTTCAATGGCTGGGTACCAAATTCCATACTTTTTAGGCAACAAGCAAATTTTGAGTATCGAAAAATGTCTTGTAGCCAATTTCAATACCTGTCATCAGTGAGTCAATAAGCATGCAACATGCTCCTACCAAGCTCTAATAATGTTTGCGATTGGCTGTCTGACAGAACATGTCGGAGAGACATGCAGGAAAAACTCTACGTTACTGGGCTCACGTAGTACGAGTTGAAAAATGAGAAACAAGATTTGTGCCGTAATTATGTAATTTTGTATTTTCCTTCCCTCCGTACAACCCTCCCTGTCCGAGCACAGGAGCCAGGGAAGCTCCAGCCAGAGGCAGCTGTCTCTCATCCAGAGGGATTTCACAACTGCACGGCTCCAGAACATTGTGTCATACAGAAACTCTCCAAAACAATGGCAATCCCTCCACATCGGATTTCTTTTTTTCCGACTCTATCCATTACTATTTTGTGTGTCGTAACACAGCGGCAGGGAACCCCGGAGAAAGAGAGAGAGAGAGAAAAATGAAAGCAGCCAGGGCACGAGGGGCCAAGTTTGAGTTGAGGTAGCCTAGAGAGTGCCTTCATTTAAAAAGCCAAGCTCACAGCAAGCCGTGGAATCAGTGAGTCCCAATATCAGACTGCATTTTGACATAACCGTCTCGTCGACCATCGACAGAACCGAATATTACATAACAAAAGGGAAAAAGCTGAATTTCTCTGTCCCAAACCAACATAAAAATCTGTTCTTTCCTTACATCTAGAGGCCCTTAGGTGTCAACTAGAGGTGTGTCATGTCACGTGACACGCAGAACTAATAATCACACAACAAAAGGCCGATCTGAGTGGAGATCATTGGAGTCAGTGAGGAAAGGGCAAAAGGAAGTGAGGCTGCAGTGTTTTCATTTGGATCATGCAAATAGCTCTATAGCAATGATGGGGGGGTATGAACGCGGTACACAGACACAGCTGCTTACGAGTCATTGTTATCACTGGTGTTGTGGTGTTACTGTGACACTGTGTGATAGCAGAACTAACACATGCACACACCCCAAAGGTTCATCGCTTTAGTCATAGGTTAAGTTCCTGCGCAATGTATGTTTTTTGCAATTTTTGTGTCACGTCAAATTTTCGGCCCATCCCATATGGGATTACAAGACACCACTATTGAACAGACATCACCCAGTGTCGCTTATACAAATCATGTGGAGAAATACCCGAATAACAGGAGACGAAAAAAATAAAATAAAACCAACCATGGAACAAACTGTTTGTTTCTCTTCTCACAGGCTTTCTAAAGATAACCGGCTACTTAATATGTTTCCCATGTGAACAGCCACCTCATATAAAAATCAAAAATAGAAAATGACTCTCTCCTACAGGTGGTGAGTGATGCTGGGTGGATGAGGTGATGCAATATTAGGGCTGGGTAATGTGTCCATATTTTATCAACGTTGATATATGAGGCTAGATACAGTCTTAGACTTTGTATACATGTTGTTTTTTCCTGGTTTTAACGGCTGCTTTACAGTAAAGTGATGTAATGTTCTGTTCTAGTTGTATCATTTGCATTTACACACTTGTGATTATGTATCAAAACTCTCATTGTCTCAATGTCGTGATATTCGATTGAGGATTTTCTCCATGTTGCCCAGCTCTAATGAGCAAGCGATGCCACTCACCCTGGGTTTTCTCCAGAAAAATGACTTTGGAATCGGAGCTGAAGTTCTGCCCAGTCAGGATCATCTGCTGGCCTCCCAGAACGGAGCAGCTGTCCATGTCCTGCTTCTCCACCATGGGAAGCTCGTGTGCTGAACGCTGGGCTGCCGGTACACACAGAGGGCCGCTGTGTTACATTCACTGTCTATCTACTGTCACACATGCTCATATAAGGGAACATTTAGCACATAAACCAGCATTTTCACTTTACTGAATGACAATCAGGGAAAAATTGTCCCATATCCTCTGTTACTTTCTCCAATGTGACAATTTACAACTTCTATTTTATATCTTTGTAAACTGAATATTGTTGGGCTTTAGAGTAGGTCTGCACTGTGTTTTTTCAGGCTTGAGGTAATAAGCAATGTGCTACAGGTGCCAAAAAAAAAATCTATTTTTGGTACTTCCACTTTGTTTTGTTTTGTCATGGTTCATGTGTGCAATAAATATTACACTTTGTGAGAAAAAACTCACGAATATCAATTCTAAGCTAAAAAATCATGATTCAGATTTTTTCCTTGAATCGTGCAGGCCTATTTTACAGTGTTAGTCAGAGAAAACAAGACATTTGAAGAGGTCACCTGCATGCAGCTATGAATATTTTTTGACTTTAGGACTCAATCAGTCAATGATAAAAAAAAAATATTCGCTAGTTGCAGCCCTGAACTACAGGGCCAAAACATGCAACACTTCCTTTGACAGCTCTGCAGTGATTACTCACAAGAGCACTAACATAACCAAGAAGTGATTGTGTTTAACAAAGAAAAATGGTTCTGAGTTATTCCACAATCACCACCCTCGCTTTCGGTTTTCATAAGCAGCTCTACAAATCTGTCAAAATCACAAGTGAGGTAGGTAAAAATGGAGGTTGCCTTGGTCTGCATAGTAAAGTGCTGTACAGGAAGAGGACAAAGTAAGAGGAACAACTGACAGTCTGATGCAATCTGATACCACAGCCCTGCAATAAATACTGTATCTACTGTATGTGACTCTCAAAATGTTGAATCTTTGTTAAATAAATTCAGTGAATACAAACTGATAGAACTTTATTTGACACTCTTGTGGGAATCTCAAGGGGTCCGAAGATACCAAACATGTCTGGCAGAATATTTGTGAAGTGTGCATAACATGACGCACAAGGCATTAGAAATATAGAGCTCAGCAGTGTGGTTTGGGAAGTAAAAATCCCATTCATTTGTGATTGACCACAAGCTATGAGGTTGTAAAGAGAAAGTTTTATATGCGTATGAAATCAACCTAATTCACCATCTTATGGAGTAAAACTACACTCTCTACCAGCGTTGTCTCTGATTGGTGGAACTACCTCTACCATTGAACTCTATCATCGTATCTGTGTCTTAACTTTGCCAAATTTTCCTTTTTTCATGTTTACAATTCATCTCGTAGCTGGCTTAAAAGTCCTTATATTAGCATTTTATGAAATGTCAATGGAGATATTGAACGGGGAAAAAATATTTCCAGAACCTGAGATGTTAAAAAGGTCGTTGTGCACTGTTAGCTCGATAGGGTTTGAATATAGGGCTATAGGGTATGTTGAGGAGTTCATGTCAGTGATGACTTCCCATGTTGTACGCTATGATCATCCAGTATTTCAGCTGAAACTCCACACTCCATGAGCCGAGCTGAACCTTTGAACAGGTTTGTCTGCCCTACTACACCCCGAGCGGATAAAACGAAGCGCTTGACAGCAGCAGGGGCCCTGCATGCTCAAATACACCATCAGTGACAGAGTGGGCTTATCACCGGGCCTGACAGATGTCAGCAACTTCACGCTCAGTTGGTTTTCACTGACGCCAATTGTTCTGAAGTTTGTCTTACGACAGACAAGTTGGTAACATGTTGTTGTGATCAGAAAACAGACGGGAAAGGACGATTATAAATGATAACGTATTTGGTGTAATGATTTTTTACAATGACAGGAGCATATGGCGTGCAGCCCGGGTCACTGATATGCTGAATGCTATGTGTTGACCAGGGTGTTAATCAAAGCCAGATAAAGGGTCTTCTTGTTTGGGTTTTGATAACACCAGGTGCTTTAATAAAACTGTGTACACATGCACTGATGTACCCAAACACAGGCTTTACTACTGCACACATACAAACAGATCCACCGACACTGAGACATGCAGCGCCCACCTACTGGATGGAAGCCCTGGTTGCATAAAGACATCTTTGGGGGGAGGACTCTGGACTATCAGCCCAGCTCCAAACTGAATGGGGGTTTCTTTTTTCCTGGCGATGCTTATTTAGTATGGATGCGTAATGCATTCACTTAAAAAAAGCCCTGTTTTTTACAAGATAACCACATTGTTAATTCAGAAGCGAGGTAGTAAAGTCGTTAAAAACAAGGCTGAATGCACACACTGAATCAAATCAAAGATGAGGTCAAAATATAGCACAAAAGGCATACTGTCCAAGTGTTTAAGGTGTAGAGCTTACAGCACTCGATAGGATGGGAGGCCACTTGGAGAGAGACGTGCTGTCCTCCAGGCTGAGGTATGTGCACACGGAACACAAGACGAACGCGGGTGTTCTTCCGCCCGACGTCGGTCTCGCCCTTCCTCAGCTCGATGTCGGCGTTCCTGAGCTTCAGGATCCCGGCACAGTCGATTCTGTCAGAAGGGATGACTATGTAAGCAGAACTGACAGTGGGAAGATGCTGAATGATTTAGAAATGCACACATTCTTAAAATTCTCACATTGCTTTCATGTTGTTCTTTGGCTCCAGGGGGATCTCCAGGATCTTGGTGCCGTGGAGAACCTTCTCGTAGCTGGTGGTCGTGACGGTCTTACCGGTGATGCGGTGGACTTGGTAAAAGGCGTGGGGCTTCAGGATGCGCTCATCTGCTGTACCAATGAAGATCTGCAGACCAAGTGGCTCCTTGCCTCTGTAGCCATGTAACTGCAGACATAAACACAGTCAGAATCTCTCAGCTGAATACAGTACTCTATGAAGGAAATGGTTGTTTCTCCATAGCTGCTTGTTCTAACTTAGCATTTCCATGTTGCTTCCCCCAGAGGAGGCTAATCAGTGTCAGACCTGCATCACATGTAAAAGCATGAGTCTTCTGTCTGTATCATACAGCCTGGCCCTGCTCGCCCTTTCAGAACCAGATGAAGGAATTTAGGCAAGGCAAGGCAAGACAGCTTTATCTGTATAGCACATTTCAGCAACAGGGTAATTCAAAGTGCTTTACACAAAAAGACAGATAAAACACAAGAATAAAAGTTACAGTGCAGTATAAGAAATTAAACATTAAAGACATGAACAACCATTTAAAGAAAGGTCTTCAGCCTTGATTTCAAAGAACTGAGAGAAGCAGCAGATCGGCAGTTTTCTGGAAGTTTGTTCCAGATATGAGGAGCAAAGAACCTGAACGCTGCTCTTGGGACAGAAAGCAGACCTGTCCCAGATGACCTGAGAGGTCTGGGGGGGGGGGGGGGGGAGGGTCATAGATCAGAAATAAACCGTTCAGTGATTAATAAACAAGCAAAAGTACTTTGAAATCAATTCTTTGAGGCATAGGAAGCCAGTGTAAGGACTTCAGACCTGGGGTGATGTGATCCACTCTCCTGGTCTTAGTGAGCACCCGGTTGTGGTTTGGGATTTTTTCTGCTTTTTGTCTCGTCCTGCCTTTAGTTTTACTTCCTGTGTCTTCCCGCTCATGTGATTACCTGAGGTTTACCACCTGGCTCCCTGCCCTCTTGTCACCTGCCTCTCGTTACCTCATTACCTTGTGTATTTAATGTCTGCTCTTCCCTCGTAAGATCCTTTTGTCTGGCCTGCGTATCCCGTCTGCGTATCTTCCCTGTGAGGTTTCTGCATTTAATTTTCCCTGGCACTGTTTTTTTTTGCTTTTGCTTTTTTCCCTCCCCGGACCTTTGCCTATTTTTTGCTTTGGACTTTGTGTTTTACCCTGTGTTTTTGTGGACTTCATTTTGTTGAAATAAAAGCATGTTTGAAGCCTTCTACCTTCTCTACTTTTGGGTCCTCCTTCTGCATCATAACACACTCGAGTAGCAGGGGTTCTGACTGGAACAGTCAGGAACATCCAGCCTGACTGACACATTTAAAAGTAATCAGATAGGGGAAGCTGTGAACTGGAGATAGCTGGCTAGAGAGGCGGAGCGAAAGCGAGAGATGTTACTTTTAACCTGAGAGTGCCTCCTGAGGAAACCTGCAAAAACCACAAAGCATCAACTTGCATGTAAATGCTATTTTTGTGTGTTTAGTGTCGTGCATAACCTTTGTCTTAGAAAATAACAAGCAAGTGGTTGCAGAGGGGGCGGCACACACACAACAGGCAGTTTTTTTTTAAAGGCTTTCTACAGAAAATGTCACTGTAGTAAGTCCTACTGCATTTCCACACCAATTCTAACTAATGCTTACAGTGCTGGAAAAGGTATTTTTTGCATATTAACCCTTGCGTTGTGTTCCCGTCAAAATTGAAAATCAACACTTTTGACGCTTTTTTCAATGTTTGTCACTTTCTTTGACGTTTCAACACTACGTAACACTAACTTATTGACTTTAGTTTTACAGTTATTGTTGGAATTTACGGTCAATAAACCTCATTTATAGGAAATTATACCTAATGTTTGAGTTAGAAAAGCAGAAATTAGGATTATTGAGACTAAAATTAAAGGAATGGATGTTGATGATAATCACAGACTGGAATATGTCAACTTTTACTCAATACTATTTCAAAACCCACTTCAATTTGTTTTTCAACTGCTATAAAATTGAATAAGACCCAAAATGAATGAAAGTAGAGATTTGTACTTGGCAAAGAGCGTTGTGTGGAATCACTCGTGTTATTTTGGGGAATTAAAAAGAACATTGATATAGGAAAACGGGTCAATTTGACCCGAGGACAACATGAGGGTTAAGAAAATGTATTTTAAGATTAGTCAAGAAAAACTACATAATGCATCAATCCCCTTTTAGGAATGATTATCTGAGTGAATGCAGGTGACAGTCTTGCCAGCAGCCAGCTGCTGAATGTGAGCGGGAACCATGGCAACGTGAGTGAGCATGCTGGCTCCCCATCCAGGTAGCTGACACACAGGGAAACAGAGGAAGCTGACTGCAAACACTCAACGGGCCATGTGAGCGCTCGGCCCGTTGTCATGGTAGTGGCAGGAGCAGTGAGTCATGACAGAAAGCAGTGTAGGAAAAGTAAAGTGGGGAGTACGAGGCTCAGAGAGAAGGAGGGAGGGAGGGAGGAAGAAGGAAAAACAGGGCGCGAAGGACGAGAAGAGGAAGGGAAAGACGAGGTGAAGGAGTGCAGCCGTGGCTAGCCAGGCCTGACCATCTGATTGGCCTGGCAAACCAGGCAGAACTGACCTCAGGGGATGGGCAGAAAATGGAAAAGAAGCGAGGGAAGCTTTATTTCCAACAAGTCCCTACTATCAGCAACACAAACAGCTTTGAAATGTTGCCCCGGTAACACGAAGAAAGGGAAGTTGGACCTATTCTTGGACAATAAAACCAGCCAAAACTGTGTCTCATGGCTAATTTGGAAATGCAACAGTCTATTTACTATACAACTCAGGGTTTCCTCCAGGAAAGTTGTTTAGCCAGTTGGCAAGCGTCCCCCCAACACACACCCCGCCCCGACGATGGCCCAGCTGATGGCAGCATTAATGTAGAGCCCATTAGTTTCTGTGATAACAGTATATTACACGCATGTGTGAAATTGAGAATTTAAAAGGCGCTAAAAGCTAACTGGAGATTTGAAAATATGACTTCATCTAATTTTCTAACCGAGTCCCACTGTTATTGTAATTCTTAAAAATGCACTGTAAATAATGCCTGTGAAATCTACAGTTATGTTCTTTAGATTTCACAGTAACACTTTACTGTAAGTGATTTTTACAGAAGAATGTTGTAAAGTTACATTACAACCTTGTCGACATGACAACATCACAGTAGTCTGAGTATCACAGTTGAAATCACAGTAGTCAAAGAAAAATCCCAATATATAGCCGCTATAGTACTGTAAATAGTTAAGTAAACCACTGTATTTTTACTTTTTTATCTTATGTTGTGTTTAATTGTTTTGTATTTTACAGTAAACACAAAATACTGTAAATGGAAGTACGGTACCTTTACTGTAAAAAGAATCCACAGCCTGTTGTTGCCAGTAAGTTACTGTAAATTCTACGTTAAATGTGTTACAGTGTATCTTAAAATACATAAAAAAAGTATTCCCAGTGGTTTAGGCCTGGTGGGGGGTAATTTGGGCCCAGTGGGCCACTCTGCTTGCAATACACTGGGGGATACCCTGGAACTAAATGTCCCCATTGTGGGATTAATAAAGGATTTTGAATTTTGAATCTGTGTTTGTAGTGACTGTGGGAGAAATATTAGCACACATTTCCCCCGATTCATTTGCTTTTACACACGTCTAGAGAGTGTTACAACACTTTAGGTTAACTTCCTAATACGGGACCCACGCAGTCAGCAAACCAGTGTGTAAGAGGAAGTCAGGGACAACATGAACACAGGCCTGTTTGTGTGGTTTTTAACCGCACCATGGGGGCGAGGGCGCACAACAGCAAACTATTTTAAGCTGGAAGGCAGAAAAAAAAACAGAGAACTTGTGTTGCTCACTGACCTGAGTTTTCATTAGGCAACGGGGTGGTTACAGTGTGTCATACTGTATGTCTGGGGTTAGGGCATTCGTTTCAGAGAGTGAAAAACAACAAAATGTGCTATGAGAGTATCCAGAGTAACTCACATGGAGTCATTTTCATAATGCTGGCCCTGGGCAATAACACCATCACCACTGAGTGCATAATGAGAAGGAAATACCATCACACGCACGCCCTCCTATCAGGGCCCCCCCAAGCTCCCAGTTGGAAGGCTACTGTAATTCAATGGACAACCCTGACAAAGTGCTTTCATATAGCCGTTAAATGCAGTGTGGAATTAATATTTAATATTTAAAATGACTGCAATACTCAGGAATTTTGATACACCAAAGCATATTCTGCATTATGTGTATACACACCCTTTATGTCTCTACTAATTTATATATATAATTTATTTATTGATGCTCTCAGGCCTGTGCACCACATTCCCCCCTCTCTTTTTTCTGCACTACTTACATTTTAATAAAGGCATTCTATTCTATTCTATTCTATTCTATAATTTGGTGCTAGTCTTAATGGCATCAAGTACTTTTTATTTAATTCTGTTTTGGCTGTACCTGCACAACAGGATGTCCTCCCGTGGGGGCTTTGACTGCACCCCTACTTCCCTCTGTCTCGTAGTGAGCTCTGTGGTGTGGCTTGGGCTGCACGTCAATGTGGAGCTCGTACTGGTCTGTGCGTCTGGGGATCGGCCATTCCAGCGGGGGAAGAGAAGCCACAGGGATGCTACAGAACAGGAAGGATACAGACAAGGATAGAAATCATGGAAATTATTGAAGTTGTGTTGCTTAGAAGATGGAATTGTATATTTTGGGATATTTGTGTTAACCATAAGCAATAAATCGCGGCCTTTCTGATGATTTACCTGCAGATGCTGGAAACCAGCGGCTTGGACCAGATTGGGGGGATAACAAAGAAAGGCTCTGCCACAGGTTTGGCTTTTATGTCCTGGTCACAGGAGACCAGGTAGTTCCCTTCTACGTGGTTCTCTGGGTAAAGAGTGTAAACCTGGTTGGACGTCTTGACTAATTTAGTGGGCAACTGGCCTGGCTGACCATTACCAAAACCATTCATGGCATCGGATAGGTTGCTGTGTGTATAGGGGGCTCCTATGTTGGGATCTTCATGGCTGCTGAGGGGGGAGGGACTGCGGGAGCGGTGCCCAAGCACTAAGCCTGGATTTCTGTACATGTCGTAGGTGCGTTTGCACTGTGGGGAGGTGGAGCGGGAGCCAGGTCTGGAAGAGGGCGAGCGGGGTCCCAGGCAGCCGTCCTCAGCTAGGCTGGTGCGAGGAGAGGTGCCTGGAGAGGTGCGCGGGGAGCCAGTGTGGATGTTCTGTAATCTAGGGCACAGGTCACCAGGGTTCTGGCCGTTGCTAGGGGAAACACAAGGAGACGCCCAGGGGGAATAACTCTCCGAGTGCCAGCTGGTGGAGGAGTTGCTACTGGCGGGACTCAGGCACTGAGGCTCACGGTAGGCAAGGTTTTCATGGCCAGGCACAGTGAGGGTGGGTCTGGGGCTAATGTTCAGGTGCTGGTTCTGCAGGGAGTCCCGGCCATGGTTGTAGTGCTCACGGGAGGGGGTGATTTCGATCCGCGGGCTCAGGGCGAGGCCTGCAGGCCGGGTATTGTCCAGGTAGTGTCTGGCCTCCTGGTTCTCATACCCAGAGAGAACTTCGGTGCTGTAGGAGGGACTGCAGGACTTGATGCCGTATGGGGAGGCCTCCTCCAGGTGGAATCCCTGCTCAGACTCAGGGCTGAGGACTTTGTGAGGTGCAAGGTTGGGGTCATCTGCACGGGAGAAAAGATGACAAATCATCACAAAACAGACATTTGTAAAATATCAGTGGAACAGGAGATATTCCCCATCATTCCAATAACAAGCGCACCTCTAAAAGACACAAGTAACTCCACCTGTAGACATAGATCTTGTTATATTAAGTCAATTAAACAGCTTTTAGCTAAAATGGCCCCTTTATGTTGACATTTTCTCTCAAAACCCTCATCAAGACACTTTCTTCCTGTTTTTTTTTTTTCATTCACATGAATAAGCCTCACAGGCCAGACACTGCTTTAAATCTCAGTCACAAATAACCAAGAGAGAGAGAGGAGTCCTCTCGGGTTTCCAAAGAGACAGACCTTGATCTCCCCCAGCAAAGTCGCTGCAAGGTGGTTCATATTCAAACAAGTACTCAAACTCCAAATCCTCATCAGGGCAGTTGACTCGGCTGAGCTCTTCCTCCAGGTCTTTCTCGTCGTAAAAAGAGGTCATCTGTCTCAATTTGTTTCATCCAAGGACTGTCTCCGAGTTCAGGCGAGAGCGACAGAGACGCGGCTGAGCTGGATCTGGGGAACCTGCGCAAGTGCCAAATGATGCATCGGCGAGCCCTGCAGAGAGGTGAAGCCGCGCGCAGGTTTCCTGTTTCAGCCCGCCGCAGTTATTTTCAGATGAAGGCGGGTCTATAATTTTTTTATTTTGTTTTTTGTTTTTTTTTAACACTGAATGCAAACAGAGTTTCGAGTTCATCTGTGTGTGTGATCACGCCCCCCCCCCCCCCCCTTCCTCTTTGACGCGTCAAAGAAAGAAAAAAAAAACAGAGACGTACAGCTCGGAAGTGATGAATTGACTGCACCATCCAGATTGATTTTGACGCGCGTGCGTGTGCGTGTGTGTGTGTGGTATGTTTGCGCAGGCTGGTGCTGCCCCCGGGTGTCTGACACGGGACAGTGGCACAGCAGCAGGGTGCTGACAGCATGGGCTCATCACCTGTTCAACAACTACCCGGTCACACAGGGTTGGAACGCATCATTCCTGGTTTGTGTGTGTGTGTGTGTGTGTGTGTGTGTGTGTGTGTGTGTGTGTGTGTGTGTGTGTGTGTCTACATATAGGAGGTAGATGCATGGATGAATTCATCTGGTTCCCTCGGTGGATTGTATCCCACAGTGCGTGTAGACGCGCTTTTTTACAGCTCATAAAAGCGCTCCTGAGGGAATCCCCGGACGCGCGGCGCGGCGCGACGCAGCGCAGCCATGCTCAGTCAGCAAAGCAAACGTACCCCATTTATAAAAACTTTACATTCCCTGAGCTTTTTTCACAAAATGAAAATCCCAACTTGACTACAATATTGACTATGGGTTAATTTGGGCGTGCCATCCACATGAACCACAACCAGTGGCTAAGCAAAAGTCCCAAAATAGTCAGGATATTAGAAAGTAGCCTAGTCGGGCACTTATATCTAAATATATTAATTATAGCCACACCCAATGTCAATTAAGTACCCAGGTAGGCTCGGGGATTTAATAAATGCAATGAAAAATGTACCATGTTGTTCTCATAACACACACTGATGTCATAATGTATCTCTAAAGTTTGACAGCATAACTCATAATAGCTTTCCTTTTCATTAACACAAGCCGATTTTGATCAAGTAAAGCTGTATTATGACACACAGTTATGTATTTAATTGACTCCACGTTTCTCCCCCAAAATCTATGGCGCGCGCTGCTGTGCGCGGATAACCTAAAGCTGCAGCAGCGTGTCCCTTTCCAAACACCACTGACACATGACATCACAGCTCACATATATCGTCACAGAGTTAATAAAACAAGGGGGGGGGAGGGGGGGGGAGGGTTGCACACTACTCTATCAATTAAAAAACAAATGGTTTGATTACCAGATAATCACAACACTTCAGCAGTACCTTGATCCATCGAGCGCATGGTGTGGTACTGTGCCAGCATCCAAGTCTCTCTAAACATCTGGAGAGGGAGAGAGAGAAAAAAATGGGGAAAAAAAAAGAAATAAAAAGAAAAATTTAGGGCTTTCCGCTAATAACCATAGCAGAGGAAGCTCTCTTCGGTTAAAAAATTGTCGAAAGAAGACTAAACTTCAAGCTGCGACACAGCAGCTGCGCGTAAACTCCCTTTCTTTTCTAAAAAAGCATCAAGCCGCAGCAGCTCCAGCAGTGGATCTGGTATGAAGTCCCCCTTCCTCGAGCTCTATAAGGATTACTTGTGTATCAAGAGCGGCTTCCTTCCCCGCTCTGGGTGTTTATAATGCTCCAATGCTGTAAAATAACGGGATTCCCTCAGTGTTTCCTCCTGTTTGTGCGCCTTTGCCATGGAAACCTGGAGCCGGTCCATGTCGGAGACTCAGGGCTTTCCTGCAAAGCCCCACACTCAGGAATCCATGACGTCTCCGGGTCCTGCGCCAAGGCATTTCTGCGGCTTCTCTCAGACAGTAGCACACAAGAACTTCATTGTAGGGATGAAGAAATGACTGTAGGACACTGTAGGGGAGAGAGAGAGTGAGAGAGAGAGGGAGAAAGAGCTTAGACGTTATATTACTTGCTTACTTACTAGTTTACTAGACTTTCCTAGCAGTTCACTCTATCTTTGATTTGTGAAGGATTGTAGACCCAGACAGCTTTAAAATGTTTCTGTGGCCATGGTTAAGTTGTTTTAAACATGGAACATAGAGAATTCCATTGCCCCCCCCCCCCCCCCCCCCCCTTTTCCATTTCCTCATGGAAATCTGCAGCATCTTCTAAAACTTGGCTGAACACAAAAGGCTCAATGAACAAGACCACTACATAGCCTGACCCCAGTAGTTGTGAGGATACACTGCATTCCCATCGCAATACAAGTTACATAAGGTAGAATCAGAGGAAGATACACGGAAATACTTCATTAGGTACCTGAGTTGTGGAGGATGTCAGCACACATTAGCAACCCAGGTCACTGAAATATCCTGAAACTATGACCCAGAAAGTCACACTGGAACTCTCAATCTTTGAATAAATCGTGTGTAGAACAGCGCTGCAGTGACAGCCTTTCACCTTCATCTGGCCACTTTTGTTGATGCTTTTTATCAATGTTGTTTTTTTTTTACTTTTTCTTACGTTTTTGTCCCATTTATCAACATTTTTGACAATTTGTTTGTCACTTTTTTTTCTTCTCTGCGTAACACTAACTTATTAACTTTAGTTTTACAGTTATTTTGGCGATTTACGGTCAATAAACCTCATTTATAGGAAATTATGCCTAATGTTTGAGTTAGAAAAGCAGAAATTAGGAATTATTTCGACTCAAATTAAAGGAATGGAGTTGATGGATCATCACAGACTGGAATATGTCAACTTGTACTCAATACTATTTCAAAAACACAATTTTTTTCCAAATGCTATAAAATTGAGTAAGACGCCCCAAAATTAATGAAAGTAGAGATTGTACTTGCCAAAGAGCGTTGTGTGGAATCAATCATGTTATTTTGGGAATTTAAAAAGAATATTGACATAGGAAAACGGGTCAATTTGACCCAAGGTTACGTCCCACAAGACCTTACTCTAGTGTTGGCAACCAATCCATGAGTAGATGTAATATACATGTCTGAGTCATGTGTGCGGACTAGTGTATTATAGTTTTGTCAGTTCAACAATAATTGGGTGGAAAAGGCCCCGCCACGTCTGGGCTGTTGAGGTTCCTTTTGACTTTCTGTACAGATAATGAATGAAAACTTTGGGGGGGAATGAGTTAAAAGTAAAAACCTCCAATCATCCAGCAACATAAAAGCACGCCCTGGTAGATGTAGTAGCACCAACACATCAGACAATGTCCTCATGGACAATGTCTCCCACCCACTCCACAACTTGCGGCTCAAACACAGGAGCACTTTCAGTGCAAGACTCATTCTCCCAAAATGCACCACGACGCGCCACAGGAGTCATTCTGTTGTAGCCAAACTCTATAAGCCTCCCTCTAAATGTCTGACCACCCAACACACACACACACACCCCCACAAACACACACACACACACACACACACACACACACACACACACACACACACACACACACACACACACACACACACACACACACACACAGTTTGAGTTTGATACTGGACATTATCTGTTTTGTGCAATAATACTGTTCACCATTACAACTCCTTAATTATGTAAATTCTGTATCATAAATTCCTTAATTATGTTAATCATGTAAATAATGTATAATAACATTCCTTTATGTAAATACCGTACATATCCAATTCCTTATATTTCTTTATTTGTATTTCTACTCTATTTATAATATTTGTGCAACTGCAACACAGAGTTTCCCTTCGGGATCAATAAAGTATTTCTGATTCTGATTCTGATAAATGTTCCTTTAACTATGTAAATATCGTGTATTTCCACACTCCTTATATTTCTACTCTGGTATTTATACACTTTGTGCAACTGTAACACAGAATTTCCCTTCGGGGATCATAAAGTATTTCTGATTCTGATTCTGTACGTACTTCATCTGGGCAGGAATGCTACATTTTACACAGTAAATCATTGCTTTTGGAAAGCTGCCCATGTTTAACAGTAATACACAGAGGTGTTTTCAGGTGGGCAAGAACATAGAAAAGCTCAAATCCATCCTGAATTCATTTGCTTAAGTTAAGAAACATGAACATGTCCACATATTACCCAGGAGACGAAGCATAAGCCAGCCAGAGGAGCCAAGATAAACTGACATTACTGTTTCAGTGCCATGGATTGATGCCTGCTCTGGTGCTTCTACTGTAATGTTGTGCTTATAGTATAGCTTCCAAAATATACAATAAAAGAAACACATGAATGGATTTAGCAAAAACATTTTTTTCCTTTTGGACTTATCCAAACAGAGACTCTACTTTTCAGATTCCCAGCAATCTTAATATTTTAGCGGGTAGGCAGATTCTTCTAACCTTCAGACCGAGCTAGGCTAGCTGTTCCTCCCTGCTTCCTGTCTTTATGCTAAGCTAAGCTAACCTGCAGCTGGTTGTAGCTTCATATTTGCCATACAGATAAAGAGTGAAATAATTAAAAAAGCAAACATGTATATTTCCCAAAATGTCTAACTTTGATATAAAATATACCATACACTTCACACAGGCAGTTAATAATTAACATAACATATATAACACATGTGGGGTCAACAAAAACGACGCACTATAGCTTTAAAAATCTAACCCTAACCATTTGAGGTCAATGCCTAAACTTAACCATCTAACCCTAACCATTGGAGGTCAATGCCTAACTTTAACTGTCTAACCCTAACCAATGGAGGTCAATGCCTAACCTTAACCATCTAACCCTAACCAATGGAGGTCAATGCCTAACCTTAACCATCCAACCCTAATCAATGGAGGTCAATGCCTACCATTGACAATCTAACCCTAACCACTGAAGGTCAATGCCTAACCTTAACCATCTAACCCTAACCAATGGAGGTCAATGCCTAACCTTAACCATCTAACCCTAACCAATGGACGTCAATGCCTAACCTTAACCATCTAACCCTAACCAATGGAGGTCAATGCCTACCATTGACAATCTATCCCTAACCACTGAAGGTCAATGCCTAACCTTAACCATCTAACCCTAACCAATGGAGGTCAATGCCTAACATTAACCATCTAACCCTAACCAATGGAGGTCAATGCCTACCATTGACAATCTAACCCTAACCACTGAAGGTCAATGCCTAACATTAACCATCTAACCCTAACCAATGGAGGTCAATGCCTAACATTAACCATCTAACCCTAACCAATGGAGGTCAATGCCTAACATTAACCATCTAACCCTAACCAATGGAGGTCAATGCCTAACATTAACCATCTAACCCTAACCAATGGAGGTCAATGCCTACCATTGACAATCTAACCCTAACCACTGACGGTCAATGCCTAACCTTAACCATCTAACCCTAACCATTGGAGGTCAATGCCTAACTTTGGTCAATGCCTAACCTTAACTATCTAACCCTAATCATTGGAGGCAATGCCTAACCTCAACCATCTAACCTAGAGGTGCCCAAATTCTTTCATATGAAGGCCAAAATGTATCTGGATGGAAGGCCACGGGCCAAAAAGGAATGTGGATGTTGAAGAATAATGTAATTTTTGCCATTTTCTGTAGACAAAACATACTATATGTCTGTAAATTAAATGGAAAGTTTACCAGTACTGTGCTTTAGATTGCCGTTAAACTCAGATTACGTATATTTTAACTGCACATAATGTATGTTTCATAGTTGTTACTTTTAAAATAAGAGGAGAATAAGCATGGGCATGTCAAAACCATGGTGGGCCAAAACAAAGAGAGCATGGGCCAAACTTGGCCCACTGGCCCCAAATTGGGCAGCCTTGATCTAACCCTAAACATTGAAGGTCAATGCCACAAATATCTACACCATATGAACACATTGATGTCTTTTAGAGAGTTTTTTAAGTGTTCAACTGAATCAAAGTAAAAACACAGACCCCTGGAGATGGTGTAATCCAGCGAGTTATTATAGACAGAATACATACTGCCGGACACTAGCAGGACATTTTTACATTGTGATTTGGTCATAACTCCTGATTAGAAAATAAATCTAGTTGTATATCTGGTGTATTAGTTTGACAATCTTTAAACATACTCTGTGTTCTTGACTACGTAGCCTCTGTGGTTGCTATGAGAAACAGTTGTTGGTGTTTAAGTTGTCTGTGTAACTTTCTATAATTGTGATTTATAACTGTTAAAAATTGTTTCAGCTATTGAATTTTATACAAAAAAACAGTCGCCCAGCATTATGTATGACATCATAGCATAGACTCTCTCTCAGCACCCCCCAGCTCTGACAGACTTCTTGCGTCCCTGACTTAGAATTGATACAAATCCAGTGAACATCATTTATGTTGTCTCATCCGTCTACACTCACCGGCCACTTTATTAGGTACCCCATGCTAGTAACGGGTTGGACCCCCTTTTGCCTTCAGAACTGCCTCAATTCTTCGTGGCATAGATTCAACAAGGTGCTGGAAGCATTCCTCAGGGAGTTGGTCCATATTGACATGATGGCATCACACAGTTGCCGCAGATTTGTCGGCTGCACATCCATGATGCGAATCTCCCGTTCCACCACATCCCAAAGATGCTCTATTGGATTGAGATCTGGTGACTGTGGAGGCCATTTGAGTACAGCGAACTCATTGTCATGTTCAAGAAACCAGTCTGTGATGATTCCAGCTTTATGACATGGCGCATTATCCTGCTGAAAGTAGCCATCAGAAGTTGGGTACATTATGGTCATAAAGGATGGACATGGTCAGCAACAATACTCAGGTAGGCTGTGGCGTTGCAACGATGCTCAATTGGTACCAAGGGCCCAAAGAGTGCCAAGAAAATATTCCCCACACCATGACACCACCACCACCAGCCTGAACCGTTGATACAAGGCAGGATGGATCCATGCTTTCATGTTGTAGACGCCAAATTCTGACCCTACCATCCGACTGTCGCAGCAGAAATCGAAACTCATCAGACCAGGCAACGTTTTTTCCAATCTTCTATTGTCCAATTTCGATGAGCTTGTGCAAATTGTAGTCTCAGTTTCCTGTTCTTAGCTGAAAAGAGTGGCACCCGATGTGGTCTTCTGCTGCTGTAGCCCATCTGCCTCAAAGTTGGACGTACTGTGCGTTCAGAGATGCTCTTCTGCCCACCTTGGTTGTAACGGGTGGTTATTTGAGTCACTGTTGCCCTTCTATCAGCTCGAACCAGTCTGGCCATTCCCCTCTGACCTCTGGCATCAACAAGGCATTTCCGCCCACAGAACTGCCGCTCACTGGATGTTTTTTCTTTTTCGGACCATTCTCTGTAAACCCTAGAGATGGTTGTGCGTGAAAATCCCAGTAGATTAGCAGTTTCTGAAATACTCAGACCAGCCCTTCTGGCACCAACAATCATGCCACGTTCAAAGTCACTCAAATCACCTTTCTTCCCCATACTGATGCTCGGTTTGAACTGCAGGAGATTCTCTTGACCATGTCTACATGCCTAAATGCACTGAGTTGCCGCCATGTGATTGGCTGCTTAGAAATTAAGTGTTAACGAGCAGTTGGACAGGTGTACCTAATAAAGTGGCCGGTGAGTGTATATTCCACGTGCTGAGTTTTCTGCATAGCCTCAGCGCACGCTCCCGTGCTTACATCAGTCATGTCCGACCCAAGGCCGTTCATAGGAAAATGTGTGTACTTGAGAGATGGAAGGGGGGTAATCAGAGGATCAGTTTGGGATTGAGACATGGATTAGTCTAAGTGAGGGAGCCTGTGCTAGACTGTTGGGGGAACAAGGTGACTGCAGTGACTCTGTAAACCACAGCGGCCATAGCCTACGTTTTTGGGGTAACCAGCTGCCTTGTCTACCAGATGTAAATTCCTCCACTGTTACGGAACTCTTATGCAACTCAAAGTATGAATGAGTAAACGAACATGGCACACGCATCAGAAAGGAAAAACGCCTGTGTCCAGACGGCCGAGTTTGCACTTCCGTCTTTTTTCTTTTCTCTTTAGAGAACCCAATTTTTCCAAGTTCATGCAGTATTTTCCATCACTGTAAAAACAGCTCATTGAGGTAGAGTGGTCTGGATTAGAGCACTGCCCTGTTGCAGTTTTCCAAGTGTAACATGTGTGATTGAGCTTTTAAATCCAAGCATTGGAACTTTTATGTGGAAATGGTACATTGTATCGTGTCTCATGGAAATCTTCTTAAGGAAATTCAGGGGGCAAAGGGAAGCGTGGACTTTTGCCTCCGTTTGGGTCTTTTGATCTGCTCTCTTACATGCCCAGGGATTGGGCTTTCCTCGTGATAATGTTTGGAGTTGAGCATTCATTAATTTGAATGACTTCTTATCCCATTCAGAGTTGCGGTTAACAGTCACAGAAACTTGATTCATTTTGATCAGAACTGCCTAGTTTGACAGTTTTGCGAGCCTGGTGTGTTGGTGAGGACCCTCTTTTAATCATTAACTCGAACCCATCCCATATGGAAATCTGTCTGAGCAATTTAAGCATCAGCTTGGGGATTTGTCTCATTTCCAGGCAAGTGTCCTACTTAACTGAAGGTTAAAGCATGAGAGAAGCAAGTAACTGAAGGGAGGAGAGAGGAAACAAGGATATGTCAGCAACCCTTTTAGCAGCACGGCTTCCAGGAATGCTTCTCTCGTGTCTCCTCGCTCAAAGATCCCTCCTCTTTCCTCCGTCCTCAGGACAGGAATACAAGCTTTGAGACGGCCGTCACGAAGGACGCCGGTTCAAGTGAGGACCGAGGAGATATCACACAAGGGTAGTGAGATGCACCTCCTGTTGTGCCTGATCCGTACCCAAAACCCAATTTTATTTACATTACATTATTTATGTGCATTGAGGATTTAGGTTAGGCATTGGCCTTGAATTGTTAAAGTCAAGATAGCCCATTGGTCAGGGAATACTACCTTTACAATTCAGGTTTCCAGGGGACAGACCCGCTCCCTATGTACATATTAAGGGCTCATGCAAAGCTAACAAAATTCTAGTTTCACGTGATGATACACTAATGAAAATCATGAATATGATATTCAATTTCAGGCAATAGATCCCTCTAAAGCCTACACACGGGTCCCTTAAAGGAGGCGTGGTACATAAAGCAACATAATGAAATGCTGGTTGTGTTTCATAATTATCAATAGATGTTAGGAAGCGCTGTAGCTGAAGAGAGCGCTGCTGACATGTGCAATAAGGAATGGATTTTCCTTCCTGTCCCAACTTGAGATCCCTGGAAAACATGTTCCTTCTTTCTCTGAATTGGATGAATGAACTAAGATGTTCCATTAACATGGAAACTGCATACATCCACAAAACCGCCTTGTTATGTAACAGGATTCAGATCAATACTTGAATGTTTGTAGAAAGAATTCCAGTGGAAAAGTGGCGGCCCATCTCGTGGATTTTTTTCCCCTTTGACACCCCGCCCTCACGATTGTCTATCTTGTCCAGGTTTCCAATTCCTTACTACAATATTTCATAACTTCAACTGACGCTCTCTGGATCTATCATCAGCACAATATGAATGCACAAGAGTCAATCATAGGTATGCAAAGCACAGTGGAACGTATTCAGCTGAAAGAAAAGCTCAGTCTCCGTCCACTGCCACTTCATTCATTATGACTGACTGTATGTCAGCTTCAATAATCCCAATTAATCACTAATTGCACCAAATTTCTTTTATTCAGTCTGTCTGAAAGGGATTCTGCCGCTTTCGTCCAGTTGTGTTGTGAAGCATTAGCCAGTGTCATTTGCCATCACGGGGAGAGGCAGGGAAACATGTGCAGGCCTTCTTTAACAGTCATGGGTGCTAAGATTAATCAAAGCATTCCAGGCGCACGCAGCTATAAATAGTGCCAGAGGGTGTGTGTTCATGCTTTGCAATGTTTCTGCTGTCATTGCCAAAATCCAATGTTTACACAGGGCCATAACAGGGTGTAGTAAAAGCTTCATCTGCAATAGATTGTTGATTATTTGATGTAATCCATCCAGGGTTTGTTACTCCCAAAACAGCTCACTGCATCTAAGTTTAATGTGGCATATATGGAGCATTATGCAAAGTAGACTTGTTGGGAGTTAGTGCATTAGGACCTTTATCCAATCACATGTGACACAGGACGCTCAGTTGACCTCGGGCCCAAACTGTGCAGGGTTCAGTGGTGGGGAAGCTTTAGCCTAAAGGTTGGATATGGAGCCCACATGGTTCCATGTAGTGCTGGAGTACTAAATACATTTAAGTACTGTTCTTAAGCACAAATGTTGAGGTACTTGTACTTTACCTGAGTCTCTTCTTTTCATGCCACGTTCTCCTTAAAAAATATTGTACATTTGACTCCACTACATTCATCTGACAGCTTAAGTTACTTTACACATTAAGATTTTTGCACACATAACACATGTAGTTTATAAAATAAGTCCAGCTGAAATGATTAGACCATTAAACACACACACCTGTTTGGATCATTTGCCGTTTCTACAATGGGAGAAGTTTTCTGAAATTCTATACTTTTAATACTTAAGGTACATTTCCCTGATGATACTAAAGTAACGTTTTCAATGCAGGACTTTTACTTTTCATATTTTGTTTTGTACAGTGTCGTATTAGTACTTTTACCTAAGGATCTGATCCTTCCAGGTCCATGATATCATTAGTGTTAAGTGCTACAGTGAGGAGCCTGGGAGTGTGGAAGATGTTGTCAAGCTGGGAACAAATCCCTGTCTTGTAGTGCCAAAGATAAAATGCACAGACTTTGTGATAATTAGCCTGGATAACAGTATGTTACGCGACAGCTGTAAGCTACTTCTTTATTTATTTTTATTTTCATTACTGGCTGAAAATCCAAAACCTTGTAAAATGCAAAGTCAATTTCAAAACTTCCTTTGACTGTGATTGGATTGTGGATTTGGCAGCGGTGCAGCGGAGGCTCTGGCTTTAAGAGAAGAGGAAAGACCACGCATGTTAAGGTTAGCAGGCAGCTCTGTTGATTCTGGAGTGGAATTTCAGTTTTCATGAGACTAATTAAGTTAAATGGTTTCTTTTAATGGTATAACTTACGCATTTAGGCAGTGGAACAACAAGAAAAAAAAACTTAGACATGCGCTGTAGTTTTAATCTAAACATTTAGGAGTGAGGGGCTTGGCTGGATGTTGAAAAAAGGAAAATATTTTATGATTCTAAACCATCTCTGGGATGAAACGCCATGTAAACTTGGACACTTTTATTACTTGTAGGCTGCGTGGATCATTAACAAATAACTCAAATTATGCATGGACATTGACTTGAAAGAAAAACAGACATGTTTTCTGTGGAGTTCTATCTTTTAGTGAAGCTATTTCCTTTCTAATGAAGTCACATACTGTTTTGTGTCACTTTGATTTTTTTTATTCCCGACTATGTTTAATGTCAAAGTTTGAGATCGTGGATTACTGAGACATGTAGGACTTGACCGAGAGTGGAGAGTGAAACCCCAGCAGCGTGGCCAGGCATCAGGGACTCCCTCCTCTGGTGAGAGAGAGCCAAACACCCAGGATCCTCCATCTGCCTGCACACTATGTTCTGCGTAACTCACACCTCATCATCACAAACTGCACTGACATGGAACACAATCATTAAAACTTTAATTGCTTTTGCATCCCAACGTAGATGATTGTTACATTCCAAATTCATTTCCATTATGTATGGGGAATGTTGGAAAAAGAAAATTATGAACACTGTTTACTTCATTCAGGAAAAGTTTTCTTTTTTACTCACTATTCACATTACTGGGGCACCATCTCATTTCATTGGGATTTAGTTTGAGGCCATAAAGCCATGTTAGGGCACAATAAGCTCAACTGGTTCCACTTTTATAATTCATTAAAAAGTTACATTAAGTTCCATTATAAAGTATTAAGTGTGGGCTTGTCACCCCATTATGTCAAAATCCTCAAAACTCTCATAGTACAAATGGCATGGTTATATAAATGAATCCTAAGAAAACGCCCAAACCATCAAAGTATTGCATTCATATTTAAAGCCTGATACATTTTATTCCTCTGTCCTAAAACAGATCCCCCCCCCCCCACTAACTCAAACAAAATCCTCTGTTGCACTGGGTGACATGTTCCTCCTTTTTACACACTGTACTCATTCCAACATACATCGTCGCGCTGGCCCAAATACTCCCTAGAGAACCAAATGTGGATCACTCCGCAGGTGAAAAAAGTCCACAACAATTGCACTATTTACTCCTGTTTGGGGTAATGCTAAGTAATAATAAAAAAGTTTTAAACCGTTTTAAAGAGTTTCCTCTTCAACGAATGGGCTTGGCGCCGAGTGCTACAGAGAGGGTAGGGACATCGGAAAGGACAGAGGGGCTCGAATTTTTAAGCAACCTAGGTAAAAATGTGTATTAATGTGCATAAAGAAGCCAAGAAAAGAAGGAAAAATCTCCATTCGTATAATATGTGACAAAAACTTTTATTTTTACCCAAACTTTCAAGCCCCACTGTATTAAGACAGAATAACACATTTTGGGGGAGACTGACAATAATAAAAATATGAAAAGGCGCCTTTTTCCAAGTGTTGCCTAAAGGGGGTGGGTGGGGGGGGAATGAAGTCCTGTTAAATTGTTACGTATAGAAGAATAAAAATGGCACAAGAATAGAAAACATGAGATTTATTAATCATCATCATCACAACATTGACACCAACACAATTCTCCCTTTTTGTTCTGCTCATTTGAGTGCAATCAACACGGTAAAATAAAAACTGTTAATAAATAATAAATTAAAAAAAACAAGCAAACCAAAGCATTTTAGCCTAATGTTTTTGCGATTCTATTACGACATAAAAAATAGAATTCATCGGCTGTACAAAACCAAATTCTGTGCAAACAGCGTACTGAAATCAGTGGGGATTAAAAATGGAATTGACCATACGACACCTGGGATGCTGTGTTTGACACATTAAGATCAAGTCATAGAAGAAAGAATTAATTCAATTTTTACAACTCAATTGAAATCCTTTTTCCAAGTCACTTGAAATAAGTGAGTGTAGCCATGTTATTGTGTTAGTTGGTGATTATTTACAGCATCTCCACCAGCAAATTGAAATATGAGCTGTGGTATCATATCCAATGTTCACATTGGATTTTTACTGAGGGGAGATCTGATCCCTTTTTTCTATCCCAGCTGAACTGTGGGGGTTAGTTGAAGTGAGCAATGGATTAGACCACATAAAAGGGGGGGCAGCTGAACTCGGGTCGCAGGGTTATTTTCACTTATGGCTTTAGGTCACCGTTAGAGTGAGTCATCATGCAATGCTGAATGCAAAGTGGGGCCTGGTGCCGAGCAGCCGAGCAGCCACATGAGGGGCCGTCGGGAGCCCCGCCGAAGGTTTGGACTGCAAATAAACCAAGAGTCCTTTTGTGGCTGTTCTGACCGCGCTCCACAAACACCAACAACCTCTAGGTCTGACCAAGAAACAAAGACGGATTTAATACCAGACACCATGGTTCATGCTAAAATAAACCACCACGCCACCTCCGCTGTGTCGGCCTGGAACATCGGCCGTGACGCACAAACAAGTACACAAACTTGCAGACGTGTGCTTTATGCAAAGTCTACTCTTTTTGTTCGCTATATAGTTCTTAAACTCCATTTTCAAAATAAGTTTGAGGAGAGTGGGAATCAAATCCTGAGTGAGAATGCTACGTCAATTTCAGCTTCCAACAATGGAAACGCTTTGACTAATTTCAGATGGAACTGGAAACCAGAGAAAATGTATTTCCAGCTAAAATGATATGTCTACAGAGCCGGGTGAGACCCCCAACTTTTCCAGTTACTTCCCTTGATATCATTTTTGACATAAAACAAACCGGATCTAATATCGTCATAATTTACTGAACTGATTCTGTTCCTTAATTGATCACACACTAAGCTAAACAGCAGCATTTTTATACATTACATATTTACATTTCTGTTCAGGATGCATTTTATGCTCGGGTTAACTAACTACCAACCTACAATTCACTGCAGGTGTATCTCCACATTGAGAAATCATCAGTTAGTCTTTGCATCAAACACGTGTAGCAAGCAACCTGTCCCTGACAAAGTTGTCCGTCTTTCGCATTTCCATGTGGTACTTTTCAGAACAAATTAAAAAAGGGATGAATCCATGTTTGACTTGCTGTCAGGGGACGCCTTTCCGTTTCCCCAGCCGTCTCCTCTCAGTCTTTAAGTGGTCAGCTTGGAGTAGCTGGGCGGGGAGAAGCGTCTGCGCAGGTACTTGAGGATGTACAGAGGCAGACAGCTCACCAGCGTGATGACCGTCACCTTCCACAGGAACGACACCGTGGTGATGAAGTAGACGTCTGGACGAAGAGGCAAAGATCAGAATGGGGTTGGAGGACACAGACACAGACACACATTACCTAGCATCACTTAACAGTGTTTTTTGGGACAGAGAGAGATGTCAGAGTGGGGGGCTGCCCATGGAAAGGCGCTCCGAGCAGTTGGGGTTCGGTGCCTTGTTCAAGAGCCCCTTGGCAGTGCACAGGAGGGGAACTGGCACCTCTCAGCTACCAGTCCACCACCATACATTGGTCGGTACGGGGACTTGAACCAGACTGAGACTGAGCTACAGACTGAGCTACTGCCACCCAACAATAGTTAACTTTTTGTTGTTTTTAGAACACCGGCCTACACCTCTCTCAGACAAATGAACAGATACAGGGCCTTTCCCATTTCTCAGTTTGTGCATGCCCGATTCCTCTCCTGGATTCCCGTCCTCGGGTCGACTCTCCTGTGGACTAAGACGCGGAAGAGGCCCGAGGTGAGTTGAGAAGGTACCAATTTAGGAATTGGGAAAAGCCCACGGTTTCAACTAAACAACAATAAATAAACAAAAATGTTGTAAAATGTCCAATTAACTATGTGATCTAAACATGCAACAGAAGAATAGCCTTTAAAATCTATTTCAGTCTGACTTCATTTGGAGGGAAAAGTGTCCAAAAAAGGGTACACTTGACCACATGCCAGTCATGATCCTCAGTGGTCGAGGCTGTAGGCTGAAAATGCAACTCCACACCCCACATAAAGCTGAAAATAAAGGCTTGGAAAGCTCTTGGTTACGGTATTGTATATGTCACAAGTCTTAATATGGCACAACTAAAATGGGCTTTCTTTTGTTTTTTGTAACATGCAGGCTGTAGTAGAGTAATGCAAGCGCCAACCATCTGCTATAAACGTTGTTTATGGGCGTACTGACACTTGCCCAAGCACGTTTGACCTTAATGTCTGGTTTGTCTGACTAGTGGGATCCCTCCATACCGTGCCAGGGTAGGGCCGGCCGATATGGAGAAAGTCAAATATCACAGTATTTTTGACCAAAAACCTCAATATCGATACTGCAACGATATTGTAGTGTTGACTATTTGGGTGGCTTTCAAATGAAATTTACACAAGAGATTTTTGACAAAAGTAGATAAATCCCCTAAGTGGTAAAGGCAAAATATAGAACAGTTACAACTGGTAAGTTCGAAAACGACATCACTTTACTGTATGCAGCCTTTAAAACCAGTAAAAGACAACTCTTTTGTCAATTACCTATTTAAATCTAAGACGATATCAAGTCTCATATCTTGATATCGATATAATATCATATATTGCCCAGCTCTATAACTGGGCACGTCATACGGGTACAGTATGCATCAGTGTGAATGCCAAACGTGCCCGGGTCTGGTTCTTACCTTACAGATGAACGGGAATTGTTTTGGCCCTGAATGTTTTATTGCAGTGTGAGTGCAGGCCAGCGGGGGGGGGGGGGGGAATCAGGCCCAAGTGTGAGTAGACGCTATGTTTCGGTCTTCTAATGGCCATGAGTCTTTCTATCAAACACTGGGGGTGAGTATTCATTTTGTGGCCACTGTTTCTACCACGCACGCCTTTACTGAGATAAACACATGAAGAGTATCAGTCTGCAGGAAACTAACAGGACTGTTGGCATTTCCCCTTTGATACTACGGCATGCCTGAGCTGCGTCCTCATGAGGACACTTTGCCAATGCACTCACCTTTGGCCTTCCTCATATCCAGCATACCGCAGCTAATTGCACCCCAGAGGGATAATATGCACTAGCAGGTCCACAGTACTGCTGAACGCTGACGCACTGTACCAAGGTCGGCAAACGCACAACAACATCAACCAGGCTGGAGTGAAACGAGTGCAGGCTGCATTTCTTTTCTTGTCTCAATGAAACAGTGCAGCTACAGGCTCAGAGGCGCCTTCTGCGTGGGTGAAAGATGAGTTTGTGTGTCACTCACCAATGAACTCGTGCAGGAAGACGAGCGAGGCAACGTAGCAGGCCAAGCTCAGGAGCTCGCCCACTATCATGAGCCAGTGCCACGTCTGGATGGTGAGGGCCACCATCAGCAGCTCCGTCAGGATCAGGGAGGTGAAGGAAATGGCAACGATATGGACGAACTCGGACTCGAAGAGCAGCAACGCCCCGTACATGATGATGCTCCCTGTGGAGTTAAAAGAGAATGAGACCGACGCTTCTCAATAATCAACATGTAACATTTAAACATGCTATCCACGATTAGTCTGAAAAAGAGTGAGCGTGAAAAGGGACTGAAATGCTAATAATAATAACAATGTATCCTTTATTAGTCCCACAAGGGGAAATTACAATTTACATTCTATTGTTATTACACACAGGCCTGAACTACACACAAAGTCAGTACCTATCAACCCCCACCTGTAAATCAGAACTATGGAGGGAAAAACCACGAAAGGCGGAAAAGAGTCAAAAATATAAGAAACTTTTAAATGTTTTTCCCCCACTCAGTTAATGACATGAATTAATGATGACTTATTCTTATGTTTATATTTTATAGTCAAATTAATATTTTATCATGATCTAGTGCACGTTCAATCCTTGCACTGTTCACCTTTTCACTAACCCCACAACACCCACACACACACACACACCACACACACACACACACACACCCCACAACCCCACACACACACACACACACCCACACACACACCACAAACCACACCCCACACACACACACACCCCCACACCACACCACACACACACACTACAATAGTATATCACCTTTTCATGGTCATTGGCATTTCTGGAGTGATTTTTAATTTTCAATTTTTTTGTATTCCCATGTATGTGTGTATATGTTGTATATGTGTTTGTTGTGTTATGGTTGTCTTGCTACTGGATGCCTAAAATTTCCTTTGGGATGAATAAAGTATCTATCTATCCATCTATCTACTGTATTGATAACTTATTTTTCCATATTTTGTCTTGCATCATATTCAATTATTTATCTATCTTGAGATCCAGATCGGATTCTTCCTTTCCATTCCGGTTCTTTTCTAATCTCGATTCTTTGAGGGGGAGTTGAAACGGGTCACTGCTTATTTCACAGATAAGAGGATCATTTTATTTTGTAAAGCCACACTTTAGTGCGCCGCTTACCTTCCTGGATTTCCTGGAAGTATTATGGCTGAAACTTGTGTGTGTTAAATTTAGAACCGATGATCAGATTCAAAATGATTCCAACAAAGACACAGTTCCGTAATTTTGTAATTTTTGAAACGATTCCAAGTTTGAACCGGTTCTAGTGTCCAGACAAAAAAATAACAAAAAAAAGGTGCTGAAAAACTAGGAGGATTACAACGAATGAAGTTTCAATTGATTTTACCATGTTTGGTGGTAAAGTACAAAAATCAAAAGGACTACCTTTAACTGCCTTTGTGTGTTTGGGGCTTCACAAAGAATGTGACTCACTTTTTCTTTTTCAAAAAATGATCCCGGTCCTACACAGGATATACTGATACTCATACCCCAGATGAAATGTTTCCTTGTTTGCAACCATGTTATGGTGAACTGATCTCACGGAGGAAGTACCTGAAAGTATTTAATCTCCTTGAACAAACAGGCGATACCAACGTCAGGAGTAGTCGTGTTGGAAAGCAGGGCCCATTACGTAAAAATATACAGTATCTAAACACCAGCCAATTACATTCAACATGTATGTTTTTTCAAGATTAGTTAAAAGGTTTTTGGAACATAGCTTAGTATGCGTCTAGATAAGATATGATTCATTTATTGTCTTTGCTTAGCACTCACATATACTGAAACAAAAATGTTTCCTATGCATTTGACCCCTCCTATACACGATTGGCAGTGGCTCCAGTTCAGTGCTTTGGGGAACACGACCCCGGGGAGAACATGCAAACCCCATACTGGAACCCGGGGATTGGACTCAGGACCTTCTTACGGTGAGAACACCACAGTGCCACCACGTTTTCACTGCAAATGGCCCACGTTGGATAGTGTTGTCAACAAATTTCTTCTCACACATAAATAAACGTACGAAATTAAAAAGACAGTGTGTGGGCTGTTAATGAGTAATGTGTCACTAGGGCTCGGTATGATAGATAGATAGATAGATAGATAGATAGATAGATAGATAGATATTGATCCCCATAAATTGGGAAATTACAGTGTTACAGTAGCAAATGCAGCAGTATGGTTTCGGTACAGATACCTGGAATTTGATACCAGTTTCTGAATGATCATTTTTTCGCTATCAACATTATAAAGTGAATTTTAAGAGAAATAAATTAAATTTTACATTATGCTCCTTTACAACTATGTGAAGCACACTGTAGTCAACACCTGTGAGCCTCGTTTCTGTGATTAACGAAGAGTTAATCCTCGACGTGTAACGTTACACAGCCAATCACCAGCATGACTAGACCTTGGTAGCAGTATTCTGGATGCTGATTGGCTCACTAACGCTGATGTGATTTAAGGTATTGAAATATGGTATTGAATGTCAAGGCGTTCTTCAATACATTGGAGGCATTTGGGTCATGACTGCTGACTCTTTGTATGTACTATACAGTTAAGGGATGCCTCTAAGATTCAGTATGTTAGCACTGTGCACTGTGTATTGTGATTTATTTTGGTTATGAGTGTATGTCTCTCCAACAAATGCAGTTATTGACTGTGATTATCATAACTCTTCCTCACCTTGATAGATACTTATTAGGACCCATATTAGAAATGTCTTGAATGATAGCGGTCGGCCCTGTGGAAAGAAAGACAACACATCTTATTTACCATTCTCCATATGTTTCAGTGTGTTATATTTGGCTGCACTGTGGCAGTTAGTGTGTTTTCATTCATTAAATACCTTCAAGAGATCTTTGTATAATTCTGGGTATAACATGGCAACCTCTGACTTAACATCTTTGTCCAACACCAGGGAGAAGACAGGGAACATGGTGTAGATAGTGGAGTAGCTGAAACAGACAAATGCATGTGTCCTCAGTGTGAGGAATATTATATTATTATATCCAGATAAAATGGCACATGGACAAGACAAGTTTCACACATTTCATGGTTAGACTCAGCAGTGAATTGCATCAGTCTGGTCAAGACTTTCATATTTTCCCCTTCTCACATTTCAACAGTGCTTTAACACAGAGGAAATGCCAGGGAGACAAGGCAGCCAAATGTTCACATGATAAGTCATAGCCATAAAAAGTGTGTATCTTACCCAATAATCAGGAATCCTTGGTAGAGTGGGACTGAGGCAAAGTAGAAAACAGAGGAGAAGACCGCCTAGGGAAACACAAAAATTAAGAAAAAAACAAAGGAGCAGTCAGTCCTTTTTTTAGTCAAACTCAAATGGCATAACAAATTTAAAAAGGTGTGGGGGGGGCAAAAGCTCACTTCAAAAAAAGCAGGAAAACGGAAAAAGAAGATATAAATGAATTGGCCACACAAATCAAATGGTTTTTATGAAAACTTTGGAGGAGGGCCCCCCTAAAACCCCAAAGTCCACGATGCAGTGACTCATGGGATGTCCCTGAATGGCGGGGGCTGAGGCTGGACTGGGATTTGGGAACTGGACTCGGGACAATCTAGGGTGTGTGTGGGGGCCTGGCTCAGAAGGGCACCACAAGCTGACTCCTCTGAGTCATCATGCACCCCACCCTTCCATGACCACCCCCGAACCTTCTCGCTGCCACAAAACCCAATCATTCCCTCCTCACATTTAGATGTTGGAGGTGGATAAACAACGCCCATATCTCCCTGCCCAAACTTTAAAGGGATAGTTCAGATTTTTTTGAAGTGGGGTTGTACGAGGTACTTAGCCATAGTCAGAGTATTACTTATAGCAGATAGTGGTTGGCACACACCTGGCTTTATGTTTTAAAGGGTTAGTTTGAGGTGAAATGCTTCAGAGAGAGCAGAGATAACGGCGGCTTCAGTTTCCCGTCAAACTGACTTTGAAAATTCCTCCTTTTAAACATAAAATGCTGTCTTTACATACAAGGAGCAAAACACTAAATCACATGTCATCACATGTCTTCAGTGTACAGCCATGTCACATTAGCACACATTTCACTGTTACTAAATGTACTGTACAGATCACTAAATCAATGCAACATCAATGTGTTTGCAAGCGTTTCACTTTATATTAAGATTATTTCCCAGGTGAGCAGCATTGCTAAGTAGTAGGAAGGGGAAAGAATTAAAAAATATTGCAATTTCTTTCCGTTGGAAATTTCAAAATGTTACACTGCATTGAGTGTCTGTTAGAGTAGTTTAGATTAAATGTACAAGTGATTGAAGCATCTAAGCTTCGATATCTTCAAACATGGTTTACACAGAACAGTAAATTGTAATTTCCCCATAGGGGATCAATAAAGAGTATAAGTAAATAAATTAAATTAAATTAAATTGAAAGTAATTTGATGCAATGAAATCAAATCTCAACCCTCATTTTTCCTGATTTACTGTTAATTCAGACTCTGAACTATATTATTAGTTCATTATATTATTATATATTTATAGGAACACATCCTATTCAGAGAATACAACTAATGTGTTGTTTACACTACATCAATTTAAAACACTGACCTGCAAAATTAGCATTATTTTCTTATTGCTATTTGCATAAAATTATTGAAATGACTGGACTGATATTTTATGAGAATTAGTTTTGAGGCAGTAATTAATCGTTTAATATTGTGCAATATTTATTTACTTAATATTAGTACTTAATCATTTCATTCCATCACTGTGCAATATTATTTATTGAGTGTTAACACTTACCTATGCTTATTCAAGCTGATTTATATATGTATACTTGACAGTCACTACACTTTATATCTTTGACTTTATATTTTTGATATTTTTTACTGTTATATTTTATACTGTTATATTCTTATATTTTTTTGTGTCAACGCTGCAAAGGGATTGCTTTAATCTCGTTGCACAAGTACCGTGTACTTGTGTATAATGACAATAAAGGCATTCTATTCTATTAATGTAATTTTCATTTTAAAATGCAACATGAATAAAAATCCTGGATAAACATAATTGTGTCAGATACTTAGTATGTGATGTAGTATCTAATTTGATCAGGATGTTTTCATGGTATGTGCTATGTAAACATTTGATTTTAACATTAGGAATAGAGCATTTAGTGGTCAGAGTTTTGCAAATAGATAACCTGCTTAGCCAAAGCGATTGGAAAATACTAGTAATTTAAATATATGATTTCAACATGGCATGACTGCATCAGTGTCTCTGGGTCCCAACCGGCAGCAGCAGTAGAGCCTGGGTCTGTCTGAGGTCTCTGCGTGTAAAAAGGATTTTTTTTTCCCTAAATCAAATGCTTGCTCTGGGGGGAAATTGGGATAAATGGTTGGGTCTTTGTAAATTATAGTGTGTGATCTAGACCTACTCCTGCTGTGTTTGACACTATAAATACATTTGAATCAAAATGAATGATGATCAAACCTAAATACCTGTTTGAGTTGCACTCTACCTGCATGGTGCTGATGCACAGGCTCCTGTGGATGACGAACTGGCTGAGGGCTGCGGACCTTTTGTAGCTGTTCCGCCCGTGGACCATGAGGAGACGACCTAAATGTTTGAACTGAGTCACGGAGAAGTCAGCGGCCAGCGAGGCCTGCTTTCCTTCCTGTCAAACACACAGCACACAGGGCAGTGAGGACGAGCTACGACAAGCCTGGGCTCACCTGAAAGTAGGCGTTTGGGTTCTTATTATGAACACACAATGACAGATACACAGCTCGGTTAAATGGAAACACAAAAATCAGACAGATGGTGGACAAATACTCCCTGCAGACATGGCATTCCGGAAAATACAAAAACTTTGACTACGCCATTTGAAATTAAAATCTCTGCAGCAGTGATGCTGCTGTTGTTTTCACTTTGTGAGTCTGATTGTGTGTGTGCCATCATGGTAGAATATGGTCATGAACATACTGTATCTACCATAGAGGCAACTACCACAGATGCGGTTACAAGTACTTTTGTCACCACAATAGCATCACAACCGTGCAAGAAGCAGCCTTACAGGTGTGTAGTTGAGATGAAAATGAAGGCTGATTTAGAAGATAGGTGTGGTCTGAGCGAGAGCGCCAGACGTAGGGGGGTAGAAGGTTGGGAAGAGGGGCCCCTGGCTCCATTTGGTGTCGGCTTGTGTGATACCGTCACAAGATGGTCTCTAGTTATATTCCGCCGATTTCTAAATTAGTTGAATAATTGTTTGGTCAGACATCACACATTTTCCAAAGCCCAAGTCGATATATTCACACAATCAAAAACCCAAAGAAATTCCATGTACTGTCATATAAACTTACAAAACTCTGTAGTATATAAGTATTTCTGCACAAAACCCCACAAAATTGTACTCAACAAACTGATTGGCAAGGCCTGTGTTGTTGTTGTTGGGACAGTGCAAGAAAGGTGGACGCTGTCCAAAATACATTCCATCCTGGACAACTCCTCCCACCCACTCCACAACACGCTGGTCAGTCTTAGGAGCACCTTCAGTGAGAGACTCAGACACCCACAATGCACCACAGAGCCCCCTAGGAGGTTGTTCCTGCCTGTGGCCATGAAGCTATTCAACTCCTCCCACTGAGTGTTACACACTTAGAGCAGTGGCTTTCTTTTTTTTGAGTTGTGACCCCCCACAATAATGAGGTTGGTGTTTGCAACCCCCCCCCCCCCCCCCCCCCTCGACGGCGTGAGAAACAGCAGCTGTTTCCAAGCACCTCCCCCTGCTGATTTTGAGTGATTTTTGCAAATGCCTTGATTAATACATGTAAATGAATAATGCTATGTTTTTGACATTTTACTTTTAGCAGCCGTCCCTAACACGCCTTGTCCAATGTGCTCCAGCTCTGTGGATTTTTATGAGTTTTTGACTTTTTCCTCTCCCACTCACCCGCCTTCAGACCCCTTTTTGTGTCCCAGGAGCTTCTGATTTACACATGAAGCTGTGAATAATACATGAAACTTCCGAACTACCAAACTTCACACATTAATGTAAAAACCATTCCAGAGTCCACAACACCACACACACACACACACCCACACACACACACACACACACACCACACACACACACCACACACACACACACCACCCACACACACACCACCACACAACACACCACACACACACACACACACACACACACACACACACACACACCACACACACACCACACACACACACACACACACACCACACACACACACACACCATTATACCGCGACCCCCCAGGTTGTTGAACCACTAAATTGTGAGTGTCAAAACTGGACACGTATCTCCCCATATCAATCTCAAAATTCTTGGACAATTATGTACAGTAACTACTGCAATAATGTATCAGTTATTTGTTATTTATCCACTGTTGCTACTTATGGTCACACTGTACTTTATTTATGTTGACAATGCACCACTAAAAGATTTCTACAATCCAATGTTTTAGCAACATAATCTTTTTAACCTAATCTAATTTTTCCTGTTTTTCTCCTTAACTTTTTTCCGCTTGTTTCTTACTCTTATTTCTTTACTTGAATCTGACTCCAAGCAACTGCAAGTGAACAATTTTCCCTGAGGGAATCAAAAAAGTATTCTTATTGTGAAATTTACACTTCAGTTTTTTTTTTTTTACAGAATTACACAATTGAATTACATTCATAACACTGAGTTTGCAGGTTGCTGGTAGGCAGATTGTGTTACCCTTGCATAGACCCAAGCAATCTTTATGCTAAGCTAATTGCCTGCTATCTTCGATGAACAACTAACTCTTATCAAGAAAGGGAATAAGTGAATTTCCCACCAAAGGCGAACAGATATTCAATTCAAATTTACTCCAAGAACCATTGCTGACACAAACTAGTATCTGGACGGAGAATTAAAGAGAGAACCATGAGAAGAAGAAGATGAGACAGGCTGACCAGAAACTCTTACTTTTACTTAAGCACAAAAGCATCCTGTCATCTTTGTTTCCTCTACTCAGACAATGGATCCTCATAAAGAGGAATCATCTGCTGTTCATGTCTCTCTACATGTCTCTGAACGTGAGAGAGATCTTGACAGGAAGCACAAAGTAAAAAATCTGTGAGAGCGACGCGTCAATGTGAGAGATGATGAGACGGAGAGAGTCTTACTTTTCCCTCCACTCCCACGCCACAGTCGGCTTCCTGGATCATGCTGACATCGTTTCCTCCGTCCCCTAAGAGAAAACAAAAGCCATGGAGGTGTCAGGATTCACATCAGTGACTCACCAATACAGATTGTTAGTGAGAGTATTGTGTGTATGTAGTTCACAAGATACTCCCTTAATTTGGCTTGATTAAGAGATCAGAACTGCAGACACAGACAGGAAAATAACATGTCTGGAAGTTTGGAATTGGACAGATAACAAGGGAGGTAAAAGGGGCTGATTCTGATTAAAAAAAAAATATTTTTTCAATGAAACAATACAATTTACATTCTGAAAATGGCAAATTTTTAAGAGAATTTGGATGGTGCAACAAGGCAGGCCTGCTTGGTTCTTTCGAGAAATAATTATGAAGATCTTACAAACAATAAGTTTATGGCATTTACTCTCTAACTTCACAATGTTTTGGGACCGATTGCAAGGGTTGCTGTGTCATCAGCAGTAATGCATAGTATTAGCATTAATACACATTTAAATGGGCTCTGCTTAATTAGGACTTTTTATCAAGGCTCATACTGTGAGTGCTGGTAAAATGAGTAGAAGTGAGCGACAGAGGTTTGTGGCTGCAACAGATAAATATATTCCGATGTGTTGAAAAACAGTTAAAAGAGGAAAAGAAACTATACAACTGAATCCCCTCCCCCCCATTTCTATTTTCGACTCACCTACAGCGCAGGTGAGTTTTCCTGTGCGCTCTTGCAGCAGCCGGACTATCTGAGCCTTCTGAGTTGGGGTGCACCGGCAGCAAACCACAGCGGGACACTGGCATGCAAGCTCCATGAACTCGTACTCGTAGTACTTCAGACAGACCTGCAAGAGAGCAACCAGAACGGACGGGTGAGCAACTTAGGCCACCGCATACAACTGATCTCAGCTGTGGATCTCAAACTTACAGTTTAACGCTCTTTAGAAAGTGACTCAAACCACAGATACCACTTCCAGAGATTCTTCCGTGGCAGCAATATTATCATGCATCACACAGCAAACATTTCGTAGTTTAAGGAGAGAGAAGTCAGTGGGGTGGTAGGGTGGGGGGTGGGGGGGTTAGACAGACACAGATGCATTTACCTCAAGCGAGTCCCCTGATATCACGAGCGCGCAGTCGTGTTTTCTCCTGAAAGCGTTGAGCTCCAGGTGGGCTTCCCCTCGTGTTGTTACCTATGGCAATGGTAAACCGCATTCATAAAAGCACGCACAAACACACAACAAAAAAAACTTATCAAGGATGACAACCTGTCAGCCTTTGCATCCTGATTGTTAACAGACCGGTAGCTTTTAAGAATGGCAGCCTGTTCCCCTCCAGCTGCAATGACGGCAAACCAAATACCTGCCAAACATCCAACTTACTAAATTAATACCTGATAAGGCTGGATGATATGACTGAAATAAACATCACAATATTAAACTGAGTAGATTTTTTCCATATCAAATGGGGATGCAGCGATCAGACTGACTCAATGCATCGGAACTCGTTGGGATGAATATGAGACTGGGACTTTAACCGAAAGACAAGTAACATACGTAACTTTTAAATGTTTCTGAAACTGCAATTTTGTATCTGATGATCAGAAATGAACTGTAACAGCAAACGAGACCAACGGTGAAAAGAACTCAATTTATATATTTACTAAGGCCTTTGCCCCGGTTTGTTTTTTCCCCCACAAAGTCACAACATGATACACGCTAGGTAGACGGCTCTATAGTAACACATTCTAGACTATGAATGGAATGTGCATATTTCAATTGTATTGTAATTATATAATTATACTAGCGTTGTTACAATGCATCAACCTCAGTTAAATGTTTAGCTCAACAGAACTAATTATAATGTAATAACGGTTAACGTCTTTCCGGCATCTAAGTCAGTGACTATATGAGAAATGTAGGCAAAATCACAAATAAAATCATTAAATTGATATTCAATATACTGAACTACTGTCCATTTATATGCATTACATCAGAAAAATATTCTTATGTGTAAAACAAGCAGAAATTCTGTGAGTGTATAAATAACATTTGCCTGGAAACTTCCAATAACAGAATTTTGTATATCTATAACATGATATAATCGTTATTAGCAAATATGACAGTTTATTCATTTAAATGGGTGATATAATGAATAGTAGTAATAGTAAAAGTATAGTTAAGCTGCGCACTGATTGGCTGACGTACACACACACACACACACACACACACACACACAACACACACCACACACACACACACACACACACACACCACACACACACCACACACACACACACACACACACACACACACACACACACACACACACCACACACACACACACACACAAGTGTCGTTTTACAAAAATTGACGGCTGATTGCAAATTTTGTCCGACTGTGTGTCGGATTTCATTTCTTTCGTCATTAAATATAGTATATTTACAGTTTGAATTTCGTCACGGCATGTATACCACAGCTACCCTACGGTCTTACAAAGATAACACTTTTGTCCAATTTTAATTCAATGCATCTTTGTGAATTTGAGATGTTTGTTAGGAGGAGGTTAGCTAGCTAGTGGTAATAATATCAAATATGTCTTCATAGGAAAAGTTATATGGGTTTAAAGCATGTGTATTTCAGTTTGTGGGGTAGGTTCAACAATGAATGGAATGGAACAATGAAATCAAACAGAGCCATACAATTCAAAAATAGATTCAAGAAAACAATACTCGACCAATATAGAAAGGAAGACACCTAGACATACATAGGAATACATGGTAATGTAAGTGTATTGTTGTAAGTTACTGTATGACCTAAAATTACTTTTTGGTTTTGTAATAATATGATAATATGGACAGGATTTCATGAGCATTATGCGTCCACCCACTCCTTCTTTAACCTTTTTCTTCTTCTTTTTTTGTATTTTGACTGATTTGTCTACATTTGTGTTTTTAATGCTGTGTTTTTATAACATAAAATACATACATAAAAAAAATATTATTTTTTTTAATTAATCTTATTTTGTCTGTGGTTTAAATACATTTAAAACACTTAAAATGTCCTTAGATCTTTGTATAATTAGAATGTGTTATAAACCATTTATGAAATGAAAAGTGCTGTTTTCGTATGTGGGAGTGAGGGAAATATACAGTACTATAAAAGCAAGGGTTCCAAATTGTGTCAGGTGCAAATACAGACTTAAAAAGTCTCCTGAAATGCAGCCCTGACAAGGCACGGTGTTAATCTGTCAACAGGAGTTCTGCTCTGGTATGAATATCCTTCAGCTGCTGACTATTCATACGTCAATCCAGATCAGGCCATTGGTGGCCACCAGGAAACTAATCCAGATGTATGTGTTGCAGGCCCAGTCAGCACTCTCCCTCCCCCCCCGTCCACTGGGACAGAGGTTTTCAAGCCGTGCCAACCATTGTTATTCTCTTCCAGTAACCGCGCTTGTGCGCAAGTTGTAACCTTCCTATATGGCAGGGGCTCCTTCTGCTCTGGCGCCCTTCCACCAGGGAAGGCTAAAGGGGGGCTATCAAAGCCGCAGAAAAAGAGCCCGAAAACTGCAAAACAAATTAGGAAGTGAGCCCTCTGCATGATCCCTACGGGAGTGGTTCAGCTGGTTTCTCAGCTCTGTGTTGGAGCGAAGGCCTGTTTGTTCTCACTCACAGCGGCTTGGATGCTTTGGCTGGTGGGCGGTGATTTATTCAGCTGCGTGTGCTGGCTCGGCCTGCATGCGTAGCTGTGTGGGGCTGTGCGACCACTACGCTAATGGGCCTCGGTTGCGCAGAGGATGGATGCCCGCGGGTCGAGGGAGTCAGGAAACTGTCAATGCTGCCTTGAACTAGGATGAACCCTGCGATACTAAAAAAACAACGAATAACCCACTTCATGTCCACGTAAGAGGAAGAGGGATCCCTGTCCTGCACTTACGGGTCTGAAGATATGGATGTCCTGGTTGCGGGTGATCAGATGGGCGTTCTTAGCGGTGCATGTGGCCGTTTCAAGCTTGTCTCCTGTCAGCATCCACACCTACACAGAAACCAGAGAGTAACACGTAGCTTAGGACAGTGTTACATTTGGCAGCTGTTTGAGATTTAGTCTCAGGATGAAAACGCGTATTAGTTATTACTCACATTTTAGTCATGTTTACCCTCAAACTCAACACAACTAACAGTGCTTTAGTCCAATTGTAGGCAACAAAAAGTCCTTACATTTTAGTCAAAATGTGTTCTGTTTTCCTTTTGCATTAGTCCTGTGTCAAATGTCCTTTTTAGTCATCAGATTATATTAAACATTTCCGTTTTTTTGTAATTTTAGTCAAACTTGTTTCACATAAGATTTGATCTTCACCTATATTGCATGTTGATTGTCACAATTAGCGTTAATTAACATCAGTGCCATCTCATCATTGTCTCATCTTGGTCACGGTAAAAAAAAAAGGTCATATTTCCCATGATGCACAGATGTTTGAAGAGAAATTCCACTGAAATGTGTCACTACATGAAACTAAATGTTCATAATCTCTCTAATATACCAGATAACAAAAACTAACGGCAAGTATCCTGGAGCTAAAGTTTGTGAACATATCTTACAATCAAGATATCATTTACTTAATGGTAGTTCTTCAAACAGAAGCCAAATACCAGTCAGACTTCTCCTTTAACAGAGGGTTTTGGATGTTGCTTATTGAAGGTTACAGCAGAGAGCTGAAATGTTTGATTCACCCAAATTACAAAAGAAAGATTTCCTAACTTTTTGGGGTTTTATTTGCTCAGGTCAAGAGATATGCATCTCAGAGATTTCCGCCTCCACTCAGATGAATATAATGCTGTGATATAATGCTGCCCACAGCATTTAAAAACTAGTTTTTAATGGATTCATAGTCTCTATGAAGATGGTTGGCAGCATGTTCTGTGGTTTATCAAGAGTTACAGGAAGACATTTTCTGCAAGGATACAGCGATTGAATCTTTTGAATAATATTGTTTTAAATGCTGTGAGCAGCTGAAATTAAATTGCATTCACTGTGCTGTGGGTGGAGGCAGAAACCCACAGACAGATAACTTAAACCAACCCTCATTAGGAAGGTGGCTATCAGCCCAACTTTTACCACAGTGACTGCTTTCTGGTTCCCTTGCACAAAACCAAATGCTAATTTCCATTTAAATGTGGTGAAATATTTCATATCAACTATCCAAAGTTGCCAACCAAAACCACTTAAAGACGTTCTTGTAATTTAGGCTAATTCACTATAACCTTGGTATTTGTTCTTAAGGGAGGCCCTTGGATGAGGCTTGTTCCTGTAGGAAGATTTGAAAAACACATGTCCTTGTCTTGTCTCTTTGTTTTGTTTTCTTAGTTTGTTGCTACTGTGAGCTATGAGTCCCGCCCCCAGACCTTGATGCCTGCGTTGCGGAGGATCTCCAGGGTTGGCCTCACATCCGTCTGGAGCTGGTCCTCCACCCCAGTCAGACACAGCAGCTCCATCTCCATCTCCAGACTCTCAATCACAGTGGCCACCTTTAGTGAGCGGTCATGGACGCTGAGCTTGGCCTGGACGTACCGGGCCTGGGGAGCAGGACAGGGACGGGAATATTTTGAGTGGGAGAAGATACAAAAATTAGAATGAATAAGGCAGAACCACTGCAAGAGTAAAGAAGCAAAAACAGTCAGGGGTAGATGGAGAACAATGGAAGTCCCGACAAAGAGAGAAAAGAATTTAAAAAACTCTTACATGGTTTATACATGAAGAATCCTTTTTGTGCAGCATGAATACATGCAATTCAACATGTGCAGCAAGCTTCCATATTAGATAAATATAAACTTTCAGGTATTTGCCTGGAAGCAGCCCTTCAAGCTACTAATGTTTCAGAAAACTATACAAATACAGAGCAGACATGATCAATTGGTCAACGCCCGTCTCTCTCCAGCGTTCCAGCTCCAGGGCAATGTGTGAGTGAGATAAAGCAAAAAGTATTTGAGCGTGACTCATAAAGGAACACAAACTGTGTGTGACTCAGTCGGTGACTCACTGCTGCCCACCAGCTCTGCTCACACACACAATTATACAGCCTGGGGCTGGAGACTGCAGGGGACACAGCCCTGCCCTGCTCAGACAAAGAGTGGGGTGTGTGCGTGGGAGGGTGGGGTGCATGGACTGGAGGGATGGGGGTGTCAGAGTTTAGTCTGATTACCCAGCAACGCACTTTGACATTTGGAAATAGTGAACATGTCTGCATAAAACTGCATTTGGGTGTATTTTGAGTGTAATTTGAGCATAAGAGATAGAGTTTATTTTAGTTATATAGCATTTAGAGTCACAAAGTTCTTCACAAGGGGGGGGGGGGTCATCAGCTGTGTGCTTGGCCATCGAGTGGTATTTCAGACTGGACGTGCTGCGATGGTAGCTCACTTCACAACAACAGAACCCACAGATCACTTTGGTGTCGTCAATGGAACATTTAGCAACTTTTACAAAGGAAACTTTCCATCTACAGTCCCTGACAAAAGTCTTGTCGCTTATCTATTTTGTAGAAACACCTGCTATTAACCTGACTTTTAATTAATCAATTGGTGTAAGAAATAGCTCATATGAAAAGCTAAAACCGTCCCAAATGATGTTCAATGCACTGAAATAAATTGGTTTCACTAAAAAAAGATTTATTATTTAAACAAGACAGAAAGGTCAAATTTTGGCAAGACAAAAGTCTTGTTGCCTATACATAAATTGAACAAATTTACTACAAATAGATTAGATTAGATTAGATTAGATTAGATTATACTTTATTTATCCCACGACGGGGAAATTCTGTCGTTACAAGTAGCAGCATAGCAGCAACAGCAAAAAAAAAAAAAAAAAAAAAAAAAAAAAAAAAAAACAAAAACAAAACAATAACACACAAACAAGTAAGCACGAAAGAAATACAAGGCAAGAAATACAGGCAAGAAATACAGGCAAGAAATAGACAATGAAAATATGGTAGACGAGGAAGTAAAATGCCGTCAAACAAAAGGAATTTTAAAGTGCGGTTGCCATGATAAGAGAAACAATATTGCGGTGTAAGTGACGTTAAAAATTAAGTTAAGTTGAATGTGTAATTAGAGCAAAGAAGCAAGAGTCGGTAGCATAATTTAAATTATATTAACCTGAGACCATAAATATTGAAAAGTAAGTACTTGTAATAAAATAATATAAATACCAATATTAAAGATAAACAGAAAGTGTGTGATGTAGATGGGAGAAAAACAGGAACAGAAACTACAACACTATCAGGTAGAGCAGGTGTTGTAGAGTCTGACAGCGGCGGGATGAAGGACCTGCGGTACCTCTCCTTTTACACCGTGGGGGTATCAGTCTGCTGCTGAAGGAGCTGCTCAGGGACCCCACAGTGTCATGTAGGGGGTGAGAGGTGTTGTCCATGATGGATGTCAGCTTGGCTAACATCCTCCTCTCCCTACTTCCTCTATGGGGTCCAGAGGACAGTCCAGGACAGAGCTCGCTCTCCGGATCAGTCTATTGAGTCTGCTCCTGTCCCGGTCCGAGCTGCCCCCCCTCCAGCAGACCACAGCGTAGAGGATGGCAGAGGCCACCACAGAGTCATAGAAGGTCCTGAGGAGAGTCCTACACACTCCAAAGGACCTGAGTCTCCTCAGCAGATGGAGGCGACTCTGGCCCTTCTTGTAGAGTGCTTGGGTGTTATCAGTCCAGTTCAGTTTATTGTTTAGGTGAACACCCAGGAATTTGTAGCTCTCCACTACATCAATGTCCAATCCCTGGATGCTCACCGGTGAGAAGGGGGATGTTTTCCTCCTGAAGTCGACTATCATCTCCTTTGTCTTGCTGGTGTTAAGCTGAAGCTGGTTGAGCTCACACCAGCTGACAAAGTCCTTGATAACCGACCTGTATTCCAGATCGTTCCCCTCAGAGACACAACCAACAACGGCTGTGTCATCAGAGAACTTCTGGATGTGGCAGTGGGTGGTGTTGTGTGTGAAGTCCGAGGTGTAGAGGGTGAAAAGGAAGGGGGAGAGCACCGTACCTGAGGGGCACCTGTGCTGCAGTGCACCACGTCAGACACACAGTGATGGAGCCTCACATACTGTGGTCTGTTGGTGAGGTAGTCCGTAGGTCCATGCAGCCAGATGTTGGTCCACTCCGGCACTCTCCATCTTCACTCTGAGGAGCGAAGGCTGGATGGTGTAAAAGCACTGGAGAAGTCGAAGAACATGACTCTCACAGTGCTCCCGCTGTCCTCCAGGTGAAGCAGCGATCTGTGCAGCAGGTAGATCACTGCGTCGTCCACTCCAATCCCAGGCTGGTAAGCAAACTGCAGAGGGTCCAGCTGTGTGCCCACCAGGGGTCGCAGGTGACGCAGGATGATCCTCTCCATGGTCTTCATGGAAATACTAAAATATGTCAGATTAAATTAAATAGTGGTGCTGTGAGATCCAAATGTAATATCTTGTATGACTTCCATGAGCTTGAAGGACTGCATCCATGCGGTTTGGCGAGGATTCAGACCATGTGTTGATGAAGTCATCAGGAATAGCTAGGAAAGCAGTCTTGCATGCCCCTCAGAGTTCATCAATATTCTTTGGTTTGGTCTTCCATGCTTCCTCTTTCATCCTACCCCACATACGCTCCATGATGTCCATGTCTGGTGACTGGGCCGGCCAATCCTGGAGCATCTTGATCTTCTTCGCCTTGAGGAACTTTGAAGTGGAGATGGAAGTATGCGATGGAGCACCATCCTGCTGGAGAATTTGGCCTCTTTTATGGTTGGGAATATAAGAGGTAGCTAAGATGTCTTGGTATTTGAGACTATTGATGTTGCCTTCCACCCTGCAGATCTCTCGCACACCCCCATACTGGATCTAACCCCAGACCATGATTTTTCCGCCACCAAACTTCACTGTTTTCTGGGTGAATCTTGGATTCACGCGGGCTCCAGTAGGTCTCCTGCAATATTTGCGGCAACTATGGTGTAATTCAACAGAAGATTCATCTGAAAAATCCACTTTCTTCCACTTCTCCAGCGTCCATCCTTTTAGCAAGCTGTGGGCCTTGGCAAATACCACACGGTTTTTCAATTGTCTTTTGTTTAGTGCTGGCTTCTGGGCACTGATTCGACCATGGAGGCCATTTCAAGACAGAATCCGACAAACCGTTCTAGTTGACACAGGGACTTCAGGGGACCAGGTCTCGTGGAGAACTGCTGCTGTGGAAAATGGGCTGGCCTTGGATTTTCAAGCCAACAAACGGTCCTCTCGAGCAGTTGTCTTGCGGGGTCTGCCTGACCTGGGCTTGTCAAAAACATCTCCAGTGTCTTCGAATGTTTTTTTTAATCCTCTGTACTTGACGCTGAGACACATTGAAGGTGTCTGCCACATCAGCAGTGGATCTGGTCTTCAGCCTCTTGATAATCAAAACTTTAGTCTCAGGATAAATCTTAGGCATGTTTGCAGAGGTCTAGTTGCAGTTGATGTGAAGGTCTAGTGTACTGGGGTTGTTTTTATACACACCTGAGACCTGATTGGTCCATTATTAGTCCCAGGTGAAGCTCATATGACAAGGCGACAACACTTATGTCTTTGCAAAAATTGACTCAATGGGCTTTACCAAGCTGTGAATATTAGAATACTTTTTGACAGTTTCTTTTTGCACTGAAACATTATTACAAAAGCTGTTGGGATTAAAATGAGCCAATTCTTGTAAATAAATCTTGATTAGAAATATATTTCAGCGGGACTTCAGGTCAATTTGTACACAAGCGACAAGACTTTTGTCAGGGACTGTAGAATCTTATTGCCGTCTATTTTGGCGTCTCGTGCTCACCATCCACTCAAAACGCAACGTTACTACTCTTTGTGTACCTGGTGTTGTGTTTCCGGTCTAGCTAGATCCGCTGGGTGTTGTAGTTTTTCTAAGGGTACTAGTTGTTGCAACAGCATGTGAAAAGATTAAACGTTAATCTCACGATAAAAACAATGACGCCGTTAAAATGGGTTTGCGTTAACGCCGTTAATAACTAACAGCACTAGTTTTAACAGCTGTATACTACTAACCCTGTATGGTATACTGTATGGATGTGATATGATTACTTCATTGTGGTTCGGCCTGAATCCCTTTTTGTGTAACCTGAACAAACAAAAACAATAAAAGCCACAGAACGTTCTTTTATTATCCAGTTTGACAGTCAGTTATAATGGAAAAATAACATAAATAAAATACTTTAAATAGATTTTCTTCAGGGCTAAATAACGTGGTATCCGATCGGTGCATCGGTGGGAATTACTAGAATTGTTGGGTGTTTGTAAATTACAGAATGTGGTCTAGACCTACCCTATTTTTAAGGTGTCTTGAGATAACTCTTGTTATGAATTGATACTATAAATAAAATTGAATTGAAAATTGAATTGCATAAACTCCGATATTTGCTGATACCAGCATTTTAGGAGGTAATGTAGGCTTTTCCGATACTGGTTGATATTGCTGTGATACCAGCTATAACGGCTTTATTAAACAAAACCCACACAGACTATAAGTGTCTAAGTACTGTCTTGTTCTAGGATGAACCAAGACCAAGTGCCGTAGTGAAGCCTCAGATTGCTGTGCTTTGATTTCATGAGAAGGCGCTTACCTCAAAATCCTGATACTGCTCCTCTGTCAGGGACTTCTTTGAGACCACAAGGACCCTCAGGCCTTCCCTCGCCATGTTCCCGCACTAGAAAACAGAGCCAGCAACATCTGGATTCAGCAGGTTACAACGTCCACTAGTCTGCGAGGTATTTATAACAGGAATTAAATCCCTGTTGTTACATCTCTTCATCACATCTTGTGAAAAAGAAGGAAACCCACCTCCTCTTCCAGCCAGTCATTGTACTGGACTATAGTTGCCATCACCACGTCGGCACCCTTCATGTAGAATGTGATTTCTCCTGTAGACTCATCCTAGAAAACAATGTATCTCAATGTATTGAGACAAAAATAGTACAGAAAAATCACATGCATTATACATAAAATACCCCAGTATGTTTCACTCTGACAGGATTTCCAATCCAGACCCATGTGAGCCAAGGTGCACGTGCACTATTTGATGATTTTGCGTTGCCTAGAAATAAAAAAAAAAAGCTTATTTTGGAATTCACAAGGGGTTTTTCAAAAAAGCAGTTGAAAATATTATCGCGGGGAAGTTTAACGATCCCAGGCTTCCTGAGTTCTAGCCTCGCCAACAACAATGGAGTTAGTCATCAGACTTAGTCAGAGGTTATAAGGTGAGCTTTTTCACAGGTTTAATATTAATTGTTTGCTTCTATTCGTCTTGTTGAAGAAAGAGTCAAGTCTAAATTTGCTCTCTTAGCAACAAGCACAGGAAATATCCAAGCAGTTGGTCAAACTAGGAAATCAATTCAATTTCTTTGAAGCACAGTGACGTTGATAGGTTGTTTCAATGTAGAGAGTCTCCGGGACCACAGGTGGTCATTTAGGATAGTCCCAGGGAAACGGAGTGGGTCCCTGACCCCGTCCTTAATTACTTACTTCACCATCCTCATGGACGGACACGGACACACACACGGACACACACACGGACACACACACGGACACACACACACACACACTATATATGCTGTACACTGTACCAACTACTATATATGTTGTGTGCATAGACAGTATATCAGTGTTTTCTATAGGTTTGAAAAAGACTTAGGTGTGCTGTGGCTCAGTGGTAGAGCGGTTGTCTGCCAATCGGAAGGTTGGGGGTTCAATCCTATGTCGAAGTGTCCTTGGGCAAGACACTGAACCCCAAGTGTGAATGTGTGTGAGTGTTTATCTGATGAGCAGGTGGCACCTTGTACGGAAGCCTCGGCCACAGTGTATGAATGTGTGTGAATGGTGAATGTTTCCTGTATGATGTAAAAGCGCTTTGAGTAGTTGTTAAGACTAGAAAAGCGCTACATAAATACAGCACATTTACATTTACATATTTAGTGGGGGCTTAGGGGTTGTTCCTCAACAACAAAAAGTGTTTTTCTATGAAAATAAATATGCAATTTGACATCATTTTAGACCTTTAATATCACGATAGCTGGGTCTAAAACTTTGGAAAAGCTAGAGTAGATACACTAGACAAAACATTTTAAAGATGTCAAACTACAATCACTTGATGTCTTTTAGATAGTTTGATGCTTATTTTCAAAGTTTGTGGTGCTTTTTTGCCGCATTTCACGTTCATTCAGCTAAGGTGCTGCCAAACACGGCTCGGGTGCTGAAAATGGCAATGGCAGGCAAAATATAATATTATATGTATAAAAATACAATTCAAGCCCTCCTATATTGAATGTGGACCGTCCCAAATTTTACGATCTTTGTTTTTCCACATTATTTACACCAGTTAAAATCATTTAAAGTGATCTTTGACATACATACAACATCAAGCACATAGCAAAGCACAATACACAGCTTGTGGATTTTAACCAACAGAAAGAGAACAATAATCAACACAATGATCTGGCACGTACTCGCACTATGATGCCCATCCTCTTGCTCTCATAGGTGAAGGGGAATATCTGCAGGATGGTGAAGTTCAGGATTTGTCCAGTAGGGGTCCGCAGCTGCATGGAGGACTGGTCTCTTCCTACCAGTGTCAGACCGACACTCTCTGTCCACTGCACTAGCGACACCTATCAACACATTGACATTTGCATTGTAAAGGCTTCAGTGGGTGCTCATTCAAATTTAGAAGTGAATAGATGGCCAGGCTGCACGATCCATCTAATGGCTAACATTTTATTAAAGCTAATCCTTGTTGAGGTAAACACAGCAAGAGATGTCCTTTATTCTATAATCAACTCTATTCTTTTTGTCACAAACTTCATAAAACGCCACTCAAAATAACTGCAAAATTAGGCCTGCTATGGTCAAACATCTCAAATTCAGTTTAAATTACAGAAAGCTTTGCCATCAGATTGTTTTTACCTTTAACACCTGTACAATTTAAAAAAAGCTGTTAAACGGTTTGCTTTGTGCAATGTTATCCCTATGGAATATCTTTGTAAACAACACCATGTAATAATAACTAACTAATATTATTTGACTTTTTGCATTGGTACTGTGTTGATCTGTTATTGGTTGGAATATTGGTTTTTGGAATGATTAGGCTTTTGTCTTTCTTTCTTTTGCTTTTATTTTCAGTATTTTGAAATACTGTAAGGTTTTCTTTCTATTTATAGATAATGATAACGATGAATAGATAATGCAATCTATACACTGGAGAGTGCACAGATTAAGCCCCGCTCTCCATCACATCTTTCAGTGATTGTGTATATTAATCTGTGGTATTTGTTTATGAGCAAACCAATAAAAAAGTGGAAAAGTGAGCACTGCTTAGGGTTTTTATTGTTCTCATGTTAAAGCCATTATGTCAATATGATTGTTCCATTACTTGAATTACCAAACAAACACTGAAGGGCACTTTGGAGTGAGTAGGATGCCCGAGAGCACAGTAACCATTTAGTCTTGATCAATAGCTCAAACATTTTCAGCACTCAAGACTATTGATTGATAAACTAGAGGAAATGTCCATTTCTGAAGCCAAGATTTTTGCTCAATTCTTTCTGAAGGACACAAACAGACGACATCCATGAAGGCAACGTGCGCGTGGGAGTCTGTGCGGGGAAGAAAAAGAGGGGAGTCGACACTGCCCAATAATTTCCAGACCAGAAGTCTAATGCTCTAATAGCAGAGCAGCCAAATGGACACAGATGAGAGAGGAACAACAAAGATTGCCACATGCCAGCTCTAATTTTAAAACCACAGGTTTTGTGGTTTGCGAAATTTCTTATTTTGGAAATACATGAGCGCGTAGTCTGAAAATGCCCGGCCAGGAGCACTGTAACGTCAGAAAAGCTCAGAGTACGGTAATGTTTGTCATCTAGGATGGGAAATATGAAGATTGTGCTTAGTCATAGTCTAGAAATAATGAATCTGGTGTCAGCCGCAGCAGCATCTGGCTTGGCTGAACATGTCCAACCGGACTGAATAATTGTGTATCCAGTTGGCTTGACTCAGAACCACCACATGGCTCAAACGTTTTTTTTGGAGCTGGTGAAAAGGAAAGTGATTCATTTATCAACTTTCTTTGGTGATTCACATATAACAAAAGTCCTCATGTTGATTGTTATAATTACAAAAAAAAAAACTATAATCATTGACATGCATACCTATTTAAAAAGTGACCAGTAAGATATCAGTTTTGCTCTGCATTGGTAAAAACCATAAATTCAACTGACATTGTGTACATAGCGCTCCCAGCCAAAACCAGATCTATATTAAGACTTCCTGAAAGCTGTAGGAAAGCAAACTGAATCTTGCTGTTGATTGTATCAAACCGATACAATGCACCTTTCAGGGCACAGCAGCTCAAAAGAAAAGGGTTTACATTTGTATCCAGTGTGACCTCAAACAATACAAACGGCTGAATTTCCTTCCCGCAATATAAACCACAGATCTGTAATCACGACAGATGTACTGGGCTCTGTATAAATGTGCTATCAAGGAGGAAATTCAAAATGGGATAAGTGCAATGGGCTGGGGAGCACATTAAGGAAACGCGTATTTACACCGGAGGAAGTGGTTCTGAGTCGAATTCCGCAGCCCTCTTCCTGATGTTCAAAGAATTCATACTGATCAAGGACGTACATGTGGAATGCCACTGTTCTTCAAGTAAGAAAGTAGGGAAGACACTCGAGATAATGGCTTCTACTGACAAAAACAGAGAGCTCCCCATCTCAAGATGGGAGGTCTCTACTCCCGGGTTGGCCTTGAGAAAATGATGATTTCCCAACATGTCAAGTTGACGTATGTCAACATGTAGGTATTTTCCTCTATGAATTTTTTAATTTGATGGACATTCTGCAGCTGTTTCTATAAGAAAAGGTGGGAAACGTGCAAGTCTCCAAAAAAAACGCAGAGCAATACCTTCATTATTAAAATGGTTTCTAATGAATCCTGCTTCTTTTAAATCTACTTTTATTTAACTTTCCTCTGTTTGTGACAGTTCGTTATTTTACTTCCTTCCTATTCCTTAAATATATTTTACATTTTTCTTTCCGTTTATACTATTTGAGTAGCATACTGTGTGATCTGCACTTCAACAATTAAATGATGAGTTTATCCCAAAGTCACGTACATTTTTCTGCCACATTTAGTAAAAACAGAGAGCGCGATCTCAGCACAATAACTGGGTTTTTTTGGGGGGGTTTTAACATCTAAAACAAAGGATTCTCTAAAATTAGATGTTATCAGATGATTAGATGAAGATGAAATGTTAAAGCGTCCCTCCAGAAACGTTTTCAGACGTTTAAAAATCCTCTGCTGTGAATAATAATTAATAATAATTGGTGTTCGGCTGTTCAAAACTCTTTAAATGAAACCTACGCGTTCACCATCATTACTGAAAAATCCAGAATATATGAATATGGAGCAAATATATGTCATTTGAAAAGTTGAAAACAAGAAGAAAGAACGTTAATCTTGCGATAAAAAAATTGACGCCGTTATGACGCATACTGAGCATTTGCAACTCCCAACAGAAATGGAACAGAAGTGAGATGTCTCACTCTGTAACAGAGAGCTCAACACCAAGGGGGAAAAGAGGAGCTGCAGCTATGTGTAGTACAACAAAAATATGGTGTTTTTTGAAAATTGAACCATGTAAACCTATCCTGTATAACCTCTAAATACAATTATGAACCTAAAATTGAGCGTAATATGGGCACTTTAAGTTTAAGGACCATGACTGGCTTCCAAACTAATCCTGGCTCAGAGAATCTTTCTAACCCTAAGCCCTCAGCAGATGAATGTAGAAACATTTTAGTATCTGCTCAATCATGATTCCATTTGATTCTGCACAGTGGAACTCAAACATCTTCCCTCTCTTGGTTTCTCTCGCTCTCTTTTCTCTGTAAAATTGACTGTTAACTGACAGTCTATCCATTTCTGTTTGTAGTCTCATCTGAGAAAGGAACATTTTTTGTCTTCATCCAGCTTCTTTTCTGATCATTGATATGTTACATAAAACAAAATAATTCATGGTTGGGTTATAAAATGTGTCTGTTTCCATGAGTGGAATACAAAAAGTAATGAAGTATGAAAGTATGAAGTGAAATTAACAATAAGCTAAACCTATTTTGGACTCAAAGGCGACTTTTCAATCCCTCAAAGATCTTTATGGATTTTTTTTAAGAATTAAAGCCAAGATAATTGGTACTAGGTTTTCATCAACACATGCCCTGTGGGTTTTTCAAAAACAGAATGTTCTGAGTCTATCCTTCTGCGGATGTTAATAACATGAGTGTCACAGGAAGTGGAGGAACATGTGTATGGTTCTGTGGCTGATCATGGTACCTCATCTGGGCTGGAGGCCTGGTAAACCCTGCATGTGTCTTCATAGTGCTGCTCCGCCTCGGCCTGGTCCGTCACACCGTTGGCCTCGTACACGGGAGTCACGTTGTGCACCAGGGCGATGGCCTTCACCGCCTCATGAACTCTGCTGCTGATGGTCTTGCGGACCTTGGTGGCTGCTGGAGCCCTGGAGGCCGGAAGGTCATGGCTGGGCTGAACACAATTACAGAAAGTACTGTGATCAAAAGAAGGGCACACAGGAATCTAAAAAGAGTTATAACCTTTTTCATTCTGGACAAGGGATTCCTGAGAGAGGGCAGCTATTGCAGCCAGTAGTAATCTTTTCAGATTGAGAATTAGTCTGGGGAGTCTGCTCTGTATTTTCTCTGCACAAGAGGCGTGATCAACGGGCATAGTTGAAATGACTTTGTATGCAATTGGATGGTCCTTCAACCAATCAGATCAACAATCCGGGGGACGTACTTTGCAGAGCCGGTCGGTAATAAGCAAGGGGGTAAGCTTACATTAACATTAGCTGTTTAGGTTTAATTACTAATGTTAACTAACATGTCAGTTAGCAGTAATTAGCCTGTGCCTATGTTATCCCCCAACATATACCTCCGCTCTCTGTCTCTGCTGATTGGGAATTAATGAGATTTCTCTTGCACAGCTACCAGAAGACTTACAACTTTTATCGATCATGGATAACCCCGACCACCCTCTCCACCCCACACTGGTCCAACAGAGGAGCTCCTTCTCAAAGAGGCTGCGACAGCTTCGATGTTGTACGGACCGCTACAGAAAATCCTTCATACCACAGTCAATAACACTATTTAACATGTCATCACTGGGTGCTAGATAAGACTTTTTGGACACCACACTACTGCAAAAAGTGCAACCTGCACAATTGGTTTATTTACATTTAGCATACATTTTAGCATATTATTTAAGCAGTTGCACATTTTTGTTTCCCCATCCTGTACATATTCAAATATTTGTTCTTTTATTTTATTCATATTATTATTTCATGTATATTGTATGTATGTATATTTTTCCTAGTATTTCATTCATATTTATATTCTGTGCTTTGTGACTGATTGTGCTGCTGTAACACTGGAATTTCCCATTTTTCTTGGGATCAATAAACATCTATCTATCTATATAATCTAACTTTCAGACAGGTTGCTCACGTCACATCTACGTCTTCAAGCTCAGTTGGAGGCTGCGCGGTAACGCTCAGCATCCCCGGTAAAGAGCTTCTAACAGACTCCACTGGTCTCCGTCCAGACCAACGGGACCTGTTGGTTGACTGTCTATGGTAGTAAGGCAAATACATCCTTCTTTTGTAGACATTTTTCCAGAGCAAGTTTCTGTTCGGTTTTCAGAGAAAACTTGCCTTTGAAATCTTTTAAAACACAAGCGACAGCGGTCATCGACGGGTTGCTGCGCTTCGGTGGCCGCCTTGTGGAAGGTAAACAAAAAGCGGCTTGCCGTCGCTTCTCTATCGTCATCGTGTTAAACCCGCCAATAACGCGCCAGGTGGAGAAGCTGGTTTGTGATTGGTCCCCGCAGATTTGTAACAGAAGCAGGATAGAATAATGTACAGGTCTCCAACCTGAGCTACAGGGTGAAATGGGTTTTCCCAGTCCACAAGTGTATGAACACATGAACTCTGATATGCAGCAGTACATAAAGACATTGGGGCTGCCACAATTATTTATTTAGTTCTGTCAATAAAACGTCCCAAAATAGTGAAGAATATGTGCCGTGTAATGTCCCAGAGGCCGAGGTGACGTCTTCAAATTGTATTTTTTATCCGATCAACAGTCCAAAAAAACAAAAGCTATTCAGTTTATAATCCTTTATGACAAAGAAAAGCCTAAAACTGACAAACTTTTTGTTTGTTTTTGCTAAAATAAAATACTAAAGCAATTACTCAATGATCAAAACAGCTGCCAATTCATGTTCTGTCAATCGACTAATCGTTGCAGCTCTAAAAGACATGCATTCTAAAATGGAGATTACAAGCTAGAACTGTGTAGGTTTTAGTCTGGGAAAGTAGCTGCTTCGCTAACGACAGTTCCAACGATTGCTGTGATAGTGGCTTGTAAACATAACCAGATGTGTAAAGTAAATATGGACAATTTGCTTTGGCATTGTGGCCTTGCTATTTTTAGAAGCCTGTGTGTTCCAGGGGTTAATGACAGCGTCATTTAAGAAGTCCGGTCAGTGCTTTGCTTGTGGGCTAATCCTGTTTCCTGCTTCGCTAACCTCTGGTGTCAAGGGGGACAAAGAGTGTCATCTGAGGTCAGGAAGCATTCAACCAAACAATAATCACAAACTCATATGTTTCTTAAAACAACGCTCAGGTCTGTTGGTTTCACCCTTTCCCCAAGATTCTGTTTGTTTCCTAAATGTTGTAAATGTGTTCATTTTTACGGCCCTGCATAGAAACGTGCATGTTTTTTGGTGATTACCTGTGTGTAGGCGCTGAACACATGGCTCTGTACTTCATCCATTGAGTCCATCCCATATGCCACCGTTCCAAGATGGAGGCGCCTGAACACCATTTCGTTCAGAGTAAGAGTTCCTGGTGAAGATTGCATCACAGCCATTCAAATCATAATAATGAATAAATCCCATCATCCTGTTTGACAAGCACTGACTATCAACTTGGTTTGCTTAAATGAATATCATTTTATTGTGAATATCATCACATGCATCTAGGGCTGTCCTCAATCAAAGAAGTTCTTAGTCCACTAACACACACTATGATTTTCTCGTCTAATCACTAGTCTAGGCTTAATTAACAGATCTGTAAAATTGAGTTTCTCCACAAAGAATCATGCAAAAGCAACACTTTTAATCTTGTTTTTACCAGAAAAGTGCTAATAGGTTTCTTGCAGATAAATCATTCAGCATGAAAAAGCATTAAAAATGACTAATTGACTAAAGAACTTTTAGTCGACTAAGACCAAAACTGCAGATAAATTGAGTAATCCACCAGAATTGGGCAGCCCTTCATGCATCACTATCTGTTAAAGTATTTCTAGAACTTTCACAGGTTTGGATTTACAAACAATTCTCAGTTCCTTAAAAGAAGAGTTTGTATGTCACACATAGTAACTGGGAAAAAAATGGCAAGAAAGCCAGAAGCCTTCCCTTCAACACTAGACACAACCTCTGTATCCTCACACTCACTTTAAAAGGATTTTCCGCCAGTATATCAAAAAGACCTCAGGGGCCCGCACGTACATTAGCCTGACCTGCAGACCCCAGCGGCCTTATCGCGCTCTGGATGGGGAAACGGCTGATCACTTTATTGGGCATTAGGGCTGTAAATCTGATGTGCAACACCTCGCGCCTGAGGAAGTGCACTGGTGGAGGTGTTGTGCTCGGTGTGTATGGATGAGAGACTTTCGGCTTTTTTTTATGATTTAAGGGTCCAATAAGTAGCAGGTCTCCAGAAGCAACCCCCCCCCCCCCCTCCAGGAAAGGAAACGACTTAACTCTCTCCTACTGGATACTTCCTTGGCAAATCCTCAGCACTATAACTCCTCATTTTAGCACTCCACATGCTGGCCTCAGTCCTCAGTCATTCTGGGGGCCACACCACCATGGCTGTTTTAGTTTGGGTCCGAAATTGCATACTACAGTATTCAATTCAATTAAACTTTATTTATATAGCGCCAAATCACAACAACAGTTATCTCCCTGCGTTTTTCATAAAAGAGGAGGTCTAGACCGTACTCTGTGATGTTATTTACAGAAACCCAACAATTCCCAGTATGCACTACACACTCAATATGTATACTATCGTTCAACATACTTTTGTGTGAATAAACAGTAGTGTGTATCTTCTTGGAGGCACTAAGCTGTCGTTTTTTCAGTGTCACTTCCTGAGAGTCTCCTTGCCGTTGGAGACACGTAACCATGGTAACCCCTGCCGAACTCAGCTCTAGCGGCATCGCCGGATAAAAGCAACTAGACCAACAATTGCAAGGTGACAAATCACAGATTTCTATATGTAAAATGTAAATTAAAGCTTTTTTTAACGTTACAGAGCTCCGTGGTTTCTGTCCGAGTAGTGTGCAGCGTTTGCATACTTTAATATTTCACTGGAAATAGTATGTACTATTGGTTTCATTCTATATCTTGGACATGGGAGCGTATTGCTTTTCACTGGCGTTTCCTGCAGTCTAACCTGTTTTGTCAGTCAGCAGGTAGGAGATGCGTCCAAGCTGTTCAGGTATGGTGCTCGCCCTCACCATCGTCCCAGGGATCTTAGAGTCTTTCTTAATCATCCAACTGAAAACCATCTTCCCCATATCCAGGTTGACACGCAAACTAGCATCAAATAAGAACAGTAACTGAGTGAGTTTGTAAAAAAAAAAACAACAACAACAATGCAACACTGCAGATGACTTTGAAGAAGAGAATCTTAAGTGGCACCTGATCGGCACAATGTTAGAGAAGAGCAGCAGGAAGCGAACGATCTGGAGGTACCAACGGCCGGCAAAGTGCTGCAGGGCCACCATGACCAGCGACACCACCACAAGGGCCCCAAACAGGATCTTGGTCAAACAGTTCACTTCCAAGTCAAACAAACCCACCTGTTATGAGCAATAGAGGCAAACATTAGGAGTCAAAGAAATGTTAGAAAACAAAAAGAAATGGTCTGTGTATGTGCAAAATGTACAGCAGGTCTTAGTCAGTGGTGGAATGAAACTAAGTACATTTACTCAAGTACTGTACGTACAAATGTTGAGGTACTTGTACTTTACTTTCATGCATCTTTCTACTTCTACTCCTCTACATTTAGAGAGAAATATTGGACTTTTTACCCCACTACATTCATCGGACAGCTTTAATTACTTCACAAATTAAGATTTTTTATACATAAAACACATATAGTTTATAAAATTCTATGTTTTTAAACGGCCTACAAGTCCAGCTGAAATGATTAGACCATTAAACACACAACTGAGGCTTTTTCTGCATTGAGTACTTTTACTTTTAATAATTTAACCACATTTTCCTGATGATACTTACTTACTTTTACTAAAGTAACATTTTCAATGCAGGGCTCTTACTTGTAACAGAGCACGTTTACAGTGTTGCATTAGTACTTTTAATGAAAGTAAAGGATTGGAAAACTTCTTCCACCACTGGTCTTAGTAAGTCAAATAATCAATTAAAAGATAACTAAATTACACAATTAATTTATTTAGGTTAGAGAATATAAAAAAAACAACAACTCTATCTTCATTCAAACTAACTGATGGAATGTCTGTCCTCGGGCTCTGGTTCAGACTACTGTACCTTGTGCCTTGGGTTGGAGGTGTTCATGACACTGCGCAGCTCCTTGCCTGTGTAAATCACAACCCCCACCACTGTGCCTGGAGGGAGGGAGGGAGGGAGGGAGGGAGGGGGAGAAAAAGACATATGAAACACTGTCTCAGTTAATACCATTTCATAAAGGAGCAAAAACACAATATGTCAAGACAATGTTTCCCAGGCTTATAATCTTGACATTAATAGACTTTTTCAAATGATGAATGTCATTTGTCTTCTAGGATGCACATTTCCAACTGCTTAATGAGTAGCATATGGTATTATATGTTGAGTCTGTGTGTGACTGTGTTTCTGTGTGTATGTCTCTGTGTTTCTATCTATGTCTGTGTATAAGCGCATGTGGTTGTATACATGCCAGTGATGCATTTTTAATAATAAATCTACCCAGCTGTCATCATTCTACTTTATGTTTCCGTACCCTTTTTTGTACACATTTGTATTTGTGACACTTTCCCAATTATAGTGCACTTTTCTGTATATTGTCATCTATCAAACATGTTGCACTTTTGCTTGTTTATCTCTTGATATGATATCTCTTTGCCATTTTGAGTGGCTGCCATAAATGGGCAAAATGTCTCACTGCCTCATTATTTTTTTTCTGAGTGTGTTTGGTTAGACAAGTCATCAGATCAACAGTTGTGTTTGAAGCGATGCTTCAGTGCACATCCCTGCTCTAAGGGGAAAGGCTGGTCTGGGTTACTTCCTGGGTATTAGCTGCCTTATCGACCGAGCTGCACCGCCACACAGTTATTTACCGGAGGCAACAACGGTGCTGGCCCACAGGGTGTTCTCAATGCTGAGACTTTCATTGACTGGGGGGTCTCCATCTTCCTGTAACAGTTGAGACAAGTATTACACATGATGAGTAGAGACAAAAAACTTTTGAATAATTGCTTTCTGTTAAAGACTTTTGAAAACATTGCTGGCTTATCTCCCCGGATATTCATTTGGTCATTCATAAAGTTGCACATGAACCTTTAATTTAATTAATACTATTATTATACGATTTATTAATCTCCAGTGGGGAAATTACAATTTACACTCTGTGTACACTTTGTTAGTATCATTACACACAGGCCTGAAATACACACACATACTCAGGACCTATTCATGCACAAAATGGAGAGACGTCAGAGTGAGTGGGCTACCAGTTGGACCAGCGCCCTGAGCGGTTGGGGGGGGGGGGGGGTCGGTGCCTTGCTCAAGGGCACCAGGACGTGAAGTGGCATCTCTTCAACCATACTTTGGTCCGCATGGGGACTTGAACCGGCGACCCTCTGGTTCCCAACCCCCTACAGACTGAGCTACTGCCACCCTCTATCTTGCAAAAAAGCAACATATTGGTAAAAGACCATCTTCAGGCAGAATCTGTCCACAAATGTGTTTGCCTGAAGATAGTCTAGTACCAAAACATTGCCTACTATTCAACTGTATATGTTTTTTTCAAATTAGACGTAATTATTAGTGTGCAGCAGTTTTTTGTCTCACATTTGAGGTGTGCAAAGAATTTTTCTGTACTTCATTCATGAAGTTTAAATTAATTATTGAAAATAAACGGAGAGACTGCTGTTCAAATTATTACCATGGACGTTCAAGTTTTTTTTTAATCTCTGATCAAGCAAGATTGACGTCATGTAAAAGCAACTCAGGCGCCATCAGATTACCATAAAAGGGCTTAGGGCTCAAAGGAATAGTATGTAAGCACTCACCCTGGTGAAAGTTCCAATAAAGTTATGGATATCGATGTTTGGTTCTTCTGCGTACACATATGATCTGATTTGTAGAAGGTCCTGTGAGATATCAAAACCATGGTTTAGGATCACTTACAGGAAAAAGACTTGAATGACAAATGATGCAAAGTTTCGCCTTCCCTGCTCATCAAACATATTGTAACTATCTCTAATAAGATATTACTGACATGGGCACCAGATTATTTAGATTATCCTCTAAGTTTATGCAACAACAGTGAGAATTGTATACCTTTGTCAAGGCTATAATTAGTAGATAACCTGCTTTGAAATAAACATTCCCAGACCCAGACTTGTGTGACAACTACGGCAGTGGTTTCATTTTCCCTATTTTGTCTGTCCTGAGGCACATGTCGTTTTCCCCACCAAAAGATATCCTGTCACCAAGGGCTCAGAGAAGCAGCCCAGGCGGGAAAGATGGCAGTTCAGGGTTGAGTTAGACCCAGGCCTGCATTGATTAATCTGCTGCTGTTATTATCTCAATTAATCCTTCAGTAATGGTAGTGAAAGATGCCTTTCACAATTTCCCAAAGCCAGATTTAACATCCTCAATGTGTCTTGTTTTGTCTGACCAGTAGTCTGAGTCAGACATTTTTTGTCAATTTGACTTAGTAATACTTTAACAAATTATCGATTATCAAAAAAGTTGCCAATCGGTTATGTTTTTTGTTTAATCGGTTGTTCAGCTCTAGATCAACATACCACTTTGCCAATGGTGGCAATCAAATAACAGCAATGCTCTCCACCTGTGATAAGAAGGAGGTTTTTCTTGACACCAGTTTCAAAACAATAGTTTTATTAATTTATTGGTCGGGATTATTACAAATTAAGGCCCACCAATTGCAGACTAAAGCCAAATGTAAAATTTAAGTCAAATATAAATCCGTACTAAGAAGTCTGGGAGACACTGAATGTAGCGGGAACTACCACAGAGGTGCTTTTAAGTACGTCTATTGAACTTAACTGTTTCACACTGAAAAAATATACTGACTTACTGACAATTTGAAATCTAAAAAGTGTCATCATGCCTTTTAAAAACCCAAACCGGTCAAACACTGAGGAATTTAAGGTGCGAAAAGTGCAGGCCTGAGGTTAACCTTTGACCTTTTTTAGAAGTTTCCTGATGACTAGGCCACCCAGCTCTCTAGTTAAAAGACTACTCTGCCCTAATGAAAGACTTGCTTCTCTGAGAACACAGTCAGCATGTGCAATTACATCTATTCATCAGCTATTTCACAAAACACAAGGAGCCGCAATGGCATAATCACAGCGTTCTATTTCATGACTTACAGCAGCGGTTGGCAGTCTCTGTGTGCAGGCCACTGGGAGGCGTAGTTTCCAGTCCGTCTCTCCATCCAGCTGGTCAGTTCGCAGGAAACAGGATCCTGGGAAGAAAAAAAAAAAAAAAAAAAAAAAAGGAGGATAAGAGCTGCCAATGATGCCAGATGGAAACACATTCACCCCTAGGGGAAACAACAGATAGGCTTTTAGTTAACAATCACAATCTGTATTTGCGATGGTGGCAGTGATTGCACAAATCACTACATGGGGTCGGTGATACAGACGTATCAACAAATATATTATCTGTTGATTATTGGAGCAGACCATGCAAGAACAACTTCTGTGCGAACAGAAAATACAGTTTCATCTCATCATATTTATATTTCAACAGAAGCTGACGGCTACTGTGAATTCCAGCTGGTTCCTGGTTTCCTCTCCTGATGTCCCAATCCATATCAAGAATCCCAGGTTGAATGAACACATTAAAAAGGGCAATCAAACAATTAAGCATGGAATCACAAATGAGAAGCATTAGCTTCTGTAAATGGGACTAAGCAGCATATATCACTGTCGGGATGGAAGTAAAGGCATCCAAAAAAAGCCCATCCCCCCACTGGCTTGGATGCGTCATCCTGCCCAAAACTCCCAGTCCTGGCCTAGGGTCTTCATAATTGACCTAATGGCCTCCACATGGAAGAGAGATAACCAAGCACCATTTCCAGTAAAACAAAGCCGTTGTTTTTTTTTCTCCCCCCCCCCCCCGACAGGAAGACGCAACAACAACAACGTGCATCTAGCTTTCCAGAGTCACATTTGGGTTTCTGGAAGCGCAAAATAAAACATGTCCCTGTGACGGCATTTTGATGAGGTTGTTATTTTAAATGGATGTGTGTGTACTTTGTATATGTGCAAATAAACAAGTGCAATGCAATTTGCAAAGTTTGTGCTATCGCTGACAAATCATGCCCTAATCCATATTTGATTATTCAGATGAGGCATCCTCCTCTCATAGCTCCTGTTTTATCTTTGCATCGGATTTCTGTGTGTCCCTCGAGTTTCCTTTTCATTATCTTCTCATTTGAAAGACAAAATGAGTCATCAAAGATGAAGAGAGAGCAATGTTGTGTCTACAGGGCCCAATCGCGCCATGACATGGAGTAGGGAACTCTCCACCACACTGCGCTTTGAGTGATGGTTCAGTACTGGACCCAATTACAATTTAGACATTGTAGGGCTTCCTGTCCTGGCTCAGGGCTAATCCCTGCACCTCAGCGGCTTTCTTAAACAAGTCATTTCCCCACCAGCCAGCCAGCCAGCCAGCCTGTTGTGGCGATCTGGATGAATGACCAGCAGATGTTTACCATTTCTTTCAGAGGTCCTTAAAAAGATCATGTCAGCAGGAACACGCTGGTTCTACAAAGAAAGACAGAAAAGAAAACATCACTTCAACACCACTTCTTGATCCGGCACTTTTTCCTCCTCTCCTCCTCTCTCCTCCTCCTCCTCCTCCTCCTCCTCCTCCTCCTCCTCCTCCTCTGAACATAAGACTTTCTAGCGTCTTCCTGGGCCCCATTCCACACCATCCATCCAAAGTATCCCCTCCGGCAAATCATCCTCGTCCTGTGCCTAACGGGACCTCCTGCCCGGCTTCTTACCCTGCCTGACCTGGTCCCTGCCCGACCCACGATCCTCCTCTCATTCCTCTGCAGCTTCCCACTAAAAAACAATTTGTACCGTGCATTCAGGTGCGAGCAAAAAATAACCGATTCTTCGATGTCCAAGACCGCGGTTTCACTCTCTATGCCACGATTCCGATCTCGTCATTCTGGACAAGTTAATAAATTTACGTTCATTGTAAAAAAAAGTTAGTCCGATCCAGACTTCATGCGTTATGTACTTATTTATTAAAATTAGTTATGTTATTATCATTAGTTTTTTACAGTTAGCATACATTTTATCATTTTAGCATATTATTTAAGCAGTTGCACATTTTTGTTTTCCCATCCTGTACATATTCAAATATTTGTTCTTTTATTTTATGCATAATATTATTTCATGTATATTGTATGTATGTATTTTTCCTAATATTTCATTTATATTTATATTCTGTGCTTTGTGACTGATTTTGCTGCTGTAACACCGAAATTTCCCATTTTTCTTGGGATCAATAAACATCTATCTATCTATCTATCTATCTATCTATCTATACTTAGTTATTTAAAGGTTAGTGTCTCCAGATAAGTACTTATCAGAAAACAGAGTGACAGAAATGTGATGGGATAATAGACAAGAGTGCAGAAAAAAAACACAAAAGTGCCCAAAAGACAAAAGTTTTGTGCATATACACACATGATCTAATAAGACACATACACTAACTAGGCAAACACATACAGGCTGTTGATGTACTTTATCACATTACATGTGACCACCTCATGTTTCATGTTCTAAGAAGCCGATTCTCCACATTTAAACATGACTCAGCCTCTGACATGGAAGAGCACTGGGAGAGAAGGTGACTCAGCATGTTTAAGGCTTAAGCATGGAAGGACTACACAATAAAAACCTCAATGGACAAAACATTTCATTACAACTTTTGTGTGACAAAAACAGCATATGTCAAAATCGAACAAACTCAGATTTATATGTTGTTGTTTTTTTAAAATCACACAAGGAAATCGAGACTAATACCGTGACTTTAACACCGGTTCTTGAACGCTACTTTTTTTTTTAACCAATTTTATGAAAGATTTTTTTTAAAGCACATTACGGCACACATCTTTTCACTTATGTTTCAGCTCCTACTGCGTGAGCCCTATCTTTCTGCGTAACAGAGTTTTTCCTGCGTGTAACTACGACATGTATTGTTAGACAGCCAATCGACAGCATTATTAGAGCTTATTAGAGAATGACGAGGCTAAGGAGGCAATTTGGCCGGTGCCTAAAAAGTATCAAATTTGGTAGCCTGCCCGACATCCCTCAGTCATCTTAGGGAGACGTGTAGGACAACATGTGTGACCTTTCCTTCAGCGGCTCTGAAATGAGTGATTCAGAGAGAGTTTGAAACTGAAGACAGGTCCCACTTCTCATGTTTCATGCACAAAGACTTTAGGAGAATCCACTCTGTCTGCGAGAACAGCAACGCAACAGATTCCCCAGGAGACTCAAATCTGGTATCTTAAACAACGACAAACTATAAATGGGATTTCAAAATGGGGGGGAAAAGAGTACATCAATAAATAGCACTTAATTGAATTTGTGTTTGAGATCTAATTAAAGGCATTTTAGGTTCCCATCAGTTGTGTATGCATTGAGTTTGACAGGCTGAGGCTCAGCATTGATCACAAGATTACAAAATCTTTACTAACTCCTTTCGCCTCAGTCCCCAGTGGAGCACAGAAGATTAACAACCCCCTCATTATTCGCTGTCATATAAATGGGAACTTGGCAGTCCTGAAAAGCAAAACTACTCGCAGATGTGGATGAAACAATCTTTAACAAACCTTTTCCACAATTATAAGATCTCCAACTTGAATGCCGCTGCTTTTCACCTTCACCGTGCCTGAAACACACAACAAACAACGTTTAAAGTGAACCGAGTGTTTGGCAACGGTGTATTTTAGTTCATGGGTTGCATATGCTAAACATTATGTTAACATTGTCACTTAAATACGGGCCGTCTATTCCAACTACTTCTACATTGATTTTGTTCTTCAAAGATCACAAGAAACACAAGGTTCTCCTGTTTTTCATAAAGTTTGACTTCTAAAAACAGGCGTCTTTGGGTGAACTGTTGTCCTGCGTGGCTCACCAGTCACCCCAGTGAATTTGGGGAAGTCGTTTTCCTCGCAGGTTTGAAAGAATGCTGGGGGGAGTTGAGCCTTTTTCTCTCATTCCGTTTGGAATGAACTGGCAAAATTGTTTGGAAGAGATCACTGACCCTTGACCCGTGTCGTGACCCCGGGGCTTTGCATATGTAAGGCATTAAAGCACATTAATATTGCTATGCATAAGGCTGCAAGGGACTTCACATTAGTCCTCTGCTGCACTAGCGCAAAAACATTTTGCAGATTACATACCAAATAGATACAAAATGTGGCAAAATATACTTCATCTGATAAGAGATGAAGCTTTGATTATTATGAGGAAGTGCTTTTATCTTATGCCCATTGGTTGCTTAACATCAGAGCTGCAATGATTCTTTTATTTAACTGATAAGTCGGGCATAAGGAAATCAGCATGCAATTTATAGAGATCATCAATAATTGGTTTTCATTTTTCAAGCAAAAAAAACAAACATTCACTGGTTCCAGCTTTTAAGATATGATGATTTGTTGCTTTTCTCTTTCATATATGACAGTTAATTGAATATCTTTGCTTCTTGGACTGTTGGTTGACTAAAAGGTTATTTGAATAAATCTCATCTAGCAGTAGGTAACTATAAATTTTTGTCACTATTTTATGACATGATCAATAAATAATCAACAAAACTTAGCTTTAACCAGTTCATTCCTATGCTAGAAAACAACACACAAAGTTGTGACACCATAAAGTTTCAACAAACCACAAGATATGCACGGGGGCCGCTATCATGGGGGCAACCAGTCATTGTGTTTATGGGTAAAACAAGCTGCCACATCAAAGGGCCCAAGTGATGGAAACCACAAGAGGTCCCCTGCTTTTTATTGCTGGTAGCACTTTATACCAAGGCCTCTTATGTACACTTTTTACATCTCTGCTTTGAATTACCCACCATTTCCCCTAGCCCCAATAAGTTTTAATAGGACCAACCTCCTACAGTTAATAGACGCTGATGCGAAGAATTAAGCAACGTGGTTCAGATATCAAAACAACCGAAAGCACAACCAATGGTGTCGTCTGTGCCTCCGATCCTTACCTCTTGTTGAAAGCTTGCTGTAAATCTGAGAGTTCATTTCTTTGTCTCGAAGGTAGCATCTTATTTCTTCAACCGCCTCTCTAATGATGGTAATAGCCAAAACAAGACCCTGGAGAGGGAAATGTCAGAATTAAAAAGATCTCCAAAGTAGAGAGAGAACAGCATGCCAGCTTGATATGGGTGTGGAAAACTAATACCTTATCAAAAAGCTAACCCTAAGATACATTGAACAAAAGTACATGAAATTAGGTGAATTGACCATAATAATTAATAGTGAGTGAAATGCCACATACCAGAGGGACCCAGTAGGTGTAGAGTGCACCCAAGCGTAGCTCATTGATAAATTGAGAGCACGCTAAAAGCAAAAAGTACAAGTTGTAGAAGTACTTGAACTGATGGAACAGCACCTGTCAACATAAAACAAAGAAGCACAGAGTGAATAATTTGCTGTGTGGAAAGTTATTGCGCACACGACAGCATTTGGACATTTAGTGCTAGGCCATGACGGATTTTGATTAAAATAAAAAAAAATAAAAAATGAAACACCATCAGCCTCGCTATGCCTTGTTACAACACTGTCTTAGTGACCTGTAGGGGAAGGCTCATCTAGACATTGATGTAAAAGGACTATGTGTACATAAACCATTTGTTTCACACAATGTCAATATTTAACGTGTGACAATGTTTCCTTTACAGGGCTCAAGACTTAACGCTCAGACACACCAACCCGACGGCCGACTGTCGGCAGTAAAGCCAGTAGGACTGCCTCGGAACACACCGAAGCGACGCCGACTTGAGTGTACGTTCTGAGCGTGTGCGAGATGTAATACGTGTCCGTAACAACAGGCAGCGCTAATCTGTAATGTTGCCCGAAAAAAGGGAAAACCGGCAGCTGATTGGACGAAAGTGGGTCCAAATCGACCATCATGGCGCCTCCTTCGGAATACAATCTCATATTTTACAAAAATAGTTCACTGTGTTTCTGAAAACATTTTAAGCGAGAAACAGGCCGTGCAGTTGTTGAATCTGTCTTTTTGTTGGATTTTGAGAGGCGTTTGTCACGCTCATCCTGCTCGTCATTCCCGGGTTAGCGCCGTCTGTCTTCCGATTCAACATCAATGTCAAATTGCAAAATTAAAGGCAACGGCTCCTCCACCAAACAGACTCGACTGACCGACCTCGCCAAACGGTCCGACGGCCGATTATCGGGTTGGTGTGTCAGCGCCTCAACGTTTTTTACTAAGAGCACTGTAGCTCTTACCTGAAAATGTTAGGGGCACAGGATGAAAATGTAGGGGCGCACACCTTAAATTGACCTGCAACGCAATTATTTACATTTTCAGCCATTTTAACTCGGCATATTTTATGCCGAGTTAAAAAAATATGCTTTTCCCCGCATGTTGTGGACCACATCTAGTGCAGAAGATACAGTTTATGGTGTTTTTGCTAAATCTAAGCCACACAAATTCCCGTTCCACTTCCGGTTATTGCTCCGATGCCGCATGAAATTCCGCCGGTTGCATGTATTATTTTGGATTTTTGCTTTCTTTGTGTCTGATTATTTAAACTCTGGTGGATTTCTGAGGACTATGGTTACCTGGTCCTCAGATCTCTGCAGGGTAAATCCAGACAGCTAGCTAGACTATCTGTCCAATCTGAGGACTATGGTTACCTGGTCCTCAGATCTCTGCAGGGTAAATCCAGACACCTAGCTAGACTATCTGTCCAATCTGAGGACTATGGTTACCTGGTCCTCAGATCTCTGCAGGGTAAATCCAGACAGCTAGCTAGACTATCTGTCCAATCTGAGGATTATGGTTACCTGGTCCTCAGATCTCTACAGGGTAAATCCAGACAGCTAGCTAGACTATCTGTCCAATCTGAGGACTATGGTTACCTGGTCCTCAGATCTCTACAGGGTAAATCCAGACAGCTAGCTAGACTATCTGTCCAATCTGAGATTACTCTTGCAAATCTATTTTACAGCGGCTCCGTGAGGAGCTTAGCTCCACATGTGACGATTGTGATTGCTATAAAGAAATGTCAATAAACTAGAGCATGTTTTTCTCTCATACTGAAATGCTGTGTGGACTAGCCAGACCTTCCTCTGCTCCCCAGCGTGTGGATGGTCTGACAAAGCGAGACTACTCTACCTGTAACTCGTCTACCTCTTGCTGCTGTGAAGGGTCTGGCTCTGGTACAGCAGGTGCCTTCGATGGAGAAAGGGTCAATGGTTCATTTTTCCATGGTTTAGTGTGACGCCACAAAATGGACTCATCACTCACGGACGCTCACCCTCTCACGCACATTGGCCCTTCCAGCTTTTTAACATGGAATTAAAATTTCAGTCTTGAAAATAAAATGCCCTTTTAGAGAGTACAACTCTGTTGGCATAACCAGTGTCCCAGCTAACATATTTTGATAATACATTTTAGACTTCTTTGAAGGAAAAGGGAGGATTTTATCCTCTTCATTGCACAAATCCAACAATTTGAACACCCTGAGTTTAAAGAAACTGCAATGCATTATTTTTCAACCAAACATTCAATTGATTTATTGAGAAACTAATCTCCAAAATGAATCAATAATGAAAATAATCTTTAGTTGCAGCCCTAATTATGAATTACTTTCAGGGAAAAAAAATCAAACACGAATGTTTTTCTGATTAAAATCACTGTATTAAAAACTTGACAAATTGAAAACTTCCTCATATCCTCAAAATAAGCATAAAATCCAATATTGTCCTTATTGATCATCCTTGTTGGCATTATAAACAACCTAAGAGAAGTGAAACAACATGCAAACATGGTATAGTAGTTTTCTCCACTAGTGCCATTCTTAAAATTAACACTCATGCTTCAACTTTGCCAAATGTCATTACCACCAGTATGCAAGATGACTACCGGGGGGGACTTGTGTCTTTGTTGTTGCATTGCTACTGTACATCATTTCCAAAACTGTTGCCAAGCAGAGAGCAGAAAACATGAAACCACGCACAGAAACATAAAGACTACTATATGTTCAAGTGAGAAGAACGTCTTGGCAAAGTAAATAAAAAACATCCCAATTTGCATTGCAAAAAGGCTCTGCTCTTGTCTTTGGCTTTCCATACAAATTTGAGCTACTTTTAATGTCTGACTTCATATACAAAAAAAAGAAGAAAAAAAAAGATCTTAAGACAACTGAATGTCTGGAAAACAAATGCATATGTAAATCAGCCCGGGGAAAAGGCAAGGGTCAAAACACACACACAGCTTAACTGCCGCCAAATCACCAACCAATGTCCCATCTGTCTCTGCCATGTTCTTCTAAGAATGGGAATGTGTTTTGGTCCAATGAGACCATGATGCTGTTAGTCTAGAAACTATCCAAGATCTTCATCTCAACATGGGAAATTCCACTATTTATGAATGACTAATGACTAAAAGTCATACAGAAATAATGTGATCAGCCTCTGTTCCTGAGCATCCGGAGGCTGATGCTAATATATTGTTGCTTGGCAGCAAACAAGACTCCAGTATTCTGCATTTAAACTAAAGCAAGCCTAAAAACACTAATCATTTTCCATATTTGAGGCACATAATCTGATCTAGAGCTGAACCAGTTAGTCAAATATTTTGATTATTGATTCATTGTTTGAGTCACTTTTGAGGTACCAGCTTCTCCAATGTGAATATGTTCTGCTTTTCTCTGTTTTATATGGTTGTAAACTGGATATCGGGGTTTTCTAAATTGGTTCAGACAATTTATAGACACCCGCTTGGACTCTGGGAAGTTCTAATGGGCATCTTTCATTATTCTCTGACAGTGTATGCACTAAATTAACTGCTGATACTGATGAAAATGAACTGTTCATACTGTTCATATTGTAATATAATAACATAATACTATTTATCCCAGTATCCTTTGCACTATGTTCCACATTTAAATCATTTTTCACTGCACTCATGCCTCTATATTGTTACTGTTTAGAGTATGTATATATTGTGTATATATTAGTGTGTATATTTTGTTTTGGTTGTGTTTCTATGTGTAAGCACATTGTGAGCAACGATGCTCCAAAGAAAAACTCCTCATACCTCCTCGTGTCCTCATACCTGGCAAATAAAGCTGATTCTGATTCTGATTATTAATTGAGTAATCTGGAAAATTACCATCAGATCAGCCCTAATGTGATCCTCTGATCCACAGCGATTTAACATGAGTTAAAAACTACAATCTGGCTAGTAAAGTGGATAGTACAAGATGGCAGGTGAGAATGATGATACTTAGGAGTACGATTGTCTTAATGGGAAAATGAGTCCGACAAGGAGCATTGAATCAGATCCAGGCTGAGACTGGGTTTGGGGGTGAGAGGGAGGGAGGGTGGAGGGGTGACCTTTGACTGACACTAACCGCAGGCAGGAAGGTGAAGAAGTTGTACTTCTGGTTGTTAATGACATTCCTTGGGTACCTCTGCTCCCTCTTTTCTGGGTGGCCGAGCCACACGGTGCGGGGACGGAAGTCCCCCATGCCACAGCATCTCGACCACGGGCAGCACCTGGGAGGAACAGACCCTTTACTTTAATAGCAGACATGCTGAGAAACAGACAAGTTACTTGATAATATTTATGATCCAGTACATTCATTTGGTTCATTAGAAGACATGCTGAGAAACAGACATGTTGCATGACAAATTAACAAAGTATTTAGGATTTGGTTGATTCATTTTAACCCTCATGTTGTCCTCATGTTGTCCTATATCAGTGTTCTTTTTAATTCCCCAAAATAACATGATTGATTCCACCCAACGCTCTTTGGCAGGTACAAATCTCTACTTTCATTAATTTTGGGGTGCATTTGAAAAAAAATTGAAGTGGTTTTGAAATAGTATTGAGTAAAAGTTGACATATTCCAGTCTGTGATTATCATCAACATCCATTCCTTTAATTTTAGTCTCAATAATTCCTAATTTCTGCTTTTGTGACTCAAACATTAGGTATAGTTTCCTAAAAATGAGGTTTATTGACCATAAATTCCAACAATAACTCTAAAGTTAATAAGTTAGTGTTACATAGTGTTAAACGTCAAAAAAAGTGACAAACATTAAAAAAAAAGTGTTGAATAAATAAATAAAATAAATGGGACAAAACCGTAAGAAAGTTAAAAACATTGATTAAAAAGGGTCACTCAATTTTCAATTTTGACAGGAAGACAACACGAGGGTTAAGCTATTTTACGTTGAAATGCAGACTCTGTAGATTGACTCACAACCCTGTGTTGCATTGTGAGAAGTTGTTGGGGTAACGGCTCCATTTTTAATGAATTTCCCGTCACACCTTTTAGTTAATGTGTTGCTTATTGCTGCTACAAACCCACAGAACTGACTACGCTGAGCTATAGGGCCATGCTCATGGAATTTGGAGAGATTATGCCTTACAAGACAAATATTAACTTCATCTGGAAAAGGGTTGCCACTCCCTTTACTCAACCCAAACAAAGCTTTCCATATCAATGCACTAAGAGCCCACGTGATTAATAATTGAGCTACTTTATAAGTTGTAAAACACAACCTATAGATAAAATATAGGCGTGGAAATTATAAAGACAATTATAAAGAAAGGACATTAAGCACCCAAAAGTTTCATGGCAGATGACTCAATAATTAAACCCACTGTTTAAAAGCCGTCTTCCAGGCCTGACAGCCTTCCTACAGCAGTTCATATTTTAAGTTGTGTTTGATAACCCTGCAACAGATGGGACACCAAACACAAGGTTCCTCCCCCACTAATACAATAGAGCTGAGGTTTCTGAATTGCTTGCATCATGGTAGAAACTGCACATTTGATTATATCAAGGTTAAATATGAAGAGATGTTCCTGATATCATTCTTCATACTGGAGAACAACAATGTCAAGAATGAGCTCTGTCACTGCCGAGTGGCTAAGTAGAATAATCATGTTCCTCTTTTTCGACCTCAGAAGTCTCTCGCAGAGCCAGATAACCTCCAGGGCATCCCACTTAGGGCTTCCACTAATGATATGATTCAGAGATACGGCCTTTTACACACAAGACATTTTGGCATGTCGCGGCAGGAAAACACACAGGTGTAAATAATAGACTGAATGCTGGCTGAAAGGTATTTCACTGCTTCCGTTTCAGGTTCCTGGCATTGTGCATGCTGAGTCACACACTGTAACAGTTAAATAGAACAAAGTCATTGTTACTGTTAGTAAAGCCAGTGCTTTCCCTATGACAAGTCAAAAAGTCTTCTCTGAGAAAGGCCCTTTAGTTTTGTTATCATTTATACTACAAAATAGTTCCTCAATTGGTTGTTCAGAGTGTGAAGTGTCACCCCGGTAAACCAAAAAATAGTGAATTTGCATTCAAATTTCCCAGAACCCGAGTTGACTTATTTAAAATGTCTTGTTTTGTTCAAAATCTGCAAATCCTCACATTTGAGGAGACAGAACCTTTGTCATTTTTAACTCAACATTAGAGTCATTAATGAGGATGGCTTTTGTGGTGCATTACACAGAGATGTGTTTCTATCATTTAGCATACCCTCATTGATACAAACCTGATTATGCCCTTTATGGCAGTGCATTGCACTTTTGTAATAGACTGCATTATTTCTAGCTGCCTAATACACTGGCAACTGAGAGTGTATCTACCATATTAGAGGGGGGGGGGCAGGTGAATTGGGTGCATCATGGGTGACAACAAATAATACTGCAAACTGCAGAACATTGTGTAATACATGAAGTGGATAGCTACAGGCCAAAATACTGCATTACGACGCTCATGTGCAGATATTTCGTCTTTGTGATTTTTTACAGGAGGTGACATCACCATGACAGCCGGATCAGACTATTGGCTGCATTTCAGTTGTGTGTGTATCCCCATCATCATTTATGAGGCCTGTCCCTTTATATGCGTACGCTGTGATTTAGCCAGCGTGTTAAATTACCACACTGCATCTTTTTAAGTCAAGGCATAACCTAAATTGCAACATAACGTTTGTGTCTGCTCTTGACAGACTGAGCTCGAGTCAACCGAGCAAATATTGACATGGGCGTCTCATACACTTGCTCCAATTGCACCCCGGAACAAGGCTATTTTCTGGAGCTATTTGATAGCTTTTTAAAGCTAAAATGAAAAGCCACATGGTTTTAACAACATATATGTGTCTGACAGCCGTTGTTTTATCGTCTAACTGCTTTTTGTATCCCCTAAAACACTTCACCGCTAAGCTAGTTATTGATACAATGTCGACGCGCTCCTGTACACAGTGCAATGGCTGCACTGACATTAGCTGAAGCCGACGAGCTAAACACGTCAACAAATGGCTTCGTATTCGTATTTCTGTGCTGAATAACTCCCTTACCCATTTCTGTGTTTACCGTCGTGTCTTTTCGGCCGTCTCACGGGTTGTAAGGGGATATTATCGGTCATTCCTGCAGCTCCTGGTAGCGGGTGGAGGCTGGGAGGCAGCCTGGCTGTAGCGCGGTTCTGGGCGGAGGCTTCCCAGCTGTCAGTCACACAGGACGGCTCCCCAGTCAGCAGGTTAGCGCTGCTGCTGGGACCTATGGCTGGGACCTGCAGTACCACACCAAGCACACCTACCTCAGCACGAGCCACTGACCCATTTCATAACACATTTATATTTTAGATTTCTGTTGTCAGTGCTTTGGTGATCATTTTTAACCGGGTGTTAGCCTGCATTTCACATCAGTTACTCTTTGTGTCATTATATGAAATTAACATCCATCAGAATCAGAATAAGGTTTATTACCAACTAGGTTTTCACTTCCAATGAAGCTGCCTTGGTGTTTGGTGCATACAACACACATAGTAAGAGGTCAAGAACATTAAATATCGATTAGAAAATTACAATATAGGCTATATAAAAATACTATAATAAAGTGTTTTAGAATGAGAATGCTGTGCAGTTTAGTGCAGTGTGTGCAAAATATTGATGTGATGTGATGGAATGTGCTTATAGGTAGGCCTAGTTTTACTTTACTTTAGTACTTAATTTACATTGCAAAGAGATTTAATCCACATATAGAATTTGAAGCATTATTATAGATTAAATACAGGTGAGAGATGATGTCAGTCAAGCCCGGTTTGTGCATGTTAAAACACTCCTGACTGAGAAAAGGTAGAATCAGGTAAAACAAGTAAAGATACTTCAGGGGGGTGGACCATGGGTGTGGAGGATTTTATACCTATATATACACACACACATTATATATATAATATATATATATATATATAAATGTATATACCTCCACCTCAACATGCTAAATTAAGTAAAATACATGCAACACTCTGAATAACAAATACATTTATTTCTGTTACTTTTAGTAGATTAAGTTAAAATACTTAAGTTCTTTCACTCTGGGACTTTTATTTGTAGCAGAGTATTATATAATAGCCTAATTCTTCTGAGCAAAAAACAGCATATGCACAGTATAATACTAATATACTAATTAGAATTTGCAGATATGTCTCTTTTAGATCTAAATCCTTGTGGAGGCCAACATTTGGAACAGATGCCATTAGCTTATAAAAACAGATGCAAACACTTTTTACATAATAGAAAGACCAGAGAGACACTACTGTGGAAAAATGTAATATTTGTATCATACATTCCCCAAACTTTAAATTCAGTCTGTAGTGTAGAAGAAGCACTGCAGTATTTGTTGTTATGATATGAGGAATCCAACGCTCCTTTTATACTGCACCATGCTTCTGCCTTTGCATTTCCATGTCTTTTGTATTTTATGTTGTGACGGGTTTGGACATGCTCGTTTTGTCTCTGCCACACTCATATCCAACCAAATGGTCTGACACACGATAAAAATTGAATTTGAACATTATGACTATTTATTTTAGTACAGGGATTTGTGCTAACTCACTTGCACCCACTGCTGCAGTAGCTTGAGTGCACTGTAATGACATTTAAGCAGTTTTGTATCATAAGGTCACAGTACAGTTGATCTAAATATGGATTGTGGATACATGATTGAAGAGCGTGCTGCAGTTGTAGATGCAAATAGTTGTTCGTTGAGGATGCAAAATGGCAAGGGATTAATGGCAACTGGTGGCTCATGACAATAGAAAGAAAAAAAATACTCAAGTCATATGAAGGTGAACAGATGTAAAGTAGGGATTTTATGGGCATTTAAACTTGCCTGTGCTGGTATAGAAATTAGCATCGGGGCAAAATTTCAGTTGCTAGTTTTACACCATCAAATAAGTTCCCATCCTACTGTATGCAGTCAGAGACATTTCATCCTCCAGTATGTTTGGCAGCAGTGTCTTTAGTTGTGAAGTTATGACAATAAAAATACTGAAAAAGTCACCCTGATTTTATTTTTCAAAATCAGAAAATATTTAGGTGTAGGAAACATTGGAAAAACAAAACATTTACATTGTAAACAGGCCAAATTGGCTCAACATCACTGAATTGTAGTGAACTTGAAAGCAGTTTTACATGGTTTGCTAAATAAAAGGCACAACTTGGCAAATGCATATCAATAAGGAATGTACAGCAGGGGCCTACAAAGTACTCGGACCAGTCTGAGTTGCGTAAAGTGTCCAGTGATACAGTCATTACTGTTCAACTCAGCAGGTTGAGAAAGAAAATCTTTATCCTATACTAAAAGAGTGTATCGGAAAATGTACAGAACATTGCGTTGAGAGTAGGGGGAGTGAAGGACAACTAAAATCTAAACGAGGTAGAACTTACCCCCTAACCTCAAGCATTTTGTGAATTATAAATAAATTAATCTTGCTACAAGTTGATACGATAACCAAGAAAAGTCTGACAATTACTCTAAATGGTTGCTTCACACAAAATCTGACAGGAACGAAAAGTTACAAAATTGTTGATTTGCCCTTTCCCCGTTCAGCCGTCACAATAACAGCAGTGAAATATTGCTAGAAAAAAGTAAATGTAACTAAAACCTGAAATAAAGTGCAGGCATGAGAACATCAAGCATTCATTGCTTTCAGAGCTCAGCCAACTAAATTTGACAATGCAGATTAACGAGTGGAATATGTTGGAGGAAAATAGATTTTTGTAAACTGCTGAAAATATGAAATACAACGCTACAACACAGTAATTTGTCAGTCTAACAGAGCCTTCATAACAGCATTATGGGGCAGTGAAAGACAACAGCAACATTGTACGAGTCAGGTCAGGCACTTGGCAAATAGTTTCAAATCATTACCTACTGTATCTTAGTACCAATGCAACCGTGATAAAAGCCTGTTTTGTAAACTACATTATCCGACACCAACGACTGGACTGTTGTACTATGATGTAATGGACAAGACACTGGAATAATCTGCCTGTCTGATCAAGCACCCCTTCAAAATGAGATATGCTAATGACATTTACCACTACAAAAATGTACAAGGTCATAAAACCCATGGCACACAAGAGAGGGAAAGTAATCATTCTAGATACATGCAGTTAACTACACCATCATTTTTGAACACTGAGACATAGACATGATGTCCTTAAAAAGTCATGACCTGAAACTTCCTAGTAAAGTCACAATCCTTCAAAAAAGGTATCAAGGAGACAGTCTTGAGTTAAAGCGGTTTTCAAGTAAGTTATACATTCAAACTTCTGGATAGACAGCAAAACAAGTCGCAGGAAAAAAATACCCGCATATTTATTTATATGAAATAAAACTACAGTAGTTATATCAAGTTAAACTAAAATTAACACTTGAGAATCGTTCAGATCTGGAGGGGAGAGAGCTGCAATGAAGTAACTGGAAACGTCAACCAATCTAAGCAGATTCAACAAGGTTTTTTTTCTGAATATTGATTGTACCTCGTTCAAAATGACACATTCAAAGACTGGAGTTCAGGTGGTAAATTGACTGAAGGCTAAAAAGCAGAATTAACTGCAATTTTACCCTCTTCCATGAAATGTGGGAACTGCGACTTTGGTACGCTGTCGGTGCTGTTCTTTTCCATTTCGGCCATGGTGGCAGGTAAGCCAGAGTGGGATCCATCCATCTTCACGAGGCCTCCGGTGGATCCAATCAGAGGCCCACCGGCAGGGCTCCCAGGGAGTGGGATGCCACCACCCTGGATGACAGAAATTTCATTGGTCTTCATGGTCAGGCCCCCACTGAAGGCAGCAGCATACTGGTTCCATACAGACTGGTCAAAGTTCATTGAGGGAACACCCAGTTCTTTGGGGGCCTGCATATATTCTGGCAACATCTTCGCCTCGGAGCCCATTGCCATCAGAGCCATGGGGTTATCCAGAGACAGACGCTGGCCACGCCGGGACGTGTTGTTCCACATGTGCGTGCCGATATGCACCTAAAGACAAGACAGTTAATTACAATCCCATCCCGACGCTTGATATTACATCATTCCCAAGGAGACAATTAAAATGGCCTACTCAGCAACAATGTCGTACCTTTAGATTTCCTTTGGTGGTGAAAGCCCTGCCGCAGATGTTGCAGCCAAATGGCTTCTCCCCAGTGTGAGTGCGCTCATGGATCTGCAAGGCACTGGCAGATGAGAAGTTCTTCCCACATGTATAACACACGTGCTGTTTGGTTGAACGTCGTGGTGCAGAGGAGATGGAGGTCATGGCCGTACCCTGAGGCATATGGGAGCTGAACAAACCATGAGCACTCAAAGGATTCTCTTGAGAAAGCTTCATCTCCAGGCTAGCCAGACTTGATGGTATCCTCATGAAAGACAGGTTACCAGGAACTGTTTGGAAAAAAGAAGCGGAAAATTAGATTTAAGCATCCAACATATCATCCTCTAAAATGCATTCCTGATTAACACTATTCCAATAAACTCACCATATTCTGGCACGCCAGGCTCTTCTTTGATCACTTTGGGGATAAAGCTGCTGGAAGCTGTGAGGTCAAGGGCTCCGCTTGACTCAGTGCCACCTTGAGCGGCGCCATCACTCTCTGGTTGAGGTACACGTTGGGCAAATTCATTCACAGCAGACTCTGGAGACTTGCTACTCCTCATGTTGATATTGCTGCCGTTGTTGTTGTTGTTGTTGTTGTTTAGTGGGGAAGATGAATGAAACGACACGGCTGAGTCCGAAACGGCAGGACTGCGGCCATTGTGATATTCCTGTTCTCTGGGAGCAGATTCTTTGGCCGTTCCCTCACTTTCCGAAGCGGTGCTACTCTGTCGTTTCAGTGCAAGAGCAGAGGTGAGATTCTTCAAAACGTCAAGGCTGGAAAACACGGCGGGGGCAGTGTGCATCTGTGGTGGTTCCTCAGGGTCAGGCAGAAGGGAATCTGAGGTATTGTTTGGCTTCTGAGAGTTTAGCTCTGGCTCATGATCCTCCATGCTCGCTTCAAAACCATTGATGTCCATAGACTTCTCCTCCGACAGAGAGGACTCCATTGCTTCTGCTGCTTCAAACTGGTTTTCTGGCATCGGGGTGTTGGGGATCTGCCCACCCATGTGCATACGAATGTGCTGCTGCAGAACCACAGCGTTGGTGAACTTCTTCTGGCAGATGGGACACGAGTGCTGCATTTTGAGAGGAGTGTTAGCCCTGTGCACTCCGTAATGGGCCTTGAGGTTACCCTTGGTGGAGAAAGCGCGTCCACAGATTTTGCACTTGTAAGGCCTCTCGCCGGTGTGAGTGCGGTAATGCATTTTGAGTGAGCTCTGGCAACTGAGCACCCTATGGCAGATAACACACTCGTTTGGGTCACTGGTCCTCTTTTCCAGGCCATCAACCATCTGCTGAAGCTTTGCAGTTCCAGAGCTTTGTTCTCCTATGAGGGAAGTACCATTCATATGATGCAGTACTCCAAGCAGTTCTTTAGTATCCTTCTGATTCTGATCTGCTCCGGTCTCGTGGCCAAACACAGAGGAAACAGATGGCGAGCCATCATTTGTTGAAGGCGAGGGTCTGTGGGAAAATTGTTCCCCTGCAAAGCTGTCAAATGTCTTGAATCCTGGTGCGGGTGACGAGTGGAAGCTAACAGTAGGATGGCCTGGCATAGGCGCAACATCGGTCATATTTGACTCGTCCATGGGCACGGACATGCCAAAGGGAATGCCACTGCTGGTGGGGATGTTGTCAAGGTGCTCTGGCACAGGATGTGGGTTCATGCTGATGTTAGGATACTTGTCTCTGTGCCTCTGGAAATGCACTTTGAGGTTTCCTTTGGTTGTGAAGCGGTTTCCGCAAATGTTACACTTGAAGGGTCTCTCGCCGGTGTGAGAACGCAAGTGAATCTGGAGAGCACTGTCATTGCCAAAGCTCTTTCCGCAGTACTTACACTTGTGCTTGTATAACGATTCACCGTTCTTTATTTCTGGTGGGGGGTTCGGCATCTTTGCCTTGACTTTTTTGGAGGACTCAATCCCTCCTTGGACGCCATTGAAGGTGCTCGTGAAACCCATGACACCTGATGACTGTGGCAGTTGTGCTGGTAAACGGCTAGCCAAATCTGGAATACCCTTCAAAATGTCTGTTTTAGAGGCCATAGATCCCAGTCCTCCAGGTAGAGAGCTAGGGATGCTCGTGGGCAGAGGTAGTTTACCTTGCTTCATCGTCTCCATAGAAAGGCTCTGACTGCCGGTTCTTTTTCCTATCAGAGCTGCTGCAGCGGACAGCTGTTGGGAGAGATGTGCACCGAGGGCTTTCAGAGGATCCATTACTGCCCCTACTGATGACTGGAGGCCTTGTGGCGTCATCATGGCTACTTGGATTCGTATCTGTTCAGTGAGCTGGATTTGCTGGAGCTGCTGTTGCTGGAGCCACACCAACTGTTCCAAGATCATCGGGAGAGTCTGTATCGCATCCTGCGATGAGGTCAGAGACTTATTGTTTGAATAATTTTGGGAGACGGCCACTTTAGTGTCTGCAATGGTTTCAAGAGTGACATTTGAATCTTGCATTTTCTGTGAGGGATGGAAAGTCATCTCAGGGCTCGCAGGCATCTCCGTCTGATCCTGCTGTCCCGAGTCATCTGCATTCATGCTGGACCCTTCCTCTGTTCTTTCCAGGGGGTCTGTATTGACATTTGATAGGGAATGACTGCTGGACTGGCTATCATCCTGGTCACTCAGGTCGTCAAGAGAGCCTTGTGAATATTCCTCAGGCACTTCGTTGCCATCTCCATCTTTCATGACGACCACGTGCGGACTTTTAGTGCACTTTTTCTCATGCTCGAGATATTCGGCTTCATCAAAGAACTCGGCGCAACACTTGTTGCAGACCTTGGTCTCATCCATTCTGAGCCTCTTCACATCATTTCCAGTCTCCTCGGCTTGACCGTCTTGAAGAATCCCTAAAAATAAGAGGATACAAGATTTTAATTAAAGCTGTTCATACAGTTATGTGTAGTGACCAATACAAGTAATCAAAAATTAACATAAAAATGAAGGCAGATTTAAAGTTCTTAAACAATGTCCTGTACAAAATACTATTAACGTGTCACAATAAGTCAAGTTGCATTAATAAAGAAAAAGATCCCCCACGCAATATTTTAAGATGCAGCACAACAGCCTTGCAAGTTATTTTGTGGAGCATGTGTTAAATTTGTGTTGTCATTGTGACAAAGAGTTGGTTTGAGCCCGATTGGTATTTTCTTTTAGGAATAGTTGTGTATTCATTTGATAATATTGTGAAATGGGCTTTTCATTTTGTCCATTCCTTGCAGGTCACTGTACTGTCTGGTAAGGATTTGAATGTGCCTTCAGGGCCAGCAGAGGGCAATCATCTACCTTTGACATTACCCAGAACAATGTCCAGAGGACAAAGAGCCATGGGCATTCAACTACTGTGTTTCTGAAATAGTCCACCAAGCACTTGCTAAAAAATCTGGAATCTAGGCATCTCAATAAGAAAAATCTATAAACCGATATTAATGCCCCACAGGGAAAAACAGATGAGGTTTACTATGCAAACATGGGCTAAAAAAAAGGGATAATCTAATGTAGATTACCTTCAAGCATTTTCACAGCCTGTGAAAGCCTGATGAATGCTCCAAGAGTGCATTTTAATTTGTCTGCTAACCAAGTGGCCATTTCACAACTGGGTGTATTGTTAAATGCTAATGCCTCAGAGAAAGGGGGTAGACCACCTGTTTGCATTTGCCCAAGGAAACTGTTGGGACTTGTTAATTGCTCACCAGGAGGCATTGAAGAGTCCCCCCCCACCCCCCCAAAAAAGTTGCAAACTACATTACATTAGGATCTGTGAGGACACAGTATGCAGGGCTCACTTCACACAACACACACACATATATATATATATATGTGTGTCCTATAGTACAGCCATTCATCATAATTCAATTAACTCCGATAGGATGTGTAACTGAAGAACATTTAATCAACTACTATTTCCAAATCAGATCAAAAGTCGTCTTATGATATAAAAGTAAAGAGGCAACGCTGTGGTTCACCACTTGAAGGCGCATGACCTGTATGTGATCACCTTTGGTGGGGGGTACGTGACACGAGGTCAGACTTAACATTCACTACATGGGCCAGTATGGTACACATGTTTAATATCTAAACAACGATGTCCGAAAGAGAAATATAGAAATCAGAATGCACAGCGGCATCCCCAACACCGTGTGTTAACCCAACTTTCCTAATTATAAAAGGTGAGGTCTACCAGCAGCTACTGGAGTTTGCATATGGCAACGCCAAAACGCACCCCCACCCAGTCTCCACAAAAAGGCCACTGCTCCATCCCCCACCTCTCCATATATGTACGAAAGGAAACAGTCATGCATTAAACTGGGGGATTTATTGCCTTTAGGTCAGCTTACTCCAGAGTCACATTTCATACAGTTGTTGTTAGCTAGCCTGCCTTTGTTCAAAACCTCAATATTGGCGAATACTTGCCAAACAAATCCTACCAACATTAGTCATTTCCAAATATGTATGTATATTACATTATATACAGCAACATTTCTAGCAAAGAGAAATTGGAGGCCTACATTCACAACATAAGTAATGGGCGACTGTAACAACACCCATCTAAATTCAGTCAAAAAAGTACCTACGCACTAATATTTGCCACCAATAAAAGTGACGTGTTGGACATATCTTAATGATATTAAAAAGTTAAAAGGATACACTAAAAAAAGACATAATGACCAGCATATGCTGCCATTCATTGCCACACAACCTCCTAAATTAATCTACAATGTATTTTACAAAATGTAGTAACACACCCTTTAATGAAGCCAAAAATAAAAAAGTTCAAACGGATTCGCCGACTTCAATTTAGCCAACGAAACTACTACTGGACAAGTAGCTAGCTTAGTCGATTTAGGGTGAAACTGGTCAATTAGTCAAACATTAAAACCACCTAAAAACTTAGAAATGATTAAAAAAATAAAAGTACAGTGTTGAATTTTAAAAAGCTCCTCGCTGAACACCTGTATTGTGTTAAAAAAATAATAATTTCTGAATGTGTCGGTTCCCATGCACGGGGCGAAGTTTTACTCCTGGTCAATTCAAACGGACAGCAGCAGGTCAAAGTGCGAGGGGAACGATGTAAAAGGCAGCCCCCGACTTCGAAATAAAATGTCGATAGTTTGCAACATGACATGGCGGAACTAGACTTTTGGGTAACTCACTGACTAACTAACTCATATCTTGTGTATAAACTTACCATTTTGTAACGCACCGGGCTCGTCGGAGTTGATGTGCTGCGGTTTGGCTTGCTTGCGCCTCGACATGGTGCAACCATCAGGAGCAAAGAGTAACCAACAATTTCCCCGTGCTTCTTCAACAACTCCTTTGGCTTGGAAAATTAGCCCCTCAAGTAGAAATGCGCATGTCAACGTAATTATTATTATCAATAATGCATTGCGATTTATCACGGTCCCCTGACAGCTGATTGGCTCCAGTCCAAGTGCTCACACATTATTCAAATGTAGTCCCTATTGATGAGCGGAGCGGAGTGCCAGGCGGGGGCGGGAGGAGCCATGCTAGTGGCCGGACTGCGGGATGGAGGCTGGGTTAATAACACCCAACTCATCGCTCTCTCCCTTGTTCCTGAAAAAAAAAGAAGATAGCCTACATATTGTCACCTACAGTATGTGTACAACCTGTGGTACTTTCAACTCAAAACACCGGGATATTATATTTATGGGTCCGAATGCGATTAAATAGTAACTGTATGCACTTTGTCCTAATTGTTTGATTTTCGCATTTTATCCCTATCAAATGCATACATCGAGTTTTATACGTGTGTAGTTTTTTTCTGCAGACTCATGCCAGCACTTGCAGCAAACATATTTGTCTTTATCAGCATCACTGAAATCAGACAGAATCAGTTTTATTACAAAGTAGGTTTGCACATATTATATTTATGATGTTCCTGTATGCAAATGTGTTGCATCAGTGTGTAGGGAAAGGTCAGTTAATGGTGTAATCATTCTTCTATACACACACACACATTCACGCACACACACATATATCAACATATATACACACAGTGGCTAGAATAAGTTTACACACCCATGCTAAAGTTGATTAAAAAGAGGAATAAAAAACATCTTTTAGAAATTGATCTTAATGCCTTAATTCCAAAAAAAATGGAAAATCCAACCTTTTAAGGACACCAATTTTCTTTGTGAATGAATAATGTATTGTAAATAAATAAATGTTCTTCCTTAAAATACAGGGGCATAAGTATACACCCCCCTATGTTAAAATACAGGGGCCATAAGTATACCCCCCCCCCATGTTAAATTCCCATAGAGGCAGTCACATTTTTATTTTTTTAAAGCCAGTTATTTCATAGATCAGGATACTATGCATCCTGATAAAGTTACCTTGGCCTTTGGAATTAATATAACCCCCCCCCCCACATCCTCACATACCCTTCACCATACCTAGACATAGGCATGGGGATTATTCCATAAGCTCATCTCTCAATGCAAATCAAACCATCTATTAGGCTAACTGAAATAACACCATGCCAATCTCTATGTATGGTGAAGGGTAAGTGATGATGATGATGTGTGTGTGTGTGTGTGTGTGGGGGGGAGGGGGGATGTATAGTATCCTGATCTATGAAATAACTGGCCTTTAATGATGAAAATGTGTCTGTCTCTATGGGAATTTAACATAGGGGGGGTGTACACTAATGCCCCCTGTATTTTAACATAGGGGGGTGTATACTTATGCCCCCTGTATTTTAACATAGGGGGGTGTATACTTATGCCCCCTGTATTTTAAGGAAGAACATTTATTTATTTACAATACATTATTCGTTCACAAAGAAAATTGATATCCTTAAAGGTTGGATTTTTCTACATTTTTTGAATTAAGGCATTAAGATCAATTTCCAAAAGATGTTTTGTTATTCTTTTTAATCAACTTTAGCATGGGTGTGTAACCTTGTTTTAGCCACTGTATTTGTTATCACTATATGTTCTCATATTCCTTGGGGCATTCATAGATTTGTTTGAATATTCCCAAAAAATATGGGATCTCTGGTTATTAGTATGGGTAAAATATTCATCTAAACTCTTCCAAATACAGTCAAAAGTTAGAGCAGGAATGTGCAAACTCTGTTTGCCCGTCTTTTTTTAGGCTGAGTATTTATGATGTAGGTTTACAGAAAAAGTTACAAAAATAGTACCAAACATAACGTGAATATGACATAGGGTGCTTTTGGGGTTCATGGTGGTTGTTATTGTTAATGGAAGTTGTTGTTTCACCACTTTTAAATGTACAGCTAAACCCAGAATCTTGGGACGCTGCTCCAAAATGTATTCTTAAGTATTATAGACAGAGGTCACGTAATAATTGTGAATATTAAGTTAAATAGCCTAATAAAAAAGCACTGTGGCATTACACTGGTGGTTTTTTCATTTCTTTTCCCCATTTGTAGCTATATTTATTACTGTAATGAGGCTGAATTTGTCCCATACTTTGTCCGGTGTCTCCTACGTTTCAGTGTGCTGAGCTCTAACGCCCAAAAATATACTCTTAATATCAGACAAAATGTCAATTGTCACCACTGATCAAATGTTTTTATAATACTTGCTGAAGTGCTGCTCTGTCATTCAAAAAATCAAGAGTTGTGTTGTGAAATAAGGAGGATTCACCTTTTTGGGCATTGTTGGTGTACCCACAACATTCCAAGAAGTTCACTACACATCACTGAAGGGCATTGACACGAGGTGGGTGGGGGGTGGGGGGACCTTTATTAGTGCCGTGACAACCTTCTTCCTATTTATTGCAACCCCTATAAAAAAAAAAAGTGGTTTAAACAAGTATAATAGAACAACTGAATGGATGATCAGCTAATCAATAACCCCACATTACTTCATCTTGTGATACCACCACAATCTCACAGTGATTTTCCTTAAAACGTGTGAGGGTAAAGCTCCTGACATGTTCAGTGATAACACAGCACGTCTGTTGATTTGGCTTTCCAAAAGAATCCAGACCACACCTCTAATCTTCTAGATGATGAGAGCATGAAGATATGAAGTATGTGGACAGGATATAGAACCTGCCTTGCTTGTACTTCATTCTCAGATTACCTTATGCAAGCAGGAATTTTATTTTTGGAATGTGACACACCGAGGACATACCAAGATGTGTCGGACTCCCAGGGGTCAGCTGAGATCAGTGAACCTTGGGAAAATGTATTTTGGATACAAATTTATCACACATGAGATGTAAAAGAAGAGAGAAATGAGATATAAATATAATTGGGTTGTGTATGAAAGGGAATACAGAGTCACATTTACACACAGAAGGGTATTAGGGCAAAATGTGAAAAATAATTTTGAAATAACTTTGATAAGTCTGAGAAGTTTTTTTTTTCAGAATTCAGACTTTTTTCTCAGAAGTCTAACTTTACTTTCAGAGTTCTGAGGAAATAAAGCAGAAACAAAGCAAAAAAATTAAATTTAAACTAGTCAAAGTTAAAAGAAAGTTTAAAAAAAGTTTAAAAAATGTTCATATTTCTGAGAAAAAAGGCACAAATACATTTTTTGCACATGTGCCTCGAATCCTCTTCTGTTTTTATACATAAACCACAATTCAAAGTGAATATTTATACACATTTTGGAGCAATTCTGATATAAATGACAATGAAATCATACAAATTGGAATACAACTCTATACAACAATAGAAGACTATTGTTGATGGACAAAAGATTAATAATGAAGGCATCAGTTTTATGAACATGTGATGAGCATTTGATATGATTTTTGACACTTTCTTCAAAGACAACACATTGACTACATGCACAAAAAAGTCATTTATACACAAAACTGAGAGGGATGATGATGACATCATTTAATTGAGCCGATACACATGACAGGTATTTTGTACATGTTTGCTCATGCAATATTTCATTTCTTAATAATCTTTATGTTTGTGTATGTATCACCAAGGCAAATGTAACATAGGGTAACTACTGTAGCAATAAACTCCTTTCTGGTCCTGATTCAGACTCTGAGTCTTTTACCATTCTATTTCAGTCTAAAAGGCGTCCTAATGCGTTACATAAGTGGGAGACAAAGACAGGCCAATATATTCAGATAAACAAATGCCCGGGTGAAGGTGAAGAAGAGGGGAGTTCTGTCTAGACGCTTTATTGCCCCAATAAGAAACCATGCCTGAATACGCTGTTTCCTCCACGCTCAATCCAAACAACCCAAAATGTGTGCAGTTGTAAAAACTTGTAAAACTTGTGGGAACCAGAGGGATATATTAGCTAAATGGCACACCAAAAAAAAAAGAATGAATCTGTAAATATCAAAATAACAATAATAAGAATCTCTCATCACCTTGGCACACAATCAATGGAGACAGTGATCATGTGAAAGAATAGAAAACCATCGTACTGCTCTGTGCTTATTGTGTAAGAAGCAATAAATCATAAATTCGGATAGATCCTTGACCTTTTCTCTGAGTTTTGATTAAGTGATACTTGTTTCCCAGCTGCAGGAGTCCATGGTGATCCTTTTGTGCTGTGCATTTTTTTTCATTTTTCATTTCATTTTTTAGAGAGAAGAGATGTATACGTGCTAAGGTAAGATACTATGGTAGACTGTGTGCAATGGTGCAAAAGTGCAAAAGTGAACAGTGCAGGGATTGAACAGTGCCAGAGATCATGATTAAATAGTAAGTATGACCATGAAATATTAAAATAGCAACCCATAAACTAACTGATTGAATAAGATTAAGAACAATATGTAACAGGGAATAAGTTATAAGCTGTAGATGTTATGACCACAGTCCAGATTGTGCATACATATACTATATATATATATGTATCTGATGTTCATTCAGTATTTTACATGTTCTGACCTTTCACTCCTTCCTTCTGGAGTTTACGCAAGAGCCCGCTGCGAGATGGGGAGACGTTAAGTTTCTCACGTGTCACGGGCCGAGCTTTACGACGGCCTTGCAGTGGACAAACAATTACACCTTCAACACTTGCTCAGGAATTGTGGATTGAACATGTGTTTTTTTTAGGACTCAATAAAGATGAAAGGCACAAGGCAACTTGGGAAGGATTTCACGTCAGTGTGACAATCAGTACTGTTGCCAAAACCAGCCCAATTTTTATGAAAAGAGAGTTAGGACCTGTCTGATGAACCTGTCTCTCACAGTCACTCACACTAGGCAGTTTATGTCCACACATCCTCATTGTATCTATATTTTTTGTAATAGATGTGCCTTTAGTGTTTAATGTAGCCAACCTTGTTTTGAAATTCCATGCTTACTAGGTCGTCCTCCACTCAGCAACGTTCTGCATATTGTTACTTGTGCAGAATTCTGTATGTATAGCTTGACATTAGAAGGCTGTTTTCACATTCATTTGAAGAAGGAATACCCCTGCCTTAAATTGGACATGTATGTAAAGCATGACTATCTTAATGACTATCACAACTGTTTCATTTTTTATCCTTTTTTTTTTTTGACAATGACAGTGCATAGACAGGAGAGGTGGAAGAAAGATGGGGGATGACATTCAGCAAAGGGCCACAGATTGGACTCCCCCCCCCCCCCCGTGATGTCATTAATACCTTTTAAGCCAATCATGGTCCAGTGTGTCCAGCAGTTCCACTTGTGAAACAAAACATATTTGCATATTCTAGATTCAATGAGACACAAGGAATAGATGTGTTTTTGAGAATTCTATTGAGTCGTTTTGGGTGGAGAAACCATACCAGACACAATAAAAGCTGGGTATCTATAGTTGTCTTTTTTTTCCTTCCTTTTTTCTGGAGGGAAAACAACAAAGCGTCTGTGGGAGTTATAGTTACATGTAACAGCATTGTGTAATGTAATGAAATGACAAATTAAATGTATTTGTAATCTGTTACAGTTGCTGATAAAAAAACATGTAATTAAATCGCAGTTAGTAATCAAAATGTTGGGGATCACAAAGAGGGTAACATCTGAATATATACATTTTCAATCAAAAGCTCATACTGTATATGGAATATAAGCTCCATGCTGTTGTTTTGCATATTTTGGCCATGCAGGAAGGTTTTCTTTTGGCAATATTTCTGAACAACACGGGTCAGGGATTGTTGTTTGTTGGGGCCAACTTGAGTGCAACACCATCAAGGGTGGATTTTATGGAAGTGGGTGTTGGAGGAACCCCTTAGCGTTGCCCGATGGACATGCAGTGCACCGGAGTTTACGCCCCTCAAAGCCCTTAGCTTCTATCTGAGAGAGGAACCATCTCATGCCCATTTACAACTTACTTGGGATCTGACTGTCTTTGTTCAATAACAGTGGGGCTGTATAGATCTTTATTGTGTAACTGTATGTCTGTGTATGTGCATCCCTGATTTGTATTGCATGATGGATTGTTGTTGCTTCATTTGAAACTGTCATGACCTGTAAATGTGTCAAAGGAGCTGTCTACGTCCTGACAGGCTCCATTTGTTTGGCAGTGAGCGCTCATATTTTCAGCGTTGTTTTTGATTGGTTTTCTGAATTTGCCCCGCCAATCGAATCACGTCTTATGATGTGTTTTGGTGGTTGTGCTCATTCTAGTTCTATTGAGTCCCTTTTAATCAAAATGGTACAGTAACCAGTGTTCAGTACTGTTGTGAGGCCTGGTTTACATGTAAAAAACATGAATTAGAAAGGTAATTTCATGTAAGAAGTTACATTACTTTGAGGAAGTAATCAAAATAGTTACAGTACACATTACATTTCAACAGGTTAACTAGTAATCTGTTGGATTCAAGTAGTTTTTGTTGTGAAATAACCAGGAAACACTTCTCAACTTGTCATGACCTTTCAACATGCATGATGACATTTCAGTATAATCCTGTGCCCCTTGCATTGAATCACACACTTGCCAAGCGCTAGAATGTTAATAATGAACTGCCTTGTGGAGAAACACAATGAAAACAGAGCATTTTTCCCACAAAAGGACCTCAAAACACAGCCAGGCGCTTCATTTCTCACCACTTCAGATACTTCAACAGTGGGGGACACCAAAAATAGTCTTTTAATGGTTGACCAGTTTCTCGCTCATTGACACCAGCATTTCTGTTTATTTCCTATATCCTGTTTTATTATTTTATCCTCTGTTGGTTTTCTTCAGGTGCCCCGTAAAACATTTCCTCCCTTGTAGTCATAAATAACGTCATTAAACTCACACAAAGGACAAAGGGAAAAGTTCTTTTTTTTCATGCGACACTTGATTCCCAAGGAAAGGGTAAGTAATGCCGAGGATAGGCAAGCATAAAATGAGAACAGTCCCGGTGACCTTTTGTTGTTACCCAGGTCCTGTGTTGTTTCCCATTCATGTTAGTCATGTCGCAACACACCCTTTGCTTGTGGCCGATCAATGCACCTTTTTCTATGATAGCACTGTTAAGACCATGCAGTCATTTTCTCTGCCACCCTGTGTTTTCACTGTGCAATCACGTAAACATGGCATTATCTAGCAAATACAAGTATAGAGGCTCACGGCAATCACTGTAGCGTCAGAGTGTTTTCATTATTGATCAGCAAACACCCTTTCAAATGTCCTCCTTTTCATGCACACATGTATTTAGTTCTTTTGTTGGGTAACCTCAGCCTAGAATACAGACTGAGGGCACTGAGGTGAAAGGTATTGAATGTTTGTCTACCAATATTGTTGTTTTCCACCATTGAACGCGGCTCTTTTGAAAAGCATACGAGTCGTACTGCATGCCACATATACCTACTGGTTAAATGGATATGTAGTAGTAGTTTTAGCAGTGCGTAGTAGTGCTATAGTGGATTTTTAAAGTTCCCATCCACTCAAAAATGTGTTGATTGTTTCTTCACTTGGATGTTGGAGTTTTGCTGTGCAGAAGGATTTAAGTGCAGAGTTTGGCGGTGAAAAGCAGTTTTTTTTCCGCATTTATCGATTAATAGTGAGCACTCTGAGTTTAAGATGTGTGATTTTGTGACATCACAACTGGGTTGGAAGACAAGATACAACTTCCGTATGTGGGATGTGGAAACTTGAACTCCACAGAACACACAGTGTGTGTCTGTGTGTGCATGTGTATGTGTAGAAAAACAATACCACAGCCCTTTTCCATTGGTCAAAAAAAACCACTTACACCCTCTAACATCTGGCTTCATTCCCAGGACAAAGGACTCTTCAGTAGTAGTATTTATTGGCTCCAGCTCCGATTGGCAGTGATGGAAACATGACACCCGGGTGGACATGCTAATTTTTAATGATGCGTGTCACTAACTTCTGTGACTTGTTGTCATCACAGACACTAATTTTGTAATTTTTTGTACTTTTCCGCCCTAGCAGGCCTTGAACAACGTTCCAAATTAGTTTGAAAGAGTGACTGAATCAGAAGCAACCGCCGTGACATTTTTGCTAGCATCAATGCTGCTTTCTACTCTTTACTAACCCAGTTTTCTGGCATATTCGAGACTACAAGACCAACCAGAAAACACAGAAGGCATATTTGTCTACTGGCAATGCGAAAGGAGTCCATCGCCTTTACCAGCGTTTTAGAAACACTCTTAGAAATGCTTACTTTACTAGAAAAGGGCATCCAATTATTATACAAAACAGTGTTTTTACATGTCTCAAAATGTGTCTATAGGAGATCTTTGAATGCACAATGTGACTGCAACAAATACGACAAAACGTCAATTGATCCATTTGCCAGAAACCAGAAATAGTGGTGACACCAGGGTGAAACAGGAAGTATTAACCAGAGATAACAAGATGGCTGCCGATTTGTGTCAAACAACTTCTGCTCTGGTCATAGATGCTTACGTGAAATATTTAGTTTGGGATAATTATTCTTGACAAGATTTTTGTAACCCCTGTTAATTTGCCTTTCTTTCTAACATTTCCTTTAAGGTGGTGATGTGAGAAAAGAAAAAAAAGAAAGGTTTATAGTGATGGTAACAGTGTAATATCCGGCTCAATCCTGAGTATAGGCTCTGCGTGTGTGTGTGCGTGCATGCGTGTGTGAGTGCATGTGTGTGTGAGTGCATGTGTGTGTGTCTGGTGCAGGGCTGGGCGGGTGAGGGGAGAGAGCAGTGGCCCACACATGGCTGTAATTTAATGGAGAATTGCCCAGCGGTTCCTGTGCAGAGGTAAACACACAAATAGGCGGGCTTTTGTTACTGCATGACTATGACAAGCTCCTCCATCAATAAACAATGGAGTGTTGGGGGCCAACAATGACTCGCTGTATGAAAGGACCCCCACTGGGTCCACTTCTCACTTTCTCCTCCAATCAGCCTCACAGCCAAGAAGAAGAAACATATGATGAGTCTGTTCAATTACGAGCCGGCAGAGCTGAGACACAGTAAATATACATACATATGTACATATATATATATTTATTATATATAATTTTAATATAATATATATATATATTACACACATGTATATATGAGTTATACTACCCATATACATATATGTACTGTATATATATGTATATACAGTGTAAGACAGATAGATAGATAGATAGATTGATAGATGGATAGACAGATAGAAGATTGATAGATTGATATATGATGTACAGATAGATAGATAGATAGATAGATAATAGATAGATAGATAGATAGATAGATAGGAAGATAGATGTATAGATAGATAGATGATAGATAGATAGAAGATAGATAGATAGATGATAGATAGATAGGAAAAATAGATGTAAGTAGATAGATAGATATATAGATAGATGATAGATAGATAGATAGATAGGAAGAGAGAGGTATTTGATGATAGATAGATTTGATAGATAAAAGATGATAGATAGAAATAGATGATGATGTTAGATAGATAGATAGATAGATAGATAGATAGATAATTAGATAGATAGATAGATAGATAGATAGATAGGGAAAATAGGGAAAATAGTTGTATAGATAGATAGATAGATAGATTTGATGAAGTAGATAGTAATGATAATGATAGATAGATGCAGTGTAGGTTTTAAAAATGATAGAAAAGTGATAGAAAATGAGTAAGAGAGGGAGTAGTAGATAGATAGATAAGATGTAGATGATGATAATGGGATAGATAGAAGATGATAGATAGTGATAGAAGATAATGGGGGGGGGAGACTCTTTTTGCCAAACGTCACAGCAGCAGGAATTTTATTCCGAGAATTACAGAAATAAAATAATAAAAATAAAACCAATCATGGAACCTGTAGGAGGTTTTAAGATCACATTTCACATACGCATGAATTTACACAAAATACCCATATACATGTATAGTTATGTGTAAAAATGATAGCAGTCCAAAAATTATCCAATTAAATCATATTTTTTGGCAGATGTTTTTAGATATTTCTACATGGCAAATAATTTCCTAGTAAGTGTGTAAGTCCTGAAAACAAGACAACAGTCAGCATGCACGCTGCTCATTCTGAGAAGTAAATTTGTAATTGAAGGACAGATGTTTAAATAGTAGGTGTGTCAATTAGTGAGTGATTGATTGTGGAAGATAAAGTGTCAGTTAGGCGATATTAATTTATAACCTACAGACAGTACATATTTAGGAGGATAGATAGACATGTTGTTAGATGTTTATGGTGCATCAACTGAAAGGGTGGCATCGTGCTCGTTCCAACATTGCTACAGAAGCAGGATTGATTAAAAAGGGATTGGAGAGGGGAAAAACAATTCAAAAACATATGAACTGTTTAGGGAGTTTAGATCAAACATTAGGCTGCTCAGCCAAATGATTCAAATACCTTGAAATGGCGTCTATGTTACTGAAAACGTCGGGAAACAATTAGTCACCATACACATTTTGGAGGATTTTTTTAAGATTCACAATGGTCAACTCATTCGGAAAACAAAGAGACAACAGTTCCTGTGCATGACGTCTGACCAGAATAGGTATGTAATATGCAATTGCACAGCAGATCAACCAGACGCTCGTCCCCCACGACGCAAGTCCTTGCTGAAAAAAGGCAGTGTATCGAATATGTTGAATATCAATGACATAGCCAGACTGGCCAAGAGGAAGGAGAAAGAGAATTCTGTGGACTGATGAGAGCAAAGTTGTCTTTTTGGGTCTAGGGGCCGCAGACAGTTTGTCCGACGAGCCCCCCCCCAACCCCCCCTCCCCATGCACTGAATTCAAGCCACAGAACCCAGAAGACAGTAAAGCATTGTGGTGCAAAAATCATGTTATGAGGATGTTTCTCAAACTGTGGTGTTGGGCCTATTTATTGCATAACAGGGATCATGGATCAGGTCATGTTGCCTTTTGCTGAAGTGGAATTGCCTTTGAAATGGGTCTTTCAACAAGACAATGACCCAAAACCCACCAGTAAGGAGCCAAGTCTTGGTTCCAGATGAACCAGATCGATATTATGGAGGGGCCAGCCCAATCCCAGGACCTCAGTCCCATAGAACACCTGTGGGTGACATCAGAAATGTTGTTTCTGTGGCCAAACCCACTAATGCAGAGGAATTATGGGATGTAGTTCAATGGTCCTGGGCTGGAATACCTGCTGGAATACCAGGTGCCAGAAGTTGGTAGACTCCATGCAACACAGATTTGAACAGCCTACTATTCCTTCTTCTTCACTTTCTGTAAAGGTAGAACACAAACCTGATACATTTTGGTGATGTCTTGATTTGGAATTGAATGTGCAGTGTTCCCAATGCATTGATATTATGGAATTAAAAGCTATTCTAAGGATTTTGAGCATTTATTCCACTTTTTTTAAACACACTGCTATTATTCTGAACACAACTATGTGTTTAGAGCAAGATGAATTGTAGTTTTGGAGATGGAGAGGTCATACTTGAAGAATTTGAGACACAATAAACAAAGAGATAGGGAGAGCTTGGCAGTCACCATCAAGCTGTGAGTCAACAGGGGGTCAATCCTTCAAATCTCAGATGCAATCTGGGCCGGGGTCATAAACATTTACAGGGTGGGAAGTGCTGAGCAGAAGGCCTGCAGGATATCAGTCCTTTCTCACTTCTAATTAGCTTATGAGAATGCAGAAGTTATACAACAACACGCTGCCAACACCGGTTTTTGTCATTTCAAAGATTTCAGATGGAATGAAATCCATTCAAAGCAAAAGGATGACATGAATCAGACATCAATGTGAAACAAAAACTATGTATGTATGTTTCACTTGACTACAAATCATTTCTTGTAAATTATATTGGCTAAACAAGAGTCACATGATTCAACTTTGGCGATAGATGCAGTGATTGTGTCATTGTTTGGTTGGTTTTATGACTCCAGTTGTTTTATGGTGCAGGAGGACACATGCTATGTTCATTCACGTAGACGGATTCAGTTTTGTGGAACGTGCAGCCAGATGGCAAAGTGACCAGCGTAAACTATGACGCTGATGAAACTTTGATGATTAAAACACACCCATGTTCACATAATCTCATGTTTACGCACACACACACACACACAGCCGCATTGAGGTCACGTTGATTTACACGCACACCAAAAAAAACTTGCAAAAAACCACATTGTCATCTGTGTTTTGATGATTACAGTTTTTTCCAATTGCTACAACCCAATTTTTGCAAAATAGGCGTGTTTTTATCAGTAGTTTGATTACCACACACCCAAACTACAAAGTACCTCATGTATCCTGCAAAAGGAAGCACTGCAACCAAAACTATATACCATAATCTCATCAAAATCCAACTTTTGCACCAAATGGCACACACGTCATTCATATTACCAGATATTGGTCTAACCATCTACACACTTTAGATTATAATGAAAAGCACTCTCATCTTGTCTTGGTCAATTTGACCCATTTTCAAAAAGCTTCTATGTCAGAAATTTTTGGTTTTCTTTCAACCAAATCGTCAAAAAAACTGGGATGGTTTCCTACAAGTAAAATAAATGATCAGTGTTTTTTTTCAATGTTATAGCATTTGAAAAAATAAGTTGTTGAGAAAAGCGACAAAAATGTTGGAAAAAGATTTTGGAAAAACAGCAAAAAACGTCAAAAAGCGCAGAAAGAAATTGACAAAAATTAGAAATAGTGACAAAAAAATGGAAAAAAGGGAAAAAAGTGTTGAGTAAAAAGTTTGTATTTAAATTTTGACCCCAGAAAAACAACACAAGGGTTAATATGCTTTGCCGTGATACTAAAATAGTTCAAATAGTGGAACGTTATTCAGATTGTCCACATGCACAGACATGTTTGCAGATACACACACGCTGTTGAAGCATTTTCATTTTTTTAATTTAATTTTCACAAAACAAGTCAATGCAACATATGCAAAGCAGATATATTTGCATAACACTGAACAAAAGTATGCTCACAAAAAACGGTAAACTGCAGAAAATTGCAGAAAAGTTTTTATAGAAAAAATAAATAATAGGGCAGCATCTTCCATTGTTCTTTTGCTTTTCATAGTGCTTACTTCCCGATTGAAGTGGTAACAATTAACCATTGGCCAGGGGGCGCATTTATCATCCAATCATGTGACTTTATGTCAGATTGTTATATCTTATGCAGAGAAAATTAGACATTTTTGTCCCTTTTTTAGACTTTCTTCTAAAGTTTTCACTAACACCACCTTACTAGTTTGACACTATTTTTTGGAATCCATGGTCAACAACCCTGATTTACATAGAATAACACCTAATATTTGAGTTAAAAAAGCAGAAATTAGGAATTATTTTGACTAATAGTTAAGATCAGAGGAATGAAAGTGATCAATTGAATTTGCAAAGAGCGTTGGAAGGAATCCAATGCATCTATTTTGATAATTAGGTCAAAAATAAACCCATATTTAAGATGTGGACATTGCTTTAAGGGGTTAACTTTGACCCGAGGACAACAGGAGGGTTAATAAGTGCCATTTTGAATTGCAAAATGTGTGTAAAGCATAACATGTGGATTTGCTCTCTATGTGACTAAATAACTGTGCTATGCATGTCCTTTAAAACCTTAAGTTTCGTAACACTTGTCAACGGCAGAAGGGACAACAGATATTACAGACAAGGTACACTCAAAATCAGGATTTAATGATTTAAATAATGTAAATTGTGAAGGGTCCATTTAGCATAAGCAAAAAGCTCTGAAAAAGTGCCCTTGGGTGTTGAAGGGTAAAAACCTCCTGGAATACAAAAGAAACACGCATCGTAAAGTACTTGACAGTGAATGTGGTCGTTCCTCATGGTGCTCAAAGACTATACGACACCTGGTGGGTTTTCAGCGTCTTCAGTGTAGGTTTACAGCGACGTGGACAAAGACAGCCGCGGACCTCAGAGGTGATGACGGCCTTCTGAAAGAAAACTAATCCCCACAGCCTCTGCACACTGTAGTCAACTACCCTTCCAACCTGCACTCATTCCCTGTAAGATGGCTAAAAGGGCATCATTGCCCTGCTTCTCTGCCCTATGATGTCAAATCAGATAAACATTGGATTTTCCTTTAAATACCAAAAAGAATACAAAGCTTTAAGAGCCTTGTTGTCCGGGAAAAATCTCAGTTTCCGTTTGTTATCGCTTCTTCTTGTCAATAAAGTTCTGAGAATCCGAGCTCATGTGCTACCATGAGCGTAGGGCCATGGTTGAGAGTGTATTATGGTTGTTATAGCAACCACAGAAATGGCTTCTATGCTGAACAATAGTCAGATGGGCCTTGGTGGCAACCCCCCCCCCACCATCACCACACACACACACACATCTGCTGCCCCCACTTTCACACTTATGGGATGTTCTGCCGATTATTTTCTGTCCTGCTTCTCCCTTTCAAAGGTGACAGGCTGAGAGAAGGAGAATGAAATCAGGATCTCTGCCAACATCTGTGCAGGAAGTGGGATGTGATAAGCTCTCCAGTAGGGCTGTTCTAACGGGAAGTAGAAGAAGAAGAAAAGAGAAATACGAGGGGCCGTTAACGTTATTCAGCTCAATTGGGTTAAAAAAGAAGTGAGTGACAAAAGTTCTTATGTGCTGTGCACGGTTTATAATGAGAAACAATTCCTGAGGAAGAGCCGGAAACATCCAGCTGGAGAGGGTGGAGAGGGTGGTGAGGGTGGAGAAGGTGGTGAGGGTGGAGAGGATGGAGAGGCTGGAGAAACAGGAGAGAGTGGAGAGGGTGGAGAGGATGGAGAGGCTGGAGAAACAGGAGAGGGTGGAGAGGGTGGAGAGGGTGTGAGGGTGGAGAGGATGGAGAGGGTGGAGAGGATGGAGAGGCTGGAGAAACAGGAGAGGGTGGAGAGGGTGGAGAGGCTGGAGAAACAGGAGAGGGTGGAGAGGATGGAGAGGGTGGAGAAACAGGAGAGAGTGGAGAGGGTGGAGAGGATGGAGAGGCTGGAGAAACAGGAGAGGGTGGAGAGGGTGGAGAAACAGGAGAGGGTGGAAAGGGTGGAGAAACAGGAGAGAGTGGAGAGGGTGGAGAGGATGGAGAGGCTGGAGAACAGGAGAGGGTGGAGAGGGTGGAGAGGGTGGTGAGGGTGGAGAGGATGGAGAGGATGGAGAGGGTGGAGAGGATGGAGAGGCTGGAGAAACAGGAGAGGGTGGAGAGGGTGGAGAGGCTGGAGAACAGGAGAGGGTGGAGTGAGGGTGGAGAGGGTGGAGAGGGTGGAGAGGCTGGAGAAACAGGAGAGGGTGGAGAGGGTGGAGAGATTGGAGAAACAGGAGAGGCTGAGAGGGTGGAGAGATTGGAGCGGGTGGAGATAGTAACGAAATGTGGAATATGGAATAATAGTAATAATTATTATTATTATTATGATAATCAAAAATGATAATCAAAATAATAATAATAATACAAGAGAGGGAGAGAGAGAGAACGAGAAGGAGAGAGGGAGAGAGAGAGGGAGAAAAGAAAAAGAGAGAGGGAGAGAGAGACAGACAGAGAGAGAGAGAGACAGAGAGAGAGAGAGAGAGAGAGAGAGAGGAGTGAGAGAGAGAAGATGGAGATAGAGAGAGACGAGAGAGAGAGAGAGAGAGTGGTTCACTTTATGGGAACTGTAAATCACAAGCTATACAAAAAGAAGAAATCCATCCAGTGCCTTTTGTCTTTTGCGTCCTCGTGGACAGCGGACAGTGGACAGTGGGAGTGGGTGGAGCCACCTGCCTGTCTGCAGAGACACCGTGCACACTCCTGAAAAGAGAGAGCACTGTTCTGCTTCCTGACATCACGGGGGATGGACGGCTGATACATTCCAATGTGTCATTTTTACAGCATATCGTGCTTCCTTTGACGTGACAAAATATGTCAATGAAAATCTCAAAATGATTTGATAACTGGGCTGGGTGTCATCAATGGTTTTCCTAATTAATTCTGATTCACAGGGTCGAGTTTTTTATACAAGTCCACAGTCAGTGAGCACTGAGGACATTCCATTCAGATATCTTGACGTGAGAGGTTCAGGGATCCCTTTTAAAACTGGCATTGGGAGTTTTTTCTTCAACAAAATATAACTCTGGAGGGTTTTGATCCCCTTTCCTGACAATCTGGCACAAAAAGTTGGTACTAGTGGATTCCTCAGGTCTTACTTTCAGTGCATATGATGGATATGATACGGACAAAGATTGATTCTTGGATTTTATGAATCCATTTTGAATCATTCAAAAGAAAATCGATTGAAATCGGGAGCGTTACCCACTGAGAAACATGTCATCATGCAGCTAAAAGGGAACTAAGAATTCATAGAAGTCAAGTCAATTTGCATAGGCCAAAATTAAAAATACGGCCTGAATGGGTTTTACAATCTGAATAGTATGTGACACCATCTATCTTTAGACACACACACACACACACACACACACACACACACACACAGAGAGAGAGAGAGAGAGAGAGAGAGGAGGAAGGTCCTGGGTATCATGGACAATATTGTATTAGAGAAATATAATGAGCTCATACAGATAACCATATGTATTGTATGCTTCAAGTTATGGAAGATTAGGTGCTGTATGATCTTACAGTAGTCATATCCAGCGATGAAGTTTGCAAACATGTGCTAACTGACCTGAGAAGAAGAAGATCCCTAGATAAAAATCCGCTCCTTCCTTGGGACATTCTTAACTTGTGGTGTTTTGCACTTTATACTCTGTGCATATCAAGACATGCACTTTACCACATGCCCTTTGGGCCACTACTTGCACTTTACTCTTATGATTGTAAATTGTTAATTGTTTGCTGTTCTTTCTTCTTTTTCTTATTTGAATTGTTTTTTCGCTCTCTAATGTACGCCAACTGTCTACAACCTGTATTTTGTTTAAAAAAAACTTTAATCAAGGTCATTTGTGTCTTACCGGACACGCATGCAACAGTTTTTGTAAAAAAAAAAAAAAAAGTCTTTGTTATGAAGTGTCCAAACTTGTGACAAACTTATCATTTTTTGTGTGATTCCCTGCGCCGTCTGGCAGATCCTCCCCCGATCACCGACTGTCTTCTTCAGACGTGCGTCGGCTCACTTTTGACCTTTTACAAACCAAAAGTTAAACTCCGAGTTCTCCTAACACACAGTGACCACTGGTGCATTTACAGGCAAGAGAAAAAAGGAGGAATTAAAGGCTTCTGTCGTAAGAGGGAACCCAAACCCCCACATCCATATTGATTAAACAAATTTGCCACAAATCATATTACAAATGCCCAGTGGGGGGCTATAGAGGTTAGTGGAAATAGCCCATTCATGCCGTGTCCACCCCCGCGGGGCCGGGGCCTCGACTCTTGGCTCGTTTAAGCGTGCTGACAGCCTCTGATCCTGCGGCCATCTGCAGGGTGGGCTGGCCAGTGCTCGGGGCTCTTTGTGTTCAAACTTTAGGAGGATTTAACGGTGACACAGCAAGAAAAAAAAAAAAAAAAGTGAAGGATCCCCCTCATGATTCTGGTTCTAGCTCATTTGCAAGACACACAAATCAAAGAAAAGCACTCGTAAACCCCCTGATATGCATCTTTATGATAACCATTTCCTTTGGAGGTCAGAGGATCTGGTCTAAGTGTCCTAACTGTTCGATTATTTTTGACGTCTTTGTATAGTGGTATTTACTTTTTAATGCATTTGAATTATATTCTTTTTGTAAAGCACTTTAATTGAAAGCGCTCTACAAACACATGTATTATCATTATTATTATTTTTATTATTATTATTATAAGTGACTTTCCCTGCAGTACACAGCCCTGATGGGCTCTTTCAGTGACACATTTTGGGCGAGCTTTGACTCCCCCCCCCCCCCCCTTCTCACCACGCTTCTCTTTGTGAATGAACAGGAGAGGAGACGAGTGTGTGTACGTGTGTGTGGCTTAGTATTTCTGAAAGCAGAGTGTGTGTGTGTACATGTGCTGAGCCACGGCCCCGCAGGGGAAACAGGCGGTGTGTGTACACACCACAGCATGGATATAACACCAATTCAGATATTATTGTAATTTTTTATTTTCTTTTAGCCTCCTTTAAGTTACTTTATTGCATCTCATACTCAGGTGCTCAGCAAAAGCCGTTTTAAACGTGGCTTGACCTTTTGTGGTCTACAGATAGTCCTCAGTATCTAAGATAGTGAATGAAAACCGCAGCAGTGACAACTACACAATATCGGTACAAATACAAAAATGGCAAAATCTTTAAAAACAAAAGACTTAATGCAATGAACTCAATTTAAAAAAGCCATATTTATCAAGCAAGGTTGTGGTCAAGCTGATATGACCTTCTGCTATTTGAGTTGAGCAGGGAGGTGGCTGAGGGTGTGGAGGAGTATTTCTATCTGGTGGTTTTGACTATTTGGGAACCAGAAGGCAAGGTCGGAAGCTCTAGGTGCATGGGGTGGGTGCTGTTGGACATGAACAGACATGGTGTTGATTTTTAATGTTGGAAATCAGATCATAATTTAGTTATACATCCCACAGTGGGGGAATTCCCTTAGTACAGCAGCAGTAAAAAGCAAACACACAAACAACAGGCAAACCACAGACAATGGGACAAAAGGTATGGAATTGATGGAAAGCGGCATTAAATAAAGGGCATTGTAAAGTGCGGCTGCCATAGTGTTAAAAAAAAAGAAATTGCATTGTCATTGAGTAAGTAAGTCAACACCAAAGGAGAGAAAACACTCAGAACAATTCACAAAATCAGTCATGCTCCCGCTGAATCATGATATTCCTCAGATCTTATGTTTCAGCGTCACATTCTCCGGGTTGTAGTAATGTTGAAGTGAAGGTTTCCACTGTTTCCATCGCTCTGAGTCCCTCCCCTTATTATAACCTCAAACACATGCCCAGCTCTTATTATTTTAACTGCTTCCAGTGACTTCAGATCTCGCTCGACCTCTGAGTGCAATCAGGAGAAAGGAATGGCCACATTAAAACGACCGGCCCGGCGGCAGCTTGGGTTACCCTAGTTACGGGGGCTTAGATATTATTTTAAAAGCTGCAAATGTTCATAAATGATTGATTGGCTTTCTCTGGGAATCATTTTGGAAGCTTATAATTACCAAAAATACTTGATATTTAGCCTCCCATAGTCGTGTGTCTGTGTACATATGTGTGGAGAAGCATGTGTACGGAGCATGCTTAAATGGGTTGATGTTTAATACACTTATTTATGTGTATGAATACATGCATATTTATACACATTTAAGCTTACAAATGAGTTTCTATTGTCTTGTGTTACAGCTTCTGTTCTATTACTGATCTTTAGTTTTAATTACTTCCACCATTGCATTATTTACCTCTTTTTATTGTCTAGTAAAGCACGTTGTGGCACCTGTTTTGAAAAGTGCTATAAATAAATGTAATAGTCTTATTATAATTACCCCTTTTGGCATTCCTTTGAATCTTTGACATACATTAGCAGACAGACTTCAAACCTCCTGTGCATCCCCTTTTTTTCCTCTCAGGCGGAACACATGTCTGGAAATTATCTGGCTCCTGTTCATGCAGAGGTCAGAAGACGTATGATGTGTAGGCTCAGAGGGAGCAGCTGATTTGGCGTCTGCAGAAAACAACAAGCAGGTAATGCTTGTAACAGCTGTGGGACTATTCCTGTGTGTATAATGTGCTGAAAGGCACAAATATAGTGGCATTTCTATGAAAACGTGCACTGGATTAAATGCATATCAAACGTCATGTCTAACATTGAGCTGGATCTTGAATCCAATCCTGTGTTGCTCTAGGATTAGGCCGGCCCCTAAATGCTTCCCCAGAAACCTAATCCAACAAAACAGCCCATCGCTCATAAAAGACGCCACATGAGTGATGTGAGCGGAGCGAGTTACAGTGACCCTGGGACACACAACTCTTCGCTTTCTCTCAAACGCGCAAAATTCCCCTGATTTGCACTCATCTGTGATTTGGGCCAACTGTCACATCAGTTTACAGGCTAGCATTTTGTGAATCTTTCACTTTTTTTTTACATTACCTGTAAAAACACCCAGGTCTTTTTTGTTGTTTTTTTTGTAAAATAGAAGAGCAAAAATTCGACAAACAGGCTGTGTGTGTAGTTCTACTGTCGGGTTGCCACCATTGACAAGCAGCTGCTTTGGAGTTGCAAAGACATAAAATTAATATGCTTTTTTTTGTTTGTTTGCTGCTGCTGTTAGCGTTCGTTAGAGATGGAGACACAAAGATCACTGGTTTGAGGATCTGAAAAATCACTTACCTGCTTACTCACTTACCCAAAATGCACCACAGAGCGCCACAGGAAGTCATTCCTGCCTGTGGCCATCAAACTTTATAACTCCTCTGTGTGTCAGACACTTAGAGGGGTTGAAACTGGACATTATTATCTGTTTTGTGCAATAACACTGGCTTGTAATGTGTGCAATACTCAACTGCTACTATTATTATCATTATTATTATTACTTTTCGCCATTGCAACACCTTAATTATGTTATTTATGTAAATACTGTATCATAATATACCTTTAACTATGTAAATATCCACACTCCTTATATTTCTTTATCTCTTTATTTATATTTCTTATATTTCTATTATCTGAGCAACTGTAACACAGAGTTTCCCTTCGGGGATCAATAAAGTATTTCTGATTCTGATTCTGATTCTGATTCTGATAAATGTTGGTGAGCATGAATGTGTTTGAATATGAAGAGGTAGACATTAGAAAATGGGAAATATGTAGGAAAACACATGATGTTCAACGGTTCCATGAGTGCAGGACATGGATGTGTAGTGAATAAATATAGAAATGAATACTATCATGAACAGAATTTTTACAGACAGATTTGTCCTATTAATATAATATATAGATAACTAGTATTGTGAACAAGATTTACAGTTGGATATGTACTGAATATAATGTACAGGTGGGTATTACTATAAATAGAATTTTTACAAAAATGTACAATGAACATAATATACAGATGGTTGTTACTATAACAGAGTTTACAGGTGAATATGTACTATGAATATATATACAGATGGCTATTACTATAAACAACATTTTTACAGATCGATATATATATATGATAAGTTAGGCTAAAATGAGCAGTACAACAATGACCTATAGGACCAAGATGATATGATTTAGGAAAAAGAGGCTAACTGACAACTCTTCAGAGAGTAGTGGTGGCACACACACACACACACACACACACACACACACCACACACCCACACACACACACCTCTTTCTCAACCCACCTAGCCGGAAGTTACAATCACTTCGTCCTCCACACAATGAGATAAATATACTACTCTGCTCCCGCCTGCAGATTTTTCTCATAAAAAAAGCCTTTGATATTTTAGCCATCTGGCCAGAGCCAAAAAGGAGTCCTCATAAAAGAGGCCCAAATAAGGTCAGGGGTCACTCCCTCCCTAGGTCAGGGGCCCTGGAAGGTTGTTATAGTGGACTTTACTAAAGTTGTCAGCTCAGATCTCCTTGACAAATTAAAGCGCATTCTTCCCTTTTTTAACAAGTATTCCGTTACAGTCAGACCAATCCAAGGAGATGTTACTATGGGGGGAGTGGGGGGAGCTAGGTTAGGTTATGGAATATGAACTCAACTTTGTGCGGATGTATAATGGGAGATTAATTAATTTTCAATAAAAAAGCATTTGTAGACAATTGTACAACCAACCTATCCACGGCTTGTAGGTTTTCATCAATTTTTAATCTTCAAAATCCTTTCATGTATGGGATTTGACGACTCCCCCCCCCCCCCCCCCCCCCCCCCCCCTTTCAAAACCATTATCCATAAACGGCCTTTAGTCAACACATAGTACATTAAAGGTGCAATGACAGCCCGTCATTAACCCTGACCTGTCTGTGTCTCCGTCCCAACGTCCAGAGGATGAAAGGCTCGGCCTGGACTTATCACACACACACGTTTGGCTGGCTGCTGTCTGTGTGTCAGAGCAGAGAATCTGCCTGATAACACGACACAGACGCGGGGACGTCCACGATCAGATACGGACGACAGGGATTTCTAACCGACGTCTCGTCTTTCAAACGTTAACGTGGTGTACATGTATGTCCGCATTTTGGACTGACGCTTATTGATGTCTTGAGTTGAGGCCCTGAGACACCGTGATCTCAATGCTACACACGTGGTTATGTACAGTGGCTTGAGAAAGTTTACACACCCATGCTAAAGTTAAGAAAAAGAGGAATGAAAAACAACTTTTGGAAATTGATCTTAATGGCTTAATTAAAAAAAATAGGACAATCCAACCTTAAAGACCACCAATTTTCTTTGTGAATGAACAATGTATTGTAAATAAATAAATGTTCTTCCTTAAAATACAGGGGGCATAAGTATACACCCCCTATGTTAAAATACAGGGGCATAAGTATACACCCCCCTATGTTAAAATACAGGGGGCATAAGTATACACCCCCTATGTTAAAATACAGGGGCATAAGTATACACCCCCCTATGTTAAAATACAGGGGGCATAAGTATACACCCCCCTATGTTAAAATACAGGGGGCATAAGTATACACCCTCCTATGTTAAAATACAGGGGCATAAGTATACACCCCCCTATGTTAAAATACAGGGGCATGAGTATACACCCCCCTATGTTAAAATACAGGGGCATGAGTATACACCCCCCTATGTTAAAATACAGGGGCATAAGTATACACCCCCCTATATTAAAATTCCCATAGAGGCAGTCACATTTTTATTTTTTTAAAGCCAGTTATTTCATAGATCAGGATACTATGCATCCTGATAAAGTTCCCTTGACCTTTGGAATTAATATAACCCCCCCCCCCCCACATCCTCACATACCCTTCACCATACCTAGACATAGGCATGGGGATTATTCCATAAGCTCATCTCTCAATGCAAATCAAACCATCTATTAGGCTAACTGAAATAACACCATGCCAATCTCTATGTATGGTGAAGGGTAAGTGATGATGTGGTGGGGTAAATTTATTTATTTACAATACATTATTCATTCACAAAGAAAATTGGTGTCCTTAAAGTTTGGATTTTCCTATTTTTTTTAATCAAGGCATTAAGATCAATTTCCAACAGACAGTTTTTTATCTCTTTTTTTTAATTAACTTTAGCATGGGGGTGTCAACTTTCTCAAGCCACTGTATATCTCATTGTGCGTTTGCCATCTTATGGACCTAATGAAAAATAGTTATTCCAATTGTTCCAACCTGTGTGAAACAATCAAACGTCATTTTTTACCTCTTATGTGTACCGGATTGATCAGATGAGATAAAAATGAACGTGTGTGTGTGTGTGTGTGTGTGTGTGTGTGTGTGTGTGTGCCGCTCACAGTCGTTTTTTTTCCTCACTTTCTTTTTTTCACAAATTAGGGCGACGGGTGCTCCCTGTCACCTGGGTGCATCAGGGCCTTTAGATTAGAAGACTCTCATGGCTCTGTGCTAAATATGAAGCTTAATCAGAAATCAGAAATACTTTGTTGATCCCCGAGGGGAAATTCTGTGTTCTGGATTCGTTCAGCACAAATACTGGAAAACAGGAGGGGAAACAGCTAGCCTGACGGTCCAGAAGTACAACAATTGTGTTAATTAGCAGGTTGCAGGCAGGTTTTTGCTAAATGCCGGACGGAGCCACGGTGCCGCTGCTAAAGAGCCTCGGGAAGGAACTTGTTTTAGTGGAACGTGTACATTCAAAAGTAGTTTTAGTCGTGCAACAGAAAACTCAGATTGGACAGATAATATGTCTGAATACACCGAAGTTTAGAATTCCAAAGCAAAGGAAGTGGAAGATAACGGAGCAATCTCGGAGCTGGAACGTCATGGATGTAGACTAACCCCACTTATATTTGAAAATAGAAACAGTAGATCATTTTTGCCTCTATTTTGGTAGCAGTGAAAATAAGTCATCCTCACAATTTATTGTCGTCTGGGTTCAGAATGAAGTCAGCTGGAGTCGAATTACATAGAAAATAGGACGTAGGCTCTACAGGATGGTGTACAGTTGTTTGGGTATTCTCCTATGGAATGGCTTAAAAAGAAGTGCATACAGCCATCATAAATGGGATAAAAACTCTCCCAGGGGGATCATTACCCCCCACTAGGTTTGGGTCTGAGCCCTGAATTTTTACAACATCTGGCTCCGCCCCTGGTCTTAGCTTAAAGACCGGCTAATGGATACTTATTTACTGTACAGACATGAAAATGGTATTGACTTTCTCATCAAACCTTCAGCAACAAAAACCTGTGTGTGGGTAAAAACACCATAGGCGCTCACATGATAAAATAATCTGAAAAATGATTACCCCAAAATACCCCAGCCCAGCTGATTCGGGCACAGTGAAGCGGAGAAACAGGAGTTTTCCTGAATCGCCCTTTACACCCTGTGACTCTCCCACACATGAGAACGTGTTAGGTTCCACCCCGCATGCATTCAAAAACCCATCTGAAATCATTCTAACGCTCAGCATATGACAGCCCCTATGCCACCGTGGGAAGGATGGGACAAAGGGCAAAAGGTGTTTCTTCCCCCCCCCCCCCCCCCCCCCCACACACACACACACACACCACACAGCTGCTCCGCTGGAAATTTGTCTTGCGCTCATTGTCTTAAACTCTTTAACAAAAAAAAAAGAAGTGTTAAAGCTTTCACTGCATGCTCCAGTCGCTTCCTAAGGAAGGTGCTGCTGGATGAAACATGGGCACCAGTGTCCAGTTTCAGAGGGAATGGTGAGAGAATTGGTAGGGGACGATGAGCACCATTAAACACCGCTGAAGACCTCGCAGGAGCAATCAATACTGCACAGGCTACAGGTGTGGGGGGGGGGGGGGGGGGGGGGGGACGTGGGGAGAGGCCACCCAACACTAACATCTTTGCCCATAAAACAGTGTGTACAACTTCCTCTTAAAGTTAATTATGGTGAAAGAAAGGGATTTATGAAAGATCAGCCAAGTAAAAAATAAGTGAATTATGGGGTTATGTTGATTAAAGATAATGTTAACAATGATAATGATAGATATGTTAAAGATAGGATATGATATGAGGATAAGGATATGAGATAAATATGAAGCCATGCATGGTGGCATTATATAGTTAGTTATTTATAGTAGTGGAAAAAGAGGTCGGATTAAACAAGCGTCTGCTTCTTCCTTTTCCTTCTTGGACATGTTAAGATAATGTGGTGTTTTTTTTAATTTTTGTTGTATAACCCTTTATTGTATTTTTTTGCGAAGTATTGATTTATTTATTCACAAAATGAAACCATGCGTTGATTTAACATGTAGAAATACAACGCAACATGTATTTCCCAACATCCCCTCTTTTGTTCCATTTTCAATGAACTGATGATGAAAGGTGACGGGGGTGGGGGGTGGGGGTGGGGGGGGGGGTGGACACTTCAAATTCCACGCAGACAAGAATGCAACGTCTCCAGTTTCTCATAATCAGCATGACTATGAAGAGGGAAAATAAACAAACACTTTTTTTTTTGTTCTTCTCCCCGGCAGAACTTTCAGCCTGAGGGAGCCGGCGTGTGGAGGCACAACCTTATTAATCTTTATTGATTTTTTATTAATTGTAGGCTTCTCCATTCAATTTTACATCATTGTGCCTGGGTTTGTAGGTGTTTATCTAGGGGCGGGAAAATGACCTGAAACACAAGAAATGCATAATCAAATCTCAAGAACACCATTCAGTTCAGCTTCGGTGAAAATGTAAAAATATACAAAGTGTCATAACCTAAATATGACCTACATTGACCTACACTATGTACATCCAAACAGCCACAACAACAAAAATGTGTTAAATATGTCATGAGTGAACCCATGAAAGAGATAAATGAATGCATTTGGCATCAGAAGTCAGTTTGCGGTTGTTTTTTGAATTCCTGTGCATGTAATTTTGCAGATTATGACAACTTTACATACTGCCCATGCACTTGGCTGTTTGATGAATTAGCCTTTAGAGAGTGTAGAGTGAGTTACCACACTCAGCATACTGTAAAGTATTTACATGGAAGCAGTCCTAAAAATTCATTCCATGAACTCTGCAACAGCGTAGTAAAACTACAACAGGTTTCAACATTAGTGATGCTCTTAACGTCAGATTAATTCCCCTGCATGTACTGGAAATAGCAATTTCTTGTTTCTTTTTAGATGGCAAAAGTGAAAATTGGGTTTTGATTTGCTACTCTGGTTTCAGAATGATGAAGACAGATGGAGACTAATTTGATAGAACTGAGCACATAAACTCTACGGGATGACTATCACGTTTTGGAAAATGTACAAAGTGTCACACCTAACCTACATTAACCTACATGATCCAAAATACCGATTGGAAATGACCCCGTGAAATAGATTTGTGAATGCACTTTTTGAATTCCTGTGCATGTTCATTTGCAGATTAGACATATTTTGTTGTAGAAGCATTTGCATGTAAGCAAGCACCGAGCACCTGTTTTGCTGCTCCTGATGCATGGTTGTAGTTTTTTTTGAGCAGTTGGAGGATGTGACATTCAGTACCCACAACACAGCTTGCATTCCATGTGGGGTATCCTCTTTTGAAAAAAAAAGGAATGCATCATGGTGGAATAATTGCCCTTACTCCTGTCTGACCACTCATTTAGTTAAAAGGGATTCAGATGGTTTGGGATCTCTCTCTCTCTCTCTCTCTCCAGCACCCCTCCTCCCATCCAGCGGGGGGGGAGGAGAACTCCAGGGGGATGGGTGTGTTTGACTTGGGAGAGCTGAATTTGGAAGGGGGTATTAGCATTTACATAAAAGGCCAAACTAAGTTTTTTTTGGCCTCCATGCTTCACCAACAGACAGTCACTGCTACTGCTCTAAAATCAGGGATTCCCAACTACCCCTGGGGGGGGGGGGGGGGGGGTACTTAGAAAGATTGTGGAGCAGAAAAAATAGAAATTATGATTTAATGAAACATCCGCTCTTACACCTGAACACAGGGATTTTAACCCTTGTGTTGTCTTGAAAATCAACACTTTTTTAAAATGTTTTTTTGTTGACTTTTTTGTGTGTTTCTGACCTTTTTTTCAACACTTTTGGTGCTTTTTTTTCAATGTTTGTCCCTTTTTGGACGTTTAACACTACGTCACACTAACTTATTAACTTTAGTTTTACAGTTATTTTTGGAATTTATGCTCATCAAAGCTCATTTATAGGAAATTATACCTAATGTTTGAGTTAGAAAAGCAGAAATTAGGAATTATTGAGACTAAAATTAAAGGAATGGATGTTGATGATAATCACAGACTGGAATATGTCAACTTTTACTCAATGCTATTTCAACAACAATTCCATTTGTTTTTCAAATGCTGTAAAATTGAAGAAGACGCCCTAAAATGAATGAAAGTAGAGATTTGTATTTGGCAAAGAGCGTTGTGTGGAATCAATCATGTTATTTTGGGGAACTAAAAAGAACACTGATATAGGACAACGGGTCAATTTGACCCGAGGACATCATGAGGGTTAAACAGGAACAAATACATAAATGAATAAATAGCTAAAATAATGCATAATTGGCTAAAATGGTTAGCCAAAAGTACAGACTGACCTACTGGTTTAAATACTTAGCTGGAACTACTGACCAAACAAACCTTCAAAACCTTCAAACCTTTATTTAAAACTCGGGGCCCATTGAGGGAGACCCTCATTTTCAATGGGACGCAATGCACAGCATACATACTCAGCACATTACATTTGAACAATATTTACTTTAACATTCCACATTTTTTTAACCCCTCGTGTTATCTTTCCGTCAAAATTGAAAATCAACACTTCTGTTGACGCTTTTTTATCTGTGTTTATAACTTTTTCTTACTTTACTGTCTCTTTTTTAAACAATTTTGACGCTTTTTTTCAATATTTGTCACTTTTTTTACTTTTAACACTATGCAACACTAACTTATTAACTTTAAATTTTACAGTTGATTTTGGATTTCGTGTCAGATTGTTGTGTCTTATGCAGAGAACCGTGTTCAGTGCACATTGACATTTTTTTTGTCCCTTTTTCAGACTTTTTTTCAAAGGTTTTACACTACTTTTTGGAATTCATGATCAATAAAGCTCATTTATAGGATATTATACCTAATGTCTGAGTTAGAAAAGTAGAAATTAGGAATTATCTAGACTAAAATTAAAGGAAAGTACGTCAACTTTTACTCAATACTATTTCAAAAACACTTTTTTCAAGTGATATAAAATTGAACAAGACGCCCCAAAATGAATGAAAGTAGAGATTTGTACTTGCTAAAGAGCGTTGGGTGGAATCAATCATGTTATTTGGGGGAATTAAAAAGAACATTGATACAGGAAAACGGGTCAATTTGACCCGAGGACAACATGAGGGTTACATATTAAACAATCAGATGACACGGACAATTGCTGACCAAACCATACTAAATATTGACAGTTGAGTTGTATGAAAGCAATCAGACCAGAAAGGTTGGAAGGAACAGCTGTTCCTCCCCCGTATTCAAAACTGCTGCTAATGCGTCTGGCATTCCACAGAGATTCCTAGAATGAACTTCCCAATGGAAGGTGACCTGTGGACCAGGCATGGATATTGGATTATAGTAGTGTTTTAAAAAGGTCCCATGATCCTCTTGGATGGCGTAAAAGACTTGGCTTCTTGTCATTTGTTGTTAGCCGGGGCTAGCTGGCCGGGACGTGCCAGTGGTCCATGCCGATGGGGGGGGACAAGCGAGTGCATGTTGCTTATCATCGGACCTTACGCGCGCATGTTCACACACACCGCAACCACCTTGTGTGGTAAGCCATGGACCAGCAAGCAGAACTGGTTTAACAGTTTTCCAATAAGCTCTTCAAGTCCCATTCAAGGAAATTGAGTTTCGTGGCTCATTGTCTAATTGTGTGTTCGGCAGCAGGTTATTCACTCAAGAAACATTCATCGCTGGCCCCTTATATTCCATGTGGGATGTTCACACTGCAAGAGTATTCATGAAGCACTCACATCCTCTATTAGGTTCCTCACTTATTTAAAATCACACTCTCAAGACATAAGATAACACACGTTAAAACACCTTTGTTGATCCAAATTTAGGAGTTTCCAAAGTTCAAGTCAAGTCAACTTTATTGTCAATTCTGCAATATGAGGATTCCTCTGTATGTCTGGCGCACATTGCAGAAATGTGTTTTCCTCCAACCCACGGTGCAAAATGTACACAATAGAAAAGATGTATCACGTATAGAATACAACAAGCACATTCTAAGTGCAAAAGCATGTCAAGACCAAACAGTATGGACTATTATTAAGGGAATTTCCCCACTGTGGGATGAAGATCTGATCTACATAAATTGAAAATGTGCGAGGAAATCATAAAAAAGTGTTCCTGAGAGTCTTACAAAGTTCTTCCCATTCTTTTTGATAGCTGTATTGCTATTATTAGCAGAGGCCCAAGGTTGATGTGACTGATTCCGTGTGATTTCAAAGCCTTGCTCTGATTCTCCATCTGTCACTTTGATCCGTTTTATGACAGACGGTCTGTTTCAAACGCCTGTCTGTCATCTGCGAGCCTGCAGTATCATGCCCCTGTGATTTTGTCGACCCCATTGAGTCAGTCTTATGTTTGCAGCCCCAACCCCCACCGTGGGGCTAATTAAAACAATTTCAAGGACAAAGGAGGGGAGTCTATTGTATCACACAACCAGCCGTGCAACGGATATGGTGCCAGAGGGGCACAGTCAAGGATTAGCGCCCTTTCGCTGGCGCAGATGGATATATCAGCCTCCCACTGTTGGGTTTGAGTGTCTGAGCGGGACAACTGCATTCAAGTAACTTTAAGCAGGAGTGGCATGAAGTGAAATATGGAGTTAACCAGAGCAGGGGACAGCCAGCTAAACCAAAGAGACCGGAGTCGGTTTCTGATTTACCTGTTGTGCTGAGATGTCTGAAAAACCTGTTGTTCAAGACATGCATGCAGCGTCTTTTTAGAAAAACTCAAACAACAGGCTTTATCAGATCTGTTGCTTTTCATTCAGTGGCAATGATGCAATACATAAAGTGGAATTAACATGAAATCACCATCAATCATGTTCAGTAAGGGGTCCTCACACAAAGAAAATGTTAGATTTGTCAATATAAAACATGCAATTTCACATCATTTTGGACTATCATTTTTACCATATGTGTGTCTTAAATGTTAAAAAAGCTAGAGCAGATCATAAATAAAGATCTCAAAAAGCTTAAAAGCAAAACTTGCTAAAAAAAAAGTATTCTGGGGGCTGTGGACAACCATTAGTTGTGAGAAAAACTCTGATTTTGTAATTACTCAACAGCACACACACACACACACACACACACACACACACACACACACACACCCAGTGACCAGTTGCAAGTTGGTCTTTTCTTATGAAAAAAGCCTCCTAACACCCAGTTTTTTTCTCTCTTTACATTCCAGAGCTGTGCAGAGCCCCCCCCCCTTCCTAAAACAGAGAGATCTGCTGGTGACAAATCTTCAAACCAACTTCCTTTCCTTCCTTTCAACTCCAATAATGGCCCAATGAGCTGGATCCTCTCTGTCCTGACTCCCATCCTCCGCGCCATAATATTTATGCGGCCTATTCACAAGCCACGCTGCGTGAATCACAGCACAGGCACCGACCCACCTCATTACATCCTGACTAACAGTCTGCGTATTAGTCAGGGATGATGGGATACCACAAACTTACTGCAGAGTCGCAGCCGTGATATAACTTTCCGTGTAAATAGGTAATCAGAATCATTTTCTTCCACTCCTGACCTGGCGCGTTAATCTGAGCCGGAGTCTTACAAACCGAGGTGTTGACAGTGAACGTCTCATCCATGCTTTTAAGGCATCGTTGTTATCTCTGTGGCCAGGCCGTGCTTATCTCACAGAGGGAACTGTATGTGAGCAGAAACAATAGGCCTGATTGAGTGCATTCCTTAAAAGGTGTCAGGTTACACGGGCCTGGTCTATTTAATAGATGATATCTGTCTGACGGGACTTTGCCATGCGATCTTTATCACTGGGCTCTAAAAAAAAAAAGGTACATTATTCATCAACTAATGTATCATCTGCAGTGGAAGAAGGTTTCAGATCCTTTACTCAAGTAAAAGTACTAATTCCACACTGTAGAAACTCTGTTATAAGTTCTGCTTTGAAAATGTTATATTAGTATCATCAGAAAAATGTATTTAGATTATTAAAAGTAAAAGCACTCAATGCAGAGAAATCCCCCCACTGTAGAAAGTGTAAAGAATCCAAACAGTTGTTGTATAATTGTACTGCTAGTTCATTTATATTGTATTTTATTAAAAAAAAACATGTTTTGTGTCCCATAATCGTATTTGCAAAGTAAAACTGAACGTAATGGAGTTAGACAAATAATATTTCTCTCTGAAATGTAGCAGAGTAGAAGTAAAAAGTGTCCTGAGAAGAAAAATATCTCAAATATCTCAAATGTGTACTTATGTGCAGTACTGGGGTAAATGTACTTAGTTACATTCCACCACTGATGATCTGGTATGAACAGGAAATCCCCCGGGTGGGGCTTTGTTGTTGTGGGTCAGCCAGGAACCGGGGTCACTCTAATTAGGGAAGAGTTGGAGATGATTTATTTTAAAAATGCTAATAATAATAAAAAAAAGACATCCGGCAACAAATGCTCTATCAATTCCAAGCATGAGTCATTCAAATCTCCAAATAAGTCACAAGAAACCATGTCAGAAAATACATTTCATTAATAAGTGATTGCACATACATGCGTTCATACATAGCCCCACATACCCCCTGCTTGATTTAAAGAAAAGAAAAAAAAGCCACAATAACGTAATTATCCTAACAAAGGAAATGGTAATCCATGAGCCAGTATGAGTGCATGGGTGGGATGCATCTGTAATGAATGACTCGGACAATGCTTCTGAGGAATTTTCACACCAATAAGCTCCAGGAGAGCCAGACTAAAACTTTGCAGCATAAAGTGCTAATCTCTGTGTGGTGCAATTGAGTAAACAAAAAAAACAAAAAAAGAAATGCATTCAAAAACATGCCCTCAACAGAGCTGACTTCCTGTGTTTCAGTCACAGGTTCAAATGTTTTCATTATGCCTCTTCCATTCATTACATGGTGTCGACGATTCACACAGGCTCTATTTACAGATATCACTATAAGACACATTATCAGACCACCAGCAGATTCATAGCTGGGGGGGGGGGGGGGGGGGTGGAACCCCATATGCTAATAAAGCAGATGTCCACAGTCCTCAACACATTCCAGGCAGCCTATAAAAACAAAGTGGCTTTCTTCCAGCAAGGAGCAGAGCCCCCCATGTCATCTGTGACTGTCTCCAACACATAAACACGTAGTGTTATAATCTGATGATCCCAGCTAGGGGGCGTGGGTGGGGGGGGGGTTCTTTTCCCTAGAATTGACATGTAATTTATTTATTATTTATCTACATCTTACCTCTTATAACTTATTCGCTGTTACATAATGTTCTTATTCTTGTTCAGTCAGTCAGTATATAGGTTATTATGTTCATGTTTTATAGTCATAGTCAATATTTTATCATGATCTACTGCACTGTTCAATCCTTGCACTGTTCACTTTTTTACTTTCATCACACACAGTCTACAATAGGATCTCACCTTATCGTGGTCATTGCATTCTGTGAGTGATTTTAAATTTTTATTTTTATTTTTATTTTTATTTTTATTTTTATTTTTATTTTTATTTTTATTTTTATTTTTATTTTTATTTTTTACTTTATACTTTTTATTTTTGTATTTTTTTTTATTCTTACGTATGTGTGGTACATGTGTGTATATGTGTGTATATGTGTTTGTTGTGTTATGGTTGTCTTGCTACTGGATGCCAAAAATGTCCTTCGACATGAATAAAGTATCTATCTATCGATCTATCTATCTATCCATTTATCTATCTATCTATCTATCTATCTATCTATCTATCTATCTATCTATCTATCTATCTATCTATCTATTTTACCAATAATTGACCTAAATATTTTCTGTCATACGGACTGCTAACGGCACCTACATCATGTCCCATAGCCGATATGGGGGGGATTACATCCTATTCAATAATCAAAACTGTCCCAATTCCACCCTCCACCCCCCCCCCCCCCCCAGAAAACATAAATCAAGACATTTGCACCATCAATTGATGCAGAAAAGGCACAAATTGTTTCAGTGAAATTCACCATGAACGCAGGAAACAAAGGGTTGGGCGCTCAAAATTCCAATTTTGCTCAAAAGTGGAGATCTCAAATAATAAAAATAACACTGAAAATGGCAATACAAATGGAATCAGCATCCGTGTATCTAAAAGAAACGCATTGGGACAACAGCACATTGTCCCATCCCTAATCCCGATGCTCAGTCCCTCCCTGTCACTGTCTCTAGAACAACATTTTGGGAGCACCAGTGTGTGTTTGACCAAGGTGTAGCTCCTCATCTAAAAAACTTTTCCATGACACTGGAAGTTTCGGGCTACGTCTGTGTGTGTCTCTGCTGTCCCCTCTGGTCCGACTCCCGCTGAATCCATCAGCCATTGTTTTCTCTGCACAGGCATTTATGATGTCACAGCAAACATAAGCTTTGTCCTCAGATGAAGGATCAGCCAGGGTTCGTGCCCTTATGGGGTCAAGCAAACAGCAAATATGGACAGGCCATGACTTAGATCATGGGGTTGGGTGGACATTATGGTGGCGGTAAGAGAACTTCATTTAAGGGAGTTAAAAAAGAATGAGACAACAGGAATGGAGGCACAATTCCCTTTCTTTTAACTGACAATGAAATGAGTAGAAGTGACTTATTTTGCATCCTTAAGTCATGCAAACAGTAAAACTTGAAAAAGCATCAGGATCTTATCTTCTCTCTCCGCCCCCATCACCAACCCCTCTCCATTCCCGAGACACACAGCACCATATCTAAATGAAAACTTGCAATGAAAAATACATGGTTACACTTCACCTGAAGGTGTCATAAAAGTGACATGACGCTGTCATGAACGTGTCAAAACAAGTTATAATGTGCAATTATAATAATAAGGTATACTTCGTTAATCCCGCAAGGGGAAATTACAATTTACACTCTGTTGTTATTACACACATTACACACAGGCCTGAACTACACACACAAGATCAGTGCCTATACATGCACTAATAGAGCAATGTCAGAGTGTGTGTGTGTGTGTGTGTATGTGGGTAGCCCTATCCATAGAAAGTCCACCCGTCCACCATCATACTTTGGCGTATAGGGACTTGAACCAGTGACTTGAACCTCCGGTTCCCAACCCTAACTCCATGCAGACTGAGCTACTGCCCCCACCCCCATACACGATATACACGTTTACGCTTCTTTTAGTAAGTGTCATTCAGTTATGTCATGACAAGTTGGGTTCATGGGTCATGACAGTGCCATGTGTCATGTCACTCTTATGTAGACACCTCCAAGCAAAGTGTTACCAAAGATATACATACAAACCACAGCGAGAGACAATCAGGACTGGTTTCTGGAAAATGAGAATGACATCAAGGGCCAGAATTGTAGTTTATTGGCATACTTTTGTCTCAGGTCAAATATTTTTGACTGTGTTCTTGCCTGTCTTAACCCTCCTGTTGTCCTCAGGTCAAATTTGACCCGGTTTCAGAGTTGCTCCATCAGAAATATGGTTTGCTTTCAAGTCAATTGCCCCCAAAATAACATGGATGGTTCCATAAAATGCTCTTCACAAGTAAAATGAATGATGAGTTCACTACTTCCATTGAATTTGAGGTATTTTATGAAATTTTAAAAACAATGAAATGGTTTCTAAACAGTATCCAGTCTGTGATCATCCACCCAATCGTAACTATTTGTCAAAATAATTCCTTTTTTAAACTCAAAAATGAAGTAGAATTTCACATAAATGTGATTTATTTGACCATGATTATAAAATTTTGTAAAATTAGTGGTAATAACTTTCGGTGGTAGTGAAAAAAAGCAAAGCAAAAAGCAAAAGAAACCTTGGAAAAAAATTCTGAAAAAAGGGTTAACCCCGGAGGACCAGAATCTGCAAAGTCACGGGAAGACAACACAAGGGTTACATAACCCCCTTACTTACAGTTTGGTCCACATAAATCCCTAAAAAGACAGCATAGATGTTCCTTAGCCGTCATAGAATTTAACAAATCGAGCAAAATCGAGCAAAACTAACTATATTTCTCAAAGTTGCTACTATGCAGTCAATAACCTGTTTCGCAGCCTGAATATGCAGACGCTCAGTTTCTGTTCTCAGCAAAGCTGCTAAATTCTGCTTTGAGTGTTTCATAATTACAGGTTGAAAAATTATTTCCTGTCACTTTGTTTTGGTGCACAACTAGGCGGGACACAACTATTGTAAAATCCACCTTTGGGTTGTCCTCGGGTCAAATTGCCCCTTTTTCCTATATCAATGTTCTTTTTAATTCCCCAAAATAGATTAGATTAGATTAGATTCAACTTTATTGTCATTACACAGGTACAGGTACAAGCAACGAAATGCAGTTTAGGTCTAACCAGAAGTGCAATAGCAGTAAGTGCAGGATATACAATGGTTCCGTAAGTGCAAGACATGGATATGTAATGAATAAATATAGAAAAGAATACTATTATAAAAAGAGTTTTACAGATGGGTTTGTCCTATGAATATAAAATATAGATAACAAGTATTGTGAGCAAGATTTACAGCTAGGAATTTGGTGGGTATTACTATAATTGCAAATTTTTACAGATGTGTGCAAATAGCATAATATACTAATGGTTTACAGAGTTTACAGGTGAGTATGTACTATGAATATATATATACTGGCGCTATTATTATTATAGACAGAATTGTTACAGATAGATGTAATAAGTTAGGCTAAAATGAGCAGCATAACAATGATTTAAAGGTAGTACAAATAAAGTAAAGTTTGGGCAGAAACTATCTGAATTAAAGTGCAGTGGAAAGTAATTGCATATTACAGTTAAAGTACGGTATTGCAGATGTATATGTAAACAATTGGTGCTGTAGATAAACAGTCAGCAGTGCAAAATGAAATGTAAGTAATGCAAAAAGGTAAGTAGTGCAAAAAGATGCAGATGTAAACAGTTGTTACTATAGTAACAGTCAGCAGTGCAGGTGAACATTATAGTATTGCAATAGTATATATATAAAATAACATGATTGATTCCACACAACGCTCTTTGCCAAGTACAAATCTCTACTTTCATTCAATTTTGGGGCGTCTTATTCATTTTATATTTATTTGAGAAAAAAAATGGTTTTGAAATGTATTGAGTAAAATTTGACATATTCTAGTCTGTGATTACCCATCAAAATACATTAATTTTAGTCTAAATAATTCCTATTTTCTGCTTTTCTAACTCAAACATTAGGGATAATTTCCTATAAATTAGATTCATTGACCCTAATTTCCAAAAATAACTGTAAAACTAAAGTTAATGAGTTAGTGTGACGTAGCGTTAAAAAAACGTAAAGAAAAGTGACAAGCATTGAAAAAAAAGCATCAAAAGTGTTAAAAAAGGGGAAAAAAACGTAAGAAAATGTTAAAAACATTGATAAAAACTGTCAACAAAAGTGTTGTTTTTTCAATTTTGATGGGAAGACAAAATTATATGCGGGCGGAAATCTAAATTTGAGAGGGGCCGGACATGGCTCATGTGCTCTAAAACAATTATGCCCAAAGACATTGTCACTAAATTCAGATGTGGTAATAAAGCTTTGAGTTACATGACAAATCTTGTATTTACACATAAAGCAAGATTCTGTATGTCCTTTGCCAAAAAACAAACAGACATCAAAACATTGACAAACAAAAAGAGAGAACACACACTGTACACACTTATTTGGAAGAATTACTTTCTGTAGCCACTGGACAAGTTGTAGTACAGGTACCTTATGTAGGGTGGTAGTAGCTCAATTCAATTCACTTTATATAGAATTGAATAAAATCACAACAACAGTTATCTCATTTCATAAAGAGCAGGTCTAGACCGGACTCTGGAGTGTTATTTCCAGAAACCCAACAGTTCACCAAGAGCAAGCACTAGGCCACAGAGGCAAGGAAACACTTCTTTTAAGAGGCAGAAACCTGGAGCAGAACCATGGCTCAGGGTGGGGGGGGGCATCTGCCTCGACCGGTTGGGGGTGAGAGAAAGAGACAGACAGACAGAGAAGAGACAGGGAGAGACATGGAGAATTGTAGCAGAGGGTGTGGAGCAGGAACATGGAGGCAGCAGGTGACTCCAACCACAGATCCAGAGAGAGAGAGAGACTCCAACCACAGATCCAGAAAGAGAGAGAGACTCCAACCACAGATCCAGAGAGAGAGAGAGACTCCAACCACAGATCCAGAGAGAGAGAGAGACTCCAACCACAGATCCAGAGAGAGAGAGAGACTCCAACCACAGATCCAGAGAGAGAGAGAGACTCCAACCACAGATCCAAGAGAGAGAGAGACTCCAACCACAGATCCAGAGAGAGAGAGAGACTCCAACCACAGATCCAGAGCCAGAACCACCTGCAGGAAGCAATGGGAGGAGAGAGAAAAGGGCGAGAGAGCACAAGACTACAGGGGCGAGAGAGCACAAGACTCCAGGAAAGGGAAGAAGTCGAGTTAGTAAAATGCATTCCGTACATGTAGGAGTTGGGTTGGGAACCGTAGGGTTGCTGGTTCAAGTCCCCGTACGGACCAAAGTATGCTGGTAGACTTGTAGCACTGCCAAGGTGCTCTTGAGCAAGGCACCGAACCCCTAACTGCTTGGGGCACCTTTCCGTGGGCAGCCCCCCCACTCTGACATCTCTCCATTAATGCCTGCATGGGTACTGAGCATGTGTGTGTAATGACAGCATCTTGTATCTAATGGAAATTGTAATGTCCCCTTTTATTTATTATTATTAGTATTATTATTTAATGTCATTGAAATACTGAAATCTTTGAGGACAAAAATACCCATGATGACCTGCTGAATATCTCTCTGTTCACAATGTTTATTAAAGAATTCAATGAATAAATAAAAACATGCAACCCATGCAATCCCAGTTATGTTAAGTTTAAAATATGTATTTATCGTTGACATGATAAAAATGATCTTCTCACATGGTCTGTGACTTACCGGAAACAAATATGGTAAAAAACATACTTTATATGAATTTTTCTGTAAACATGCTTAAACAAAACAATAACGTTGTTTTGTAAATATGTATGAGTATCACAAATATCAAATGGTACTGTACTCACACTGCTTATGTAATTGCTCCATATCCTATAGGCTGGATTAGTTTTATGTTTTCAGATTGCATAAGAATGAATTTGGCGGTATCTGTGTGCATTAAGGGCTTTGAGAGCAGGAAAGGTAAACAGACAAATCCTTGACACACACACACACACACACACACACACACACACACACACAATGGCTTGTATCTGTAAAGATCAGATTTCCACCATGTTTGTTTTCTTAGGATAAGGCATGTGTGAACAAAGAAAATATTTGGCTTGTTTAAAGCCATCTGTTGAAACCAGAGGCATTTCAAAAAGTTGTAAATAGGTTTTTTTCAACTATTCTAACACTGTCCACTGACTGAGATAACACACACGTGTTTATTTAAAAGTAAAGGGGGAATCCCAACAGCTGCTTTTCCCACTTTTATTTTAACCTGAAAATCACGCAGAGCAACGAGTAATTGGAAACGTCTTAGAGAACACTGTTGATATGTGTTTGTATATCAGGTTCATAATTCCAGTTTTGTGGAACTCAGTGAATGCTTAAGGACAATGGGATCGCTCTGCAATGACAGGCTGGCAATGAAAAACAAGCGTGGGAGCACACAAACACCGACTGTCCTGCGCTGCAAACTATGAGAATGCGGATGGAGAGACAACACAAAGCAACGTGCTGACACGTGAGAACGATCAGAGACACACACCGTGGCATAAAAAAACAAATCCTTCGTCCGTGCGGAGCCAAACCTGATGGCCCAAGGCTAACACACCTAGCCGGTGTTCCCCCGACAGCGACTTGCATCCCACGAAAAAATATGGAATACAAGAAGACAATTGAGCAATTGTTCCAGCGTCAATACATGTGCATGCATTCATTTGTTTGGGGTTAGTGGCACAGAAACAGGAGGGGGTGGTGGTGGGGGGGGGGACAATGGTCAAATGTCTTTGTTACTGAACTACAAAAGCTGATAGCTGCTTATTTGCATTCACGAGATCACACTCAGCGCTCATTGCTAAATGGTGAAACCTACATTATTATAAAGGACATAGTTATAAAAGGCACCTGCTCTGTGTTGGAGAGCAGGAGACAGTGCCTAGTGTAGGACGCCGTTGTCCACTTTGAGGGACCTTTATTGGCTTTGGCGCGGTCTCGCTCCAGCCATGCCTATTGGCTCAAAATTACACTTATTTTTCTGCCCCCCCTGAGGACTGCTTTTAAACCGCTGCTTTTAACCTTAAAGAAAAAAACAACAACAAAAGCCTTTCAGGGTAATGCTTCCTGACAACCCGGGCTAGACAAAAAAAAGACAGAAACAACACCCTAAACACTCAACTGCCAAATGAATAGAACAGAAATAAGGGGACAGAGGTTTTAGAAAGTGTGAAATAAACCATGAGGAAAATGAACCTCACCTTTAAATCAATTTAAACTGCATTTGTAAAAGGAAGAAAACCATAGGACCATTCACAAAGGCTCTTACAAGCTAAAGTTAGGCTATTGATTCCACCACAATGGCCTAATAATGTCTTGGCAAATAATCACACGGCGATCAGAAAGGCAGATTAAAGTGTCCTTTTTGTTGCACGGCCGTAAATGCTGATCAATTAGCTCTATGGCGGTGTATTTCTATCACACAGACAAAAAGAGAGAGAGAATGGGACAGAGACAAGATAAAAGCCTCCAGTGTATTGAGAAATCAAAACTCACTTAAGACGTCAATAGTGTCACAGTGAGAAAAAAGAAAAGAAAAGATGCCTGCATTGGAAAAACAAATCCATATCGATACTTCAGCAATCAGTTAATTTCATTAAGGCATTCAATGCGGTTTACTGATGGGATAGCGAATTGTGTGCAAACTAAGCAAAGGTCAGAAAAGTATTGTTGAAGTGACGGAGTCACTGCACTCAGCCATTTCTACCGGAATGCTACATTCATTAAAGTTCTTTGGGATTTTCAAACTATATTAAGTACCTGTCGTCATGGGCGCTCCTTTGGGTTCAAACGTTGGCTGGTTGGGTTGGGGTGGGGGTGGGGGGGGGGGGGGGGGGGGGGGGGGGGGGGTGGGGTGGGGGGTGGGTTGGGGTAGGGGGCATGAGATCCCCGCTTTTGAACGTCCACAATCCTTTTTTTCAATTTGTGCCTTTCTGCATTCTCAGCGGCCATATCTGATTTATGTACAGGATAAAATATATAGTAAACCATTTGATTTCATACTGTGCAATATTTTTTTTGTTAATAACCAACTGCTTTCACACAGTGTGTACACAAAGCTATTTTACTATGTTTATATTTTAGTTGCTCTCGACTCCAATCTGCACTCTCTACCTACTTTATATTTTTATATTTTATATTTGCTCTAGACTCCAATCTGCACTCTCGCCTATACTTTATATTTTTATATTTATATTGCTCCAGGACTCCAATCTGCACTCTCTGCCTATACTTTATACTTTTATATTTTTATATTGCTCTCAGACTCCATCTGCACTCCTACCTATACTTTATATTTTATATTTTCATATTTTTATATTGCTCCCGACTCCACTCTGCACCTCTAACCTAACTTTATATTTTTATATTTTATATTTGCTCCAGGACTCCAATCTGCACTCTCTGCCTATACTTTATATTTTTATATTTTTATATTTGCTCCCAGGACTCCAATCTGCACTCTCTGCCTATACTTTATATTTTTATATTTTTATATTTGCTCCCAGGACTCCAATCTGCACTCTCTACCTATACTTTATATTTTTATATTTTCATATTTTTATATTTGCTCCCAGGACTCCACTCTGCACTCTCTACCTATACTTTATATTTTTATATTTTTATATTTGCTCCCAGGACTCCACTCTGCACTACCTGCCTACACTTTATATTTTTATGTTTTATTTCCTTATATTTTGTATTTTTACATTTTGTGTCAACACTGTAAAGGGGTTGCTTGTATTCTATTCTAGGAAATTATGATAGGTTTTTTAGGTGGGTTGCACTGGCAAATTATTAATTATTGGGGGGGGGGGGGGGTTGTATCCCCAACATACCCCTGTAAAAGTCCTGCAGTGAAAATGTTACTTTTGTAAAAGTATGTAAATATCATCAGGAAAATGTACTTAAAGTATTTAAAGTAAAAATACTCAATGCTGAAAAATCCTCCCATTGTAGAAAGTGTATCAGTTGGGCCGTTACATTGTATAATTATATTTATAATTATATTTATATTATACTTTGTTTCTTTTTTTAAACGTGTTATGTGTACAAAAATCTCATTTTCTAAGTAACTAAAGCAATCAGATGAATGTAATGGAGTAAGAAACACAATATTTCTCTCTGAAATGTAGCAGAGTAGAAAGAGGCCTAAAAAGAAAAGACTCAAATATCTCAAATTTGTACTTATATGCAGTACACAGAAGTACAATAGTGTGTTTAATGATCTAATCATTTCAGCTGGACTTGTAGGCACTTATATTGTTGCTAGGTTACTTTATTATAAAACACCTGATTTCATAAACATGTGTTTTATGGGCAAAAGTCTTAACCCTCGTGTTGTCTTCCCGTCAGAATTGGAAATCAACACTTTTATTGACGCTTTTTATCAATGTATTTAACTTTTTCTTACGTTTTCGTCCCAATTTCAACACTTTTGACGCTTTTTTGAATGTTTGTTAGTTTTTTTACTTCATCAACACTACATAAAACTAACTTATTAACTTTAGTTTTACAGTTATTTTGGGAATTTTTGGTTGACAAACCTGATTTTTAGGAAATTGTACCTAATGTTTGAGTTAGAAAAGCAGAAATCAGGAATTATTTCGACTAAGATTAAAGGAATGGATGTTGATGGATCATCACAGACTGGAATATGTCAACTTTTACTCAATACTATTTCAAAACCACTTCAATTTTTTTATCCAAATGCGATAAAATTGAATAAGGCGCCCCAAAATTAATGAAAGTAGAGATTTTTACTTGGCAAAGAGCGTTGTGTGGAATCAATCACGTTATTTTGGGGAATTAAAAAGAACACTGATATAGGACAACATGTAAATTTGACCTGAGGACAACATGAGGGTTGAAATGGAAAGTAACTAAAGCTGTCAGATGAATGAAGAGGAGTAAAAAGTAGAATATTTCTCTCTGAAATGTAGAGTAGAAGTAGAAAGTGGCATGACAAGAAAAGACTCAAGTAAAGTACAAGTACCTCAACATTTGTACTTATGTGCAGTACTGGAGTAAAGTACTTGGTTGCATTCCACCAGTGGCCAGGACTCATGTCTTCCTTCCACCTGGCTCCTCTCTGGATCTGTTTGTGTCCAGAAGGAATGCATCACAACTTAACATTTCTTTAAGCAGCTGGGAGTGGAAATTGCTTTTCAGGGGGGGGGGGGGGGGGGGGTGGGGGGGTTTATGACCCCATTCAAAGGCTGACGTCTCAAACACAGGAAGGAAGGACCTGGGAAGAAGGGCCTGAATACAGTTTCAAAAAGTCAGTTCAAAACTCCTGCTGTAGGTTTTCTTAACAAGTATCTTCTGACTAGGGCTGTGCAATTAATCCAAGTGTCATATGATTGTTGATTATTCTGTAAGTGGTATATAAGTGTTTTTTTGTTTTGATATTTTTGTCTTCTGTAAATGTCTTTTATTGTGTCCATGGTAAATTGAGTTTTTGGTTTTTTGTTCTCATACCCCCTATGAAAAGCTCTTAGCTTATTTGGGGTTCCCCATTTCATGCGGCCTGTATATGATCATTGTACCTCATGAAATTGTGTTTAAATACACAATGATGACGTGGGAAGTAAACAAAGTAGCAGAATATTGTCGCAGTTTCCATTTCGGCTCCTAACAGTCACAAGATCAATGCAATCGAGGATATTTTGCACATTGCGTTTGCATTTTGTCTCAGTATTACGAGAAATTTCACAGTTCAAGGTATTTTCACTGTTGAGTGGTTTAACCCGTTTCCCTCTAAATAATCCCTTATTTCAATATTGATCAAAAACATTGTTATTATACTTCTTTAAATAATCGCACAGCCCTACAGTTAAGCCAAATAAAAGCTTTCCCCATAGAATGGAGGTAGTTTTACATTTTTAATTCAAGCTAATTACTTAAGAAAATGTGCCATTCAACCAAAAGCCCACTGAACATGCATTTAATAAAGATCAGCATAATTGTAACATATCTCACTCCCCACACTAAAGATGTTGCTCATAGAAGCACCTAATTCAGCCATGTAGGAGGAAAGGGGGGGGGGTCTCCTCCTCAAGGGTGCAAGTGTGTTAGAATAGATCAAAGAGATCCACCGGAGAGCACTTCTTCTTCTTCTTCTTCTTCTTCTTCTTCTTCTTTCTTTCCCACCCAACGCTCATCTTCATACATAATGGAATGTCAGGAGCTCTTTTGCAATTCCACCTGGAGATCAGGCGACATGCCTTGGGTCAGCACTGACACCCCGGATCCACTGCTGGGATCAGAATATAAATGGGAGCCTCGAGTGCAGGTATACTGTCCATACACGAGTCCAGACCCAGGGGCCACTCAAAACACCCTGCTATCCATGAATGGGCTCCACTCTCCTCTATTCTTCACTTGCTTTGTGCTTCTGAAGTTGTGAAGGGGTTGCTAGTTATTAATTGGGAGTGTGTACTTTGACTTGAGAGAGTCATTTCAAATGTTAGTCCTCCCATGTGTCTCTTCTGAAGGGCAGACCTAAGAGGGGATATGCTCATTTATCAATTAGGATTTGAATTGCTGATATATCTCAATCAATCTCCATTCAGTTCAGTGGTGGAAGAAGTAAAGTAAAACACAACTATTGATAAATACTCCATCACAAGTAAAGGTCCTGCGTTAAAAACGCACTGAAGAATAAGTACTGAAGTATTGTCAGCAGAATGTAGACTACTTAAACACTTAATTTTCTGCATTCATGGTGATTTGTTCCTTTTCTGCATTACTCTATGGTGCAAATATCTTAATTCATGTACAGGAAATTATAATAGGTTTTTTAGGGTGGGTTGCACTGGCCAGTTTTGATTATTGGGGGGGGACATACCCCCAGTAAAAGTCCTGCATTGAAAATGTTACTTAAGTAAAAGTATGGTCCTGCATTCAAAATGTAGACTACTTACATAAGTATATAGTATAAATGTAAACGTATGAAGCAGCATTAGAGCTGCTAATATTAATGGAGTATATTTTGATGATTCATAAAAGTTCTTTGAGATCTTCAAACCATTTTAAGTTCCCGTCTTAGAGGGCGCTGCTTTGGGTTCAACGTGGGTTGGGGTGGGGTTGGGTGGGGGGGGCTGAGATCTCCACTTTTGAATGTCAAACACTTCCTTTTCTGCATTCATGGTGAACTGTTCTGCAACAATTTGGGCCTTTTATGTATTACTTTATGGTGCTAATATCTTAATTTAGGTACAGGAAAAGGTTTTTGAGGTGGGTTGCACTGGCCAGTTTTGATTATGGTGGGGTGGGGGGGGGGGGGTTGTAACCCCAACATACTCCCTGTAAAAGTCCTGCATTGAAAATTTTACTTAAGTAAAAGTATGGTCCTGTATTCAAAATGCACTGAAGTATAAGTACTACAGTATTATCAGCAGAATGTAGGCTACTTAAAGTATAACTGTGAATGTCTGCAGCAGTATTACAGCTGTAAAGATTAATGCATTTTTCAAGTATTCAGTTAATCAGCATCTATTTTGATGATTGATCAATCGGTTTGAGTCCATATCATAATACTACATTCATACAAAAAAAAAAAATTCTTCGACTGCAGCTCGTTACATGGAAACATTTTGTAGTTTCTTCTCTCCTCTGGGACAGGAAACTGGATATCTTTGAGTTGTAGATAAAACAAGACATGTGAGGACTTTGGGAAACAATGATCTATATTTTTGGACATTTCATAGACCAAACACCTAATCGATTAATCGAGGAAATAACCGACAATTAAAATAATCGTTAGTTGCATCTAGGTCGGCACGATTAATCGTTATAAAATGGCTATCTCGGTTCACCCTGTTCACCATTTAACCCTTATTATTATTGTTCTCCGGGGTCAAAATTGGATAAAAATTTGACATTTTTGTCCCTTTTTCAGACTTTTTTTTTAGTTTTCACTAACACCACCTTACTAGTGTAACAATAGTTTTTGGAATTCATGGTCAATAACCCTCATTTATATAGAATTATACCTAATATTTAAGTTAAAAAAAGCTGAAATTATGAATTATTTTGACTAATAGTTAAGATAAGAGGAATGAAAGTGACTAATTGTATTTGTAGAGAGCGTTGTAAGGAATCCAATCCATTTTTTGTGGTAATTTAGTTAAAAAGAAACCCATATTTTAGATATAGACATTTTTAAAGGATATTTCAGATATAACTTTTAAAAGGATATTTCGATATAACATTTTTTAAAGGGATATTTCAGATATAGACATTTTTTAAAGGATTTTCAGATATAGACATTTTTTTAAGGGATATTTCAGATGTAGCTTTTTAAAGGGATATTTCGATATAGAAAGTTTTAAAGGGAATTTCAGATATAGACTTTTTTTAAAGGGGTATTTCAGATGTAGACATTTTTAAGGGATATTTCAGATGTAGACATTTTTTAAAGGGTATTTCAGATAAAGACATTTTTTAAAAAGGGGTTTCAGATATAGAAAGTTTTAAAGGGGTATTTCGATATAGAATTTTTTTAAAAGGATATTTCAGATGTAACATTTTTTAAAAGGGATATTTTTAGATAAGACATTTTTTAAAGGGATATTTCAGATATAGACATTTTTAAAGGGATATTTCAGATGTAGACATTTTTAAAAGGGATATTTCAGATATAGACATTTTTTAAAGGGATATTTCAGATATAGACATTTTTTAAGGGATATTTCAGATATAGACATTTTTTAAAGGGATATTTCAGATATAGACATTTTTAAAGGGATATTTCAGATATAGACATTTTTAAAGGGATATTTCAGATGTAGACATTTTTTAAAGGGATATTTCAGATATAGACATTTTTTAAAGGGATATTTCAGATATAGACATTTTTTAAAGGGATATTTCAGATATAGACATTTTTTAATTAAAAAAATCGTGGCAGAGAGTCATGATATCAATTCTAAGCAAAAAAATCCTGATTCATATTTTCCCCCGAATGGTTGCATCCCTAAGCAGGATGGCCCCTTGTGTGCCCCATTGAATCACTGGATTATTATATGACATTGACATGTAAGCAGTATCTGATGTTGAAGTTAGGCTAAAGGGAGCTTATTTTAACCATTAAATTACTTTGCGTGGCTTAATCCATTTGTATAAACTGATCACAGGTTTTGTATGTTAAATCTTAAAAGGAATAGTTTGACATTTTGGAAAATATGCTCATCTGCATGCAGAGAGTTAGATGGGAAGATTGATACCACTATGTATTTTCTCATCTAATGCAAACATTTCTCAAAATGTCAAACTGTTCCTTTAATCTGTAACTAGTAACAACTAGTAGCCATAGCTGTATCTGTAAGTGACAAAGTGGTAGTACTCAGTAAAAGCATCTCCAAATTGTACTAAAGTAAATGCACTTAGTTACATTCGGCCATTGATAGTTTGACATCAAGAACATGTAGCCTATGACTTAAAAACGCCCAGCCAATCACAGGCAATACATAGAACTACAGAAAAGGATTAGGGCCACATGGGAAAAATGGATTTGAGTTCTGAGTCAGAATTCGGAGGCGAGAAGTCAAAATTCAAATACATTTTTCACACGCGGCCCAAATCCTTTTCTGCATGGAACACATCACACCATCTTAACGCACAGCAACAACATGGTGTGGTCTTACACTCCTTTGCTAGGATACAATTTCCTTTTTCAGAAGAAGACAGTTCCACTTCTTGCAACACAAACCAAACTGAGGTGAAACGTCAGACCTCCATCAAACCACTTGATGAGAGTTTGGGGCCACGCTGATTCAGAGTCTGCATCAGCAGAGCCATTAGAGAGAAATCAATGGCCATGCGTTCATAGGAGACTCCTATTCAGCTGCAGCCTTCGCTCTCTGCAAATAAGTGCTGATGGCTTGAGTGTAAAAATGGCCACAATAATAGATAGCCGCAAGCAAAACAGGCACTTTATTGAAAAATCTATTGGGAGAGCAACTTGGCTTTTTAGAAACTTAAGATGGTAATATGCCGTCTGATGTTTTCTACAAAGGGTCATCTACTTCCTAGATTCAGGAGGACTTGAAAATGTGCAATAACAAAAGAAAGTAAAGCTACATAAACAGAATATGTACAATCAATACAACATGGCAATACTCCACAATTTCAGAGTTAACTCTACCTGACACGCATATCACTCTGCTGCCACCTACTGGACAAACTGGAGAAGTCCATGGCATAAAGACATTCAATTACAAGTTTGTGTCCATATGTTTCAGACTTCATGCTGCTGTATTCAAACTTTTGTTTCTTCTTCTAAAGATGTTGCCTGAAAGTAACCTGATTTTAATTAAATAGTTTCATTTAAAACAAGGGTCCATTTGACTGCCTCCAAAACTGACCCTTGAAAATAGAGTGTCCCAAATCATTAACTTTCACATTCAAAAAGTTATTCAGTGTTAAAACATGACGACCTTCTGGATTTCCTATGAAAACACAAACAAAGTCAACAGTATTATTACTTCAGTGGTCAATGATTAATTTGCTGGAAACAAAAGGAGTTACTGTTAACGGCCTGTGCGTTGGTAACCTGTAGGCCGAAGAGTTCTTTAGCAAAGAAAAAGCTAATTAGGGCTGGGTACCGAGCCCGGTGCCATCCTAAACCACGGGCCTCGGTATCTTCCGGACCTAATGACAACTACTGGTGCCTCATAAATGCCTGCACTGCTTTGTGGTGCTCCGAAACGGACGTTCTAGGCAAGACTCTTAGTCTGAATCTCATTTCTCTATCTTACCCCTACCCCTTACCCCTTACTCTAGGATTTGAGCGTTCAACCCAGACCTAGTGCTGTCCCAATACTCTTTCTGAACAAGGGGTAAGGGATGTATGGCCCTTGGAACCATAGACAGTGAATGAAAAAAATCAAGGGAGGACGCGAGCTTACTTGAAATCGAGGGGTAGTGATATACATTGTGCAACTTTGGTTTCAACATTGGGCGGGTTGAGATCTCCAACTATCCAGGGGAGGTCCCCGAGACATGTAGTCATGTATTAAAAAAAAAAAAAAAAAAAAAAAAGACACTAAAAAAGGTGACAAATATTGCAAAAAAGGAGACAAAAACATTGCAAAACTATCTTAAAAACCTTTAAAAAAAGAGACAAAAATCATTGAAAAAGTATAGACAAAACTCCCCAAAAATAGACAAAAAAATTCTCCAAAAAGGTGACCAAAACTCAGAAAAAGCAGCAAAAACATTGAAAAGTAACAAAAAAGAACCAAGTTTTGATTATTATACATCCGCCAATGGTTACGGGCACCAGGAGCATTACTGCATGTGATGCAAGGTTCTTATAGTTTTGTAATTTTCAGTTTTATTTTTGTCTAGTTTCAGTTTTAGTTGTAGTTTTCATACATGTCATTTTAGTTTATTTTTCTTAGGTCCAGCTATGTCTCAGAAGTACGTAGCTAGATATGCATACAGAATACATGGTGGGAGAGATTACAGCACAGCCTCATCTCATCTCCAGCTTGTGAATTAACGGCGTAGTAGTGTGAGAGGGCAAAAATCCACGTAGGGAGGATGGTCGGGGGGGGGGGGGGTAAAGGGGTGGGATGGGTAAAACACAGGTTGTGGGAAACCAGGTGTCATGTTTCCTAAGTACACCCGTGGGTTTCTTTGTTTCCTAAACCCAACCGCGTGTCATGTTTCCTAAACTTAACCGTCGCTTTCTTCTTTTACTAAAGCCAACCGTCTTCTCGCGATATCATGGCTAGTGGCGTTAACACGGCAAATTAAAGCGGGCACGCGCGCCACCCAACGGAAAGGAGAGAGAAAGAAGAAGAGACTGGCCCGGAGGATGATTAACTAGTTGGGATTTGTGCGTCTAAACCCGCTCCAATGTTCACTCTTTTTTTTTTTCATGATTAGTTTTTGGGCTTTTCCAAATTTAATTTTTGACGGGACAATAAAGTCAGGAAGGGGAGAGGGGAGGCATGCAGGAAATCATCACAGGTCAGATTTGAACCCTGGACCTCTGCATTGAGGCATAAACCTCTCAGTACATGGGCGCTCGCTCTACCCTGATCCAACCTGGGCACATTCACTCCTCTTTCTGATGGCGCCAGTCTATCGCTCTTTTCAATATCCGTTTTCTTTTTCTGGGCAAAGAAGAAGATTCCTGTTCCTGAAATTTGGATTTTGAATACATGTGAGTCAAAACGCTAAAGACAAGTACAAGCAGTACGTCCTGTATGTCCCTTACAGGCTAACGTATTTCAAGATGGCGCACGACTATGGGGAGTCTACCCCAGTTCATGCAAGCGCAAATGTAAAATTTCAAGCCAATTGGACAATACTTGAAATTGAACGTGGTGGTCAATATTCATAGAAAAGGACAAGTTTGTAAACGGGCGACACAGATTTTGATAATGAACTACAAAAGTTACACAATGTAGCTTTAATGGTGCCTTCAACTGCACTTCGTAAGATCATGGTTCATTCAATGTTGTAAAAATACCCTTCTGCCATCTAGTGGCTCTTGTTTATGTCGTATAACAGCATGTCACTGGTGAAAAGAGTTATTCTTATAAAAGGTATTACAGTTTAAATAAATCATTGAAATGTGAGGCTCCGGCACTGTATCGTTTTATCACCGGTATGGATACCCAGCCCCGTCTATGATGCAGTTGCAGTCGTTCTATTTTCAGAAAAAGCCATCGAAGCCTCCACTCATTGCGGGATGCCGTCCAGTGTGTGTGTGTCTGAGTAGAGTGTGTGAGGAGAGAGCTGTGGCTGAGTGGACACTATCAGTGGAACGGCGTGGATGACCACGTTCTGGCTGCCCAGGCTGATGTTTGGCACCAGCAAGGCACTCTCCTCACAGGGCAAGGCACTCTCCACGACCATCACCGTCCCCGCCGGCTTGGACATGTCCTCCGACGGACCGCACACCATGCTGGGTGCGGTTGCCGTGGTCAACATGGCGGCGTTCCCTTCCGTCACCACCGTCACCTCCGTGCCGCCCTCCTGGATCAGGGCGTTGAGGCCCCCCAGCTCGGAGCAGGTTGTGATGAAAGTCTGCGAGCCCCTGCTGGGGTCCTGAGCGCTTATGGCCGTCCCTAGCAGGGCCTGGTGGAGCGGGTTGTTGCCGTCGCCGGGGCCGAGCTGCGTCAACAGGACCGTCTGGGGTTCAAGAGTACCTTCTGCCGTTTGGGACGCCCTGAGGGCTTGCATAGGCGCCAGCAGGTTGACCTGTTGGATCATGGAGTTGACTACCATGTCCTGGTTCTCCGGGCTTAACAGGACCATGTTGGTCTTATGCTGACTATCCAGACCAGATGGAATTAAGCGGTTTTCCTGGCCCAGAGGGTGAGATACGATGATTTTGAGCTGTGCACTGCTGTAAGGAGCCATCGAGTCAACTGAAATAGGAAGGTCCAGCTGGGTGCTGCTGCTCTGTGACGTTGAGACCATGCTGACTGCGTCCGCCGGGGTGGAGAGCTGGAGGTGCAACGCATTCTGAGTGTCTCTGTGCTGCTTCTTGTGGCTCCGCAGGGAGTCTTCCCTCACAAAGGAAGCGTTGCACGAGTCACAGCAGAAAGCTCGAGCCGCTTCTAGTTTGGCTCGAAATCTGGAGGCGACAGGCTTCGGGGAGTCACCTCCTCCGCTTTTCCCTCCACCTCTGCCCCCCTTCCCACCGCTGTCTTTTTCAGGCCTATCTGAGTGGCACTTCTTTTTGTGGATGACGAGGTTGCTGCGTTGCTTGGAGGCAAAGTTGCAGAAGTCACATTTGAAAGGGCGCTCCTCTGAGTGGATCCTCTCGTGGACTTTGAGCGCCCCCTTGCTGGCACAGGAGTAAGTGCACTTGGAACACTGGATGGCCTGAATGGGTTGGTGCTCTCGCGTATGTTGCCGCAGAGCGTTCTTGCTGGCACACTGGAAATCACAGTGCCCGCAGTGGAAGGAGTTCTCAGTGCCGTGTTTGATCTGAATGTGAGATTTCAGGTTGCCCTTCATGGCGCAGCGGTACTCACAAAAGTCACACTTGTAAGGCTTCTCGCCGGAGTGAATCCGAATGTGCCTCTTCAGGTCGGAGTTGATTTTGAACTTTGCGTCACATAGCTGGCACTGGAAAGGCGCATCCCCTTGGAATGACATAAAAAAAAAACAAAAAGATTTACAAAAACAACACCATACCACAGTTGATGACCCTTCTGGATTTGTGACTACCTACCAGTGTGTGAGCGGAGGTGCACGGTGAGCTGGCTGGAGTTGCGGCTCGCGTATGGACAGATCTGGCATTTGAAAGGCCGTTCGTCGTAGTGGATCCGCAGGTGCTTCTTCAGACTGCTGCTGTCGGCCGCCGCGTAGGGACAGTGTTTACACTTGTGCGGCTTCTCCCCGGTGTGCGAGCGGCTGTGCATGTTGAGCTTGTCCCGCCGACTGAAGCGCTTGTGGCACAGCTCACATTCAAATGGCTTCTCACCTGGATGGCGAGGAAAAAAACACATGTCCATAATCTGATTCTGAAGGGGTTAAGCAACAGGGAATATCAATGTGCAACGCTGTGACATACCGGTGTGGGTTTTGAGATGCCGCTCCATGTCTTTTTGGCCGTACTGCGTCTTAAAAGTGCAACCTGTAGATCCACAGTAAGGATTTTACAAGGTGTGTGAAGGCTGCGCGCTTGTGGAAAACTTATCTAAAAGTGTCCTAAAGAAAGAAAAAGCTAATGACATGGGACTCGGCAGGAAGTTCTGTTTTTCCCGCTGCTCCGAAAAGAAAGAATGTGTTACAGTCGTAAACGGCGAGAGGCACCGACCTGAGAAACAGCAGCTGTGTCTCTTTGAAGTCAGGGAAGGTTTTAATTTTTTGGAAGGTGTTTTCTGTGCTTTGGTCAGGATCTTTTTGACACCTCTCACGACGCAGGTCTGGTAGGTTTCCTCGAACACAAACTCGAATCTGAGGAGCAGGACAAGAATGGGACAGGCTTTGAGTGCACGAGACATATAAAACCAAGATAATGCAAATTACTTACAACAAAACCCAAAGTACATACCGTTCATTTGACCTGTAAGCGTGGCTGTGGCAGTGGCAGATGGCGGGTCAGAGGTTGCTAGGGAGCATCCATTTTGCTTATGGGCGAGAAAGATCTCAAAATTATTATACTGCTGCTTGCAGAAGCCACAGATATGGATGTCTGGGCTCACCTCCACCACAACAGATCCTGCACCGACATCAGAAGGCAGAAAGCACAAAACAGGAAGCCATGATTTCAATAGGAAGCTGTATGATGTACGTATGAGAAATATTACGATGCAAAAATCATGACTGGGGTGCTAGTGTTAAGAGTCTAGCTCGGGATCTTCTGGACGACTGTTTTCCTTTACCTTCGGCGTTGTATGTTGCCATTTTCGAGCTGGTTTTGCTGGGGATCAACTCATCTTCTGGCTCCTCAAAGCCTACACGACGTCCACCATGTTGTTACACTGCACCGGCTCTACTATCATCCCTGGTATCCCACTTCGAACATGAAACCCAGCGCGGCTCGGATTTAATGGCTTTAACAGTTTACTTCTCTGTCAACACGGATACAAATCGGCTTCACGTCATGCTACGCCGGGTTTACGGCAGCGGGATAAGCATGCGTATGGTTTGTCCGGGTGACGTCACATGATGCTTTTACAACGATGGGGAAAATCTTATTTACCATAACGGTCTATGGCGTGGACGATAAAAGTGATTCATTTTTTTGTTACACGGTGATTTTTTTTTTTAAATAAAATAATCTAATTGAACAATATTTTTTTTTACAATAACTACCGCTGCTAGAATTTATTTAATTTAATTTTTGCGGTTTGGTTTTCTTTAGAATTTGTCAAGTATATATTTGTCATTTGCAAAGTCATCTAATCAAAACACCAACTGTAGGTCTAATGTTTCCCCTCTGTATTCTGCCGGTACATCATAAACTGTCTTCTAGCTTAATTGTGCAAAATAAATACATCAAATATGGGGCTAATTCCTCAATGAAGTACACTGAATAATTGGGTATATTTAGCATGTTATGGCTATGATATTTAGGAGTCCCTGAACGCAGCAACATTGTTGCGAGAAGTTGATTAAATTCAGCCACTAGACGATTTCCCCCCCCTGAAAACGTAGATTTATTTGAAAAAATAGCTACAGAAGGCCTACTTATATGAAACTTTAAGACTTAAACAACATTCGGCTCAGAGTAAGAGACATTTTAGAATCTTCCCATCCCTTTTTTTTTTCGTTAAAAAAATTTTATAGACGTTGGAAAAAAACCTGCTAAAAGCCGTTTAAGTTAAGTTCTGCCACCTGCGTATTGGAAAAAATGAAAAAGGCCCACGGCCCTAGCTAATGCAGAATACAAAAACAAATTCATTTTTTGACCATAAAAATAACTACAAACCAAAGTTAAAGTCCCTGTTAGCTCAAGGGGTTTTACCTTTATTTGTTTCAGGGGCTGCAACGTGGCCATTTCAAAAAATACCTCCCCCTTTCGGGTACCTGCAAAGATTTAAAAAATTTTTCTGGGGTTAAAAAAGGAAACTTTCGTGTCAGTTTTGGGGGGCACGAACTAATATACTTTAACTTAAAAAAAAAAGAAATAATCAAATATGGGGCTAATTCAAAATTAAAATCAGGATAATTGGGAAATTTTAGCATGTTTGCTAGTATTTAGGAGCCCCTGAACGCACCATTGTTTGCGAAAGTTGATTAACACCCTGGAAAATTTTTTTCTTCGAAAACGTAATTTTATTGACAAATGCTACAAACCCCTATTATAAAAAATTTTAAGCGTAAACAACATTCGGCTCAGAGTAAGAGACATTTTAGAATCTTCCCATACAGTGTTTTCTTCGTTAGAAAAAGTTATAGACAGTTGGAAAAAGCCTAGCTAGCAAGACCGTTAAGTTAAAGTTACTGCCACCTGTCGTATTGGAAGTCAAATGCAAAGCCCCACAATGGCCTAGCTACCATGCAGAGACTACTAAAACTAATTCATCTGTTGAACCATATAAATAACATACTAACCAAAGTTAAAGTCCACTGTTAGCTAGCTAACGTTAGCTGTTACATTGTTTACAGAGTGGCTGCAACGTTGGCACATTTCAGAAAATAGCCTTAGCCCTTTCTGGGGTACCTGCAACGAGTAAAAGAATAGTTTCTCGTGTGAGAAGGTAAGCTTTCAGATGTAGCAGTTTCTGTAGGGCACTTAACTGCATATATACTCTACCATGATTCAAGTAAGGGCAATTTACTGGGTTGTTGGGGTGAGTGAATGAGAACGCCTCTCTTTTATGCCAAGAGAAGTCGTGCTACTGTGAATAAGCCATGAAAGTGACTGACACACAGCTCCATTTTCAGTGGCAGGTCCTTAACTGCCTGATTGCCACTGTGAAGCTCAGGAATTTCCTTACGCTGACTTTCCTGCATGGCAAAGGCACAGGACTGATTCCTTCCCTGCTGAAACAGCAAATCCTTGACCACACACACACACACACACACACACACACACACACACACACACTGCATGACTTGCCCTTACGAGTCTGACTAGTTGATTACTGCTGTCTTTGAATTTGATTCTGTCAGGATTGTCCCCATAGGTTCAATAAATGTATGTAACAGTTTATGTCATATTAGTAGAAAAGTAATCTTTTCTCAGGGCATTTTGATGACTCAGTCCCAAAAAAAGAAAGAAATACTGTACATGAACAGGAGATAATGAAATAAATAATTTGATGTGACCGAAGAGTGTGCAAATCATATGCACATAAATCCCCCCACGAACTCAGTACAGTTAAATGTACATCAAAGGTCTGCATTCACACAGGACTCAGAGATGGGTTAATTAAAGAAAGACTCATGTCATCCCGACCCACAGTAGTGGAGAGCGGACCAGCATGCTCTCTGCTTTGATCTAGACTGCATTTGGACAATCAAAAGAATTGGAAATCATGTTTTTCACTTTTCACACTTGCAGCTTATGAGTTGTATTGGGGGGGGGGGCAGGTTAGTCACGTCAATATTAGATCATTAATGAGGAAACACTGCACCAACACAGTAATGCTTATCATTACCGATATTCTCAGGAAGACTTCAACTATCAATTGTTTTAAATATTGATTAAGATGCAAATGATTTTTTTTATTAAAAGAAGACCAATTAACATCTCAATATCAAGAACCAGAAAAATTACTTAAATCATGAATTGATTTTTGTAAAATGAATGCCATTAAATTACCTGTCAATTGACTAGGTGAATTAAGTTCTAATTTGCAGCAATACCAACCTCAGCTGGTTGAATACACGGCGTGATGGGGACTGGTTTGTCACTAGTGTTAGGGGGAACGCTGTCTTTTTAAAAACAATAAGCTCTTTTTCATTTGTCGTACTCGGAAACAAAGTATCATTTGGACACGCTGCTGTGCCAAGTCTAATTTGTAGACTTTCTCGTCTCCCACTCATTGAGATGCCCGAGAACCCAGTGAGTGATGTAATGTCCCTCTTTTCCCCAATGAGACAAGGGCAACAATAGGGGGGAGTGCCTCTGTCACGTTATTTCCCCCCACCGAGGCACGCCAGCTGCTTACAGTTGCTTAATGGCTACGTGCTGTCACAAGGCATCACAGCCCGCTGCCACACAGGAGCGGCAGATGCTTTAATTGCACAATGACTTGTAGGTTGTCAACAGCAATTATACCAGGCTTCCACCTGAGGGCACCCAAAGAACACTGTCGACCCACTTCACTGGCAAGACGCGAGCCTCAGAAGCTGGCTCCTGCACATAAACCTGATCTCTAAGCCTTGCTTCTGTCCAGACAAGAGCCGCAGACGGATTCCAAGTCTCTCTCCATTTTTTTTTTCTTCTTCTTTCTCTTAATGGTTTATCCATGTGCTGCAATAACCTGGGCAGATTGTCAGACAGCAGGCTCAGGACCCCAAAATCATATTTAGACATAAAATATTTATCTAGCTTTGTCACCTTAGGGCCCGCCGCTCACTGTGCCGCGGCAGGTCGCGCGGTGTGCAGAGTTTGAGTAATTTTGCTCATTATTAATTCATGTCATTTTTTTTCCCTTTTGCGAATTCAGGGGAGGCTCATTCGCCGCTGCCAGCCCAGAGATTATCATTAAGAGGAGGCAAATAAAATGGTGAGTTCAAAGCTATGCTGCAACATGCTTCAGCTCACATTTGTTCAAGTATGTTGATAGTTATATAAACGCTTCTGAGAAAACACTGTTAAGTGCTTAGGTTTGTGGTCTATTCTATTTATAGACAGCACGGAAATTATAATCAAGCAACCCAGAAACCCAATACACATAGTGACCTCCTGTTTGTGTCACGTGAAATTGAATGTGTAAAAGATGTCCCAAGACCCTTGTTTGTTTTGGACGATAAGACAAATTATACACACATGTATGAATTCCTTTGGTCAACAGCTGCCATCTCAGCATCAGATACAACAGAGCCAAAGTCTGGGAACCATCACATGCCTCCAACACTCCCACTTTATCATGTAAAAAGACACACACACACACACATAGCACAAGTGTAGCACAAGTGCAGCAGTACTACACACAAAAGGCGCACATGCTCACACGCAAAACAGCGCTATGCTCTTTGTATCTGCCAACTGATGCAGATGATAGGACTGCAGAAGAGTGCAGGCTAACCAGAGACTGGAGGGTACATGTGGCTTCAGAGACAATAGCAGGCCACAGCCTTAGGAGGAGGATATTCTAGTTAAAGAAACATGCTTTGATATATGAAGACACATTTGTAGCATTTGTTCTAACGTACGATAGCATTTTTGATTTAGTTCAGAATTAAGTTTTTTGCCAATACCGAAGCATGCACAATTCTTACTGTGGCCATAGTTGCAAATATGTAAAATGTAATTGCTACTTATGAAAAATGAGCTTGTCTCCTTATTAAAAGTGCCTTTCTGTCAAAACTAAGATCTTTTTTTAGTGACATCTGCTTTGGAAGGAAGGCACTGCAGGTGCCTTGTATTTTCCAGTCGTGTCAGCAGGGGGTGTCCAAAATCAGGCTAGAGAAAGAGACCCTGAGCTTGTTTTGAAGACGCTTATAAGGCAGTGCTCCACTTTGTAGTAGCTGACATTTTGGAACCAGTGGGTCAGCAAAATGGAGAAGCCATGGAGATGTATCAAAACCAGTGGAACTTTTGAATACAGGATGGTTGTGTGTGTTTGTGCATGTTGTTGTGGCTCTTTGCTTTTTTTACCTTGGGGGCCTTAATTATGGCAGCTGTGGATCTGACTATTACCGTAAACCCACAAGTAGGTTTCAGGTGTTGTCTTTCCACTCTCAAGTAGGACAAAGCAGGAAAACGAAGCCCTGTGCTGAATATCTCAGCTTTAGCTAGATCTACACAGCTAAACAAAAGATGTGTGTGTGCATGTGTGCGAGTGCGTGATGTGCAAATGTGTGTTGTCAATGATGTCATGATGGAGGATGGAATCTTGATAGTTAGACAGATAACAATGAGCCCCCCCCCCACACACACACACACACACACACACACCACGCACGCACGCACCGCACACACACACACACACACACACACACACACACACACACACACACACACACCCACACCTACACCTACACCTACACCTACAGACACGCTCATGGATGCACACGGCATCATCATCGTCACAGAGGGAGAAAGGCTCATAATTGGACAGAGGTGTCTGTAGATAATGAAGCCAGACCTCACACCTGCCAAACCTTGGGGATCTCACTTGACTGGCCACTTAAATCTTCCTCACTCTGCAGGTCTGGAGGGCAAGAGAGTGAGTAAGGAACTAATGGAAAAAAAGCATGCGCTACAGGGAGGATCCCTGTCAGCATGAGTGTAGTGTGGGACCCCCCCCCCCCCCCTCCCCCCCACCCCAGCCCACCCCACACACACACCCACACACCCACACACACCGCAGCTAACTCAGCCCCCACAGCTCATCCCATACAGCACCCACTTCACTTCACTTCACTGTAAATCCTCTGGTGTCAAGCATTTCAGACGGAAATGGGGAAATGCTGCACCAGCTATTTTGTTTCAAACTCTCAAAACACTCGCTTCTCCCGAGTTGTCTTTGGTGACAGCGTGGTGTGCGGCAAGCGCATTGTGCCATCTTTTAGCCGGGTGTCATTCGGAGTGTGCTGAAAGGGAAATCAGATCGACGCTTCAACGGAGAAATACTTCTATATAGAAAGTTTACCTGACAGTTGTCAGCGAAGGCGTGACACTGGATCAGTCGTAGCAAAAAGCTACACCAATTAGGGATTGAGTTTACCCTGGCAAAATCTTAACAATTCATGAGAAACAAAATGGAGTGTCTTTCTTCATGACTCGATCCAAAAACGAGGCTTGGGAATCACTGTTGTATAGATATAGCACTAGAAGAGAACATTCTATTCTACTCTATTCTATTCTATGAATACACAGACATGAGTGAGATGCAGCAGGGGGGGGGTATCACTCTTTGTTAGCTTGTCATGAAGTCAGCCATGTCAGCTTTTACATACGTGGTGGTGTCCGCTGTCAAAAGGTTGTAGTGGTAAGTGGCGAGAATCAATAACTTTGTAGTGCTCACAGACCCAAGTAGAGACTGGTAGCTTTGCTTGGGGGTTAGCCGTACCCAGACGGCCATGGACTGGATATGACACTTTTTTTAATGTTGTTTTTTGTGTCTGTTTTTGTTCATTGTTGTCTTATTATGATTGTTCTGGTATGTAGTATGTATTTATTTATTTATTTATTATTAAGGACCCCCTAGAAAATGAGATGTTGCATGTTAAGGGGTTACTCCTGATAAAGAAACTTTCAACAATATTTTTTCTTCATTCTGCAGATATAGCATATAAGCGATAAACATGCGCTTGTCAATAGAGTTGGGCGGTATCCAAATTTTGATATTGTACCACGTCGTAGACGGTATTACAGTGAGTCACTGTAGAAGTCGAGTTCTTCTTCGAGACCAGGTCACTTGGTGCAAAGACTTGCCATCTTCCCCCCCCCCCCCCCCTCCTCTCTCTCTCTCTCTCTCTCTCTTGCTTTCTTTCGCTCTCAATTTTCAATTTCATGTTGCTTTACTGGCATGAAAAAGAATCCATCTGTGTTGCCGAAGCATAAGAACAAACATACATATAAACAACAACACTGAGTAAATACATCTGGTGTAATAATACAAGGAAACGGGTTACTTATGATATAATTGTAGATACTAAACAAATTATGTGCATGTCCCTCAAAGGGTACTTTGAAACAATAAAAAAAAGATTAGAAAAATAAAAAATGATAATATAAAAAATTCTCTATTTATTTGGCTTTGTATTGTGGCAGGAGAAGACATATTTAGCTGCTAGCCATGCCCCCCTCTCTCTCTCTCTTTCTTTCTTTCTCTCTCCTCCACACGGTCACGTGATGACAACCCCACATAAGCATTTTTAGGCAATAAGTAAAGAATATTTAATCCTTGTCTCCTATATAAGTGCATTGCATTTTTAAATGCTGTTAATTCGACCGTGTTACCGTATTACTGCCCAACCCTACTAGTCAATCTCGGCTGTCTTGTGGAGGATGTTTTGTGCCTCCACTGCTAGCCCAAGTCAAGCCCTGCATTAATGCTTTGACTTTCGAGCTAAAACAAGATGACTGTGAGAACCTCAGCCATATGTCTCAGTGGTGAGAAATACTGATACGGAGACAATATTGATTCCTTATGGAGATTTCCATGCACATTTGTAGATGCTGCAGCAGCACACAGTCACTCAGAGAAGTTGTTAGGTGTCAGTGTTACTGCACACAATGCATACAAGCTGGCAGATTTATAGCAGGATAATGACAGAACGGCACAATATTCAATTGGGTGCCACATCTGAATGTATTCTAAAAGCATCCCCTTTTGACTGGGGCTCTCATTCAACATTCAGCTCCATTCAGTTTTGTTTATTGTGTCAAATCCCAACAAGATTAATCTCAGGACACTTTACAGACAGAGTAGGTCTAGACCACACTCTGTAATTTACAAAGACCCAACAAAAGCGTTTGATGCAAACATGAAAGGAGCCGGAAAAGCCAGCCCAGTGTCAGTGTAATCTCGGATACGTGCGGTTTATTTTTCCAATGTTCCGGGCCAGGTAGGAAGGTAAATAAGCCCAGGTGGCTGGCCCGGCCTGTGATACCCAGGAGGGCAACCTTGCAATCAACAGCAACAAAAACCAGCATCCATGGTGATGGATAGTGTCACATGCGCAGCTAGTGTCTGTGCTCTAAGTGCTGTGCATATACTGAAGCGATAGCTCCCATCATCCTCTCTCCTGTGATAGATTATAGATAGACAAAAATCTGTGCGAACGCAGCCAGATTTGGGAAATGCGCTGTAACCGTAGACCCTGGATCACCGTCGTCCCATCTTTTACCAGCTTAAAGTGCCACAGGAAGACACTTTTAGTAGGTGGGCAACGTTTACTAATGTGGATCTTCTTTCCAAATTGCAATGATAAGCAACGCTGAAATGCGCCCCTGAAATGAAATCACACGGAAACCGAAAGCTTATCAAGATGAAACTGTGCAATAATACAAGAATTATCCATCACCATCCATCATGTATTTGTTTGCAGGAAACAGATTACATGGATCTTAATTGAAATATTATTTTACCTTCATTTGAATTATTTATGCGGTTGCTGACTAGATTCATACCTCAGAGAAAAACACGAGCACATTATGTGATGCAAGAATGTGTGTGTGTGTGTGTATTTGTGAGCATTTCTCATATATTATTCAAAGTGTAGAGTCAGAATATGGTCTTACGTGGCCATATGAAGGATATCAGAGGGGCTGTCTTTGATACAATTTACTTGAGATCCCCTGGCCAAAGCAGAGCTGTCCGTTGGCCTACCATCGCTAATGAGATCGGGGGCTAAAATTGAGAGTGGTGGGCTGGCTGTCATCCGCTAGGTGATGGTTTTAAGACTAAGCAGTGATACTTCATTAATTAACCTTCACATTCTATGTAGATCTGCTCATCAAGATGCAGTTAATTAAAGAAAGGTCATTGCAAGGGCTGCTGGGAAGCGGCATTATTACAATGGAGGGATGGCACTGCTTTGAGCGAGATAACACAGGGGAGGGGGCAGGGAGAAGGCGATCACCCAGCCACTAAAATGGCAGACGACTTGCCAGAACCAGTTTCCGAACTGCCGACCACCTTTAGTTCTTTTGAGTTGTTTTTGTTTTTATTTCTTACATTCCTCTCTTTTTTCATGACGAAAGATCCTGTTGAAACGCTCTAATGGAGGAAGCCTCAGTAAAATATTCATTACACTCAATTGACAGCATCCATCTTTTAGCATCTCAGTATAGTTTTCTTCTCTTTTCTTTTTGCAGCTCTGTGTTTTTCCTTCTTGGGCGAATTCTACTTTCTCTGACCTTACTCAGTCTTGAGTAAATAAAGGTCCAGGAACTCAGCAGGATATAAAATAGTAATGCTTTAACTGTAAGTGAAATCCACTTCTGGGTGGTGACTTATTCATTTTGATGTGTGCCTATCTATCTATACATCTATCTTTGTCACTGCGTGCTAAAGCACAGCTCCAGATGTGTAGCCTTGTTGTGGAAAGTGGATCAAGTAAGTAGGTGTGTTTTGTCCATAAAGACACTAGTATGTAGATATTAGGCTTTTATCAATCAGGAAGTGATTGTTTTGGTGCAGGCCTGCATACTGACATAAGAGCAGCTTAGTATGAAGTAATGTGTCTGTAGAATTCCCTCTCAGCCAATCAAATCAGTGAGACCAGACTTAGTGTAACAAATGGATTTTTATAATGTGTTTGCCAAGCGTTACTTTTTGATAATGGCACCCTCCCTCCTTCTCAGTACTGTCTTGTTTGCAACCTTGGCGTCAGTTTTTCAAAATATTGCTCTACTGCAAAATTGTAGCGGGACATCAGCACCTCCCCTGTGTCCACTCAGTCCTCCTGCAGTCATCCCTGAGTGTCTTTTGGCATTGCTTCTGATGGCAGGTGTAGAGACAAACGAGAAACGATGCGCAGGCGCGCACACGCATGCATCCCGGCGCGTGCGTGTGTGTGTACGTGTGTGTGTGTGTGTGTATATGTCCCTCCCACTCTGCCACGATACAGTAACTGCTGACCCCGGACACAGTGCCATTATGGCAGACGAGGCAGGGCTCCCCTGGCAGTGGCTGGGGCGGCTGGTTGCTAGGTGGAGAGACATTACTGCGGGCCTCTGCAATAATTTATCCTAAGAGCGCGGCGAGCCGTCATGTAGCCCCTGACAGAGAGCTGCAGTACTTTATCAGCCTGCCTGTAAATCAGCCATGTGTGGGTGCAGACGGCAACATTGTTTGATCTCTTTCAGACACTCTAATAATCTGCTCCCCTCTGATTGATACCTTCACACAACAAAGCACACTACACCAGCAAACCACAGCAGCCAACAGTGTGTGTGTACGTGCATGTGCTAATGCCTGTCTGTAAGTGTGTGTGTGTGTGTGTGTGTGTGTGTGCGTGTGTGTGTGTGTCTTTCTGGTGGTCATCAGTATTGCCAGTGGCCTGGGGAGGGAGAGGGAGGGGATGAATGTGTCTTCTGCAGAAACACAGGGTCATTTGGAGTCTCTAAACCAATGACAGGCTAACGGGTTCACAAAACGATCACTGGATGAAGGGAGGGGCAGGGAGGGGGGGGGGTTGGGGGGCGAGAGGCAGTGCCACCAATCTCAACACAAGAAATACAGCAAATGGATAAAGAAGGACTGAAGCACTAATTATTTTCTTACATGGTGGCTGTTTTTATAAATGAGAGTTTTGTAAAGATGCCACATCAGGAGGAAAAGGGTCTGTTTAGATGCACATAAACATTTGTTATATGTAGACTAAACATTTCATAAATTACTTACATATTGCACAAAGAAAAAGAAGATTTCCCTCCGTTTTCTGTGAAAGTTGAAAGAATTTAGCCCTGTTTTCAATGTCAGCAAAGCCAATATTTTCAACACTTTGAAAACTACAGCAAATGTAGCTACACAGCTCAGTGCATGTATCTTTTCTTCAAAATGCTGAATTATTATTATTATTATTTTTTTTACTCCATTCAAGGCCTTCTATCAAATCAAAACAAATTGTATCCTTTTCCAAATTGCCTTCCAACTCCTTGCTTGATATGGCTCATATACAAAGGAGAGCAATGTCCCGTCCAACAATACCCATACCATTTGTGCCGCTCAGCTTCAGAATGTCATTGGTTTGAGTGTGACAGTAAAACATAACTCTACCTCTTTCTGCGGGTTGAATTGGAACATGGCGTCCAATTATTCAGCTCCAAATTCAATAGCAATTTTCTGCTCAATGAAATAGTGGTTTCAATCTCTAGAGTAATGTCACTTTAGAGAGATTTTCAAAATGGCATGTCTGTGAGTGAATAGATGGACACGGGAGGATTCATTTTGCTTGAGGAAATGATACTTGTCTGCTGAAGCTTAGCATTTATTGATGAAGAGAATACCTCTTCAGACACTATAGAATCGACAGTATACGGGTGTAAGATGTAGTGTTTTTGCCTCAGTCATTGAATCCGTATTAAATATGTCTTAATTCTAGCTTTTAGTCAGAATTTCTAAGGGTAAAAGATACCAATGAGGTGCATAACCATATGATTGTGTTGGGTCAGATGGAGCCCATTTTGCTTCAGTGCAGCATTAAAAGTAGCACTGAACAATAAAAAAATGCAATTATAAGTGTGTTTGTGTGTAATGTATCAGTAGCCCATCCAGGGCCCCATAATGAATGCAATGCAACGTGCGATCACTGAGCCGTGCGTATGCCCCGCTCAATGCATCTCTGAAAATAAACAGAGCAATGGAAATGGTTCTCATTAGGGTTGTTTTCATATTAAGTCCCTCAGACAAGGTTGACAAACCCAGCTCCCTGTGCCAGGCTCCTCAGGGACCATCGCTTCAATACAGCTAGGGCAAACAACACCAGCCGATACCAACACCATTACCACCTCCTATAGTTACTTATCCTCCCCTCCATCCCTCCCTCCCTCCCTCCCTCCCTCCCTGCGGAGTGCTCTGTCTACACAGACCAGAGAAAAATGCATTAAGATCTTCCAGCTGCTTAGAGAAAGAGTCCTGCTTTCGTTTATCACCATTGCTTTTGGCCCTAAAAGGGACAAATGTCTGTTCTCTGTCTCTGTGCTATTAGAATTGGAGAAATGTGTGCTGTGTTTGTGTGTGTGAGATGGAAGTTATTTTGTGCTCCAGAGACGATCCGCGGCGAGGCTGTTTAGCAGGAAGGGAACAGGTGTGCTGAGCTTCTGGCTGCAACCATGTGTTCCAGTTGTTTCATCTGCACCTGTTTCCCCAGTCCTATATACGATGATCAAAACATTTTATTAACCATAAAGTGCTCTCGTTCGTATGCTGCATCTCTAAATGTTTCACAGTCACGTATTAACATGAAATAATTAATTGATGTAACAGAAGTTATTGCGTCAAAAATGATTTATGTAACCAGGAAAATATAGCCGACTAAAAAAGATAACATTTGATTTGCTACTTTGCAAATGGATATAAACCACAGTGAAACCAGCTCATGAAAGCATTGATGATTTTCTTAAAGAGCAAGCTGTCTTGCAAAGTAAAGTATGTCCTTCTAATAAGTACATTTCTTCTTAGTGAAATTGATATCATGGGCACAATCTGACCGTAACCACAACCACCGAGTTTAAACTAAGGGTAAAATCTTTCTGAGCTAAAGCAAAGATTCCTCGGTCATGTGGTGTGTGGCTGCAACTGACCATTATTTTCATTTTTCCTTAATCTGCACGTTTTTTTTGGATTAATGGATTAAGTGCTTTGTCTACAGAATGTCAGGAAGAATTCCCACCAGAACAGCACAGACTAACAGGCTAACAGTCCAAAATCTAAAAATGAGTGCTGTCAAACAATTCAAATATTTAATCACGATTAATCGCATTAATGTCATAGTTAACTCAAATGAATTGCACATTTTTATCTATTCTAAATGGCACTTGATTTCTTTTTGTCCCATTATTGTTTCTCATTGTAATATCTTATCAACATGGAAAGGTGGATCGGCTCGCTTTGTGCAAATGTTTTTTAATTGAAAACGAAACTGGCATATAGCCTACTGTAGTGTTGAAGACCTCCCCAGCATATAGCCTACTGTAGTGTTCAAGACCCCCCCAGCATATAGCCCACTGTAGTGTTGAAGACCTCCCCAGCATATAGCCTACTGTAGTGTTGAAGACCCCCCCAGCATATAGCCCACTGTAGTGTTGAAGACCCCCCCAGCATATAGCCCACTGTAGTGTTGAAGACCCCCCCAGCCCATAGCCTACTGTAGTGTTGAAGACCCCCCCAGCATATAGCCTACTGTATGTTTAAAACCCCCCCAGCATATATCCTACTGTAGTGTTCAAGACCCCCCCAGCATATAGCCTACTGTAGTGTTTAAAACCCCCCCCCAGCATATATCCTACTGTAGTGTTCAAGACCCCCCCAGCATATAGCCCACTGTAGTGTTGAAGACCCCCCCAGCATATAGCCCACTGTAGTGTTGAAGACCCCCCCGCATACCACGATTGGACCCCCCCAGCATAGCCTACTGTAGTGTTGAAGACCCCCCCAGCACATAGCCTACTGTAGTGTTGAAGACCCCCCCAGCATATAGCCTACTGTAGTGTTGAAGACCCCCCCAGCATATACCTACTGTAGTGTTGAAGACCCCCCCAGCATATACCTACTGTAGTGTTGAAGACCCCCCCAGCATATAGCCTACTGTAGTGTTAAACCCCCCCAGCATAACTACTATGTCACTTCAGCATAACTATTCTCAGGCAACCCACAATGTAACACTGTCCATCAATAAAAGGGGGAAAAAAAATATGGTCTCTTCAATGGAACATTGGGCAACTATTAAAAAGTTAACTTTCCCATTTATCGGTGTCCATTTTGGTGTCTCGCGCTCGCCATCCACTCAAAACGTAACATTACTACTCTTTGTGTGCGGGGCGTGCCTGTTGATCTGTTTCCTGTCTAGCTAGATCCGGTGGGTGTTGTAGTTTTTCTAACGTTACTAGTTGTTGCAAAAGCATGTGAACAAACTACAAAGTATGCTAGGCCAAAAAGAACCTTAATCTTGCAATTAAAAAATTTGACGCCGTTAAAATGGGTTTGTGTTAATGCCGTTAATAACGTGTTTAACTGACAGCACTAGAAAAAATATTCAATTTACTGTCATATAAATACCTAAAAAGCAGAAAATCCTCACAGTTATGTTGCTGGAGCCAGAAAATTGTTGACATTTCAGTCTATGATCAAAGTAGTTGCTGTTTAACTAATTGATTAATCAGCTAATCAGTTTGACTGTATTCTAGAGTCATGCTTGTCTGTTGCCATGTAACATTACCAGTTTGTAACTGCACTATAGTGATGATTCATTACATCTCATTTCATTGTTTGTCTGTCAGCCAAATCACAGAAAAACTACTGGCCCAATTTTCATGAAACTTGGTGGGAGAGTTGTCGCATGGGCCAAGGAAGAACCCTTTTAATTCGGGAGCGGATCCGAACCACGAGGCAGATACAAAAACTATTATGTTCACTTTTGTCAACATCGTGAGAGAGGGCATTTGTGCTGCATTCGTGTGTTGTTGGAATAATCGGAATAAAGCAAGCCCTGGCGGAAGTCTGCACTCTTACTACCCTTCTAGTTTGAAACATTTGATTCATACTTTATTTAATCAAGAATTCACATTGAGATCGAAATATTTTGGCACATGTATGCTCTGCTGTGCAAACACTGACATGGAAATCTAGTGAGAAAATAGAAAGGTTTAAATAGGTTTTATCTTAGTGGCCAAAATTGGGTTACTTGCCTTTAAATGTGAAAGTAAAAAACGGTCACGCTGTTGTCACACAACCCTTTATTATTATATCACATTATTTGCATTCACAGGACCTAATCGGCATTTGTGGCGATATTTATAATTTTTTCATAATCTTTTTGCGACTGCTTTGTTTTATGCATTTGTTGTTTCAGCAAATTCTTTCCTGGGAAAAGTAACCTCTCAACCCGCAGCCACAGTCTGAGAGGTTTAAACAAATAAAGCAGTGTCTGTCACCATGGCAAAATTGGAAAACAAAAAAAACTGTATAGAAAACCCAAGCCAAAACAACATATTATGGGCCATAGTAATTTCTGTAAAGGGCACGCCATCACCACTAGTTGCTATATATCTTTAGCTACAGTTATATAGGTACTTGTATCAATGTGTAGAAGAAATACCTTTTAAACGCATCTTCTTGGCTGTGACAGTCTCGTCCCCCTTCCCAACACGGAGGAGCTCCTTGGCCCACCTGAGCTGTGATTTGGCAGGGCCCATCACACTGCTGCAGGCTGCTGTAAATATCACCTTTCTTGTTATCTCCAAGACCTGCTTTTCCAGTAAATAAGGGAATGTGTAATTCAAGACACTGTGTAGGGCCATTTGCTTTCAGAGGACATCTAGGTGACATGACTTAGTGGCCCCCGGAATGAACATAAAGATTAATAAGTAATGGCCATATAAGGATGATATTTGCACTCAGATATCCTCTTTTTTTTTTTTTTTTAGATTAATGCTTTTGATCACAGGGAAACTGGTAATAAAAAACGAGCGAGCGAGACAGCAGAAGGTACGACGTCTCAACACAATCTGGCACATTAGGATTCTGGATTCCCTTACATGGTTGATTCAAACTACACTTGGAAGCTGATTATTTTTTTGCCCATATTATATTTAGTCATTTTGCTGTTTTTGCATGATATTTCTGACAGTGCACAATAGTGAAATACCCAAGTTGATCATACATACGACGCTGGCGGTGATGACTCCGACTAGTTTGCATGTTGCAATTTATTGACAATAACAATAGTGTTGCAGTGCATGTCCCACACTGAAAAAATGAAACGTATTTGGTCGTCCTCTCTAATACTGTTGTAGGTCCCAGTGGCATTTTGTAATTTGTTGCAGTCTTTGTGTTCTCTTTCACACTTTAATATCACGGTATTGCTTCAATTTGAGCTGCAAGATAAAGTTCTATTTTCATTTTGTGGGATTAACTTACCGGGTGGCACACGTCTCAAGGTATTTGTTGTGTTTTGTTTTATCTATGAATTATTTACAAGCTTCAAAAATAGAGAATGGGTTAGGAGACTGTGTGTCCTGTCTCTCTCAGCAATCTCAGTCAGATGTTTAATTTGGTCTGCTAGCGTGGAATAGCACTCACCGCGACTGGGATTAGGTGGTTGGCTGGGTAATTTCCCTGAAGGAGGGGCATGTTGAATCGGAGAATAATGATAGAGGAGGAACTGTACATTTGAAACGAGTGAAAAATGAACTCATGATTGCTACGTGTGCTTGAAGTTGTCATGGATTTCAGCTTCGATATGAAATGCCGTGCAAAACAGTGAGACAGTGGTGTAAAATAAAACCACACAATTCAACTTAGTCAGTAGATGGGGTTTTAAAGTAAAGTCTGCAGCAACGCTGTAATCCTCTTCATGGGGTCATTTTTCATAATTTACCCAACATGCTAAAGTTCACTAGGTCTATTAATGAAAGATTCCCTGTTTTTCTTTACACTCCATCGCACTTTTTAAAAATGCTAATGGACTCCAACAAGCACCTGAGCAAGGATGAAAGTGCCCTAATTCCTGCTCAAAAGGTCACAGAGATGAGTTATAGTGGTATAAGCACCTGAAAGCTATTCCCTTGTTAGATTTGACAAAGGGAGGCTGCCATTTCCCCCCTTAAAAATAGTGTTGGGTAATAAATGATCATTTGTGGAATGTGGTTGCTACCGGCAGTGACTTTTCCCTCTGACATAACTTTACTGCTGGCTGATTTACATCCCGATAGTTGTCCCCCAAAATATTTCAAATGAGCGTTTTATTCATGATGCTAAGCAGACGGCAGTGTCACACGCAAAGAGCTCTTATTGTGCTTCTTAGGGGAAATGGCTAATTAGTTGGCCATGAAAAATGCAGGCGTGCCTGTTTTTACTATCATCCTCTATTTGACTCAACAATACTTTTAGGCTTTTGTAACAGATTTGCAGTTCTACACACAGAATCAGCACAATATGAAATATCTGCATGCCCACACTCCATCGAGCCCACTGACACATGCGTGCTACTATCAATTATGAAGCATATTGGTCTGTGGATAGGCCTGCCTTCTGCACAGTACGTGCTGTGTGCACCTCAGCATATGTGATAGTCCTTCTCAGTAGCCCTTCACAGGTCCCTGAAAGGTGCTCCTGGTGTGGATGCGGGGCTGTAGAGCAGGGATCACTGTGACAGTTTCAGGTGGAGGAGTCTATTAATAGTTTACCTCTCAGCCAAAGCATTTCATCATTTTTGGTGTCTGAGGGCTTCCTGCTTCAAAAAAGGGGGATGAAGTTATGCATCTCAATCTGCCCCTTCATATTTCATGCTGTTGAGGATTATAAATAAAAGGACAGATTTTGACCTGGGCTATTAGTTTCCCCGGGATCCTGTGGGTGGATGGTGCTTTGTCTTCTGTCAGCTTCTGGTGTTTTTCCTTCAGAAAGCAACGGGATTACAATCAGAGTCATCGGGATACAATATGAGATATGATCCCCGCTGCCGAGAAGTGGAAAGGAGGAAGACGCTGGGGCTGAGGAACAACAAAAGGCAAACCAAAACCAAACCAATCAGTCAAAATCAGCCAAAAGGGAGCGTCAGAATGGAACAAGGTGGGGAATTTGACAGTAGGTCAAGCTATGGGGTCAGCCTAAAGTACCACTCTGGTGATTGCTGTTTTCCCCCTTGTGTGACTCTTTTGTTTTGACCACACAAACTGGCCCAAAGTCTCCCGAGACGAGCCTTTTTGTCAGAGTGATGTGGAAAATAGTAAGCTAGAAAGCTCTCACTCTCTCACCTTCCCCATGGTCCAATAGATGGGCCCAACATATGCCAAAGCAGCCTGCCTGTCAGTGCTTTTTGTTGTTGGACAGACCTTTGATCTTGAACAAATAGAGAGAAGAATCTCAGAGCGCCTGCCTCGGGGCATAAAGAAATATCGGCACCACAAAGGGTCAAATTCTGGAAGACGGCAGTAAAATTAAAACCTTTATTGCCATCTTTATGGCTTCATTCCCTATGGCAATTACATTATCTATGGAAAATGACAGAGCTCTGGCCCTATTATCAGTGAAATCTCCGGCAAGGAGTGTCTGATGTGCTGAAAATGAAAGTGATGTATGTCAATCTCAATTTATTGTAGTGGATGTGGACCTATGGCACCGTGTCAGGTGGCTACATTCAGCATTTTAACAAGCTGAAATCACTTTTTGCTAATAAACACAAGTGCTTAGATATACAACTAATCAAAGAATAATAGGAACAGTTTTTTTGCAGCTCAGTGTTTCTATCAAATCTAGATGGACAACCCTCACTTGAAATTAATGATTTTATTTTTCTGTGACCACTCAGTCGCTAACCACCCGAAACCTCACACATTGACTTTTCTCCACAGATTGCAACTCATCCATTTTTTAATTGTGTTCATTTTTTTACCTGGGTCCCACCGGACCTGCAGCAGTGGTGGTCGTTGTCATCCGTCTGCTCTGACAGGAAGAGGGAGCGGGAGAGTGGCGCTACGCCACTTTCCACCCCAAGCTGATGTGTCAGGCTTATCACACAGCCAAGCGATCCTGAGGTGACATCCTCCACTGAATCAGTGACATTTCACGGACGGTGCAAATCTATCCATCTTTGTCAAACATCCGCCTCGATTTTAGCATTCCCCGAGTTAGCATATTGATCAGTAAGAAACGCATGAGTGAGGACTTCTTGTTTTCTGCTCCTTAAAATGGGCATTGTGAGTCCACTGGACTCCTCTGTCAAAGTCTGCTGCTGTGGGCCTTAATCTGCCTCTTCAAAGTTGCATAAAATATGGAGGGCTTTTGTCATTCAGGACAAAGAGGCTCACCAAAGACTTTCTTTGCCACTTTACGCTGTCCAAAAACTTCTCAGTTTCAGCAAAGTTTACTGCTAGCAGGGGTGTGAATCCTCACTTCCGATAAGATATCACGATGTGTCACCTCCTCAATATTATTATATATTGCTACCCATGGTTTTCATCAACAAATTCCCCTTTTATTGGATCTGTTCTTAAGAAAGACACTTCCTGAACGTGGCAGAGTCTGAACACAGTAGACAACAGACAGAAGGTAAAAACAAAAAAAGCAACAACCTGAAAATCAACAAGGCAATAATCGATTATGGTCTGTCACTGGATCGGTGCAGAATTGTCTAGGTCCGCATTGCAACGCATCGATGCAATGAACATGTTTTCGACATTTCCATTATATTAAACGGTATTCCAGTCTTCATGGTACTATTTTAGACTTTTGAAAGTAAGTGTAGGCCAATATAATTAACTTGCTTCAGGAGTTTGCTTCAAGCTCCACCGTCTACTTTGTTTTTATAGTTTCATTATGGAACAAGCAGTTTACGGGCAACCACGTCAAAGGACGGTTTGCTAACTTGTCAAAACGGTGGAGGTGCACACGTGTGCAATAAACCTAGGAGCTATGCTTCCTCGAGCCGCTTTACCCAACAGATATGAAGCTCAGCTTCCGTCAGGTAAATTGCTGTGATGCATCATGGAAAAAACACACCAGGAAGAACCCCGTTCACGATAGAGGGAGTCCTAACCACCTGGGCCCAGCCGTGTGTAAACCATAGCAGCTTTTGTTATTTGTGTTGGGGCGTGTGATGTAATAATTGATTAATAATGCAAAGCTTTAGGGGAAACTATAACCCCTAAAATGAGGGCGATGATTGTGCTTGCGCCGAAGCAAATCAACAGCGACAGAATAGCACCAGGGATTACAACATCTGCAGTCTGTGGTGTCGAGGTTAACTTGTCCTGTGATTACAAAACGCATTTCCCGGGAGCAGGTGTTACATTGACACTGCTGCGATCATGTATGTGCAAATGCTGCTGAACGCACGCACGCACGCACGCACGCACGCACGCACACACACACACACACACACACACACACACACACACACACACACACACACACACCACACACACACACAGAAGCACCCAATCGCACAAAGAGGGTGAGAGAGCAGCGAGGAAAAGAAAGGCTGCTTCCCCAACCATATGCTTTTGGCCTCTATGCCTGTGAGACCCGTGTGAAAACATGAATGAGAAGCCTGCAAATCGATAGGGACAAGAGATCTAGTGTCTAGCAAATCCAGTGCAGACTGACATGTTCTCCATGTAATCTCCTGCATTGTGCTGCGAGGGGAAAGATTATCCTCCTCCGACTGGCTGGTAAAATGTTGCTTTGCTGTAGTTCATGTCTGTGTGAAGGGAGGGAAGCATATGCCTCTCTGTAAACGATGCCGGCTCCCCCTCCTCCTCTGTCAGAGGCTGGATTATGTCCAACATTATCCACCCCCCTCTCATGCACACACACACACACACACACACACCCGACTCTCCAATAAAGGGCTTTCTCTCTCCCCTTTCCCCTTTCAAAAATCATCGGATTTATGACAGTGGATTTCGGAAAGTTCTGCGCCAATTTTGATGCCTGCTTAAGTACCCCGGCAGGATTAGAAGAGGCTTCTTGATGTGTGCACTCCAGTGTGTTGAGCAGTGCATTGTGGTCAGGGTTATCAACTGAAGGGAAAAAGGCAGTAGTACACAGTGCATAATGATATGGCTTGTTATACACATCAAGTGCCGAAAGTAGAGAGAGTGAGAAAGAGCATGTGTGTTTGTTTAGAATCAATAGATAACGCTATCACGTTTAATTTGCCTCGCGCTGCCTTTTCCACCTCTCTGCTTTACATTCCTAAACAGCAGATTGGAGAAAATGGCTAGCTCCACTGTCGCAGCACCATTACGGCAGATGCAGGGGGAACGCCGTAAACGACCTGCTTGAATGAAATGACCACTTACATTGACTGTGAATTGAAACTTAACACTGCTGCACATTTTACAAAGGCATAATAAAAGGCAGCGACTATCTCACGTTAGACTTGTAAAAAAGCAGTATACATGTTGTAAATTGTAATGGAATACTGCAATGACTTTGCCCTGATGTAGAAATAAACAGGGAAAAGTTTGGCCATATCTGATTCAAGATTTATTGTGCCACGCTTGTGCTGGCTTGTGTGTGTGTTCTTTAAGTCTAGACACAGGAGGCAGACAGTCACCTTCACAGCCAGCTATCTCTCCCAACAAGCCCGCCTGCATTTCCCTCTATGATGATGATGTTAGGTGGCCTGCACGTGCAGCTGTAAATTCCGAATCGCTGAAGCAGTTCTCACTGGCCCGCCTGCAGTCTGACTGTCTGACAGCAGGTCTGGCTTTGGGCAGGTGTGAGACGAGGAAGAGCCAGGTTAGACTCAGTTAATAAAGCCTCAACCAGTTCCTTCAGTCTGCCCTTGGAGATCACTTACATCAAAGCACCAATCAAAAACTGGTGCAGATATAATTTGTCATCAGGGATTTCTCTACTGGAGAATTATAGAGAAGATACAGGCCGATCAATACTATGGATTTTCACTGCAGTGGCTGATTGTCCAATTGCTGTGAAACATGTACCGAGATAAAAGGGCACGTCTGCCATTTTGTAATAGACTGCCGAGTCAGCATAGAGCTTGTCAGATACTTATAGGCTGCTGTGATAGAAAATTATCATGCTGCAGTGTCCAAGTACTATTTAACACATTTTCCTTCCATGGGACGTGATTCATCACAGATCCCTCTCTCTCTGCTTTTGAGGGGGCATCACTCTGCGTCATTGTCAAGTGCAGCTTCGGCCACACATGGGTGGTGTTTAAAAAGGAGCAGACACACACGGATGCCACTGCAATGCAATCCCCCTGCTAAAGCATGTCAACCAGAATTAGGAAAGGAACGCTGGAGGAATACGTTAAGTCCCCCAAACACTACTTAAAGCAGTTTAATACTGACTTAAAAAGCCCTAATAATTTTAGATTAACTTCCCTGAAAACATTTATGATTAGAACAGTATATTGTTGAGCATTTTGGAGAGTCAGTGCTTTTGAGTACCTGTTGCACCATTGGCACTGGCCTTCAGTCACACAATACAGGTATGGGACACCACTATATGTGGTCAGAAGAAATCCTTCAGGCTTTCCAATGCCATTGATAAAGATGTGTTAGAGCACTCTGTTACAGAGCCTCTATCTGCTTTTACTTAATCATGCTCTGGTCTGACACTGATCATAAAACTGATGGACCAGAACCAGATTACAGCCTTGTGCACCGTAGTAACACCTCGGGTTCATGGCCCCAGTATCGGCCAGTACATGTTGAGCAGAGAGACCAACAAAAAGTCACATATCTCTTTCAGGGATGAGTAGAGTTCCACAAGCAGGTACATAAAGGTTAGCTTTTGAAGGGTGGTCTCCACTTGGTGCACATTTTAGGTTGGGCTGTTGGTCAGTCCAGACTGAAATAACGACTATTGGATTTTTTTTTTGTGAGCAAATATTTTTATTTTGTTCATATTTAAACAATACACTGGGACATAGGAAGACATCCCAGGTCAACAACCATTGGATTGATTTCCATGGAAATTTGTACAGAACTTTGGTGACCCCTTGACTTTTCGTCTTATCGCCTCCACAAGGTTCCCATCTATGGTTTTGAGAATTTTCTCAACAGCAGGTGGATTTCCATAAAATTTGTACACACATTTCAGTGTTTTCCCTAGGTTTGTGGAAGACTTAGGTGCACGTATTTGGCGAGGGGGTTTTGGGGTTCTCCCTCAAGAAAATGGTAAATTTTTCAATTTAAAAAGATGCAATTTTACATCATATTGGACCACTATTATTGCCATTTACCAGAACACTGAAAACAGCAGAAAGGCAGAACTGAATACACTTACTATCTATTTATCGCTAGTAATATTGTTATTGCAACATTAGACAACGTTATTGCATATCGCATATTTTTTACCATATTATGCAGCTCTATCTAGCGCCATCATCAGGTCAAAACATGTCCAATACTTTTATTTATGACCAAACAACCAGCAAATCTAAAGACATTCCCATCAGCCTCAGCGGTTTCTTGTGTTTAGTGCTGATGCATGCTAGCACATTCAACGAGATTCAACGTGAACATGGTAACATGGTAGCTTTCAGCTAAAAACAACACTGTGTCTAAGTACAGCCTCTCAGAGCTGCTAGCATGGCTGCAGACTCTTAGTCTTGGAAGTAAAAGTGTAAAATGAGATTAGAGATGTCCCGAGCCGATGAAAAAGATCAACATCGGATCAATTTGGGCATAATTTAATGGATAGTTATTGACTAAATTAAATTTAGTGTTTTGTTTAGAGGAGCCTGCTAATCTTGCAGCGCTGCTCTCCTTCATGGCAGCCAACCTGCATATGTGAGTGAAAAGAAGGGTGTGGATGTGAAAAATTATTTTGGGGGCAATGTTGTAATTGACTGTTGAGTTCTTATGATCAGGCTGGCAAAGTACACAGATTTGCAAAAACAATCTGTACTGATTGCTTTTGAGGTAGATCCTCCACTCTGTAACACCGCTGCGCAATTGCTTCGTATTTCCAAAATCTCCAACAGTGTTTTTTCATGTCTCTAGCTGATAGCGGCGGGTCAGTTTCAGGAGTCACATTCAGTCGCATATGTTGTGGGTGAAGTAGCTTGTGAAGAATAAAGACTGTCAGATTTAGGCTATGGTTGTTATTTCCATGTGTCAGATACATGCAGCAACATTTAGGTAACTATAATTATCAAATCGGACTCGGTTTCGGCAGATACCTGATATTAAAGGACTCGGGTCAGGATCACGGCCAAAGAAATGTGATTGTTACATTTGTAGTAAAATGGAACACGGTATCTCTTGGAATGGCAGTTTTCGAGCGAAGAAGAGCTTAGAAGTACAGATGGAAATATAGAAACCTGATGAACAGGTTTATTTTTCTCTTGGAAGGATATTCCTGTCAGATAGACAACACCTTAGCTCATGTCATAGAAAAAAAGCATCAGAGAGTGGGTGGGCCTTGTACCACGGAGCACTAAACGGAGCCCAGAAATGTTTGTCTTTGTTGTATATGCCAAGCCAGTCTCCAAACTGAGGGCACCAACTTACGGGGCTGGATGCCAGGCCGAGAAAATGATAGGCTGCAGCTCAGTGACAGAAGCAATGACCCTCAAATCAACCATCTTTTACTGTTAACGGATATGCTGCTGCTTTAATGACCCAATTTTAAAGCTAGTCTTCCAGTTTAGAACGCTTCTATGCTTCTATTTTCAAGTAGTATAGGGGGAGTTGGCAGCACTCCCCATAATGATGACCAAAAAGTTGGGACCACAAGAGTTTGGATATCTAGAATGTAATGAAAATGGATTGTTATGGCGTTTTTCCATTACATGGTACCAGCTCGACTCAACTTGACAAGTCCCTGGTACCTGCTAACAGGTACTTTTTTTAGTATTGCCTCCGTCGAGGTTCCAAGTGAGCTGAGGCGATACACAAATGGGTTGTGAAAATCTGCAGAATACTGATTGGTCGGAGAGAATCGTCTCTAATCACTGCGTCATCATTGTTAGCGACGGACGGGGGGTGTCCTGAACAAACCTGGCATGTTTAAATAGCTTAGCCAGCTGTGTTTTTTTTCTGCCTCCAGCTTCTTTTGAAACTAAATTAGTCTTCTGGCGGTGGCAACAGCCACATGCCGAGAATGAAAATTCAACACACATTTGATGTTTGGTGTGTGCGTGACGACCAGGCACACTCACCTCACACATGAGGCGGTACTGGATCTGCAATGGAACATAGAAGACGGGGCACCACGGTTGAGTCGAGCAGGTACCATGTAATGGGAATACGCCGTTAAAGTGCTTTTACACAGTACAGGAACCATTCACACACATTCATACACTGTGGCTGACGCTGCCGTACAAGGTGTCACCTGCTCATCAGATACACACTCACACACATTTACACTCCAATGGTGCAGCATCGGGACCATTTCAGGGTTCAGTGTCTTGCCCAAGGACACTTCAACATGGGACTGAAGGGACCGAACCACCGACCTTGTTACGACTAATCTACCACCCGAGCCACAGCCACCCACTTTTTTATTTATTGTGTTGGCTCAGAGTGAGATTAGACTTGCAGTTTACTTACACAAAATGATATTGAAAAAAAACAACATGTTTTATTTAGGCTACCTTCATATGGGCACCAACAGCCACCTATATAATTCTTCAAGTCATTTAATGAGTCTTTACAGGGCGACCCAAAGTCTGAACAAAGCAGCAATATAGCAACAGTTCTTTGTCACAAATGGCTGGATAGCATTGAGAGTGTCATGGTTAGTAATGGTTAAAGGAGAACTCCGGACGGTTTTTACTTGTATCTTGATCACTAGTTATCTATGAGTACTGTCGATAGGGAAAAAAACAACCAAAATCTGGAGTTGCTGCAGCTAACAAACAGCCAGAGCTCCCAGTTAGCTAAAATGGAATTTGTGGGGGCAAATTTTAAATAGTGCCTTTTAGCAGACACAAAATGCAATTAAAATTTCTTTGCAACATGAACAGGGCCCTTATGTGACAACAAGATGTGTTTTCAACTCAGACATTGTGAAGAAACCGTTTGAATTCAAAGTCATCACGCAGCCGTTCCGTGTGCAGTTGTTCGTTGCTATGCTAACTAGCAGCCCATCCATTTTGTGTGCAATGGAGGTCTGTGTGGTAGTGTCCATAGCCGGGCTAGCAGGTCCGACCGGCATCCTCGCTTCTGCTTTCTCTCTCTCCGCCTTCGTCGCCTCCAGCTGCTGGCAACAATCCACGGAGTGCCCGGTGGTCTGGCTTTGTCTTCCAGAGGACAGGTCATGCCTTCACAACGACAAATTGTATTTAAATACCAGTTCACCTGACAACACTTGTTGTGTTGTTGGTGTCAGTATAGTGGGTCTACTACCAATTATACATTTATGCAGATCTTTACACTTCCGATTCAGATTTTGATTACATTTTTATTTGAAATGTTTGAGTAGCTAAATGAGCTGTTGTAAACACTTCACATTTTAAATCTCAAAATGAACCTTTAACATTAACCTCACTGGTTTACAGTACAGTACAGCGTTATCTTATGGTCATCTGTAACAAATGGTTCAAATCAGTTTCTGAGAAAGGCTGAGGTGAAATGCTTTTGTAGTTGAAATCAGAAACAAAACACCACAAGTTGCTTTATTTATCCAAAATTCCATTTTGGTCTCATCTGATCACAACACCAGTTGTCCTCTGAATCATTGGCAAACTTCAGACGGGCATGTATATTTGCTTTCCTGAGCAGGGGGACCTTGCAGGCCCTGCAGGATTTCAGTCCTTCCTAGTGTGTTACCAATTGTTTTCTTGGTGACTATGGTCCCAGCTGCCTTGAGATCATTGATTGAAGATCCTCCCATTTAGTTCTGGGCTGAGTCCTCACTGTTCTCATGATCATTGCAACTCCACGAGGTGAGATCTTGCATGGGCCCCCAGGCCGAGGGAGATTGACAGTTCTTTTGTGATTCTTCCATTTGCAAATAATCGCACCAACTGTTGTTGCCTTCTCACCAAGCTGCTTGGCAAAGGTCTTGTAGCCCATTCCAGACTAGGTCTACAAGCCTGTCCCTGACATCCTTGGAGAGTTCTTTGGTCTTGGCCATGGTGGAGAGTTTGGAATAGGATTGACTGATTGATTGCTTCTGTGGACAGGTGTCTTTTATACAGGTAAGAAGGTGAGATTAGGAGCGCTCCCTTTAAGAGTGTGCTCCTAATCTCAGTTTGTTACCTGTATAAAATACACCTGGGAGCCAGAAATCTTTCTGATTGAGAGGGGGTCAAATACTTATTCCCCTCATTAAAATGCAAATCAATTTTTAACATTTTGGGCATGTGTTTTTCTGGATTTTCTTGTTGTTATTCTGTCTCTCACTGTTCAAATAAATCTCCCATTAAAATTATAGACAGATTATTTCTTTGTCAGTGGGCAAACGTACACAATTAGCAGGGGATCAGATACTTTTTTCCCTCACTGTAGATCAATTTCACGAGTAGCCAAAGCGAAGACGAGGCTGGTCTGGCTGAACTCATTCTTCTTACAGCAGAGGTCAACCAAATAAAGTCTTTCCATCTTGTTTGCCCATCCTCTGTTGTCCTACCTGCTGTCTGTCTTACATGACGAGCATGGAGATGAGAGTTTTGGGAAATATGCACATCAAAATGAATGCCTACTGTAAGGTAATGAGGACTTGCATGAGCTGTAATTGTTATTATTGCTAGACACAAATTGAAAAGCATAACCTGCCTGACACCAGCTATCAGTTGTCATTATGTAGGAAAACATGCCCTCATTGCAGATAGCTGTCTGTTGACACCCAAAGTAATTGAGGAGGTAGTCGTGCCGTTGAAGGCTCTCAAAGGGGAGGACGAACACTTGATCAGAGCATTTTTATGTCTTCAGAGATGATTTGATTTCACATAATGTCTATTTTACAGCCAGATATGCCATTAATTTGCATGATAGCGAGCCAAAATGTGACATTTTTATTTAGACGTGCCCACAATGTTTGGAGAACAATTGGGTGGCGTTTTTTCTTCTGTCAGTCTTTTCAGAGCGCTGGCGTCTCATTATATCATATCTAACAGAGCAGTGAATGGCTGCCTCTCTCTTCACATTGCTGTGTCAGGTCAATGTGCCATTTTTTAAGTGGTGACGGGAGGGAGGGGGCGGGGGTGTACTGCTGACAGCCAGATGATGATTACACATTTAACTCTCTGTTGTTGTTTACCTACAGCGGAAACTAATAAAAGAAACAGAGAAATGACTTTAGCCTGCACATTATTCTACATCCTATATCATCTGGCCAAAAACAAATCCAATAGTTATGGCAGTTTTGCTGTGGACATCCCACCATGAAGTACTCAAATATGATCCAGTTTAGGGCTGCAGCTATCAAATTTCTACCGATTGTTCCATCGATTAATCGCGTAATCGGATAAGGAATACTTTATTTTGACTGAAGAGCAATAATATACAATACTTTGTATTTTGAATTTTCGGAAAAAGCAACATTTTCATTGCCTACATTGCTTACTACATCATCTCTTGAAAAACTAAACATTAAGTGCATTTAAGTGCCATATTACTTTGATTTAAAGAAAACATTTTCTGAAATACAATGACAACCCAAACTAAAGCACATATTAAACATAACCTTGAAGTGTGCAACTGAGACTGATCTGTATATAGGCCTGTGTGTAAATATTAGTTACACTCAACCTATTTTCATTTATATATTTGAATACATTGTCACACAGCTGTGTTAAACTTATGCTAGTAGATCGTTGATCCGCTGGTTCTCTGTGAAGAGAGATGGTCAACAAGTCGGCTCTTTCAATCAGATTATAGTCACCACTTTGTTTTTAGTAGCTGTTGTGTTTGTTGTAGTTTCATCGTCCATACGACTCTGTGATTTACTTTTGTCGGGTACGCTTCGTGGAATGGATTCTCAGACTTAATGTTTTCTGGGGTTGGCCTCTAGCTCACCCAGTAAGAGCGTTCGCCCCGTGTAGGCAGCGGGGGGAGGGTTGGAATCCAACCTGCTGCCCTTTGCTTGGGGGTGGCACAGGCCCAGTCCGTAGGGAGTTGGGTTGGGAATCGGAGGATCGCTGGTTCAAAGAGTGCCAGCTGGAGAGGTGCCAGTTCACCTCCTGGGCACTGCCAAGGTGCTCTTGAGGAAGGCACCGAACCCCCAACTGGGGTGCCTTTCCATGGGTAGCCCCCCCACTCTAACATCTCTCCATTTAGTGCATGTATAGTTACTGAGCATGTGTAATGTGTGTAATAACAGAGTAATAAAGTATACATTATTATTACATTATTATTATTTCTGTTGAGATGCTGAAGCATTTATGTCATGATATTATTAAGGTAAGCTAGTTTGATTTTTATGTCTTTTGTTTTAATTTCTTTTGAACTGATTTCAAACTTTGGACACGTTCTGTCGTTTTCTCCAGCCTCTCTCGTCTCTTAGCCCTTCACTATTTACGCTGTCTTTTTTCATTTTGTAATCTGTGGTGTCAGTCTTCATGGTCAGCTCGGTGCGCGACAGTAATAACCATCCGTGCGGAAACACAGTGAGTAATACAACGTTGGTTTCATTGATTAAAAAACGTTTCAAGGTAAATCATTTTGCATAGAGGATTTTCATCAATGTTACTCGAGGAATCTTTTTAGTCCTAATTTAATCTGAATGTGTTGACTGCTTATTAGAGCTGGGACGATATGGTTTTGACGATGGTTTTGTCCCAATTCGATTCTGTCACAATACATGGGTACAGATTCAATTTGTAGTGAGATTTTCATATTAGAAGTATTGGGATTTAATAGTTTTGAGGATTGCAATTTTGTTTTCCTCCTTTTAACAAAACCAAAAGTTGAAAAACCCACTCCTAGAGATAACTTATCATGAGACATTTCTGTCATCACATGTCAGTCAGTCAGTCTGACATTTATTTCATTTGAGAAGAAGAACATAATGTGGATTTTCTGCATTTTCTGCTTTCGCTCTGTTTCGCTGGAAACTGACATGATGTGGTCGCCGCCAGTGTTACCATATGAAGAAAATATTTAAGTCAATCATTGATTGAAAAAAAAAAAAAAGATTGATTCTAGTAAAAAGAATCAATTTTAAAAATCATTGCAAAACAAAATGAACTTAGATTTTTTTTTTTTTCCTGCTTATCTAGAAATGTATCTGCAGGCTATGCAATTTAAAGACACACATCATTTCAGCCATACATCTACTGCACAGGGTGACGCTCTCTCTCCTGTTAGCGCCGGCTGGCAAACCGGGCAAGTCTGTGCTTGGTGCCTGGAGCGCTGAAGCGAGAACAAGGGGCATCTTTCCCATGAACTGGAGCCAAGTGCCAGCACTTAAGGTGAAGGGCCGAGGCGCTGGAGAAGTAATTTAATCTGAGGCTCTGCCCAATTCCCTGGGCGGCCGAGTTTAAGAAAGGTCACGTGAAGAAACAGGCACTGGTGACCCCTTCCCAATTACGGGCGCTACAGCAGAACATATCACAGCACCGTCCAAAGTGACAGTCATTTAGCAGCAACTCATCTGAGGGGAGGAAGTGGGAGATGGATGATAAGGAAATAAAAAATGATTTGCCAGGACCTGTTAGCCACTTCTCTACACAGGCCTGCTGCTTCCCCAGCTCCTCCCTGTCTTATTCACACACACTCATATACTCCCTCCTTCTTTCTCTCCCCCCCCTCTCTCTTCCCACCCCCTGCCACCCCTGCTGCCCATCTCCCTCCTGCTCCACAGACACGTGACGACTCCGCATGATTATTGGCGCAATCACTCATGTAACAGCCTGCCCAGCTTTCCGTGGGGGCTCCAGTATTTGTCACTGTCACTTCCCCAAGTGCTCCGCCATTGTCTTGGAAATTGTATGTGTAAGGCAAGAGATGCCTGTGACCCACTTCGACAAGGGAGCCAGCGATGTGAGGGCGCTCATCACACAAAAAAACAGCAGTTTGATGTGTCCTATTATGTGTCCCAGCAAGAGCCATAAATAATTGTGACAAGTTTTTTGTTGCGCGTGAAAGTCCTTGACTCTGCCTCCTGTTCCAGCACCTCCTCTCTCGTATGGAGACGCTGCCAAGCACCCCCGATGATAGATGGCACGGTGCAGCAAATGACAACGGGATAGATTTTTAGTTTGTGCTTTGGAAGGGATCAGTAATGGTGCTTTGCTGTACAAAGCAATAAAAGAGAAGGACAAGAGACAGAGGGGGGAAAATGAGGGGAACACACACAACAAAAAAAAGAAAGAAAGATCCATCGATGCCGGAGAGGGAAGAATGATGGTTGGTGACTCATGATTCTGGGGCGTTTGAGCACTTAGATATATGAAATCAGGGTTTGTCAAAATAGAATGGTGTTGTGGCATTCGGCCACTCGCCGCAAAAATATCCATGAAATACATGTTGTGGTATTATATTGTCCCCTACCACTGAAAAAGAATAGTCTTAAACAATAAAAGAACATAATTGATATAACGCAGTAAAACAGCATTGTTTTTGTAGTTTGTCTTTACCTTGGACAAACAGAAGCTGTATGCAGTTGTTCAACCATTCATTTGAGTACATTGTTTTTTCGCCCTTTGTTACTTGCCAAGCTGTGATTTCGGACTGCTTAGCAGTGGAAAAAGTCTGTGAAAAATCGACACGGGCGTTAGATAAAGTACCACCTGCAGGTCCTGGGTGCCAGGCGGGCAGGATACTGGTAGACAGTATGATCAGTCATGGTAATGAGCACAAGGCTGACATACATGCTTTGAATTATATGACTTTGAGGCCCAGGCACCCTCTAACCAGGCCTCAGCTATTAGTTCAACCACTCTCTCCTTATCTCCAAGTCAAGCTGTGAAGTTTTAACAGCGCCATCATTCCCCTTTTTTTCCTTGTCTAAATTGTCCCACCACTGCAGCAGTGCAGCGTAGGGATGCTCACAGAGGGAAATCAAGATTGTTTGTGTACTTTGACATAATGTTCTTTTGCCTGAATGGCTCAAGTCACCAAGCAAAAGTGTACTTCTTTAAATGTTCTGAAATGATCCGTCGATGACAGCGTGTACCGTAAGCATGTCCGCTTTGTCTTCTTCCGATGACCGCAGACGCATTTGCTGATTGTATTTCCACTTCCTTCATCACAATTATTAATTTATCTCTTAAGACCACTGCGGCAGTGATGATCATTCATGTCGCCGCATCCGATAGTTAAGAAGTGGGCTTCCGTAAAAATCCATCATGTACATCAATGCACATTACTGAGGTAATTAAACAGGAGGTATTACCGGCATATATCGTAAAATATCAAGGGGCGATCAAACGCCCCTTAACACTGTTCCTCAGCCTCAGCACATGGAAATGATGCAGTAGATGAGGGATCAGCTGCAAAAAAAAAAAAAAAATCCAACACACAAATGTAAATGTAATTTGTCTGTTTTAGAGTATCTGCACCTGACCCTATGAAAAATACTAATTATTTGAAATATATTGATTACAGCTAGCCGAGGAAGTGGCACTAAAATAATTACTCGTGAGCCCTCTCAGAGTTTGTACATTTAGCACTGTACCTCCATTAGGAATAATCTGTCCAATTAAAGGTTGTGTAATTAATTAAGTGCACATTCTGTGAAGAGGAGAGGGGAGAAAATTTATCAACCTGCTGAAATATGACCTATCTTGTCCAAAAGACTAATATGTTTAAACAAAAGATGAAAATTGATGACAACATTATTTGTAACAAAATGCTCACTGTGCAACTATGATGCATCTGTACTTGGATTCGGCTTCGTAGCATTGTCCTCACAAAAGCGGTGATGTATTACCCCGGCATCCTGGCAATAACTTTCAATGAAGGGCGCTTTGCCTATCTAGAGAAACAGTCTGTTTATTTACACCACTTCACATCTCCGGCCTTCACTGTTAGCATCCCGCGCTAGATTAAGACATGTTTCCTAATGTGGAATTGCAAAGATGAAGTCTGTTCAGGCCTAGATATATATAGATCGATATAAATTAGTAGCGGCATATGATGTTGTGAGGAACTGAGGCAGTGTTGGCACTGAGTGGACATCCTGATACCACCACCCGAAAGTGTAGTAGAGCAGAAAACATCTTGCTGCGCAAAACCTGTCGGGTCATTTCTGTAAGCAAGAAAATGTGAGCCAATGTTGTGTGTGTGTGTGTTTGTGTGTGTACGTGCATTTGAGAGAGTGAACAAGATGCCAAGTGAACATTCTTTTACCTGCCATTGCAGTGTGTTGCCAGCTCTACATATGGCCTAGATCACACTTGAGGGAACAGGCGTCATAGCCCAACATTTAGTAGACTACCAGTACAAACACATGTCTAATGCTACTATGACCAAGACATGCATACGTGTATGCATACACTGTGGGCAAACTGCAATGCAGTGACACATCTATGAAGTACCAATTCTGACTCAAGCACTAAGCAGTAGAGCTTAGATATTAGATATTCTGATATCAGCCAGTATATGTATTAAAAAAACATAAACAGATTTACCTAACATTAGTTATTTGTAGTTATTCATGAGTTCTCACCAAAATAAAATTATAATTTGTTTTATTGTCACAACAGAACAGAGGAACATCAAAATATATTAAAGTTCTGATACATAGACTGTATAAAAATACAAACTTAAGACATGAAACTTAAAGTCCTTTGAACAAACACACATTAACAAAAAAAATAACCAGAGTGTTGCCAATGGAAACTTTGTAGAGCGCCATTTATTTGTCATTATAAATGCTTATGATTAACAAAAATTAAATAAAATTAAAAGAATTTTCCATTATAAATGCAGATACCGATAAATCGGGAAATGCCTAATATCGGCCGAGAATATCGGCTCACCGATATATCGGTCGGGCTCTACTCAGCAGGTTCAGTGAGATCTTTCCTAATTAAAGCAATCACGTAAACACTCCCATGCTGCTGTAGACACTGATGTAGAGCTCCGCTGCTCTGAAAGTTGGACAAGGTTGACTTCTTTTTGAGAGCACCTTGGATGGTGTTGTGTAATAATGTGAAGCACCTGGAGGCAGGTTATCTAATATTATCTCGTTGTAGAGCTGCAGCACCATCTTCAGACCTGCAGGTCACCACCTACAGGCAAGGGAAGTAACAGCAGCAGTTTTAACATGTGTGTTACTCAGGCCCTTGTCTAAATCCACGATGTTCCGGTGATTGCTACGTTGCCGATGGAAATTCCGCCAGATTTCACTTATTTAGGCCAGATATTCGTTGCCTTAGGCTTCCTTTGTGTTGGCATTTTAACCTCTGGTGGATTTCTGAGGACTATGGTTACCTGGTCCTCAGTTCTCTGCAGGGTAAATCCAGACAGCTAGCTAGACTATCTGTCCAATCTGAGGACTATGGTTACCTGGTCCTCAGATCTCTGCAGGGTAAATCCAGACAGCTAGCTGGACTATCTGTCCAATCTGAGGACTATGGTTACCTGGTCCTCAGATCTCTGCAGGGTAAATCCAGACAGCTAGCTGGACTGTCTGTCCAATCTGAGGACTATGGTTACCTGGTCCTCAGATCTCTGCAGGGTAAATCCAGACAGCTAGCTAGACTATCTGTCCAATCTGAGGACTATGGTTACCTGGTCCTCAGGTCACTGCAGGAAATCCAGACAGCTAGCTAGACTATCTGTCCAATCTGAGGACTATGGTTACCTAGTCCTCAGATCTCTGCAGGGTAAATCCAGACACCTAGCTAGACTATCTGTCCAATCTGAGGACTATGGTTACCTGGTCCTCAGATCTCTGCAGAGTAAATCCAGACAGCTCGCTAGACTATCTGTCCAATCTGAGGACTATGGTAACCTGGTCCTCAGATCTCTGCAGGGTAGATCCAGACAGCTAGCTAGACTATCTGTCCAATCTGAGGACTATGGTTACCTGGTCTTCAGATCTCTGCAGGGTAAATCCAGACAGCTAGCTAGACTATCTGTCCAATCTGAGGACTATGGTAACCTGGTCCTCAGATCTCTGCAGGGTAAATCCAGACAGCTAGCTAGACTATCTGTCCAATCTGAGTTTTCACTCGCACGACCAAAACTCTTTTTGGATGTACACTTTGGTCCAATCAAAACAAGTCTCTTCCCGAGGCTATTTTACAGCGGCACCGTTGCTCCGTGATGTGGTTCGGGAATGGATAGTTTGGGGTCCCCTACTGGAGCTGCTGCCCCCGCGACCTGATACCGGATAAGCGGCTGAAGATGGATGGACCGTTGCTCCGTCCTGTGCTTAGTGCCACTCAAGACCAGACTACTCTGGCCCTAGTCTCGCTTTGCCAGACCTTCCTCCACAGCGGTGTGGAGGAGGGTCTGGCTAGTCCACACAGCATTCTGTAATGAGAGAAAGACGTGCTCTGGTTTATTGGCATTTCTTTAAACCAACCACAATCGTGTTGGACGTCGAGTGGAGCCACGGTGTCTCTGCAGAACAGCCTCAAGTAGGAACTTGTTTTTAGTGGAACGTGTACGTTCAAAAGTAACTTTAGTCGTCCAATAGAAAACTCTGTACAGATAGTCTAGCTAGCTGTCTGGGTAACCATAGGCCTCATAAATCCACCGGAGTTTAAAACACAAAGAAGTGGAAGGTAACGGAAAAAGTGGGATATCCAGCATCAACGGAGCTATCCAGGAAGTGGAAAGTCATGGAAATAGACTACTTGGTTACCAACAGAAAGTGCTCAGCCTTTCCGCTGATTTCGTCCAGTGGCCACAGGCGGTATTGCAACTAAAAATCCCTCTGTCACTCAGAAAGGATTTTTCACCATAGGCCACCATTGTAAAATAGACGTGTGTAAAACTGCTGCCAAGACAGCTCGGTTACGACTCTTTCTATTCAGAATTTAAAATCTATGGACTTTTTATATTTGAAAATAACATCCCTCGAGCCAGGAGCGATTTGAAAACCTGTGATGTAACCAAAATGTAAAGTCTATTGGCTAACACTACTGCTCAAATCCAGTGGGTTGCACATCACGGAAGTAAACCATAGGAACGTTTTTGGTAGATGCACCACTGAGCAACTCTCATAGGAATGAATGGGGCCTCATTGCGTCCAGGTCTTACAATACACCCATGGTGGTACTTTTGCTAGTTTTGTTTCAGGGCCGTGTCGTGTGGGATCTTCCAATCGGTGTAATCTACAGGTTTAAATCAAAAGCTCAGTTCTCGGTAGATGACTTTGTGGTGGGCGTATTCACTGATTGGCTGTATCAGAAGTGATTTGCACAAAAATGACATGTAATAGCACGTGTGTAACTGTGCCAGACTCTGTCTTCTATCAGAATTAAAACTATGGCTTTGTTGGCAATAACATCCTCGTGCAGGCGTTGAACTGTATTCACCAATGTACTTTGGATCCTATTTCAATCCTGTTCCTCACAAAAACCAACGCAACACCACTACAATCCTATTTTTGATGTGCTCATGCGTCATGGCTTTGACACACCCACTGTACTCTAGGTACTACGTGTCAGGGCGGGTCCATGGTTGTTGTACATTTACAGGTAAAAATAAAGTATTCCTTCTTATGATTTTGGAATTTCAGATGGTGTTAGTGTGACACAAACAATGAATCGTGCTGTGCTCCTCTTTTTATTTTTAAACATGTATTTTGTAGTGCATAACAGGTAGACTCCAGTGGATTAATCAGCCTCTCCTAAAACACACCAACAAAATAACCCTTCATTTTGTTTTACAGGTTGGCTTGAAAACACTCAGACAGGTACCAATCCTACAAGCGGATGTTAGTTGTCAGATGTTCGGCAAAAGAATTCTTCCTCACATTAGCTTTTGTTTCAGGGTTGTACCAATATTTAATATCCCACTAAACTGTATTTTGTTCATTACGATACAAAAAATAATACCTGAATACTAACCAATATTAAGTTGTTGGACAAAGCTGAAAAAAGTGTCATGACTTGTCAGTCCAAGAAGAACTTTAGGTCGTTAGGTAGTGGCAGGCGATTCTTCACAGTAGCGTATTGTTAGTAGAGATTTATTCCAAACACAGATTGTCACAGTGATACAGCAAATAATAGCTGATCTGTAACCAATTATTGAAGTTTGTTAAAGTGAAACAAAAGGTGTCATTCCTCGTGAATACCGGACAAAACATTGTAGGTTTGTTAAGGGCACGGAAGTAAGCGTGATCATACAGTAAAGGCATTGAGTCTTTGTTACCTTGTTTGACAGAAATCTACGCATTTAACTGTTATTTCTCACACTTAGATAAACACTGGCGATTTTTAAACATATTGCAATATTTTGCGATATAGTGCAATTTATTATCTTATTTCCCACTTCAAATATTTCCCAATTTCAAATGATGTCCCCACAAGGAAACTTTGTCAACATCTGTTCTATCTAAAAAGAAACATTTCTCTGTTTGTTCATATCACTTGTATTTTATTGCTACAAACATGGGATTATCCAGCAGACAAACTGACCAACACATATATAACAAAAGATCAATACATGGCATCTGTGTATTGATATAGTATTGCCATGGAAAATATCACAATACTATGCTGTATTGATTCCCCCCCCCCCCACCCTTAATAAACACATGTATATAATGCTGGAGTAAGTAAAACCCAAATTAACTAAATTGGTTACAAAATTGTATTTGTATTTAAATAAATCCCCAGTTGAGTCAGGCTGTACCTGGGGGAAAAAAACAACAACTAAGATTAGCTCTCATATTCAGTTTATGTTCTGCTTGTTGTTTGGTATGTTAAACACATTTAGAGAGGATTTTAATTGCTATTTTCATTCTCAATTCTTATCATTTTGGTGCTGGTGATTTTACTTTTGGGCTGGCTGAAACCTCTTTTGGGGGTGCCAAAAATTCCTCTATGCATGAAAAATTCCAAAATATCGTTGTATTTGATTTTTCTCCATATGGCCCAGCTCTAGCTCTAGTGTGTTTTCTATGAGCCCCGTGGCCCCCGGTGTGCTGGGTGGTGGAGTGCGGTGTTCCACCTTCCCACAGTGCCATCCAGCTGACAGCTCCCAGCTAAGGGAGAGAGAGAGAGGAGAAGGAGACATAAATCCTATGTCCTATATAAAAAGAAATACTATCCGTGTCAAGGAAAGGTGGGATGCCCTAAAATGAATGATAACAGACTCATTAAAAATAATGGCCGCCTAAATGATAAATAGCTCGCCTTCTGAAAAGAGCTCAGGACAATGGCTTTAACAAATTAAGAGTGCAGTGCTCTGCCTAAAGCTGTTAATGCCCCTCTTTCACCAAAATATCAACCAGTACTAATACTGTATCTAGTTCACCGGTACACCCATCACACGCCTATGGATAACTTAACCGGTAACATACTGTGATGTATCGGCGGGACGATATTATCGGCCGATATTAGGCATTTCCTGATCTATCGGTATCGGCGTTTATAAAGGCAGATTTTTTTTTTTAATATTCATTCATCAGAATCATTTATGACAAATAAATGATTCTTTTATGAGCATTTAAAAAATAAAAACGGACGGTCAACCATGTTATGAGTGTTGGTGTTGCATAGTCTGTCCACCAGAGGACGCTCCACAACATCCCTGTTAGTGATGGCGTTGCATAGTCTGTCCACCAGAGGACGCTCCACAACGTCCCTGTTAGTGATGGCGTTGCATAGTCTGTCCACCATAGGACGCTCCACAACGTCGCTGTTAGTGATGGCGTTGCATAGTTTGTCCACCAGAGGACGCTCTACAACGTCCCTGTTAGTGATGGCGTTACATAGTCTGTCCACCAGAGGACGCTCTACAACGTCCCTGTTAGTGATGGCGTTGCATAGTCTGTCCACCAGAAGACTCTCTACAACGTCCCTGTTAGTGATGGCGTTGCATAGTCTGTCCACCAGAGGACGCTCTACAACGTCCCTGTTAGTGATGGCGTTGCATAGTCTGTCCACCAGAGGACGCTCTACAACGTCCCCGTTAGTGATGGCGTTGCATAGTCTGTCCACCAGAGGACGCTCTACAACGTCCCTGTTAGTGATGGCGTTGCATTGTCTGTCCACCAGAGGACGCTCTACAACGTCCCTGTTAGTGATGGCGTTGCATAGTCTGTCCACCAGAGGACGCTCTACAACGTCCCTGTTAGTGATGGCGTTGCATAGTCTGTCCACCAGAGGACTCTCTACAACGTCCCTGTTAGTGATGGCGTTGCATAGTCTGTCCACCAGAGGACACTCTACAACGTCCCTGTTAGTGATGGCGTTGCATAGTCTGTCCACCAGAAGACTCTCTACAACGTCCCTGTTAGTGATGGCGTTGCATAGTCTGTCCACCAGAAGACTCTCTACAACGTCCCTGTTGGCAACACTGATTATTTTTTTTGTTATCGTGTTTTTGTTCAAAGGACTTTAAGTTTCATATCTTAAGTTTTTATACATTTTATGTATCAGAACTTTAATATATTTTGATGTTCCTCTGTTCTGCTGTGACAATAAAACAAATTGTTATCATATTTTTTTAGTGAGAACTCATAAATAACTACAAATATCTAAGGTTAGGGAAATCTGTTTATGTTTTGTTATGCGTTTGTTTTTTTAAATATACAGTATATCTCCAGATATTTTGTCATATTGGACTTTTAAATAACCAAATATTTGTATCGGTATCGGCCTTAAAAATCCGTCGGGCTCTAGTACCTACCACTTCATTTAGTTTTATTTTGATTCCAGTAAAACATGCTTTTAAGAAATTTATTCATGTGTGAAATAAAAAATAAAAAACCATAAACCACTTAATTTATTCCACATCAGCTGGCATTTGCAAATGAGAGCCTAACAAGGATGCTGCTGGGCTCGGCGCTCCGAACAGACCCACTATTAAGCATGTAAACCTGGCAGCACACTTTAAAAGCCAATAGCCAGTGTCTGAGACAGATCTCACATTCCAAATGATGACAGCAAACGGAGCTAAACTATCCCCCGCACACTCGACACTGTACACATCTTTTTCGGACTGTAAAAACTCAGCCGGCGTTCATCAAGTATAAACATTTACATTTGTGTGACATAAACAGATTCCAGCGCTGTAAATACTGCAGAGACGAGACAGAGTCCGGGCCTGTCAGAGGGAATGAAAATGAGGAATGGATGACTCGCGCGAGTCGCTGACTTCTGAACTGATAGACGTCCACTCCGGAGCGAGCTTGATGGGGGCAGACGTGTCCGGGAGTGCACCCTCTCCCTGTCTCTTCTGTAAACACTGGCATTCCGCACGCATGAGAACATCATTTAGCAAAAGCTCCGTCAAGAATTCAAAGACCTGCAATGGGAAGAGTTATGCGGCTCACCCAGAATGGTGTGTTTTATGCTGCTCCATGAATCATGAGAACTGCTCTGTTTAGAAAAGAGATGCATGTAGTCAGATTTAAGTGGGGGGGGGGGATGGCAACATGGACAGCTGTGAGGTGCGCCCTGAGGTTGGGTGTTGTATGGTTGCAGGGGATGTGGTACTGACAACTTTTTAAGTTTAGAATTTAGCTTTTGGCAGGCCTCCAAATACATGGGAGGACAGCCTAGTTCCTGGTATTTTAATTCCAGTCTTAGTGTTAGCCGTGCCCAGTGCAGCCGCCAAGGTCTCATGTCTGTGTGTACACACCTGCTCTAAGGACACATACAGGAAACAAGGCTTTGATCCAGCTGACAGCAAGGTCCCAGTTCTAAATCTGGTCTGGTTGAGGGAAAAAAAAAAAGACGTGTGCTTTAATGTCAAGTTTGATTTCAAATTCGTAGCAATTTCACAAAGATGTTGCGCTCGTTTTCTGGCTTCAGCTGATTTGTTGTGGTCCCTGTGCTGTGCTTTTCATATTGAACTTAACATTTACATCTTGACACCCAAAAACAAATCTAATCTTTCCTTTAGGGATTGACCCAGTCTGTGTTCAGACAGCAGTGGACTGGGAGACTACTCACCAAAGCAAACAACAAACAAAAACCCCAGCTGAAGTAGGTCATCGCCTGTGAGCTCTGAACAACTGTTAGGTACACAGGATACATGCATGCAGCACATGCATGTATTTGAAGTTTTATTACTGTATGTGTCAGAGTAGTACTTTTCTAAATGCTACCAAGCTTGCTCTACTACTTCTTTATTGCCTTTTGGTGCGTGAAAATACACAACATTGCTTTTAAGTGTAGCTCCCTTCATGAAGTGTTTTTCTGTTCCCATCTTCACTAAATTACTTGCAGCATTTCAGTCAGAGTGGTCATCTAAGACTGGAAATGTCACTTCAAATTGGACTTCGTCATTATTATTATTTTTTAATCTGAATCGGATGTTGTGTACTGTACTGTGCGCATTTAAATGTGCTTGCTTTGCTAACAAACCAAAACCCTGTAATCTCTGTAATGATTTCGAACGAAAGTCGTTAAAAGGGAAATGGTAGTTTGAGTGAAGTTGTGGACAAGAGTTGCAATGGAGGATGATTGGGGGGGGGGGGGGTTACTAGGCAATTCAAGCACTTGTACTGCTTGATTATACATAGCAACGCTGTGATAAGGCTTCATTGAAATTTACAACAAGCAATCTCTACCATATGGACTCACCAAATGGAGATCACAGACTGGCAAACGCAATCAGCTTTTTAATTAACAGAATTAACAGTGCGATGTTTAACCATAACGACAGCAATAAAAACAGTTGATGTGACAATCAAAGTGCACCAAAAACATTCATAACCATTATTTTCATTAGTTTGAGGGAAAGACAATAGCAGTGAGTGGGGTTGTATTAGACAGGGGGATCTCAGATACCCCCCCCCCCCCTGTAATCACACTTGAATTAGCTGCAGACACTGCGAGGACTCCAATAGGCTATAAAACACCGGGTCACAGAGAACACTCACTTGGCTTTATCTTGGACTCTTGATTTGATGCTGGCCCATTCTCTGAAGGACTGAATGTTGTCACAAGCAATAAACATCCTGCATTTTGAAACATTTCTGAATGCGAGAAGAGGCCCAGGACCACAGAGTTGGCGGGTCTCCTGTAATTTGTCTTCCAAACTGCCATCGCAGCATTACGAACAGAGATCTGATCAGCAGCTGAAAAAGACTTTGGCGGAAAATAGCTGTTTATTGACCATAAAACATGTGCGTGTACACATGAAAAGCACAAACACACGCCCACACGCTTTACACCCATACAAGTACACGCGCACAAACACACACACACACACACACACACCTACACACAGAGAGATAAACCATAGCACCACAGCAAGGGCCATACCCCGGGCAACAGCACACAAAAGAAAGTCAAATTATTAGAAATAATGAAAAGCCATCAATAAGAATTCTGCAGAGACTCATTTCATTTTGTTTTCAACAGCGCTTTTCAGCCCATTCTTTTCTGTAAATGTTAACATCGCCAAGCCTGCCTATTGATTCTATTATTTTTGACCTTGCATTAGTGTCGGCTAATCTCGCATGCTATAAAATTTCATTTCATAGTGAAAAATACTCCGAGGCCCTAAGGGTGAGTTATACACAGGTTGCGGCACCCCTGGGATTCATAAGTGCACATGCGGGTAAACAAACCGTACATTTAATGTTTCTTAGATGAGTGAGCAGGGTTGGGGGTTTCATTTCTTCCTAAACCTCCGGATTTTTTTTTCCTTCCCTTTTCTGTGAGGTGGCACAAAGTGAGTGTTAGGTGGGGGGGCTCGTTCAAAGATGAATGCGAGCATCTTCCCAAACAATACTCTATTTTCACTCCTGTACACAGGCCTGAGAAGAATGCTGATCCAGTAAAGCCAAAGACCTATTTTTTTTCCTTCATCTTCCAATAAGACAGCGCTGAAGATTGTTATATTTTTCAGATCACATTCAGGAATGACCCTAGCTTGACCTGGATGGGAGAACAATGAAGGAGCAAACTATTCAAGAAACACATAATAATGCTCACTAGTAGTCAAGAGAATTTAGAGAAATCACTAAGGGCCCTATTTTAACGATCTAAGCGCACGGCGTGAGGCGCCCGGCGCGGGTGTGTTCGCTAGTTTGACGGCGGAAGAAAGGGTCCGTTTGCTGGCTGCATGATTCAAAATGGTGGGACTCAATTGTCTTAACCCTCGTGTTGTCTTCCCGTCAAAATCAACGCTTTTGTTGGCGCTTTTTATCAATGTTTTTAACTTTTTCTTACGTTTTTGCATCTTCAGTTTTTTTTCAAAAGCTATAAAACTGAATAGGACGCCCCAAAATTAATGAAAGTAGAGATTTGTACTTGCCAAAGAGCGTTGTGTGGAGTCAATCATGTTATTTTGGGTAGTTAAATAGAACATTGATATAGGAAAACGGGTCCGCTGCTTCAAGATAGCAATACGCCCAGAATGCACCTGAATACACCTCCCTGTAAGACCAGCACACCCAGAATGCACCTGAACACACCTCCCTGTAAGACCAGCACGCCCAGAATGCACCTGAACACACCTCCCTGTAAGACCAGCACGCCCAGAATGCACCTGAACACACCTCCCTGTAAGACCAGCATGCCCAGAATGCACCTGAACACACCTCCCTGTAAGACCAGCACGCCCAGAATGCACCTGAACACACCTCCCTGTAAGACCAGCACGCCCAGAATACACCTGAACACACCTCCCTGTAAGACCAGCATGCCCATGAGCGCAAAGATGGGTTCAGGACAACTGCATCAGGCATTGTGCTGCACAGGTGTAAGATATGACCAAAAATGTCTGATGAGACCTTGATAGATATGATATATTTTAGATGTACAAATTCCTGCAGTGATTACAGTTGTAGTCCTTAGAGGTCCAAGCCAGTAATAATAAAAACAGACTAAATTATGAAGCATTTTCCTGTGCTTGTATTTCATCAAGGAAAGCAGATAAGACAGCATTGTGTTTTGCAAACCACTTGTACATGCTACCAATTCAATTCATATTGAAACATTACATTTAAGCAATGTTTAAAAATAACTTTCTCAGATTTTATAATGTAAAATTATTGTATTTGTTATATTATTACGTGGACAGACTATGCAACGTCAACACTAACAGGGACGTTGTAGAGCGTCCTCTGGTGGACAGACTATGCAACGTCAACACTAACAGGGACGTTGTAGAGCGTCCTCTGGTGGACAGACTATGCAACGCCATCACTAACAGGGACGTTGTAGAGCGTCCTCTGGTGGACAGACTATGCAACGCCATCACTAACAGGGACGTTGTAGAGCGTCCTCTGGTGGACAGACTATGCAACGCCATCACTAACAGGGACGTTGTAGAGCGTCCTCTGGTGGACAGACTATGCAACGCCAACGCTAATAACATGGTTGGCCATCCATTTTTATTTTTTAAATGTTCATTTATCAGAATCGGAATTTATTTGTCATTTTAAATGATTCTGATAAATTAATGTATCGGTCGGGCTCTACTTCAAAGTTGATGGCACTGATCGCCATAATAAAGTTTACTAAGAAACATCCTAATTTTAAGGATTTTATTCCCATCTCTTAACCATGATGTACAGGATTATTTTTGATTTCTTTTATTTTTGATTCTTACAGATACACTTTGATGCTTACATGTTCCTATATGCAAAGGTCACCATCCATTGAGTCCTTGTTTTCCTTACAGCGTTGCCCCCTTAAAGACAGCGGCAGTACAGAAAAAAGGCGACTACAAGACACACAAGCACTGTCTCCAAAGGAAGTGGTATGTTAAATTAGTTTTAGAGGTCATGCTAAATAGAGCTGCGTGAGCGCGATGAGGGAGCTTTACTCCTGAACAAGGCACACAGAGGTGAAAAATACCAATGTGGGATGAACTGAACATACAAGGGGATGCATGGAATTTGGATTTGGTTGCACAAGTAGCAACATAGTTCCAGACTTTTTCTCTGGTCATCCCACTTGTGGCTTGTGCAAACTTCATTCCTATATCCAAGTAGACATCATCAGGTAGTCCTGGAGGATGTGGTGAAACTTATTTTGTGCGTGCATATAATCCCTCCCAACATCTTTCCCTCAGGGACTGCAGTCCCAGAACTGACCAAACAGCCTGGAACAAAGGCCTGAACGTCAGCTGAACAATGGTCTTTTTTCCAGAGCATAATCAAGACACGAAAGGCAGCGTTATAAATAATTAATAAAGAAATGCACGTATGGTTGGAGCAGGCTTCTCTGCCCATCTTCCAGCAGTATGCAGCTAAATGCGGCGTTTTGGGTTTGAGGACAACAAACTTCCAAAGGGAAAAAAGGCTGCTGTGCACACCGATTAATTTGCAGCCTTTAATAGTGCAAATGTTTTTTACTACTGTGTCTTCATCAGAGTCAAGATGGACAGAGACATTAGGCGAACATACACCGAATACAGTCAACCTAGAACAGAAAGAACAACACAAATGAATACTGATATCTCTTTTTTTATTTTATTTTGTTTATAGTATTATTATTAATTAATTTTTTTTAATTTATTTTTGGAAAAGTAAATAGCAACAAACTATTACAAACAATACACTGAGACAGAGAACACGTCCCAGGGCCAGAAAGAAAAAATAAATAAAATAGAACATGAGCTAAGTTTCCATTCACATGTCAATCAACTTATCTGAAGTTTGGTAAAAAAAACTGAAAAAGTCACGTGTGTTTCCATCCAACGTAGTTAGACCATACATCATGCCAGTCAAGATCGATACTCAGTCCTGAGCCATCGCGTGCCCAGATCCTCTCAACAGGAAGGGCAGAGCAGCCCGATATCACTAAGAACTGATAAAGCCTCAATACCATCCCACAATTTTTAGGGTGCACAGTAAATAACGTCCGGATAGGATGGATGGGTAAAGGCCTCTGCCAATCTTAACTGAAGGTAAAAGAAAAAAGAGGAACGTGGTTGATTGAATGCGTTCTGCAAGTCCGAAAAAGGCAATAAGCCAACCTCGCTAAAAATGTCTTTTAGACAATGAAGCCGCCATCTTTGTCCAGCCAATCACGTGACTCAATACTGAGATCTCTTAAAGTTACAAAGATAGTACAAAAAACTAGTCCATCATCCATCAAGTGCCATAAATGACAGGAAAAGTGACAAATTCAGTTCTGCGTTGAGTGTAAATCCAACAGGCCTCCAACTGTGCAGTGCAGTGCGTTGATAATGTCACCACCTCGAGGAGAGGGGGACATTTCTTCTCTTCCCCAGAATAGAAAATGACTGGCGCTCCATAGGCCGTGGTTAGTCCGTGCATCATGTCGGGCAAAAGCACAATCCATGTCTTGTACGTGTGTTGCAGTTTTGTGTTTGGATATGCAAATCTTTTAAGCTCTCTTACTTCGTCCAACTTAAACCAGACCAAAGGGACATTTCAGCATGTAGACAACATGTGTGCTGCTGCTGCAGTTTATGAAGGCTTTTATGGTGTATTTTCTCTCCCAGTTTGTGGTTTGTGTGACGTGGTGGTTGGTGTTGCAACAGCAGAAAAGACCTGTAGGTAGCTTGGACCGGCAGGAAGCCAGTCTGTCGTTCAGATTGCAGGAACGTCGGAATGGGATCAAAGGAGGTGATATTGTTTAAGGATAATGTTTTATGACCCTGTTGCAAGAAAGTAGTAATAGTAATAGAGATTCTTTAACAGTGTGGAGGGCCCTCTGATACATGCTGTGGGGGTGACCCCTTTGGCTGGGAACACTTGTTCATTTCAGCAGCTGCAGACTGGAACTTTGAAACAGTACTGCAGCTTCTGCAGTATATCTCAATAATAGGCCAGATGAAATATTGCAGATGAGCTGGACTTGGGTGATAACCCTCAGCTTTAAGAAGTCAGAGTTCAACATTGTGGAGTTTTTTTCTTGCACAGTTGGGCTAGAGAAAAAAAGACACAAAGTCCATTTTTACTGGCACATGTACAAATAGTTTTTTCATTATTGGTAATTGTTTAATCAACATCCTCGACTGCCACGCCAAAAAAAACTACTTTCTTCCAGGACGCTTGAAACACTCTTTTGCTTTGGCTCATACACCACCATCATCTTCATCTTCTTGTCCTAACAAGACAGCCGCCAGTGACGATTCTGATTTGGTCAACGGCACATTCAAAGCAAATGATACAGTACAACCAGCCTTCTCCGATGCGGGCAAGGGGAGGGGCGCAATGTTGCTGGCAAGGTGATAGGACCAGAAGGTACTCCGCAAGGCCCGGTCTATGCTAGGCAACACAACCCCCCCCCCCCCCTCTGAGTTCGTAACACTCCCCTCAGGCCGTAGATTTAGAGTGCAACGTTCAAGAGCAACAGGAGTAAAAACTCCTTCGTTCCATGTGCAAATGTGCAATAACTCGGCTTAATTTGCACATGTAATGTCGAATTTTTCAGAGATTGCTCCTGTGGTGTAAAATTGTGTTGCACTGTATATATGACACACAGAAAAACTTGTTGTACTTTATGTCTTTGTATTGTTGGCTTGTTTACTTGTAGTTTTATTGTTTGAATTCTTTTTTGTCTTGCACTTCTGACTGCAGGTCAAGTTTCCCTTTTGGGATAATAAAGTCTGAACTGAACTGAACAAGAGAACGATAACGGATTCACGATCCAATGATGATCGAAAAAAATATTTCAACCTGGGTTGGTATATTTACTGTCTCAACGTGGCGTTGTACTTGCCCCAGGCCATCTGGCAACCCTTACTGTTGAACCCTTCAAGTGTTTTTAGCTTGAGGGTTTGGGATTGATTGTACACTCAATACTACTGTTACAAATATATATATTTTTTTAAAAACCAAAATGTCATTATGGACTAAATGCAGTTGAATGAGATGATTCAGAAATCAAACAGTCATTTCACGACATCAATCACAGATCTAGTCTGTCCTTTTATTCTGGAATCATTTGATAAGCAGGGCTGCGATTACCATCCCACCTTGTTCATTGTTTTTTTTCTTCTTCTGATTAGTCCACAGATGTGTGTTTATCTATTTTTAATGTTCCTCCTACCTTATCACACTTTTAAATTTGGAACTTTTGACACAAACATGCAGGAGCACTCTGCTGCAGCTCCAAAATTAGAGAGAGAGAAAGAGCGGAGAGAGAGAGAGAGAGAGAGAGAGATGAGAGAGATTTTCCAACTGTGGATGCCTGTGTTCTGGGTGTCACTTTGGTTAATAATCTCCTAGCAATCCTTCAACTTGGGTGCACGTTCAGGACGCTTCAAACCATGAAAACAGCTGGCTTTGTGCAGCCCAACTGTCAGAGTCTCCTTTGCTGTCGATGATGGAAACATCAAACCAGTGAGCCGTGAGTGGACATCTCAATCTGAGTCTCTTCAGCTCAGCTAAAGCACAGCCGTCCTCCCACTGATAATTCATGCAACATACACTCACATTAGGAACACACTGAACCGTCCCGTTCTCCCGGCAGTACTACACAGGCAACATCAGGCTCAGTAATTCTGTTAAACTTGAAATGAAATGGATTTTTGTCATTAGACTTGGCTTTCACTTTGATATACAATTGTCCAATAAGCATCAATTCAATCTATTCAGGGCCTAGCGCTGGCTCTTTTCAAATATTGAACAAAATCGTGAATTTAATGAAAAAGCATTCAGAGTTCAGTGATGTACGGAAAGCCAAAGCATTTTCTCCCAAGTGTGCGTAGTTCCAGAAATGATCTCCATTCAGCGAATCCCATCAGTCCCTTTTCAGCTGCTTCTACGTGATCATGCTGCTCTCTGTTGCTTTGCCAGCAAGCACTCAACCTCCCAGTTATTTGAATCATCGCAGCAAACTAAAAAACAACGGAGTAATAGTTCAATCAACATACGTGTCTAAACAGTGAGTCATTCGTCAAATAAAAACAAAGACTTGTATCTATTGAGAGTTCCTGGATCTTAGATTCATTAATAACTAGAGGGTGGACATGCTTCGAGCGGATTCATTTTCCACAGAAAAACAGATTGGAGTCGATGTTGAGAAGAGAAGCGAAAGGAATGCTCTGTGTTTGTGTTTTCTCCTCCAGACCTCCATTATGTGTTTTCAGTATGATGGGAGTTGGAGATAAAATGATAGAAGTCCCTGGATCCCTGGAGCTTATCCAAGTTTTTTAACAAAGCACCAAGGACAGACAACCTTAAGCCCACACAGTGCTACAATACTCCTCTCATGGAGAATGTAATAAATAAATGAGCAGATGAGTTTGGTTTTGACAAGTGAGGGACATGGTGCTCCCCATGCATTTTTGATAGTGATCTAATTCATCTGGCAGGCGTGGATGTTGATTAAATCAGAATGTCAGCCACTTGACAAGACAAGACACAAGCCGGCGCGGAACCTGTTTGAACAGCGCGAGGCGTGCAAGATGGCCGGGGAGATTTGCAATGCTGCGTGTCCGCTGAACTCCACGCGCCGTCCTGTTATCGTCGCTTCCGACAACCTGTCCGGAGAGACAGACAGACGGAGAGAGACATGGAATAATCCACCGAGGCCCACCTCTTCTGTTCTCTCTCAGGGTGACATCAGCCCTCTGACACTCCGGGTAAACAGAAGGCTGTGATGGCACGTCCATGTTCCCCTTCACTCACATGTGCTTGATGCCTCAAATCAGAACTCCTTGGCAATCACAGAGCTGGAGGCAAGACATACGTGCGTGCCGAAATCACAGGCCCTGTAATTACGGCGAACAAAGCCTCGCTGAGCGGCGGACTCACTATATGAAAGGAAATCGGAGCAAATAACGCTTTGGGTCGGTGCGTCGGTAGCAGGCACACAATAGGAGTATGATAAAGGGGGAGTTTCGGAAACCGAGATCGTTGTGGCAAGTTGCTATTTACTTGACGAGTGCCACTCCAGAGTCACTGTATGTGTGGGAAAACCACCGCTTTCCCTCCAAACTCAGCACAATACTCCAACCATCAGCCAAAATAGGACCAGAGACTGATGTAAACACATTTAGTGAAATGATACACACCGCAAATGAGTGACGTTGTGAAAGTTCGCTGACATCAATCACACATATTCACTATCTTTATACAATATCTTTTTCACACATTTATATGACTTCTCCTCAACTCCATTCACACTTTTATGCATATTTCTCTCGATTGTTGGATTGTAATTTGACACTAAATAAGACACACAGAATCGCGAGTCCTTCCTTGGGCGTCTCCTCTCCTGCCTCCCGTTCACCTTCCTCCATGTTCCTCCAAGGAGGTCAAAGTTGCATGTACGAAGTCACTCTACTAATCTCATTTGTCACTCATAAAATTTACACAACATCTCCCTCATGGAGGCCTGTCAGTTTGCTGCTGCCTGTGGCTGTCAGAGAACACAGTTAATTACTCAGAGGGATCGGAGAGGGCCTTGATTATTTATAGGGCTGGATGTCTGAAAAGGAAGAAAAACATTCTATATGCGACTTTGAATGATTTCTTGTTAGTAATAATACAACCTTTATTTCTAAAAATATTCACTACAGTGGTCGGCTTTGTATTTTTGATACAGAGCTGACAACTAGAGAGTGTTCACCCCATGTAATCCAGCAGCGGCCCGGGTTCAAATCCAACCTGGGGCCCTTTGCTGTGTGTCCCCATCTCTCTCCCCCTTTCATGTCTATCCACTGGCACTATAATAAAGGGAAAAAGCCCCAAAAAGAATCTTTAAAAAAGTTGACGTTTTGATTGCTTTGGTCAAAGTAAGTCAAGATTTCTTATGTCGATTAGTCATTTTTTTTACATTTAATAAATACATTTTAAAAGTGACTCATTGCCAAGAAACTTATGAGCACATGTCTGGTAAACAAGATTTAAAGTGTTGCTTTTGCATGATTCTTTAACAGATCTGTCGATTAAATCAACTAATCCATTCGTCCAGAGGTCTTCTTAAGTTGCTAAATCAACTGGGCCTACAATAACGTGTGGGGCGACCTAAAGCCTTTATAAATACCCTTTTTAGTGAATAGAATACTGAGCTATTCAAATAATAATTGTTGCCATGATTTTATAAATCATGTTTTATTGTAAAACATACATGTGGCACAGTGAATCCTTAGGATTAACTGCATCTGTGGGGGGCTTCCTTAGAGACTACCTTACCAATAGGCCAGAAAGGGCATCATCAATGTTCTATTCACTAATACGCTGATTGACCCACTAGGGATCCCAATGCCGCATTAGTCGACAAAATCATATGAGTGTTGGTCAAATAATAATGTCTTTAGTCAGGGACAGCCCTAATAAAAAAAAAAACCCATCATGTTGTCTGTTAAATGAGTTTTCCTACCTTTGCATGCTGGACATGCGTCAGGTGAGAGTGATGCTGGTCAGAGGAATGACGTGGTTGTGTTCACCTTGTTGTTGTGACCTCACCTGCGGTTTGTGTGTCATGATAACAGCACGGAAAGCCCAGGACATCGGCTAAGCCCTGCGTGACAGAGAGGAGAAAAACAAGCAGCTCTTCAAGAGGAAGTGATGATCACGTTAAAGTGATGTGGGCTTTGATTCATCTTACCGTCAGATCATGAACAACCAGCTTTTATTTTGCATAGAAGAAAATGCTGTAATGTTTGAATCTTCCAGTAGTTTTTTTGGATTTAATATTCATGAAAAACTTCAAATACTTAACTCACAGTAAAATGGAACATGTCTAAAGAAGCGTCAATTAAAGTGAATCAAAAAGCAACTCAAGGACAGTTCATTTTGCCAACAAATACTATGACGTAAACCAATTGATCAAAGAAAAATAACTAAACAATAATTTGGAAGATAAACGGATGGACAAATGAGCTGATATGGTGCCTATTAAAAAAAAAAATGTTTTTTTCGAGGGATGTGGATGTAAGTTACTTTCACTCAGGAAGTTCTAGGTTTGATGTCATTTGTCAACCATGTTCCCTAAAAACATCTGTCTTTGTTATCCGACATTTAGTCCCGCGTTGCCTGACCCCTCTCCACAGCCCTGTGGAGTAAGCATAGACAGTTAAAGAAATGGACCAACAGATCCCGCTGCTCTGGACGGTGACCAGTGGAGTCTGTTAGAAGCTCTTTCCTGGTGATGCTGAGCGTTACCGCGCAGCCTCCAACTGAGCTTGAAGACGTAGATGTGACGTGAGCAACCTGTCTGAAAGTTGTAAGTCTTCTGGTAGCTGTGCAAGAGAAATCTCATTAATTCCTAATCAGCAGAGACGGAGAGGTAGGTATATGTTAGGGGATAACAGTACTATACGGTGATTCCTCTGCTGTGCAACAGTAGTTGTGATACAACCGTTACAAAAACGTCTGCTACGGAGTCATAACGTGAGCTACAAGGTAATGGAGCCTTTTATACATTGTTGTGTTTCTTTAGAAATAAACAACAGACAAATAGAGTCTTTAAAGGCTTCAGATGTAAAGTTATTCTCTGTCAAAGTGGCGCCAAAATGAATGGGAGTCAATGGGATGCTAACTGCGGTTGATGGCTCGGTAGCATCAAAATGGCGCCATAGGAGCTACGCTTATTGAGGAGAGGCTTAGCCCCTTGGGAGTCTGGCTACACCACAGATGCATTCTGGGATAGTGGAAAAAAAAGGCTCTGGGTTGTTTGCATTACTTCAAACCAATCCCAATCGTCTTGGGTGGTGCTAAGCTCCGGACGCAGCGACGGTGGCTCTGCTGAATCGTCTCAGGAAGGAACTTGTTCTGGTGGAACGTTTGCGCCTCGCAAAAGAAAACGCCACATCCAATAAATGAAGTCAACTGTTCCCACAATACAGTAATGTGAGCTATTGAAATTAGCTGATACATGGTTACACCTTGTTATCTCCTACCAGTGTATAGCCGCATGTACTTTGTCCACAACAATCCCACCAATCGGACGGCATGTCAGGCATTATCCTGGAAATGCATGTCCATTGTTCCAGACTATCCAACATTCAAGCTTCTCCTCCCAAGCTAAACCCATGCAGGTAATAGTTTTTTTGATGAACAATCGAGTGATGATTTCTCTACTCTGCAGTTGGACCACGGAACGCTGCGGTTATGCTAATGCTAATGCTAGGTGAGCAGGAATGGCAGACAGACAACGCTTCTGTTCAGACATGGTCGCTGTGTGCCAACAAGCAAACCGTGCCTTATCCATTAACTTTAGAGGAGAACGATGCTCGTAACCACGGTGACTGCAGACAACAGAGACGGTGACACTGTAGCCGGAAATGCTCAGAAGACCCCAAAAAAAGAGTAAATTGAAACTAAAATATCACTTACGACAAAAACAAGAATAAAACACCAAAAAAATCAAATAACTCTAATTTGACTTAAACTATCAAAACCATGAAAAGCCGAGGACTAAATCAAAATCAGTTGCCCACAGTAACACTGCTTTAAGAAGAATTCAGCTCTTGCTAAATCCTGATTGATGCAGGGGGGGAAAAGAAAAGAAATACAGAAGCACTCATTTGAAATGACTAAAATTTCTCCAAGATGTGCAGAAAATAGTTCATGTAGGACCCCATCACTCACAGTGAGGAGCTGATTGAGAAAATATTTTGCCTGCGGCTCTAAGCCTGGTTAATTAAACCTCTAAGAGTAGTAAAAGTGTGAGTGACCAGTATCCAGACCGTCTTGCGGCTGTTCATACCTCCAAATCCATGAGCCTATTCAAGTCTTAATACGCTACTTAAATGCCAGCTTAATAAGAGATGACAATTCCATGTGCAAATCAATTTCATATCTGCGGGGACTGAAAAGTGCACATCACACATTACGAGCCAGGATCAAGCTGGGGGCAGGTGCCTCTCTTCTCAGAATTACAAGGAGAGTTTGCACACGGATATGAATTCACAATTAGTCTCATCATGGCGACTTGTTACGGTTTGTGACAGTGTCTGGGGTTCCACTAAAGGCCATGTGTGTGAAGCCATGAATTTCTTGCGACAGACTATGATACCAGAGAGGCTATATTTAGGGAGGATAACTAGTACTGCATGGTATAGTCTGACATTTGTACCACAAGGGAGTCATACTGCATTGCTCACAAATGACAGTGTCACTGTTGGTTTGTGTCCCCGGTGGAATAGGTTAAAGAGAACAAAACATGTTTTTGCAGTGGAGTGACGCTCGGCAAGACAGATCTAATAAAACCGTATTTGATTGTGGGGTATGATCTGAGTGTGGCTGTCACTGGTGAGTGAGCCCCCTGAGCGCAGAGACAGCAGCAGTCTGGTTTGAAAAGGAACAAAGAGTCCCTGGGAGCGGTCTCAGTAGACTCTGAAACAGGAGTGTGCATGACTGGCCTGCTTTTGATGGCTGACTTCAGCAGGGGCATTTCAACTTCCCCTCTAATTCTCCGTCCCTCTAACCAGGGACAAAGAGAGCAAGCAACAGGCCACCACTGTAGCTGTCCTTCAAATTCAAAGTACTGTATGTCAAGTAAAGCATATCACTGCATATGGTTATGAACAAAGATCCTGCATATCCTGGGCCGACGTAACATTTTTATCAAGCTGCCGTTCCATTTTCTATCTGTCCCCTCATGCGTTGTCGTAGTTTAAATTGGAACGTCAACCGGCATATTTGAGTACCTGTCAAATCCTTTTAAAGAAAACAAGCATGATGTAATTCTGTTCAACCAGGCAATTCATTAGCCCGAGTCAAAGACTCGTCCTTCTGCAGTCGGCCGCTGTTGTCCTCCCCGCGGACGCCGAGAAGCCACTTAGGTCCACATTCACCAAGGTGATCAAACCTGCGTCAGCCTACACCTGCCTCCCCTCTCAGGAGGAGGCAGGACAAGCTGCACAACAAAGCTCCCGCGGCACACTTGGGGAGTTCAGCTAACTACGTCTTCAATCACCACGTCTCAGAGCTGTGTATCCCAGGATTGCGGGCGTTTAGGTAAAAAAGCAGGGAGTGTACATAGAGGAGTTTGTTTAGCATGCGTTCTGCACCAGCTAATTGATGTACGAGGAATATTCCAGCCGCATACATTATGTACTGTAGTGCTCTACTGTATGACACCTTGCATTTTCCTGTGCAGCCTTTACACACTCTTCCAAAGCACCCTGCAGAAGGGGAAACAGTATCGTCAATAAATAGACATATGGAATATGAGTGTTGAAGACATCTTTACTGTGAGACATTAAAGACATGTTAGCAGAGGCACTAGAATATTATAATAGCTAGATGCTCAGTGAATATTCAGGGATCAGCAATGTGCAGGCTGTTTTTTTTCAATGATATGTTTGAATTATTTCTTATGGGTGTGCATAATGGCAATATAAATCTTTCTGGGTGTGCAATTACAAAGACTGGCATGGTCTATTCCCCGCTGGGTGATCGCCTGCGAACAATGACATATTACCGGCTGGCCGGCAGTGGTCATTAAGAACTGATATGGGATTTATGGCCAGTCTTTAAACATGAGATGGTATTAGAGAGATTTGAATACAGTCAAAATGGCACAAAGAAATCCTGCCTGAGCAAGATGGAGCTAATGAACTGTGGTTGGAAAGCAGGGGGATATAAAGTTATTTTGGGTAAAGCAATTTCTCATCAAGCAAAATGAGTCTGATTTTAATCAGGGGTTGTCAGAGTCCATAACAAGCTCGCTGTGTTATTATGGAGTTGCATTGGCGAGGTTTCATAGGGTTGTAATGAGCAAAGTTGAACAATTAATGTATTAACGCACGGCTCAATTTGTAATAATGAAATGCGTGTTGAAATACAGACGACAAAATATGCAACGTGAATATGGAGTATGAAAAGCACAGTATGATTATATTACAAGGATTTAAAATGATACAGACCCTGAGAGCGGTACAGTAACATCTCAGTCAGTGTTTCCGCATGACGACAAAAGCTCTCTTACTAATTTCCAGCGGGCAATTAAGGAGTCTTCTATTGCACGCGATACCTGCTGAGCGAGTATGAGGAGCTTGAACATCAGATGTGTTCATCGGAAAGTGAGAAATAAAGACTTTGCCTCATCATATTAGTGCCAGCCCTTAAAGTGACTGTTTATCATGAGGTAGTGCTCAAGGTTTTAATGAGCTCCCTGCCTGTTCTAGTATAATTCCAATTAGTCCCTCCGTCTCATATAATGGCATGATTACCTTGTGAAGCCTCCATTGTTTTCTGTACAAGCCTTGAAAGGAACCCTGACTATTTTAATCTGTTTCCCAGTGGCAGCACGCCTGCCAACCCAGTTACACCTCCTGCAGCATGATCACAGGTATTGGTTCATTAATAAAAAAGAATGGCAGTGTATGAATCCCCCCCGGTCACACCTAGTGGATAGATAAGAAAATGAATGTTAAAATCAGATGTTGACTGCATATCTCATTTAAAGGATAACTTCTATTTTCCCAAGTTTTTGTGTCTAAGTGACTGATCTGCATCCAGCAGCAGCAAAACAAGCTACAATGTAAGTTATTGGGCAATTGCGCACTTTCAATTTACGTCCAGAATAGGGCTTGTTTATGCCGCTGACAGGCTCCGATTATTATTCGAACGTTATGGAAAGGATCTCCTACAGAGATAGACCTTTCTGGGGAAGACTAAAACACAAAAACATCCGCTAAATTGCCGAACCCACCAGACTCCATGTAAATAGACAGTAATTTTATCCTCGTAAAATCCACTTTATTCAAGGTCCACAGAAACAAAATAAAACTACATATAGCCATTTTGGTTCGTCGTTCCACTTTTCCAAAAATCACCTCTCTGGTTTGGTTGATGTATAAAACATCATTTAACCATTTACAGGTTAAAATATGCTGGCTCTATACACACTAAAAGTATTAGTTATTTAAATAGGGTCTGGTGGGTTTGGCGATAGCGATCTGGGAGCTGTTTCTGGTTAAACAAAATGGATCTTACTCTCTGTAGGGGTCCTTTCCATAATGTTGTCAGACACAAAAAAACGGACACAAAACATAAGAAAATAGGGTCCGTTGTTAAGAATTAGATTGTTTGAGGAGTTTCACACAACAGCACCAATATTGTACATATTTTTTGTTTTGCTTACAATCAAACAACTTGTGTGGTGATTCAGTATTTCCTGAAATTTCCTGAAATCTCGGCTCACTTTCTATAAAGTGTGACTAAACTCAGTCAAAGTGACAAATCCCGCAGCTGTGTCAGCCTCTAAAGTACAGCCCCCCATTACCTCAACTTTGGTCTCTACCATTTCAGTGGAAGAGAGGAGAAGCAGCTATTTTTGATCAAAAGAAGGCGAGAGGAGAATCAGTCATTAGCACTGTCATCTTGTTTGGACAGCCTGTGGCTTCCACTCGACGACCGTTCTGGTTCTAAAGGGAAAGCACCGGCGTCGTTCCTCACAGCCTCGGCGCTCCGTCTGCACAGGGCCGATTTACCAAGAAACTCACCGCACAATCGTTACCATGTCCCACTGATGCCATTTTTCATACGGGCATGTTGAGAAAATGCATAACGAGAATACAAGTGTTCGGTATCTTCATGCAAACAAATAATTGAGCTTATGTTGATTCGGTAACTTTTGCAACTGCAAGGGCAGCGCGCTCTAACCACACCATATTGTTCCCTGTATCTAGGTAATTGATTCAGAGCTCCAAGGACACTGGCTTTGCACGAGAAATGTTTCATTCAAATCATAATTTAACAGGGTATCGGCACAATAGGAGAGGATGGTAATAGCCAGAACCGAAAACTGAATTTAGATTTTCTCTCAGATTTGACACTCATGCAGAATAAGAGACAGGAGGGAAGGAATGGTAATCTGCAAGAAAACCCTTAAAAGAATCAATTTGGCAAGGTGTCTGAGAATGTGACTTTATCCGGCACTGTGATTCCGACTGTCTCCCGTTAGAGTGGGATGACTGTCTTTCTTCCCTGCTGACAGGCAGACCCAGGCCAAATTGACAGTTCTTTAAAGCGCCTGACAGAAAGCCGCATTAATTAAGTCATTGCTGGACTTTAATTGTGTTAAGAAGTTGAAAAAAAAAATCTAATATGAGAAAAGGTTACCAAGTCCTCCGTGGTGTCAGATTTTCTACTTTCTATGAATATTAATGTGCCTAATGAAGACAATCTTCGCTTCATCTCCCCATTGTTCTGTATTCAGGTGCCAAGCTTTCACAGCCATTGATTTGTTGTTAAAGAACAAATATGTCATGGGAGAAAATGACTGCCATGTCTTTTTATCTTAAATTTATCAAGAAAAAACGCCTCGCTTTTCAGTTAAAGTGTGGATTTTTTTTTTTTTTATTCTAAAAAGATTTTTAGCTGAGTGAGTGTCATGCAAAAGTTGTCAAGGTGTACTTGGGTGTTAATTAGACGTGGTAAGCCAATGTTGCTATTCTGCTGTGAACAGGGAACAAAAGGAAATTCAGAATGGACAACAGATAAATACACAGCCAGCAAAAGCAAATCTTTGTCTTTAGCGAGAGGCATGCAATTATTTTAGCATTCAGCACTTGAGCATATCCAATCAAAAATATATTTGTACTGTATGTAAAGACAAACGAGTTTGAATCAGGGCAGAGAAGACGCTGGAGAGCAGCTGAGGTGCGACTGTCTGCCATTGTTGGCACATAAAGTCATGTGATAAGATATTTGATGGCAAGTTACAAGTTCTTTGTGCCTGCAACACAGCCTGCGGGGGAGGGGGATGGGGATGGGGGGGGGGGGGCAGCAACACCAAGCGCTCCCCAAACTTCAATATTAACCGAGCATCATGATTGCCAGGCATATTGAAAAGACAAGAAATTGAAATGAACCTCTCTCTCTCTCTCTCCCCCCGTGATAAGACGACCTGAGTCCTTGTGAAAGATGAGCTATGGCTATTTCTGGAGAACGAAGTGCTCGGTCTCGCCACAGGGCAAACCCTGAATAGCCAGGGTTGGAATTACTTGAAAAGAAGGACTGGCTGATGTACTTGGCACTTGTCATTGAAGGAGTGTCTTTTGTTCACAACGGCATAGATCTCCATCTGAGGAAAGCGTACAATAGGACTCATGTATTTGTGAATCCTTTTTGTGAAAAAGTAACAGATGCATGTTACGGGGGGGGGGGGGGGGGGGGGGGGGGGATTGGTGTCAAATTAATTCTGCAATATCTCTTCTGAATTTACTGGTTTCGATGTTTGGGAAACCTGGCTTTCATTACACCCCCGGTGGATCTTTTCCTCTCCGCGTGTCCTCGTCTTGGATGGCCCGGTGAAAAGAGAGTAGTCACCCTAGCTAATTTATGTTGTGGGTTGGGTGTGAAGGATGGGGGACTATGCACATGTGGACGTCCCTTTATTGCATCTGACAGAGACGACTTCTTTCTGATGTCATCCTCTGCGCATATGGGAGTCAATGAAGTTCACAGTTTCCCAGCAGAAGAGCGCAAACGTGCACGCACACACACACACACACACACACACAGAGGAGGAATCAGTCAAAGCTGTACTGAGATCAAGTCTCAGACAGTCTCAATTTAATGCTTCCTTCAAGGGGAACTGTGGTTTTGTGTCTTAAAAGACTATATGGTAATTCAGGCCAAGATAATCTTATTCGGTGAATGCAATAAATTTGTTAGTATTCTTAAGAACTTTTCAGCTCAAGTATACAATGTAATGCACTTATTGGAATTTAAAGTTTTAACGTGTAACTTTTTGATATTATTGAACATTTGTTACATTCAAGCCATTGCCAAATGAGTTCCTCCAAAGCTAATTAAGACTATCAGCTCCACACAACTCTCTCTGGATTCCTCAGTGTGACTGTGTTCAGGAGATTGTGGCGTCCGGCGACTTCCCCGCGCAGAAGCTCGAGTGACGATAATGACCTCTTCTGAAGTGTCCATCAGTTATTTTTCTTAATCCTCCGTGTCCTCCTTGGCTACTAGCAGCTGGGGGCACATGCACCATCATGGAAGGCTTGTATCATGTGGACGAGCCGACAGAAACTACACACTACAGCTTCTGCTATAAAAACACAACCTGATGGACTCTTTAGAAGAGGTCATTATCTTCCATCACCGATCTGTAATCTAAAAGTCATAGGGATGGGAGAAAAAACATCAAAACAGCGTAGTATCGCGATATTTTCCATTACACACTGTATCGGTACACAAACACCAAATATAGATCTTTTGTTATATAAATTGCACACGAGTATAGAACTTTTTGGTACTTGAATAATAAAATCAACTGCTTTCTTAGTCTACTAAATGGCGCGGTTGAGTTTTTTTTGTTAGTAAGAAATGGATATTTTTAGGTAAAACAGATTGTGATAGTTAAAAGTTAAAAATTGCAATATTATCGTACTGTGACATAAGTATCGTGATGACATGGTATTGTGACATAAGTATCGCGATAATATTGTATCGTAGGGCCTCTGGTCATTCCAACTCCTAATAAGTAATCATTTATGTCTTTTAATTGATGTGTTATCAATGTTTTTTTTATGTTTTTCCATCAGTATTTTTTTTGGGGGGGGGGGGGGGGGGGGGTGGAATAGTGGGAAAAGAAGTCTATTATCTTAATTGTGATGAGTCAGTGTTAGATCTATAACTCAAACTCGTCAGTTATTTATACTTAACATTAACGGGGATTAAAAAAAAGACAGATTGTGGCTTTAACGCCCCTCCCTATAACAAGTTATGTTACATGAAGCAGATTTTTCAAAGGTACCTCTGCAGGGGGGAGTTCTTGCTCGGATTTACTTTAGTTCCCATGTGCTGGGAACCAGCCTTGCTTGTATTATTTATGGGGAAAGTTTAACTTTTGACTTTGTGCTCCAATGATTCTCATTTTGCAGTTTTGAAATGAATCACACATAATGGCTAGGAGTGGTAACCTTAAATCTACATCTTACGTTTTCTTTTTTTAATACATCCATTTACCTATTATTGTTATGCTATTAATATTATTATTGCTTTTTTATAATTCTTATCGTTCTTAATTGGGCCTCGACTGACCCAAAAAAGATCCAGAACAAATGAAGAGCAGCATCAGAGGGAAAGTAATGTCTTTCAACAACACTTTGTCTCTGTTCCTTTGGCCAAGTCTGGGATACCTATTAACATTCCCTTTAAATAATTCATTCTGATGGATAAAACACCTCCACAATTAATTGCATGTGAGCCACCCAACCCCCTCAAATCTGTTGAAGAGACTGAAAACCCCAGCGTGCACTCGTTTAAATTGATCATTTCCTTATACTGGACTTTTAATATGGAACGGAATGAAAAAATAATAACTTCTATGTAAATACAGTAAAAAAGAAAAGCTGCTGATCAATTTGCATAGCGTGCCATATTCTCACTTCATCGGGTCCCCCCTTCTGTAATAATGCACCCCGAGGAGACAGAAAAGGAAAGAGAGACACCCTTCTGATATGAAACTTCTGATATCGTTTGTAGATTCTGTTTCATGGACATCACTTCAGAGCAAATGAGCACCACACGTCTCGCACACTTCATTTAAATTACATCAGATTCCCGACCTTGCACCATCCACTGTGAAAACGGCATTCAACGTTATACATTAATCATAAACATCATCAATATATGCACCACAAATTGTCATACTTGTTTAAGAAATCAGGAGCTGTGGGCTCGGTGTTTCTGTTGCCAGGTCTTCTCTGAGTTGTTAATTTGTAGATGATGTGTGACCGAATCTGTTCTTTTAGGGACCTACCAATTGTTAGTCCCCCGGAAAATCCCGAGTTCTCGCGAGAGCACAATTTGAATTTGCTCAGCGAGTTACTCTGGCATCGAGTAATCCCGCTCATTAACTCTGCCTTTGTAGCCGAGCTGCACCAATCGCATCGGTGTATCTGATATAGGTGGGGCCAGAGGCGAGCTGCACCAATCACATCAGTTTATCTTATATGGGCGGGGCCAGAGGCGAGCTGCACCAATCAAATCAGTTTATCTGATATAAGCGGGGCCAGAGGCGAGCTGCACCAATCACATCGGGGTATCTTATATAGGCGGGGCCAGAGGCCAGCTGCACCAATCACATAACCAGTCGATCCCTAATGTGCAACGACATTTCACATGCTGTACCTAGGGGTGTGCAAAAATATGGATTTGTATTTGAATCGGAATTCAAGTTCTACCGATTCAAAATGGATTCATAGAATTCCAAAAATCAATTCCTATTTTTTAAATTAAAAAAATAAAATAATTATTGTAGTCCCATGACAGATAGATACTTTGTGTATATATATATATATATTAATACACAAAGTATATATATATATATATATATACACCACATACATACAGTACATACATACATACACACAAACATTGATATATGGGAAAAGTACCTACATTTACATACTGTGAATCGTTTTTTTAAGCAAGCATTCATTTTTGAATCGATATTGAAACAAATTGTCAGCCGAAAAATCCGAATCGAATCGTGACATTTTCTGAATCATACGCCTCTACTAACTCCTTGCTCACAAGTCCTGCCTTTCAGTGTGTAACTTGCTGTACTGTGGCGGTGTTTCCACTCAGGGAGAGGAATGGATAATACATTTGTGCCTCGCATTCAAGGATGAAGTGGGCAGAAACTGAAGTATCGATGCAGGTTCCAAACATAAAGACAGACTGATGGCTGCTCCTGACCTGATGCTAGCAGCGGTATCGACGTTCTTTGGACAATGGCATTTTAATAATGCAAACTCAGATTAGAAAAAAAAAAAAAAAACGTCCATGCTGTAAGCAGAGAGAAAATAAGCATTGTGTGTTTTTCTGAAAGTCTGCTGTGCAGAGGCTCATCCAGGAAGAAGAGTGTGCTGCCCAGCTATTTATTGCTGTGCTGCTGAATGCAACGCCAGCTCAAAAGGCTCCAAATCACCGGGGAGATTGTTAGGCTTCTGTGAAAATTACGGAAATGCAGGGGAAATGGATGAGCAACACTTCATAACAATTAATCAGGGGCCGCTGATTAATAAAGTTCATTTTTTATTCTCGATGATTCAGGGGATTATCAAAAGGACACTGTCCTTGTCATTTTGATTAACAAACCCATCCTCGCTCTGGAAGAGGACGCGCTGAAGGGAGACGCTTTCTTTCGCCCATAAAATAAATATTGAATGAGAATATTAACTCGTTAACCTTGACAAGTATTTGTAATTTTCATAAGGGGCTGAACTAGCAGATTCAGCACAAAAACTGCTGTGGGGGTTTGAGAAAAGGCACGGGAAGAGGGGGGGGGGGGGGGAGGGCGCGACGACAACACACAACAAATTAGAGAGAATGAAGAATGCTACTGCATGAATCCTGTCATTTTTATGGGCTGCAATGATTAATTTGTTTGTTCAAATTCTCAATTAAGCCAGGAGGAAGTGGCAGAATTAGAAAAAGGAGAGCGGTGCAGTGTTGTCTTGGCTGTAGCGAGCGCCCTGGGGAGATATAGCCCTACCTGATCTCAGGTCAGCAGGCTATTCTGCAGACAGCTCACACAGCCCCAGAGCAGGGGTGTGGTGTAACGTCCCGGACATTAATTTCAAACGGCACAAAAAAATGTAAATCCAAATATTTCGTCAGCCCTCCATTCCATAAATCACTCTGCCTTTTTCCTTTCATTTGTCCAGGTCGCCTTGTCGAGGGTAATGCCCTTAAAATGTCAATTGTCAGAGTGTGCATGCGTTGCGTTCGACATAAAGCACAGTTCACCACACACACAAAAACAGCAGTCAGTTGCAGTGTTCTACAGAAAGGAATAAAATATGGAGCTTGCACTTCCCTTTTTCCCTGGAGGCCCTGTGCTCTTATTGTTTGTCAGAGTGACAGATGTTTTTCAAATGACGGTGTCTCATGTGTGCTGAACTTCTACCAAAAGCCCTACCGTGAGAGACCGCGGGAGGTTATAAACCATCTGATGGGGGAAACCTCCACGGACCGAGTCCCTGTGCTGTTGGGCTTTCTGCAGGGGAGTCTTAACAACAGAGGAGACGATTGTCAGGGTGGGCTTTTTGTTTTCTGGTTTTTAAATACATTTTTTTCATTTTTCAGGCTTTATTTTTGACAGGACAGCTGAAGACACGAAAGGGGAGAGAGGGGGGAAATGACATGCAGCAAAGGGCCGCAAGTCAGAGTCGAACCCGGGTCCGCTGCGTTGAGAAACCTCCATATATGTCGGCTCGGGCCTCGGGCCTGGACCTGACACCAGGGGCGTCGGACCGGGGGGAGGAGATGTGAGGAGAACCCTAAAAAAAACTGGAATGATTAGCTGTGGATGCGGGGGAGGGGCCCATAGAAAAGGCCTTTCTACAGGGCCCAGAATGTTGTGCTACGCCCCTGCCTAGCAGAAACTTAGACTCGCTTAATTGAATTTGCCGAGTGCTGTGAATTTGTTTTTTGGTGGCTGCAGCACACATTATTTACAGTGCAGACATAAATATTAATATAGACTGAAAACAAATCTGCAAGTAGGGGTGCTTACTTCCATAAACTGAGCAGAAAGAAAGAGATCATTTTGCAGTGTGCATTTTTTTTTTTTTTGTTAACCGTGTGTGGGAGTTAAACACTCGCTAAAATAGTTTTAGAGGGTGGTTGTGGAAATATGCAGTGTCTACCAGCACAGAGAAGGTCAACGAGGTATGTTTGCTGGACTTTGAGCACAAAACATAAAGCCTGAGCCAGACGCGGGCTAAACAGGAGTTTTACTGATCGGTTAACTATGCACTGTGCAATGGAAGTGTTACGATGGATTGTATTGCACACTCCGTGGCTGCTTTAAGAGTCTATAACCTCAGAACTGCAGAAGTACACGTGTTTTAAAATACATGTACTTCACTTGAGGGTATCCCAGAGCAAATATACTATTTTTGTTCCCCTGCGTTTATGTAACATCTGCAGCACATTGTACAGCTACATTTTGACTCTTAAACAGCCCACTCACAGCGAGAGGAGCTGGATCACTGGCCCTCCCAGCTGACCCACTGATGTGTGGAATAAGTGTTAAGCCTTCACTTTGCTTTTTTAACACAGTGCATTTAAAATCAAGCACTACACTGTATTTATTTAACATCTTTATTAGACTGCCTCCGACATTTGCTTTATCATGTATTTGTTTACTACTGTAACAATTTTTAATACTGAAATCAAACAAAAGGATCTTGTGCATGTGAGTGTAAGAGAGTGTGTGAGAGAGAGAGAAAGAGAGAGAGAGAGAGAGAGAGAGAGAGAGAGAGAGAGAGAGAGAGAGGGGGAGAGAGAGAGAGAGAGCTGCTTCTTTTATACATACGCTGCAAATACTCCAAGCAAAAGTGCAACTTTGTTATTGTGTTTACGGCCATTATATGATTTTTGTAATGAAATCACAGTGTGTTTTCCGGACCAGTGGGTGCTTTTAATAGTGTTGCCCCCCCCCCAATTCAAGGTGTCCTCTATACAGTATGTATATATCCAGAGCGGCAGCATTGACTAGAGCCAGCCAGCGAAAATGCTTGTTAGTCAAACAGTCCCCATCGGAATAATGCCACGGTCAGCCAGTGGTGAGGGATAACTCTGTGTGGATGACACTCCGGAGCGTATTCTGTAGGGGATCTGCTTTAGTGCGGCACACACAAACATGATGTATGGACACACAAGCAGAGAAGCATCATGGGACCACACAATGGAAGAGCTGCAGATGAGTTCCCGCAGCCGGAGCAGGGCTCGCACCGAGCACACTCTTCAAAAAAAAACAATGACAGCACGTTCTAGTTTCTGTTCAACGATCCATTTGCCCCTGCAACCTTGATCAAAACCTGTCGGCAAAAGCACCCCAGGAATAGATGAATATGGAACGGCTGTGAGGTAATGTTTAAGAGACCGCGGCCTCCGCAGAACCACAAACCACGCCAAAAGAAAAACATTCATGAACACGCGTCTTGAGGAAATAGGAGGTGCTAGAAGCTGGGTGGCGTGGGGGCTCCTCGCGGGGTTTGTGGTTGATCTACAGTAGCTGCAGAGTTAATGGCTAACACAGCGGCATGCTGGGAACATGCCAGGCCAGCCCGAGTCAATGGGAACACTTCTCTGGGCTTCTTTCTGTTTAGTCTTTACTCAACGTTTTACATTCACCTGGTAGTTTTTGCTTTACTGTAGTTTTTTTTTTTTTTTACTTTGCACACATATACAGCAACATGACACCAGATAATAAGAAATCAAGCAGATGCGACAGCAGAGGTCTGAAAGCCATGGGCTTATACAACGGGCCGCCAGTCACAGAAAACAAAAACCGCAAAGTAAATGCAACAGCACCAAATACATATCGAAATAGAAAGAAATTGACAGTACAGAAATCAAGCAAAAGAGCTCATCACATCAGCAGACAATTATCATGTAAAAAGAGATTAATAAACAGCTAATCCAAAAACATACAAGTGAAGAAAAGCAAGAATGAGACATAATCACAAACTAATTAGACACTGTTATATTAATGTGGTGATAATTTCTTTCTTTAATGTTCTAAAGCTAGTGATAATGAGCATTTTGTGTACTTTGGTATTCCAGATGTGACACTGGCCATGTTTTGGTTTGATTTAATAAAGAATCGTTGATGGGGGAGAAGCTCTGTGAGCTATCTTGCTTAGCTAGGGCTACCTGTCAGTTAGCAAGCTCGTTAGCACGGTTGCTAACGAGGCAACACTTTCTCAGTTTTATTCAAAAGACGTATGTATGCTCCTGTCTCATAAACCAAGCCTCCTTTGTGGAACAGTTAACATAAAAGTGGACAGAGGAACACACCTAATGAGCCAAGAGACCGCCTCCATTTTGGAGCCTGTGGCTCTGAAAGACAGGACAGCTTGGGATTGTTCAACGGTACAAAAATACGTGTGGAAGTTCACTAAAAAAAAACATCTTTACTCTTGCGAGTGAATCCACTGAAACCAATGAAATTCACAGATTTTGCCCGACTATTCCACAGTTTGAGATGCCGGCGTGACTGGGCCTTAACAGAGTTATATTTAGTCTGACTTTCATTGCCAGGGCCCTTCACGTTTAATACAAAGAGGTTTGTCAAAGCATCATATATTTATGTGGGACATTTGCTGCGTATGGGGAAGGGGAAAATCAATTTCCCGCCCCCTCTTGATAATTGATCGTTTTTTCTGAGTGTACTAGAAGGATGACATGCCAGGTCTATCATATTCTGAATGGTAGTAAAGCAGCCAACGCTGCTGCCTGCCTGCCTGTCTGTCTGTCTGATCTATCTCCCTGCTTGTCTGTCTGTCTCTGTCTGTCCCATCTATTGTCTGTCTGTCTATCTGATCTATTTTAATTGTCTGACCTATCTGCCTGTTTGTCTGTCTGTCTGTCCATCTATCTATCATCTATCTATCTGTCTGTCTGTCTGTCTGTCGTCTGTCTGTCTGTCTAATCTATCTTATCTGTCCAACCTATCTCTCTGCCTGTCTGTCTGTTTCTGTCTGTCCTATCTGATCTATCTTATCCATCTGTCTGTCTATCTTTCTGATCTATCTTATATCTGTCCAATCTATCTTATCTGTCCAACCTATCTATTTGCCTGTCTGTCTTTCTGTCTGTCCTATCTGTCTGTCTATCTATCTGATCTGTCTTAGGTCTGTCCTATCTATCTATCTGTCTGTCTATCTGATCTATCTTATCTGTCTGTCCTATCTGTCTGTCCTAACTATATGTCTGTCTGTCCATCTGATCTATCTTATCTGTCTATCTGTCTATCTATCTGATCTATCTTATGTCTGTCCTATCTGTCTGTCTGTTTCTGTCTGTCCTATCTATATGTCTGTCTGTCCATCTGATCTATCTTATCTGTCTATCTGTCTATCTATCTGATCTATCTTATGTCTGTCCTATCTGTCTGCCTGTTTCTGTCTATCTGATTTGTCTGTCTATCTGATCTATCTGCCTGTATTTATGCCTCTCTCTGTCTTATTTATCATCTATCTGTCTGTCTCTCCAGTCTGTCTGTCTGTCTGTCTGTCTGTCTACACATATCCCCCTTTCTATGAATTCTGCTGCTTTTCTGCACCCTGACCATGAAACGTGGTTATGTGTAAACAATAGAAAGACATTAGGCAGGGACCGGGTTGTATACTTTACTGATTTAATTCCTCCTCTCCACTTAACAGCATCTCCGACACCCTGTCATTAGCCAGTAAACCTTCTCAAAATAAATCCAATCCCATAAATCTACCTCTGAAGGAACCTGATACTTTTAAAAAGTGACAGTGACTGACCTTGAGATTTATTTTTGTCACACCAGAAACTGTCTCCCTCAGCAGCGAGAGATGGGCCTGTCCAGATGGTTTTGTGTGGCATCGTCTTGCTAATTGTCAGTGATGCCATCAAAGGGATGTAGCAGACCTGACAACTTAGCTGATGAGCAATAAGATGAGTATGAGGGGGGAAATTAGAGCCAAAAACCTGTGACAGTTATTTTGTGTAGCCTACCTATGCTTTTAAGCACTTTAAATCATTTGGCTTCCTTTATTTCCTGCATTAGTTACAGACTTGAATAGACTAGAAAGGGAAAAAAGCTATTATTATTAAACTGGGCTTCAAAATAATCATGTCTGTGTTATTATAATGTCTAATTACATTATGCAAGCTATAAATATCTCTGGAAATTAGAGCTGCACAATATGTTGTTGTTTTTAATCGCCACGGCGATATCAACTGGCGCAATAACCACATCGTGAAAGGCTGCGATATATCGCATATGCACTCAGAGATTGTTTGTGTGAGTTAGAAGAAAATATTAGTATGGTTATTTTTTGTGATGCCTTTTATATTCCATTCAATGTTCTGTGTTTTCAATAAAAGAATGGAAATTATTTCCTTTCATTTGTTTTAAATTCAACAAGCAGTTTGTTGAATGTGAGCAGTAACACTGAACTGACAACATTTTAACATCTGTGTATTTATCACATCATATCGCTATAGCAATATTCAACAACGTTATTGGGATATTTTCCTCATAGTGTGCAGCCCTACGGGAAATACAATGATGCAGATGTGATTCATCCATAATAGCATGCTGTATAAAATAGGCCTCCGAAAACTGGCTCTGTGGTAATAATGCATCATGTTTCTTGAAGCGATCACCTGTCTTCAGATCTCTTTTAAGTTGCCTAGGCTGCAGCGCAGCAGTCCGTCCCCGGTGACTGTAAAACATGCAAGACAAAACATATGACACAGGGGATGATCCCGACCTGAGAATGACATGTGCTAAAGTACATTATAGTCATTGCCAGGATAAAGGTCACATTGACTCCTGGTATAAATTGGACAGGACAGCTCCAGCATATATGGAGTGTCAAGTGTGAGGAGGTCTGAAAGAAAATCCCTCGGATGTTTCGGGACACACACACACAGGCGGACGGATAAAAGTGTCTCTGTCGCGCTCTCACTTGTGATTAGCACACTTCATCATCACATTAAAGGAGAAGTCAACGCTAAGTTTATCATATAATGGAGATGCAGGGAGTGAGATTGTGAGGGGCTTGGGTTCTTTTCTGCTAGTGGTCGTCACAATACCGCTGAAAGGTAGGATGCAAGTTAAAGTTCAGGGTTTTATTATTGCTACTGTTTACACAGCTAATGAGTAAATTCTCAGTCCCGACTATTCTGTTGCTGCAGCAAATATATATATTTACATGTTCATTTGAGGCATAATAGTCTTTTGACTAAGAATACCCCGCCTGGAACGGCAGTCAGCGCGAGAGCAGACTTCTTGCTCTGAGATACAAAGGGAAGCAACTTGAAAGGAAATAAGCAAATGAATGCAATGCCTCATTAGGCGGGCTTTATTTGACCGTAGCCAATTAGAGAGCATCTGTAATTTAAAACAGTCATCCTAAAAAAAGACTCGGCAACAAACATATTTCTCTCACGGGACCCAATCCTTTGCCTTGTTTTCATTTAAATTTGTCTTTTTTTTTTTTTTTACCAGTGACATTTTCTATTTGAACGCGTATGAATAATACACAGAGGACAGTCAGGTTTAGAAGTATGCAGATAGGCAGGCTACAGTAGGAGGTTGTAAGTGGAGATGAAAGAGGGATTCGGAGGAGGTCAAGGTTGCGTGCTGATGTGCGTTGGCCTCGCTCTCGGCTGGCTGTGCTGACTGGTTTCGCCGTTGCTTTGAGATCAATACCTCTCCCTCTGTCTCAATCAACGACCCGCTGAGATATTCTTCGGGCCGTTACCCTAACGACACAAAGGTGCGCGTTGAAAAGCAGAGCTGCAGTCAGGGCGAGACTGACAGCTGTTTAGCCCCGAATTGATTAACGTGGCACTGCCCAAAAACAGGCACAGCGCTGAAATATTGATAAGGAGAAGCGGATTCTGAGGCTTGTGTGAGTGAGCCGCTTCCAAAAGATGTGACCGAAACCAGATCCCTTTGCAGAGAGAGCCTCGTGAAAAATAGTAACACCTGTATTGCTTATACTGGTTGTTAAGCATTGGAATAAAATTTTGTGCAATATGCATAACCAAATGCTGGAATAATGAGCCATCTGTATGTGTGGTCCCTTCCTTGGAGATGCCAGGAACGGCACCATCTGTGATGCAGCTACCAGCTGTTTTCCTTCTTATTACATGTTTATTAAAAGCTGAAGTTGTCCTCTTCAAGAAGAGTAAAAGAGAGCATGGGTGGCAATGTTGGTTATCTGATTGCCTCCATCTCCATTAGAAAACAGGCTCGAGCTGCATTCCTGGTCCCATAAAAACACACTAACTGTTTCACCAGAACAGAGGGAGTGCTAATTAAATACTCCTTCTTTTTCATCAGCGACTCGCAGGAAATTAACAGAACAAACACAAGATTGACTGGCAGCAAAGCAACAAACATGAAAGAGGATGAATGGATCTAATCCACCAGGACTGGAAATAAATAAACAAAGGGTGTCACTTACCCCACCTTCACTTAGCCCTTTGGGTTTGTATTTCAAAAACTCCCTCAGCAGGGTTTACGCATCTTTTCGGTTTGCATTGTTTTCAATTTTCAAAACCTATTAGCAAGATATCGATTGACCACAATTGAGCATTTATGCACAGCAGGCAACCTACATCCCTCAAGTCAGAATCAGATCACATCTCCCATAATTGAGGGTGGCAGAACTGCAGACCACCCTCTGCAACTGTCAACAAATTTCAGGAGCTCAAACTAAGATGCGTCAGGGATGCATCCTGCGCCGAGTGATGGACACCGAGAAGGAGAACTGGAAATGTCCATCAGCATCCTCTGCCATGCGCTGAACAAGACAGGTCAGGTCTGAATAGACACTGACAAACCCAGGGTGGACACACTGTCGACGCAGACTAAAGCAATACCAAGGGACAAGTGACAGGCTGCTCTGATGCCTTACTTAACTGCCGCGCACGCACGCGGGCGGACAGGCAAAAATAGTGCGCGGGGGATCGGACACCCACGTGCACGCTCGTCCATATGGACGGACAGGCCTCACGTCCGGTGGAAAAAGCAGATTAAATCAAACTTCAGAGGCCGTGTTTAGCCAAATGCTGAAGACTGCTCTGTGATGAGAAGCCAAGTGCAGACTGTAGTCTAAAACAGCCAATTGATATTTTTTTGACAGTGCATCCATTTCTGAGGTTAGTGTGTTCACTCTGCTCAATGCTCAATAAAACAAACAAAATACCATCAATTTGTGTATAAACAATTACCTGCCATAGATTGTAACCTTATTGGATCGAGTGAAATGTTTGAAATAAATCATTAAAGGCGCTGACAGGGCATTTATCTTCACTCTTGCTTTAATGCTTTGTGCACAACACAGTGGATGTAGTCAGTCAACTGTGTGTGTGTGTGTGTGTGTGTGTGTGTGTGTGTGTGTGTGTGTGGGGGGGGGGCGCTTTGTACTAAGCCGGGCCCCAGTGTGCCTCAGTGTGTGTGCTTGTAAGAGCACCGTTGCGTGTGTCAATCCTCCTGTGGAGCCATGTTCTCAAAGCTCTTCATTTTGAAATCAAGCATGAATAATTAAGCCATTTCACAAGGCTGCTTTAACGATATATTACATGAGAAGAAATAGGTCAAGCAGCAATGTTAGAACAATTGTTTGCATGGGTGTTATGGGGTTAAAAAAAAAAACGGTGAACAATACGCCCCTCCCTTCATGCCCCATATACAGTACTTACTGTAGAGAATGACTGACAGCTTCAGACTCCTTTTCCTACAGAAGGGAGTTACATCTGGGAGAAGGAACGGTTACATCTGGGTCATTGTGTCCTCATACCTGAGATTATACATCAACTTTAACCCCCCCACTGGAAGTGGCAAGCCAAACAGACAGTCACACTACTTAAATGTATTTTCTACTTTTTCACCAACCGACTTTTGACCAACAAGAAGGAATATTATGAAAATGCATGATTTGAATTGTCACAGAACATAAAAGCTCAGCAGATAATTACATTGTAATTATTGGGAAGAAACGTCTTCTGGCCGCACTAAAGGGGAACTGAAAGGTGGTTCTGATATCAAACCATCAGTAACGCCGAAATTACATAAATACAGAGCTACATTTCCCATAGGCTCGCATTGCCAGCTCTATCGCAGTAATGCTGAGGAGGAAGGTCTGGCTACACCTCACATACGTTCTGGGATGGGGGGGCGCTCTGGGTTGTTTGCATTTCTTTAACCCTTGTGTGGTCCTCCCGGGTCAAGAACGGACAAAAGATTTACATTTTGTCCCTTTTTCAGACGTTTTTTTTAGTTTTCACTACACCACCTTACTAGTTTTACTCTACTTTTTGGAATTCATGGTCAATAACCCTCATTTAAATAGAATTATACCTAATATTTGAGTTAAAAAAGCAATAATTATGACTTATTTTGACTGATAATTAAGATCAGAGGAATGAAGGTGATCAATTGTATTTTCAAAGAGCGTTGTATGGAATCAAATCCATTTTTCTTGGTAATTTGGTTAAAAAGAAACCCATATTTCAGATATAGACATTTTTTAAAGGGGTAAAAATTTGACCCAAGGACAAAAGGAGCCAATCACAATCAGTCTTGGGCAGCGCTGAGCTCCGGAAGCAGCGACTGTGGCTCTGCTAAATAGTCTCTTGTTTTGGTGGAACGTTTGCACCCCGCAAAAGAAAACGCCTCATCTAATATTAAATGAAGTTAACTATTTACACAATACAGTAACGTGAGCTAATTAAATCAGCTGATCCATGGTTAAACCTCATTAGCTCTTACCAGTGTATCTCAGTGTGTACTTCGTCCACAACAATCCCACCAATCGCTCCCAAAACGTCCCAGTCAGAGATGTAATGTCGTAAACATATTCTTTGTAAACCTTTACAGTCATTCACTGAAAACCAAGTAGGCCTGCCTTGTTACACGGTCCAAATTTTCTTAGAAACTCACCATTTTCTGCGTGTAGCTCGCTTGCTCGAATTGTGTTGGAGAGAGGAACCTGACGGACATCCGGATGTCAGGCAGTCACCCTGGAAATGTACTGGTGATCCAGACTAACACATTACATGCATTGTACTACTGCATTTACACGTATTTTACATACCTTTTATTTTCTAGTGTGTACATTTTGTGATGCACAAAAAGCCTGTGGTGTTACCGAATCAGAAGTAGTCTTCAGGATACCGGCAGTGTGAGGTATTAAAACCTGTCGCGGAAGAGAATGACAAGTACCTACTTGTCAACCACCAGCATTATAAGGCAACAATATCACACAGTATGGTGTGTGTGTGTGGTGTGTCTCTGTAGTACATGATACAATTGTGAAAAAGTAAGTTCTGACTGATGTGAAAAAAGCTCCAATGATCTCTGTCATCTGTTACATTCAGCCCTGAGGACAAACACGCTGAGTCCCACAAAGCTCCTTTAACTGCTTTCAGCAACAACAACAACACCACTCACACCAGTTTGTTCAAGCTCCCCTACTTTTAACTAAACCGTGTTCTTCGTACACAGGATAGGACCACGTGCTCCCGTGTGTACAACCCCTTTTTTACTTCTTTGTGTCATTGAATGAGATGTTACATGTAGAACAGTTCTTTTAATGTGTATATTTAAAGGTCCTGTGGCATGAAAATCTCACTTTATGAGGTTTTTTTAACATTAATATGAGTTCCCCCAGCCTGCCTATGGCCCCCCATTGGCTAGAAATGGTGATAGGTGCAAAAAGAGCCCTGGGTATCCTGATAGATAGATAGATAGATAGATATTTATTGATCCCAAAAAAATGGGAAATTACAGTGTTACAGCAGCACACAAAATATACATACATACAATATACATGAAATAATTATAATAACAAAATATAAGAATAAAAATATAAGAATGCTGCTCTGTCTTTGAGAAAATGAAAGCTCAGATGGGCTGATGACGAATCATGCCCCTTATGAGGTCATAGGGGAAATGTTACCTCTCCTTTCTATGTTTTACCCACCCAGAGAATTTGCCCCCCCCATGAGAGAGAAACATCATGGCTTTCAAACGCACAAAGTGGCAGTTGGTCAAGGCCACACCCCCAGCCTCAACTTTGCCCCCCCCCCAGACTCAGAAATGGCACATCCTAAGGAAAGCTCATTGTGGGACTGGCTCTAGAGGCTGGAATTCTGGACCAAGGCTGAATTTTGGGAAAGAGACTTCAGATACAGTATTACGGGACCACTAAGGTCTATATAAAAGAGACTTCAGATAGAGTATTAGGGACCACTAAGGTCTATATAAAAGAGACTTCCGATACAGTATTAGGGACCACTAAGGTCTATATAAAGAGACTTCAGATACAGTATTAGGGACCACTAAGGTCTATATAAAGAGACTTCAGATACAGTATTAGGGACCACTAAGGTCTATATAAAAGAGACTTCAGATACAGTATTAGGGACCACTAAGGTCTATATAAAGAGACTTCAGATACAGTATTAGGGACCACTAAGGTCTGTATAAAGATACTTCAGATACAGTATTAGGGGACCACTAAGGTCTATATAAAAGAGACTTCAGATACAGTATTAGGGACCACTAAGGTCTATTTAAAAGAGACTTCAGATACAGTATTAGGGACCACTAAGGTCTATATAAAAGAGACTTCAGATACAGTATTAGGGACCACTAAGGTCTATATAAAAGAGACTTCAGATATAGTATTAGGGGACCACTAAGGTCTATATAAAAGAGACTTCAGATACAGTATTAGGGACCACTAAGGTCTATTTAAAAGAGACTTCAGATACAGTATTAGGGACCACTAAGGTCTATATAAAGAGACTTCAGATACAGTATTAGGGACCACTAAGGTCTATTTAAAAGAGACTTCAGATACAGTATTAGGGACCACTAAGGTCTATATAAAAGAGACTTCAGATATAGTATTAGGGACCACTAAGGTCTATATAAAGAGACTTCGGATACAGTATTAGGGGACCACTAAGGTCTACATAAAAGAGACTTCAGATACAGTATTAGGGACCTCTAAGGTCTATATAAAAGAGACTTCAGATACATTAGGGACCCTAAGGTCTATATAAAAGAGACTTCAGATACAGTATTAGGGACCACAAAGGGTCTATATAAAAGAGACTTCAGACAGTATTGGGGACCACTAAGGTTTAATTAAAAGAGATTCAGATACAGTATTAGGGCCACTAAGGTCTATTTAAAAGAGATTCAGATACAGTATTAGGGACCACTAAGGTCTATTTAAAAGAGACTTCAGTACAGTATTAGGGGACCACTAAGGTCTATATAAAAGAGGACTTAAAGATACAGTATTAGGGACCCTAAGGTCTATATAAAAGAGACGTCAGATACAGTATTAGGGGACCACTAAGGTCTATATAAAGAGACTTCAGATATAGTATTAGGGACCACTAAGGTCTATATAAAAGAGACTTCGGATACAGTATTAGGGGACCACTAAGGTCTACATAAAAGAGACTTCAGATACAGTATTAGGGACCACTAAGGTCTATATAAAAGAGACTTCAGATACAGTATTAGGGACCACTAAGGTCTATATAAAAGAGACTTCAGATACAGTATTAGGGGACCACTAAGGTCTATATAAAGAGACTTCAGATACAGTATTAGGGACCACTAAGGTCTATATAAAAGAGACTTCAGATAAAAGAGACTTCAGATACAGTATTAGGGACCACTAAGATCTATATAAAAGCATCCAGAGAGCACCATGTCATGGGACCTTTAACACAATTTAGTCTGTTTCAGCAAACATCTTAATGCTGTCAATAAAACTCTGCAGCCAAGGCGTCATTTCCAGATGTGTTAAATGATGTTTACACGTGTTTATATGATCACACTACCACCCTGTTTCATGTTATTTCCCATCCTTGACACATTTGGCTCGCAATATAGTCGTGCTTTGCTAACATTTTATTTTTAACCACTTGTCAATCGCAGGAAAACAGGAAAAGTCTATTTTTCTTTTTTTTTAGACACCCTCTGAAGGACTAATAGCTCTTTGTTTTTAGTTGCCGAGTTTCACAAGCGTTACATGAATTACATCTTCAAATCCAGCAGCTGCTTTTGACTGTATGCTGTTGTTCCACTTTGAAAATTATGAAACCAGATTTTAATCACAGGCTCTCCATTGTACAAGAAATTTCATCTTTGGATTAAAGACAGGTTTGGATTTCCTAGACCGTCCTCCTTTTATCGTGAGCATTATAACTTGACTCCATATTGTCGAAAGACTGCAACTAAATAGCTCCACCGCATAATCGAAGGAGGCCGGTGTTATGATATTGGAAACAGTCTTAGGTTGAGTCCATGGATAATTGAGCAATGTGGCTCAAACAGCGTCTGTGTTTTTTTGTTTTTTGTGAATGTTCTCGATTCCCAGAGAGCGAGTAAATCACCTGATGTGAGCCGGTCTGTGAAGTCTGTTAGGCTGTGCTTGTTTGTGTTCAGTCTGAACTCGCTCTGCGCCCGCACGTCACTGTTTGTCAGATGTTTGCTGGAGTCTATTGCCTCGTCAGAAACATTTAAAATGCAGTTGAAAGATGTACCATCCCCCCCCCCCCCCCTGGATAACGTTCGTGTGCCAACGCTATATGTAGAGTCATCATGGGGATGATGTTTCCAGAATCCCAGTTCTGAGCGGGGAAAAAGTGCCCATAAATCTTTTTCGAGAGTTAATGTTTACCAATCCACATGACCATAAGGAATAACCAGGCCATGCTGTTGTTTCAAAATTGCAGATTTTTTTACTTGGATTGTCAGAATACAGTTTTAAATACTCCAAACTGTGCGTGAGCTCACATCCAACCAATTAGATGCTTTTGAAATGTGAAAGAGAGAGAGAAGACAGACACAGGTATCAGAGATGGGGGGGGGGGGTGAAGCTTTATAAGCTTTAATTGCAGTATTGTCCTTCTCATTGTGCTGTCTGAAACCAAAGTAAGAGTCCAAGATTGTTTTTGGATGGGGGCCATTAGTTTCATTTGCATTGCAGAAATCTCAAGGAGCTCCATCCGTTTTCTTCTGTTTCTGAATGAAAGAAACACTTTTTTGACAAATGTAAGTCCAATATTCAATCTCATAGGGGAAGGCCTTTTAACCCTTGTGTTGTCTTACATCACTATTATCGCATTTCCCGACATTTTTGTCACTTTTCCAATGTTGCCGGTGCTTTTTTTGATGTTTTTTTCCAAAGTTATTGGATATTTCTAATGTTGACCTTTCAAAGGCCCATTTTTTTTGTGATAAAAAAAAAACTGGAAACAGGTCAAATTTGACCCGAGGACAACACAAGGATTAATTTAGAATTCTACGTCGAGCATACGCAAGGGGCCTAACGCTAAAGGCCGTTTCATGGTTGTGCGGAGGCTCCACGCAGAGCTTTGGCCGTAGCCTGCGCAAGTATCATGATGTTTATACTTGTGCGCTGGTGTGTGTGTGTGTCAAGCCAGCGTGTAAGTACGGTACCTTTACTGTAGAAAGAATTCACAGTAACTTGCTGCCAATTGTTGCCAGGAAGTTACTGTAAATTGGACGTTAAATTTGTTACAGTGGACGCAGTAGGGAACGCGTCCACTGTACGCCATAGATTTAGATCCAACGCAGGAGTACGAACGTCCTTTAAGTCTCCACTACGTCCACCGGCTAGTGCCCGTGTGGTACTGGTCACTTAGTGTACAGTTGGTTTTTCTGCTTTGTTTTTCACGAAACAGCCACCTGCTGCAGCCGAAAACATGGTGATGGTGATGGTGATGAGGATGATGGTACATCTCAAGGGGTTATCCTAATAAAAGAATTTCAAAAAGCTGAAGTTATTTATATAACAACTATTACAGACATGGTCACAAAGAGCTTTACAGGCCAAAAGAATAAATACATTCAGACCAATCAAAAGTCATAAAAAGCTCAATAAACCACAGTCAATCATAATAAAACACAAAAGCATTAGAAAGATAGTAATACAGTCAAGAAGCCAGAGGGCTGAGGAGCCTGCACTGTCAGGTGATAATTCTCTGTGGGCGTGTCTTTACGAGCAACTCATGTTATACATGGTATAATATAAAATATATTAATGTTCGCTACTTTAACCCTTGTGTTGTCTTCACCTTCGGGACCCTCTCGTGTCCCCCGGGTCAAATTAAAACGTGACTTATTTGGGGTTTTAAAAACAATTCTGAAAAAGATTTTTACTTCATAATCTATTAACAAATATTATATTTATCTCAATTTCAAACGATTGAGATAACATACATGTTTAGGGAATGCAATCAGTCTCTACTAGCACACAATTAAAATGGAAGTGGGGTTTGTTATTTGTCATAAGGTTATAATTCATGCTAAAAATCCACTATGGAAACAACATAAGTGGTCATATCTAGAATAATTTCCTGAATTGAGTCAGGAATACATGTTTATCACAGAGAATAAGGTAAGGTCATTGATTTTCAGGTAGAAAAAATGTAACTTGTACCATTTTTCTTCTTGTAAAAATTTGAAATGGGTCAATTTGACCTGAATACAATACAAGAGTTAAGGTCATAGAAAATAAAAGCAGAATAAAAAAACAGCATTTTTTAAAAATAGAATGATGTGTTTTGTATTGCTACACAGGTTTTGGGAAAATCCACTCACTCACTGTGGTGTCCGACCCCTAAACTCACGGTCAACTGTCGAACTGACGTCTCTTGGCTCCGACGTACAGTACCAGGAGTTCAGTCAGTCAATGTGAGATTTCAGAAATATCCAATTAGCATCAACAGAAGGTGCCATATGTAAATGGGACCTTTACTAGCCAAATTAATACTGTAACTAAGTGGTGATGCTGGCTTTGAAATGCTGTTCATACTGATATTAGGGCTGGGCTGGGGTGAGTTACTGAAAATTGTATTTGTTTTGCGACCATTTTTAGAATTGTCTTCTTTAGAATCTATTTCTTATTTCAAAAATGTAACCAGTGATTCACCATGCTTTTAATGACAGCAAAAGAAAGTGAAAGAAATCCACGTCATGTTCTTCTTTACAAATGACCGACTGAAGTCATGTTTTTCTTCTTAGAAAACAATCAGTTCTTAGAAATGTCTCATGATATGTTGTCTCTAGAAGTGGATTATTCAACTTTTGTGAATGTGCTGTATTTTGTAAAGCGCTTTTTTAGTCTTAACGACTACTCAAAGAGCTTTTACATAGTACAGGAAGCATTCACCGTTCACACACGGCGCAGCATCTTGCCCAAGGACACAGCGACATGGGACTGCAGGGCCAGGGATTGAACCACCAACCTTCCAGTTGGCAGGCAACCGCTCCACCACTGAACCACAGCCGCCCCAAACTTTTGGTCTTGTTAAAGAAGGAAAAGAAAATTGCAATACTCAAAACTATCAATCACAATACTTCTAGAATTGCAATAAATTAAAAATCACGGACGCAAATCAAATCGGCGTTCATGTATCGGGAAAGAATTGAATCGCAAAAAAAGTCCCAGCCCAGACTACCTGATAGTGACAGTTGTGATAGTTACAATTCAATAAATTACTCTCAATGCAATTGAGTCTGTTAGGCTTATATCAGGAGCCATGACTCTCACATTGTGTACATTCTCCTCCTGTGTGTTTTGTCTGTCTTGTACTTTTATATGCCAGGCTACTACACTGGCAGTATGTGAGACAAGGTTAGCCTGAATCTCCACTCCACAGACCCCTCAGAAGGGTCCAGAACTGACTGCGGAGATAAATCGAACTCGCTCAGAAGCTAAAACGATGACAGGTCAGAACTCTGGCTGCTGTTAAAAGACAATTTCTGAAGCGGCTTTGTTGACAATAAACTAAAAGCTGATTTTGTTGACGCTCCAGAAGTGCCAAGGATGACTTCCAAAGAATGTGGGCACGTATTCTGTTTCAGAGCTGTCTGCAAATCGAGCGTAAACGGGTGAAAAAGCTCGAGCAAACATTCAAAGAATGTATAAACTGTGCTTCCTGTTATTCGTCCGAGAAGTGGTTCCACTTCTTGATGAGATCTGAGATTAAATCATTACTTATCTGATTTCAGGTTTTGGCAAACATCTGCTTGTGTAACTGGGAAGATTTTCACTTAAAAAAAAAAAAAATTCAAATATATGATTTCAGACCCACTTTAGGTTTATACGCTTGTCATCAAACACAGGATCAAAGATCACAGACATTTAGTTCCTGTCTACTCTCTCAGCATGGGAGCTGCATATTTCTTCTTTGCTGCAAAAAGAGCCACAGGTAGCTCAAAAAAAAGCAGAAAAAAAAGCACTAACAAGACATATGTTTGTCACATTTTGTTACAGTGGAGGATCACACTTAAGTGAAATCTGTTGAAGTTGAATCCCGGAAAATCCTCAAGCAGCCAGGTATGAGAACTGCAACCATGTGAGGGAGGAAAAGCTCATCAAGATGTAAGGGATGACAAATTCCACCATCTGCATGTGACTCTGATGCACAAATGGTAAGTGAAAAGTTTGGAACACAAGCGCTGAGCAGAAAGTTTTTACAGAAGCGGTTCGGTGAACAAAGGCGTGTGCAGTGGTGGAAGAAGGATTCAGATCCTTAACTTAAGTAAAAGTACTAATACCACACTATGAAAAAACTCAGTTACAAGTAAAAGTCCTGCATTGAAAACGTCACTTACGTAGAAGTATGTAAGTATAATCAGGATAGGTACTTAACGTATTAAAAGTACTTAATGTAAAAAAATCCTGCCCTTGTAGAAAGTGTAAAGGATCCAAACAGCTGTGTGTTTAATGGTCTAATCATTTCAGCTCGGCCCTTATATTGTTGGCTAGTTTCAGTTAAAATAAAACATCAGATTTCATAACTACATGTGTTTTGTGTGCATATCTTATCATGTAAAGTAACTAAAGCTGCCAGATGAATGTGGTGGAGTAAAAAGTCCCGAAAATCTGATATAACAATAATCTCAACCAAATCGATATCGTAGGGTTGACAGTTGCTGCTTTCACCTAATGTTTTCACAATTAGATTCTAATATATAATCAATAATGAAGCTAAAATGACTACGTGGCTAAATAATAAAACAGCTGAAAGTTGGTTAAATTCAGAAAATGACATCACTTTACTGTAATCCAGCCTTTAGTGCCAGGAACCCTTATGTCATATCACAATAACCAAAATAAGAACCAAAAATATCTAGTGTCATAGCACATTATCGATAGTCTCGCCTGGTTTATTGTTTAACCCTCCTGTTGTCAGAAATTTGGGATTCTTTCCTCTAAATTGTCCAAATATTACATGGTTGGTTCCATATAACACTTCTTGCAAGTTAAACGAAGGATCAGTTCACTACTTTATTACATTTTGGGTGTTTTATTTCCCCCAAAAAACACTTTGACAAAAGACCAAAAAAGATAGAATTTCCTATAAATGAGGTTTCTTGACCAAGAATTCAAAAAAAGGAAATAGTGTAAAACCAGTGGTGATATATTGGTGTTAGTGTTGTGTACAGCATACTGATGGTAGTGTTACAAAAGTGAAGAAAGTGTTGGGAAAAAACATCATAAAGTGATAAAAAAAAAAAAAAAAAGTATCTGAAATGTGTCCAAAAAGCATCAAAAAATTGTTCATTTTCAGTTTTGAGCCGGGAGGACAACACAAGGGTTAAACCAATCACAATCGCCTTGAGCTGCACTGAATGCCGTACAGAGCAGGTGCCTCTGCGAAACAGCCTCGGGAGGGAACCTGTTTTGATGGAGATGTACGTTCAAAAGATGTTTTAGTCGTGCGACAGGAAGACTGGACAGATAGCCGTCTGGATTCACCCTGCGGAGATGGACTTATTTGGATTCCAGCACTGGGCGTGGGCGAGTCGGCGTGGAGAAGCCGATGACGTAAGGATCCAGCGAGAGGCAGCGGAGCGAGGCGTTTCCTGGAGAGATAAGGTGGTGGTGGTGGTGCACAGGGCTTAGGTTTTGTTTGAACATGGGGGGGGGGGGGCACATTATAACAGTGGGGTGTGGGGGTCTTCTCCTATGACATTTAGAGCGTCAAACACTTGATATCATGCTTACTGTGGATTTTTTTTTTTTATGCCACAATTTGTGCAGCACAAGAAGACATGATTATTGTTTTCCGTCAGTTTAAAGTTCTTGACATTTCCAACTGCACTTGAAAGCAGCTTCATTTCACAGATGAAGCGAGAAAGAAAATAGACAGAGGGGATGAGCTTTTTGCCACTGCAACAAGAATGTGTTGCAAAGTTGAGATGGTACAGTCCACTATAGGGGTGTCTGGAAACATATTTACAAGTAAGGATAGATATTTGTTTTGTGCCTCCTAAATGAGTCTTCTTTTATATTTTTGTGGGTGGGACAAATCTTCCTCTTCTAAATATTGCGGGGGACATCTCCCTTTCATCCCCCCAAAATGCACTCCTATGGTGGGCGCTGCTGGTGGAACGCCTGTCATCGCACACGTGCGCTGTGTATATACACAGGGTGTTGGGAGCTGTCACGCAGGTATGGCTCAAGCTTGATCCGAGCCATGATTGATCGCACAGGTTCAGGTGGAGTTCACGGGAGGTCTCTGGTATCATCAGCAAAAATGAGTGACAGACACCAAATAGGGTGATGGAATATTATCAGGAAGCCATTTGTAATGCGGGGCGAGCCTGGATCTCTAAGGGGTGTTGTCTCTCTGAAATGAAGTCATCCATCACCTCAACTTCATATCTGATTAGGTCATGAGTAGCTTCTAAATGGAAAGAGAGGCTGCGGTGTTGTGATCGCACAGTTTGGTAACCAAAGTTAAAAGGGTGTGGCATAAAAAGACGGAGCATTTAAAAAAATATATTCATATTGATATATTAAAAGTAAAAATCCAGACGTTCTCAGCTCTAACAATGTGTCGTGTGTGGGGTGCCAGTCTGTCAATGGTGGAAGAAAAGTTCAGATCCTTTAAGTAAAAGTACTAATACCACTGCATTGAAAATGTTAGTTAAGTAAAAGTGTGTAGGTATCATCAGGAAAATGTACTTCAAATATTAAAAGTAAAAGTACTTGATGTGGAAAAAATCCTCCCCTTGTAGAAAGTGTAAAGGATCCAACCAGCTGTGTGTTTAATGGGCCAATCATTTCAACTGTACTTGTAGGCCCTTATATTGTTGGCTAGTTTATTTATAATAAAACATCAGATTTCATAACTGCATGTGTTTTGTGGGCAAACATCTTAATGTGTAGAGTAACTAAAGCTGTCAGATGAATGTGCAGTGGATTGCATAAGTTTACACGCTCAGGCTAAAGTTGATTAAAAAGACGAACAAAAAACATCTTTTGGAAATTGATCTTAATGCCTTAATTCAAAAGAAATTAGGAAAATCCAACCTTGTAAATAAATAAATGTTCTTCCTTATATCTATATGTATACACCCCCTATGTTAAATTCCTATAGAGGCAGGCACATTTTTTAAAAGCCAGTCATTTCATAGATCAGGATACTATGCATCCTGATAAAGTTCCCTTGGCCTTTGGAATTAACATAGCCCCCCCCCCCCAACATAGGTGTGTATACTATATTTTAAGGAAGAACATTTATTTATTTACAATACATTATTCATTCACAAAGAAAATTTGTGTCCTTAAAAGGTTGGATTTTCCATTTTTTTTAAATTAAGATCCATTTTTAAAAGAGGTTTTTTTTTTATTACTCTTTTTAATCAACTTTAGCATGGGGGTGTAAACTTATGCAAGCCGCTGTAGTGGAGTAAAATATTCAATATTTCTCTCTGGAATATAGCGTAGTAGAAGGAGAATTTCTTCCTGCTCCTTTTTGAACATGGGAATTCTTACTTGAAACATTTACAATCATTTTTGGAGGATTGTGTTCAAATAGACATGTTCTTATTATGTTTTAACACAATAGCAAATAAACTGAAACTGAAAGTGGCATGAAAAGAAAGAAAAGACTCAAGTAAAGTTCAAGTACCTCAAATGAGTCAAATACTTTTGCTTTATTACTTTTAGAGAATAAGATTCATTTAGACCTGAAATGATTAGTTGATTAATTGATTTAGAGAATCAATTCATTGCAATGTCTTCTTTCCTTCTTTTGTTGAGCAGAAAAGCCAAATATTCCCCAGTTTCAGCGCCATAGACGCCAGGATCCGCTGCCTGTCTTTGTTTAGTTGAATATTAAAGTGAATATTTTTAGGTTTTTGGAGTGTTGGTCAGGGGGAAATAAGCAAGTTGATGACGTCATGCTAGGCTTTAGAAGAACAACTGATGGGCATTATTCACTATTTTACAGACTGAATAAATCGATAATGAAACTAAATATTAGTCGCAGCCCCAGATGCAGTAGTCAAATAGTTTAGGATTTATGAAATCCATGCAAGGGAAACTGAAGGATGATAACATAAGTTTATGGATAATATCCTATCCTGAAATGCCAGATGACCTGATTGTTTGTATTGTAAGAATGCGTCCACATCCCAGCGTTTAAATGGCATTAGGGGAGACCTGGGGATGGTTGGAACAGCATCACTTTGACCAATAAGGGATAACATAAGAGTCATGTGAGAGATTTCATGTATAACCACTCACTCCATGATATTGCATGTAAGTCTGCACGCCTGTGAGAAGAAGTGTGCAGATTTTACAGCCAAAACATCAATTTCCAGGTATGAAAGTCATTTTGGGGACCAAGTCTAGATTTTGATTAGTACTGATACTGTTGAAGTTTGAGTCATTTCATCTATGCTAATTTCAAACCACCATGCTGATACAGCTTGGGGGGGGGGGGGGGGGGTGTAACACCATATAAGAAAATGCATTGTTGTTTTACAACTTGTCAAATGTATTCCTGTAATTTTACGTGGATTATGAGCTACTTCTGACCCCCTGCTGAAGTTTCCCATTTGGATGTGTAACAACTATAGATATTATTATAGTATTATCAGAATATGTTCTTTAAGAAAGGTCTTCTAATATTAGTATCCATAGCACTGACACTGTTCTTCATCTAGCTATCACTGAACCACAGGTTTTAGTGTTGGCACATGCACAATAAACTCACATAGATGCATATTTTGTGGTGTAGCCTTCAATCTTATTACAATTTGCCCCAGGTTGTGTTCCAACATACCCTGGTAGTGGGGTAGGTTGGAACAATGGCACTCCTTGCATTTGACATCAAATAATGAATTATGTGAAATAGTTGGGGAAATTAAAACCATTGCTATTTGCAGTAGACACATGAGGGTACTGTGTCAAAATTGGAGTCAACTACCACAAACATTCTGCAGGTTCTAGGAGCTGAGTGAAAAAGGGTTACAACCATCCCCGGTCCCTCCGAAACGAGCCTAAATTGAATAAAAGGTCATTGAAAAGTTACACAAATGTAATCAGATTACACCACCGAAATGATGTTCCCGCTCGGTTTTAACCCTTTGTGTTGTCTTCCCATCAAAAGGGAAAATCCACACTTTTGTTGGCGCGTTTTAATGTGTTTTTTAAAAACTTTTTCTTACGTTTTTGTCCCGTTTTCCAACACTTTTGACACTTTTTTCAATGTTCAATACTACGTAACATTAACCAATTAACTTTACAGTTATTGTTGGAATTTATGGTCGATAAACCTAATTTTATAAGAAATTATTCCTAATGTTTGAGTTAGAAAAGCAGAAATTAGGAATTATTGAGACTAAAATCAAAGGAATGGATGTTGATGGATAATCACAGACTGGAATATGTCAACTTTTACTCAATACTATTTCAAACTTCAAATGAATAAGACCCAAAATTAATGAAAGTAGAGATGTGTACTTGCCAAAGAGCGTTGTGTGGAATCAATCATGTTATTTTGGGGAATCAAAAAGAACATTGATATAGGAAAACGGTCAATTTGACAACAACATGAGGGTCATGTGACAAAAGGAACTTTATCAAACATGAGGTTTTGAATCAGATCCCATGTCGACATGATCGCGATGCTTTTACGCGATATCTCCGATTTTCTCCTGGCAATAAGCGCGCTGTTCGTGACAGTTGTTGGAAATCACACAAACTTTATGTATTTCATTCAGCGGGCAAAGCGGAAGCTATAGCGAAGCAAAGGATCCCAAAAAAAAAAAAAAAAAAAAAAAACAGAGAAAAAGGCACAGCCACACACAGCCTGGGCTCGTGCCCGCCTCTCTTCCTCCCTGGCCTCTGTTCCTTTAATAAACTCCTGGTTATCTAGTGTAACAAATGTCTCGCTGCCATCATCAAGTCCAGGCGAGGAGGGAGGAGTTTTTAATGTTCAGTTTGTTCTATGGATCGATGTCTGCTGGCATCGCCTCTCCGCCCGCCCGCCCGCACCGTGCGTAATCTCCCGTCCTGTACCACTACCTTACCGGAGGCTTTCTACGCGCATTCCCTCCAGATATTATCCGCCGAACGACTGCTGCTGCACGGACGGACCGGCTGACTGACACGCGTCGATCACCGTACAGTATGGGGCACTGATGGACAAAACCGGATGGTGAACGGAGTCGATTCGCCCCCCGTAGGAGGAGGAAGAACAAGAAGAAGAAGAAGAAGAAGGTGAAAGAACAAGCCCGACGAAACATCTGTTCCCCCCCTCCTCTGCAAAGACCATTCCGAACTGGATTTTTTTTTTTTCATAGTAAGAGAGACTGAACTACTCCGAGAGCCAAAATAAAGAATCGCACACACATTTCTCTCTCTCTCTCTCCTCTCTCTCTCTCTCTCCTCTCTCTCTCTCTCTCTCTCTCTCTCTCTCTATGCATGGACTATCGTAGACCGCATACAGATTTCACCTGGGCACCGTAGTGAACTGCGACTCCCCCCAAAAAATGCCACGGAGGAAACAGCAGGCGCCCAAACGGGCTGCGGGTAAGCGATTTGACTTATTATTTTATTATCCATAGAGCCTCTTTAATATGAGTGTAATATTTGGGTATTATCGCTGTTATCATTGTGTGTATAGCTCGCCTATAGCACAGGGTTTTCCCCCCTCAAACTTTTATCATGTGGGACCCCCCCCCCCTGTATAGATACGCATCACATTTAGTGAGATATTGTCCCGAGGAGCCTCATCTGAGCAGGTTTAGTAGGCTGCTGTTATATAACTGTTTGTGTCTGCACTGGGGTGAAGATATAGACACAGCTACCCTTTTTGTGCTTCATAGTGGCTTTAGTATTACAGATATTCAACTAATTCTCATGCAGCTGAGACCTGGGGTGGGGGGGGGGGGCCTCGGACCCTCGGACCCTAGTTTGGGCACCAAACGGCTGTAAGAAAGTCACATTTTTAAAACAATACGAGGCTTGTGATGCTGCTACTTAAGTAGCAGCATCACAAGCTGGGTCTCCTGTTGGAAAGGGGGGGGGGGGGGGGGTAAATTAATGAGACTAATAACGCCCAAAACTAAAGAAAACTCTTTGATCGGATTTAAAAAAAGAAAAACAAAAAGCTGTGTGGTTAATTCTCAATCTTCTTATAACACGTTTCCACAAGGCATTTATGTATTCATTGATCAGAAACTAGCTTTTCACTCACAGTTTAAAAAAAATGATGCTAAATAAATAACGGCCCTCAGTGTGTTTGGATTTGAAGTGAAGAGGAGGGTTGAAAGATGTGGAGCCGCTGTATCCGTAGCACATGAACTCTGCATGAACTCTTCATAATCTTATGGACAAATGGAGAATGGGTTACACTCACTCACACACAGACAGACACACACACTCCATCCATGCTGCTGGCAGAGACAGGAGGATGCTCACACACGCACATACACACACGGCTCCACAACACACACATTTGACTTTTTGGTCAGCAGGGTAATCTACCATCTGCTTATGTGCATCCCCGTATTTGCGTGTCATATTAGCAGTTTGTTGAATTTATAATCTTCAAGGAGGCCCAGAAAAGTAAACTGTTTTTGTGTGTGTGCGTGTGTCTGTGTGTGTGTGTGTGTGTGTGTGTTGTCGTTTTTTTTTATAATGTAATCTTGTAAGATTTGCTCTTGTGGGACACCAAATCTCAGCGTTTCCTCTCTTCCAGTAGTCACCAAAACATCCCACACACCACATATTGTTATATCCCCCCCCCCCAAAAAAAAAAAAAAAAAAAAAAAAAAAAACTTCTTCTCAAGAAATGTTCACATGATATGGTCACAAAATCAACGTCGTTTAACGTGACCTCATTCTCTGCAGTCTTGGCTTCTTACTTTATGTTTTTTTTCCCCAAAACGGCCTCATTATGATGGAGCTGGCGGATTAAAACTAGATTGATCAATGGTGTTCCAGCGTTGGAGGATGCAATTACTTGGTTGTGGTGTGTTGAGAAGTTATCAGTCTTTATTATGGTTGCGGATGTAGCAACCAGATGGCGATTGTTCTCTGCCAATAATAGCGTCTCTTTATACCCGCTTAAGATACCGAGACCCTTATCTGCCCGGCACACTCTCAGTTTAAACACACCCAGACACACACACACTCACTCTCAAAGGCACTCGCTGCCATACAGTCACACGCTAAATATTTTTCCCACATTTCAGGCTCCAAAAGCCCCCTTTTCTTAAAAACAATGAAGTTTTTGAGAAGATGCCTAAGTGATCCCTTTACACGCTCTCAGCTGCCTCGCCTGTACTCTGGTAAATGTGTCAGCCCTATAGAGAAATAAGCCTTCCAGAAGAGTTTCTTCATTGTTGAGGTAATTGTCTCCTCTTTGACAGGCACATTCATCAGTGGCTTAATGGTCAATCAAAAGTTGGCAGGCAGAGTGTTTTCATTCTTTCCTATCCACTACATTAGGAATACTTAATCAAAATGTCTCCCGGTAATGGCTGTGAAGAGTTCATGACTGACTGATCCGTTGTCTGTGCCGATAGAAAATTAACAGCTCGGCACTGGAGAGATGTGGGCCTGCAGATAAACAAATTGTGCATTAATATTTCATCTTCAAGACCTGGGATGTGCTATCAAGCGGTGGAATATTCCTGGGCTGTGTTGTCATTTTTCTCGCGTTCGTTTTTTTTTTTTCCTCCTGTATTCTTGAAGGCTCTTTGCAGCTGTAACTCATTTCACTTGATGACTTTACTGGGGTTACAGAGAGTGACGACAAATTGATTACCTGGCAGAGCAAGAATGGAGCGAAGAGAGACGCAGGCTGACAGTCATGTTATAATAATATGTTTAATGATGTGTGGAGGGGGAACAAGGAGAGAGGAGTATTGAAATAAGAGCATGGAAGATGCAAAGGAAAAGGTTTCTTTTTTTGTAGGGCTCTTAAAGATGCAGTATCCTTCTCGGTGGAAATAGTATTTTGCAAGGTAATGTAAAAAACAAGACCACCATTCCCAGCTCAAGCATTAATTCAGAGGACATCCGGCATCCAGGGTGCTTGTAATCTCCTCTGGGAATTGTATTATTATTAGGCATATTTGTGAAACGTGAGACCACAGACGCACTAGTAAAGGCCAGTTGTGTCTGATTTACTTCCTTTTGCATACTTGGTTTGTATGGTAATTTAAATGCCAATTACTCACCGGTCCAGGATAGGATGCACTAGACCTTTGCTTTTTTACTGAGAAAGCATCACTTAAGACAAGAGGGCTATCAGGCCACAGATTCCAGGTTGAAATTTGTGTATCAGGTTCATAAATGGTGTAAACCTAAAGCCCTATAAGTGCATGGGATGCATTTTTGAGTGAAGGAAGCCATATGTTATTTTGCGGCCGTGGGAGTATTCCTCTTTTGTACAATAGCTCTGTGCCTCAAACCGTTAGCCCAATTTGCTGTTAACAAGATAAATTGGAGAACAGACAAAGGCATTAAGTGTTGCAGTGCCAGCTAGTGACTGACAGCAGCTTGTGGGAATTGGCTAGCAGAAATTCCTCCTAAGTGGTTTGTTCAGAAAACATCCTACAATCAAGGCAGATGTTGTTTATCCAGTTTAGGTAGAAAAAGGAAGTCCATTTTGAATGACAAAAGCTGGGAGGAAAATGGCAGCACATACAACGGTGTCTTATTTATGTATTTATTTTAATACCAGATTAACACCCTCTTGGATTTTTCTTGTATCACAACACTGTTCTTTTGTCTGCAGCCATTATTTACTTGAATTTATTTCACCACTCTTATGAAGAGAGATCACAAAGAGAGCGATGCTTTCACTAGACTCAAATTCAAAAGCTTTTTTTTTTTATTTCACGGGTGTTTTGTCATTCAAAGGCAACATTTAATCTCTGATTGTAAAGATGATGATTATTATTTGTTTCATTTTTGCAGTCATGTGCATGACAGCTCATACTTGTACCATTCTAAGCTTGTCCCTATGCTCCCCGATTTAATTAACTGCAGGCTTCCCATTGGCTGTAGCATAGTAGAGGTTTAGTATCTAAGTATTCATGGTAACAATTGGACTATAAAAATGACCAATGGAACAATATTGTGATGACAGATTCCAGACGACTTCTTCACTTTTTTTTTCAGCTTTTGAAATGTACAGTTGTGAGAGAGTGGAGAGCCAAATCTCACTGAGCGAAGTAACACTTGAAAAGAATGAGGCAGTGCTCCTTCTTGGCCTTGGAAATCGTGGGATTGTAGCTAATAATGTGTGCAGTGTGCCTTTTTGATAATTTTGATACTTGTAGGAAAAGCACTTCTCCATGCACATTTTTAAGTCTGAGGTGTTCATTTGTGCAAATTCAAAAACTCAAAAAAGCTCCACTTAATACCAGATACCATATTTTCCGGACTATAACTCGCTCCGGAGTATAAGTTGCATCAGTCAAAAAATGCGTCTTGAAGAGAGAAAAAAACAAAAGTCGCACTAGAATATAAATCGCATTTATTTAGAAATTTATTTCACAAAGACCAAGAACAGACATTTAATCTGGAAAGGCAATTTATTAATCTACACAATAGCACGCAACAGTATGCATGTATGTTAACGTAACACATTAAAGGTCCCATGACACGGTGCTCTTTGATGCTTTCATATAGACCTTAGTGGTCCTCTAATACTGAATCTCAAGTCTCTTTCCCAAAAGTCAGCCTTGGTGCAGAATTCCAGCCTCTAGAGCCTGTCCCGCAATGAGCTTTCCTTAGAATGTGCCATTTCTGGGTCTGTAGCTATTGAGGAGGGGGGGGGTGCAAGGTGGTAGCTGGGGGTGCGGCCTTGACCAACTGCCACTCTGCTCATTTGAACACCATGACGTCGCTCTCTCATGGGTGGGGCCAAATTCTCTGGGCGGGCCAAGCAGAGAAAGGGGAGGTGACCTTGTCCCCATATGACCTCATAAGGAGCTAGATTCCAGATTGGCCATCTGAGCTTTCATTTTCTCAAAAGAAAGAGCAGGATACCCAGGGCTCGGTTTACACCTATCACCATTTCTAGCCACTGGGGGACCGTAGGCAGGCTGGGGGAACTCATATTAATGTTAAGAAACCTTTTCATGCCATGGGACCTTTAACATTCAACTATACGATAGCATAGAGAACAACTACCAGGGCGTGGAGAAGTAACTGCATCATTGACAAACCTCTCCCATCCATCTGTGGACCCGTTCCTCCAGCTCTGTTATCTTGCTTTCAGCCCGCAATTAGCTTCCTTTGTTTTCTTCTTTGCAGTAAGAGAAACCTTTTCGCCAGTCCCTCACTCCAAACTTTCTTTCTGCTCCTCGATTGCCATTTTCGGCTTTCTGCAGTTTTTAATCTGCAGAATAGGGTTTTCTTTTTGGGGGGCATTTTGTTTGTGTTCAGTCTTTTTTAGTTATCTTTAGGATCAGCATGTGGTTGTCACAAGCCTAGAGCGCCCTCTCGCGGCTGTAGACGGTAATGTCTTCAGTATGAATTAACATTTAAAAACATGCTAAATTATATATATTTTGATATATAAGTCACACCTGACTATAAATCACAGGACCAGCCAAACTATGAACAAAAGTGCAACCAATAGTCTGGAAAATCCGGTACTGGTTTGTTAAAGTCTTAGGTCACTTTTTGAGTTTATTTTAGCTGCAAACATCTGCCTCGATATAAGTTACAAGCAATATTATCATCAGTGGACATCCTTTGTATGTTCCAATGCGCTGTGCCTCTCTGGATGGATGTAAACAAGGCTAATGTTTAGTTTTGATCAAACCTTGCCTTGTAATTTCCATTGGCTTATGAGCACACCAAACCATATACTTGCACTTTGTTGCAATGCTTGCATTTTGCTAACTTGCAGGCGCTCCCTGTAGAGATACCCTTTAATAACTTTCTGCTCATCAGCTAGTTTTCATGCCCGTATGTTCTTAACCACAGTAAGAAAACATGAGACATACAGTCAAGTCAGGTGGTTTTGAGTGTGATCTCATCGCATTTTCTCCTGCATGCCACTTAGGTGACAGGTGTAGATAGCTAATAGTTAGCGAAGGCTTTTGTTTGCGTGAGAGGCAGACAGGGTGGTGCACTGTCTAGGTGATAAGAACCAAGACTCCTGTGCCCTCCAGCACAGTGATCTCTCTCCTCCGCTCGTTCACTCTGCGTTCTCCTGTGTGAGAAAAAAAAACCAGCCTGTTATGATTGGTCTCAAAGCAAGTGCCTGTGCAGTGTTACACCTCTCTACAGCGACTGCTCATTCACCTTGCCTTCCCTCTGAGACCTGCACTAGTTTCCAGGCAAATGACACAATTTGATATGCCGTTGGGGTGATTCATGTGGATAATGTTTCCATGTGATCATCACTGCAGAAAAGAGACTATTTCTTGTTATATTTATTTATTTTTTTACTCATTGAGTCTGACAATAACTACAATATTGGGAGAGTTTATTGCGAGCAGGCTAAAACTCATTATTTCTGCTAGACATCCCAAGTACAAAAGAAATTATGTTATGGTATTTTGTCCAGGTCCCCACAGATATAATGATTTACAGAGAAGAAAAAAATCCAGAGGAGACTTTATAGCTTGGGTTGTTCATTTATGTGGATTTAGAGGATAAGAATGCAAGGCAAGCTTACTGTTAATACAGTAGCACCGTGGGCCTGCTATTGATTACACGCAGGAGGTATGCTATGTTTTATGTGGTTTATGCTATAATGCACTGCACCTCATGTGCTTTGAATTATTGTAATGATAAACATTCCTACTATAGTTCATGGCTCTGTAATTCATATCATCTGCATTTTTGTCAAGAGCACGTCATCTCTTTTTTTCCCATACAGAGTAGAGAAGATTTGGGTAAGGACAACCATCTTGAATTTGGTGACCTACATGTATAGGGGAGAGGGGGGGTCATTATCATTAGGGGGGGTTCATTATCATTTGTGCAAACTATAAAGAGGAAGATCATGATTTAGATTTTTTGCTGAATTTAGAACTATATTGTGTATGTATATATACACACACACACATATATGTGTGTATATATATGTATATATATATATTAGGGGTGTGACGAGACGCTTACTCCACGAGACGAGACACATCACGAGATTGGGTTCACGAGAACGAGACGAGACGAGATTTTTAAAAAAAATTTAAAGAAATCCTCGATGAAATATATGAATGGAAAATAGTTTTTTTATTCAACTGAAAAATCACAAAATGCAAAACAATTTAGGTGCATTTTGAAATCAACTATTAATGATGAATGTTATTTAACTTTTTTTGCAAAGGACGTGCAAACACTGCAAAATGTTTTGTATAAACTCTACCAACTGGCTTCTGCCCTGTACAATTTCACACGAGAAATCTAACTCCTTTCCACAAACCGAACATAAAAAAATAAACAGTTTAAATAAAATGAATGTGTAAATAACAGAAAAATAACACTTTAAATGCAAACAGTGAGTGTATCAATAACCAAAGTACTGCTCTCTCAAAACTACAAGTGCAAACAAACAACAAAAAACCAAAATGTTGCCACACAAATGATTTAAAAGTGGCAGGGGGATCTTCAATTGTAATTTCACGCTCCATCACGCTGACATCACATCGCCTCACGAGACAACTTTTCACCTCGACGAGAAATCTCGTCACGTTTTAATCTCGCGAGATCTCGTAAAACGAGATCTCGTCACACCCTTAATATATATATATGTGTGTATATATATGTATATATATATATATATATATATATATTTATTTATATATATATATATATATATATATTGTGTGTATATATATGTGTGTGTGTGTTATATATATATATATATATATATATATATATATATATATATATATATATATATATATTTTGTATACCACACTGTGATGCAAAAAGCTTGGTAATGAAGGGATATGACATTCCCCTTCAATATGTGAGTGGCAGAAACCAAGGAAACATTAATCTTTAGTTATCCGCGGTGTTCCTGATTTGCTTCTTATCTAATCCTTAATGAGCTTCAATTAAGATTTATTATGCAAATTAACCCTCAGCTGCTACTGACTGCAGGAGCAGGAGCTATGACAATATTGTGCTAATGGTGTGATCTGTAACAATTACAAAGGTAAACTGCCTTCACACTGCATGCTCCGCAACACTCGGAGAGGTCAGTCCGCAAAATATGCATTCAGGTGTTCTGGAGATTTGGACATTTGCGTTTATCAAGTCTCTGTCAAGGTGTGTTTCAGACATCAGTGGATACAGTTGTGATAGCATCCCTTCTATAGGTTGTATTCAGAAGCATTGCTGCTGATTGTAGCTGCAGTCTTCATATGCTAATAATTATCTCGGCTATGTGATTATTTACATTTACTCCTCTAAAGCTGGTCAGTCGATGATCTAGATAAAGTATTACTGGTTGGTAAAAAGCCTTATATCCCGGTAAAGTGAATTACTATGAAGTAGATCTGAGCAGGCAATGTGATTGGTCAACTAGACATTTCAAATGGGCTCAAATCAACATGATAGCACACCCAGAGCTGTTGGAGCTCACCACGCTACTCACTTAAAAAATATATTACTTCGCCATTTCCATGTCAACATTCCAGAGTTAAAAAAGGATCTATCCATGGAAGAAAATAGCAGCACATACCTTATATATTTGGGAAAACCTCTAAATCCTCTTTATAAAGCTAACATTAGCTCAAGTTGGTTGGCTGAGGTTGACTCAGCAGGGAGTAGAATTCCTCTCTGTTATGAGCAAATTGTCTCACAATAAGTTTAATTATAAATGTTATTGTGTTGTTAATCGCTGTAATCACAATATTACAAAGGAGGGTGTGCTGGACCGTCATTACTGGCTCTTCCGTGATGTGGCCCGTAAGCATCACTGTCGTTAAAGCACACCCTCTTACCATTGCTTAGCAATATGTATTACCTATACTTTAACAAAGGAAGATGTAATTGGATGAGTCATTCTTATCAATGAACTAATGTAAAACCTGTCTTTAGTTGATTATAAGCCAACCCTTAGAGTGTAGCTGTAGAGCCTGGTTCAGTTTTCCGCTCACGGGGAGGTTACGGCCGGAGGAAGTGCTCCTGGACACTTAACTCTAGCACTGTATGAAGTTGTGACCCTTGCACCTTTTGTAACTTCATTTAGCGCGCCGCTGATGGCTTCCCGACAGCTTTACAGCCCACATGTTTTATGAGTCGTCATGCGGCGCAATTACACCGGGCCTAATTTGATGAATCCAGTCAGTGTTTCAAAGGCTCCGTTGACCTTCCCGGCTTGTGATCTTCTGTCTCTCTCTCTTTCTACTCGGGTCAAACAGAGGCTCTCCCACTTTGTCCTATTAGTCACGTTGGCAGGCAAAAAAAAATAGAAATAGTTCTTGAACATGGGCCTGTTATTACAGCCAATCAAGAATGTACTGATTTGTAATGAGCTATTGTTTTAAATAGTGTTGGCAAACCATCAGTCCAAATGAATCTGTTAATCACACAGACAAAGCAAAAAAGTAATGCTTTTCTAAATTCCGCCATATTGCAGTGCGAAATGATCCATATGTTCCTGATCTTTGTTTATGTTTATAATACATGTTATATTGTTTTGGTGCCCGGAAATGAACAAGCCAAGATAATCACAGTTGAAGGTATTTTACAGCCGTCACCACATAATTAACTCCATCTAAACACGTCTAACTGGTGTGTTTGAGTGCCACGGCCATAGAGACCGCATGCAGGAGTCCCAGGTCACGTTTAGCATCCCATGGACATTAGTTATTGCCTTTTTCTGATAGTTGATGATTTACTTAACCATCAAAGCAGCCAATAATACATCTGCTACTGAAGCTCATTTGAAAGCTGTAGTAGTACTTAACCTTTTATTAGGTTTAAATGTGATAGTCTATCAGATGGTTTAACCCTTGTGTGGCGTTCATATTCTTGTTCCCGGGTCTGGTGGACCCGCCACTGTAGTAAATACTTAACAGATGCTTGCTTTAGCTCAGTTACCAAAGATATATACATCAGTTATGGTTCATATTTGCCATTTAGCCCTGTGAGATCACATTTATGATCAGATGATCAATTTTGTTTTTTTGTGAGAAAACATGGAAATCCACATATAAAAAAGATTATCTTTTTTTTTAATTATAAAATTTAACAAGAAAGTTACAAAACACATGTATACAAGATTTTTGCTTATTTCTTAGAACTTTATCAGAACAGTTAAAAGTGCTTGACATGTAACAATTGTGTAACTCTGTGTTACACAAACTGGATTGGCAGGTGCAGAGAGAGAACATAGTTTCACAGCACCTACAATTATTACACCCGGGTCCTGTAGACCGGAACACCTCATATGTAATAGTTATGTGTAAGGGGCGTGTGTGTGTGTGTGTGGGGGGCGTGTGTGTGTGTGTGTGGGGGGTGTACTGTGTGCAGTTATTGCAAATGACACAAAAGAAAATGAGCCTGAATTTGAGTTTGAAGAAATAATAAATAGCATCATTTTTCTTTTTAGCAAACATTTAAAAACGGGTCCCACAGACCCGAACAACACACAAGGGTCAACTACATTTGACAAAATGTTATTTGATTGGGATCCTCCATGTTGATTGAAGATATGGAGATTCATTTACAAGTGAAAGACACAAACTAGTGGAGTAACAATTTGAATTAGCACAACTGCGCTGGAGCCCAACCAGCAGCGTTAGCTGGCTAATTGTTAACGTGTTCAGTGCTGTTATCTAACAAACTCTCCTCGCCATAGAAACACTGATTTGGGGGATAGAAACTCCGGCTTTATAATTAGCGAAGCTTTCAAATACTGAATGGCTCATTTGGTAATTTTTTGTGAGCAGCAAACAAGTTTTAATGTCAGACTGAATGTAAAGTGACAAGAATAAAGAGTTTGTTCTTCCTCATAGCGGGGGTCCAGCGGCTCACACACAGCCTGTATTTTTTTCTCTCCCTAAAATCAAAATATGGACATTAATAAACAATGGCAATATGGTTTACTGTATAACTTTTCTATATTTTTGAGTCTACTGAGGACGTTTTAATTGATATTTGTGTGATGAAGAGACATCTGATTGCACAGTAATGTGTTTAAGCTTATGTTGTGAAATTATAGGACCAACAACAGTGGGCAAAGAAAAATGATTCTGATAAAATACCTTTTTTTTTTAAATAATTTGCCCTACATTTTCTTAATATATATTTAGAACCACTTTGCACAAACGATTTTCAGCGTAAAAAAGTGTAAGAAACATAGAAAAATGTTAAAATGTTCAAACAAAGGCTAAAAGCGTGTGTAAATAATATATAATATATTACATATATTGTATATACATATATATATATATATATATATATATATATATATATATATATATATACACACTACCAGTCAAAAGTTTGGGGTCACTTTGAAATTTCCATTGCACTCCATTATAGACAGAATACCAGTTGAGGTCAGTTGCCTTGTTTTTTAACCAGCGCAGCAGTTTTCATATTACATTATGTGCTTACATAATTGCAAAAGGGTTCTCCAATGTTTTCTCAGTTAGTTTTTTTTAAATGATACCAGATTAGTGAACAGAATGGGCCTTTGGAACATTGGATCAATGGTTGCTGATAATGGGCAATGTAGATATTGCATTAAAGATCAGCCCCCCCCACTCAGATCAGCTGGTATTCTGTCTAACATTGAGTGGAATGGAAATTTGTAAGTGGCCCCATACTTTTGAGTAGTGTATAGTTATATACTGAAAGCCATTGTGCTTTCTTTGATTGTCTTCTGAATAAAAACAGCCTGTTTGCCTTGTTTCAGCCCTAATCCTGTACCTAAACCACCTCGGAGACTCTGCAGTGCATTGTGTAGAGCGTGCTCCTTAGGGCTGCTGTTTGTGTCTACAGTATGTGCTGAGCTAGTCTGTTGAAACAGCTTAATTGATACTCATTAAACAGCAGTGACAGCTTAGGTGTCCGTGATGAATGTAGAATAATTCTGTTGTACTTACAACTTGATTAAGGAGAAGCACACAACATGTCGGCGTTGCAGCCTATGGCTCGGTCCGGATGCACTCACCAGCTACTTCCAATGATCTCGTGATCTTATTGGCCGTGCTACCTGCGAGCCGCCCTTAACTTAATCTGTTGCAATAGCGTGTGTGCCAAAGATGAACGACTTTTCTAACGCTAAATGAAAAAGTTACTTTTAATTGACTTCAATAACTTGGAGAGTGTAACACCTAAGAACAGACTTCATCTAAAAATGTGAATTATGTTGACTTTACTGTGTTTATTCAGCTCCAGTCTGGCATTTCCATACAATAATAAAGTCAATGGATGTCAGGGGGATGAAAAATGTGCATCTTGTATTATTTCAGTTAAAAATTAGAGGCAATTGGAATTGGTTCAAAATTGACTGTCTTTGTAACGAGTGCATGACGAATGGTATAATTTAGAGAAGAAAATGAACGCCGGGAAACCGAAAATATTATTCTGCAGCATTTTATATGCCATGATATCCCATGAAGATGAACTAATTTCACTAAATACCCCAACAAAATCTACTCCCAATATTTATCTACATCATCATAGAACCTTGTCCCACACAGTGGAGAGCCGGGTCATTGGATCATCTCGCAGATACTGGGAGTTATCATAACGATCTGATTTCGGGGGGTTATTTTTGTTTTGTTTTCTGTGATGGCCTCGGGGAAAACGCCACATTAAAAATCCTTATCACTCGCATATTTCAGGGCCCGTGTACTGTAGCTTCTCCCTTTGTTGGCATCCGATTAAACTGACGCTCTTGCGCCTCCATTCTCCATTTTAAGAGTACATGAAAGAGGGTGGAATTTCCGCAGAGCATGGATTTACAACTTTATCCTCACATGATTAATATTACACAGGGAGGTCTTTGTACAGGAAGCAGCATGTCTAATTATGGCCCGACTGTGTCTGACTTAGAGCAAAGTTGATGCCAAAAGGCTGCCTGTAGGAACTGCACTGACACGTCACACACACGGTTCACGTGGGTGCGCGGTGATGTCATCGCCACCCTGATTTCATGACGCTAAGCATGCAATTGATTGAGCAATGGCAGAAGTCGGGCTTTCAGTACAGTCCATCCAGCTGGCAACAACCTTCTAGAAACACTGTGGACATGTTGGATTTAACTTCCATAAAACCCAACAGGGAAGTATATTTGCCTCTTTTTCCGTGTTTTCAAGGTTATGCATGTCAACCGAGCACATAATGATAGCCATGACCTCACTGATGATAACTACAGTATGTCCACATTTGCTATACTGTTAAGAGCAGATGCAGATTCATCCACCCCCCCCCCCCCCCCTTTTTTTTTTTACAAGAATTTCAGGGACTCCATGTCCTCCCACGTTTGCCTGTTCGTCATATATCTCAGCCCAGACATTCAAGAGGTTGCTAGCCAGGCCAGCCATAAGTCATCCTGCCTATCAAGACGCGACCGTGCTCCTCAGCTTGGGTTTCAGCTGTTACTTGTAAACCAGAACAGCATTCTTAAGATTAACTGAGTGACAGGGAGGCCTCTAAAAGCAAACTATAATAGTACAATATGTTACAGTCATATTTTATGGCATTTAGTGTGGGAGGCCAAATGTGTGTGTGTGTGTGCAGATGGATCATCTGAAGGATCTAATAGGCCTGCATTGCACCTCAGGGAGCGTAGAAAATAATGGTGTTGTGTTACTGCTGTTTTCCATTAGGCTGATAATAGTAATACAGGTGTGCAGGTCACAGGAAACCCAGCTGGACCTGGTCATCCTCACGAGTCACATGTGACAAGGTTATTCCTCACTTTATTTCTTTATTTATTTAAAGCTTGTTTTCAATATGTCGAGTATTCCTTTGAAGACTATGTCTTTGTCTTGAAGCGTGTGTGCATGTGTGTGTCTGCCTGCGAAGAAAGAAGAGAAAAAAAAAAAGTCATAGATATAGAACTAACTGTCAAAATAAGTCGTGTTCAACCCAAAACCGTTTAAGTTGTCAAGGACACATTTTCCTCCTTCCCATATCCTGACAAACATTGAGTCAGCAATTGTCTGTTGTATTTTCCGTACTTGTGTCTCGCGCTCCCCCCCAGGCCATTTTAAAGTTGTAGAAAGTGGTCATTTTCTCTGTGTCAGTGGGGGGTCAGTGCTGTGGCAGTCAGCAAAGCTATTCAGTCTGCTGAAACCGAGTCCATTGGGAACCCTAAAGACATTTTGTCCGGCGTGGTCGCCTCTCGCTGTCTGTCTTCATGCCTGTCTCATTGTACTCACGCCGCTCGTGGAAACGCTTGAAACGTGTGTAAGATTATTTCCAGATCTCCAAACTTTTCTTCAGACCTGACACACCTAAGGCTCCTCAGCTGTCGACTGACTAAAACTCTAAACTCACCCCTGAAACTGACATATAAGAACCTTATTGAATATTAGCCTAGCTGTTTCTGTCTGTGTGGCCATTTGTCCACCTGTCAAAACTATTTTTTGTTATTTTTAGCTCTTATTCTATCTGAATATCTACCTGTCCCTGTAGCTGTTCGTCTCCCTCGCTCTGTTAGTGACTGACATGTCCTCTCTGTGCTGTATAGTGTATCCCTGGTAACTGTCGCCCCCGGGGCCCACTCATCCCTAAAACGTAACGAAGGTCACACACAGATCATTGCTTTTGCCAAAGGCCCTGACTTTAACACAGAGTGACCCGCGCGGGACAGTGACGGCTCTGGAAATCACACGAGCATAATCTGCTCCATCATCACTATTATTGTTCCTACTTGTGTGTAGAAACCTGGTTTGGGTGAGCAGGGAAAGGTGAGCTTGACTAATCGAGCCAATCGAATAGGGATGGAACCATAGACTCAACTTACGATTTGATACGATTTACAATTTTAAGTTTGCGATATGATTTTCGCACTTTTCTTTTTACAGAATGAGCTGCTTACAAATGACTGAAAAATATTCATTTATTCATGTAAACTGCAAAACAACAGATGTGTCCTCTTTGGAAAAGGGCAATTGAAATTGTATTCTTAAAAAACAAAATCTTAAATATCAAAAATAACAAATGTAATTGAAACTACTAAGAAGACATAGACAGTAGAGGTTGATTACGCCCTTTTTTGTTTAAAAACTGTATCGAGATGATTTTATTTTTTTTATTGCATACGGTTGTGATCGTCACATTTGCACCGATTTTTAACCGATTCACGCTGCATCGTTACATCCCCACGTTGAAATCACATCTGATTTCTGGGAATCACAGAAACATCTCAGATCATACCTGCCTTTAGCTCTGATCCGACTGGCGCTCACTTACACTTTTCCACACTTACTCGCTTACTTACACCTACTGTAAGTGTTCAACATCAGTGTTTGAGCCAGGATTGTCTGGGGGAGGGCCAACTGGGTCTGGAATTAATAATGTTGACATTGTGCCGTGATTCCACTGCATGGTACTGCTCTGCTCCACAAGTTTTTTTGGCACCAGTACTTTTCTCTTTTAGTTTTCCGTTGTGTAGGCGGGATTCTCAGCTGACTGTGAACAGAGGATCATCTGCACTTCCTCAACTGTTTGTTGTAGTGTGCGTAGTTATGCAGGCTACCTTTTGTTTTTTTTAAATCTTAGTCGAGCGAATGAAACAATTGCGGCGCTTGGTTATTTAAAAATGGCGGGATCTCCCTTTGCTTTTAGTATTGGCTCAGCTCGCTTGGAAGGTGGTACCAAAAAAATACACGACACTTTTCACAACTTCTTGCTAAAAAAAAAACAAGGCGAGTCGTACCATGCGGTGGAAAAACAGCATTAGACACTGTACAACTGGTTTTGTTTTGATTATACTATACAAATAGTCCTGAAATCATATTGTGAAAATAGGGTGATCAGCAAAGTATGCCCCTTTGTTTTTTTCAGGGCTGTCTCGCTAACAAATATTTTAATTAGCATTATGGTTGAAGTCATCTTCAAAGAACTTGAAAATGCATCCAAATGTAGAAAACAACTCTGATGGTCTTCATAACCAGCAAAATAATGCCATCTTTGCTCTTGTTTTAAATATCAAAAAGGTGCAGAGTGGTGTTTTACACTCCGAGCGTACGGACATCGGTTTTCATGCACGTTTCTAAATCAACAGTTTTATAAATGTTATGAAATGTAGAATAAATGTAAGAAGAGAAGCCTGCTAACAGGTTGATTTAATGGGGCACAGCAACTGTAGGTGCAAGGCAGGTTGTAGTGATGGGTCATTGTCACTATGGCTCAAACCCTGAACACCGACCAAATTATATCTAATCTCACTGTTGGTCTCTAACAAGGAGATAATGGGGCAGCCGAACCTCATTAAATCGGCAAACAGTGAACCATAACAATGTAAAGCAGTCATATCAATTGTCACCATCTACTTCATATGTCATGAAATGCACTTCCTCTTTTAGGAATGTGGGTTGTTTCTTTCCATTCAGAGCCACAGCTCTTTCTGCAGCCTTGAATAGCTTCCTTTGAAGCCTGCTATAATCCCTAACCAGGAATTCCTCACCCCCTCACTGAATTAGTTGTTGATGTGGTGGATCCGTTGCACCCAACTTTCAGGGGGGCAACTCAGACTCTCTGGCCTCACTGTTCCATACCCGCCTGCCGGTTCACTGCATCTGAGCAGTTTTCTTTTTTTTTTTTATAACTTGTCTGCCACATCCTTACAGTACATGCCATAGTGATGCAAGCAGCACCCGTCGGTGCCATACGACTACTTGCAGAGTCTGATAACAATGTATTCCTTAGTTCTGTGGCCTGTGACTGAGGGTGGCTTAGTAGGGGTTGATTAAGTTTCTTTAGCGGCATGTCTGCGAAGGTTCATAGGGGTACTTTTGTTGAAACATGAAGCCAGGTGTCACATGGGTGTATTCCTCTTTTTAGTCTGAATGTATCCATGCGGTTTATCATCTTAAATTTGCTTTGTGTCTTAATTAAGCCCGCACAATTCGGGGGGGAAAATATGAATCACGATTTTTTTTTTTAGCTTAGAATTGATATCACGATTCTCTGCCAGATTCTTGAAATGTTGATTGCACACACGAACCGTGACAAAACAAAACAAAGTGGCAGTACTAAACATAGATAGTTTTTCTGGCACCTATAGCACATTGCGCCTCACCTCAAGCCTGTAAACACCTCCAGAGGCCTCCATGAAGAGAAGGGAGAGCATTGCAGTGCCTGGGAGTTGTGTAGTCGGTTTTAAAACTCACAGAAGAAAGTAGCAGCGTTTGTGATGCAGTCGGCTCGTAAAATGAAATGAGAATCAAAGTCGTTAAAAAAAAAGTTATTTAAAAATTAAATCGTGAACAGGGTGAATTGGAAACACGATTTTATACCGATTAAACATGCAGCCCCCCCCCCTCCCCCATACATTTATGACTGTATATGACCACTTGTACAAGGCCAGGCCCCCATCATATTCATCATTTATGTTTTGAATGATGCCTGATATGTTTTTAACTTTTGTCTTCATCTTGTTGTTGTGTTGTCTTTTTAATGTTGGAGCTTGTATTGCAAGACAAATGTCCCTGCCTACGGACAATAAAGTCTTATCTAATCTTAAAGACACAGATTTTTTTATTTTTGAGTTTGACATTCTCTCCCTCCCCTTAAAAAATGAGAGGATTTGCAAACCCTTTAGCTATTCAGTGTCTATGTGCACATGCTTGTTGTTGCCACCCTTGCAGTTGTTAGTTGTTAGTACACGACATGTGTTTGCATGTGTTTCCTTCATGCTCCATGGCAGGCCACACACCCTGGCAGCGACCCAGTTGAAAAGTTCCGGTACTGTCCAGACGCATCCTTTAGGGACCTCATCAGCCCCTGAATTTCCTTCCCCTCACGCCTGAGGGCATCCATATTCATTTCCTCCACTGATTTGGGGAAAATGATGAAAGGCTGGCTTTTTCCCATCTCTTATTTCCTGCCAAGGTTGCCTGCATTTCAATGCAACGTAAATCCGCAAAGACCTGCAAACATGTTCCTATTTGGACATGACCAGTTCCATGTCATTAGTATCATGCCATGTCAAAGAGAAAAGGAGAGGCCCAGGGTTGTTATTGGAATAACACAGTATGTTGGCGTTGCAAAGTACAGTATATGATTCTTTTCCTCTTGAAACTGGCTCATTATTAAATTACTCACGATTGTCTGTTTACTTTGCGCACAATACTTTCTACATAAAGGTCTGCTTCTCATAAAATAAATGTCTCAGCTATCTTCAAGTTATGAGGGCTTGATGATATCATAGAAATAACTGCATTGCTTTGAAATAAACCTGTGATTAGGCTGGTGGGTGGGTATGTACTCTTACCGGAGACGGGAAATGAATGTTAATGAAAATAACAGCCACATACAGTAATAATCCAACTCTGTAATTATTTGCATACTTTGATGATGCCGTATGTACTCAACACACACATGCGCCTACTTAACTAAACCTCAGGTAGACTATTAGCTCCGCTAGCAGGATCCTGCCCTCCACCATGCACACCAGCTCTCAGGGCGGGGCGGCCCGTCCCCAGTGAGGGCGTGGAGCTTGCGGTTGCCAGGACAACCCTAAACACACGTGTACACAAAGGGAAGGCCCCACTGTGAGAGAGGATCATCTCCACCTCTGGCTGGATAAAGAGCGGTGTCGCTCCACTCGCTGTGGAATGCACTCCTGGCCTTCAGGCGTGTACAGCACAGTGTGTATACGGTTTGCCCCACACCGTTCATTATTCATGACACAGCATTCATGGGTTCATACTTACAGAACCAGCACTGGAGCACATTGTTCATGCAATTATTTCTGTGTATTTAGAATTAAGGCACGTGAACAGTTATTAGGAAACGTTGCTTGGGGGAAAAAGTGAATTAATTGTTGAAGATAAGATATTAGATCTTTTAGATTCTGATTATTATGACTATGATTATTGACTTATTATTAAAGGTATAGTAAGTGATGTTAATCCAATAATCTATGTGGATGATTTTCATCATTTCCATTTTTTTTCCTCCAAAATACAAGTGAAAATGCTCTGAAGTGAAGATATGGACAACGTTGTATCAGACATTTGATTCGCTGTTTTGTCTCATGCCGTTAGCGTGACAGCTCACTCTCCAAAGTGACACTTGAGAGTTCTCACGGATGGATTTACAGAGCTCAGAACTTAGTCCGTATTGTTGAGCTCCAAATCTGGGCCACATATGATAACAGAGTTATCCTTCTGTACAGTAAGCGTGCGGATAGTCTCGCAGCTGTCTGTCATCCGAGGCCTTCAAGATGCTAAATAGCTCGTGGCTGTGGGTGTCTGATAGACCTCAGTTTCTTTTATAGTGCAGCTTTAACGCTGCACAGAGAGTGTGTGGGCATGTATCACTCTGACCCAAACACACTTTTCCTGCTGACCGGCGCAGCCAAGTAGTTTGTGTACAGCCGTGCTTATCTCACCATGAGGGCAGGTTATATTTTGATAGACAACGGTGTCACCTGGGCGTTTATATAATGCAATTTCCTCAACACATCCCACAATATGAAAACTAAAATTGTCCAAGTTACTGTGGAGCTAAAGAAAGGATTTCTAACAAAGTCTCATTCCTTAACTTAACCCATAGAGCAGAGATCTTCAACAGGGCGTCCGGGACCCCTAGGGGGTGCTCAGAGTCAATGCATTGGAGCCACCCAAATATTGTTAATTTTAGTTTTCCAAAATTAAAACATCTTAACATGAATCCGGTATATTATTAGCAAAACCCCATTGATGATAAGGATAACTGGCCCATAGGTAAGGTCGTCTCTTAAAACTGGATTTATAAAGTCATGCCAACAATTATTATTTATTAGCTTAGTATTCTATGCAGTAAAAAAGATATGTATATAGAGGCCGCCCACATGTGATTGTAGGCCCAGTTTAATATGCAACTATATTTTACTACATATATGTAATGATGTAGGTAGTAAGGGGTCCCTAATCTGTCTCTCTTTCAGTTAAAGGGGCCTTGGCTTACCCCTGCCATGGAGCATTTCAAGTCCAGCAACCTTTTCCAGGATGCTGTTTTAAAATTAATAAAATTCTGATTATGAGCTGTGCAGGTTGGGTAGCATTGGGCTCGTATATATAGGAGCTTCAATGTTAGGCCAGCTGGAAAATACCGATTTTAAAGAGGGTGAGTAAAACTTAAGCACTCCTGCGGGAAACAATTGAGCTAATTGTAAACAGCTGCAGGTGATATCACCCCTCAGACTATAGCCAGAGCAGGGGCAAAAAGTCTCAGTGAAGAAACGGTTGAATCTAGTCGGACTACTGAGGAAAACATAAAGTGTCTGTTTTAACAATAAATGATACCAATTTACTCTGTCCCCAAGTGACAAACGTTTTTTTTTTTTAACAGTCGTGGAGTCGCATTGCAACGTCCTACAGGCAAACCCCCCCCCCACTGAAAAGCCCATTAGAATCAAATGAATGTCAAATTGTTTGCACATGACAAACAGCTAACATGGCTAATTGCAGATTAAGTGCGAGGGTAAAATGTGCTTTGAGCCTAAGATGGTGCAAAATGGCATCATGTATTTTTGTTTTAGCACAGTGGTGATAAAGCCTTGGTTTCTGGTAAATGTGCTAAAAACACACGATCTCTGTTAGAAACTGAAAACCAGACAAACGTCTGCATCCTCAGTGCTTGTCAGCACTGAATCATAGCAATTGTTAAGATAGACAGACATCTTTATTACTGTAAAGACAAAAAGACGCATGCTACACAGCAACATGCTGTCCCCCCCCCCCCCCCCCCCTTTATGCATTCAGTAGGGCTGCTCGACTTTGGGAAAAGTCATAAGCACAATTATTTGGGTCAATATTTAAATCATGATTGTTTAACATTATTACTCATTGACTGTTGGAAAGATGTTGCATTTGTTCAACTTAAAAAACAGGGAAAACACCTTGAACTGTGACATTTCTTTTAAAGTGCTCACATTATGCTTTTTTCTGCTTTTTTGTTGTGTAATATATCTTTTTTGTGCATGTTATAGGTTTACAAAGTGAAAAATCCCAAAGTCCCCCCCCCCCCCACCAAAGGGACTTGCATTCTCTAACAGAAAACACTGTTCACCAACAGCTCTATTGTAGTCCAGCCTTTACTTCACTTTGTCACTTTGTAACACACGTTCTAATACTTCTTGAATTCCCCTTCAGAACAGGGGTCTCCCCCCCCCCCAAGAAAATGTAAATAAAATGTAATTGTAAAAATAAAATAAAAAATCACATAATTTTGGACCATTATTATATCTGTGTCTAAAATGGTATGGAAAAGCTAGAGCAGATAATAAATAAATAACAGCTGGGGACCAACTACTACCATTAGATCTGAGGAAATTCATTTAGTTACATTGGTTTGGCTTAGGTGGTGCCATAAACGGCCTGGGTGCTGCGTCTAAGCCCCATAATGGTCGGGGAAACCCTGTTCCCATGTGGTAGTGTGACTGGGCACCATCTTGTGTCCTGAGCAATTGCAGCAGGCTGTTCCATGGCCGCACAGCAGCTGCCTGTTGTAGTAAAGAGGGAGAGTTGGTGGGCCGGCCTATTTCAGATTTGGGTCTGTGAGTTATTGACCCTCTTTGAGAAACCCCTCTGAATGCCAGTGGCATAATTCAGCCTAAAAGTTTGCACTGTCATCGGGATGAGCTAACTGCCTTCGCTGAATATATGGGTGCAATTTTCGAAATAGGTTTATAGCAATTCTTGGGAGAGGAGGGCGAGATAGTGATATTACTGACTTTATCACTGCAGCTGAGCAGCATCTAGCACCTCTCCCCTCCGTATCTCTCTATTCCTCCGCTGTAGAGCCGTGAAGGATCACACAGCGCATACATGGTAGGTATTACTAAAGAGAAAAGAGTCCAGCTCCTAATGCAGGACAGGGAAATGATATGTTACCATTACAGTAATGCTGTATTATCCACTCTCATCATAAGCTTACGCGTTGCTTCTTTCCCCTGGTTGGATTTTACATTAACTTAAGTATCTTAACTCAGTGTTTGTCTCATTGTTTGTCTTCTCGCAAATGCATGTTGCACACTGGGTATCTGGATAAACAATTAGGGTGTTTTTTATTTTTTCATCCGATGGGTCATTTTCCCTGAATTAGTATTCAAGTGCAGTTTTTTATGTTGCTATAAGGCCGTCTCACTTAACTTTTTTCCCTCTCAAATAATGTAATCTTTGGTCTAATGTGCAATTTAAGGACATTATCAAAATCTGGCTGAACTTTTGCGGTTGACTTTTATCTGCTTTATGATGATCCTATCTATATTTATCCTAACAATCACTACTTGGGATGACTAATAGAATCACAGTGACTGTACTGTAATAATAATGGGAGAACTGTTAAGCAATAGGCAACATAATGAGTCATCCTGTCTATAAACTGCACCTTTAATCCCACCACATTTCTTTTCAGTCGGGCTGCTTTCTTTTCCTAATTTTTGTCTGTGTAACAGGAACAGCTCGTTGTTGAAATCCCGCTGAATCTTTTTTTTCTGTCCTCCTTTCCTTTCATGTGTCGAGACAGAATCTGAACCCGTGCGAATCTAATATACTGAGCCCAGCATAGTGCATCCTATAAATTGATTTTGACCCAGCCTTTGAACAAAAGGAACACTGTTGCGTTGCCATCCACGGCTGATGCCACTCCCTCTTTGGCTTACTCTGAATACTCTCCTTTAATAGTGTGATGGGTGGTAGCTGGCTGACAAAAAAAAAAGTGGCTTATTTAGTTGGTTGAAGTGAGGTAGGCAGGGCGAGGACAGGCTTTCTGTGACTGGCACCGATCAATCACTCTCTGAAGGGAAGCTAATGAAGCAGGCTATAGTTTATTAAAGAGGTTAGCAGGGAAAAGATTACTGCAGGGCCTCATCTTCCCAGAAGCCCAGGGAAGGAGGATACAGTGCATCTCTAATGGGTAGGGGCTAGCCATAAAGCAATCAAGGTGTTTGCCCTGAGCTGGTACCTATTATGTCATCTCGGTGTGGATAAAGCTAGTTTTAAAGTCTGTGTTTCTGGAGAAATAAACACAGAACAAAGAATGCTGCCGGTCTGGATGCAGGTTTACAGTTGGCTGGTAATGGTCCCAACAAGTATACCAACTGTATGCACTTTTATATAACACCTGACCACTGCAGGTGTTGTTTTGGCATTTGCAAAATCCTGATTCTAAGCCAATGTTCATCGGATGAAGTCTGCAAAATAACCTTATCCTGAAAAAATATGAGCACAGTGAAACCAAGGCACTCTCTCAGACAGTTTGAAAGACAAATGAGTAGCAGGGGAGTGAAAAATGCAAAGCAGATGTTTTTCCCACCGATTTTAATGGCAGCAAGACATTACTGATGCCATTACAGAGACCTTTTATGGCTTCTTTTAATCCCCTGGCCTGCCCAAGGAAAGAAACCTCTTGTGGTGCAGAGTAGCCTCTTAACTTCAGAGCAACAATTTGAACCCATTTGCAACTCACTCGCCTAATCTGCCACAGGGTTTTACATCGCTTCCTCTGTAATTATTCTGCTCTGAAAATCAAAGGTAAAGAGGCATTAAAATACACCTCTCAGGTAAACATATACTGCTCGTCACATTTGTCTCAAAGTGTCTTTTGTAACAAATACTCCAAAACACTGCAGCTCGTGCATTGCTCACTTTTCCCCCCTTCTTCAACTTGTTTTGGTCATGTGGTTCACAATTCCAATCAAAGCAATCATTGATCATGAGATCCAATAAGTACCTTGTAACCCTACAGTTCCCCACTCACATTGGGAGTGCTAGATATATATGCGCTGCGGTGTTCGCTGTCTGCTCCCTGCATCAGACCCAACATGTAAAGCTCAGAGGAGCACTTACAGGGGTCTGGTTAGGGGCTAAAAATGAAGAGGAGATGAACTATATGGCTCCATCCCACAGTCCAGCCGACAGTATATCAGCGGAATCGCAGCCGCTTGGGCGTGTGTGTGTGAACGCTCTACTCATAAATATCTCCCCCACACCCCCCCTCCTCCCTCCGCCCCAAAGGGGCCTCTGTGATGGTGATGGCGAAAGGATGTCGCTGTCTGGGTGATTGAGTGCTGCTGGTCCTGGCCCTGGGCACATCCCCGCGCTCTGAGCCCGAGTGGGAGGCCCACCGCTGAGCGTTGGCCTGGAGGGACTAGCCTGAAGGCAAGCAGCCGCACAGCAGCAGCAGCAGGATGTGCCTCTCCTTCTGTCTCTCCAACACAAGAACACCAACTTAGTGCATCTGCTTCAGTCGCTATTAACACAATAGACAATAGAAAGTGTTAGGGCTGCACGATGTGAGGACTACACACCATATAACGTTGTTGAATATCACAATAAAGATATTTGCGATAATTACAGATTCTGCCTTTCTGCTGCTTTACATAACATAACATATTGCTTGGTGAAATTTAAAACAAATAAAAAGAAATCCTTTTCCATTGAACAAGTTGAACATTGAATTGAATATGAAAAGCACCATTAAAAAAAAGAAAAAAAAGAGTTTTAAAGTGCAGTTTTCTGCTGATATTTTCTTTCAACCAACACAAAATAATCTTGGAGGGTTTTGTCGCAGCCTTTCGCGATGTGTTTGTTAAAACAATATATTGTGCAGCCCTAGAAAGTATTACCTGAGCTGAATATTTCTATCCTAATGTTTTTCAATACAAACTGTATTTTATACACACATTTATATATGTTGAATCTGTGTGAACTAGCCTTATCTGAACTTGTGCCCCGTCTCTGAGTCTTTGTCATTCTCACTCACTCAGAAATCTGAAATAATCAAGGCACAGTAATTAGCCTCACTTGCTGCATTGTAATTGGGGGCAGAGGGAGAGGGCTCATTCTATATTTTTTTTTCTCTTCCCTGTTTGATAATTGCAGACTTTAGTGTGCCCTCTGTTTAATTTTTTTTGATCCTCCTAAGCTCGTTCCCATAGATGCCGATGCTATTTTAATGCAGTGGCTCGGGTGCCTTTCATCAGTCATCAGAAGCTCCAGCGTTTGAGGAGAGGGGAGAGTTCATCTTGGAAACCCACTGTCTATTCCCTTTTTGGGTTTCAGCGCCGTCAGCCTTCCCACTGCCTCCACCATGAGAGCCTTGACACTGTCCAGGTCCGTCCTACTTGGCAAGAGGGGGAGCTACAGAGAAAGGCAGAGTTTATTTCCTGTTCTTGTGAATCATATATCAGGACAATTCCCCTCTGTGCTGTTTGGCAACGGCGGAATGACGGGTGTCATTTATCATACGGACTGAAAGAGGCTGTGGGAAAAGGGATTTGAATTCTTCTGGAAGTGTGTGGACTCTCCTTAGTGGTGAATCATTAAACGGAGGAGTTTTTCAACAGGGATATGAGTAACTCCCTGCGCTGGTACTTTGTCCCCCGTTTCGCTGGCTGGCTCAATCATTAAATGTCTCCCAAAGATTGACTAGTTTTATATAAATTGTGAAGGGACATGCCATTTAGCTTGTAATTGGGGATTTTCGCCCTGCTGAATCCATTAAGTCGCTCTTCAGTTTTTTTTTGGTTTGATGCAAGCTCCACGGTCATGCTTTTTGCAAGAATTAGATTTAAGCTAATTTGAATTTACAAATTTGATTAACACTGCATTTGTCAGCTTCTTGTTGTCCTGCTAAGTGACGGCATTTTCCTCTCCACTATACTGTTATTTTCCACTCTTGGTTATGTCGACTGGTATTTAAGATTGTGCTTTATAAACATTTTTTGTTCCTTTTTGGATTTTTATCTTTTCACTTGTCAGGGACGGTTACTATTTCCCACACTTTGAGTTGGGTGATCAAAGAAAACGACTTTTGATCGTCTGTCACCAGCTCTTCAGCTGCACTGGCAGAAATAAACGTGTCAAGCTTTAACTTATCCACACAAAAAAAAAAAAAAACATACTCCTAACCCCTGCCGCTCTAATTGAGTGTAACTCCCAGAAACCTGTGAACACACATGCAAAGCTGACTAGATCATAAATCAGGACTTCTATAGACAGCCGCTGCCACCCCACCCCTGCCAGAACCTCCCCAAAGGAACTAGTGGTTTCCAGAAGCTGGCTGGAACTCTACTTTTTCTTTATGATATTGTTGTACCCACCATCCAGACTTTTTTTTTTTTTTTATCTGAAAGTTAGTTGAAGTCCTCATCAAATGGAAAAGTGTCAATAAGGTATTGTATAGGGAAATGGAGCTCGGTGTGTTTCAGCTGTCAGCAACTGTTAGCTGTCTCTCATGTGCAGATCACAAAGTTAAATGTGCTGTCAGCAAGTCCTCCGCTAGAAATAGACGTGTTGAGGTTAGCCTGAGAAGCACCGCCACCCCCTGCTGCCCAGTAGAACGTGGATCCGTCAAACAACGTGAAGACAGATCTGAGCGTAAAAGGTGTAATGAAGCACATTTTCAGCTTTCAAGGTGTTTGGAATCTGCTATGAAACAAAATGATCCATAGCTAGTCTTTATCTGCAAGACTGCATTACTAACACATGTGATGTTGATGTTATTTGGTAATATTTAGCTGCGAGGCTGCAGCAGTGTTCAGTGCGGAGGTCTAGGCTGCCTTTCTTCCTTTTTTTTTTTTTTTTTTTTGCAGAGAGTTATATCTTGATGTTTTCTGAACCTAAGCTCTTAGTGCGTGACCTCTCCCAGAGGCCCAGAGTCCCGGGCCGGTATCTTGACATGTTAGCCTGCCACCGCCTGCTAAAGAAGAGTGTAGATGCCCCAGAGGTAAATGAAAACATTTGGTTCTTGCCAGACCTGTTCACATCTCAGCTGGGCCACATGAGCTGGCAGGTGACGCGTGTACAGAGGAGAATCGGAGACCGCAGCGGTGGCCTACTTCTTTTCTTCCACACAGGCCATGCAGGCCACAACCCAGAAACACGGATGAACATGTTCTTGGCTCACAAAACACCGCGGTGAAACTGACAAAGCCTGACCTGCATCCAGGTGATATTCAGGCTATATCTTTAGCCATTTCATGCTTAGGGATTGGTTTCATTCACTTCCTGTACACAGCATAGTGCTTCTAGTTCTCCACTGTAGTGTTTTGTATTTAAGGGTAATTCAGTGGCTGTGTTCCCGATCATCCTCCTTTTTGTTCTGTCATTTTCAGTAATAGACTTGTGTCACCATCTCATCTCAACATCTGCAATTACCAGATAATCCACATTCAAGTCCCATGGGGAAGGGTGATTGCAAATAAAAGTGCCCGGCAAATGTTAATTAAGTTAAACACTTGAAACGTTAAATGTTATTTTCATTCTTTGGTTAAGAACTGAACTTTTCTTCATAACATTTACAACTGATTAAATATAACACAATTGTTTTTTCCCACCATCTCTGCCATATCATGGCAGGATGTTCTCCACTTGACTTGAAGACTTGTGGTGGATAACACTGCGGTTCATCGGGTTATTAAATCAGAGGGAATAACAGGCCGAGTTCTGGCCATTCTCGTGATTGATGAGCCAAGCTTTATTTGCTGAGGCGCTGGTTTTGTTCCTGTGTAATTGTCTACCAGATGGCTAAGATAACTGTTCTTAAATGCCTTCAGACCTGCAGGGGTCTCAACATTTCCACTGCTAATGACATGCCTGCAAACATCTAAGTTTTTTTTCTTTGCTTTTCTGATCTCCAATGTTGATGATCAGAATGGCTCTGCACGGCATTTAGCTCAAATGATCTCCTCTGTACGATTGTTGTTTTTAATTTCTTCAAAGTAGGTGTTTTGAAGTCGCTCTGTTGGTGCACTCCTTTGCGAAAATGAGCCTACTCGAATTTGAAGGGAGATGGGGGGGGGGGGGGGACGCAGAACTCCACTCTACCTGTGAGGAGTCAGATTGGAGGAGAAAATGGATCTAGGTGGCAGTGCGAGTCATCAATCACAGCCCCTCAAGGGGAGCTGCAGCTAAAGCTGCTCTGAAGTGCTATCTGTCAGCTGCTCCGATCCAGCCGGGGGACCAGAGAGGGGCCACATCGCCACCCGTCAGCTCATACCTAGCACACAACTGCCATGTAAACATGTGCAGGTGCTCCTGTCAAAAGAACCCCCGTCCAAGTTCTCGAGGTCGCGCATATTTTCACATATGGTCAACCGGCCTTCTCATCGGCATGTTTTTCAGAAAATATCTCCGGATGCTGCGGATCCTCTAATAGCTTTTTGATTGTTAACAGTGTTGGGTGGTTTATTGTAATTTAAAATTGAGTGTACTGTTTTTCCTGCTCTCCCCCGTCCCTCCCATGCCAACCCTGAATAAAGCCACCAAGTGCTTCTCCGCCGATGTCGAGCCGCGTCTGTCGATACCTCTCAAGATGGATAGTTGTTCTGCATGCTTATTGATTCGGCACAGGCCAGAGATATAAGTATCATTTGTCATTTCTGGAATTATTTGGAATTCTAGTTAAAACCCAGAGTGGGAGGGAGATGGCCATGCCTTAGGGGGGTTGATGGTTGGTGGGGGAGTAGCGAGTTGTCTGGGCTTTGATGAATGACTGCACGGGGTTTTGGTTTTTACTGCAAGCGCCGGGCCCTTTAGCTGCTATTTGCTTTCACCATGGTCCAAGAAAAACAATACGATTGGTCCAAGGCCTGAGCAGCATCGTCCTGTCATGTAGCGTAGCACAGCGAGCAGGGTGGTCCAGGCAGAAGAGTCAGGAGAAAGGGGGGGGCCTTGGACACTACATGCTGCTTTTCCAAAAAGACCCAGTGGGTTGCAAGCCGTCCTGCTGCTCTGTGGTCCCAGCTGACGGCCCAGAAACACAAGCTATGAATTTGAATATTTAGCATGCAGACTCTACAGTGTAACGAGATTTTTCTGGTTTTGTTTTTTTGATTTTAAAAGAGCAAGACGTAAGTGGAAGGATGTTGTTGGGTAACAGAAGCTCCAGCGTATCCCCTGTGACTTTGATTATGTCCTGATTTGGGCATCAGGCCAGCAGAGCTGGCTTCATTACTGTATGGATCATCTTTTAAGACCATTTAAGATCAACGAGAGCCATTGTCCCCTAATGACAGAGACTCCCGAGAAGTTCATTACTCAAACTCTTTGATTCATTTAGCCTAACAGTCAGTTTCACTCTTTAGGATTCTTTTATTTATTTATTGTTTTGTTTTTTACTGAGTGAAATTGTTTCATTTTTATTTTAAAGTAGGACTTGAAAGTTAAGTCAAAACGTTTTTTTTCGGAGTTTGGTGAGGGGAAAAAGTGTTTAACAGAGGAACATGTTTAACAGCAACAACAGAGGAGAGAAGAGAAACCTTAGACACGTGAATGACAAGTAATTATTTCCCTTGTCCATCAAACTGTGTTTTGATGCAAGCATGCGATCAAACATGATATTAACAACTTCAAGCCTTCAAATGAAAATGATTCTGAAAGCGGGAGCTTTTGTGTTGCTTTGCAACATGAATCATTCATACGCATACACACACACACACACACTGGGCAGGGCAGCCTTTTGCCTGACCAATATTATTGCCACAGCTTTTCAATGCTAGATGACCATTGTGCATTCATTTCCATTTTAGCCTGCCAAAATGTTCTTCTCGCAGCAGGAGAGGGATGGAGAGAGAGAGGGAGCGACAGCTTTGTGTGTCTCTCAGTGTTGGTCGGTGAATATCCCCATACACAGCGGGCTGACCGACTGCCCCGAGTCTCCCTGCATCGCCGTCAAACAGCACGGCACACCGAGCCCGCTGGATTTTCATCACTTGCCCTTTCTCACATGGCCAGAGCAGAATGAACCACTGTATCCTACTCCAAAATACAAAGAATCCCTTTATTATTTAGCAGTTTTTACATTGTGCCTCCTACAGAAGACGCCTTTTAAACCGGGTCGTAAAAAAAGTTTGAATAATTAAAACCAATTATGTTTATGTAGTTTACTGAAACACATGCTTGCTACAGTATGTCATGAAAGAGGGTATTTGCATTAGTAGGACAGTCGTCTCCATTTTGTTTGCCAGAGCAGTGAGAGGACAGACAACAGTGGCCCTGCCTAATCCCTTTGGAGAACTAGTGCATGAATTGATATATCCTCCTCCCTCTCCGCCTCTCTCCCCTCCTGCTAATGTCTTTCCTAGAACTTGAACAAACAGCCTGTGCGTGTAGGACACATAAGACAGATGTTTAGGATTACTTTCACCCCATTGCTCTATTGTGTGCACTTTAAGGGAGCTCAGCTGATGTGGAATGCCACTCATTCAGGCTCTGTGCTCCTACAGGGCTCCTCCTGGTTATCAAAGTGCCATCTGCACTCAAGACACAACGGTGCCATTTTTAACTGCGGCATGTTAGGATAAATTATTATTATGTTATTATTTATTTTTTGAAAGGGAGAACAAAAAATAGGTTAAAACTTACATGATAACCTCATATACTATTAGCGTTTAGCCTACGCGTGTACATAAGCTAACCATTCCTATTTGTTTTTCCTTTAAAGAAATAAAGCTAACCTCTTTTCTCCCTGTCTCTGTGTGTGTGTGTGTTGTGTGTGTGTGTGTGTGTGTGTGTGTGTGTGTGTGTGTGTGTGTGTGTGTGTGTGTGTGTGTGTGTGTGTGTGGTGTGTTTCTGTGAGTGTCTGTGTGTGTCTGTGTGTTTACAGATGTAGAAACAAATGGGCCCGACCCACATTGATATTGTTGAGGGTGACATTATCTTTTAGCAGAGCACTTATCTAATCTGGCTGCTGTGGGAAGCCGGAGGAAGTGGCTATGGGACAGGGGCCGGGGCTACTGCATCTTTAATTACCATTGATATCGCAACAGAGAAGAGAGGGATGGAGGAGCGTAGCCGGTGGGGGGAGGGGGGGGGGGGGGGGGGGAGGAGGGGAGGGGTGGGGGGGGTTGTTGAGAGAGGGAAGACCGTGTTCACTTTTTAATTAAGGCTCCGTAGTGTAACTCGTCAATGTACATTATTGGAAGATGACGTCAATGCCATTGGCTTTTTCTCCCCCTCTTTATCTCTGTCAATGATTCAAAGACTGATTTATGGTTCGTCTCCGTCTTTCAGGATCATCCATCAAGCGCTGGCTCTGCCGCAGCGCCACCCGTTGTAAATCATTCTGAAAGCCTGTCACTCATTTCCATTAACCGTTCCTCTGTCGCTCTGGTTCCGCCTCCCTCAAACCCCCCCCCCCCCCCCACCCCCCCCCAACAACACACCCTCCCCCTCGGTGCACAACCTACAGCCAGCAGGGTATCAGTTCCGTTCCGCTGCTTCGTCCGCCTACCTTCTTTTCAATAAATTAACCACTTTCTCCCATGCAATGAATAAAAAGGCTCTGCACTCGTCTTGCAGTCGGCACCTACTCCTCCTCCATTACAGCCCAACACCTTACAAATGTCACGCCGCTGACTCGTAGGCTAAATGAGAATATAGACACAGAGAAAATATTTTTGTTGCACTGACTTTTCCCGATGGCAGTATTTGAACAGCGTTGAAATGTTTGCATTGTGCTATTAATGACCATATATCTCTCTCGCATGCAGGGCGCTGCATCTGGTTTTATTGTGTTTCAATTATTGTAGGTTGACTAAAAAAAAATATGAACACTCAATAAAAGCCCATGCACCTAGGTGAGACTCTGTTCACATTGTTTCTTCTGTGCATTCATTCTGAGAAGCACTGAATTCAAGTTTAACAGTTACTGGGAACAATAATTATTCCATGTAGTAAAAGCACACTAGGTGGGCTGTGAAAAAATGGGAAGTGCTGCCTTCAAATGCTGTTGGTTTTCTGTAAATTCTACCAGTAGTTTTTTGAGACACTCCATCAATGACTGTAGTATTTAACCAGTTTTTATAGAAACAGGTCTTATGAACAGAAATAATTGGCTCAATGGAGTGACTGTCAATCTCTCACAATGGTTGATGTGCCGGCTCTGGGGAGCCCAATTCACTGGCTTCTTTTTTCATTCTAATCAACATCTAGATATCAACACAGCGGAATACCCACAAACAGCAGAAAGCCTGTTTTGAGGGGAAACTTTCAACTATTGGGTGCCAACACATTTCACTATTTGGGCAGCCATTGTTCTCAGAACGGGCTGTCAAAGTGACAATGCGCACCAGGCAAATCCAGAAGTTTGCACTTTTCAGAAAACAGCGGGCCCTAATCATTTCACGGAGGACACTTGACAACAAATTTGCCATTAAAATGAATCTGAATAGGAGAGAGTAGGGCTGTTTTGAAGCATTTCTGCCTCTCTTACTGGTGCTCGTCTTGTCCCACAGAGCTCCAGGGTTGGCGGGCTTGCTTCTCTCTTTTTATGCTTGCCATGGAGCAGCCTTTGGTCCCACTGGAAACTGACAGTACCACGCTTCAGCTGCGAATTCACTCTGTAGCCTCATTGTATTTAATGAAGGGAAAAAGTGGCAATCTACTATTAATGAACTTGGAATGCAAAAGAATGCCTCCCTTTGCTGAAAACTGCATAAAACTGCTTGTACAAGGAAAGCATTTGCTGGAGCCCATCCAGAATCTAATGAAAGATCCATACAGGGACGGAGCGGGCGGGAAGAGTAGTGAAATGCAGATTGTTTTAATAGAATACACACAGTCTCTTCCAGCTGTACTATCAGATTCATCAAGGCCTGACCTTGATGGAGGGCTGCTGTTGTTTGGGAGGGCCTGTGTTTAGGGTTCATGCAAAGTTTATGATGCAGGGACTGTATGCACTGATCTCAGGGGAAGACTAAATGGTACACAGTCTATGGAGCCAAGAGTGAAGGAGACTTGCTGCTGATACTTTGATATCATATCACGAAATAACACACACGTTCAAAAGGGAATAACAACCAATACTTAGCATTAAAAACAATTAAATCCGGGACATAGCCCCTCAGATGCAAAATAAAACCCAATCACATGATGGAGCAAATGTTTACCAAACAGACAATGATTGGAATTGAAAAGCTCTTTATTTAATCGGGCCAGCGGGCATGAAAAACAAACAGCACGTTAGAAGAGTGTAGGCCATCATACCTCTCACTCATTATCTCATAAAACTAGAACAAAGGCCTTATGTGTACAAGGCAGTGGTCCTTTAAACGATAGCCCACTTTCCTCCGTGCTGCCACGCAAACATTCCTGACTGACATTCAATCAGGGAAATTTGAACCACAGCAAGATGGTCTTTTATTAGTACCGCCCTGTTTGCTCGACTGGTCAGCTCCAATATGCGAAGCGGTTTTGAGTGGCGTGCTGTAAGATGATGGGTTCCCTCTCTGATAAGGGTGAATGAGGGGTAAACTGCTATTCTGCAGAAAGGAACCATCAGACCTCATCATGTCGCTCCTGGAGAGCTGTGTCACAGGCTCTTCAGAAACCAAGTGACAGAGCGGTGCGAGCCCCCCCCCCCCTTGCTAGTGGAAAACACAGTGGAGCTGAAGCCGCCCTGCTTCTGCTCCACCAACTGGAACTTTGTATCAGCCAGGGCAGAAAAGATCATCTATAATCTGACAAATATACACTGAGGCTTTTAAGCCCCTGCAGTTGTAATGCTATCCTACATGCTCGCCCAAATTGTTTGTATTTACCTTTCCTTGTTAGCAGAAGAGGACAAATAGGAAAGAGCTTTGTACAGTATATTTTTATCTGCTGACACACAACCGCACAATACAGCTGATTTAGTGGCCAGCGGTTTGTTCACCCAAATTACAAAAGAAGCAAACCCATATTTTCTCACTTATCTTTAGTGGGGTCTACATAGTTTTGGATTTTTTTGGCCCATATTTTGAGAGATATGTTGCCTCCTCAATTGAGTGGAATTTAGTGTGGAGCTCACATATTTTCAGTAATTTTAACCCTTGTGTTGTCATCCAGTCAAAATTGAAAATCAACACTTTTGTTGAGGCTTTATGTTTGTCACTTGTTTTGAGGTTTTCAATTTTTATTAACTCCAGTTTACAGTTACACTTGAATTTATGGTCAATAAAAAAATATATATATACCTATTGTTTGAGCTAGAAAAGCAGAAATTAGGAATTATTTGGACTATAACTAAAGGAATGGATGTTGATGATAATCACTGACTGGAATATGTCAACTTTTACTCAATACTATTTCAAAAACACTTCATTTTGTTTTTCAAATGCTATAAAATTGAATAAGACCCAAAATGAATGAAAGTAGAGATTTGTACTTGGCAAAGAGTGTTGGGTGGAATCAATCATGTTATTTTGGGGAATTAAAAAGAACATTGATATAGGGAAACGGGTCAATTTGACAACAACATAAGGGGTTAAAAGTATTCATCCTATTAAGTAAAGTAGTGCAATATATGTACAATATAGGTAAAAAACCTGATATATCCATCAGAGGTAAATCAATATTATTGATGCCTTAACATGTTAGCCATAGTTCAATGTAGTTCCTTGAGGTGGAGCTAATTTTATCTCTGTCATATACTACTGGGTAGTTTAATCTATAACAATGCATCATATTTTATAAACTGATCATGTTTCACATATAATTGTGATATAAAGTAACTTCAAATAGATGTGGTTAAAAGTACAGTGTTTGGCCTCTAAAAAGCAGTGGAGTTAAAATGTAAAGTATGAAATGGATACTCAAGTAAAGTAGAACTACTTCAAAATTGTACTTAGGTACTATACTTAGATATTTTCCACCACTGCAGATTTGAGAAGAGACTCAAAACATGGACATATGAAACCAAAAGTGTCTGCTTGTCTACCTGAAAACACCCTGGTAACTTTATTAGGTACAGCTTTACAGTGTGATCCGACACATCTGACACAAATTCTACATTTATGCCCATAATAAGCTCTTCTTACAAAGTGGCAATTCAGTTAAATGTTTATTATTGAGGTTATTGAGGCCGTTGTATTGGATTGCATTAGATTGTACAGTTGTACCTAATAAAAGTGTGTACGTCATTTGTAGTTGTACCAACTCTTTAACAAATGTTCTACTTACAGTAAGACTGGTTCTGTCCATGGATGTAATACTATCTAGTACACAGATTGCAAGGATGCACCTGTATGTGTCTTGCTGGTCTGGTAAAGGTCTGCGAGACAGATTGGGAACGTTGTGTGTAGAATTGTCTCCGCCGGTGCTGATAGGGGACCCTTTGGTGAGACGCAACACCAGGCACGCTGCATGCGATGCGGAGGCTGTGGCACGTTCAAAGTGATGACTTAGGTGCTGGAGTGCAGATTGCAATGCTCTCCTACAGCTCACTTCCAATTAGGCAGCGGGCCGACTGATGCGTCTCGGAGCAGAAGCTTCTAGTAGGCATCAAAAGGAGCAGCATCGCTCGGTGACATCACGGAGGGAAGGGGTTCCTGGAGCTTCAGGCAGGGCAATCGGTTGTGGCTCAGTAAATATCATGATTAGCGTGCCTGCATAGACAGACTTTTAGAAATTCCCACATTTGTATCGTTGCATAAAAATACCCCAATGCTCAAAGGCTGTGCCGCGCTGCCTTTGGATATATTTTTTTGTGTGTTTATTGGTGTGTCTGCATTCCAAAGTTCTGTGTTTTTAGTTAACAGAATGTTGGTTGGGAAAACATTTTTGATTAATTGCCATAATTATTGTGATCATTTTTGCCCAAATGAACAGCCAGATGGCAGGATATGGTGTCATATTTGCGATCCTGTCATTAATCTGGCTCTAGGTCCATCTGAGCACATTGTGCCGATTGCTGTGTTCACAATCTGTCCTCAAGTTGTCCGTGTCCTTTTTGAGCTGCAGGCTTTTATTTGATTATATTAGACTATAAAATATTAAAGTTGAGGGTGTGTGAAAGCAAGGCATTTATCTGCATGAATAGGTCGTGTTTAGTGAAGTACGTAATGCACTTTAAGTAACATCTCCTTCATGCATACAAAAATTAACATGAGTCTTTCCGTCTCGTGGTTTTGTAGTGAAAGCCTCAGAAAGATGTGACAAAACCACTTTGTTCAGGGCTGCTTTTAAACCCACTTTGCATCACCTAACCTATGGATTGTCCTTTTTAACCAGAATGTATATCACAATACAGTTAATAACCATGCAATGGTAAAGACTCAGTGACAGTGTACATTTAAAAAAAATGAACAACAGAAACCTTACATTAGTTATTTGTACTTATTTAGGAGTTCTCACTTAAATAATAGGATAATAATTGGTTTTCTTGTCACAACAGAACAGAGGAACATCCAAATATATTAAAGGTCTGATAAATAAATGTATAAGAATACAAACTTAAGATATGAAACTTAAAATCCTTTGAACAAAAACACATTAACAACAAAAGTCAGTGTTGCCAACAGGGACGTTGTAGAGCGCCCTCTGGTGGACAGACTATGCAACGCCAACGCTCATAACATGGTCTGTTTTTATTTTTTAATTATGCATTTATCAAAATCATTTACTTGTAACCAACAACAAATCAGCCATTATAAATGCCTATACCGACATATCATGAAATTCCTAATATCGGCCCGCTGATACATACCGGTCGGGCTCTACTGCAGAGTTTTGAAGTCTGTTAAGGACGTCATTTAGAAGTGTCGAAATGGAATGATGGGCCAGCTGGGAACTAGTGAGGCAATCCTATTTTGAAGCAAATCAAATACTATTTAATCCTGTGATATCAATTAACCTCCAGACAAAGTTTGTCAAAGGGAGCAGTCTGAATGGGATTGTTCTCTCTTTACTCTGCAGTGTCCTTGGGCTCGGGGAGACTGTTTCCTGACAGCGAACAATGAAGAGAGGTGTTTACAGATCTTTACAGATGGCTCCGGGGCTCCGAATTAGCTCCTCACCATTTCTCATGTGATTCCGTTCAGACTTAACTTCAGATGTGTCATCAAGACTATCATCAGGATGTCTAACAATACATCTGTTTGATCTTGACGTGCACCTCTCACTGAGTTAGTCAGATATCACTGTCAAATATTAAACCTTGTGACATGCGTGTCTCATTCTAATGATAGCTCGCTGGAAGAAAATCACAAACCACTGTGGCTTTCAGAAACACACCATCATGTTTCCAACAGCTTCACAACTTTGGAATTATGTTTTGTACACCGAGTACTTTCTGACTGACATTACAGACCTATTTATAACAAAGAGTGAGCACGGTGACTAAGTGTTTTTAAGATGTACAGATGCAATGAATTGGGCACATTGCTTCCATGATGTGAGTGAAAACAGGGAGGAGGAACAGATGAGTTACTGAGCCTGGAGGTTGTTCAGTGATCCTGACCTGCGTTGTTAGCGTGTCTCTCCGCCTAGCCAGCAGGCCTGCCCTTTTTTTTTTTTTTTTTTTTTTTGTTCTTTACATGGCATAAATCCAGGAGATGAAAATGTCATGGAGCAGGTTCATTTTGCAAAGAGGTTTTGATTGCCATGCGCGTGTAATTGATTGTTCCAAGGACAGGGGGAAATCTAGAAATGTCATAACAGTCCTGCTTAGGTCGGTCCCACCACAAGGCAATCAATGAGAAGTAAAAAGAGATATTGATTTGCGAGCAGCAAAAACTGTAGCTTGAGACAACCGGAGAGCGCCGGGGAAAGTGGCACAGACGTGCAGACCTGTCACTGGCACCTATGAATTACCCAATCTTCCCCGAAGATAGTGTTACCTCGGATACTCTCAGAGTCCTGCGCTGGGTATTGCAGCTGTCCATTAGCTAAACTCCTCAGATTGTCAGATTAATGAAGGAAATGTTGACCTTCCGAGGGATAAATGTTGATGTTCTCAAATTTTACAAAAGTTTCTACTGACATGTTAACACTGGAAACAGAATGCCCTTTAACAGCTGGCACACACACACATTTCTAAAATGATTGACACCTTTTAAATAGACTCACACAAGGGAGAGGGGATTGTACTCTATGAAGATACTGATGCTTAAAGTTAAGTTGTAAGTATATCGGCATGTAAGCCTTCAGCAGCAATCCAGTTGACAGTAGGCTGCTGTGAATGGTATAGTAAATGTAATCTCTTTCTTCTACAGCTAGCTGGTTTCTCTAGATGTGAGAGGAAACGGCATTCGGCTGCTTCTGTAAATCCAGGCCTTGCTATGCCAAGAGTCTTCTCCAACGGATAAAGGTTATAAACACTTCAACTGCCTGATTTATGATGGACACCTCAGGTTTTTTGACCTTTGCATATCTCTGTCTGAAGATATAAATTTGTAGTGACGCAGATTGGAGGCTTTACAGCAGTTTATGACATGCTAAATCTCATGCCAGGCATGCCAGCCTCTTGTTTTCTAAGGCTAGTTAGGCAGGGAGTTGCCTTGCCTGGACTCCCAGACAACATTTCCAAAGCAGGCATGTCCTATGTTTTTGTTATGGGCTTGTTGTGAAAGTTGTGAAAGAATGCGCTTGACAATAACCAAGTGCTACTCTCAGTGTTGGTTTGCACGCTGACGCACCGCTTATACATTGAACAATGATGTTTGATGAGGCGTATCTGCAGTTTATTCTGTATTCTTTGACAAACTTGTTTCTCATATAATATAATGACCTTTTATCAGGGTGTTGTCTGGTGTTGTGGCATTGTCCTTGAATCTGATCATGTATGGGCTGGTAATGCAGCTTGGCATGGCAGTAGTGCTTTGGTAGACCAAGTGCTGGCAAAGCACGGTTACAAATGGTGTGAGAAGCCGAGTCAGACATGTGGGTATCTCGGAGTGATCCCTGCCAGAAGGTTAATTGGTGCCTCTGGATGCCTGCTACTTAGGGCTTCTGATAGAAAGGCGTAGGACAGCAGGAAGGGCAGCTGTTAATCTCTGTCACTTCCATCCTCAAATACCACGATAAGGCACAAACAGTCACATTAAAATTTATATAACTACATGTAAGTGGTTATTTCCAGGAAACAGTTTTTTTTACACACCCATTTATCTTACACAGAGGGTAGGGGAAACTGAACTGCATGTATCGGTGAATTCTAAGCTACATAACATATGCAGGAAATAGCCTTCACATGGTGGTGTATAGGAATGAGCCATTTCTTTTTAACCATCACTGGGCTGGAAAAATGCTCATCTCCCCACTTTGGTGTGCGTTCTTCCCAGTCCTTCAGTTTTAGTGACGACTTTTAAGAGAGGGGACATCAACTTGGAGCTTGTCATAGCCATTGGTTTTCTCCTTCACTGTGAATGTTATATATGAAACCATAAATAAAACATACCTCTGTGCTCTTGACAACTCTCTCCCTTAGCATCAAGGGTGTTTTGGAGGCCATCACCGATCTCGGTTGGCAAATCAAAACGTCTCTCTTGCGGTGGATCAAGGTCATAGCACATTGGGGCACTTGGGTGTGTGTGGATGTGTGTGTATGTGTGTGTGTGTGTGTGTGTTTGTAGGCTCTTGTTCACGAGGCCCCATTCTCAGTGTTTGTTTTGAAAGTCCGAATCCCATCTCCATCCATTAGCTGGCAGGCAATTCACCTCCAGGGTTTCTCTTGAGGCACTGAAATATTGATAAATAAAAAAAATTGTATTTTCAGAAGGCAAAAAAGGGAAGACATTCTATGGGCCGCCCAGTGTGGGACTCCTGAGTGCTCAGCTCCAGCCATCCCCCTCATGGAGTGCCCTCTATTCAGAAGAGAAATATTAACCACATGAAATGCATAAGTGCCTGGACAGGGCTGTTATGTCCTATTCATATTTAACTCAGAGCACATCTGCCACGTCTCTCCTAAAATGCACATTTTCCAGCATGACTGTGAGATGGAAAATGTCTCAGATATGAGACAACACTGACAAACTGCATTTATTGCAGGACGTCTTCAAAAGATATGCAGGGATTGATTGGGATATTGTTGTGTGCGTTGCCGGCTGTTTAGATTGGGAATAATCTGGAACAGTTATTGTCAGAAAGGACACTTTAATCTGCGGCTGTGTTCATATTATGTTGAGCAGACCCTGCAGCCACGTGTGAAGCCCTCCATGCTGAGTCAGAGTTCCCACTAATTGGATGATGGGAAATATGTCAATTAGAAATACTGTTGTTTAATTATCTGTTAATTGAAGCAATAATGTTTGTGCTCTATGAGTTGGGAGAGCGAACAGGTGAATAATGAAAGAAGTAATTGCTGTTTATGAGACTGTCAGGGAAAATATAATGACGTGACAGATTGCCAGTAATTTTTAGATTTTTTTATTTTTTTTAATTGTCTAGTTTTAACATGATAATTGAATCAGCCTTTCCACCAGCACGATCAACATCTTAATCAGGATTCACATTTGCAACATGTTTAAAATTTTGCTAAATGGCTACATGTCTTCTTTTCTCATCTTTTTATTTTTTAGACGAGCCTTTTAGAGTTTATGTTAAGACATTCTTTACACATTTCTTCAGGGAAGCTGAGATGTTTTCCACAACAGAAGGCTTCCATTTTTTCCATTTTCATTGGAGTTTTGAGGCGTCCATAATCACTACGGAATAGGTCATTTACAATAACACTTAGCCGGGCCCAGACGAATCAATTTCCTTTTGTCACTCAGTGGCCAATGATTGTTGTAAACATCTCAACTTGAAGCCAGAAAAAACCTTGGGCACAGCACTAAGTCAATGGCCTGTCGTGAATCACATGGTGCCGTTACACCAGCAGCAGTCTGTTAGCAAAGACATTAGGTCCCGCTATACTCTCCAACCTCCCCGAGCACAAAGCAGCCGCCATTAGGTCGTCTTAAATGGCTTCTGTGACTTCTCACAAAAAATTGATACTGGATTTGTTTCTAAATACTGTACCTTGGAAATGAACTTCATTAAACTGCTATTGTACAGCGTGGGCCAGTGTCATTAACCTCCATGTCTCTTTCTTTTCCAGTGTATGAAGACGGTGTTCTTCAGGACTCCATCCCCGAGGAAGACGCTGAGAACGACACTCAGACCGAAGAGGAATGCTCGGAGAAGACCAGCCCCAAAGTGTCCGAGGACAGAGAGCTGGACAACAAGAGCACCAACACTTACAGCAACCAGAACTCTCCCATTAGTGTCCTTTCCAATCAAGAGGCCGAGTTGGAGTCACGCCTCAGCGACACCAGTGACAGACTCTCCGACTTCAAAACCTCCCCGCCACCTGAGAGCAAGAGGGATGAGGAGAGCCCCAGCTCCAAACACAAAGAGGAGACGGGCGGCAGCTTGGAGAAGATGAGGGCAGCCTATGCAAACTTTCTTTCTGATTCCTACTGGACGGGAATAGGGATGGACTTGAAAATTGGCAAAAACACCAGCAAAGCCAACTGTGACAGCACCAACGGGAGCACCAAGAGCGAGTTTGACTGGCACCAGGATGCGCTCTCTAAGACTTTTCAGCAGACCCACTCCCCAAAGCCTGCATCCAAACCTAACCTCTTTAGCTCAGTCCACCTGTACAGGCAAACCACCAAGCCCTGCGGCTCGGTGTTCACGGGGGCCAGCCGATTTCGCTGTAAGGACTGTAGCGCCGCTTATGACACTCTTGTGGAGCTGACTGTCCACATGAACAAGAGTGGACACTACCAGGACAACAACCACAGCAAACAGAGTAATTCCTCTGCCTCTTCCTCTAAATCTAGGAAACGAAATTTCCAAGATATGGAAGGAAAAGAGGATGCTCAAAAGGTGTTGAAGTGCATGTTCTGCGGCCACTCTTTTGACTCACTCCAGGATTTAAGCGTCCATATGATTAAAACTAAGCATTACCAAAAGGTGCCTTTGAAAGAGCCAATCCCAGTAATCACGCCCAAATTGTTGCCACCGACAAAGAAGCGGGCCTTTGAAACGGTGAGACCTTGCTCCCCTGACTCTACGACCGGTATATCTGGCTACACCGAGGCGCAAAGGGCCGCCGCCATTTCAAATGTTAACAGTAATCGCTACGGCTATCAGAACGGAGCGAGTTACACGTGGCAGTTCGAGACGTGCAAGTCTCAGATTCTGAAATGCATGGAGTGTGGAAGCTCCCATGACACCCTTCAGCAACTCACCACACACATGATGGTTACCGGACACTTCATCAAAGTCACAAACTCAGCCTCTAAAAAGGGTAAACAGTTAGCGCTTGACCCCCTGGCCATAGAAAAGATCCAGGGTTTAGCTGAGCCTGCTGCCGGTGACACTGAGGGAGAAAAGGTTTCTCCAAAGAATCCTTCCCCCGGGAGCAGTGAGAAGGATAGCCAGGGGGAAGGTACATCAGAAAAAATGGAAGAAACTGAAGCTAAGGATGACAAGCAAGAGAGTGAGGATCAAAAGGCAGGCAATGGGACTTTTAAGTACCCTTATCTCCGTGAGGAGGATCTTGAACAGGACTCAGGAGGAGGAGGGGACATTCTTAAGTCTTTAGCCAACACAGTGGCCTCTGCCATTAATAAAGCTCAAACAGGGACACCGAGCTGGAGCGCCTACCCGAGCATTCACGCTGCCTATCAGCTCTCCGGCATCATCAAAAGCGCCCCTCTCTCTGCATCTCCTCCCACTCAGCTAAAGCAGACATTTAACCACAAGCTGAGACCGATTGCCCCAAAGGGGAAGTTCTACCACGGTGCTGTGGGAGTTGAGGCTCCCCAGGGACAGCATCAAAACGTGGACATCAAAAAAGAAAAGGTTGGCATTAGCGAAGGTAAAGAAAGTCAGAATATTAAGTTTGATCTGTTGGAGAATGATGACAGCGATTGTCAGGACGATTCCTCTTCCTCTTCAAAGCTTGATGCAGACTGTATGAATGAGGGGAGTGAAGCGATCAAAGGGAAGTTGAGCCCAGATTTCTCTGACAGAGGCAAGACACCGAGCCCCGCTGCCAGCAATGGACGCGGCGCTACTTCAGAGCCTCTCGGTGACACTCCAACTCTCCTTGGCATAAACCCTCTTAGTGCACTGCAGTCAGTTCTAAACAATCATCTGGGCAAAGCCAATAAGCCCAACAGTAACTCAAGGGGAGATAAACTATCGGCCCACACCCAGTCTATTTTTGCAGACATTAACCGTAGCAGCGAGAAACCAGCTTTAATGCTTGGAAACGCTATAAGAAAGAGGCCTGATAACCCCTTTCTCTTTGTCAATGATGACCAACCAATAGACCTGACCAAGTCTAAACACAGCAAGCAGAGTTCCCCTCTCCTCCAGCCCTCCACCCCGCTGCCGCAGAAATACGCTCTGTCCGACATTGCGGATATGGTTAAAGTTCTTCCAAAAGCCACGACGCCGAAACCCTCCATACCAACGAGGATCCCGACGATGAAGCTGGAATCGGACGTCCGGCGCTTTGAGGACGTGTCTGCCGAGGTGTACTCCATCCACAAGCGTAAAGGTAGACAGTCGAACTGGAATCCCCGCCATCTACTCATCCTGCAAGCTCAGTTCGCCTCCAGCCTCTTCCAAACCTCAGAGGGGAAATACTTACTCTCCGACCTCGGGCCTCAGGAACGGATGCACATCTCCAAGTTCACCGGATTGTCCATGACCACCATAAGCCATTGGTTAGCAAATGTAAAATACCAACTGCGGAAAACCGGAGGGACCAAATTCCTGAAGAGCATGGACACCGGGCACCCGATCTTCTACTGCAATGACTGTGCTTCCCAGTTTAGGTCACCGGCCTCGTTCATTTCCCATCTGGAATCCCATCTCGGGTTCCAGATCAAAGACATGTCCAAAATGCCAGTAGAGCATCAGACGAAGGTAGAGGAGCCCGAACTGTCGAAGGCCCTCGGTGTCAGGGCCACAGAGGCTCTAGTCACGGACGAGGACGTGGACTCAAAGTTCAAATGTAAGCTCTGCTGTCGGACATTTGCCAGCAACCACGCAGTCAAACTCCATTTGAGTAAAACTCACAGCAAATCCCCCGACAACCATTCACAATACGTGGAGATGGACAAGGAGTAGTTTATCCATCTTATTGTCACTTTTTTCCTTTTCTTCCCTTTTTTTATTTTAACACACAGGTCAGATATTTCATTTTTCAATTAGCTTTGTGTAGTGCGCATCATTATGACGTTTAAAAACATTTCATGGACCGCAAAGACACACTGGTTAGAATCTGTATAAGGAAACACTAAGAGATACTTTTGCACCCTGCTCCACTGCATCACCAGTAATGAAACGTATTACTGCTTGAAGAAACATAATTGCTGATGTTTGCATGCAATAGCCCCGGCTATGACTACTATTTATTTGTATGATATGTCAAGTTTCAATTGTATTTCAAAGGCAAAATAATGGACTAATTGTACTTTCCGACTTCTGTGATCCAGTCCACCTGCAGAAACGTGCAGCTGTTAAAACAGGTCGCCCGACACACGAGAACACACACACACGCAGCCCTGTACAGCGTATCGCTATGTAAAGATGTTTTGTGTTGCAATGATAGAAGAGGGAAAAAAAAGCACTTTAATAAATGTTTAATCACCAGTTTAGATTCTGTACATGATTCAAAAAAAATAATTAGACGGTCTGGGGGGAAAAAAAGGATATATCACATGTAAATATGTTTTAGTGCGTTTCATGCAACAAGGAGAAGAGCTGACAACATCTGATAGCAAGACAGATGATACCTGTGATACCTGCACCTTTTTTTACTTATTCAAATAAAGAGTTAACATTTGATAACAGCTTGTATATCGTTTTTCTCTCTCTTCAATTGTTTTCTTATGAAGATAGCAGCTTTAGTTTTAGTTTTTTAATGATTCAAAAAACCCTGTTACACATGCTGACCAACTATTACATAATAGACAATGAAAATATACATATATATCTCTCTCTCTATATATATATAGAGATATATATATGATACCAACAAGTTCTACCTGATATGACATTTTCTAGGTATGCAACCTTCGGAAACTATTGAATTATTAGGTACTTTTTTGATTATAACTTCAAAGTGCTACAAAAAGAACTAGGTAATTTGGTACTAATTAGGGAAAATAGAAAATAGACTTACTATTCATTACTAGTGAAATCTAAAGTGGCTTTAAGTCAGTTCTTTCAGGTCAGCTGAACGTGCAAATATGTGAAATTTGTCTACAGGCAAACATATACCTCAACATACATGGCCCATACCATTAGAAATTATAAATTAATAATGAATTCATGCTTTACTGTGGTGTAAATTGAGCATTTCTTTCATGGACAAATCTTATTTTTTCTGTTATAAATTTCAAATGAGATTCTTTTCAGCCAACTTCTAAGGAAACTATCAGTAAAACAAGATATAAAAAAAAGATAGACCCATGAAATAAAGCGTTATATCATATTTAAATCCACAGAGAAGCTCAATACGACGTCCTCATACTGAGCAGTACGCTGCATTTCCCCTTTTTACCTCCTGACTTTTAGATACACGTCAAAGATACATCTTCTTGTCAGACTTTATTGCTTTCCTGTGAACGCCGCTGCTGTTGCCGCAAGATGGTATCATAACAATTAAACATATTTCCTCCAGCTCTATTATTTCAAGGCTATTAAAAATAATTGCCTCCTAAATTCATAAACATTTTATGCAATTCATCTCTTTTTCAAGCAATCAAGTCCTCAATTACCCCCACCCATCAAATCTCTGTTTTATACCGGCCGACTGACATTTGACGGCGAATGGGAAGAAGCGCATGGGCACGGTGGTGATGTGAAGGCGGTGACACCAACTTGCCCCCTATTGTTGGAAATGAGCAGGCAATCACGTTGTTCATCAGATGACTCCTAATGCAGTTAAAGTATTCGGCTATAATTTCTCCCTGCATTTATAATTACTGTCAGAGACCACACACCTCACTGAGCAGATTAAAGCTATAAATTATTTAGTGCCTTTCTTCGCCGATGGACCTCTGATTTGTCTGTAGGGCCATTATGTTTGAGAGGAGCAACTTATTCTAAACGGAAGCGAGCATTGTCCTTAAGATGCTGCAGAATGCTTGGCCGGGGGGGGGGGGGGGGGGGTAAAGATGAGAAGATTGTTAGCTGTTTATGTTTATTAAGGGAAATTAAAGGGAGGCTTTTTACAAACAGAACAGGACACAGAATAGCTTTGATATTTCTTTTGAGCATTTATTTCATTTGGACTTTTCCACAGAAATTCTCTGTGTAGATACAAATCATATATCTATATAGATATAGATATATATATGTAGATATATGATACAGGTCCATTTGAGGATTCAGCCCATCTAGTAGAGATTCACCTAGGGCTAACCAAAGACAAATGCTCTCATCAGTGCAATCGCACGAGGAAATGAGTTGTCTCTGACCATAATTTGCTCTAATAAGTCAAAGTCAGTGTGGGATTTATTGTTAGTACACAACAAAACCAAATGGCTGTAATCTCAATTTAAAGGAAACTTCATAAGGTCAATATGATTCAGTCAGCAATCGTAGAGGGTGGGAAATCCAAGTCTACGTCAGGTGTTACACTATTTCAAGGAAACACAATGCTCTGGGATAGAAATAACTGAGTTATTAAATACTGATATACTTCAGGTAACACATACCGTAGCAGGTAATTAAGTGACGTTAACCCATAATTCTGTTGATGCTTTATGTGAATTCATTTTGGATGTTTGCATATTAACACTGTTAATCGCACCGTACATCTAACATGTCATGGCTAATTACAGAACGCAGGCGGCTTTAATGCAATCACACACACACACACACACACACACACACAATCTTGGTTTTAAACGAATAGATTATGAGAGATGTTAAGCACAATTGCATGCTCACACATGGACACAGTTTTCAGGAAAAATGGGAATATGTCGCAGTGCTTTACATTAGCCGGAGCCCGGTGATAAAGCTCGGCTGCATCTGTCCCATCAGTATACTTCCTCTCAGTAAAAGAAAGAGAAAAACCGTAAGAGAAAATGTAGCTTAAAGTCACATGTCAGACCTTTTCCCTCAAAGAAATCCCTCCAAATGTGATGAAGCCAATTAAAATCTCCAGCCCACACATATATCATTCATCATCCTCACTGTTAGCATCATTCATTTAGCAAGCTGTGAAATTGTTTAGAAATGTCTCGAAAGCTGCAGAAATGGCTCTCGGTTTGATGTGTTCACTCCCCCCCCCAGCTTGGAGTTCCTTTTTTTTTTTTTTTTTTAAAGCCGTTCTAATGAGCTCTAATAGCTTAGTTAGTAAAAATCAAATTATGCATATAAGTACACTTTGCATTGCAGATGCAGTGGAACCCGACCTTCGCCGAATTGACACTAGCTCGCGTTTTGCAAATCCTATGTCAATCTGTCATTAAACATGCTATCCCATCATGATAAGTGTACGCTCGGTGCTCGCGCTGGCGTGCGGCTGCCTGACGCTGATGTGCTGTAATAGGGCAAATGTGCATCCGCGTTTGCCTGCTTGGATACACACAAAACATTTCCACTGTGGCTGACTTTGCTTCGCCCTGTGCCAGACAAGCATGGATTCTCTGCATCATCTGGCCTGTAAACCAGAGGGGGAGGGAGGGAGGACGGGGGGGGGGGGGGTTCTAAATGTTCATCACACAGCAGCAGGGTAATGACTAGCTCATGTGTTTAATGAAGGGCTTTGGAACTTATAGCTATAATGACCCACATCCTAACTCCCTTTTCTCCCATTTATTCTCCCCAAAGTCCTCAGGTTATTACGTCCCTCGGAGAAATATCCCAGAAAGAGCATTGCAGTACATCTCGCCATTCCCTCTCACAAAGAAATCAGAACATTGTCTTTTCTTTTTTTTTTTTTTTTTACCTGCATTGTACCTATTGCCAATTTACCCACATGGTATTTATTTTCAAAATCTAGAAGGGGCAAGCACCCCGAACATAAAAGCAGTGATAAATGATGTACCTAAACGCAGCACCTCGTCTCTTCTTTTGCTAAATAATAAGCTGTAGAAATGATTTACAATGAATCCAGCCTCCTGAGAATGGGAGCTCACACAAGACAAAGAGGAATGCATGTATGTCTGCTCTCCTACATACATCATAGCTTCCAAATAGCCCATAGTCCTCGGCTGTTAATGGTGTTGCTTCAAATATGCTAATTAAGCAAAAATAAGTGATGAATGGAATACATTTGATCAATCAAGTAGGCCTAAGCCCCTGGTGCTGCATATTCATTGTACATCATGAATATGAAACCAAAGTCATTTATCAAATATCAGTTGCACATTTGTATCTTATTAATCATACATGCTGAAACTTCTGTCTTGTCAAAAAAAAAAAAAAAAAAAAAAAAAGCTGAAGGTTGATGAAGCTCTTGCAAAAAGGATTAAACTCAGGGAACTCGGGGTAGTGCTGCAGTTATAATGCAGGAGGTATTTTCAAACTTCCAGAATCTTAAAGAGCCAATCCTAAGTCCTCATAACTTTCAGATGATATAACCCTCGAAAATATTTCAGCTATTCACTTGTAATGATTGCTTCATAGTTACTATGCTACTGCCGTGCTTTGAAAGTAGTTACTGATTCATTCTAGAACTTTACCAGTTAGCTTTACACACTAAAACTACTTTTGGACATTAATAAGGGGTTAACTTCGCCGTGGTCTGGATCCACGAGGACATTTCCAGGATGTTGCGTTTGATGTCCTCTCTGTGTGCTCTCAAACGCTGTTCGCTTCTGGAAATTAAAACAAAGTTCCAGCTCGCAAGCAACATGCTAAAAATGTCAGATTTTAAAAAGAAATGTGGATGATGCAACGAGGCGGGCCTGGTGAATGATATTAGAGATTTACAGAGTATGTATTGACATTTCATCTCTAACTGGGACGTTTTGGGAGCGATTGGTGGGACATGGCAATACACTGGTGAGAGCTGATGAGGTTTAACCATGGATCAGCTGATTTAAAGACCTCACGTTACTGTAGTGTGTGAACAGTTAACTTCATTTAATATTAGATGGGATGTTTTCTTTTGCAGGGTGCAAATGTTCCACCAAAACAAGTTCCTTTCCTGAGACTATTTAGCAGCGTTGCTGCGTCCGGAGTTTAGCCCCGCCCAGAACGATTCTGATTGGTTTAAAGAAATGCAAACAACCCGGAGCGTTACTCCCCCCCTATCCCAGAATGCATGTGAGGTGTAGCCATATTTTCCTCCTCAGCGCTGCAGAGATAGAGCTGGCAATGCGACACTAACTTTACCCAGTACCCACCCAAGACAAGGGCCTATTTTGAGAGATTTGGTTCAATTGAGCAAGTTTTTAATGGTTCCTTCTTGTAGTATCGGCCATGTTTCATGCTCTCCGGAGAGGAAGAAAAAAATATAATATCTGGGAAGATGCCGACAGTGGAAACCGCTGATCAGTCCTGTGACTTAAATGTTCGCTATGTCAGATCTTCTTTCAAGGGCGTTTCCACTTTCTATTTAGAGTGCTCATATTCTGCTTTTTGGCTTTTCCCCCTTTCCTTAATTGTGTTATATATCTATTTGTGCAAGTCCAAAGTTCCCCCCCCCCCCCCCCCCCCAAAGGGACTTACCATCTCCAACAGGACACACTGTTCACCAACTGCTCCAAACAGCTCTACTGTAGTCCAGACTTAACATCAGAGACGAACGTGCATCAATCTGTAACACGTTATAATGCTAGCCTAGCTGTTAGCATAGCACGCTCTCATACTCTGCTTCTGACTGGCTAGTAGTCCTTACCTAGGTACTGTCAGGGTCCTCATACTCTGCTTCTGACTGGCTAGTAGTCCTTACCTAGGTACTGTCAGGGCCCTCATACTCTGCTTCTGACTGGCTAGTAGTCCTTACCTAGGTACTGTCAGGGCCCTCATACTCTGCTTCTGACTGGCTAGTAGTCCTTACCTAGGTACTGTCAGGCTTCTGCTCTGACGGAGTAGCTACCTGTCTGTCAGGACCTAACCTGTTGATGGCTAGTAGTCCTTACCTAGGTACTGTCAGGGCCTCATACTCTGCTTCTGACTGGCTAGTAGTCCTTACTAGGTACTGTCAGGCCCTCATACTCTGCTTCTGACTGGCTAGTAGTCCTTACCTAGGTACTGTCAGGGCCTCATACTCTGCTTCTGACTGGCTAGTAGTCCTTACTAGTCTAGGACCTCTACCTGCTCCTGACGGCTAGTGCTACCAGGTATGAGCAGTGCGAAAAAGGAGATGCCTCAGTCTGTAGCTAAAACAGAGAGCTCAACACATAGGGGGAAAAAAGGAGCTGCAGCAATGTGTGGTACAACAAAAATGTGTTTTGTTTTTTTTAATTAAACCACATAAACCTATTCTGGTACAACCTCAAAATACAGTTATGAACCTGAAAAAAGAGCGGAATATGAGCACTTTAAACACCTTAACCTTTCCTTGGACAGTAGCTACATTCTCGCGATATCACAAGATCACGCTCGTATCCATCGTGTCAGCCTTCCAGTACTGCGTTTGAATCTGGACCAAAATCTTCTGGCCAATCAGCGCCCTGTGAGGAGCTACTGGCAGCGATGACTGGTTAGGTGTGTGTGACAACACCGACTGACTGACTGACTGACTGACTGACTGACTGACTGACTGTCGAGGCCCAATCCCAGCATACCAGTTTAGGTTCCCAATATATTTTGGCCCGCCTAGTCCAAGAAGACAGGAAACAGTTTTTCAAACTGCATTAACACGACACTCAAAGCAGAATTTGGCAGATTTGCCGACTTTGAGACTCCCCACACCCTACAGAACCAGAACATTTGCATATTCAGGCAGTGAAACAGTGAAAATGTAGTCTTTGTTTTGCTTGGTTGTCTATTCTTTGATGGCTAAGGAACTTTTTTGGCTTTTTAAGGGCTTTATGTGGACCAAACTGTAAGTGAGAAGGCTATATGAGACATACAGACAATGATATTTGACTTTTTTGAGGAAATAGAAGCATGTCAATAAATCATACATGTCTGGCCCTTGATGGGATTCTCATTTCCAGTGTAACCCTTGACAACCCTGCTTTAAAACAACAATGGTGGCTCATAAAGGCGTTAGCGCAGAGGCTCCGAAAGTGTCTGTTATATCCCAACTGGAAGGTATTCCTTCATGGAAACAAGAGCAAAGAACAGCACACAAGGCTTTGCTTGATGTTTTCGCTCTTGACAGAGTTTGACAGACAGACGGTTCATCCAATCACCTGCCAGGTCTGTTTTGAAAGGGCCCGCCCTTTTCCAATCGGGAAAAACCCACCTGAGGCGAGCGTAAGAAACACATTTTTTTGCAATCAAGGTAGTTTTTTTGAATTTTGCCGTTTCCATGCAGCTTAGCTAATATGATACTTCCAAATTGTGCATAGAAATTTGTGAATAAATGGCTGCTGAGCACTTAAAAACATTAATGTGCTGCATGTCATTGCGAAGCATCACATTCTTTCAGTAGTAGGAGAAACATAAAGGAATAACTGATTTGTAACGAGAAAGATGAATAAATAAATAAATCAAATGGGCTTCTTTTTTTCAGCTGATTTATGACATTATATAAAGAAACTGATAGCATTAGCTGTAGCCAAACCTCTGTGTAACAATGTGTGGAGGTTTTCATTGCCATCATATAGCGGATGAGAGAACTACCACTTGATTGCCAGCAGTTCATCAGTGCATCCTTCATATTTGTCACCCAGCTGGCCTCAAGGCAGCGTGCTAGCTCAAATTGAAGCTGACATCTTCCAAATATGAAAGCAACAAATCACACATTTTTATTGGGCTTAATCTCCAGCCTAGCCCCTTGCAGACGTCAGCACAATCATGGACGCTGCTCTAATTCTTGCCGACTGGCTGCCTGTGCCTCCCAAGCGTCTCTGGACTCACATAAGAGCAAAGGGCCAGACTCTAGAGACAGGGGCACCTACGCTTTAGGGGAGGAGGCTCCAATATGGCGGAGACATGTCCAACTCGTGTAACTAGACTGCTTGGAGTAATCCATGAAGGAGCTGTAAATAGAGATCATATCTGGGGACGCGCTCGCATATTTTGGATCTCGAGATGAAACGTGGATGCCCATTATGACTCACCGTGTCCTTCACTTGTTTGACTTTCCCATTTGATATTTTGAATATGTTGCGACTGAACTTTAAGCTGTGTGTGAGTTGTTCGGAAAGCACTGAAGATGAGAAGTAAACCCACACTGGATAGCTAACACATTTCTTATCTCAAGACAACCACATTTTCTGGGAAAGTTCAATATTATTAAAGCATTTTGTTATTTGTCTATGTAAAAGTAATATAATAATAATTATAGGTTAAACTGTTTTAAATGTATCTTAATTTATTCAATCCAGTGTAATAAAGAATGTGTGAATGCAGTTCTCTTATAGTGGAACTGCAAAGATTTTACACATTGTATGTATACATGCATGCGTAAATTCAAATGCACAAAGTCTGATAAATTGCCTCAAGTGATGTCACATGAGTCAGCGTTGATTGGGTTAAAGACTACAAGTTCTAAAATGGAGTTAGAAAGAAGTGCGCATCCCAAACCTCAGTAGCCTGCTCTTAATTTCTGAATAAGTGACAAAAAAAACAAAAAACGACATTAAAAAGCGACAAAAAAACGATGTAAAAAATGACAAAGAAATGACAAAAAGTTACAGAACATTACAAATAAAATTGCAAATCCTAAATATGAAGAACATTTTTAATACGTGATTGAGCATAACACACCTAAATCTCTGACTGGACTGTCTGGTGGAGTTGCATTGTGGGTTATGTACCGGTAGGCATGAACTATAATTGGAAGAAATATGTGTGGAAAAAAGGCAATCTCTGGTTCTTCTGCATTGCTATTTAAAAAAATGTCCATCAGAATGTAATCGCTAGGGTACTATTTTAATGCTAGAAACTACAATTCAGCATAGAAGGTCCAGAAATGTGTAACTGAGCTTCCCAGCAGATATTTGGACACACAGAACAAAATCCATCCTAGCAGAACCCATAAAGACTTGCTGATGGTGGCAAACAGAAACCCAGTCACTTTTTGTCAGATTCTAGCCAACAGAAACCCATTTTTCATAAGGCTCGGATACCAGAGATCGCCAGTGTGTGTGTGTGTGACAAGGGGCCTTTAAATGTTCTTCAAAGATAAAGTGAACTAAACAGCCAGCGCCTACAGAAACAAGATGGCAACTGACTACAGTTTTATGTGGGACCAGGCACCCACTACATGGATTGTTGGTGTCATTTCCAGCTTAGCATTGGCCACAGTGAAGATGGGTCTTGTCGGACTGCGAATACACCATTCTGGATGAGGTCAGTAGCTTTAGCATAGCTGGTGATATCATTACAGATGTTAGCTATCACTTACTCTTCCCTACAACCCCAAAAGTAGCAATTGGGTTGCTATGCTAGCTATACTATGGCTTTTTTTTCTCTAGACCTGAATTCCTTTATTTGTTGATTACAGCAGAAACAAGCTAGGCGACATATTGCCTATTTAACAGCAGTTGCCTATTTACACGTTCAGCAGACTCAAAGCAATTTTCAAACTGTGGCTGACAACTGAAATATTGCAAATATTGCACAAAATACATCAAAATCAAATCAAATCTATTACAGTAGATTATAGGAAATAGCCACTGTTGATAGTCTCTTCTGTCCTGACGACGGGGACACATGGGCTCGTCCACACTGATTGCTAATTGAAGGTGTGTGTGAAGGAGTGTCAAACAGGGATTTCATGCCGATGTAGCTCGTTTCTAATAGTTAGGAACAGATGGGTTTTGTTTGGTTACCATAGCTAAAACAATGGAGTTTGAACTGCTTGAATGACATCTGTGTTAACTGTTCTGCAAAAGGGTGGGGGTGGGGGGGGGCATGTGTCAATCCAAGGAGAAAGGGTTAACACATTTGCAAGGGGTGTCTTGGTGTCTTGGAAACCGAGTGGATCCCAGCTCCTTCAAGCAGGTCAAAGCGATCAAGAAAACAGGAACATATGACTAGGAATTCATTAATGTGTATCTGTGACTGAATGTATGTAGGGATATGAATGGAGAAATGAATGCATGTTTAACTGAACGTATGGACATTTAGGAAAGCATTTTATGACGGATTGAATGAATGCATATGGAAGTATCAATGAGTTTGTAGATCGTGTATGCAAGAACAGAAGAATGTAGGAAGGATGGATTTTTTGCTCAAGTGTAGAAAATGGTGATTTGCAAAAGGCACAGCTCTTTGAGTAGTCCATATGTGTACTGTACATTTGTCTTTTCTTTTTAAATTAATTTATTTGACAGGGACAGTGTACGTTATTTAACATTGTTTTAAATGCACCACAATTAGCCAAAAGGCTGTTTTTCATCCGTTGTCCCGGGACAGATCTTTAAATTGTCTACCTTAAAAACACAAACAAAAACTTTTCAAATCCCATTGATAAATGTAGTGTACAAAAAAAATACTACACATTGACACAATAGATTTTTATTTTTATTGTTTTAATCCTGTGCTTGTTGCGTGTCTCTGTTGTAACTCTTGCGGCAATTTTTCCCAGTGTCCAAAACAATGTCCAAAACTTAGGAAGACTAATAAAGACACCTTGACTTTGGGGCGGCCTGTGGCTCCCCCAGTAGGAGTGTGTACCCCATGTAGGCTGAGTCCTGCAGCGGTCCGGGTTCTGATCCAACCTGCTGCCCTTTGCGGCGTCTCAGCCCCATCTCTAGCTGTGTTTCCATCCACATGTTTTTATCCAAATTAAGTGATATTGAATGAAAAATGCCTTGTGGAAACAGTCAAATTTGATGGAATTTCATGAATATCAAAGGAAATACGTTCGGTCTCATCGGATTTGATCTTTATCGACTTACGGCTTACGTGATAAACGCTGATGGAAACGTTATTTGCCGAATAAATAATGAATTGTGTTTAAGTTTTAAGTCATTTTATGGTTGCAACCCACCACAAAACAAAGAAGAAGAAGAAGTTTTAGTTCATTTCCCCCAGTATTTCCCCTCTGTCTGCACACATGGCGGGCGTCAACAAAGACAGACGGAAGTGGACGGACGAGGAGACGAGAGACTTTCTGGATTTAATTGATCAGGAACTCGTGAAGAAAATGACGGAAAAAGGTTAGGACAAGCCGTGGGACGTCCTGTGGAGTCAATGGAAGACGCGGACAGTAAGACGTGTCTCAAAAAAAAGAGTCTTGCAGCGGTGCCGGACAGACAATAAAAGACAAGTTGCATCTGCGTCGTCATAGCAATGTGTTGATAGCGTGGTTGTTTTCTTATTATAGCTTGATATGACCTATCAGCTGGAACATGAGCTCTATTACAACTTGTCCCATATTGATCATGTGATGGTAGACGGGATCCATTTTGTCTAGAAACACTTTGTTGTTGTTTGAATGTTGTGCGATTCAGTGCAAAAATGAATGGAAACACCTTAAAATGTCTCAAATCAATTCCATATACTAATTTGATCGCAAAACAGCGTCATGTGACGTCATCACCACAGGTTTATTTGCTATAAACCCGTTGGATGAAAACACACTTTCATCCAACTTTATTTCAGTTTTGTTTTTTTACCGAACTTCAGATAATTTGATTGACATGTGGATGGAGACTTAGCTACTTTCTCCCTTTCATATCTATCCACGGTCACTATAAAAAAGGGAAAATCCCCCCCCCCAAAAAAGCCCCTTGGACTTTGGCACTATGTTCACCAGCTAGATGCTAACGTGGTCTGATATTTGTTACTGGGTGGGTAGCGTGCTGTGGGTTTATCACGGCTTTTTTCCCAAAAACAAAACTTCCTGCTGCTGGAAAATAGGGTGGATGAGAGTGAGAGTGGAGCAGTAAAACCAAAAAAAGGAGCTTAAAGATGCTGAAATTTTCTTTAGAGCTCACGGCCATTTGGTAGTGGGTGATAATTCTCTCTGGTTTCGACCCCTTTAACAGCATGCATTGTCATTTTATATATTGCTAATATAAAAAATATTGAATAAAGTGGCTTTAATAAAAACAGGTAGCATGCAAGAGTAATGGTAGCTCCATAAGAGAGTAGTAGAGCATGCTTTGTAGCAACAAATGCAATGCCTTTTTAGAAAAGTGATTGGCCTATTAGTGGAACGCCACAGTATTTACTTAACGTGTTGGATTCTGCTGAAACTTGTGGAAATTATGAATCTCACAGTGGCGTTTTTTGTAGATTTTCAGAATTGCACCGATGAGCCCAAGGAGGAGCCGCGCAACATCTGTTTGCTCGTTTATGTGTCAAACACAAAGCATCAGACATGACTGATCTCACTTTGACAAAACTTTGGAAAATGACGCATCTCCCCACTGCTCCCTGGCATTCAGAATCCCACTGATTGGTCCGAGGGGAAATTACATCTCAAGATAAAGTGACACAATTGTCGCTGATTGGCCCAGATGGGGACATTTTGCTGACAACAATGATTACTATAACTTTGTCTTACCAATCTAAAGTTTCAGAGGGCGGGTTCTGCGAACACATTATGGAAGTTTTAAATCATTTTGTTTTGTGGACATTTAGCTGCACACACTTGTTTTAACATTATACATTTTAACATATGAAATGGTTATAAAAGCAGCTTGGAAAGGAGTTGGCGACTAGTCAGCAAGGGCACTTCCTTTTGCCACTATACATGTGTGGGCTAGCTGAAGCCTTTTCCTTTCCTTTCTTATTTTTGTCCACTTTTCCATAACAAGTGTATTCTGTTCACACCTACACCTATTATTAGATTTCTTCCTGACTCGCAGCTGTGTTGGCCTTAAAGCCAGAAACACTTATTCTTTCACTTGTATTGGGCTGGAATGTAATTACCGCTGTGGCTGCCACGTAACAAACAATGACCTTGATTGATTGACAAGCATTTTCACAATCTGCTGCTTTGTAGATACACCGTGACAAATTTCACTTCATTTCATTCGGATCCCAACCGAAGCCAGATGCAACATGGACACAGTAGCAGGGGGAAACTTAAAGAGTGAAACACTTAATGTGTAACATGTGAAATAATGGCCGGCAGAGCTGTATTATTTTAACAAGTGGAATGTTCTCATTTTCCCTTGTCTATCAGTCAGCCTGAGTGGATGGTGGCCAAGAGGGGGATGGGTTGATGGATGGATGTAGGGACGGGGGGGACAGGGATGGGGGAGGGGGTGGGCTCTCCACCTCTTGCCCTCCTCTGCTGTCATCTGTTGCCCCACAGCAGGCCAGAGGTTGTTGGCGTTTTGCTCACTTGTAATCCGTCTCACTGTCTGGCTGCCGGCTCTCGGGTCACCTGTCACTCAGTTTGACATGAATCAGCATTGACGCCAGCAGATTTAAGCTATTTCTCTCCGTCTGTAAACACAGCCTGGGTCCATGGGCCTCTAGCTAAAATAAAACCAAAACAAAAGCCCACCGTCACCGCCCACCCAAAACCACTGAGCGTTGGCTAATGACCCGTACAAGCCTGAATACGGTTAGACGTGTTTAGTTTTTTTTTTTTTTTTTGTGCTATAACTCCAATTAAATGTGCAATGGTAATCAGGCTGTGTTAATGTGACATGACATGTCGCTGCAACTCACTTTTTCAGCCACGGATGAGGACACGGTTTGAGAGTGAGAAAACACAGGCTCCCGTCAATCTGACGCGTTGTGTTGAATCTCCATGAGCTCCATGTATCAGAAATGGAAATTATTGAGTGCCCTTTAGAAATAGACACTATTCCCAAGATACAATGGGTTCACACCAGTCTGACACATTGCAAACGGAAGCATTGATACCAGACTATGTCAGTTTTGGTGATACCATGAACATGGACTTAAAGGTGCCCTGCCTCAGAAAACCATTTTGCCTTGCACTTTTTGAAATATGTTATGTAATTGTGTTATATGAAGATGAACTGCTACCTCCTCTGTCAGCTCTAGACACTGGAAAGAAATAAGAGGAGAAGTCAGGCCAATCACAACAGCCGGTCAGTCTGACATCATGTTGCCTGAGCTCATTAATATTCATGAGCTGGGTAAAGGATGCTGATAGCCAGAGTCCAGCAGCTTAGCTGGTTGAATATTAATGAGAACTGGCCCAAATGAGTCTAACCAAGGTAACCAAGTTACAGAGTCCATGGTAGAACTTCAGGTATTACTACAAAGTAATTGCATATTGAGCTCAGGCTTAGACATGGGGGGGGAGTACGTACAGCGGGGCAAAGAGGCATTTCATTGGATCTTTCCAAGCGGGCCGCCGGGCAATGATTGGTCGGTGTTTTTACAGGATTACAGCAGATACAGATGACGAATATTTTTCCCTCCTTTTTCAGAGCCCATAAGTGATTTGTTGTTGTTGGGGAGTAAAGATTATTTTAAAAAATATATTAAAAAATAGCGCCTTTAAGTAAAACATCTGAATACTTATTACAAACAAAAAATGACAAATGAATTTTGAGAATATTCTCAATCCACTTTATATTTGAAATATGCCTCCTGTCCATCCTTGTGTGTGATCTAATGTCACAAAGTCATATAAGTTTCTGAATTTATGAAAAGGCTACTTCTCCCAATGTGAATAGCAGCTACAGAATAATTACATAATAATAATTACACTGGTGAAACTGGATGTACGTCTTGTGCACTGAGCATGCTGTAACATATAGAAAACATTGCATACTTTTTTATGCAGAACATGTTTTGAATATCGGAGAAGCTAAATTGAGCCAGTGATGAAAATGTAAAGCAACACTGTCACTGTGGTCAAGATTCCGACATGGACACGTGGACGTCTTATAAACCAAGCCGCTGTGCAGACAGGGAAATCAATACAGCATTTTGTTATCTATCTCTATCTTACAACTTAAAAGAGAAGGATTATGTGTCATAGAGTGAGCCCAGGCAGACTTAGGCATAGATCTATCATTGTAGAGAGTCACAGGCCCTTTCCTGTGTAAATCATGTGTCACATGGGCTGCGAGTTCATTCTCCGGCCATGGAATACATTTAGGCCTTGGACACAGACTTCCATTTTTCACTTATGATCGAGTGCTTCCCTGCAGTGCTGGACCTGTGCGTAGATTATTTTCTAACATGACGCCTTCATTGTTCGTTTTGTTATTGCTGTCCATATCAAATCAAACGCTGGACAAATAGCTCCACGTGCTGGAAAAAAAACAGTGATTGATACATTTTAATTACTCCACTTCTCTTAGGAGTGTCGACTGTCACAGCCGCTGAAGTTTTAATGTGACAAAACGCTCGACGGCGGGACAAGAGAGGCAAATTACACACCTGTGGCAAAGTTGTGGAACGACTGGATTTCTCCCACCTGAGCAGTCAGTCCCGCACATGTCAGAGGCTTCAGTGCGAGCGACACGATCCCCATCAACCAAAATCTCAAACGGAGCCCAGACAGTGAATGATCCCGCGTCATCGTTTTGCGGGACCCTCATCCTCGTGGAGGCGTCTGAACCATCTCTCATGTGGAACGCAATGCTGACCGTGCAAGGTGGATAAAGTGGAAAGTAGCCACAGGAAATATGAGCCGTCACGCACCGCGACGCATCCTTTCAGGAAAAGATAAAGGCCTGTGCAGAAAAATGATGTATGTGTTAAAGCTATAGTGCAAAGTTTCTGTCGCCCCCATGGGGAATTCTACATGGCAACACTGTCAGCGCATCCACGTGACCCGAGACTTCAGTGATCCTCCACATAGTTGTAAGTAGGGTTTATCCCATCAAATTCAAGGATGACACAGAGGATTATAAAAAAAAAACATGATGGACTCTGGTAAATATCTTGCCATTTTGTTCTGTCCTCTCTGTCTCCAAAGCTGCTCAGCGTTGACGTAAAACGCATCCCTCAACGTGAAAAGTTGCCGGACTACACCATTTCAGTCAACAGAGCCATGCTGAGAAATGCAGAGAGAGTTTCTTGGAGCCGATTATACACAAAATTACACACTTTTGTTTTTGCCCCCATTTTTCATAAGCTGAACTCAAAGATCTAAGACTTAAGTACAGAGAAGGCTTATTTCCCCTTGTCTCCACTGTTTATGGGTGTCTGTTTTGTCCCCCTCCCTCCCAGCTTTCCTCTCTTTTTTTTGGCTTTTTTCAGTGTATTGTTTGTCATTTTCGAAAACCAGTCAGCATGTGGTGTTATGGTCGGGTTAGGGTTCAAACGCCTCTCCAGAGTGCCAGACGACATTGAATGTGAACATTTGCCCCCCCCGCCTCAAGGGACTGAGCTGTGGCTCAGTGGTAGAGCGGTCCCTTGCTAGGAAGGACGGAAGGTTGGCAGTTCGATCCCATGCAGTCCCGTGTCAAAGTGTCCTTGGGCGAGACACTGGACCCCGAGCTGGGCATCGAAGTGTAAATGTGTGCGAGTGTGAGAGTGTACGACAGGCTCGGCCACAGTGTGTAAATGTGTGTGAGTGGTTCCTGTACTATGCAAAAGCACTTTGAGTAGTCGTTAAGACTAGAAAAGCTCTATATAAATACAGTTTATTTACATATACATTTAAGTCGGTTACAATGACAACCTTCAGTCAGAGAGACAGATAGAGAGAGAGAAAAGGATGAGCGCTAACCCTAACACCAGATACTGGAGATTGGCCTTAATATGCCACACCCTTGTGGATTATCTCGGCAAAGGAGAACTAACACAGATTCGGACAGATTTGTGAACAATATTGAGAGAAATAGACTTAGACTTCTCTTTATTAATCCTTTTGGGATGACTCACGCAAGGAAATTGAAATTCCAGCATCCTGTTTTTGCAAGAAATACAGTAAAAGGCAAGAAATACAGTAAAATAAGCCTTTTGTGTACATAAAAAAGTCTTATTTCTTTGAAAATGGGGGCAAAAATTGAAGCGTTGCATTTATAATTTAGTTTAGTGTAATTGCCGGTAGCTTTGTATCAACTAATTTGGCAACGGCTTGAAAAATAGTTGCACGCTATGGCTTTAAAGTCCTTGATAAAAAAAGAAGGAAATCAAAATGTAATATAAGCAGTGATTGATTTTACATTTATGGCCGTTGTACAGCAAACCATAAAGACATAGCAAAATTGATCTCAGCTTCAGTCTCACCTCCTTAACCCTCTTGTGGTCGGCGTAAGAAGGCAATCTCGTGGTGGAGCTACTGAGGGGGGAGCTCTACTCTACAGGTACTGTATATTCCCTCTCAGTTAGGGGTGCAAAGGCAGGCCAGCAGGTAGTCACTCATTCAAGACATCTATATTACATCTGTGAGATGGGGTCTTCCAGAGACAATCATTCCTCCGATTCACTTTCACAAGAATCATCTTATGTCATGAAAGTATGTGAGCGCTGAAATTGTCAGACAGCTCCCACTTCTGGCTTTCATCATCTCTTCCCAAAGCATTTTCGATTTAATTTAAGTGTGCCCGGGAAGTGCTTTCATTTTTGTTTTAATGAAGTTTTAAAAGTTGGCTGATCTGTAATGTAAGCTGCCGCCGCGGTCCAACTTTCACTTACCCATCATGTGTTCTCTGTGTGATTGCCACAGAATGCAATGTGATGGCCTGTCAACCGTTACACCATGTGTGGGATATTCCCGAGTTCACCCAGAAGTTAATCACTGGGGCAGGGAAAGACGTCTGTCCTGCAGGTTCTCTATCTATCTATCTATCTATCTATCTATCTATCTATCTATCTATCTGTCTATCTGTCTATCTATCTATCTATCTATCTATGGCTGTGCAATTATTCCAATTGTGATTGCAATTTTGAGTCCTAAGGGATCCTAAAAACCCAGAAAAATGATTATTTGCATGTTACATTGTGCAAGTAAACTCTTATTTTCTGTGGTCTTCAAACAGGGAAAAGTGTAAGTTCAAGGTGTTGATTTGTTTAACCCTCATGTTGTCCTCGGGTCAAATTTGACCCATTTTCAGTTTTTTCATCACAAAAAATAGGCCTTTTGAAATAAGCTGAAAATGTCAACATTAGAAATATCAAACAACTCTGGAAAAACATCCAAAAAAAGGACCCGCTACATTGAAAAAGTGACAAAAATGTCAGAAAATGCGAGAACTTTTTTCATGGTCGACGGAAAGACAACACAAGGGTTAAACTATTTCATTGTGATTTTTATGCTCAGCAAATGCTTTTTAACCCTTGTGTTGTCCTCGGGTCAACACCGTTTCCCAGTGTTTTATATGAGAAATATTAGATTTCTTTCAATCAAATTGCTCCAAAATAACATGGATCGATTCCATACGACTGATTCTTCAGGTAAATCAATGATTTCTGTCATTGACGTTTTTGGGTGTTTTATTTAATATTGTAGAATTTGAATTATTTTTCAAAACAGTATCCGGACTAAACTTTGACATCTACACCCATCTGTGATCCACTCAACATCCTCTGATGTTAACTATTAGTCAAAATAATTCATAATTTCTGCCTTTTTAACTAAAGACTTAAGCATAATTTGATCTAAATGAGGTTTTTTGACATGAATTCTAAAAATAAGTGTAAAACTTATCATTAAATCAGCTCAGGTTTTTAAAAAAGCGCCAAAAAACATGGGAAAAGTGACAAATCAATCAGAAAAAGTGACAAAAATTCGACAAATATTCGTGATTTCAACATTCACCAACATAATTGTGATGTGAATGATAAATGATGAATGATGAATGATGGCTGTCTTTTTGTATCCTAGGGGGATCCCTATGATAATACTTAAGTTGTAAAGCTTAAACTGAAAACTATAAGTAGTCAACATCCCGTCTATGAACACAACCTGAATGTCCTCCATGGGAGCACGCAGTGTGGGAATTTAGCTCTTCATAGTCTCGCATTGCTTAAAGTGACCCAAGATTATGTGAAACAAAGGCCTGGTAAATGGCGTCATCTGCACAAAGACAATGAGATGTTACGTCCAATGTCGTGGCATTATGTCTGAGAATTTCAACAAAGACAATATCTGCTCGGGAATGGAGAAGGGTCTTAGCTGCCACATCAAAACGGGGAGAAAAAAGCCATAGCATTTGAAAGCCTAAAGGCTTAAACTAATACAAAAAGTCTAATCAGACTAGCAATCCCTGATGTTAATGAAGGTGTCACACATTGCACAAAGAAAGTTGTGCCTGGCAATCTTCCATTTTTCGGCTGCCTACACCAGTGACATTTCATCTCACATTCAAAGAGCGCTGAGGCCCCTTAATGAAATGCATAATTAACATATTCTAATTGTGCTGAGCACAGTGATGGTTTTGACAGAGCTCACTTTCCATGTCTAATTCAATGCTAATTTAATCTGTTCTTTTCCCGCCGACATGACCTTTCTTGATTGAGTTTCACCGCAAAGAATTTTTTTGATGGATTGATTTATCAACCTCTCGGAATGCAACAAAAGTGCCAGTTTTTAGACAGATGAGAGGAAAATGACGAAGACGACGGCGGACAAAAAAAATCAGGTGACTGTGGAGGAAAAAAACAATTTGATATTTTCAAATGAAATGAAGCCAGGCGAGCTGTATTGAATTATGCGTCGTGATGCATTGTGGTATTAAAACACTCCCGCACAAAAACATGGCATTTTGTGAATCCTGCCGGTTTAATGGCATCGTTTCTCAGTCACAAGCAGAACATTGCTTAAGCCATTGGACTGGCGTACCTTTAACATGGGGATTAAGAGGAATCTAAAGGTGTCTTAGAGACAAAAAAGAGCAAAAGACACCAGCACTATTCATGGATCTTCTTAATCTGAGTATTTACCAAAGGTTGATGCTGAGTAGGCAGCTAAGAGTATCTCAGCCCTCTCATTCCCATTCTTTTGAAATGGGAACGAGAAATAATTATATTCAACAGAGGCTACGCCGCTGACATAGCCTATAGGAGACTTTGTTTAGCTTTGAGCCGCAAAATTGGAATATGTTGTAAGCAATAATTTACTTTCTGAATACACGTGCCTTTCCTTTACACTCCTTCAGATCTCAGATAATACATTTGCACTATTCTAAATGGAAATGACAGAAATTCCCTTCCAATGCCGGATTCCGTGTCCCAGTATGAGGCGAAACCTAGGTAGTGAAATTAGGGGAGAAAGCTGGGGATGAGGAGGAATGTGGAGCTGTCAGTCAGTCAGTCAGTGGGAAGGGGGATTATGCAGAGCTCAGAGCGGTAATTGAACACCGTCGGGCCCGCCCTCATTTACATCTCTCCCTTCTGCTGCCTTTGATTGGCAGCTGTACATGAAATGCCACATCAGTTGAAAGTATGTTGTGAGCTGGCACTAACAATCCTGTGGCTCCGGGGAGACCTGCCATATTGTAATTTGGTTATCAGGCATGAAGGAAATAATTCTAAGTGCCAGGAAATGCGAGGCAGAATAAATGCTTCATTGCTGCAAGTTGCCCAGGGTGACAGTTCTTATTTAATGTACAAGAGTGTCCCGTTGCCTGTAGATTTGACTAGCAGAGACGGGGAAGGGAGACGTCAGAGACGTGGAGAATTTTCACAAAGAAAACGGGCAAATGGGAGCCTGCAGAGAACACAAACACTGATAATCAATTAAAAAAAGGCATTATGCATAATTTTGGGGTCAAGTTTGTAGTCATAAAAACCAACAAACAAATGCATGATATGTTTGCATTGTAACGCGTTTTATAGACCTATACATGAGATTTCCCGACAAAAGACACTGAAATAATGCAGATTTGAGCGTGCCGTTGCATCATTTGCTTGACATGTAGTGAAAATGGGTCCTGAATGCAGCCACTTCTCTTAAGTGGCTCGGGCCTTATTTGTTTTGATGCACTGTTTTTGCATGAGGAGTCTTTTCTCTTGAGATGGAGCTGTCACATTGTAAAAAAAGAAGCCCCCGATGCTGGCGGCCGCCCCCGGGCAAAATGAAAACAAGTAAGTGGCATAGATAAATCATGCCAGCCAACGTCTTGTTGATGAATCAGATAAGACCAGAGCATCTCAGGAACACTGGGCCTAATGGAGGTCCCAGTGGCAGCTGGGGGTGGCTCCGTAATGACTGGAGAGAGTTTCTGCACTTTACTCGCAATTAGAAAACAGAGCCAGGGTTAGTTAGAAAGATGGATAGACAGATAGAGGTATGGATAGATGGATGGATGGAAGGATAGATAGATAGGTAGATATATGGATGGATGGATAGATAGATAGAGGTATAGATGGATGGATGGATAGAGGTATAGATGGATGGACAAACAAAGGTATAGACAGATAGACAGAGAGGTATGGATAGATAGAGGTATAGATGGATGGATGGATAGATAGATAGACAGACAGAGGTTTAGAGAGGATGGATGGATGGACAGACAGAGGTATAGATAGATAGATAGATAGATGGATAGATGGATAGATGGATAGAGGTATATATGGATGGATGGATAGATAGATAGACAGAGGTTTAGAAGGATGGATGGATGGATGGACAGGCAGAGATATAGATAGATAGATAGATGGATGAATAGATAGAGGTATAGATGGATGGATGGATATATAGATAGATAGAGGTATAGATGGGTGGATGATAGATAGATGGACAAACAAAGGTATAGACAGATAGATAGACAGACAGAGGTATGAATAGATGATGGATGGATGATGGATGGCTAGATAGATAGACAGACAGAGGTTTAGAAGGATGGATGGATGGACAAGCAGAGGTATAGATTGTAGAAGATAGATAGATGATAGATAGATAGATAGATAGATAGATAGATAGATTAGATAGATAGATAGATAGATAGATTTTTTTTTGATAATTAGACCTTTAGCCAGATTAATCTTTAATGACTTTTCATCAGTTTTCACTAGAGTTGCCGGGCAGGGCAGGATGAAGCTTGTGTCCCGGTATTTTTTTATTATTATTATTATTATTGTTTATTATTATTATTATGATGATTTTTACCTCATGATCCCATTCTGAAGCCACTTTACTTTGGTGACTTGACATTAGAAAACCTAAGACCTGAAGTTAGGGACCGTCTCCAAACTGCATGCAAAATGGCCAAATGATCTTTTCAGATTCCTTGCAGTGGCGTTCTCTTATTTTTATCACGTGGTGCTTTTTGTTTTGCAGAGTGTGTCGATGTACGCATATTGCTGTGTGCATTATGTTTACAGGCTTTTTAAGTGAAGGAAGTGCAGTTTTCTGCCTCATAGAAGTAGTAAAAAGCCGTCTCAGGGTCAATGGCAGGCGTACAAAATGCTTTAAAAAGGACTTTGACAGTGAAAACCAGTACACGTACGGTAAGACCCGTTTCTTAGGCAACAAAAGCACTTAGGAAGGTGTTTTGGGGGTTAGTTGTTGTGAACACTTTGAGTCTCATTTTGCATTTTTCCAGATCCAGTAATCAACATTTCCACATTACACTGATGAAAAATGTAATATGAGCGGCATTGTGTTTCCTCCAAAACGTGTATTTGCTGCTGTGAATTGGTTCTATATGAACATCTATGCTACACACAATATTAGTCAGTTTTTATGCCTTTATTACGACAGAAGAGATAAAAGGATATTGTGGTTATGGATAGTGTCTTGACCTCTAAGCTGCCGGGGCGTCACACTTTTTAAGTATTGCACAATTATATTGCGTGTACTGTACTTACACAGCTTTTTATTTTGGCTCCGTTAAGACTTGATGACCATGGATACAGTATCATGCTTTTATGTTCATTTGGGAGCAGTCAAACTGTATGAACACAGCATATTATAAGCAGTCGAGATGATTTCTATGAATTTCCAGAATACCGATTCGTAGTTTTTGGGAAATAAACAAATACAGATTGTTACAACCCAGATAAGATCCGTTTTAATCCGAACTACAATCTTTTTTTCTAACCTTAACTGGTCGTTTTGTTGCCTAACTTATGTGGTGTTTATATACTGTATATATATATATATATATATATATATATATATATATATATATATTGTGTGTGTGTATATATATATGTGTGTGTATATATGTGTGTGCATCTTGTACATACTATATCTGTGTATATATATATATATATATATATATATGTGTGTGTATATATATGTGTGTGTATATATGTGTGCATACTTGTACATACTATATCTGTGTATATATATATATATATTTTTGTGTATGTATTATGTTCATGTTATATATGTATATGTGTATATATGTATGTATATGTGTATATATGTATAGTGTATATATATGTGTATGTATATATGTATATATAAATATTATGTATATGTATTTGTGTAAATATGTATATATATATATATGTGTATGTTTATTTGTTTATATATATAAATGTGTATATATATGTGTGTGTATGTATGTATGTACTATATATATGTGTGTGTGTGTGTTTGTTTGTGTGTGTGTGTGTGTGTGTTTATGTATAATTTAAACTTAATTGTCATGTGACCAATCTTTGCGTGACCAATGATTTTCAAATTATATCATACAAACCTGTTCAGATAGATAGATAGATAGATGATATATGATAGATAGATAGATAGATAGATAGATGTATGATGTATAGATGTATAGATAGATAGATAGATGGATAGATGATAGATAGATAGATAGATAGATGATAGATAGATAGATAGATGATAGATAGATAGATAGAAGATAGAGTAGATGATAGATGATAGATAGAGATAGATGAGATAGATGATGGATAGATGGATAGATAGATAGATAGATAGATAGATGTATGATGTATAGATGTATAGATAGATAGATAGATGGATAGATGGATAGATAGATAGATAGATAGATAGATAGATAGATAGATAGATAGATAGATAGATAGATGTATGATGTATAGATGTATAGATAGATAGATGGATAGATGGATAGATGGATAGATGGATAGATAGATAGATAGATAGCTCCATCCTGTGTGTTACTGCAGGGCTGAGCTAATTATTCATAAACTAATAGGGTTAAGAGAAGGTGGCCTCAGCCATCATCTCTCATGTGAAGAGACTGACTGAGAGACGTGATGGCTGACATTCGCTGGCAGAGTGCGGATCATTTGTCCGCAGGAACAGGGGCAGCTCAGTTCCAAATGCCATGGTGTGGGGTGCCCAGACAATAGGCTCAATGCTGGGCTATTATCCCCTGTGTCAGCAGGGATTGGCCTCCCATTTGAAGAGGTCCACTCGTCTGCATCCATGCCACTTTGAGGAGCATCATTAGGTGGGCCTGTCAATTTCCAAGCTGGTGTTATCTGGATGCTATAAATACTGTGCATCATTCCTCCCTATGGTGGCCTCCATATCCTCCATCCAGCCGCCTGGTGGTCTGCTCAGGGCCAAATCATCTCTGCTATTTGTTTCTTAATCAAAATGGATACAATAGCTGTGCAATTAGCATGTGCTAGCACCCTTTGTGTTGTTTTTATGACGTTTCTTCAGTGGAATATTCAGCACAAATCTTTGTTTACAGACACATGTGTTGCTCTTTTCCGACCCTCTCTCACTCTCTTAATTGTAGTCCAGCATATAGAGTGACAGGTGACAGCTACTATATTCCACATCAGTTTAAATAACACTTCGGTTGATCATCTGCCAAACAGCCCATGGGATTGAAGCGGGTAAACACTGCTGAATGTATAGTCATCTTCACGTCACACTGGATTTCTACTGTACCTGATCAAACGGGCCTGTGAGGGGCCAAGACAGGCTGAGACCATCATTAGTCCATGGTGAGGTTGCAGACTACTAGTAGCTACCTCAGCTCATGGCCAAATTGGGTGGATGTCAGTCTGTTAGAAGCCTAATGATGTCTGGTCTTGGCTGCTCCATTGTTTGGATGTTGATCTTCCTCTGCAGGTGATGTAGGCGGCTGGATGTTTCTGAACTGTAATCCAACACAGTGTGAATGTCAGCGACTGGAATTTTATTTTTATATTATTCACGTCATATGACGAGCAGGTGCGACCGATGGATGCGTTTCAGTGGATGTATTTTAATGGAATAAGAAATCAAAGGTGTTCACGGTACAGCCGCGCAAATTCCCATTAGTGTTTAAATGTTGCAATCTAGAGAATTGAGCCAAAGCAGGAGAGAGAAGGTGAAAGAGGGTTGGGAGTTGTAATGTTTTGTTTGCACAGATTTATATATGGTGCTGTTTTCTGACACATCTCTTACTCACGCTGTTGGCTTGTCTCTAAACCCTCCCTTTGGCATTGCCAGACTAAGTTATGTGGATTGCCTGTGAAGATGTGATATCTTGGAAGCACTCAGCCTGCCCCCAGAGAATTGGCCTGTAAACCATCATTAGCGAGCGGAGAAGTGTAAGTCTTTAAAATGTTAGATCCAGCTGAGGTGCCGTATAACCCCTTTTATTCCCAGTGACAAACCAAACCATCTGAAATCATGTATAATTACGGCGAGGCAAATCCAATTTACCCCATCTGAATGTAAGGCTCTCTAAATAAATGAAATTATAGATGGAGAAACATAAAGCAACTGCAGGATTTCACAAAGAATATCTCTGGATTTGGATCCCAATTCAACATGTGTAACATTTTAAGTGATTACTTGATTTGTTAGATTTTAGATGTGCAGCCCAATAGACTTGTGGCAAAGTATTTGGGATTTATCTTCCTGATCTTATGGACCAAAAAACTCCAAAATAAAAGCTCTGACTTTTGATGCCGTCGTGGCAAGACGGAATTTTTATATTTTAGCTTTGACATCTTTTGACAATTGGGGAGAGAGAGACAGGGAGGCAACCTTCACAACTTCCAAGCGCACATAAAAGTTAGATCAGTTGTATTTTTTTAAAGGTGCAAAGGGAAGTCACCACACTCAACCGAATCAACATTTCAAAGTCTTCATGGAGCCCTTGACTTTTGTGGCAGATCACAGAGGGGCGGATTGGCAAGACTCATTTACATTGTTCAGAAACCGCCGGCTGGTCTAACTTGAAAAGGAAAAATACCCTTTACACGGCTTAAATGTAACCTTTTGTTTCATGCAAAGATAAATATATGTCAGGGACATGAAATCCAGGCGTAACTAGAGTGTTGCATTTATGCATGCCACTGGAAAAAACCAGAATACACATGGAGATGTTAATGTTATTAATGTTTCCTCTTATTAACGTTGCTAAAAAGACGTTTGTAATGAGAAAAAATACCAAGTTTGAGTGACTCCTTGTGCAAGTCAGATCTGTGGACCTGTCAGTTAATTAGTCCTCTTGATTACCATTTATAAGAGGCCCCAGCGCTCTATTATTTGCATTCCTATTTAGCCATGATTTTGCAGAGGGCACACCGTGATTAAACTTGTCAACAGGCCTGATTGACAAGGTCAGAGCTTCACATTCCATTCAGCTGAATGAAGAAAAAAAAAAAAAAAAAAGAAAGTAAAAGAGACGCTGGATGTGTCAGCTTCCCTTTCCTTTTCCTCTCCCACCAAGCTCAACACACTCCCCCTCTCCCTCTCTCCCTCTCTCCCTCTCTCACCCTTCTTACAATCTCCGTCAGGAATGTTTTAATTTTAGGGATAGATTCTGCCTGTCAAGCGAGGCTGGATGGCCCGTAGTTCAGACGATGAGATGTGATGGGTGTAAAACAATAAAAAAAAAAAAAAAAAGAGTGGGAGAAGGGAGAGAACAAAGAGGATAAGAGCTCACTTTATTGGACAGATTTAATTACACCGAATAGAGATTAAGCCAGGCAATCCACTGAGGTGTGAAATTAACCCTTGATTACTGATGGAGCTCTGAACACAGGCTGAAAACAACAGTTAAAAAAAAGAAAGAAAGATTGACCACTTGGAAGTTATTTCAGATATCACCTTTTTTTTTCTTCTTGAAATCCGGATAGGTAATGTTAGCATGCATAAATGAACCAGGATAGGTACCTCCATTATTAACCAGGCTGGAAACAGAGAAGACATCCAGCAGCTTGCTTGCATCCCAGATTACTAACCTTTCTGTTAGACCGGGCTCTTCCCCTGGAGGGGAATGGGGCCACAATTAAAGATGCAGAAATGAGTTGATGCAATCTGCTCTGTCTAAATGATGTTGTGAAATTATTCTCATGAAATCCCACTGCATGAGTTGGATTTAGAACGTGAATTGCAGACAGCTGAAAGAAAGGATTCTGCATTTTCAAAAGAATTATTAGCAGTTTCCAATCTCTGGATAATATCTTACACACCTTATATCACAGAATAAAAGAATGGAAACATAAGAGCCGTGTTTTGGTACCACAGTGATATCTATTCATCTCACCGTCGCCATACATTATCATCCAGAAGGGAAATGGGACATCCTCTCGTTCAGACCTGATGTTCACAACTCGGAGACAACCAAATGCCCCGACAAGGCTAGCTGTTGGTATAATTAGCGTTAATTAATGAACAGGAAGCCGAGACTCGTTTGTATTTTAAATGATCTTAAATGATCCCATTAGCACTTGTCATAGTCCTGTACACCAAACAGCGTGAGTTCAATTAGAATTTTTTTGGTCGTGTTAAAGTGCTTTCACGACGCCACGTTTTTAAAGTTGGGCTTTGTTTCAAAATGATCTGCAAGATGGCTCCGACAAATCTTTCCCTTGACATGGGGTCTGCACGCTGTTTTCTCTCATCCACTTTGTCTCTTTTAAAAGAAAATAGGGCACTTAGTGTGGTGTGTTATATTAGGTAGCTAGGCTAAACCACCGCTGCCTACCTCTTATCCCTAACTGTGCGTGCATGACAGCGTGCACACAATAAAATATGTACCCTGTCTTGTACACTTCATTCCCCGGTGCTGAACGGACAAGGGAGGAGGACAGAGAGGAGAAATAAAGTGCCATAATGAATCTAAGGGGCATAATTCATTCTGATCAAACGCACTCAGGGATGAGTCATGCTCCGGTGAACCCTTCTGACCACTGATGGGTCTACAGCAGAGAAGGGGATGAGGCGGGATTGACGGGCACACATAAATTCTAATTATTCCCAATGTATGCGATCCTGCAAATGGCCGTCCTCGCAGTGGTGGCCGATGACGGTTTCCTCTAACAACCCCCCCCCCCCCCCCCCCCTTTTCAAAATGTCCCCTCAGACTTTTTTTTATGAAGAGCTCTGGCTGTAAACCTGGGACAGGAGCTATAGAGCAGAAGGAATGAAAGCAGCGGGTCGTTGAGTTGGTACAGAAAGCGCCAGTGCCGGGGAAAAGAAAAGGTACGATGATCAATTAATCCAGGCAGTAATTGGATGAGTGTGTATGTAAAGCGGTGATGCCGTAATGAAAGTCATCCATTGTGCACATTCTCTCCCTGGCCGGTGAACCATCCCCCTCATCATCCTCTGGATCTCAGGTGCTTAGCCATGCAAATCTGTCTGACAGCCCAGTACATCTCTGTCTGCCTAATTGGACAGTATAGAGTTGTTTATGGATATTGCAGACATTTAGGACTCAGTTGGGGGCTGCTCAAAAATCATTAGCAAACGGCCCCTGTTACTGGACTGTCAGCTTCACTTCGCCGACGTCAAAGCCCCGCGATAAAAAAAAAAAATATGTTTATCTCTGTCAACAACAGGGGAAGGCTCTTTTTTAAATGGAACAGTATACTTGCTGAACATTCAAACATGTTATGAAATAAGAGGACGTGGATCCTAGCGGCTTGCTATATCACTCCCACCGCTAGTTTTTGATGTGTATGATGCGCGGTTTTCTTAATTAGAATAACACTCCATCTCTATCCGAGGCAGTGGTGGATGTATATTTACTCTAACCTCAAATGCAAGATGTAATAATACACTGTAGTCCTCGAAATATTGAGTTTTCACTCCATCACGCTCCCTTATCATGCCATTTTTGGCGTGCTGAAGATTGTAAAACTGCTATAATCTATTGGATTAAAGTGTATATGTGGAAGAAGTAGCTTGTAGGGATAAAGTTACATCTTTCAAGCTCATTGTTTTGGGTTTTCCGGCCCACTTTATTACACGAATGAGTCCCAAAGCACTTTTTTTCACTTCCAGCCTTGAGTTAGGTTAGTTCAAAAAATGTTTTTTTTGAATTGGTCAGATCTGTGGTGAAACACAATCGTAAGAGATTGTCACGTTTCATGTGTCTATGAAAAAAAGAGGACATTTTGATATGTCACTTTGGGCTCTTGCAGGTTGCAATGGGAACTATTACAAGCCATTTTAGCTAGGTTAATATTATTTATATTATGCTACCGACTCTTGCTTCATTGCTCTAATTACACATTCAATTTGATTTTGACGTCACTTACAACGCAGTATTGTTTCTTGTATCATGGCAACCGCACTTTAAAATACCTTTATTTGACGCCATTTTGCTTACTTTCAGTCTACCATATTATCATTGTCTTTTGTTTGCCTGTATTTCTTGTGTTTACTTGTTTATGTGTTTTGTGTTTCTGTTTTTTCGCTGTTATTGAAGAAAATGCTGCTGCTGTAATACGGAAAGTTCCCCGTTGTGGGATGAATAAAGTATAATCTAATCTAATATTTTACAGGCTAAACAATGAATCAATTGATCGTAATAATCATTTGTTCAAGGCCTGTTAAATGTGGCACTTTATCAAATAGTGAAGAAAAAAATCCCCAAATTGGCTCTAAAGGAATGAAGTGAAATCACAAAATGGACTGTATAACCACATTTGGTTTAGCAGAGTACAACCCTTTCTCTACCCGTGCTTCACTTTTTACCAAAATATAGCGGCCACTTTTACATCAGGATGCACTTGGAGCTCCCACCGGCTCCGAACACAAGCTGCAGCTCGGGCTTATGAATGTTCAAAATTGAAGGCACTCTGCTTTGCATGGCTGAACACGGTGAGGCAGGGGAACAGGTCAGAGGGACTTTTTAGAGGGATTGAGGCTGTGGCGGGCTGCGGCCTCCCACACAGCGTGAACAACAGAGGTGCTAAGATCCCAGACCTAACAGGGAGCTGGGTGCACAGCACCGAGAACATGACGGAATATGCAGCGATGACTGAATCGTCAGAGTTATGTATTAACGTTCATTAACACAAAGCCATTTCAAAGACAAACCTACGGCCGAACGGTAATGGCCGTGTCATCGGGCGGGCCTTCCATTTGTGCGGGGAGGACTGTGTTATCGTTGCACTTATCTCTGTCAGGATGCAAATGTAGCGGACGATTGATCGGAGCGACCACAGAAGAAGACTTTTACGCAATGGAGAAAAACTGGTGACAAGACAAGGTAAATTCAGAAGGTGGTGCTCACTCTAACCCCCCCCCCCCCCCCCCTTCCCACTCATTCTGTCTCCCACTCTTTCTCTCTCAGGCTCTTGAAACCATTCCATCTTTATAGCTGAGCCAATCAATGGCAAACCAGTGTCTATTGTCTGTTCTGTGCTCAGGCCTCCTCCAGCAGCACCCCCCCCCCCCCCCATTACAGAAATGTTTCTTCCCATCAGTGCCTTTACTTATCACTTCCCGGGTGACATTGAACTTCCTATGCCCCGGCCGCCGAGACACATCTCTGAACTCACACAATTACTCTTCATCCCCACTAACAATTTAGTAATGAAGTATTGATTTCCAGATTCCTCTCTTATGGATGATATTAGATTTTGTTTGATAAACTGTGCATGGGGCCTCTAATCTGCACTGTCCCTTTTTCCCACTGTCTGTAAAACAAAGTGCCACTGGAGAGATAATGACCAGAGAACATCGATGAACTCATTTCATCAATTTGTAACACTTGACAATGAAAAAGGGCAGGCATTTTTAAAGCAGCAATGTCAAAGTTTATTGCTCTGGTACGGTCTTATTGGAAGCCAGACATCTTGAGCAGCGTTCAGCTCTAATTTATGGGCCCCGGTGTGCCAGTTACTTTTAAAGGAAATGTTTGGATACTGGGAGGATATTAGTGTTGCACCTGGGTTGTCTGATTTCCAGGGCCACCGGGGATTCATGTGTCATGTTAGACAATGCAAAACTAGGAGAGGAGAGGCTGCGACTCTGGCTGTTTGCAATGCAAGAAAATGCCGTTTTAGGACATGAATCATGCTGAGACGTTACATGCAAGTCACACATGCACTGATGCAAAAGCCACTGATGCTTGAATTCTGATGTTTTCTGGCTGTGCGGTGTTCTCAAAGCACCAAATGCCCAATTACTGACAACAAACAATTATGTAAAGGTTTGAATTAATCTCTAATTATTTGCAGTTGTTGGTGCCTCTTCCCTTAACCCTCATGTTGTCCTCGGGTCAAATTGACCCATTTTCCTAAATCAATGTTCTTTTTATTTACCTAATTGTAATTTCTCAAAATAACATGATTGATGCTTTCATTAATTTTGGGGCATCTTGTTCATTTTAGCGTATGAAAAAAAGAAATTGAAGTGGTTTGAAATAGTATGAGTAAAAGTGACAATTCCAGTACTGTGATATCCATCAACATACATTCCTTAATTTCTCAAATTCCTAATTTCTGCTTTTCAATCAAACATTAGTAATTTCTACAATAGGTTTAAGAAACATAAATTCAAACCTGTAAACTAAGTGAATAAGTTAGTGTGGTGTTGAAAATGGCATCAAGTGTTTGAACAATGGCACAAAGTGAGAAAATGTTAAACAATGATTAAAAAAGCCTCTCTCAGTCAAGAGCGCTAATCTGTTGCATTTTGGAATTTTGGGCGTGTTGAAGCGTCAATCAGAAAGTTGAAATTTTTCACTTTATGTAATGAGTTATGCGCGGTTCATCGGCAGCATGGCTATACCGCCAGCGCCAATGGAAATAAAAGAACGTCTTCAGCTGGCTATCGGAATAGCATCATCTGAGGAAAGCTCATGATTGCCGTGCTAGGTTACCTACGTTATGTATACGTTTTTTGTACATAGGACCAGTAACGTTAGCTGCGGTACATGGTCTCTAACGGTCCCTCACATGACGTCCGCAAGGTCACAGTTATCTGGGTCATTAGTTGTCCGGTTACTGAGGTTAGTCTGGGTCATAGGTTTCGGATCACTAGGTTGTCTGGTAAACTAGGTTAGTCCGGATCACTAGTTAGTCTGGGTCTGGTTAGTCTGGATCACTAAGTTAGTCTGGACATAGTTATGGGCACTAGGTTAGTTGGATCACTAGTTAGTTTGGATCACTAGTTATCTGGGTACTAGGTAGTCTGGATCACTAGGTAGTCTGGGTCACTAGGTTAGTCCGGTTCACTATTGTCTGGTCACTAGTTATTCTGGATCATGGTTTGTCTGGGTCACTAGGTTAGTCTGGAATCATAGGTTAGTGGGTCACTAGTTAGTCTGGATCACTAGTGTAGTCGGGTCACTAGGTATCTGGGTCACTAGGTTACCTGGATCACTAGTTAGTCTGGATCACTAGTAGTCGGGCTACTAGGTAGTCTGGATCACTAGGTTACTCTGGGTCCCTAGTTACTCTGATCACTAGGTTAGTATGGATCATAGTTGTCTCGGTGCACTAGGTTAGCCATCACAGTGTTACTCTGGATCACAAGGTTGTCTGGGTCACAGTTACCTGTCCTAGGTTAGTCTGGTCACTAGGTTGTTACCGGGTCCCCTAGGTTAGTCCTGGGTCACTAGGTTAGTCGGATCACTAGGTTAGTTTGGGTCACTGTTAGTCTGGATCACTAGGTTAGTCTGGGTCACTAGTTTCGGTCCTAGTTAGTCTGGGTCACTAGGTTAGTCTGGATCACTAGGTTAGTTTGGGTCACTAGGTTACTCTGGATCACTAGGTTAGTCTGGTCACTAGGTTAGTCTGGGTCACTAGGTTACACTGGATCACTAGGTTAGTCTGGATCACTAGGTTAGTCTGGTCACTAGGTTAGTCTGGATCACTAGGTTAGTTGGGTCACTAGGTTAGTCTGGGTCACTAGGTTGTCTGGATCACTAGGTTAGTCTGGATCACTAGGTTAGTCTGGGTCACTAGGTTGGTCTGGATCACTAGGTTAGTCTGGATCACTAGGTTGTCTGGGTCACTAGGTTAGTCTGGATCACTAGGTTAGTCTGGGTCACTAGGTTAGTCTGGATCACTAGGTTAGTCTGGGTCACTAGGTTAGTCTGGATCACTAGGTTATCGGTCACTAGTTGGTCTGGATCACTAGGTTAGTCTGGATCACTAGGTTAGTCTGGGTCACTATTTATCTGGGTCACTAGGTTGGTCTGAGATCACTAGGTTAGTCTGGTCACTAGGTTAGTCTGGGTCACTAGGTTATCTGGATCACTAGGTTAGTCTGGGTCACTAGGTTAGTCTCGGTCACTAGGTTAGTCTGGGTCACTAGGTTAGTCTGGATCACTAGGTTAGTCTGGGTCACTAGGTTCTGGATCACTAGGTTAGTCTGGGTCACTAGGTTAGTCTGGATCACTAGGTTAGTCTGGGTCACTAGGTTAGTCTGGGTCACTAGGTTAGTCTGGATCACTAGGTTAGTCTGGGTCACTAGGTTGTCTAGATCACTAGGTTAGTCTGGGTCACTAGGTTAGTCTGGATCACTAGGTTAGTCTGGGTCACTAGGTTAGAACAGATTCCAGTATTGTAGCCGAGTGTTCCTCAACTGTTGCATTATGAACATATAATCCAAGGTACTGTACATGTCAAATATATCCCATTTTGACATGGTCTGCAGTTAAAATCTGTCTTCATATATTTTGGTCTTCCGCGATGTTCAGAAAGTGTTCACTTTTAACAGTTTTGTAATGTTGCATCCTCATGCTAAAATCGTTTATGTTACTTTTTTGCTCTCATCAATCTACACTCAGTGCCCCGTGATGACTAAGCGATAACAGGATTATTTTTAAATTGCAAATGTCTGAAAAAGAGAAAAGTGTATCACGTTGAAGTATTCAGACGCTTGGCATTTAGCTCAGCTGCCTCCTAATTGTCTTGATCATTTTTTGAGGCGTCTCTCCCCCTGGATTGGAATCCACCTGTGGTAAATTCAACTGATTAGACGAGATTTGAAAAGACACACGCACACACACACACACACACACACACACACACACACACACTCACACACACACACACACCCCTGTGTATAGAAAGTCTCATGGCTGACAATGCATATCAAAGTGATATGCTTGCTTCCTTTTTGATACATGAAAGTAGCCGATACTGTGAATTTGTTTTAGTAACATCAGTATTTATTTGGAGTCCAATTTTCTCTTTCTTTTTCCTCTGTTTTTGGTCTCTACCAAGGGAGAGAGTTTTGGGCTCTTTAGCTGCTAAATGCCTCTTTTTGTCTCACTGTAGCCGCTAACGATGCTAAGAGAGCAGTGTGAGGGAATCAAAGCAGTAAAGTTGTGGGCCATAAAACAGTTAGCATCACTATGGTCGGCACCTTGTCTTAGACACCCCCCCGTTAGACCTGTTAAACATTAGCTGATGTCATCGTGAGCATTTTTGCAATGCTAATGTTAGCATTTAGCTCAAAGTTCCGTATAGCCTCAGAGAGCCGCTAACCCAGTCTCGCTTTGCCAGATCTCTACTCCACATAGCATTCGGCATTATGGGAGAAAACGTGCTCTGGTTTATTGGCATTTTTTAAACCAATCACAATTGTCTTGTACGTCCAAAAAGTAGTTTTAGCCGTCAACAGAAAACTCAGATTGGACAGATTGTCTAGCTAGCTGTCTGGATTTACCCTGCAGAGATCTGAGGACCAGGTAACCATAGTCCTCAGATTGGACAGAGTCTAGTACTGTCGGATTACCCTCAGGATCTGAGGACCAGTACATAGTCCTCAGATTGGACAAGTCTAGCTAGCTGTCGATTACCCTGAGAGATCTGAGACTAGGTAACTATAGTCCTCAGATTGGACAGATAGTCTAGCTAGCTGTCTGGATTTACCCTGCAGAGATCTGAGGACCAGGTAACCATTGTCCTCAGATTGGACAGATAGTCTAGCTAGCTGTCTGGATTTACCCTGCAGAGATCTGAGGACCAGGTAACCATAGTCCTCAGATTGGACAGATAGTCTAGCTAGCTGTCTGGATTTACCCTGCAGAGATCTGAGGACCAGGTAACCATAGTCCTCAGAAATCCACCAGAGGTTAAAATGCCAACACAAAGGAAGCCCAAGGCAATGGATATCCGGACAAAATGAGTGAAATCCGGTGGATTTTCCAACGGCAATGGAGAAAACCCGAAGTTAAAATATATACAAGGATATAGACAACCTAGATAACCTGTCTCTTGATCTTGGGACATCTTGAATTAGTCAGATCCCGTACGGTCTGGTAGATAGATAGATAGATAGATAGATAGATAGATAGATAGATAGATATAGATAGATAGATAGATAGATAGATAGATAGATATTGAGCCCAATAAAATGGGAAATTACAGTCTTGCAGCAGCAAAATCAGTCACATGGCACAGAATATACATTACATACACAATACATACATACAATATACATTACATAATAATAGGAATAAAATACAAGAACAAATGTTTGAATGTATACAAGTTGAGGTTCTGGGTTGGCTTTATGAAACAGATTCATCCCGGTTTAGTTTCTGAACTTCATTTAAGAGCGGCTTTTCAAAGGACAGTTGTTACAGTTGATGCTCAGCTGCTTGGCCTTTGCAAATCCCAAAAGTTCCAAGTTGAGAAGTGAAGAAACACGGCCGAATTGTTGCCTCTTGATTACTTGATTAGTTCATCTCCCGAAATATCACAGAGACAACTTTCTATGAATCAGCCAACCATTTCCAAACTAGTATTTTAGCAATAAATGTATATATGTTGTGCAGATACAGTACGTATGCTCAATAACCATAGCGGTGTTTTCTTTATGCATGCTCCTGTGCTAACAGTTTCTCTGGTGCAAGTCAAATCCTTTATTTCCCCTCATTCATCCTGATAAAATAAGAGACCCAAGGAACAACAGGCAATTTAGACCGAAAATCCCAGTTCAGCTCCGGGTAATCTGATTTCTCTGCTCCCCAGAAATCTACATGTATAGTGCTTATCAACTGGATTACTGGCAGGTAGGAAGAATAACCCAATTTGAGGTTACTTGTTTCTCTGTGTGTAGTATTCAGTGTCACATTGCATTAGAAGAGCAGGGCTATTGCTTTGTGGAATGGGTGCGTAACTTCCTCGCTCCTCCTTTCCCAGCTGCTCATTCATCCCCATGTTTGTGTTTTTTTTTTTTTTTGCATTACACCCCCACACAGAATAACAAAGTGATCAAATGTAAATGTACTGCAATCACATAATGGATTTTATTTATGCATTTAAAAGGAAAACCCAAGCCAAAGCATCCCATCGTCTTACTTTTTTTCTTTTTTGAAAGGGTCACCTATTGTATATGTGGTTCCACACTCGGATCCAAGGTTTTAATTGTTACATTTGTGTGTATTTTATTTAATTTATTCACTTTTGGATTTCATTTTATCAGTCATTTTCTTGGTATTCTGAGTGTGATTGCTAGGTTTTTTTAGTTTCGGGTTATCATAAAGGGTCTTGTTTTTGTTTTTGGTAAAGGTTGTTTTGTTAGGGCCCAATGTCTCAGAACTATATATACATATACATAGAAAAAAGAAAAGCCATAACGTTTAATATTTAATATTTACGCTTCTTTAGATGTGAAGCGATTATGGCGTGGGCCAATCTCAAGTCAAGTCTATTCAGTTTTTGTGGTTCAATGTTTATTGTTAATTTATTTAAATTATACTTTAAACTTTAAATTAACTTTTTAACCTGGCAATATGGTTTGAGCTTAGTTTTAGTTTTTCTTGAAGGCTTTAGTTTTTATTTAGTTTCAGTTTAAAAAAAAAAGTATTATTGTTTTTATTATTATTATTTTCCTTTTAGTTTTATTTGACTATAATAACCCTGCTTTGATCCCAGCATTGACTGTAAGGGGGCTCTTCCATCTGCAGACGTAATCCAGGGTGGAGTATGGGTTGTGGTTATGGATGACCCCCCCCCCACCCCACCCACCACCACACCCACATACACACACACACACACACACACACACACACACACACACACACACACGCACACACCCTCATCACCGCAGAGGTCAATCCCCCTGGAACAAGAGCAGCACTCCCACCAAGGTGATTATTGATAAAGGATGACATGGGAGAAATTATATTCTAGGGCCAATCATAACCCTTCTCTTGTTTCTGGAGACGGACACCTTGCTTAATGTATAAATACTGTGGTGGGACACTGTTCCCATAGCGATTGAGTGACTATAAAAGAAACGGAGTGGAAACCATCAGGGATGCAGGGAGCCATGTCAGCTCCTTTTACACACAGTCCTCTTAATATCTTTTAAAGGAAACAATCATCTTTCCTGATGAACCCAAATGTCCTGTAGCAGCCAAGGTCAAGTATAGAAACACACACACACACACACACACACATACACACACCAACTACAGTGAATGCATCATGTGTTCAACTGTGCATTGTCTTCTCATTTCCCCTTTAGTTGGTAGGTTTCGATCTCAAGGTGCTGAAAGGCAGACGCTCCCAATGTGTTTCACTTAGAGTGGTGGCTAGATATATCACATTAACATCTAAATATAACCTGCAGGCACTTCTGTTCAAATCTGGAACCACACTGTTTGTATCCGTAGTCCCATCTATTTACACTGAAAAGTAAATGAATATTTAGAATTTATTGGCAGCATGCATGAATAAATGGCTTCTTACACACTGTATGTTGTAATGTACAGTAGTTGTGAACAAATGCATTTTAAGTGTGTTTTAATGTATTTGAACACACTGTAAAAAACATCTCCTCCCTATCTACTAGCTGTATATATATATATATATATATATATATATATATATATATATATATGGCTACTTTTAAGAAACTAGAATATAAGACATGTTTTCAGTTATTTCACACTTTTTTGTTATGTACATAATTCCATATGTATTCATTGTTCCTTCAGTGATAATCTCCAACGTAAATAGTCATGAAAATAAAGGAATGAATGAGAAGGTGTGTCCAAACTTTAGGCCTGTACTGTATGTATAATAAACGTTGTTACAAAAACAATACGTTGTTACAAAACTAAGTATTAACTGGTAAATGTAATAACCGTCATAATCCATGGAGTTATGTTTAAGATGCACATTCATGCTCAGCAAAAAGAAACAGCATATAGTATTTGGTCGAAATTGCAGCTCATTATAATAGCTTACAACTCTTTTACAGTGTTTATTAAACCTTTCATGAGCGATGACGGGAGTAAGTAAGGGTTATGATTTCAAATCATTATGTGTCCTGATATGTTTTTTTTTTTTTACAATTTTATAAATAACAATTACAAGATATTTACTTATTAGCTCATAAGAAGTTTACAGTGTGTTATAATGCATTTATTAACTGATTGTAAACATGTACTAACTACTGTGTGATCATTCATTAACTGATAATACAGCAGTTATGGATGAATTATTATGGTGACAAATACATTACCAAGCAACAGAAGTACATATCTATTTACATCTACACTATAGTGTGGTATAAGCCATTTATTAACAGTAAATAAACCGCTTATAAATGCTTAATAGATGGGGAAGAGTGTTGCTAAAGAACATGCATAATTTAATTTGGTCCAAAACAAGGATTTATTTCAGAAAATCTAATGGATGATGTCTTAAAAAGTATATTAGCATTGTTAATATATATGTTTTCCAGATATATAAGACAGGTTTTAGTATTAGCGCAGCAGCCAATCTCTTGCAACATGACTTTAAAGTGAATACTTTTGTTGGCATTAGGACTCTACACAGTAGGCGTCCATCAACTTGCAACGGTTTGAATGGATATTATTTGTTGTTTTGTCTGACTGTATTTCTATTTTAACTGTTTTTTTTAATGATTGTTTGATGCCATAGTCATGCTCGGCATCACTGAAAATGAGGGTGTCCCTCAGTTGATTCCCCGAGTCTTAAATAAAGGTTTGAACATAAAATAGTAGTAGTAGTTTATTTTAACAAGTAAAACATTCAAATAGAAACGTGCATTCATGCGTACATGTAATTAAAATGACAGATAATGAAGGTCATGTATTCTAGCACAATCTTCCAAAATGATTGAAAGTCATTCAAACAAAAAATTCCCATGTTCAAAAAGGAGTTCATAAACAACTTATCAGGTCCTACTTTCCCCCCTTTCTTTACTTTTACCCTTTAGTAAATACAAAATCGTATGCTTCACTTATTACACATCATGGACACAGATGCAACCGTGCATACCTACACACATTCACACTGTTTTTGTTTCTTTTCTTTCTTTTTTTTCTTCTTTCTATACCATCTATATACACACAGTAGCAGATTAAATAATAACACATCCATAGACTTAGTATATGGATGCCAAGGAACCACACAGTCATAGGACATAGGACACACAGTCATAGGACACTGGAATCTGTGCAATTTCATTTCATACAGTGCAATATTTAATACATTAACCTTTCCATTACTGTGCAATATTTATTTACTTAATATTAGTACTTAATCATTTCATTCCATCACTGTGCAATATTATTTATTGAGTGTTAACACTTACCTATGCTTATTCAAGCTGATTTATATATGTATACTCGACAGTCACTACACTTTATATCTTTGACTTTATATTTTTGATATTTTATACTGTTATATTCTTATATTTTTTGTGTCAACGCTGCAAAGGGATTGCTTTAATCTCGTTGCACAAGTACCGTGTACTTGTGTATAATGACAATAAAGGCATTCTATTCTATTCTAAATGAATATGATCTAAGCTGCAAAAAAGAGCACGTCTTGGTCGAAATTGCACGTGTACTAACTGCAGTGCAGCTTGTTGATTAGAACTGTAAGAGGAGGAAACTCAGGAAGAAACAGTTGCTTAGGAGGTGCCATGTCCTACCAATCACTCTCCCCTTCTAAAGGGGCTCCAATAGCACCTGAGGGGGAATCTCATGGCTGTCATCCCAGAAAGCCTGCCGCACTGATGCCTGCTTACCATCTGCTCCCCATATGAGCAAAAAACAGGCAATTGTGTCAGAGAAGGCACCCAGTCGCATTGTCATTGAACTAATATACTTTAACGTGTTTTTCGGGTCGGATTGGACAACATCTTGGTAGAATGTGCAATGCTGGGAGTCCCTATTTTGCGCGTGGAAATAACAGCAACAACAATTGTGTGTGCTTGTGGCGTAGTTTGGCGTGTTGGAAATGTATATCATAGCCCTGCCTTGTCTCTGCATGGACGTGGCATCTGGCAGTGAAAAGGGCAGAACAGTGGGACCCTGTCATTGTTACACTTCCTGTAAATAACCCCTCCATGCCTTTGGTTTTATCATTCCCCGCAAATGATTCCGGGCCCCTTCAGAGTCGACAAGAAATAGCATTATTTTATGGCACGGAAAAGAAAGAAAAAAAGGAGATAAAAAGAGGAGCCAGGGAGAGAAAAAGGGAGATGGGGCTAAAAAAGGTCCTTCAGGGAACATGGTGTAAATGAAGTTCCAGGAATGACACAGGCGGGCAATGAGGCGTAGATGGAAAATATACGCTGCACATCATCGGATAGAGATGCCAGTGAAAATGGCTTCATTGAAGTGTCAGCCCTCATCCATCAATCAATCATCCGCAAGAAACAATAACGCTGCGGCGATGGGGCAGCTTTTATGGGGCTTACTCATGGGTATCGGAAACAGCACTTAAGTGTAGTTCTGACACTGTGAGAAAAACAGAGGTGAGGTGCTCGGTTTATTCCACATGCAGGTAGAGCATATAGGAGGGGGGGGGGGCTAAGTACACTGCCCCCCCCCCCAGGCATAAGAGCTCTGGACAGAAGGGTTTTTATCTGCATAACAGCAGATGGATTTCACCTTTTGTAACATCCAATTTGGTCTGAATGCCCCATATTGACAGTGAAACGAGTCTACAGCCATGCTAACGCTAACATCATCGTGCTAACATGCTCACAATGACGATTTTAGATTAGATTAGATTAGATTAGATTAGATTAGATTAGATTCAACTTTATTGTCATTACACAGGTACAGGTACAAGGCAGCGAAATGCAGTTTAGGTCTAACCAGAAGTGCAATAGCAGCATGCTAACACGCTGATGTTTAGCAGAAATGGTAACCATGGTCGCCATTTTAGGTCAGCGAGTTTGCATGCTAACATTTATTGTTATTTTTTGATAGCTGAAGATAGAGAAAGAGGTGGCATGCACAAAGGGCAGCGGGTCTGAGTTGAACCCCGGCGTGGGCTAGAAGGGGGGGCACGGGGTGACACCTGGCTGTCCCTTGGCTACCTATTCTGCCAATCTTCCCAGCCCTTGTCACATGACCAATTCTCATTTCCGGGATGACTACTACATTATGTTGTTCTATCCTATCCAATATTTCCTATATTGATAAAAGGCCGCCACCCCTTGACTGACCACCCCACTTTAAAAATCTTGGATTCGCCCCTGTCTGTATGGGGCTCAACCAGGTGACCACCTACCAGGGCCCCCAAGCACTCTAACTGCTTTAAACACCAAGTACAGCTGAGGCTGATGTCATCAATTTTGCAGGGGCATGCTCATAATCCAAAGTATTGGACTCATACATTTTTGACCTGAATGAAAAGTCAGAAGATCACCAGAGTTGTTATAATTCATCCGGGGGGCGGGGAGGGGAACATAAACGAGTGAACCAAATGTCATGTCAATCTGTCCGGTGTCTATCTGTCCGCTGAATGCCAACCTGCTGGTGGAACTAGAGGTAAAGTCTTTGTATCTATTGTACATATTGCTTTTTTAGTTTCATTTCAGTTCACAGCACATTAATGTTGAAAAAAAATCTTCTTTTCAGAAACAGGTTTGTCTATGACGTCATATCAGAAGTGTATAACAGTGTTGTGTTTACTCCCAAATAACCTTAACAGACCAAAGGCACTGAAAGTGGAGCAACACATCCTTCAAGGCTATATGTTCAGCACTCTCCCAGCATAAAAATAAACAAAAAATGCTAAATGGTCCAACAGTCGCTTTTGCTGTGTGTGAGCCTTTTGATTTCCCCAAACCAAGTCTCTTGATGGCTTCTCAGCAACATGAAACATGACACGTCATCCATTATTCTGTACATGTGCCTTGCTATCTCAGCCCGCTCCATATGGCCCCTGTTGTCTCCAGACACCCAAATCCCTTTCGTTAGGCCAGGGGCTGTTTTTGTGGGAACCATTACATTGCTCCTCTTCCTCAGAGGAATGGGGTGACTATGATGAGCAATCACAGCCAGAGCAGCCTTTCTGCCTCACATTCTGACAGGATACTCAACACTTGACCGTATCCGCTTTGTTGGCCCAATTGCTAATTCATGCAAGTTGACAATCTGGAGGCAATAATTTTGAGTGATGAAAGGCCTGAAAATAAGAAGAGAGCACTAAAGGGGAAGGAGAAAAACATAAAGTTTACTTTACAAGGAGGGAGCGAGGAGATTTGATAGTCATTGTACTGGGGAGAAAGAGGATGGAACACAATCACAGATGATGTATCCACAACCTCTTCTAAAACCAAACACACTGAACAGATGAACGGATGGCAACGCAAGCATAAAATGCCATTTGTGTATTGAGTTGTGCACTAAAATGGCCGCTGTGACAATCCTTATCACACAAAAGCTAATGTGATGAAATGCACTTGATAAGGAGCTGTGAAGACCTCAGGTGTTTTATGCCAAAGCGTTTTGAGAAAACAAAATCCCAAGTGAATTTGTCTGAAACATGGATATTTTCTCAGGTTGTCCTCGTCCAGCTCTGTGTGCCTAATTGGCAATGAGGCTTGGTAATGGGGAATAAAAATTGAAGATGTGGGCAAACAGATAAAGTTCTAATGAGATCAATAAAATATGTTTTCTGGGAGTTCTAGCTTGAGAGGAGCTCCGTGTTGATAAGCTATTTTTTCTTCTGCTTCATTACCGTATCAATTCAAAAAATAATTTTAGGTTTCTTTAAGCCCGGCAATGCTGCAGCTTAATGACACGAAGGGCTGCGGTGCAATTCCTCTGCAAGGAATACAGTCGTAGGTAAAGGTCAGGCCACATTTCTGATAGGAAGTGCACACGTTTTAACGTTTCTTGAAGGCCCCAAATTACAGAGAACAAAAAGTAAACAGAGTGAAAATTCAAAGTGTATCTTCGCCTATTAAAGGTACTTTTGACACGGAAGCCCTCGCAGCATTTCTGGACACGGGGATCGAGAGTAACAGGATGCATGTCATAGCTGTTGTCGACTCTCGTCCTCTGCCAGGCCTTTTTTCGCTAAGTTTGCTATAGAGTGGGGGAATATGAGGGTGATGCTAAGTGAAATGCTCATTTTGCGTTTGTGATTACCAAGGCCCATGGGCGATATGCACTAATGTGAGCTAATGCAATAGATTACACACTGCTGGCCCAGGGGAACAGACAGCAAACAGATGTGGTCTACTCAAAAAGGGAGGGAGGGGGGGGAATCAAAGTTTAAAGTGTTCAATGTGCTGAAGATTGTCCCTTGTAATGTGTTGTTTACAGGATGCACAGCCGTGATAGGTTTTGTCAGTCTTCTCCGTTTGGGGAGAAATTCAATACTGTGCTCATGTAGAAGCTATTACCAAACTTTCTTTTCCACAAGAAGCTTTATTTTTCAAGGAGTCACTGAATCACACAGCATACCAGGTGCGTTGCCTTTGACAGCGGATAGGTTACACCTGCGTGACGTCACCATTTTGGGGTTTGGCATACTTAATGTAAATCTTAAACCAAACAGAGCAGTATTTTTTGTCCTGTGTTGAGAAGTGTACTTTTAAATATGAAATAAAACGTGTATATTTTCTGCTTAGTATCAAAGCTATGAAAAAAAAACTCCCGTTTGCACTATAGTTCTGTAATTCTTCCTTCACCACAATATACGGACTCATCATAATGAACTGCACTACATAGTTCTGCTATTGAAACCAGAATCTGACACGGCTCTAATCTAGACTTTGTAAATACTGCCCTCTAGCGGTCAATCTGGGTCATTGATGGGGAAAAGGGAACATTCGCCACTTATTCTTCAGTCTAATGTGCATCCATAAAAATTGTTAGCTCATTTTCATGCCACAGAATAGCATTGGAACAGTCTCTATGCAAAGGATGTGTGTGAGATGTGAGGCTGATATGTAAAAAAGATGGAATAATCTAATACTGAAACCTCTCTCGGTCCTAGTCTTTAACTGTTAATGTATAGGTGTTTTCTAAAGAAGCTGACTGTGTGCAGTGTCTCAACGCATCTCAGATTTGATACAACAAATGATTCGGATTTCAGCTACAGGTTGTGTGACCTGGACCTGAGAGATGACCAAATTAATGACAGGTTTGTCATATCAAAGAGTAATTACAGTTTCAGTTAAATGAATGCAGCTAAACCTGGGTTCTGTAGGTGTTGTGTAGATTGTGAGCGGCCAGGTGCCGATCAGTAAAGTAACAAGTAACACAGCTTTTCGCCTCACTTTTATTATTGAAATGTGTCATACAAATCTCAAAACAATATTTTCATTTTTACATAAGTACACATGTAATGTGAATACCAATCAGAAAGAAAGCAATAACTTAACCCGAGCCATTCAAAGTGGCAAATATACTAAATTATACAATAGACTAAATAGCTCGTAAATGACTTAACCTGAGACGTTTTATTCACAGTGTGTAATTAATTGAGCCATTAAACATAGCTGCTTCTGTATTGTTTCCCTCCTGAACTACAGTCATATGACATCTAGAAGACCACTTCATGACCAGCCGGGACTGACTGCTGCCACTTGAAACAAAATGACACTTTCGAGACTCGGCATAGCCCGAATAGTGAGTAAATGTGCAGTCCAAATAGAGCATGACCATTTGATGCGCAGAACAGAACTCTTAAAAGGTTGGTACATTTTACAGCTTATGGATTTGAGGCACCACTAAAGCAGACGATAGCCATTTAATTTCAAAAGGACAAATAACCACAAAATCCGTTCCGTTAAAGTGAGTGTGCGAATGCCAAGTAAATTGAAACAACTTCACAGCCCCACTGTTACAGTTAATCATGGGCCGTATGTCGATATGGCCCCAGGAGGAGTACTGTATCACCAGATGAGTTTGTGTTTTATGTGGTGCCCCAAAAATCTCGTCCATCGAGTTATACTACATCTCAAGACATGTCTGTAGTCGACAGAGAGCTAGGTACAGAGGCTCAGCTGACTTGATAGCTGCAGCAGCTTTACAAACAACAGTGTTGAGAGCACAACATGAGGTAGACCACTCCAACGTACACACACAGGTTACTGTGGCCTGTCTGTGGACCACTGGGCCGAAGCCATTAAGTTATTAACAGAATGTCCCCACCCTTCAGTGTCTTGGAAAAGGAAGAACAAAAAAAAAAAAAAATAGAATAGTGCTTAATTACTGCCTGGACATAAACAGTAGGTGAACAGAGCAGCAATTTCTTTAATTTCTTTTTCTTTTCTTTTTTCACACTTTACATTTCTTGTTTTTACTTTATATATTTTTTCATGTACTGAAAGCTTATTAGATATTTATGTTATCCCACATACAACGTTTACTGTTCTGTCAGACATTTGCAGATATCAACATTAGTGTGGGTCAAAAATTAATTAAGCAACAGGTTATTTTTTTATTTATTTTTTGGAATGGGAACAAAAGTCAACGGTGCCCACCAGTGGAATAACATCTTTGAAGAGAGATAATCTGCACTTTTTCCATTTGAAAAAGAAAACAAATGTACACTAAAGCCATGAAATGTCTATGCAACACAATTTTCTTCTATAAAAAACAAAAACAAAAACAGTTTAATTTAATTAGTGGAGCCTAGACACCTTTTGACAAACGCACTTTCCAAGAACTGCTCCAAAATAAGGGAGCCGTACAGTTCAAATCTGGAGAGAAGAGAGAAAATGACGGGATTCAATTACACCAATTACCAGGTGAAATATTCTGGTCACGGTTCTAATAGTATGTACTGTAAAAATATTTGTCAACCTTTTACCTTGGTGCCACTTTAGGTACTTTTGTCAGTAGTCCCATAGCGTTGAGGATTAGGGAAAGGGCCAGAGGGGTCTCTCCTCTGGAGGCTGGGCAGAGTGGGTAAGTGTTGGTACAGCACCGTTCTGCCCCCTGAGAAAAAAATCTTTAATGTTAATCTACAAACTGCTAGGATATGCCGATATCAAGAAGCCTAGTTTGAGTATGTACTTCTCCTGACCCAGCTAACCTAATACACACCTGCTCTGGGGTTGGCCAGTCCTCCATGACTGGGGTTGGCTGCTGTGCTGTGGTAGAGAGACGCCAGGTCATTGGGGGTGTAGGAGCGCAGAAGGTTCATCATGCTCCATTCAGTGTCCAAGCCCCCTCCGATGGCTGTAGGTGTGGTCTTCAAAGAACCCAGGGTGTCAGAAGCTGTGGATGGACCCACATTTGCGACGGGGCCTTCACACTTCTCCCTGTGATAAGCAGCCTGTTGGACACGTTCCCTGCTGGTCCTCTAAAGCCAGGCTTCTCCCCGGTGTCAGCTTCCCTGCCTGGAGGTAGCGCATACTTTAATCTCTTGCTTGAGGGTTCACCAAAATCCATCTGGCCGAGGCTCCCGAATCTGCTCGACAGGCACAGCCGGGCAGCATCCGGGTGCCAAATGACACCGCTTCTCGCTGGGTAACTCCTCTCCCCGATTCCCACTCTTTCTGGGGGGGCTGGTCGCTCCATGGCATACTTGCTGCCTGTGTTGGACTTCCTCATGAGCTCTGTGTACCTAGACGATTCCTGACTGGGGGGGGTGTCAGTGTCATTTGTGCAACGCTGGGTCTCCTGGACAACATCGTGTACGCGTGCGTGGATGGGGGAGCGCTGTGGAGCATTAGGTGGGTTAATAGGGGCCTTTTCTTGTGGCTTTGCAGGTTGAGGGGGTGGGGACTTGGTTCGACGAGGGTGGCGCCGGTCAATCATTGGGAGTGGGGGGACATCTTTTCCATCAAGCGCAGGGGGGCAACCTGTAAAACGTTTTTGTTTTAAACTGCTGAATCCATTCTTTTTTGTACTGTCTGACTTCTCTTTATGAGTGAGCTTTTTGTGTATTGTCAGAACCTCGGGGTACATGGTTTTATATGCACAAAACGGACACGCAATTGGAATTAATGCATCTTTGGGTTCTGCACTGGCAGGGATGGAGAGAGACACTTTTAAGGACAGATTTAATGGGGCCTCAGAGTTCTCGTCTTTTATCTCCTTCCTCTCCATCTTCAGGTTAACAGGTACGGGGCACTTTACGACCACATCATCAGTCGGGGAGTAGGCAGAGTTAGCAATTAATTTCTCATTCTCAGCATTCATCTGGACGAGTGGTTTGCCATGCTTGCTACCTATGCTATCAAATCTGTCCTCTGGCGTTCCAGTGGTGCAAGACTTGGCCCCAGGAACCCAGAGTTTGGATCTGTTCGGAGCTGGATTTTCATGGTCGTTTCCATGTTTTGTATCGTTAGGAGAGGGCACTAAAGGCACGGGTCTGCTCGGAATGTCCACGTAAGGTTTGTCCTTGTGACGCCGATCCAGGTGATATTTCAGTGAAGTCTTCTGGGCTGCAGCGTAGTCGCAGTAAGCACACTTGAACGGTTTTTCACCTGAAGCAAACAAACAGTTTAGTATAAGCATAGTTTAACATAGAAGCCAAAGCATTAGGCCTGCTGTATACAGCAGAGTTACTGCAGTCTCATAAGAGAAACAAATCATTCATGCTAAATGTGTTGAATATACCTGTGTGTGTCCTCAGATGAACTGTGAGGTAATAGCTTGACCGGAAAGATTTTCCACAGTAACTGCATCCTTTTGATCTGACTTTTGAGCGATCAAAACCATCTTCACCTTTGAAATTAGTCACAAATACATTCAAATCACAAAGGGCACGTGTTAACATCCTCCTACCAGCAGAGGGTGCACTTATAACAATTCTATGTATGAAAAACAATTCCTGAAGCACAACGAAGACAGTATGAGAGAAGCATGAGTGTGTGATGAGCCAAACATGTACAGTACCTGGTCCCAGGTTTTCTGCCATTGCTGCTTCCTCGAAGCCCTCCTCACAGCCTTCCTCTGCGTGCTCCAGTGAGCCAGCACTCGACAACTTCCCATCAACAAAGTTAGTTGGACTCTCTTCACCGCCTCTCTCACGCTTGTGGACCCTGGAGTGGAGAACTAACTGGTGGTAGGTCCTAAAGGTTCTCTGACAGTCCTCACAAGTGGTTGGCCTTTCTTTGTCCTTGTTTTTTTGCATCAGAGACCGCCGCTGCGGCGCGGCGTTCTCTGCCGGCTGCGGCTGAGACCGGGGCTCTCTCCCAAGGACCTCTTTTGTAGTTTTGTCTCCCAGTCCCTCAGACCAAATATTATTCAGCTCCTCCTTATCAGAGCCACATTCTTCATTGTCTGTGCTGGCTTCCTGGCCAATATCTTTAATATTATTCGGACCAACTGCTATCTTGCCCTTTGTAGCAAGTTGCCAGGCCTGATATGTGTTGAAGGGATCCAGCTGGGGAATCCACTTTGATGATCTCTCCCATTGCAAACTATCTCTTGAAGAGCAAGGCATGAGGTTTAGACTGTGAAGAAATATTTCCTGTTTGGCAAGAGATTCAGTAGTACCTTCCATTTTCTCCTCATCTTTATCTTTGCCGGGCTCCACCTCTCGATTGTGTACTTTACTATGTTCAACCAAACTGTCATGGTCAGGGAAGAAAAACCCACAAACCATGCACATTTTGTAAACAGTGACTACAGGTTCTGTAACAGGGTCTTGGACAATACCATTGACTGTGACGGGGGTCTCCAGGTCTTGCTGGGCCTTGCTCTTTGCTCCTGGTTTCACATGCATCTTCATGTGGTTCTTCAGGAACCACGGCTCTCTAAACCGCCGTCCACAGACATTGCAGCAGTAAGTAAAGTAGTCCTTGTGCTTCCTCATGTGGGTCTCCAGCTCACTTGCATCTTGTGACACCTGCCCACACACAATACAGCTGGTAACCTCCTCTTTCTCAACAGGGAGGCCGCTGGGTTTGGGCCGGGGTCTCTCTCCTGGGATCCTGAATTCTGCTTCACTCTAAGCACCGCTGGCTCAGAGAAAGTGGTGGGGTGCTGCGTTAACACGTGGGGTCCTAGCTCATCCTGATGAGTGAAATTCTGATCACAGAACATACAGGACAGTGGCACGCCTCCTTCAGATTGAAACACAGCCTTGTCTAAGTAGCTGGTGTGTGGTGTCATGCTAGAGCCAGGTCCTGGGAAGCTTGCGTTGTTACTAATAAGAATATCTTGGGCAAGTCCATCCGGGCTCTCCACAAACGGTGGCAGCGAGTGGGTCGGCATTGTCCTCTGAAGGTGGATAACGCTGTCCAGATTATTAGGACCCTGGAAACAATAAGGAGAAAAAAAAGAAGGTGTTTTTAGGCTTTGTTAAAATTGCAAAAAAACAGGATCAGGTAGCTGCTACCTAACTTGAGATCAAAATCTGTATAAAACACACCACATGGAGAGAATGGCCTGCCCTTATACTGAAACAGGAAATTGTCAATCGTTTTTGAGGTCATGTATACCAGCAACTGCGTTCTACTACAAGATTCTTCAATCTCATTCCCAAATAGCATCACATGGTGGCACTTGGTCATCTGATGAATAACAGACGATCCAATATTGTCCTGTGTAACATTAAAAAAACTGACAGTTTTTTCTGATTATGCAATAAAACTATTATGATAATTATCAATTTTATAAAACAAATTAGGAATATTAGACAAAAAATGTATTATGATCAACTAGAATATTCCTTTACTAATCATTGAAACAACTTCTATTTTTTTTCAATCTATATGTAGAATCCCAAATTACAATCAACTACAGAAGTTGGCATACTTTAACATACAAACTTTATAGGGTTAATATTAACGGATAGGTCATTGGAATACTGTCATTCCTGTTCACATTTAAACATTTTTTGTTTAAAAAAAAAGAAAAGAAAAAAAGACTTTGAAAGCAACATTGTTTTAAAAATAGTCCCTATTAAATGTTTTTAATGTGCTGCAGTTGACTAAACAATACCACTACATTAAACCATTACTGTAATTTTGAGCATTTTCCAACCTAGGACACCAACAACTTACCTTGTGATTTTAATTGTTTCTTGATCACACCCAAAATTAAAAGTCTTGAGAAGTGTTACATGGATTGACACTAAACAACATTTAATGACAGTGACATCCAACACCCAAGATATAAAAACTTGGATGTTATACTAGCCTACAATCCTTGGCTGCATGTTGACTCACACTTTGCACATGCATATGGTACAGTACGGACCAGGCTATGTTTGCTTTTCCTTTTGTTTTGTGACTTAGTTCCTCCTTGTGGGTTTTTTTCATATAGCTCTTTCAGTATGTATAACAAACTGCTTATGTATATACACATTAGGAAAAACTTTAAGAAATTCCAAACACAGTTTGATTGCGACAGGGGTGGAGTGACTGGAAAAGCAAGTTTAAAAACAAAAAAAAGAAAGTTAAAAGACTAGTAAAAACAGTCATACAAATGGCTGACAACAGCAAAACAGCAGTCCACTATAAAGTCACAATATTAAATAATTATTTAATTTACAGAAATACACTAATTGGCATTACAAAAGTGTTACAGCTGGGCAATGTATGCTTAGTTGCCTGGCTATATGTCACTAGATATATAGATATTAATTGATCCCAACAAAATGTGGACCTATATTAGTCCTTTCCCAATGAATTGCCCTCATTCTCAATGACATAACTTTGACGTTATGACCCAATTTGACTGTTATTGCTGTCCTTTGTTATAATTTGTTTTCCTGTGTGAACTTTCGACTTAACGCAGGTGAGCACATGTAACTCTCGATAGTGACCCAGTGGGATTTTTTTTGTATTATTATGATTTTAAAGCCCACTCATGCGTTGTGTGCGGCAGCGTTGACGTTAGCCCCCTTGTTATTTAAGTACGCACAGCCCTCGTTAACACCATTAACGTTAATTTGCTCGTGAGAGGGGGGGGGGGGATGCTCGAAGTCCTAGTTAACAGTTAAGTTTGACTCACCCAAGTCGTTGGCCGTTAACTAGAGGTGCTATTACATTTCTATGTGCGCATAATAAAGCAGAGCACGAGGAATTTGGCAAACTTATTGAGCTTTTACAGATTAATACCATTGACGTCGCTGACGCTAACTCATTCAGCAGCTCCATTAGCTAACAACTACAAACCCCGTTGCAAAAAAACGATAACTCCATGACAATAGATTAGTTTACGTCGACACTAACCGTACCTTGTGTACTTGCGTTGTTGCTCATTGATTTCTTTAACGCCAGTTTCAAAACTCAACGCTGATAAAGTAACGTAAACTATAACGACACGCTAACGTTTGAACGCGAACTCCGACGCAGACCAACGTTAGCAACACTTAACACTTTTCTGTTGTCTCGAGCTCGACCAAACTGTAGAAACTCACCAAACAATACCTACCAAGTGTGAATTTCCGGATTATTAATGACACTGATACTACGAGCGACTGAGTGGAGTAGGGTGCCGAGCAGACTGGGTGAGTCGCTTCTTCATTTCACACGCGAACGCGTTTTTCTGGCGGTGTTCACAGCTCACCTATTCAATTGTTTGGATGGGAATCATATTTGTTCGACTTGGCGAGTCCTCACAGTGCAGCTGTTGAATTCTGACGCGCGCTCTCTCTCTCTCGCGATCAAGGAGAAGATGGAGCGCGTGCACGGCAGCCCCCAAAAACCCAAAGGGCAGTCACGTGGTCGCGAATAACAGAAAAGGATTGTAAAAAAAAATAAACATACAATGTATACATTTATATAACAAACTGGTTATTTTTTTCTAACGTCCCAACTACTTACCAGTTTCTTGAACAGATATGGCAGTCTTTGGCATTTTAATCACTGTCATGTGTATTTTAAATCACTCATGACACTATAGGCTACTGTTTAATATTATGTTGTTCTAGTCCACTGACTTTGGGCTAGCTTGTATGAAAGCACATGTAAATGCTACTTTAATGTACGTAAACTGTCACAAAGTTAAGTTCCTTATGCTGATAAGAGCCACAGGCTGCACAACAACACTGTTTCACATGGCAGTTGCGTTCACTGAACCTACCTAAAGCAGTAGCCCTTCTTCCATGCTCTCACGTCATGCATCAACTACCATGTGGGGATGGGGGAGGGGTGCCTCAAACTTTTCACAGTTACATGAGTTTTTTTTTTCGTCTGTTGCAGAAGCAGGTTGGTTGAGTCATGAGAAATGTCTTCTTCTTCCCATTTATAGGCCTACAATATGCAAAACATAACTCAAAGTGGGCCAGTTTTCTATTTAAATTGATTTGCTGTCACCTTAGCATAGCACATCCGATAAAGGCATAGACCTAATGCAAATGTGTGTGTCTGATCTTAAAGAGAGGGGGAGGCTCTCCATTATGCTAGGGGAGGTCTAAACCTATAACACTATATTGTAATAATTCTAATGATAACACAAAATTATGACAGGGGTAATGGGAATTCACTATTAGGTCGTAGCCTTCTTGACACAAAGTAACCCATAAGAAGACTACAGTGATTCATATGAGATAGAAACCCATCACCTACAGTAGCACCCACTGGCTAATGTGAAGCTCAAAAAACAGCCCCTCCTCCACCCTTTTTCCAAAGACACACCAGCCATTGATAGTTGCTTAAAACCATACATTGTACAATCAATGAGGATATTCAGTAGACTTCAGTGTTCACTCATTATTGAGGCATACACACACACACACCCTCCTCCCCCCAAGTGGCTGCAATGACTAAAAGGAAGAAAAATCAGCAACCACTCCCAGCTAAGGAGCAGTGAACAAAGACCCAAACTATCTCCCTACATTAGGAGTTACAGTCATTGCCTTATCCACCCTCTTGTATAGGCTATTATAGAGTTTTGCCTGGAAAAGCATATTAAAGTTGTTTTTACCAAACAGGTTTGCAAGCAATCTTCACCAAATGCAAAATGTGATTCATTGTGCATGCATCCCATATTAGACATAGGAGCTCATATTGAACATATAGTAAAATAGTAAAAAAAAAAAAAAAATGTAATCTCTAATTCATCTTTATCAAATCCAATAAGCCACATGTTTTTTTGTGTACCTACAGTGCAAAAAAAAAAGACATCCTGCATGGATTTGGCATTATAAGACTCAATCACCTAAATTAAAACATTTCTGTATACCCCCCCTGCAATACTCTTATTCACTTTTTGGTATTCTTGCCTCACCCCGAGATCCTGTTCCACAAACAAGTCTAGTATGTTAATCAAAGGCACCACATGTGACACATCGAGGCCTTCCACTCATTTCCTATTGTTCTGTGGCCACAAAGGCTCCGTGAAAGGCTATCAATCTGGAGAAGCAGTATGATGCCTCAGGATGATGATGAAATTGCCAGGAGATCTTATAGCCTATCATAAATGAAATATGGAGTTGGTGGTAGTTTGTGTTTAACCAGACAGATATTCTTGGATGGCATTTTATTTTAAAATCAGGAATTAAATTGCAATTATTAACCTTTAAACCATTCATTTTCTCCAAGTTGTGATGACAGCAACAAGTGGGCAAACAGTGTTTACTTTTAACTGATTCAATTACCTTTGTCCTATTGTTTGACTTTATGCTAATGCCATTTCTCTTTCACAATTCTAACTCGTTGTCTCAGTTTGGATCTTTCAAAAAAATAACACAAACCCCGCGTGGGTGATTTCAAACCGAAAGCAGTACATTTTAACTAAAGATAAAGTGGCATCTGAGAAATACCCAATGCCTGAATGAATAATTACAAATTCAGTGTAGAGATAGGAGCTGGATCCGTGAATGGGGAGAGGCTTCTTTTTGTCTTGACGTGTCAGGAGCAGCTGACTGCATTGTTCTCCTCCAGATTCACGGCCTGGCTTCTTTCATAATCCCGGTGTCGCTCCTGAGAGGCACTGATAATATATAATCTCCATTCTCACCCCAACTGTTGTGTTGGTGATCATCAGAGAAAACGTCTCAGTCACCAAATGCGTCCATTTTCGGAGTTCTGCACACGTTTGAAATGGTTTTAAGATTTTGTCTTGGGGAGAAAGTGAGAATGGTTGAGGGCTCTTTGTTCTACTGCAAGTGGACCAGTGGTGGAAGAAGTATTTAGATGCTTTACTTAAGTAAAAGTACTCATACAACACTGGGAAAATACTCTGTTACAAGTGAAACGCCTGCATTGAAAATGTTTCCCAAGTTAAAGTATGGAAGTATCATTGGGAAAATCTATTATTACAATAATAATAAGTAAGTATAATTGTAAAAGTACTCCCACTGTAGAAAGTGTAAAAGATCCAAACAGTTGGTTGTGTAATGGTCTAATTCTTTAAGATGGACATGCATATCGTTGGCTAGTTTCATTTATAATATAACATCAGATTTCATAACTACATAGATAGATAGATAGATAGATAGATAGATAGATAGATAGATAGATAGATAGATATTTATTGATCCCAAAAAAATGGGAAATTATAGTGTTACAGCAGAAAAATGAGTCACACAGCACAGAATATAAATATAAATGAAATACTAGGATACAATATACATACATACAATATAAAGTACACATACAGTGCAAAGTAAGCTTAAGCTGTTAGATGTAGTGGAGTAAAAAGTAGGATATTTCTCTCTGACATGTAGCGGAGTAGAAGTAGAAGGTGGTAATAAAAGTAAAGACTCAAGTAAAGTACAAGTACTTCAACATTTGTAGTTAAGTACAATATTTGAGTAAATGTACTTGGTTACATTCCACCACTGGGGCGCACTGCTGTCTGTATATCCTCTTCTGACTTTTCAGAATAAAATAAAAATAATAAGTGGACAGACACACTTGTTGCTCAGTGATGGGCAAATACAAGACAATTAAAAAGAGAATGGTCCATAAATAAACAAATGAGCCAGTATTATTTTAATAATCATAGCAAGATTGGTTAACTCTTTGATGTCCTTTCTGTTGAGTACTGCTGCTCGGGTTAATCTAATATACTGACACACATGCAGTACATAACGTCTACATCCTGTCCACATACACAACACCGTCTTAGAACAAAGTCACGTGATCATATCAAATCTCATATTTGAAATTGGCACATTAGAAACACCAAACTTTTACAGATTTGCTTTTAACACAGGGTTAAAAATAATATAATTTTCAAAAGCATATAATCAGTCCAAACAGTTTGGTTTTAAGGGTAAAGCAATTAATATGATAATCCCCACTTATTAAGAATGTTTTTAACCTTAGAAATCGATTTAGACCATTATTTACCATTATTCAGCAGCACAGTAGATAATATCTTGTTTTGGACGCCATTCTTTTTTTAAGCATTTTTGCAAATCTATCTAACTTATCTGCAACAAAACCTTTAAGGAACCAAACCACGTACAAAAGGGAAATGGAAGCATTGCATGTGAACCTTTGGCTTAATAATCGGTTTTTCTCAACACACAGCTGACCATATTATCTTTCAGTTGAGGTTAAAACATGATCCCATCACTGCTTTGAATATCAAGCATATGTTTAAACACACAACATCTAATAACAGTACGGTTTCTCTCATGTTTCTGTCATTTGTAGCATTTGTGGTGTTAAGTCAAGTCTATTTCAGGTTTATTTCATCCATAAAAATGGAAATTACAGTGCTTATACCTACCTTAATGCCATAAAAAAATAAAGCATAAATACAATACAATATACAATACAATACATAAATACTATGGGTGTGCAAAAAAATCGATTCATAGTTGAATTGAGATTCAAGTTCTGCCGGTTCAAAATTGATTCATAGAATTCCATAAATCAATTCATATTTAAAAAAAAGAATTTTGATGTATATATATGTACGTACAGTATGTCTATTGCAATCCCTTAACAGATACTTCATTGATCGCCAAGGGGATATTCAAGGTCCCAGTAGTTTACAGACATCACACACAGCATACACATACATCATAACAAACAATTCCACATGAATAATATGGATATGAATATACATACATACATACATACATACATACATACATACATGCTGCATGCATACATTCATACATATGTACACATACATATGTACATACATGTATACATACATGTACACATACATACATACATACATACATACATACATACATACATACATATATACACACACACGTATGTACATACACACATATGTACATATGTACATAGATATGTACATGCATACATATATATGTACACATACATACATGCATACATACATACATACTGTACATACATATATACATACATGGGAAAAGTAACTACATTTGCATACTGTGAATCATATTTTGAATCGTTTTTGAATCCAAAATTGATATTGAATCGAATCGTGACATTTTCTGAATCGCACACCTTTAATAAATGCAGTTCAGAAATAATAAAAAATGTACATTTAAAGTGCTAGTTGTGCTGTCTGATAGTCTGAGGTACCAAAGAGAGAGCATACCGCTTAGTTTGGGTCCCAGGAGGCCTTAGCCTATCACTACGCTCCATAACACTGCCAGTCAGATTACCATGAAGAGGGGCACCCGGGTCCCTCGTTATTTCATGTCATTTTTGCCAGATGATCGTCATAAACCTGATCCACTGTATTTAACTCTCCCACCATTTTCCCGGCCCTTTTAGTCACTCTATCAGTCCTATCAATCTACCACAACCACCACCACCACACAGCAACTCCAAACTACATATCACTGACATAAAAACCACATTCCCACAACCTCCATAGTCACCTTAAAGGACTGCAACGTCCTCATGAAATACACACGTGGACTTCCTTTTTCCATCAATAAGTCAATATGATCAAATCATGTTAGCCTATTATTAAAAACAATGCCAAATACTTGTATGTGCTCACTTTTTCTGTTACTGAACCTCAGTTTCCGACTTCCCCTTATTTCTCCTGTGATCAATTACTAATTCTTTAGTTTACTTAACGTTCTAGGAAATGAACACAAATGCTTTTTTACCCTTGTGTCGTCCTTGGGTCCAATTTGACCCATTTTTTAAGTTTTTTTTTATATCAGAAACATGGGTTTCTCACAACCATATTACCCAAAATAACATGGATGCATGCACATTGTATGGAAGCAATACAACATTCTTCGCCGGTACATTTGATGAAAATTTGAAAAGTGTCAAGAACAATTCATTTTCAAATTTTGACCCAGAAGGACAACAAAGTCGTGGTGGACGGAAGACAACACATGGGTTAATGAGCGCTGAGCGCAGATTTTAAGTGATAAAAGTTCCCTGAGGGTGAACCTGTGTTTGTCATGACATTGTCTAACATAACTTTTGAGAACACATTGAGACCTGTTCTCTTAGAATTTTTGAATGAAAGAGACAAATCCACCTGGAACCTTCATCATCAAAAGCTTATTTACTCATCAAACTAGAGCCACCTTTTGTCCCTCCAGCAGGATGTAACATTCCCCTGAAAAGACCCACACAAACCACCCTGAAGGCCACTTGAGAGCATCTGCATTAGAATGCCTCCCTAGTGCCTGCAGGACCCGCCGATTCCCCCTCGGTTAAAAGTGTCCCGAAGAGGATAGATGGCTACCGTTCATATCATCCATCGAGCTCACACCAGAATCTGGGATTACTGTTTCTCCTTCCCTGGTCCCTGGGCTTGTTTCACCCTGTTTCCTCACAGAACGGACCTGTTGCCGGCGAGCAGTGCCGTGATGCACATTAGTGCTGACAGCAGGCCTCCTGTCAGGCCTCCCTGCCTACTGTTCCCTTGTTCCACCCCCTCTGAGCTCGCTGCATTCACACAGGCGCATGCATTGTCCTGGGATGAACTGCACCAACACGGTGGTGGCCAAACACATCTTGTGCACTCTTTATGCATGGTTAAATCCATTCCTATAACCATTTCTAATTTAATAAGCCACACAGTCACAGTATTTTTGATTAGCCCTCATGAAGTATGATGTAAACACTCTGACATGCATAGCTTTTGTCTTTTCTGCGCCATTTTCCCAGAGCTAAAAAGGCTGAGGGGATTTCCTAATAACAGCATGAGAAGTAAAGTAAAAGCATCAGGAAGCGGTGGTGATTTAATCTTAAGGTGATGATTTTATGTTTAGTTAAGCTCGTCCCACATACCAGTGGTAGCTTTTGGCAAAATCCTCACCCATTCATCTTAATTTGAAACAATCCTCAGGGGGAAGTACAGACAATGGCCCACATGTCTTATACTCTGCAAGCCATACCTCACTTTTTTTTCTGCTTAAGTGCCATGGCAATTACTTTGATGCACAATTTAAAATGATCACAACTATTCCAGAGGGTAACGCAAGAAGAGTGTGTCTCATTGATAACAAAGGAGCGGCGTGAGTTATGCCTTCAGGGGCCGCGACTCATCACTTAATGGCGGGTGAATGGTGGCTTTCAGACATTACTATCTAAAACGCATCCTTCCAAAGACTGCACACGGCGCTATCCATCATCTAAATGACATCATAAATGGTAATAGAAGATTTGAGGGCTTGCTTTACCTGAAATGTACAATTCCTTAGATCTGGTTTTAAGGTGTCTCATGGACTCTAAGGAATGCAAATGTCCAGCAGTTGTCTCTCGGCCTGTTACAGTTACAAATGATGTGGCCAGACAGTTGTTTCTTGTCTGTCAGCCATAAACACACAATGAGTAAGGCGTACAGTATGTGCCTCTACACCCAACACAGCGAGGTGTAACTCTTGTGTCACACCCAATTAGGTCACAAGTTCAGTGCTTGATCTTGCATTAAAATGATTTGGAAAAAAAATTTGGGGCCAAACTTGCTGAACCACATTTTTGCAGTTGATACAACACCGAGTTATTCTTTAATTAGCTTTCTCTACTGCAGTGTACACAGATGAAGAACAAAGAAACCGTGAACATGTTTTATTGTCTTCGAGATAGCTGAAGTTACACATGCACGCGCACATGACAGTACATTTAGGCAAACATAAGCATGATATTAATTGCACACTCGCCAAACACAAATAAATTCCCAATAAATTCCACGACACAAAGTGCTCCAATTAAATTAAAAGCTAATCAACAGACACAAGGACACAGTGACACAGCGACACCATTTTGCCACATCAGATGGATTTGTTACACTTACAATCAGTTCCCCACAGAAACAGTAAAGATTGTGATTTTTTCCCATAAGGCCCAATACATGACTGTTATGCGCTTGAGTCAACATATAGCTTTCATAAAGTTACAAAATATGTAAGTGCAGTGTGTTATACGAAAATGCTCCTTATCAGCTCTGTTAGCGTTTTTGATTTTAATGCCATATAGATGTTATTTCAATGTGAATTCATATTAACCTCTGCATAGCCACAAGTGATTTTTCAGCTATGAACTGTAAAAAATAGAACCTTTTTGACAAAGTAATTGCTTAAAGCAAAGCATGGTACTGACTATTGCCTAAGCCCAAGTGTGTTTGGTCGCAAGAACAGAGAGAAGTCACATTGAATGTCTGTAGAAAAGGTTTCACACTCCCATTGCTATACTTGTCAAGACAAAAAAATATATGTACTGTATATATATCTCAACAACTTCGCCTTTGACCATTTCAAATCGCCACATGTTCACCTGCCCCACTGTTGGTCTTTCTCACAACATGCTTTTACCCTTCATGTCACTTTTCCTTCCATTATGTAACTTCTGAACAGTAACCCAAAAAAAAGGAGTTAAAGCAATACAAGAAGAGTTGAAAGGGAGATGAGACAGAGTGAGAGATAAAGATTGAGTAAGAGCATGAAAGAGAGAGGGGAAGTCTGTACAGGGACACTTTATTGTTGGCTTTGGTTTCATTTGGCCTTCTCAGCTGCTGGAGCAACAGGGACCGGCTCTGTCTGGACCCCGGCATCTGTCGAGTTACGTTTCTGACCCTGAAATGTAAAAGGGGGAAAAAGAATTGTGAATGTTCGTTCATTCTTTTCTTTAAAGAGCCATGTCATCCATGCCGAATCTCAAATTTAACCCATTACATATGCATTTTCATTTGACTCAAGTCTCCTAGAAGCCTTGTTTTTCATGCTACTTGTGGGGACCAATTTTAACTTTAGGGCTTTGCCTATTTTTTTTTTTTTTTTAAATAATACCTTCCTATTTTCTTACTTTGATCTTTATCATTAAACTGCAGTGCTTGCAACACTGCATGGAATATGTGTCTTCTGATTCAAGTCACATTTATTAACAGTAAATTATTCAAAACCAAACCGTGCAAAACAAGTCACATGCTGTGCACTGTACTGTGAAATAGGGGCCGGGCCCAACCTTTATGAGCTGCTGCTGCCATCTAGTGGAGGTGGAACTGCAACATATTGCAAGGCCATTCACAATAATAAATGTATAAAGAGTCACTCTCGTCACCAGATGTTTGAAGAACAGCTGGATTGAGTTCCTCTTCTCCAGTTTCCTGGGCACATTGGCTGCATCGTCTCCGGCTTGGGGGGCCCCCGAGGCTGGTTTGTTGTCTACGACCGCCTCTGAGGACTTGGCTGCTGCTTTGGGTTCCTCTTTGGCTTTGACTGGCTCTGCTCCTGCGGCGGGGGCAGGGCTCGCCTTCTGGGGACCGGCAGCCTGAAAGGGTTAAACACGCACAGTCAGGAAAACAGTTCCAGTCTGAGAGCAGCCTTCTGTACAGGGACGTGCACAGACTGTTTGGGGGCTGGAGTTCATAACTAAAAAATAAATAAATACATATTTCTTTTTTTTTAATTTTTTAAATTTTTTGTTGTTGTGTTAAAATATATATATATATATCTTTTGTTGATTTATAACAGTTTTTTGTTATGTGTGTATACTGTATATATATAAATATATCTATAATATATATATTTATTTTCATTTTTTAACAATTGCTTTGTTGTGTTTATATATATATTTATTTTGTTAATTTTTAACATGTGTTGTTGTGTGTGTGTACATATATATATATATACTGTAGATATAAATATAAATACAGTATATATATAATTGTTTTTAACAATTTCTTTTGTTGTGTTTGTATATATATTTCTTTTGTTAATTTTAACAGTTTTTTGTTGTGTGTGTATATATATACTGTATATATAAATATAAAAACAGTATATATAATATTGTTGTTAATTTTTAACAAATTTGTTGTGTGTATAAATATATATATATATACTGTGTGTATATATATACACTATATATATATCACAACTCTGACTTCCTGACTGTTGGGATCTATCATTTTTTTTGTGAATATACCTACTGTCTGTCATTTTGTGCAAAAGTGATCGTGCCAACCTCTTCTGCGACGAGAACTCCAAAATCCTTCAACTTCTGATACATAGTTATTAATATGATAACTTTATTATAGTTATTCATTTTAATCAATTAATCCTAACTCCAAATTAATAGTTTAGTATATTTTATGAGACTTGCATTATTGAGCCCCACAAGAGATGACTTAGTTCACATTAAATCACATTGTTATGGCAATTATGAGATTATTAATATTTACTTAGTGATAGTTGTACATAGTTGGTATATCCAGCGTGATGGTGCCATAGGCGAAGTATCTAATTCAATTGAACCAGAACTCAACAAAGCCAGCCTAATAACTACCTGTGGAGCTGTGTGCCAACAGAAATATTGATATTATATACTGTATATGTTTAAAAGGGAGAAAAACAGCTCCCCAGAAAAAGCCCATTTAACGTCTATGTGTGCACGTGTCAGCTTCTGTATCATTACATATAACAATGTCTGAGGTGCTCCGCTTTGAGATGACATCAGATGTGACATTTGAGGTGACATTAAGATGTACACCAGCTGTTAGGATACAATGCGTCTGAGTGACTGCAACATTATGAGTGATAGTGGAAGCACCGACATGTGTTGTTATGATCTTCAAATATATTAACAAATGGAGAAAAACAACAACAGACAGTTGTTTTAGAGCAGGTGTAATTGATGAGATGACTCTGGGTTAATAATGTATTTACCACTCCAGTTGTTCTCCTGAGGAGACAAACTCCACTTGTGGAGGCTGCCTGGACTTTTGTGGTCATGTTGTCTAACAGTACCTCAAATTCACATTCATTTGTTACTTTCTGTGTAGTATTTCCAGCAAAATTCAGATATATTTTAAAAAGCCGTAAAGGTCCTTACTTTAGGCTTGAAGCGAGAAAGGAAGGAGGATTTTGAGGCGCTTTTCTTTGCTTCCTGGACAGGCGGTGGCGGTTCTGGCTTTGCAGCAGCCTCCAGAGTGCCGGCTTTTGAGGGATCCACCTTCTATTATCGAAACGGCAGAGGAGGAAATACACATCATGGTGAGTATATTTACAAATTTAAAGGCATGACCATGACCCGAAGCAGACAGAGTGAGGAAAGGAGCCACCACCTATGAAGTGAAGGGAAGAGATAAAAAGGGGGAAATATCCAGGAAGGATCAGAGCAGAAAAGGAAGTAGAAACATCTGATGAAAACCGTCCCTGTAAGAATGAAGGAGCCCAACATCATGCACAAAGTTAAAGTACGTCAATGTCTGTAATTAAAAAAGGACAAGAACATAGGAAAAGTTGTGTCTCCGTTGAAGAATTCTCTCATTTAAAGGAAAAGTTGGAGACATGGGGAAATACGCTGACTTGCTTTCCTGCCAAGAGATGAGAAGGTTGCCACACCTATGATGCAGGAAACAGTTAGCTTAGCTTAGCATAAAGAATGTAAACAGGGAAACAATTAGCCTTGCTCTGTCCGAAGGACATGAAACCTTTCTGTTATGTCATATTTAATTGGTTAATCAAACAAAGTAAAAGTGGAATGTAAAAAAAACCCCAAGAAATTATGTTTTTTATTGGATATGACCTGTTAATTAGTTAGCTTTAGAGGTGCTAACGGGAAGGTTTTGTTACCCTCGGACAGTGCGAGGCTAGCTGTTTACCCGTTTCCAGCCTTTATGCAAGGCTAAGCTAACCGGCTGCTAGCGTTTGCCATGGTGCGCTCTATTTACCTCGGAACTTGGAAGCCAGAGCTGGGAATGAAGTCACACCCGAGTTGACTGCAATCTCTTTAACAGGTCCGATTTCATTGTGGGGCAGCTCTAGCTAGCTTAGCCATCGTTAGCAATACCAGTTGATAACAACGCATTATGCTGTTTCTTTTTGCACACAAACAGCGTAACAACGTGTCCAAAGGTAGAAGCTGGACAGGACTGTGTGTACGACTCATTTAGTGAGACACAACAGAGACAGAGGTGCTAATAACTGTGTGTTACTACAGCTTTCAATACTGTTGATGCACGGAGCAGCCATGTTGGATTTTGAGCTCGGGGGTACGGCGTGGTTGTCTGACTTCCCAGTTCGGATATCCGAGTTCAGAGGGCGTGTTTGGGACTTTGACCTTGGAAAATCTGACTCTCGAGTACAAATGTAACCCATGTTTAACGCATAGAGATGAGAGTGATCTTCTAATCTAACTCAAACCGCGTTGCATTATGGGAAATGTTAAATTAACTTTATGAGCAGACGCTAATCTACTCATAACCACAAGAACAAATAGGCGCAAATGGGTAATTTAAAAAATTGTTTCCATAAGTCCAAGGTCTGACAGAATGTCACCAGTTTGTATTTTGCCTACTTTTACAAAATTAAATTATAAGATAGTACAACTAGAAGCCTGTTTTATTGAGCATAAAAACATTTTTAAGGCCGAAAGCTAATCTAATTAAATTATTAACTACACTGAGAACAAAATGATCATACGTACCTGTATGATCATTTTTGATAATAATAGTACAGCTGATAACAATAAATCTTGGCAAGAAAGCAAGAAAAGCGTGATGTTGACCTCCTCGACTTTACCTCAGCTTCCACCACTGGCGGTGGTACCTCCTCCACCGTCTGCAGGGAAGGAAACATTGTTTGTCTTCCCATGCATTGATTTGCTGTATTAAATGCAACGCATCTTAAACTCACGATGGAAATATTTTCACATGCAAAAATTGTGTGATACAATTTCATAACATCCTTCAACAAATGAATGAATTCATGAAAGAAATAGCAACCGCCAATGCCAATTTGCGTTAACTGTAATGAATGAAAGATTATTTTTGGTTCAACATAGTACTTGGTACAACATGTCAGAGGCGCCTGCAGAGTGAGGAAAATTAATAATTAATATTCCCGAGCCCTTCCTGCTGATTTACCTGCTCTTCTACAACTGGCTGTGTCACCTCCTCCGTTGTCTCATGTGGTTCAACCTTATTTTCACTCTGAGCAGATGCAAATTAGTCAGAACACGTGGGGAAAACATGGAGTTTAGAAGATAGTCATGTGAAGTAAGCAGAGGATCTGAAAATTGCTCCACATAAATGTTTTTAAATTGTTAAATGTAATTGTTTCTATGGAGATTGCCACTTATTAAGCCCCTTGATGGTTTTTTGGCAATTGTCCATGGCATCTTTTTGTGAAACACATAACACTGTTTTAATGTTTGGGTGGTGAACATAAAATAAACAAAAAAAAGATTGAAAACTCTCCTTTGATTTACCTGGACTTCTACAACTGGCTGTGGCACCACTGGTGTGTCCTGCAGAGCAAAATGACTTTTTTAATCGGAAAAGATGCAAATTATGATGTCCATGTGAAAGTGATTTGATTTGCTACAGCATGTCTGTTCCAAGGGCAGGGGGCGAGGGGGGGGGGTGGCTTCTAGGGCTCCAGCCCCGAATGTTTTCTCAAAAGTTATAAAATAATTTCTCCTCAGTCTCTCTGACTGGCAAATCAACAGAGCAACTGTTCTATTACTGGGGAAATACTGCCTGCTATTCTGTGAACTCAAATCTAAATTTGTTTTTTTAAAAGGTCCCATGGCATGAAAATGTCACTTTATGAGTTTTTTTTAACATTAATATGTTGGCCCCTAGCCTGCCTATGGCCCCCCAGTGGCTAGAAATGGTGATAGGTGTAAACCGAGCCCTGGGTATCCTGCCCTGCCTTTGAGAAAATGAAAGCTCAGATGGGCCGATCTGGAATCTTGCTCCTTATGAGGTCATAAGGGGAAAGGTGACCTCCCCTTTCTTCAAAAGCTACAGACTCAGAAATAGCACATACTAAGGAAAGTTTATTGTTGGACTGGCTCTAGTGGCTCTAATTCTACTCCAAGGCTGAATTTTGGGAAAGAGACTTCAGATACAGTATTAGGGACCACTAAGGTCTATATAAAAGAGACTTCAGATACAGTATTAGGGGACCACTAAGGTCTATATAAAAGAGACTTCAGATACAGTATTAGGGGACCACTAAGGTCTATATAAAAGAGACTTCAGATACAGTATTAGGGGACCACTAAGGTCTATATAAAGAGACTTCAGATACAGTATTAGGGGACCACTAAGGTCTATATAAAAGAGACTTCAGATACAGTATTAGGGGACCACTAAGGTCTATATAAAGAGACTTCAGATACAGTATTAGGGGACCACTAAGGTCTATATAAAAGAGACTTCAGATACAGTATTAGGGGACCACTAAGGTCTATATAAAGAGACTTCAGATACAGTTTTAGGGGACCACTAAGGTCTATATAAAAGCATCCAAAAAGCAGCATGTCATGGGACCTTTAAGATTAGTTTTTGCTGTTTAAACCAAATTCCTATCCTTTATGTTATGTAACTTAACAATACTAACACCAGACAATTTTTGTCTGTTTTTTAAGTGGCAGAAGTGAAGATAAGTGAAAATAAATCATCCTCATGTGTTGTGTTCTGGTTTCAGAATGATAAAGAGAGTTGGAGAATGACAACTTATGACAAAATAGGATGTAAGTTTTACAGCATGATTTATTTCCCTGGCAACTATCATGTTTTCCCCATGTAATGTACAGATGTGGAGGCAATCTTTTGTCAAATGGCTTGAAAAATAGTGCAGATAGCTAGTATACACGGAGCACGACCCAGGACCCTCCCTAGGTTTGGGCTGACCCCTGAACGTTTCCGACATCTGGCTCCGCCCCTGCTGGAATCCTTGATTCAAAAGAAGACCGTCTGTGCTTGTTTGTGGAAAGTCTATTAAGAACAAGACATCTGAGAAGATGGAGCATGCTCTCTAGTTTACCTGGACGTCTACTGCTGGTGCATCTTTGATTGTCTGCAGAACAGTGAAGGAATTCTCATTGTTAGTAATAGTAGCCATCAAGACGGACAGGAGATGTCCTCAAAAGAAAAGGGAAAGTTTTAATCATGAAATACTTAATTTGTTAGCATGGTAATGGATGCTGACTCAAATGAACAGGTTAAAGGGATAGTTTGGGAAACAGTTTGACACTTTGGGAAACATTTATTTGCTTTCTTGTTGAGTTAAATGAGAATGTTAATACCACTCTCAGAAAGAAAGTGGTATTGATCTTCTCATCTACCTCTAAAGCAAGGAAGCAAAATATAACATTTTAAGGACTGTGGTAGAAACATTGGTGCTAACATGAGGCTTTTTTCCAGGGAAACCTATAAGTCATGCTGTTGGTATTATTAGGCCTACATGCCTTCCTGACCAACCGGTTCTCACTCCCAGCTCGTCAAATACAGATGCTTGGTCCTCGTCTCTCAGGGTCAGAAAAGCCCCCTAGAGGGTCTGTATGGAGCTCAACCGAGGCGCTGTAAGACGACGTAGTATTCGACAATAGCGAGTAGAATGAAAGATCGAAATTCCGCGTAGGGAGATTGGTTGGGGTGGTGGGGGATGGGTCAAACAACACAGGACCTTGGGGCGACCTCTAGCTCACCCGTTAGAGTGTGCGCCCCATGTGGGCTGAGTCAAGCCCAGGTTTGAATCCCTTTGCTGAGTGTCTGCCCTTCGCTGTCTTTCTCCCCCCTTTCCTGTTTATATACTGTATGCATCTAATATGGGGGTGGCAGAAGCTCAGTCCGTAGGGACTTGGGTTGGGAATCGGAAGGTCGGAGGGTTGCAGGTTCAAGTCCACTTACGGACCAAAGTATGGTGGTGGATAGAGAGATGACAGTTCATCTCCTTGGCACTGCCAATGTGCTCATGAGCAAGGCACTGAACCCCCAACTGCTCGGGGCGACTTTCCATGAGCAGCCCCAGCCCCCCCACCCCACTCTGACATCTCTCCATTTAGTGCATGAATAGGTACTGAGCATGTGTGTGTAATTCAGGCCTGTGTGTTATAACAACAGAATGTAAATTGCAATTTCCCCTAATAAAGGATACAATAAATAAGTAGCCCAAAAAATAATCCCAAACAATCTAATCATATATGTTGCGTTCTTTTATCGCATGTCACTTAAACATACATTTTTTTTAACCACACCCACGATTACCCTGCACATTGAAAAATGACAAAACGGTCGCGATCCAGAGCATCAATGGTGTAGCCTACGTGAGAATATCCCACTAACGCTGATGTCCATATACCCAAATTTAAAAACTGCCCAATGACACGCAGCAACATGCTTTCCATTTTATCTTTGATATATTTTGAATTGTCAATTGTTTTTTTCTTCTTCACATTATAGATAGATAGATGGATATGATGATATGAAGTGTTGCAGCAGCGAAATATGAGACACACAGCACACATACAGAATATACTGTACATGAAATATTAGGATGCATATGCACAGTACAGTAGACCCATTACAATACATGAGACTACACCACCGCATAGCGTCAAAAAGGAAAATATCGCCGTGGATGGGACTACATTGAATAACTTTAAAGTGCCTCTGTGACTGAGTGAGACGTTAAAGGAGATTTTTTGTGTCATTAGCAAATTTTTTTGACGCACTGGGAGTCAGTCCCGATTTAGTTTTTTTGAGAACAACCAAGCCTGAGTCTCCTGGATGGGGTTCAAAGCAGGATGGAGTACACAATTGCTGCGTGTTCCAATTTGGAGACAGCATATTGTTCGGTTTCTGCCACCTCCAGACAAACCAGCTCTTGTTCAGTTAGTAACAGGATGAGTCAGTTTGAGAATACGATACTCTACTGTACCGCTGCTGCAGCCTGGGCCTTGGCCGGGGCTTTGCCTCCACTTGCTGAAGCACCCTTGCCTTTGGATGCCTTGACACCTATCAGTACCTCAAATTCACATATGTCACACTACGTTATAATGGGATTTCACTGTGGAACATGCACTCACTGAAAGAATAACCATCCCTTAAAGTAATGATCTCCAGTTTGCTGTTTGTTTACCTTTGGACTGAAGAATTTGCTCAGAGCGACTCTGGCTGATTTCCTTTTTGGGGACTCGGCTTCCTTCGCAGCAGCTTTGGGTTCTTCTTTGGGGGTGGGTTTGACAGGTTTGGCAGCTGGTTCTCCCTTGATTTCCAGTCTCGGTGGCTCGGGAGGAGGTGGTGGCGGGTAAGACATTCCTTTGGGTGCTGCGGGCGGCTCAGATACTTGTGCAACCTATTCGAGAGAGAGAGAGAGAGCTTGGTTTGGAAAGGAAACTGTCCACATGGGCATCTTAAACAGCAAATATGTATTTGTATGGGATGTATGATAAGATTAATGCACAGCAGTGATCAATTAAGCTTAGCAACTTTCTTTTTCATTTAGTTCTGGGTTGCGTTCCTGTGTCCCAGTGTATTGTTTGGTAATTGCATAAATATTGAATTAGTGTACAAGGCAATATTACCAAATAAAATCATTTTCTGGAGGTTAGCTCATTTATATGTCCAATGAACATATTCTTTCTAAGGGAAATATAAACAAATGAAATAACTTAATGGGCAGTGTGCTCACAGTAGTGGTAACTGCTGGTTGGGTCTCCATCTGGGACTATTAGGCAACAGAAAAAGGAAGCAGTTAGAGATATGAAGTGAAACTGAAGCAAACAAAGAGCTGCCAAAAAAAGCCTGCGCACATGTGCGGTATATTAGGGGCGTGAACATCTGGACACCTCACGATTCAATTCTGATTCAGAGGCCAACGATTCGATTCTAAACTGATTATCGATGTATCTTGATGCAACAACTTTTCCTAATGTACATTTCCATGTGTGATTTTAAAATGTACACATATACGTCTGAGTTTGTTAGATATTTGCCATATACAGTATTTGTCACACACACGTTGACATGTTTTGTCTACTGAGGTTTTTATTGTGTAGTCATTCCATGCTTAAGCCTTAAACATGCTGAGTCACCTTCTGTCTCAGTGATCTTCCATGTCAGAGGCTGAGTCATGTTTAAAGGAGGAGAACATGAAACGTGAGGTGGTCATCTATCTATCTATCTATCTATCTATCTATCTATCTATCTGTCTATCTACATACTGCATATATATATATATATATATATATATATATGCATATATATGCATATACTGTATATATTACATACATGCATATTTTATTTATACACGCATATATATACATATATGCATATATATACATATATATACACATATGCATATATACACACAGATATGCACATATATACATATATACACATATCCATATATCCATATATCCATATATACACACACATATACATACTATGTATACACATATATACACGAACATATGTATATATACTGTATATATACATATATACACATATGTATATACTGTGTGTATGTATTCTGATTTGTGCATGTCTTTTAAATAAAAATCAACACATTTAAAAATAAAAGAATTTAATTAATACTTTTTTAATAATCAATTATTAACTTATCAGAATCGAACATCAAATTGTTCTAGAGAGAATCTCCATCTAAGAATTGATTTCTTCCCCACCCTATTATATATACAGTATATAATATATATATATATATATATATATATATATATATATATATATATATATATATATACATATGTATATATATACATATTGGTATTCTATTTGGAATCAATGAGATTGTACATCCAAGCAGAAATAGAATAATCAACAGTATGATCAATATATAATCAACTAGTCAAAAAAAGTTCACTGGTAGCACTTTGCAAACCCAAAACAAGCATGATATAACAATGGATAATGAAATAAAATCAAACAAGAAACTGAAATCCATTATGAACAAACCCACCCTAGTACCGTCATCATCAAATAATCGCTGAGCATGTGTTATATGTGATGTAATATTCATAATCATCTGTTCACCTGGTCTTTTGTGGCACGAGGAGTAGCTGTTTCCTTTTTGGTTATTTTGGGAGGCACCTGTGCAAAAATGGGGGGGAAAAACAACTGTCTTCAATGGCTTTTATTCCTGTCAGACAAAAAGAAAAAAAAAACTCCAAATGTTTAAGGTGTGCATTATGTTATTTCATATAGCTCCCTGGCAAGTGTAAAGCAGACTCAGCGTATATAGCTGATGTAACAGGAACAGAAAAAAATAACGATTTAGATAAAACAGAAGCCTTTCATGAACGCAGACATAGGCCTTTATGATAAGCTCAGTGAGGACCACTGAGGGCCCGGACAGAGCACATACAGTACATGGGCTGTCATTGTGACGGCCATTGTGCTCCGGAGATGGCGTAGGCCTGCCCTCGCTCAATCTTCACAAATCTCGACTTCCAACTCCACAGGCCTCCCTTGTGAGCTCACACTATGGGTTGAACAATAGGCCACCACATTCCCGCATGTTCAGAGACTTGATTAGCATGGGGCTAGGGCAATGGTAACTCTTTAAAACGGCAGGAATCCAAACGACAGCACGCCCGAAGAGGAAACACAATAGCTGCTTGTTGAAGTTTTTCCATCAGGCGCTGTCATCGTGACAGATTTTGTTGTAGATACCTTTACTCAGAACAGAAAAATAATTTGCACATCTGAGACAGGTGTGTCGGAAGGGGACGAGTAGGTCAAAAGTTGCATAGAAACTCCGGCACACTCTCTGTCTTGCACAATTACATTCATTAATGGCAATGCCAAGTCCTCAATCAGGCCAAAAAATCAATTAAAGTATATAAATGTATCTTTGCAAGTTAGAAAGTCAGCTAGAGTTTCTTTGCCAATGGATACATTTACTGCAAACACCTCAACCTAGAATAAAGTAAATTTGAATTATATCATTTTCACTCTTGAATCTGTTATCAGTGATCCCTACATTAGCCAGCATAATGCAAAACATATTGACTTTAGCGGCTTTAGAAAAAACTCAATTGTAGCTGTTAACAAGGGTGGATTCGTTTTTCACTTTCTATTGCAGGTTTTTTTTAACTTTATTTTCCCGTGCAGTCTAATTTTACAAGCAATTTGAAATAGCAAGTGCATGTAAACCACACAAATAATGCCACTTACTAGTGTTTTGAAGAAGTTCATAACTGGATTCTCTTCTGGGTTACTGTCCTTTCCGTTGTCACTTTCAGGAGCTTTTTCTTTCTCGGGACCCGGGTCTGGAGTCACGCTCTCTGGCACCGTTGCTGATTCTGATGCTGCCTCCTATACACCATGACAAAGAATTAGCCTTTGAGAATGATGTTAGAGCGGCACAGCTGATAATGCAAGCAGTGAGTGTCTTAATCGCAGCATTGAGATGGGAGCACAATTCCAACCATGCCTCTGCCTACTCGGGGCACTGTCAACAATCAGCCTTTTATTAATGTGTGTGTCCCACCCCTCACTCATTGATATTCAACAATGTGTGAGAGTTATGCCCTGAGAAATGTCAGGAAACTCAAATACCTTGCTGTGTGTCGATGGCGGGTATCTATAAAATACAAGAATTGGCCAACTCTGATTTTAAGATTAATTTGAATCTGTTCACTTCAGTTTTCATTCCGATTCCAATTTCACATTCCTTTTTTTTTATTAAGTCACTACTTCTTTCATTTCTGAAAGCAGATATCAATTGTAACTAAAGACAACAGAATAAATAGGTAATGAACAACATCATAACTATAGATGTTTTTTTTACTGTAAAAAGTTTCAGCATTTCCCAATGTTAGCTTTATGTTGGTATTCAGTGCCTAGAATACGTTTACACCCATGCTAAAGTTGATTAAAAAAAGGAATAAAAAAAGATACTTTGCAAATTGATCTTAATGCCTTAATTCGAAAAATTTAGGAAAATCCAACCTTTAAAGGACACCAATTGTCTTTATGAATGAACAATGTATTGTAAATAAATAAATGTTCTTCCTTAAAATAATACAGGGGGCATAAGTATATACCCCCCATGTTAAAATACAGGGGGCATAAGTATACACCCCCCTATGTTAAAATACAGGGGGCATAAGTATATACCCCCCTATGTTAAAATACAGGGGCATAAGTATACACCCCCTATGTTAAAATACAGGGGGCATAAGTATACACCCCCCTATGTTAAATTCCCATAGAGGCAGGCCCATTGTTATTTTTAAAGGCCAGTTATTTCATAGATCAGGATACTATGCATCCTGATAAAGTTACCTTGGCCTTTGGAATTAAAACAGCCCCCCCCCCACACACATCATCACATGCCCTTCACCGTACATAGAGATTGACAGGGTTTTAATTCAGTTAGCTTAATAGCTGGTTTGATTTGCATTGAGCCCATGCCTATCTCTAGGTATGGTGAAGGGTATGTGATGATGTGGGGGGGGGGGGTATTTTAATTCCAAAGGCCAAGGGAACTTTATCAGGATGTATAGTATCCTGATCCATGAAATAACTGACCTTTAATAATAAAAATATGCCTGCCTCTATGGGAATTTAACATAGGGGGTGTATACTTATGGCCTCTGTATTTTAAGGAAGAACATTTATTTATTTACAATACATTATTCATTCACAAAGAAAACTGGTGTCCTTAAAAGGTTGCATTTTCCTAAATTATTTGAATTAAGGCATTACGATCAATTTCTAAAAGACGTTTTTGTTCCTCTTTTTAGTCAACTTTAGCATGGGGGTGTAAACTTATTCAAGCCACTGTATAACATTGGTGGAATGCAACTAAGTACATACAGTATATTCAAGTACTGTACTTATGAAACTAATGTTGAGGTACTTGTACTTTACTTGAGTCCTTTCTTTTTATGCCGCTTTCTACTTCTATTCTGCTACATTTCAGAGAGAAATGCTGAGTTACACTTTACTTGAAGGTATCCATATAAGAGTGACATGACACTGTCATCAACGTGTCATAAAACATAAACAAGTCATAACATTTATGACATAACAGTTCTTTTAGTAAGTGACATTGGGTTTTGTCTTGACAAGTTATGGTTAGGGTTCTTGTGTCATGACTGGGTCACGTGTTCATGATAGTGTAATGTCATTTTTATGTAAAAAAACTTTAAGTGTTACAAGATATTGTACTTTTTGCACCACTAAATTAATCTGCCAGCTTTAGTTACTATTTACTTTACACATTAAGATTTTTGCACACAAAACACGTATAAATTTATTATATTATATATATAAACTGCCCAACAATATAACGGCCTACAAGTCCAGCTGAAATGATTAGACCATTAAATACACAACTGTTGGCACTTTCTACAATATTGGGATTTTTCTGCATTGAGTACTTTTACTTTTAATACTTTAAGTACATTTTCCTGATGATACATACTTTCACTTAAGTAACATTTTCAATGCAGGACTTTTATGTTTACAGTGTGGTGTAGTACTTTTACTGAATACTTCCCCTTCACTGATATATAAAAACAGTCACTTAGCATTATTATAAAACACAAATCAGTTTATAATCCAATTATTATCACATGCTATTAAACACACGACATCTGAAAGTGTTTTTCCAGGACAAAAGGTCAGACAATTCCACTGCCGCTCTTCTTTTGGGGACCATATGAACAGTAACAGTGATACTGTAACCAATTGAAGATAGCTTTAAACCACCAAGCCTATATGTTGATCCTTCAACAACTGAAATACAAGCGGACTTAGCAACCTAACAGCTAAAGCTTCCATGTCTGTACTCGTGACACTCTGTGAGTCTTATGTCGCGTTCCCACTCGATTCATCCTCTGCCTTGTCTTCAGCCTCTCCATGGGGGGTGACCTGTGGCGCTGCCTCCTCTGAAGTCCCACGGTTACATTCAGCTGCAACAATGTCTTTTGTGATGATTTCTTCAACAATGCTCTCAAGAACAGCCTTAACACATTCTGACACAGACTCATCTGAAGTTGCATCTTTACAGTTTTCCTCAATGGCAGCAAGTGGTATCTCGTCTGCAACTTCATCTTCAGTTGTCTCAAGGAGGACGACCAGAATGTTGTTTTTTAATTCAGGCTCCACAGAGACAAAGTGAGTGGAATCAGTTGGCACTTCGGCTGTGGCGATGTTCTCCTCTACGAGTTCTTCTTGGACCGAAACGCAAGGTTCAGATTCTTCTGTGGCAGCTTCCTCAACTATGTTTTCAGTAATGAGTTCTCCAGTAAGGGGCACAAAAGTGCTGGCAGTGATCACCTCTTCTTCCAGGGGGATGCCGTTATCCAGTCCAGGCTCTGGAGGAGTGTTAGCGGTTAATTCAAATTCTAGAGAGAGGGCGTCGATCGCTGCCTCCAGTGTCAGCTCGGCGTCGTCTTTGAAAAATAAAGGACTTAGTTCTGCTTCTTCAAATGTGTCTTGCCCCACATAAGTTATCGCATCTACCCCAACCTCGGCGTCCTCGTTTGTAGTCATAACTTCTAGAATCGATTCAGTGTCTTCAGGAAGGTCCTCGATGATGATAAAGTCATCGGGAGGAGCCTCCACAGTGATCATTTCTTCCTCAGGACATCTATCACACTCCCGCTCATTGTCTTCACATATTCTTTCAACTGCAACAGCATCATCAGGGGATACTTTTTCATGTGCAGGTTCCACCCTGACTAGACAGACTGGCACCAGAGGGACAGGAAGTTCCTCTACAGGCATGTCTTTGTTCACAGGTGTGGGGTTAGGCTCCTCACGAACAACCTCTGAGATTGTTTCCATCGCCGTAGTCGCTGGCTCTTGGCCTGGGGAAGGAACACCATTTGCTCCGCTGGCCTCAGGAGTCGCAGCATTAGACTCAGGTTCAGCGGTTTTAATCAGCCCCACATAGGCTGACATGTCTCCAGCTCCTTCCCCATTGTCTTCAGTAATGATTACATCTGCACTCCGATCTGCAGGAGAGTCAGTGGATTCAGAAACAGCGTCGAAAACCACCTCAACACACTCTGCCACCACCATAGGAATGCTGTGAAAGACCTCCAATGGCACTGATTCCTCAATGTTATCTTCCTCTGCATCTATTTCATCTTCTATAATTGATTCTTTTGGGTTAGATTCTGGTTCTGCAGCAATTCCCAGCTCTGTTTCATCACAGCCATTCACAATCTCTTCCTCAGGATCGATGTGGCCAGTAACTGTTGCCCAGTCCGCTCTGTACACGTTCTCCATGTCCATTTCTTCACCGATGTTCCCAGCTGTGTGGCTGTCCGGGGGCTCATCATACACCATCTCAGCTATGACAAAGGATGACTCATTCAGGGGATCTTCTTCAGTTGCTTTGGTGGTTGTATCCTCATCATCATCCTCACCGGTTTGCGTTGAAATATCTGCTTGACTTCCTCCGTCCATTTGCGTTGATGTTTCAGTTTTTGGCTGTGGATATTGGAAGTCCTCTCGGTGCACAGTGACGGTCACGGTGGCAGCTTCCGCTCCACTCGAGGCCGACCCCTTTATCGTAAAAATCAACATTTGTGTTTAGATAAAATACACTTGTTTTTTTTGGTTTCCCGGGACACATATGCAAACCATGTGCTTGATCACACTGACAGCAGACAGATAAGAAAAATCTCTCAGTGATGGAATTGTTTAGTGATTGCAGAAATTATTTCTTTCTCGTTTTTGCAGTGGTTTATGTGCTGCTTAAATTGTCTTATTTGACTGACTGATTATCCATGCAACTTTATGCAATTTGGCAGGCGTATTGCTTAATAGATTAGATCAAAACAAATGTTTTCTATGTTCTCTTTACTATCAACAAATCCCATGAAAAGACCAAACCCAACAATGTATTAATCCCTTCTCTCAATGCTTCCTGTCATCCTTACCCTGCTGCCTGTAACACTATAGCCCAAAGATGTAAATCTTCAAAAATGGCTCAAAAATATACTTTTCTAAAAGATCTGGGCACTGTATGTTTTGGCAATTGCTACTAAAACAGGAGTCAGTACTGCATTTGTAAGGACTTTATTTTCATTTGTTACTCAGTGCATTTCCAGTGGAATTGAGTCAAAATAAACTGCATTGCCCATGTTCATTATAATGAAGGAACAAGTCACCCAGTGCAACAGTGAGGCTTTGGCGACACAAATAATGGAATGGGATATGTTGAAAATAAGAGGAATATAGAATATCAAATACGCAGAAAATGTGCACTCACCGGCTGTGGATTGGTGGCAGGAAGACTTACATCCGTTTGGTCTTCATTACCTTTCTTGACCTCTTTCTTATGAACGATGGTTTCAGGGAGTTCAGGCTCTGTGGCAAGTTCTAAAGAGAGGGGCTCGCCAGTTTGCTGAATCACGGTCTCAGGGTTAACTGAATAACAAAATATCTGTTGTCAACATGTGAACATAAGGGTTGGCAATACATGACTGGAAGCTGTAGTTACCAAACTCACTGAAAATCCTTTAAATAATCTAACTAGCACAAGAAAAAAAGTAGAATTGCTATTTAATTCCTTTTTTAATGTGTGGATCAAACTATTCATCACAAACTTAAAACCTCTCACTGATCACTGTTTGCTGTATTCTCGGGTCGGGTGGTTCTCCCTCTCCATTCGGCGTTGGATGCACTGGCATCTTTTTATTTATAAGGCAGTATTAGGACTTCTTCCTCCTTATCTGAACACTTATATCTTCCTGAGGTCTGCAGGGACATGTCACCTGTCCTCACAGGATCTGGTTTTATTGACAGTCCCTGACTTTGGCAAAAAGGCTTTTCATTTTGCAGCGCCATGTGCATGGAATCAGCTTCAGAATGAACTCCAGTTGAAGGAGTTGGTCTCACTTTAGTCATTTAAAGGCTTTTTAAAAGGACTTGCAGAAAAGGCAGTCTGTATGTCCCTGTTTTTAAATTGATTTAGGACCCAAGTTGAGTGAAAATGTGTCTATGTATTTACCTGGAAGTGTCTCTGTGTCTATGGACACTCTTGTAAAACAGATTTTTAATCTCAAGAAGTTTTTTATCCTGGTTAAATACATGTTTGAATGAACTATTAATTCTTTATATTGTCAAAGTCCTGATGTCTGTATTGTGAAGTCCATGCTACAATAATTATTCTCATCTGACAATTACTTATCTGTGTGCATCTGCTTTACCAAAAAAGTGTACAGCTGTCAAGGACTATTAGATAAATATCAGTCTAGATTTGAATGTTAAACTCCTTGCATATGACATTTAACTAATGCATGATCGTGCAATGGTCCATGAAGTAAACATGAGCCAGTCGATGCTGGAAAGTGACATTAGCTCTATCTCCAGAGTCAACATTAGCCCTTAAACAAACTCAGGTGCCAGTGGGAATCCTTCAGCAGAGAAACAAACCACACCACGACTGGTCGAATAATCGCTCCTCGTCAATGTCTCAGACTACGCCTAGAGTTTACATTAAAAGCCTCAAGGCACTGTCCAGCTGTGAGTCACTGTGTGTACAGAGCCTTGTAAAAGTCCAAAGGACTAATCCAACATAAACATGGATAGATCAGCTGATTCTGTCTGTCAGGGACTGATGTACAGTATTTTTCCAGAGAGTAAGACATGATCAAACAGAGATAAAGAACAGTAAGAAATAAGCTCGGGAAGGGGAAGTTTGGGGTCCTCTGCTGGAGCGACCCAACCCTGGAGAAGTGGATGAAGATGGATGGATGGATGAATGAAAAATATGGCTCAGTCCTTGCATGCGGCCCGGATTTGAACCCGACCCGAGACCCTTTATTGGGTGTCATCTCTTTTCTCTGTCTCACTTCCACTGTTCTGATAAAGGAAAAAGCCCTCAAAAATATCTTTATAGAAGGTCAAATCTTCTTCTTGTACTCAAATTTTCCAAATTTAGAAAAAAGAACTCCATAGTGACACTGTATCTGCATTCATAGCCTATATTTATATTCCCAGTTAAATCTTTATCATGTATTAGTAATTTAAAAATCTCTCTCACCAGCAATCTTCAATCCATTTGATGTGATGTTTGCAGAGAGGCCGTTCACTGATCCATTACTATGCTTCCCAGAAATATTCCCATTCTAAAAAACATAAGACATATAGATCTGTGTTAACATTATTTACAGTGGGGTACATTTCAATAGAGACACCGATTTTGACTTAAAAATACATAGAGGGATCTAAATTCTGATCCAAGAAGAAACTGACATCTATTCCATGTGCATTGTACAACTGATTCAGAGGCTGCAAAGATAGATCCTGCAGGTATAGCATAACAGGTGTTGTGTGTAACTTTTCATAAGATTGTCACCTCTGTCAGCTCGCTGTCCTTGGAGTTCTCGTTTCCCATGTTTTTGCCTAGTCGAGACCTTCAGACACAGGCTTTTCAACTGGCGTTCAACTGAAACAAAAAGAGGACACAAATATGGTTTTGTAGTGTTGTTTAAGTGATCTGTTCATGCCTTGGTTCGGCATTGTCTTAACTTTAGTACCCTCCTAATAGCTTACCGGGTTACACCTTTGCAAGTCAAGCGATATCCACCTTAAGAAAAAAATACAGAAACAGTCTGCCACCGTGTCAGCCAGATGCGCTCGCTGCTCCTACTGCACCGAACTGTGTGTATAGGCAGTTAAGAGTGTGTATACACAGTGTGTGTGCTTTAAAATGGGTGGGACCGTTTTTTAAGTAATCAATTGGATTTTGTCCTGCGAAGAGCCCACTATCCGCCCAACAGAGCGTCGGTGCTCTATAATAAAAGCTCATGATTAGCTCATGGTAATCTCTCTCTTAATTCTCTGAAAATAGACTGACATGATCATTGTGTGTTTACACTCTACTCAGTCACACTCTGATTAGTTGCTGCAGCTCACTTTTTTTTGACAAATGTAGCTGTGAAGTAACAGGATGTGTATTGAGGATATTGGCCTGGCACACTTCCACACGGCAAAAACAAAAACTAATGTGTTTGCACTCAGGGGCGTAGCACAATATTCTGGAACCTGTAGAAAGGCATTCTCTGTGGGCCCCTCCCCCGCATCCACAGCTATTCATTCCAGCATCTTTTTGGGCCCTCCTCAAATTAGGGCCCTGGGAACTCAGTCCCACACCACTGTTTGCACCTAGAACACTGTTGTGTTAACCCTCATGTTGTCCTCGGGTCAAATTGACCCGTTTTCCTATATCAGTGTTCTTCTTAATTACCCAAAATAACATGATTGATTCCACACAACGCTCTTTGGCAAGCACAAATCTCTACTTTCATTAATTTGGGGGCGTCTTATTCAATTTTATAGCATTAGAAAAACATTGAAGTGGTTTTGAAATAGTATTGAGTAAAACTTGATATTGTAGTGTGTGATTATCCATCAACATACATTCCTTTAATTTTAGTCTAAATACTTCCTAATTTCTGCTTTTCTAACTCGAACATTAGGTATAATTTCCTATAAATGTGGTTTATTGACCATAAATTCCAAAAGTAACTGTCAAACTAAAGTTAATTGGTGGTGTTGAAAATGTCAAAAAAAGTGACAATGAAAAAAGCATCAAAAAATCGGACAAAAACGTGAAAAAAATGTTTAAACATTGATAAGAAAGCTTCGGCAAAAGTGTTGATTTTCAGAAAGGTTGATGTGCACGTCAGTATGATCAGAGTATTTACAGATTCAGTGTATTTTAATAGTTTTTTTTTTTATTGCTAAGCCACAGTGGGCACAACTGGAGTCCCATGTGCAAAACTTTGACTCCAGTCAGCACAGCAAGTTGGCTTTTTAGTGGTGGAACATGGTTTCCAAAACTCTACAAACTTAACCCATGGCTTTAACCATGACCTGCACAACACTGGATCTACAGCACTTTGTTCAGATGCTAACACACTGCTGTCAAAACTGAACCACACATTCAAAACACAATAGATTTAAATCTGACAAAACACTGCTGATTGCAATTTTAGCTGAAATCCTATGTTTTATACTTCAATTCAATTTCAATTCAATTTTATTTATAGTATCAATTCATAACAAGTTATCTCAAGACACTTTACAGATAGACCACACTCCAGAATTTACAAGGACCCAACAGTTCTAGTAGTTTCCTCCAGAGCAAGCAACAGTGCGACAGTGGCGAGGAAAAACTTCCTTTTAGGCAGAAACCTCGGTCAGACCCAGGCTCTTGGTAGGCGGTGTCTGACGGGCCGGTTGGGGTTAGAATGAAGAGTGGCAATAACAAAAATAGAAAAAATTAGTAGTTTGTAGCAGTTCTTTGTAGTAGTTCATGGCATAGCAGGACGCTGTGCGGCATTACAAGGCACAGCAGGACGTAGCAGGACGTAGCAGGACGTAGCAGGGCACCGCAGTGTAGCAGTTGAACATGGCATCACAGGACGTGTAGCGGGACCATGGCAACAGCTGCTACCCTGATTTTGGAGCCTCTCTGATCCAAGGGAACATGCTGGGGAAAAAAGAACATAAGGACTCCGGGGAATGACTCCCCAGAAATAGGTTAGTAACACGCATTTCTGGGACATGGATGCACATAAATGAAAAGATGGAAAGATAGAGGAGAGAGGAGATCAGTGTATCAAAATAAGTCCCCAGCTGTCTAAAACTATTACAGCAAAACCAAGAGAGACGAGGTAAAGAGAGCTCCAGCCCGGCCGGGCCAGAACTCTCCCCAACCAGATCGGGCTGTATGCCAAGTCTCCCTTTAGTTCTATTATATTCTTGATTATATGATAGATAAATCTGAAAACTATGTGACTAACTACTACTCCCTAACAATATTCGATTCTATGCCCTAACTAGTGTATCAAAATAAGTCCCAAGCTGTCTAAAACTATTATTACAACAAAACCAAGAGAGACGAGGTAAAGAGAGCTCCAGCCCGGTCGGGCCAGAACTCCCCCCAACCGGATCGGGCTGTATGCCAAGTCTCCCTTTAGTTATATTATATGTCAGATAAATCTGAAAACTATGTGACTAACTACTACTCCCTAACAATATTCGATTCTATGCCCTAACTATAAGCTTTATCAAAAAGGAAAGTCTTAAGCCTACTCTTAAATGTGGAGACGGTGTCTGCCTCCCGGACCCAAACTGGAACCTGGTTCCACAGGAGAGGAGCTTGATAGCTGAACGCTCTGGCTCCCGTTCTACTTTTAGAGACTCTAGGAACCACCAGTAACCCTGCATTCTGGGAGCGTAGTTCTCTCCTAGGGTTGTAAGGTACTATAAGCTCTTTAAGATAAGATGGAACCTGACCATGAAGAGCTTTGTAGGTGAGAAGAAGGATTTTAAATTCTATTCTAAATTTTACAGGAAGCCAATGCAGAGAAGCTAAAACAGGAGAAACGTGGTCTCTTTTCCTGGTTCCCGTCAGAACACGTGCCGCAGCATTCTGGATCAGCTGTAGAGTCTTTATGGATTTTTTCGAGCAGCCTGATAGTAAAGAATTGCAGTAATCCAACCTAGAAGTAACAAATGCATGGACTAGTTTTTCTGCATCATTTTTAGACAGGATATTCCTGATTTTTGCAATATTACGTAGGTGAAAAAAGGCGATCCTTGAAATTTGCTTTAAGTGGGAATTAAAGGACATGTTGTTAGTGAACATATACGGTATGGTATTTACATAGAGAAAGCTCAGAAAGCCTTTTTTATACAATCAAATAAAAACTACAGTAAACAATTACACTGTACCGTTTGAGAGATTTGAGCGGTAAAAGAGCAAAAATACCAATATGCCCATACGTCAAATATCGGATGTTACATACACAGCTATAAAAAAGTGAAAAAACAATATCTTTGCAATGGTAAAACTGCATTCTGACTGTGTTTCAGAGAGTAATGGAGACTGTAACAATGTGGCGGAATAGGACCCAAGTGCAAAGATAAAGATGTATTGACAAAAAGAGTCCAAAGAACAAAGTGATCCAAAATGCCAAAAAGAAATCCAAAATCTCAACAACTCCCATTAATGACCCAGGACAAAAAGACGGATCACAGGGAAAACTGCAAACGCAGGACACGTTGACTGGAAACAGACTGGTGGAAGACATCAGGCAATCACAGGGGCGGGAAAACACAGGAAGGAAAACTAAAGACAACCAGACTGTCAAAATAAAACAGGAAACACAACTCACAGACACTCAAGACAGAAACTACAACCCCACAACAAGACCGGGGAGGAAACTAGGACACAAGCACAAGGAGACCAGACAGAACCAAAACACCCAATAAGGAGAGACAAAATACCCAAACCATAACAGGAAACTGCACATTCATTAGTATTTAGAGAAGATGCAGACACCCAATGTGATGATGCTGCATGATGCAGGATGTCAGAGAGGAGGACGCTGTCCAAACTACACGCCATCTTGGACAATGTCTCGCACCCTCTCCATGACTTGCTGCTCAATCACAGGAGCACTTTCAGTGAAAGACTCATTCTCCCAAAATGCACCACAGAGCGCCACAGGAAATCATTCCTGCCTGTGGCCCTTACACTTTATAACTCCTCCCACTAAGTGTCTGACACACACACAACACACACACACACACCACACTCAGTGAGTTTGATACTGGGCAATATCTGTTTTGTGCAATAACTGTAACACTGGCTTGAAATGTGTACCATTATTATGCTACCATTATTATATTATTATTATTATTATTATATTACTGTTCACCATTACAACTCCTTAATTATGTAAATACCATATCATAACATACCATACATATCCACACTCCTTATATTTCTTTCTTTATAATTCTACTTGATATTTATACAATTTGTGCAACTGCAACACAGATTTTATTAATAACAATAATTTATACTGTTCATTGATCCCCAGTGGGGAAATTACAATTTACACTCTGTTTGTTAGTAATCACTACACACAGGTCCGAAATACACACACATGCACAAGTGGAGTGATGTTGGAGTGAGTGGGCTGGGGTACAGTGCCTTGCTCAAGGGCACCTGGCAGCGCCCAGTAGGTGAAGTGGCATCTCTACAGCCACCAATCCACACTTTGGTCCATGAGGGGACTTGAACCCACAACCTTCTGCTTCCCAACCCAACTCCCCACAGGCTGAGCAACTGCCATCCCCATACGTCATTTCTGATTATGATTATGATCCTGGTTCTGATTCTGATGCTGGAGAGAGGCAGGATTAGTTACACTATTCTTTGTCACTGTTATGCACCTTTATTTTTCTCCCCAGTAATTTCATAAATTACTAGAGACAAAATACTATATTGAAGCAAACTGCTGATTTTCATTATTTTTGGTTTACCATACATACATATTGGTATATTGTAAAATCTATATCTTTTCTTTACAGTAAAGAAACTATTGAGGAGTGTTAAGTCACTCAGATCGCCAGTGTTTTGACTCAGTGTGTTCTGAGTGACAGTGTGTGTTATCTCAGTGTGTGTGTCTCAGTGTGTGTGTGTGTGTGTGTGTGTGTGTGTGTGTGTCTCAGTGTGTGTTATCTCAGTAAGGATTGTTCACAGTGAGCCTGTTTTGAGACATGTTGTGTTGTCTTCCCGTCAAATTTGAAAACCAACACTTTTGTTGATGCTTTTTATCCATGTTTTTAACCTTTTCTTACGTTTTTGTCCCTTTTTTCAACACTTTTGATGCTTTTTTTCAACGTTAGTCACTTTTTTGATGTTTTCAACACTACATAACTAACTTATTAACTTCAGTTTTGCAGTTATTTTTGGAATTTATGGTCAATAAAGCTCATTTATGGGAAATTATACCTAATGTTTGAGTTAGAAAAGCAGAAATTAGGAATTATTTAGACTAAAATTAAAGGAATGGATGTTGATGGATAATTACAGACTGGAATATGTCATCTTTTACTCAATCAAAAAAACGCTATAAAATTGACTGGAGTTTGGGTTTTGCACACGTGGCTTCAGTTGTGAACACAGTCATTTAGCAATTGAAAAAAAACTGTAATAAGACAATTGAGAAAAATAATCAAACTGACATGTGCTTTACAATATCTACTGTATTTTCTCATATTATGTGGCTAAAAAACACTTTCTTGAGTTGTAAAGAGCAATTATGGGCTCCATTATCACAACTAATCAAAGTATAAAAATAGCTCTGTGATGAAATCATTTGTCTCTGAAGACTTCCACGTGTCTTTTTGGGGTTTGTCAATTTATTAATACAAACGGGCCTGCCTGAGAGTCCAAATTAACGTTAATTTATCAAGTTTTTCCTTCTTTTATTATTCTCATTTAGTTTTTTTATGCTGTTTTTTTATACTTTACTTTGGAGTGGCTGCTAATCAGCCACTCCAGACATTATAAACTTGTGATTTACCAAGCAACTGCAAACAATTGGTTAAAAGAAAACAAAAAAAATGAGCAGTAGCTATTGGTTTTATTACGTCAAGGCTTGAATTCCATGAACACAATGTCTCAATTGTAGCCTATGGCCTGCACATTGAGGTGGGAGTTGGATTCCCCTGTTTGGATTGTGCATTTTTTACTTCATACAAGGCCCGCCTGAGCAAATTCAAGCTAACGCTCCATGATGTAACAATGCATGGCACTGGATTTACGTCAAGATTTGTCAGGAGCACAACCCTTACAAAAGCTCACTGATTTTAAGAAGTTGGAAGAAATGGCATGTCAAGACTAGAAGATTCCGCAGAAATTTGTGAATTTTGAAAGTGTGCCTACTGCTTGGTGCATATCCAAACAACAATAAAACTAAAAATAATAAAAGTCTTACGTGTCTAAACCCTTCAGAGATATAACTTTTTAAAATCTATTTAAGACCTGTTTCCCAGGAACAGCTATGACGTAGATAGCGCTAAAGCAACCAGACTCCATTTAAAAAAACAAGACTTTTAGCGTGTACAGGGCCAACAGTGAGGAGTCTGATCATAGGTGTGTGTTTGTGTCAGAACTTGTTGCTGTGTTTTTTTGGCAATTTCGTGAAAACCACGCGGCAAATCTCTTTGAAAAGTCATAGAACACCATGCCTGATCATTACACACGTTTTGATGTATTTTGTGTGCATGTGTTAGCAAAGCTCCAGGACTAGTAGCGGGACAAAAAAAAAAAGCGGAATAATAATAAGTATGACAAACAATAGTCATAGCACTGCTTGCTGCTATTGCAGCACATTAGCACACTGAATTAAGTCACTCTCACAATGCTGCCTGGTTATTAAATACAACATCTCTTATATTTCTGATGTGATACACTTCTTCCTCTGCAGCTATAGTCTGAATTGGATGAGTAGTGCTTTAGCTTTGCAGATGTGTATAGTAAATATTTGAACTTGGGTGCAGTACTGTTTGCTGTAGATAAATTGACAGAGCAGCAGTTCCGGTTGATAAAATAACTTGTTGGGCCTATTGTAAGCCCATTTTATAAGATAATTAATTCCAATAATAATAAACCAAATACCTGATACACCTGATACATTTGGTTTAGCTTGAGTGTAAAGGAAGGACCATGTTTGATGACTTTTTTTTATTTTAAAAGCAGGCGTTCCAGTGACAGGCAACCAGAATATATATGTTAAAATCATACACTGTATAATATTAACAATATATGGTTTAACTCTCCTGGTGTCTTCGGGTCAAATTTGACCCCTTTCCAAAAAGTTTCTATTTCCGAAATTTGGGTTTCTTTCTAACAAATTTTTCCCAAAAAGTAACGTGGATGGTTCCCAACAACACTCCTCACAAGTTAAATAAATAATCAGCTCACTACTTTCATTGAATTTGGTTTTTATTTGTCAATTTTATAGCATTTGGAGAAAAATTGTTTTTATAAAAGAACTTGTGTGTGACAAATGTAATGTCAAAAAGATAAATGTCAATAAAAGTGACTACAATGTGAATAAAAAGTGACAAAAAAGTAAAAAAAAAAGGGGAAAAAAATTTGGGGAAAAAAATCACAAAAATTTCAAAAGGCTCAGAAAAAGTTGACACACGTTGAAAAGGTGACAAAAGAAATCTGGGGAAAGACACAAAAGGGTTGAAAAAGACGACCAAAATGTTGATAAAAGGCTTTTCATTTGAAATTTTGACTCCAAAAAACAAAATTGAAAATCAACACTTTTATTGGCGCTTTTTGTCCACGTTTTTTAACTTTTTCTTAAATATTTGTCCCTTTTTTCAATGTTTGTCACTTTTGTTGACGTTGTCAACACATAACACCACCTTATTAACTTTAGTTTTACAGTTATTTTTGGAATTTATGGTCAGTGAACCTCATTTATAGGAAACTATACCTAATGTTTGAGTTAGAAAAGTAGAAATTAGGAATTATTTAGACTAGAATTAAAGGAATGGATGTTGATGGATCATCACAGACTGGAATATGTCAACTTTTACTCAATACTATTTAGAAACCAATTCCATTTTTTTTTAAATGCCAGAAAATTTAATAAGACGCCCCAAAATTAATGAAAGTAGAGATTTGTACTTGCCAAAGAGCGTCGTGTGGAATCAATCTGTTTTTGGGGAGTTAAAAAGAAGACTGATATAGGAAAATAGGTCAATTTGACCCGAGGACATCATGAGGGTTAAAAGGACAAAAGTCAAGCATTTTCCGGTCATCTTTGACTGTCATTCTGTAGCCGTTTCCTAGCTTCGACGCTAGGTGGCGTCGAAGCTATACTGTTGTGTGGCGTGCTGCCGTCTATGTGCAGTCGAGGAAGCCGAGATGGCAGCCACCATGAAGGGACCTGTAAGTATTGAATTCATATGCGTTGTTGAGTTAGATACACTCCGTTGCAGTCACTTATGGTCATTCATAGAAAGACCGTAGAAATGTATGTGTGTATGTATGTGTGTGTGTCGGGGGGGGGGGGGGGGGGGGGAGGAGGAAGCCACAATTGCTGGTGCCAATAATACACAAATCATGGTCACGCCCTCGTGCTAGCTCATGTCAACGACAACGTTAGTAGCAGCTAGCGTAATGCAAACGTAGCATTAGCTAGATGTATCCTGTGTTTAAAGTCAGTTAACCGAGAGTCCTGAGAATTTACTAGCCTAATGATAATGATGGTAACCAGCTAACGAAGGTCCGTGATAGTTGGCAACGGTGACTGACAAGACACTACCGTCACTGAAGCTGTCGTCTTGCATATAGTTTGCTAGCTAACGGTAGCATAACGCTAGCTAATGTGACCGTTTAGCTATATTCATTCTAACGTAGCTAGCTAGTGAACCAACTAGATTTGGTCGTGTTCGGTTTATCTGGTCAACTTAAACCACAGTTGGACGAAGTAATTTTATGTATTTTGCTTAAGTAAAAGTAGCAAAACACAGTGAAGAAATGTTGTTACGAGTAGTACAAGCCCAGCGTATAAAATTGCACTTAAAAGTACAAAAGTATTAGCATCAAAATTAGACGTACCGAAAGAAAACGTGCTCATTATGCAGAACGGCTTGTTTCAGAAATACTATGTATTATATTAGTAAATTATAATTATCAACGCATTTATGAGTCCATCACTTTAGTGTTGGGGGTTGAGCTAATTTGAACTATTATCTTATAATTATGTTATTAATATTGTAAGTAGTTTTTTTATTTATCTTAAACAATCAACAATGTTGCAAGACAAAACAAAATTTCAATCAGAAATGATCAGAAACATAAATATATATATGTGTGTGTGTGTGTGTGTGTGTGTGTGTGTGTGTACATACATATTCACACTCACATATACATACACATAATTACACAATTAAATGATTAGTTTGAGAAGGAGCAGGCGAAGCGAATAGCTTATTTATATAAATATTCAAGTTTAGTTAATTACTTGACACAGACAGTGCATATGAATAACATTTCTGAGAATATGCCAGTTGGCTCATTTTCATTTGTAGTCCCCAGAAGGCTCAGATGCTAGAATACATGCATTGACAGTACAATCAATGATAAAAGCAGTGGGAAATATGCAGATACAAACAATCTACACCAGAAAGACAGTTCCTATAACAAACACAATGAACAGTTGCATGTGGCTATTAAGTAAGTAAATTAGTGAAGTACAATTACCTTTAGGGTTGTACGTAAGTACAGTACAGTACAGTACCCACTACTACCACTGACTTTAAGCACAGCTGTAACTGTTTTCCTCTTGTTTGCAGGGAGTTGAAGATGTGAACGTTACTTTTGAAGACCAACAGAAGATCAACAAATTTGCCAGGAACACGAGTCGGATGACCGAGCTGAAAAACGAAATTGAGGCAAAGAAAGTAAGCGTTGTGTGCTGTGAATGTCACACACTCAGTATCATAATGATTATGATACATGAATATTAAAAAAATATATAAATGTATCGGCCATTATAAATGACGATAATGATAGTTTGGAAAATGCCTAATATCGGCTGACAATATTGGCCCGCCAATAAATCCATCGAGCTCTATTACTTTATAAGTAGGACATGGTACAACTAGTCAGAGCCACAAAGCACAGCCTTTGAAAATGGATGAGTTGACTCATTAAATCCACAGAAACTTAATTGGTTTAGATGGGTTATGGTTAAAGGTCCCATGGTAAGAAAATGTCAATTCATGAGTTTTTTTAACATTAATATGCATTTCTCCAAAAATCTTTATTGCCTAATAAATTAAACATAACAGGCAAAAAATGACATAAAATATATTGCAAAAGCATTATCGTCTAGCAGAACCATAACTTACAGGTCACACACACATAAAAAGGCACTCAAATGTGTAAACAAAAAAGACACAAGACCACAAACAAATAAACTACAGCGATTCTGATATTCCAGACCAGTCTGATGCCTGTTGGCCAGTAACCCCCCCTCACATTTTTTTTCATCAGTGTCCCGTATCATAATTAACAACAATGTACAAGTGCATGAAAAGGAATTAAGTACAAATGATTAAAATAATACAGTACCAATACAATAATGAATGTGTACAACATGAACACATGATTTAAGAAACTTCTGCTCGTTTTCAGCCTGTACGTGGATCAGCTGCTTGTCCTCCTGCGACCCTGTGTGATACAGGACGGTATATATAGTATAAAGTGGATAAGCTGCTGTGTCCTCCTGTGTGATATACATATATAAATCATGTAGCGATGTCTCCAAACCAAGTAGTGTTTTGCTCTGATATCAAACAAATTTCTCTGCCAATGGTTAAACCTGTAGACGTGCATGGAGTCCATTCAAAGCAGAGAAATGCAGGACTGTTGTGCAAGTCAACAATGTAATGTTAACAATCAGCGTTAGCATAGCAAGCTAGAAATGTTTTATTTCAATTAAGATCATGGTTGCAAGTATATATGTACACTGTATTGAGCACAAAACAAGACTGTCATAATTTTTAAATCAATTCTTTAAGCCAAACTTACATTTATGGGTCTCTCTGGTCGATCTGGCAGCCATTGCGCAATGTACATATGGAAACCTCTTGTTTTCAAGTAAGCTTGCATCCTCCCTTGATTTCTTTCATTCACTGTCTATGGTTCCAAGGGCCACCCCTTGATCAAAATGAGAATTGGGACACCCCTTAGTCTTGTGTGAATGGGCAAAACCTAGGGGGAGGTGTAAGGGCCAGGGCTAAGATAGAGAAAGGAGATTCAACCCAAGACTGAACTTTGGGAAAGAGACTTCAGATACAGTATTAGGGGACCACTATAAAAGCATCCAAAGAGCTCCATGTCATGGGACGTGTAAGTGTGGTCAGAAGGACAATGCAAATGCTAAATGACTGACACTAATTTGTTAACAGTCCAAATTGAGACGAATGATCTGCTAATGTCTCCCTGCAGAAATCGCTGCAGAACTTACAGGACGCCAGCGACGACCTCATGATGTTGGACGACGACTCTCTATTGATCCCATATCAAATCGGCGATGTGTTTGTCAGTCACAGTCAGGAAGAAACACAGGAGATGCTGGAGGCTGCAAAGGTAGGGCTCTTCATACCCGTTCCTACTCTTCAGACCCTCGTTAAGCCAAAGGCATCAAGTTAAAGGCCTGTGAAGGAGAATTAACAATGAAAGATTTAGAAAGTCATTTAAATAACAATGAAATAAGTGTTTTCAGTTTTTTTTTTACTACTTTTTTTTTATTTTTGTCATCAAGTTTTACTGAATTATAATATTAAGATGTATCTTTGAACTCCATTGGATTGAAACAAGAGCCAGACTGCATGCTCCATATTAAGTTTGAGTAGCAAAATGAAGCCAGTGAAACAATGAGATATGTGTAACTGTCCTCTGAGCTTCCTGTTTTTAAAAATGGGATTTACTAACATTTCTGAAAAGCCTCCATGATTGCCCCCTTAGACTGTGTTCGAGATCATAATTATAATGCATTTTTTATTTATATTGCGCTTTTTACAGCACTTAAGACCCTTCAGAGGGCTTTTTTTTAAAAATATAATTACCGCAAAATCAGCTTGTGCAACAAACACATTGCAAAAGGCTGCGACATATTGTGAAAGATACTCAGAGATTTTCCGTGTGAGTTGAAAGCAAATATCAGTAGAAAACTGCACTTTAAATGCAGAAAATATTATTTTTTCAGTGGTGCCTTTAAAAAAAAAAAAAGAAAGAAATTCAGTGTTTAATTAGTTTAATAAAATAAATGATTTCTTTTGTTTTACATTCAACAAGCAGTTTGTTGTATTTTTAGCAGAATCCTGAAAGCAGCAGAGAGGCAGAACTGAGTAAATAGCAATATCTGTTTTTTTAATCTGAAGTAATATTATTGCAATATTCAACATTGTCCCGTATTGCACATTTTCCTCCTACGGTGCATGCCTAGTCCTTGTATCTGCTGCTGCTTCCTCACACAGCGTAGCACACTGCGCAGGACCAGACTGATTGATGTGGAGCAGTCTGCTACACACACTGCATGACAAACATGTTGAGAACGGCTCACTTTTCAACTCGTAATATCTGCTGATTATAATTTAGTTAACCATTAATATACACGGCCATTTTTTTCTTTCCTCATCCCATTTTCTCCTCCTGCCTTCAGAATGTGTTCTTATTGACTCACCTAGTGGGGGTAATTTATTTCAAACTGATTAATGGAAATGCCCGTTGTTGTTTGCCTCATATGGGAAAACTAGGGGTTGTCGTGTAATTGGAGTTCATGTTCTGTAATCAGGAGACACTGGAGCAGGAGGTCAAAGGCCTCGAGGAACGAGTGTCAGCGATACAGCAAGTATTGGGTGATCTGAAGGTCCACCTCTATGCCAAGTTTGGTAACAACATTAACCTGGAGGCAGATGAAAGCTGAGTTGAGAAATGGACGTTGACAGCTGCCCCGACACGGACTTTTTCATGCAGCTCTCGTACCCGATCCACCGAGTGTTTGCCGAACAAAACACCAAGGACTCGGCACGAACGGCTTAGATTTTGTTAGCTTCTGGCTTTTGTTTGCACCGATGTTGTATGATTCTTCAGTTAAGATTTTGGCAAACAAATTCACAAGGACAACAAAGATTTGGAGACTAAATAAATGCGCATCATTTCTAACCTCTTTTAATTGGTCTCTTATTTAATGCTCATGTTGTTTTTTTTATTCTATTGTTCAAACTAAAGTGCTGTATAGTAGTTTAACTTCTGACAAATTTAACATTTTGAACATTTGTGAGCTCACTTTGTGTTTGATTGCCCTCCAAGGTCGAATGAAATTGTCCAACAACAAAATTGTGTCTGCTCTTATGATGAACATTTTTAAGTATTGAATCTGCTTGACCTTTGTTCAGAATGTTGTGGTGTTCATAGTCAAATCAAGTTGATTAAATGAGTACCCTCTTTACTGATCTACACATTGTCTTTTACAAAGAACGTGAACCAATTTGAGCCAATTCTTCAATCAGAAATGAAGTGACTAGAGATGGTCCGATTCCTTTTTGTTTTTTTTGGCTTCCCGTTTCCGATACTTGAACTTGTGTATTAGCCGATGTAGAGTACTGAGCCGATACCAGCGTGTCATATGTTTTATTGTTTTAGAAGTTATATACTACTATTCCTGTGTGGATGTAATTTGTTGTCAGCATGGCTCAGAGTTAAACTCTTTGGGAAACATGAAAAACCACAAGAACGTCAGACAGACGTAACGAAAAAAGCAAATAAACCAGCTAATGTAGATTTTCTTTAGGGCTTTATTATGTGGTATCGGATTGGTCCATAAACTCCTATTCTTCCCAATACCAGCGTTTTAGGCAGTATCGGAGGCGATACTGGTATCGGAACATCTCTAGGAGCAACACACTAAGCCAACATTTTAAAAGGCTTGATGTATCTCTTAATCTGTGACCGTAATATTTATTTAGGCATGATTTAGCACAGAGTGTATGTCTGTAAAATGGAGTTAAAGGTTAGCCACCGTTGCACCTGCGCCAGGCACTTCACCCCGTGTGCTTAGATTGTTAAAATAGGGCTCTAATACTGATGTGAAGTGGAGCTAGTTTGAACTACTTAACACACAGTTAATCCTGTGTTTCCTAATCTAGCATTTAGATTTTTCTACAGTCCCAAAAATAAATCTGAGTGGCCCTGAGATGATCATTGTGGTAGGAAATAAGAAAAAACAAACCCCTACAATCACAAAACTGTAAAAGTTTTAATACTTGCCAAATTTTTGCTTTCTTTAATGAAATATTGAATAATTTGACCTGCTATTTTGCCTTGGACAGTTATTTAACTCATCAATCCTGAAGTTTTCCCTTTGTCACGATGTGTGTGTTTACGTCTGAGTCAGTGGGCAGACGTGAGGACGGCAGAGTTGTGACAATTCCTCGTGAATTTCCTGCTACCCGATTGTCTTTTGAATCGGCTTCGGCCGCGACTCTGGAAGACTCGGAGTGAAGCTCTGAAGTCTTTCTTAAAGAAGGAAGATGAGTTTTGCTGACCGGATACGGCAAAAGTTGCATCTATCAAGCAGCATTGCCATGATTTTTTGTATCGCTACCTATTGCGTGCAGAGGGAATTTGAAAGACAGCCGTTTATCCCGCCCCTCGGATTGAGCCTTGCCAATGGTGAGTTCCCAGACCCAACATCTGGATGTGGCTAGATATCATGTTGAAATATCAATCAAAGAACAAACATAGGATTGAAAAATGATTATGAATTTATGTAGACATTTAAGTCCAACAGGTTTTAAATACAAATGCTAGAATAGATGGGGAGAGATAAGATAACGATAAACAGAACTCAGTAGTTTGGTCCATTAAAAAAGCTTAGTGTGCTGCAGTATGTTGGGACTTATTTAACAAGATCTCCTGTATCTGACACAGAAATGACCGAAATCTTGGAAGATGCAAATCATTTCAACATCTGATTTTATACTGAATTTGTCTAGAAACATGTATTTTGTATTCACATAATAACTGTTAAAGCAACACAGCAAATCAATCCATGAATGGAAAAGTGCAATTAAAGAAAATCATTAATTCGGGTGAAATCTAGATTTTTTTTTTGTCTTTGCCTCTAAAGTCAGATCATTCTCTAGACATGCTAGGTTGGTGCCTCCCACAAATAACAACAATGCACAAACCTCATTAAATTGTGCCCTCAAGTGTGGCCTGCGCGAGCTAATAAAATATCTGAAGGAAAAAAGATATGGAGAGCTTGAAGTTATGGCAGACACCTCTGGAGGATCAAGATCTCAATTAACAAGCGTCTCCTCCCGGTAGGTTTGCTGCTGAAGCTTCATAGCTCTGATTAAGACAGCGTCCACCCACACAGCCTTGTGTTTATGCACAGCTTGTTAAACTCCAGCTCAGAGGAACACACATGGAAATGACTGTACTTATTTCCCCGATGGCCTTATTTACTCTCTGTCTACTATCTCTCTCTCTCTATCTGTTCATTTGTGTCTGTCCTCTCACTCCCCTGCTTCCTCTCCAACACTGATATTTATCTTTGCAGTTAGAACTTTCAAAACACTTTGGCAGCTTTTAAATTGGTATCATTTCCGCTGAAACTGCCAGTATCACTCGTTTGTCAAATAAGGTGCGACACAGTCTGCCAGAATGGGAAGATTCATTGATTAGTGTTTTCATTTAATTACAGTTGTCTATTATCTATTATTATCTAAATGGGACACAAGTAGGTCGTTTCCTACAATGAAATCTGTAGAAAGCTGCTAAAACATTCACTGTCACATTGGGATGTAGAATATGTTGTTTGGAGAAAAATGAAGTCTATATATTTTAAGCTCAGGCAGACCGCTGTAACAGCAGAAACCGACCAGAGGGGGTCTCTGTCTCCCCAGTAATCTCTCAGTGAAATCAGACAGTAAAAAGATGACCTTTTTGAGATTATCGGTTATGGCTGCACAAGGGAGAAATATGTCAAACAGGTTTGCCTCATGGCTCCTGGGTAAGAATTATCAATGGCATGTGGAGAAAGCACCAATATGCTAAGGAACACATTTTTTTGTATGTTTTGTAAATAGGAGTCATACTCAACGGTGTAGTATAATGTATTGTAGTGGGTATACTGTACTATATACTGTGTGTGTATACATATATATCTATATCTATATATATATCTATATATATATATATATATGGGCGGGAATATGCCTGTTGGGAAGCTGGAGTATATCATGGGGGGGGGGGGGGGGGGGTGTCCTCCCCAGGGTATTTTGGAGCATCAACAACTTTATTGTCTGCATTCTGATACACTTTTTTTGACACCACATAATGGTGGAAATACCTTTATTTAACCTATGCGGAGAAAAAGTATAAAATAAATTGGAAAGTATGTTGTTACGTGTCATTGGGCATTTTTGAGTGGGTACATGGAAATGCTGGAGCTTTCTTAGTGTGTATACTGCGTATACCTGCGTATCCTGTAGACTACACCCTTGGTCATACTACACTCAGGATTTGACCTCAAGGTCCAAACAGTAAAGTCCAGACATCCTGTAGTCAGGGCAGGTAGCGCCAGCGGCTGGTGTCTTCCACATCGAGTGTGTGCACACTTCATCATTTTCTGCACTGGGGCTACAGTGAACAATTGTGTTTGCTCACTGTCTCTCTATGTTAGCCTAAATGTCAGGAGAGTCAACCCAGACAGTTTGAAAAATCCATAGCAGCTACAGCCATTCTTCACCACTTACAGCTGTTCTTTCCCAGCCAGCTTTTGTTCATTACAAGTGAGGAGCGATCTCAAAAGCACAATGAGACATGCTACCTGTCAAAGGCCATGCAATTTATATTGTGGCCATGAATAGTTGTATTTGCAAAATGAATAAAGAACGCGCAGACAGCATATTGTTCCCTTGACGTTAGCATGGAGGTGTAGTTCTTTTTGGTCCCTAAGGGAACTCTGCCTTTGAACAGGAAACATGAAAACGAGGAAGACAACATGCAACTAACACTGTCTGATGACATTTGAATTGTGTGATATGTGTCTTAAATAGAGTGTACACGATTGGTCAATTAGTAGAAAATTAATCCGCAGCTGCAGCTTCTCCAGTGTGAGAATTTACTGCTTTTCTCTTCGTTTTTATATCCGTGTAAAATGAACGTCTTTTGGTATTGGATTGTCGGTCAGACAAAAAGACATTTGACAGCGCCACTTTTTTTTCACATTTTATAGATAAAACAAATGGATTTGTTGTCAAATCGATCCACAGATTAATCAATAGTGAGCATAATGGTTCTTTGCAGGCCTAGGAAGCCCCTGTGCACTAGACTTAAAAACCCCGACTGAGCGTCTGAGTGATGCCACAGAATATGAGGGTCTTTAGCGTTGACAGCTGCGGTGCAATACGTTACGAGAGAATGTCAAGTAAGCCATATCATGGGGATTTGGAAGAGAAGCCTAAAATGCACAAAGCAAGATTGAGTGCAGTGATGAGATGTGTCTCAGGCTGTGAGAGGCAGCGATGCACCTGCGTGACCAAATGACAGGGATCATTTAGGACGCAGCGAAAGGGCACGCAGCCTGGGACATGGACCAAAGGCCTGAAGTTTTTTGAGATTTTTCCAGACTAATTAATTCCTTAATACTGCATTCCATTCCATCACTTCCTGTGGACAGGGACTCTGGATGTGTGTGTGGAGGCCAAGCACTACGCCGGGATATATTCTGTCATTCATTTCATTAGTGTCTGTCAAGTCGAGCAGCTAAGACAATAAAGGCACAATTCCACTGCGGCAGAGTGTGAATCATCTGAATGATGAAGATGAGTCTTTGTGTGGACTGATCCCTCTGTTAGTAATGTGTGTGTGTGTGTGTGTGTGTGTGTGTGTGTGTGTGTGAGTGTGTGGCATCAGGGCAGCAATCGGGACTTATAAGTGCTTTGAAAACAAATCGCCGTCCCAAAGCTAACATCCAATGGTTTATTTAAAGATGTGTTTATCTTTCATTTATGAATTGCTGAATTGGAAATTAAAACTTTCACTCATGTATCAGCAAGTCTCCGTCTAGAATGTCTAAAATGGGTGAGAGCCTAAGCTTGTTTCCATCAGTTATCTACTTTAATCAGTCGCCCCTAATACGTAGAGAAAATTACTTTAGAAAAGGCATTTCCATATCCACCACGGAACAATAGACAAAATAACTTACCATATGAAAGACAGTAGAATGCCTCCAAATATTTCCATGAATATCATTACCAAAGCCTACATTTATTTCAGTAATATTTCAGAGACCTTGAAGAAACTGACTCATCAAACTGTTGGGTGACAGTTTGATTTGTGCAAAAAAAAAAACAGAAGTGATGTACAACTTAAATCTTAAGACATACATTTGCCTCTGATTAGTGATCTTACGTCGATTTTATGTAACCATTACATTTACAACTGAGGAGTTCATTTCAACTGTTTAAGCCAGACTTGTGGTGAGAATCAAGGGATGGCAATGTCGGTCTTTCAGTCCACCACTTTGGTCCACACTAGAATATCTCAACAACTATTAAATGGTTTGGCATGCAACTTTGTAATAGACAACTCAAGCCGGTCCCACTCCCAACTTGTCAACAGGATGAATGGACCCCGAGATGAGTAGTTGTTGCTTCGAAATGAGAAAACACACTGATGCTTGGTCAGGGGCCCTCAGCGCCAGATCCCGACGCACAAGACCCCTTCAGGGTCTATATGGGACAACTGTTTCTGTCAGACTTTAGGCCATTTGTCCTTGGAGGACAAATGTAAAGTCATAACATATCCAGTGGTCTCCTACAAGGAGAAGACACAGAGGATAGATACAGAAGTCATATACTCTGAGTGGCGTTGGACATCTTATTATGAATAATTAATATGAAAATGATTGGTTAAATGTAATTTTCCCATTACAACGGGCAGAGTAGCTGCTCCACGGCAGCACTGTAAGATGGCGCAGTATGAAGGATGACAATAGTTTGGGTGGTGGACGGGTCAAACAACACAGGACTTTCACCCAAGAGGCTGGGTTTGTGTCCTGTTCATGTCCCCTGTCTCACTTAAATGTACATCTCTTAACCCCGCCCATGATCTTTTCCTTACCCTAAGTGGTATTATCCTGCATGCTGGAAAATGACACCAAGGGGTTCTGAACATGCGGCATTATTTAACAAGTTGGGAGTCAGAATGTGTTGGAGATTCATGTTCCCAAGATGATTAAAGGGGAATTCCAGTCGATTTCAACACGTAGCTATGTTGTCTGTAAATTTGAAGTGCTGTCAGTAGAGAGAAAATTGGTGTCGCCTACACCGTGTTAAGTGAGAGAGTGACGGCGATTAGCTTGGGAGTGAGTAGTAGTAGTTTCAAGAGGTGCACATCAGGCTACGGCGTAGGGTCCGGTGTAGATGCCGAGGGGTCTGCGGGGCAACCCGTCCATTCTACGCACAACAATAAAACAATCTTTAGTCTACGTATGCTAACAAGGTGTTAGAGTCATATTTCATTCACCCCAGTAAGCAAGTGTTATTTTTAAGTACACGTACAGCAGGGCCGCCTTGGTGGTCCAGTCCCGCGCCATTTGCTAAGCTGATGACCACTGGGCAGTTTCAGCACAAACCAATACAATGTTCAGCGTATTGCACAACTGATGGAATTTACCGGAGAAGGATGAATGCTTCACATTCACCCCGGCAGGATTTTCCCCAAGTAGAGATTTAAGCCAATGATCCTTCAGTCATATTAGTGTTGCACGGACTCGGCTCCATTGTCGTCCATTTTATGGCTCAACAGCAGCAAATCAAAGCACAAAGATGGCTTCATGTAGTCATCCTTTAGAATGACATTGTTCTGTGATGATTTATGTAATCACTCATAGTATTCATGTCCCTGTGTCCCCCCTCCCCCTCTTCAACACATACATAGGTTAATTAATTGGGTGAAACACGGATTAGTTATGACTTTTATGTTTGTTAACTAATTAAATCTAATTGGTCGACAGTGGTCCAAATTGAAGCATACAAACGAAATCAGCATGTGCATTGTGGCTGAGCATCATACCATAGCATTGATTCATCTGTGTGACTGAATTCCGTCATAAATCCTGATTCATGTAGTTTGTGAGTTCCATTATAAGATGTGACACTCTTATCTCTTTCGGTGTTGTTCACCTTGATCCGGCTGCTGATTCTCTTTAATTAACACCTCGGTAGTTGCTGCCCTGTGTTTTTATTTCAGTTTTGATTTCAACGCTTCTCTCGGCTCCAACTGGCACATGTACTGTAACATTGACGCGTGCCAGGAATCTGATGTGGTCCTGCCAATGTATTGTCAATTGTAAAACTAATTAGGACACTCGACCAGCTCAGAGGAGCAGACTATCAAAAAGAGCTGCAGATGAATACATGATATTGCAGCACAATTATGTCTAGCCTAATTTCATTGGATAGAGCTCAATGGCTACAACAAAAACCATCTGGATTGTGTCATCTAACCACACACATGGCACACATTTCTATAGGGCACTTGTACAACAGGAAATTTCTTTGTTGTTAATATCTGCATGGAATTTGATTTGATTCATTTAGCATCACATAGCAAGAACATTAACCAAACTAAATAAATAACAGGATATGCATTGGAGGCCAAAAAGCCTATAAGACTTACCGTGGGTAACCAAGGTAACCAAGGCATTTTTCCCCAAAAGCCTATCAGACATTATCACAGAGTAATGAAATACGTGTGGCAGGGCACCTTTAAGTAATATTTATTAACTATTAAACTATCAAACACAAATCAAAAAAGGTTCAATCATTCTTAATTCTGATTGGCGCATGGAGGTACCTGACCACATGACAACACCTTAATTATGTTATTTATGTAAATACTGCATCATAATATACCTTTAACTATGTAAGTATCCACACTCCTTATATTTCTTTATTTCTTTATTTATATTTCTACTATGTGTGCAACTGTAACACAGAGTTTCCCTTCGGGGATCAATAAAGTATTTCTGATTCTGATTCTGAACTTTTTCTAATTTAGTCCCTTCCACTTGAAACCAGTGAGACAGAGGCAAAGACAAACCTACTACGGCTACTAGGGGTGTACAATTCAGAAAAGGTCACGATTCGATTCAAAATTGATTTGCGATTTTAAAAAAAACGATTCGTGATTCAAAAAAATGATTCACAGTATGTAAATGTAGTTACTTTTCCCATGTATGTATGTATGTAGGCATGTATGTATGTATGGTATGTATGTACAGTATGTATGTATGTACAGTATACAGTAAAAAATATACATTATATATACACATCCATATTATTCATATCCATATTATTCATGTGTATGTGTTTCTTTTAACATCCTGTTATGATGTATGTGTATGCTGTGTGTGATGTGACTGGCCGCGTATGAGTTACCACCCACCTACTCTGTAAAATGTTTTACGTAGTATTCTAATGTACTTTTTCTTATTTAATTGTAGCTGGCACTGGCAGTCTGGATTAAATGGGACTATATTGACTATGTGTTAAATATGTGGGTATGTTTGCTGTCAGACTATCTGTCAGACTAATCCGATCTCCAACAGCATTGGGAGGGGAAGCTCATCTTTCTTTTAATTCCTTTTTCTTCCCCTTTTTTGCTTTAAAAAATATAATACATTAAAGCCTCATTTACTTTGGACAATCATCTACCTTTATCTATGTCATGAGGACGTTTCATACAGTAGTTCAGGCAGTAATGATTTGTTTAAAACGATGTTACCCTAAGCTATTATTTCATGTAAAACAGACAAATGAAACACACTAAAACAGTCCAATCAATCTGAACACTATTTGTGTACAAAATAATCTGTTTTAAATGCTCCTTAGTACAGTGGGGTTTGAATGTTTGGGCACCCCAGGTAAAAATTGTATTACTGTGTATAAAGAAGTCGAGAAATGATGGAAAAATCTCCAAAAGACATCAAATGACAGATTAGACATTCATATAATATGTCACAAAAAGTTAGATTTCATTTTCATCATTTACACTTTCAAAATAACAGAAAACAAAAAAAATGGCATCTGCAAAAGTGTGGGCACCATGCAGAGTTAATACCTTGTACTGCCCCTTTGGCAAGTATCACAGCTTGGAAACGCTTCTTGAAGCAAACCAAGAGTCTGTAATTCTTGTTTGAGGTATCTTTGCCCATTCTTCCTTCCAAAAGTCTTCCAGTTCTTTGAGATTTCTGGGATGTCTGTCACGCACTGCTCTTTTAAGGTCTATCCATAGATTTTCAATCATGTTGAGGTCATGAGATTGTGAAGGCCATGGCAAAACCTTCAGTTTATGCTGCTTGATGTACAATACAGATATTTATACTTTTCAGTTTTTTTAGATGTTATATATTTATATGTATCACTCCACATACTCTCACACCCCATATAAGCATTTAAGAATTTATTTATTTTCATTCAAATAACTAATATCTCGACTTTTCCACTGTGTATTATTTGTTTCTGTGCTGTATTCTTTTAAGATACAAACTTTGTACGCAATTTCGTGCCACAGTGTAATGTGGTGTGACAATAAAGAAATCTTGAATTTTGAATCTTGAATCTTGAGCATTATAACAGAGTTATAGATTAAATGCACATGCTTCTGCATAGCTGCTGGTAGGATTGTAAATGTTGAGACTTTTCCTGCATGATGTCCCGAAGATAACAATTTGAGACGCTAACATCTGTATGCATAACAAGTGCTGTGTCAACGGCACTGCTGTAAACTATCCGGCTGGTGAACCCATTTCTAAATGTAGAAACAAAGTGTTTCATATTAATCCTGGCTGGAATGAACACCATGAGAAGCCTATTATGCCTTGGCTTGAGGCTGGAAAAGTTAAGCATGAGCTCTATGGTGGGCTTAAAAATTAGCCACTGGAAGATTTAAATATAATTTCTACTTCATTAAATGAAATGAGAGTAGTCTGCTTGCCAGAAAAGCATAGCAAAGTATAACTTCCAGAGCATTTTTGGAAAGAGGTCAGAATTATGAAAAACAGTACGGATGGTGTTAATTTTACTGAGGGTGTGAAAATTAGATTAATTAAGTATATAAAGCTATAAGTGTCATGTAGCTAAAGTTTCATGACAATTATAATTTTAAGGAATCCGGAGCTGATCATGTTGCACTAAACAGCTCAAATATCAACATGACATCGTGACTTCACGTAAACATACATGCAGACTTTCTTAAGCCAAGTGGGGTTTTATCTGTATGCATTTTGAGCTACCCGCATGTATGTCTACGTTGTATACAGAGAGCGTAAACATATACGCCACTGGGCGTGTTACTGTGAGAAGAAAGCGATAGTTGAGTTTAGGAAACGTGACACGCAGTTGGGTATAGGAAAAGAAGAACAGGTTTGGCTTTAGTGAAAAATAAGGCAATGGTTGAGTTTAGGAAACGAGACACACACTTGAGTTTAGGAAAAGAAGAACAGGTTTGGCTTTAGTGAAAAAAAAGCGACAGTTGAGTTTAGGAAACTTGACACGCAGTTTGGTTTAAGAAAAGAAGAACAGGTTTGGCTTTAGTAAAAAAGAAAACAACGGTTGAGTTTAGGAACGGGACACAGTTGGTTATAGGAAAAGAAGAAAAGTTTGGCTGTAGTAAAAAAGAAACCCACGGTTGAGTTTAGCAAACTTGACACGCAGTTGGGTTTAAGAAAAGAAGAACAAGTTTGGCTTTAGTAAAAAAGAAAGCGACAGTTGAGTTTAGGAAACGGGACAAGCGGGACACGATTCCCAGTCTCCTGGGTGAAAGTCCTGTGTTTTAGTCCTGTGGTGTGTTACCTGTACGCATTTTGAGCTATCCGTGTGTATGTCAACACTGTATACAGTGGGCGTAAACATACACTCCACTGAGCGTGTTATCACAAAAAGAAACTGACGGTTGAGTTTAGGAAACTTGACACGCAGTTGGGTATAGGAAAAGAAGAACAGGTTTGGCTTAAATAAAAAAGAAACTGACGATTGAGTTTAGGAAATGTGACACAGTCCCCAGTCTCCAGTCTCCTGGCTGATAGTCCTGTGTTTCACCCATCCAACCCCCGACAAACCTCCCTAAGCAGATTTTTGTCCTTTCATACTACTTGCTACGGCGGAATTTCACATGCAATTGCAAGGTAATGTAATTCAATAGAGACCAAATGGCGTTGACGCGTTACAACGCAATTAAACATCTTGACAACACGCCAATAATGGCATACAAATTGGCGTGTCAAACATACGCCATTTCATGAGATCAGTCTGCAAATATGCTTCTTTAAATGTCTACTTGTTTTTCTGTATTTCTACTTCATGCTATTCTATCTGACTCTACCTCACTATGCTGCTGTATCAGTTTATGCCTTTAATTGGATTAGAATCAGAAAAGCATTTATTGCCACAGTGAATTACACTTACGTGGACTGTACCTCCCTTCTAGTTGAATTTGCATGTAAATAACTTGTCCAGACACTTGTTCCAATGCTTGTCTTTTTGGTAATCTCAAAATGAATCATGTGTTAAAATATTTTCCCTGCAGTGCTGGCCTTCAACAGCTGCCTCCAATATGGTCATCAGATTTAATTCCCTAAAGAGAAATGTAATTACCAAGCACGATACATTTGCAATTTAATTGTGGCAGTTTGTAGTAAAGTTTGAAACAATGGCTCTTTGATTAGACACAGAAAGGCAGGCTATACATATGAAAACATAACAGATGGTTTATGAGTTAAGCAATAGCTCACGACAAGTCGTGGTTTTCGTGAAGCAGAGAACATTTCACAGGCTGATTGCTTTTGTAAAACGATCATCAAGTATGGCAATGTGAAAGTTATAGTCACAATTTTAATGCTAAATAATCATGTTTACAATAAAATAGGCCCTCCTGGGCTGCCTGCGCATACAGAGGATGTCGCTATGGAACGCAGCGCAGGTAACGTTAGCCCACACAATGCTTTTAAGTAAAGCCCGATGAGGTGTCCACTGTCAGGAATTAATGGACTAGACGGATGACGGTAAGCGTCATGCTGTATCGATTTTTTTCCCCAACCCCTACTCCAGCCCCAAATGTCAGGGGTCAATCAAATCAGGGTTAAATTAGTTTTCAACCCTGTTAAAATAACTTTACTTTTTGTGTCATTTTCCCTCAGTCTCTCTGACTGGACCAGCAAATCAATGGAGCACCCCTCTACCTACGTTATGTAACTTAACAAATCAGTTTTTGCTTTTGTTTAGGTGGCACGAGTGAAACTAGGGTTGTGCCAATGATATCGTCCATCGTGATGTCTGGCCACCCCCACGCCCCCCACCCTGTCAGACACACACTAATCCTAGTCACTGGCGCTGGATGGGAAATTGACAACTGAGTCGGGCTTTGCGCTGCGCTGCAGCTGTGGAAGCTACTTTCCCCCCCCCCCCCTTACAGTCTCTCTCTCTCCCTGTCAGTTGCAGCTCGCTCTACCTGGACTAGGAACGTAGACTGTAACGTATCAGCATGCAGTAAGCTCTGCGCCCCTGGTTTGGACGCAGCGGTCTCGAGCGAGAGAGCAAAGCCGTTGACTTGGAACGCTTATCACTAGGGCTGCACAATTAATTGAATTTGAATCACGATCACGATTTTGACTTCCCACGATCAAATTTGCGAGATTGAGCAATTATTTTTTTTAAAGCGTCATTTCATAGAACGCTCCGCTACCGCTCCGTAAAGCCGTCTGCTCATGAGCCAGTCAGAGTGGTTCCCTGCACCCCGTCTAGATGTAGACAGCCACAGAGGACAGAGTAACGGGAGGAAAACTCAACAGATAGCAGTCGGTTATACGTCAGTCTCAAGGTTTACCAGTTTACCAGTAAACGCAACACTTTGTCCCATCTGTTTTTCAGACAACAGCGGTGACCGGTGCTAGTCGGTGCTAGTAACGTCTGTTAGCTGCTAAATTTGGTCTTAAATTTCATTTGGAATTGGTATTAAAAAGTCTTAAAAAGTCTTAAATTTAACTTGTTAATACCTGTGGCCACCCTGTGTTAAGTATGAGGGGAAAACCTGTATTTGTACCAGTGTTTCCGCGGGTAACCCTGCTATCGTGGCCGCCACGGCGAAAAACACAGAAGAAGTTATTGAATGCAACTAACTTCAGTTGGTAGAGTAACAGCGTGTGAGACGGAGGCTGCTGGACCTGGACGACCTGGACCTGTGTCAGAGATGTGACCCATTGCGAGAATATCATAGTTCATAAAAATGCAGCGCAGTGAAGATACAGACGTTTCATACACACGCCGTGTGTATCCGCCATTCGACCCGTGCTGGACCCGTTCATAATGATCAGCCGTCTCTCTGTGAGTAGCGTCCATCACACTCCCTCTCGCAGTTATAAACAGCCTATGTGACGATAAAATTTGTTTTGGTTAAAATCCACAAATAATCGTAAGAATAATCGCGATCAAAATCTTGATTAAAATAATCGTGATTATCATTTTGGCCATAATCGTGCAGCCCTACTTATCACTATTTCCTTTCTCCGCTCACAAGTTTATGGACACTACACCCTAACGACAACGTCAACTGCCAATTTTGGAGACATCGCCGAACCCTATCCTCAACATTTGTTGACATTTGAAGAAATATTGGATACAAAACAGGATGTAAAAAAGCAACAAAAAAGAGCATCAGAAAAGGTCGAAAAAAACCATCCAAGAAAAAAAATGTGAAGAAAAATGTCTAGAAAATGCGGCAATTCTTTTTTTTTTAAAAGTCCAGAAAGTCTGATTTAGTAAAGTATGAGCTAAGAGATTAATTAAACTGATCAGGAAATCTGTGTAATTAGGTGACTCTGTCTCATATCAGTTGCAGCCAAGCCCTTTAAACATTTTGATAAATCTACAGATGTGAAGATGTTCCCGCTGCTTTGCAGCATTCACACAATATTTACAGACTGGCCTCATTTTTAGGATATGGGTTAGAGTGTTTCCTGCCTACAAAGGCTCTATGAAAGTATCAGAAATGATCCCATGCTGGGAATTCCAACCCCCTTCATCATGACATATATCTTTTACCTTCCAATTGTGCGTTTGCAGCGTACCACAGTGAGCAATCTATCTTTGCATCTCTTTGAACTGCCAGTGTGGCAGATTCTCGGCAGGGCAGATTGACGTTGCGTGATCAACAAATATTTTAATACGTGTTTACATGTTCGGGAAAAAAATGAAAAGATTTTTCTTGGAAGTAGGGTTCTTTTTTTTAATGAGATTCAGGGGCTGGAGTAAACTGAAAATGCATTCAATCTCAATCATTCACTGAGACGCTGTACAACCAGTGTTTAATACACTGCACATGGGCGTCAAAACAAGTTAAAACTGCATTATTGGGTTCCATCACAGGACAGGTGTGTCACACAATGCTAGAAGACACTAAACTGACACTAAAGTGTCAAAATAATCAGTTGTCAATGCTGCCGTGGGGAGCGGCTGCTAACCTCATTTGCTTTCCCTCAGCCTGTCTGGATGGGATTTTTTTAAGTATGATGTTTTCAAAGTCTTTGAAGAAGGACAACCTACTTTTTTTCTCCTGCTATTTCTGGGAACTGTGAGTTTCAGCCGGTGTTTGGTGTTTTTTACCCCCAACGTCTCCTTCCGATGGTTTTGGTTAGGGTTAAGGTCAGGGTAAGCTGCCTGGAAGGCGACGTCAAAGACAAAAAAAAACATATATTGCTAGAGAAAAGTGATAAGTTCGACAAGTATTATCTCAGTTTAAAGTATTGGCCTTTGGTTAAAGTAGATATGGAGCATTTCTGAGTAAGTGGAGCATTAATATTGTTCTTTTAGACTTGAAACATGCTTGAGAGGACCACCAAAACCACCTTCCCTCGGCTGTTTTGCAGAGGCACCGTGGCTCCGTGCAGCGCATAGCCCCACCCAAGACGATTGCGATTGGTTTAAAGAAATCCCAACAAAAAAAGAGCCTTTTTTCTCCCATCCCGGATTGCTGTGTGGACTAGCCAGACCCTCCTTTGCAGCGCTGTGGAGGAAGGTCAGGCTTTGAGAGACTATATGTGGAGTGGCTGCGGCGGACTCTTTTTATAAACAGTTTTTCCGGGTTGAAATTTCAAAAAGTTTGCTGTTCTTTTTCTACATTTTTCCCAAGTTTTTGTCAATTTTATTCCTTTTTTTTTGTCACATTTTTGACGTTCTTTTAATTATGTTTCAGTCATTTTTTTAACAACTTCTTTGTCGATTTTTCCAATGTTTTTGATGTTTTCTTGTCACTTTTTCAGCGTTTGAGAAAAATCATGTTTTGTTGATTTTTTTCCTGCTTTCTTATATTTTTTTCATTTTTTTCAACATTTGTTATGTTTTTCAACGATCGTTTCTGATATAGAAAGTTTTTGTAAACCGGTCAAATTTGACCCGAGGAAAACACAAGTGTTAAAATGCTAGCAACCGTTCATACGTTAACTTAGGCGGCTATCTGGCATCGTGTGCTCTGATTAACTTGGCATGCAGTTAAAAAAAACGGTATTTTTGTTTTAATGAAAACAATTTCTTCTGGTGTTCTTCACCACTGTTTTGAAAGAAGAAAAAAATGAGAGTAGGAGTTGAACTAGTGCTGTGTAGTGGATAGACCTTAAGGTTCAACCACCTGCCAGATCCCACTTTAACCCCTGCTTGTAATTTACTTCTTAGTAAGTATTGTATAGTATATAGTACTTAGTATTTCCAAATTTGGCAACTTTATTGATCTACTCCATTTTTAGAGAGAAATATAGCAATTTTACATGGCATACAATGCATATGATCATCCTGCAAAAGATATGATGATGATGTGATGATAATGAAGATTTGTAGTACTATGGAGTTTTTTTTACAGTGGGGTATACAAGGATCTGATTCTTTTTTCCACCCCTGGTCAGGTGAAGCCAGCGATTGGCAGTGTACTGCCAGCTAATAGTGTTCATCTGGGCATACAAAGGCAGGTATTTTCAGGTAAAATCTTAATCAAATTTCTCAATTTAAAGGTAACGATGACCACATGACACCAATGGTCCCGAGCATCTGCAGCAGGTGGCATTCCACTCAGAGTTGGCGGCGCAGTGTTTAAAAGGGCTCAGCTGGGATGATGGCCGTATTTAGTTTTGTTTACTCTTGAAAATATCGTCCTCTTACTGGAGCCTCCCCCAAACCCCAACAGTTAATTAGTTAATTGTTAGAGTAAATAGCTTCTTTTTTTTCCATTCATCCTTTCAATCTCAGAGTTTAATTTGCATTCTCAAAAGGTGCTTTCTTCTTGTGAATAGACAAAAGATTCCTGCTTTTATGCATAGTGCGTCATGGGATCTGCATCTGTAATATATTACACAGAGACAAATTATTTGATGCATAGAAACTTTTTACACTTTAATCCTGTCTACATCTAATCCAATTTTGGGATAGAGTTTGGTAGTGTCCATTAAAAAAATCCTCTTAGTCAAACAGGACTGCTATTTACTTTCAAATGAACGCTGAGCACTACAGTCACGGTAAAATAAAGAACTGAAAGTGCCAATAACAGACTCTACCTCTCTGTCAGCACTGCTTTCTAAAATTAGGGCCTACATTAAACAAGGTATTCCATCAGATTCCAGTGCATTAACATGCAGGAGCATTGAAAACGACAGTATTGAACTTGGCGAGTCCAAAGAACACATGAATAATAAATGATATTAAAATGGTCGAAAACTTTCCCAATCAAAATCTCAGGATTAGTCAAGAGCTGAGAGTGCATCTAAAGTCAGGGAGGTGAAGTCGTTGTATGAAGATGGAGGTTAAGCAAAGCTATACACACATCAATGCACTGTATTTGTGCCAGTTTGGGGTTCTTTGACATGAAACATTTGGGAACCACTGATATAGTAGTACAGTAATGAAGTAGTAGCACGCCCCATACATGTCTTCATTATACCACTTTACAGTGATTGAGTCAAATAAACATTATGTTTCTCTACTTATTTAGTTTGTCCTCAGTACTGCATCCTTTATGTTATCCTAGTCTTCAAAATAGCATGGCATGTCATGAAAATCTGACTTTATGAGTTTTTTTTAACATTGATATGAGTTCCCTCCCCCAGTGGCAAGAAATGGTGATAGGTGTAAACCGAGCCCTAGGTATCCTGCCTGCTCTGAGCAAATGAAAGCTCAGAGGGGTTGAGCTGGAATCTTGGCCCTTATGACCTCATAAGGGGCAAGATTCCCTTTCTCTGCTTTGCCCACCCAAAGAATTTGGCCCACCCATAAGAAAGAGACATCATGGCTTTTAAACGAGCAAAGGGACAGTTGGTCAAGGCCACACCCCGAGCCTCCACCTTACCCCCCCTCCCTCTCCTCCTCAAAACTACAGACTCAGAAATGGCACATCCTAAGGAAAGCTCATTGTGGGACAGGCTCTAGTGGCTGGAATTTTGGGAAAGAGACTTCAGATACAGTATTAGGGGGCCACTAAGGTCTATATAAAAGAGACTTCAGATACAGTATTAGGGGACCACTAAGGTCTATATAAAAGAGACTTCAGATACAGTATTAGGGGACCACTAAGGTCTATATAAAAGAGACTTCAGAAACAGTATTAGGGGACCACTAAGGTCTATATAAAGAGACTTCAGAGACAGTATTAGGGGACCACTAAGGTCTATATAAAAGATACTTCAGATACAGTATTAGGGGACCACTAAGGTCTATATAAAGAGACTTCAGAGACTGTATTAGGGGACCACTAAGGTCTATATAAAAGAGACTTCAGATACAGTATTAGGGGACCACTAAGGTCTATATAAAGAGACTTCAGATACAGTATTAGGGGGCAACTAAGGTCTATGTAAAAGAGACTTCAGATACAGTATTAGGGGACCACTAAGGTCTATATAAAAGAGACTTCAGATACAGTATTAGGGGGCCACTAAGGTGTATGTAAAAGAGACTTCAGATACAGTATTAGGGGGCCACTAAGGTCTATATAAAGAGACTTCAGATACAGTATGAGGGGACCACTAAGGTCTATATAAAAGAGACTTCCGATACAGTATTAGGGACCACTAAGGTCTATATAAAGAGACTTCAGAGACAGTATAAGGGGACCACTAAGGTCTATATAAAGAGACTTCAGATACAGTATTAGGGGACCGCTAAGGTCCATATAAAATAGACTTCAGATACAGTATTAGGGGACCACTAAGGTCTATATAAAAGCATCCAAAGAGAACCATGTCATGGACCTTTAAGATTCTGCTCCTCAAAATGTGCCTTGTCTGACACAAATCAGTTGTTAAATATACCCTACGGCCATGCAGGGAGTGTTCTTTTGAGCCCTGTCCCCAAGTCAGTAATTAACCTTAAACAATATCAGCCTTTCCTAATGAAAAACAAACTGGTGGTTATTCACAGCCTTATCTTGCTGCAAAATCCCTCTATAAACCCCCCAACATCTCTTGGCTTATTGGTGGCTAGGTGGAGGTGGGCAGCTTTTTAAGTGTGATAGATGGAGTTTAGTTTCGGGCTGCTGCTGCAGCAGCTTCCTTTCTCCGACCCAGCCGTCCCCAGAGAGCCTGGGATGAGCCGGAGCCACAATATAGTTCTGCTGAAAAGCCTTTTGTTGTCGTCCAATCTGTATTCAGGAGAAGAGAAAACAGACCACCTTCAAAACCGTTGTTTAGTGACAAAAAAAAAGGTTGAGTTGTTGAAAAAAAAACGCTTTTTCAACGATTTTACTTAAAAATGGAAGGTTTGATATTGCCCTACAGTTGATCATAAGTGATGTATCACTTTGATTTTTGTGATTTTGCATAGTATTTGTTGGCTTTGTGTAGGTTGTTCAGATTCAATTAACAATAGTTTCACAAAGAAGGGGCAGAAATGCCATATCAATTGTACATCTCATGCAGATAGATACCTTGATATAATAACCTCCCCTGTTGAACCACCCTCAGGCCACCAAATATAAATAATAACCAAATAAGTGAGATGCCATGAAAATCTCTAAACACTTTAATGTCATCTAGGGATAAATTCTTTTGACTTAGGTAACAAGATGGCATTTCCCTGGCACCTCTCTCGGGCCAAGCTTTACATGTTTTGCCTCATGGACGGCTTATAATAACTAATACTCACTTGTTTATCCAGCCAACTGTCTGGTGTGTATAAAAAAAGCCTCACAAGGCTATTGTGGTTATTATAATTTGGTGTTAGTATGAAATCTTCAGTTTTGCACATACAGTTGTGCTCATAAGTTTACATACCCATGCTTAAATTGACTAAAAAGAGGAATAAAAAAAAATCATATTTTGTAAATAGATTTTAATGCCTTAATTTAAAAAAAGGAAAAATCCAACCTTTTAAGGACACCAATTTTCTTTGTGAATGAATAATGTATTGTAAATAAATAAATGTTCTTCCTTGAAATACAGGGGGCATACACCCCCCTATGTTAAAATACAGGGGGCATAAGTATACACCCCCCTATGTTAAAATGCAGGGGGCATAAGTATACACCCCCCTATGTTAAAATGCAGGGGCATAAGTATACACCCCCCTATGTTAAAATACAGGGGCATAAGTATACACCCCCCTATGTTAAATACAGGGGGCATAAGTATACACCCCCTATGTTAAAATACAGGGGGCATAAGTATACACCCCCCTATGTTAAAATACAGGGGCATAAGTATACACCCCCCTATGTTAAAATGCAGGGGCATAAGTATACACCCCCCTATGTTATAATACAGGGGGCATAAGTATACACCCCCTATGTTTAAAATACAGGGGGCATAAGTATACACCCCCCTATGTTAAAATACAGGGGGCATAAGTATACACCCCCTATGTTAAAATACAGGGGGCATAAGTATACACCCCCTATGTTATAATACAGAGGGCATAAGTATACACCCCCTATGTTAAATACAGGGGCATAAGTATACACCCCCTATGTTATAATACAGAGGGCATAAGTATTCACCCCCCTATGTTAAAATACAGGGGCATAAGTATACACCCCCTATGTTAGAATACAGGGGGCATAAGTATACACCCCCCTATGTTAAAATACAGGGGCATAAGTATTTACCCCCCTATGTTATAAAAAACAGGGGGCATAAGTATACACCCCTTATGTTAAAATACAGGGGGCATAAGTATACACCCCCCTATGTTAGAATACAGGGGGCATAAGTATACACCCCCCTATGTTAAATTCCCATATAGGCAGTCACATTTTTATTATTAAAGGCCAGATACCCTTCACCATACATAGAAATTGGCATGGTTTTATTTCAGTTAGACTAATAGATGGTTTGATTTGCATTGAGAGATGATTTTATGGAAAGTATCCCATGTCAATCTCTATGTATGGTGAAGGGTTTGTGATGATGTGGGGGGGGGGGGGGGGGGGTATATTTAATTCCAAAGGCCAAGGGAACTTCATCAGGATGCATAGTATCCTGATCCATGAAATAACTGGCCTGTAATAATAAAAACGTGCCTGCGTCTATGGGAATTTAACATAGGGGAACATAGGGGGGTGTATACATATGCCCCCTGCATTTTAAGGAAGAACAATTATTTATTTACAATGCATTATTCATTCACAAAGACAATTGGTTCCCCTTAAAAGGTTGGATTTTTCCTTTTTTTTTAATTAAGGCAGATCTATTTACAAAAGATTATTTTTTTTATTCCTCTTTTTAGTCCATTTAAGCATGGCCATGTAAACTTATGAGCACCACTGTAAAGCCATGATACGTCTGTGAGTTTTAGAGGGCAGCTTGGTAATGTCCAGCACAAGAGATCAAAACTCATACGTGCATTGTTTACAACCATCATCACTCTCTCATGCAATATGTGTCTAGACAGTTTTCTCTTATTACTCAGCAGCATTTAAAAGACTGTAACATCTAGGGAGTTTTGTTTCTACCTGACATTGTGTTATTAACACTATGACATGTGTATCATTTTCACTTTGAGGTGAGAAAGTCACATGTCTGCTTACAGTGGGTGAAGTGTCTTAGGAGTTACACAGACGGGGACATGACTTGGATTGTGACAAGATTATTATAAAACAAAAGTCGAAGAAAGACAACCTTCCCCTGCTCTGTGGTTTGTTGTGATTTCAAACTTTAATTATGAGTTTTTGTTTATCTTCCATAATCTACAACAGTGTTACAAGATAACCGAAGCATAATGGGCTCCCTGGCTTCTCGGTATGAATACTTTTGCACTCTGTCATTAAAACACAAAACACAAACTGGGAGAATTCACATTCAGGCAACGTAGGACTTAAACCTCCCAGTGTTCCCTTTTCCCATTTGTACAGAAACTTGAAGGTTTTTGCCCATGATCAACATAAATCAACACTGTCTCCTAGAAATTATAAATATACTACTAATATATTCTGACAAATATGTATTGTGAGAAAAACGTCATTTTATCCTTGATTATGTTTCATGGGAGTGTTTTATTTGAGTGGTGCGTGGTGTTTGGTTCATAGTCCCTTTGGATATGGTTTGAGATGGTTTGTGGTTTCAATTAAATGTTAAACCTGTCATGTGTCATGTGTCAAGTGACTTGGGCTAAATTTACATTGCTATGTTATTTCTTTTTTTTTTTTTTGCATCTCACATTCCCCCTGCTCTGGCGTTTCTGAGCGTCTAAACCGGAGAAAATTGAAAACACGTCAGACCCGTTTTGGTTTGGAATCTGCGGGGTTGTTTTCCAAATGGAGACCTTTGGCAACACCAACACCAACCAAGTTTTACAGTTATTTTCTGGAATTTATGGTCAATAAACCTCATTTATAGGAAATTATACCTAATGTTGGAGTACTTAGGAATTATTTAGACTGAAATTAAAGGAATGTATGTTGATGGATAATCACAGACTGGAATGTGTTATGAATACTATTTCAAAACCACTTTTTTTCAAATGCTGTAAAATTGAATAAGACACCCCAAAATGAATGAAATTAGAGATTTGTACTTGCCAAAGATCGTTGAGTGGAATGAATCATGTTATTTTGGGGAATTAAAAGAAAATTGATATAGGAAAACGGGTCAAAACCTGAGGACAACATGAGGGTTAAATAGAATTAACATGGGTTAGATGTCTCAACTTAAGCAGAACATTGTGTATAAATTAATAGGTAAAATCGTAATTAAATTAAAAGTCAAAATCATATATTATTTGCAATGAGGGGATATTGTAAATGCATGAAGGAAATATGTTGTCAGTGAACATACTGTAATATGTTTAGTATCATAGTATCATCACTGTGGGACGAATAAAGGTTTTCTTAGCTTATCTTATCAATATCTTTAGACCTGCTTAGCAACATTTTTAAATCATGTTACTAATTACGATCAGCACCCCCCCTTCAATTTGTACCTCAAGTCAATATGGTTTTGAAGTTTGACTGAAGACACATTACCTGGACAAAAGAATAATTTGATGTGTTTTTTTAAGTGGGAGTGAGACATAAGTCTTGTAAAAGCAAATGACTCCAACAGAGATCCAAAGTTAGTCGCCATCAAGATTCATTATTGTTGCAGATATTGCCCTGATCAGAGTTGTTGGGCAGATATATTACTGTATGTCCTGCAATGGGGGAAGGTGTCATTGCTGGTGCATGATACTGAATATCTACTGCATAGGTGAACATCACAGGTCCAGTTCAATAGCCACGTTTTACTTTGACAGGGGCACTTACAGACATCATAAATGCCAAAACATTACCAAATGGCAATCATTGGGGAGTATTTAAACTCTATATGGATATGTGCACTTTTAAGGTACAGGAATCCACAAAGACATTTAGATTCAAATCAGAGTTTCTGGAGAGGCAGTGAGTTGGAAATAAAGTTGTCTGAGGTGTGTTCAAATGATGTCTAGCCACTGGAAAGGTGGGTTGAAACTCACTAATGTAATGGTTTAATCCCTTAATGTCATAGCTCTATGACGAGCATAATGAACAGGCTCTTTCCCCTACAATTTGTGCGCAAGTACACCACCATGAATAAAAATGCAATTCATTGGGCACTCATGGGCCCATTAGAAGCGAAGCATGCCGTTCGCCCAGTGGTTAGTTTCCAGGGCAACTTTCTTTTTTTTGGGGGGGACTTTTTGTTTCATGACAATGTGCAATCAACTCTGAAGGACTCTCAGCTCGTGTTATCAAGTGAAATTGTAATAAAGCATTATGTACTGAAGCAATTCATGCCGTGACATATTCATGATGTTCAAATATGACTTGATTAATGCAACAGCATTATTAATTTAAAAACAAAATGGTGGGGAAATTTTTCATTTTTGGGGTCTTGTCACGTGTCCAAGCAACTTGGGGTTTTAAAAACCTTTAAATTTTATTGGGATTTGCCCAAAAGGCCTTTGAATGATTATGCCCCAGTTTTTTTGAGATTTTTTAATCATCTAAGTTTTTTTGTATGTTCCCTCGGGCAGGATTTTTCATGTAACCTGCAAAGACACCTTTACAGTAGTCAGTTTTCCCTTAAAATATAAAGCGGGGACTATTTTTTCCCCCAATCCTGATGCCAAACCCCCTTTCCCCCTTGATATATTTTAAAGGGGGTTTTAATGGCCTGATTTTGGGTAATTGTTTAATGTGGCTGTTAAAATTTCGGGGCCCAGAGTCCATGACTACTTTCAATATTTGGCTTTTTTCTGTTTTTTTTTTTTTTAAATTTTTTTTGAGTGAGCGGAAATGCTGACTTTTTAATGTTTCCTTTTGTTTCCAAAAAAAACCACCTCGGGTTTTCCCTTTCATTAATTTGAAAAAATTTGGGGGAAAAAATCCAGCCGGGGTTAATTTGTTAAATGAATTTTACCCAGTTTTTGTTTTGGGGCCCTAGGTTTTTTTAAATTTGTTGTTTTCCGCATAACTATTTCCCGGTAATTTTTTTGTTTTCCATAACGGGAGCCGGGGGAAGCATGAAAGTTAGAAAGAAAAGGGCCCCCAAAAAGGGAAAACCCTTGGGGGAAAAACTCGCTGCCATATTTGTATGCCCAGATGCTTTAATTCCCTATTAAACCAAAAAAGTGTTATTCCTTAATTTTTAAAAAAGCCCCCTTTTTTCCCCCTTTGTTTTAACCCGACGGGTTTTGGGCGACAGCTTTTTTAAAATTACTGGAACCCGGGCCCCCAACTTGGCCCCGGGTAATTTGGGAAAAACCAAAAAGGTTTAAATTTTATTAAATTTTGGAAGCGTCTATTTTGTTAGGGGGAAAAATGGGGGGGCGGGGAGGGTTTTGTGCAATTTTAGAAGAAAATGTAAAAACGGCGTTATTTTTCCCCTCCGGGTTGATTTAAACTGTGACGAGAACAGGAGGCGGTTAGCGACAGGCGGGAACGACTTTCAAAAACCCCGGGGCCCAATACAAAACCCCCACCTTTTTGGGTTAGGCAAACGCCCCCGGCGGGGGAAATGGAGGGGGGGGGTCAGGGCCCTTATAGGGAAACAGGGGGGATCACGGGCCGGGGGGCAAATGCAGTTTAAAAAGCAGGTGTGTTTAGTCGGAGAACCCAGCAGGGTTTGTTTTCGGAAAAACCTCGGACAAAAACGTTCGGGTTTAGAGCAAAATCAAAACAGGCTCAACATGCTGGAGCCATGACAGAAGAGGCTCGGGCATAACATTAAACCAAAATTATGCGTGAAAAATAAGATTTATTTATTATTGCTATGACAAAAAGTAAATAATAGTAAAAGTAAATAATTCAAGTTTGTAGCAGATTTGACAATAACCAGTGAATATTCCAAAGCTTTTCCTCTTCATACAACTTTGAATTGCAGCTGTGTTTGGAAGGCTCTGTGACCCTCAATCAACCTGTTTTAAACCTGCCAAAGTCCCTGAAAGAAACGCTCCCATGTTATTAATTTAATTATTTTCTTTGGCTGACCAACATGTCCCTCCAGACAAAACCCTATATTTAGTATATTATAATTGACATATGAAATAATTTGAGCCAACATATAATTTGGGGGTTTAGGATGCAAGTTAGTGTTTTTCCGTCTGATTTCTACATCAACTTATTACACATGACTGTAGTGCAACTTAACATTTAAACAACAATAGACCAACAAACATGAGATTATTTGTGTGGCTGTGTTTTTTGTGTATGCAGCAGTTATTATATAGTCGATTGATTGATTTTTTTGTTTGACCACTAAAATATAAAAATATGAAAACAGTGCTCTGTGTCATACATTAAAATACAGACTGTTTTTCCAGATTAGTCCTAGATCTGGGGGTATGTCCCTAGTGGAGTACCTGTGAACTTCATTCACTCTATTAAAATATTTTCTGAAATATTTGGAAACATCTCCCTAAATAATTTTGTGTACCATACTTAGCTTGTGAGGACTAGTTTCAGCTTTCTTCCATGGCGCAGACCTCCCTCCCACCATCTTCACTCCTACCAGACAGACCTCCAGTGGCATGAGGGAACCCACGACGACCTTCGTCTGGTAGGAGTTGCAGTTCATCTGGTAGGAGTTGCAGGGGCGGCCCTGTTGGGGTCTTCACTATTTACCCATAGCTGGGGCTATTTACCCATAACTGGGACAGTGGTTGACGGGCATCAGGGCGTTTCCACTCACCGATGGGCCTGCATGCCGCGTCTCTGGGGCCCACTGCTGCTCCGAGATCCTGTACAACTTAGCCTGGAACCACAAGGGACCAGTTCCCATGTGTGCCACGGGGAGGCGTGTACGAGGTCTTGGCAGTGGAGAGGCTATGTACCGGCGGAGGAGGCGACACACACTCGGCTCCTCTTTCAGCCCCTGAAAACAAAGGGCTGTCCGGTGGCAGTAGCTGAGAGCAGAAGTAACATGTAGCATGTAGCATGTACAAGCTCTACTACTCCGACACTACTGCAGTGACGCATCACACACCCTGCGAGCAAACGCAAACACACACACACTCACACACACACACAACCATACACACACAGACCCACACAGACACACATACCCATACAGACCCACAAGCACGCCACGCACAGACATGCACACCGACCCAAACAAACACACAAACACACACACAGACCCACACACACACAGACAGACAGACAACACACAGACAGACAGACAGACAGACCCACCCACCTACACACACACACATAAAGACAGACAGACATACCCACCCACCCACACACACACACACACACACACACACACACACCGACAGTCAGACCCACACACACACAGACAGATAGAGCCAGCCACACACACACAGACAGACAGACACACATATCCATACACACACACCCACACGCATGCATGCACACAGACACACACATACTCATACACACACACAGACCCACCCACACACAGGCAGACAGACAGACAGACCCACCCACACACACACACACACACATACACACACACACACACACACACACACATAAAGACAGACAGACAGACCCCCCCATACACACACACACACACACACACACACACACCACACACACACACACACACACACACACACACACACACACACAAAGACAGACAGACGGACCCTCACAGACAGACAGACAGATACTATACCAGTACATATGCCTTTCTCTTCCTCAGCCAGGCAGAAGCTTTCTGTACCACTTCTTCTTCTTCTGCTTTTTTGTTAATTGGCTCTGAAGATCTTCCAGCTCGGACCTCAAGGTGCTGTCAGTCCTCTCCCACTCCTCGTTCTCTCCCTTCATCTGCTTTAATTCGCTTTTCAGTTCTTGAGTAATGAAGGTCTGCAGGTCCAGATCTTTTAAGGCTTTTCGCAGCAATTTGCTGGTTTTGACCATCTGGGATTTCAGTTGCTCCATTTCCTTGGGTGGTGATTGGATATGTTGAGCCAGCGCCTCATCCAGCTGGGCTCTATAGGTAGCCTGGCATCTTTCCAGTCTCTCGTTTGTCTCCTCCTTCTGTTCTCGTAGAGCGTCTTCCATCTTGCTCAATCGGTCTTTCAACTCCTGAGCTTGAGCACCGTCCATCTCCAGATAGCTCTCCAACTCTAACTCCACGTTGGTGGGCTTACTTACCTTGTGCATCTGCCTCTCTTCACGAAGCTCCATCTTCTGAGTTTCCAATTCTTCTTTCAAGGCCTCCTTCTCTCCCTTCATCTGCTCCAATTCATCCTCCAGGTCTTCTGTAATGAAGTACTGCAGGTCCAGATCTTTTAGGGCTATTTGCAGCCTGTTGCTGGTTTTGAGCAGCAGGGATTTCAGAGACTCTGTTTCCCTTGGTGGGGAGGGGACATGTTGAGCCAGAGCTGCATCCAGCTGGGCTCTAAGGGACGCCTGGGATCTTTCCAGTGTCTCCTTGGCCTCCTCCTCCTGTTTTCTTAGAGCTTCCTCCATCTCGCTCAACTTGTCCTTCAGCTCCTGAACTTGGGCTCTTTCCATCTCCAGATAGCTCTCCAACTCTAACTCCACGTTGGTGGGCTTACTTACCTTGAGCATCTGCCTCTCTCTGTGGACATGTTGAGCCAGCTGAACTTTCAACTCCCCCATCTCCCTCTGCATCAGCTCTTTCTCACGGCTCCAACTGCTGCCCTCTCTCTGTAGTTGGAGCTGGTCCAGGAGATCGGCCAGCAGGTCCTCTCGGACGATCAGGTGAACTCTTCCCTCAGATTCACCTTGGGTGAGCGTCGCCTCGCTGTCCTTCAGCTCCAACCGTACTTGTTCTTCAAGGTAACTGAGGTAGAAATTCAGTCGCGGTTCAATCTCTCCAGGGTGGAATTCCATGTTTTCCGGTGTTTTTTCTCTTGTTGCAATGTGGATTGTCACAGTCAAACTGTCTCAGATACAAAGTGCATTCAGAGTGAATTTGTGTCTCAACTCAAGTTGGGTTCTAGTATCCAAGTGTCGTCATGACAACAACAACAACATGTATTCCTTTATTTTCAATCCTATTGGTTATTAATTCTATTCCATTCTAGCTGGGATTCTATTGTTGCTATGGGACACCAGTGGTTTTATTTGTGAATATGCAATATAGATGTAATGATTTCTGATGATTGCTAAAATGGCATCTTATAAGAAAGAACATTTTTGATGAATGGCTTTGCACAAAAGCGGTAAACACAAGTATGCACCAGCTGGTACGCCATTTTCTCTTACTCCAGTAACCATGTGCACTCAGCAACTACCTATTATTTAAAATGTGCATTTACCACAATAATTAAGTAGGATTTAAACCAGTTTAGTTCATGGGCCAGAAAGGCCAACCCAGTTTTCCAATCCGTCTAGTAATATGTCATGGTCGACCGTGTCAAATGCAGATCTGAGTAATACAAGTACTACAAACACTGTAGTTTGGCCCCTATCTGTTAACCCTTGTGTTGTCCCCGGGTCAAAGTAACCCTGTTTCTAAAGGTTTTTATATCAGAAATAAGGGTTTCTTACAAATTAGCCAGAATAACATGGATGCATGAACCTCATGCATGCATCATTCTTTGCACAATTGGAAACTTTCATTGAATTTTGGGTGTTTTTATACAACTTTATAGCATTTAAAACAAATGTTGAAATGGTTTCAAAACGTATCCTGACCCTATCGGTCGAGATAATTCGGAATCCCTGCTTTATTTTTTTTAGGTAAAATGTCATTTAAATTAAGTCTGTTGACCATGAATTTAAAAAACGCATTGAAAAGAGTGCCAAAATATGTTTTTTAATCTTTTGACCCAAATTCCTGGTGGACGGGAGGACAACACGAGGGTTAAGGTAGATGTCATTAAAGACTTTGACAAGAGCCGTCTCAGTGCTGTGGTGTGGTTGAAAACACAACTGGAAGGCATCAAACCATTGTTTAGTGACAAGAAAAGGTTGACTTGTCTTTTCAGGTTTAATATTGGCCTACAGTTGCTCAATAGTGACGTGTCTAGATTGTTCTTTTTTAAAAGTGGCTTGGTTAGAAGATATAAGGAGGGAGACAGCTGGTCAGATTATTATTGAGGTTGTACAAAGGTTTATTTTGAATCCTTTTTTTACGACATCAAATCAGCTCAGCGTCTCACAGTTAACTAAACTGATTTGTTTTCTGTGAGCATAGCAAACGACTGACGTGAGAAATGTATTACTGTGATCTTAATCAGGAAAAACAAGACGTGCATTTTAAGTGTAGTTAAAACTGTGTTCTCTGAGCATTCTCCAGCCCTGACTGTCAGCTCAAGGACAGCAAAGTGCCAAGGGGAGAAAAGGGGACTTTGAGTCTTTAAAGGCTGCAAATCAATCAGTGTGCTCCTGTCCCTTTGTGCATTTGAGATCTCTCTGTTCAACCTTGTGCTGCTGAAGCTTTTACGTGAATCTGACTGCGTCTTCGGTCGTGTTACTGAACTGAGACGCCCCAACTCAGAGTAATTTCCTGTATCTGAGTCATGTAGGTTGCTCCACTGCCACGCCTCTTCAGGAGTCCAGCGGCAGGTCCCGAGTGGATTGATTCCAATGGGAGAAGTGAACGTGGACACAGATTATGAGCGATTAATTTGCCCCATAGTCACCTAAGTAAATATTGGACCTCAAGTCACATATCTCCAGAACATTAAAATGTCCTTTTTCAGATGAATCAGGAGTAAATTACCTTTGTTCCTGCCTCATGAACAAACTCCCGCGAGATCTGGCAACACAGAGAAGCTAACATCAACTAACCTTACGTCCTGACAAAACTCAAGTTTGTAATGCTCAATATGTCTTTTTAGCTGTGTAAATATCTATGTTAGCGAATTATGCAAATATAACTTAATCCACCCACACAACGTTCACTACACTTACAAATGCGGCCACGCCCATTTAGGAGACAGGAAGTGTGTACTGTTTCATACCATTGGTGCAGCTTGAAATCTTTAGTTATAGAGAACCTCTGCTTTGTCCGACCTTGGAGGATTTGCCATTGTGAATTCACAGTAAAACTGACAATTTTTAAGAATGAGACCAACATGTTAATTTGCCATCAATTAGGTGCATGTCTGAAGGGGGCTTATGATGATCATCCAGTGGTTTTGAACGGGTTTTCACTTGCACGGTGGCACAACTCAGAATTCCCGTTGTGGCTGCTGTGAAAGGGTTTGAGAAAACCTCCAGAGTAGCTTGACCTTCAAGCACTCACAGATTCATGAGGCAGCACTATTGATTTAAACAGGTGTAAAGGCCCCTTCACCTGCCAAGGAAATTTAATCATGTCAGAGGGCCACCGGGGTTATTGCACATGACACTGTCACTGACGCCATAGGGAAACTTTTTATGTCAGGGGGCTTGACGATATTAATTTTTCTTTCACCTTATATTGCGGCGTGGAGATTTACAGCTGTTTCTGGAGGGAATACCACCAAAACCGAAGCACCCAAAAACAGGTTTATAAGAACATTTTATTCTTGGAAATAGCTATAAAGTGTTCGAACGAGCACTATATTCACATTCTGCTCAGTGTTTGGACTTAATGTATTCAGGATGTGTACTCATCCTCCTTGAGAAATCCAATGATAGAGTGCTTTACTCTGTCGACTAAGCTAATTAAGTAAAAAAAAAAATAACTTCACGTTTCATCAAAGCAACACTGTGATTAATTTCAATTAAACTGAAAGCATGCTTTCTCAAATCACCATAATCTTCATCTAACTGTTAAAGTTCTTATATTTTCTTTCTTTTATATACAATCAGTAGCAGTTAGACTTCAAAGTCAGGCCCACAAAGGTCCAAAAGTTTTCCCAGTGTACGTGCTTGCATGTGTTTGTGCGTGCATGAGTGTGTGGGGGGGTGTGGGTGTATACTCATAGGTGAGCATGCTCAGATATATATTTCTATCCCTTTAGTGAATGGCTCATTATCCCAATCTGGAGCTGAAGTTCAGGGCGAGCGGCAGCGTTAAGTCCTTCAGTGAGTGAGCGAAAGACGAGAGGGAAAGAGTCGGCATGGCCCAGAAAAACAACTGTAAGTTCATGTTCTGATTACGTTAATATGTTAGACCATATTTTATTTTTCAGTTTTCAAGTAGTCGAGTTGATTACGAACAACGGCACTAATAGAACAGCTGGGGTGAAAATGAATGGCACTGCTGACGTGCCTAGATGACACATAACACCTTTCACTCAAACTAAAGAGCTTTTGATTGTTGCCTCTGTATTTTACCCTTGCTTTGATTGTCATTCATTAGCACTTTTGGGACTTAACTGTATTCCGAGTTACTCTTGAAATTTTGAAAAAAACAAGATTTTGGATTGTCTTTTTCACCTCGAGTTGTCATGCACAACTCCCAGGCTTTATGTTCATGTGGAAAAGAGTTCAATTACAACGGAAAAGAGTTAGATTCTCTAAGAGGTGCCTTGATTTGTTTTTAGATTTGCTTTCTTAACAAGAAGTTGCGTGAGCTCATTGAGCCTATTGTGAAATCCAGCAGGAATTTATTTATGCAACAAGAAGCAGATTAGTCCCACTGAGCTCTCATTCTCTCCTTTTCTTTCTCTCCCTCTAATGTACAGTTCAATTCTCCATCAGGGAATATAGACCCTCAGACGAACCCGAGGTCATGTCCCTCTTTCGCGACGGGGTACTTGAACATGTATACCCGGCTTTCTTCAGTGCCATGAGCCACCCAGACCATGTTGGCATTGCGCTGAGCATTTCCATGGCTGGGTATGTGCTGGGAGGCAGCTCCTATTTCCAAGCGTTACTCTTTGGCAGTGCATGGGCCGGCCTCCTTTATTACTGCTGCTACGAGATCTACGAAGACTACATGACCAGGAGGCTGAGCACGGACATGGCCGACATCCGAGCCAACTACCTGGAAAAGCCAGACAGCGGTTTCTGGGTGGCAGAGGCAGACACCAACGGCCAGTCCAAGGTGGTGGGGATGGTGGCGGTGACGGGGAAAACGACAGGGGAGAGGTTCGATGACTGGAACGGGGGAGCGATGGGAGAAGGCCCAGAGTTTGCCCAAGACGCCGGGGATGGGAGCTACGGCGAGATGTCCCACACGATTGTGGTGTTCCCGTGGCGCCGCCAAAACCTGGGCTCGCAGTTGACAAGGAAGGCCCTTGATTTCTGCAAAGAGCGAGGATACGCCCGCCTCGTTCTGGACGTCACCTCGCCACAGTCGGCGGCCATTTCCCTCTACCAAAAATTCGGTTTTGTTCAGACTGAATGCCACAGAAACACACACGCCAACCGCTGGTTCTCCAAACTGGCCCGAATAAATGTGATGCGAATGGAAAAGTTAATTTAGTGGACTTTAGACCTTCTCACCTGATGCAACCCCGACCGCACATTAAGAATATATCAGTTGATTTAGGCTTCTTGTCTCATTCAATGGCAAAAAAATCTTGGATATTCACCAGTCAATCACTCCAGCTAGCCATCATCATAGTTTGAAAAAAAAGATACATTAAATTTCATGTTTTTTCCACAAAGCCACATTAATGATCTCCGTTTTCTTGTGTTTCTTTTTTTTTTGCCTTGATGTATTATGCATACACCTGCACCGCTGACAGCCCATTGGCCACAACCATGGCAAAAAATGAGACAATTAGTCACCGTCTCGGTCAGTCAGATTGATTTTGTAATTTGCGCATGGAAGAACAATAAATCTCCATAAGGTATTTTATCAAATTAACTCGGACATAAAAACAGAACAAACTATATTCACGTTCAATTGTTTGCCTGTCCACTAAGGAATATAAAATTATATATATATATATATATATATATATATATATATATATATATATACATATGAGAAAGGAGATATTTAATCATTTGGAAGCAGGAGAACTTTCTTTTTAAGCCTTTCCAGGGAGAGGCTGTATCCTTCAGCCTCAGAGGAATTAATGCCAGCTGACTTCTAAGACCTCACAACTCTTTGGCAGTGTGTGGTGTGTGTGTGTGTGAGTGTGTGGGTGCGTGTGTGCGTGCGTGCAGTCTTTCATCACCTATGTCCGGGAACACATGCTGCTATTGAGAAACACACATGTGCGCGTGGGCATAAAAAGAGGATAAAGAGTTCAGTATAACGCAACGCATTCAGGTCATCGTACACAAGGCAAAGATTATCGACACCAAACAAAGCTTAAGTGTGTCCACGTTGGTGGTCTCATGATATGTGTGAGGAGGGACTGGACAAGGTAGAGGTGAGAGGTCCGTGGGAATTAGTCTTTTGTGGCAAAGCAACTGAAGGTAAGCCACTAAGACGATATAAACAAAGGCAAGGCAAGGCAAGGCAGCTTTATCTGTAGAGCACATTTCAGCAACAGGGCAATTCAAAGTGCTTTACACGAAATCAGTTAAACAGATAAAACACAAGTACAAACAGTTAAAAATCATAAGCATTAAAAACTAATAAAACACATGAATAGACAGTTAAAAACAAAATAGAAACATGAGGACACATAAAACACAAGAATAAAAGTTACAGTGCAGCACAAGAAATGTAAAGAAATGAGCATTCATTTAAAGAAAGGCAGCATCAAAAGAAGGTCTTCAGCCTTGATTTAAAGAACTGAGAGTAGCAGCGGATCTGCAGGTTTCTGGGAGTTTATTCCAGATATAAGGAGCATAGAAACTGAAAGCTGCTTCACCCTGTTTAGTTCTGACTCTGGGGACAGAAAGTAGACCTGTCCCAGACCCACCTGAGAGGTCTGGGGGGTCATAGTGTAGTAGCAGATCAGAATGTATTTTGGACTTAAACCGTTAAGGGATTTATAAACTAGCAAGAGTACTTTGAAATCAATTCTTTGAGACACAGGAAGCCAGTGTAAAGATTTCAGAACTGGAGTGATGTGATCCAGTCTCCTGGTCTTAGTGAGGACTCGAGCAGCAGCGTTCTGAATCAGCTGTAGCTGTCTGATTGATTTTTTAGGGAGACCTGTAAAGGGAGACCTACAAAGAGCTTCCTGTCAACTATACCGCCTGATGCCAGCAGGATATTTTCTTAAAGTGCTCATATTCTGCTCATTTTCTGGTTCATAATTGTATTTAGACGTTGTACCAGAATAGCTTTACATGGTTTAATATAAAAAAACACCATATTGTTGTTGTACTGCACATTGCTCTCACTTGTACATCTCACTTCTATACTATCTTTGTTGGGAGTTGCACATGCGCAGTACCTAGGTAAGGACTACTAGCCAGTCAGAAGCAGAGTATGAGGGTCCTGACAGTACCTAGGTAAGGACTACTAGCCAATCAGAAGCAGAGTATGAGGGCCCTGACAGTACCTAGGTAAGGACTACTAGCCAGTCAGAAGCAGAGTATGAGGACCCTGACAGTACCTAGGTAAGGACTACTAGCCAGTCAGAAGCAGAGTATGAGGGCCCTGACCTAGGTAAGGACTACTAGCCAGTCAGAAGCAGAGTATGAGGGTCCTGACAGTACCTAGGTAAGGACTACTAGCCAGTCAGAAGCAGAGTATGAGGCCCTGACAGTACCTAGGTAAGGACTACTAGCCAGTCAGAAGCAGAGTATGAGGGCCCTGACAGTACCTAGGTAAGGACTACTAGCCAGTCAGAAGCAGAGTATGAGGGCCCTGACAGTACCCTGGTAAGGACTACTAGCCAGTCAGAAGCAGAGTATGAGGGCCCTGACAGTACCTAGGTAAGGACTACTAGCCAGTCAGAAGCAGAGTATGAGGGCGTGCTATGCTAGCAGCTAGCCGAGCATTGTAACGTGTTACAAAGTGATGCACGTTCGTCTCTGAAGTAAAGTCTGGACTACAGTAGAGCTTTTTGCAGCAGTTGGTGAACAGTGTGTCCTGTTGGAGATGGTAAGTCCCTTCGGGGGGGACTTTTCACTTTGTAAACCTACACCGTGCACAAAAAAGATATATAACACAATAAAGGAAAGGGAAAAAAGACAAAAAGCTGAATATGAGCACTTTAATAAACCTGTTGTCAGCCACAAGCATTGTGCAAGATCAGCTGAACGACATGTTCCTTAACCTACTGTACATTGGCTCAGAAATCCCCCAAAAGGGCATTTGAATTTCCAGAATGTATTGACAGCGTCATTAGAGCTGCAAAGAGCAATCGATTTATCGATGAGTCGTCAGCTATTAAATTCACCGCCAACTGTTTTGATAATCCATTAATTGCTTTGAGTGATTTTTTCCCCTCAGCTTGTTAAATGTGAATATTTTCTAGTTTCTTCTCTCCTCTGTGACAGTAACCTGAATATCTTTGAGTTGTGGACAAAACGAGACATTTGAGGACTTCATCTTGGGCTTTTCGGGAACCACTGATGTACATTTTTCACCATTCCTGACATTTTAGAGACCAAACAACTGATTAACAAAAAAAAAAGAAAGTTAGTTGTAGCCTTAAGATGAGTTTCTTCATTGTAAGCCTATAAGGGAAAATATCAAGCAACCAGTGTGTGCAATGACAGCTGTGGTTTAAATGAGTTTCAACATGGATTACTCTAGTTCTACTCTCAGATTGGCACAGACACAACACACACACACACACACACACACACACACACACACACACACACACTGTCATGGGCCTTCGGGCATCAATCATTTCTGCTGAGGCCGTTGAAAAAAATCCGGCTGGTGGCCAGTAGACAGGTGCTGAACTAGCCAGAGGAAGATGAGCCTTAATGCTGGCCAACCTGTTGTCATCCATGCACAATTACCAGTGCGCCTGGCCTCAAGGTAATGGCGGCTTGATTGTAATTCCTCTCATACACATGCTCCACAAAATGAGCCACTTGCCACTTTGGGGCTATGTTAGAGGAAAAAGCTTTGCAAACACTGCAGCCACATGTACAGTGTCTGACCTTAGATATTTTCATGGCTTTTTCTTTAACCAAGCGAAGAGCCATCTGTCTCTCTCGGCATATGTAGTCACCTTGTCCAAATCAGTAATTAGTAGATGCACCTTTGGCTGCAAATACAGCACGTCTCTACAGAACTGCCCAATATCTGTCAGGTTGCATGAAGAGTTTGAGATAACAGGCTTTTTCAAGTCCTGGCACAAATTCTCAACTGGATTAGGAACTGACTCTGTCCCTCCAGGACATTGACGTTGTTGTTTTTGAGCCCTCCCTGTGTAGCTTTGGCTTTAAAAGCCTTCCCAGATACATGCTTGGTTTTCCATTGAAACCCCTCGGCTGCCCACAGGTGATCTCCCTTTTGCTAATGATGTGACTTCTAAAAACCAAATGGCTGCATCAGTGAGCATGTTTACATGCATACTAATATTCCACTATTATACCGAATATGACACAGGTCATACAGCATTTTCCAAATAAGGCTCTTTTGTGAATATAGCAATTTCCGATTACAGTTTTTTCTGAATGCTTAACCCTCGTGTTGTCTTCCCGTCAAAATTGAAAATCAACACTTTTGTTGAGGCTTTTTTATCAATTAACATACTTTTTCTAAGTTTTTTGTCCCATGTGTGTCACGGTTTTTGACGTTTTCAACACTACGTAACAGTAACTTATTAACTTTAGTTTTACATTTATTTGTGGAATTTATGGTCAAAAAACCTAATTTATTGGAAATTATACCTAATGTTTGAGTTAGAAAAGCAGAAACTAGGAATTATTTAGACTAAAATTAAAGGAATGTATATGTCAATGGATAATCACAGACTGGAACATGTCAACTTTTACTCAATACCATTTCAAAAACACTTCCATTTGTTTTTCAAATGCTATAAAATTGAATAAGACACCCTAAAATTAATGAAAGTAGAGATTTGTACTTGCCAAAGAGCGTTGTGTGGAATCAATCATGTTATTTTGGGGAATTAAAACGAACATTGACCTAGGAAAACGGGTCAATTTGACCCGAGGGCAACATGAGGGTTAAACCCTAACCGTGATTGTCATAGCATAATTCCTAAAACTATTAATATTTATAGCAAAACCACTCACTGAATTTGCAAAAAAAAAAACACAAACACTGCTTTGCTCTCAGAACTGTAAGACATGTGATATGCCGGTATTAGTCAGGTTTGAATAACTTTTATTGGGCACACAGAATCAACTTTTTTTACAGCAGTTTGTGACGGTTTACAGCCGCTTGCCCTACGTTAACTAGCCGGCAAGGCTGCAGTAGAGATGCATGCCCAAAAGAAAAGAAGGAGAAACACAGCTATTTTTAAACATTATTAAGACTTGGGTATGAATTGGTTTTTGGATATGCAACATCACAACGCCGACCTTTTCAACAACCTGGTTGAAGGAATGAAAGAGCGACGCTGTGTTTGCACGGTTTAAGGGCAAAAACCAGAATCACATGTGCATGGAAAAGTAGTCACTGAGGATTCAAGTCTGTCTTATTACAGGGGGTGAATACTTAGTTGTGAAAACTTATTTTATATACGCGATTTGTTGTAATTTGTGGTTTTCTGTTGATCGTTGGAAAAAAAAGTCAAATTAAATCAACTTTCATTTTACAATGAAACATGAAAACCTTGAAGTGGGGTGTACCATGCTGTGACATTGTAATCTCTCGTGGATGCATGCATGCAACAGTAGCTAAGAGATTATTGGATTTATTAAGCAATGGGGAAATTGTCTAAGTGTTACTGACTTCAGCGAAACAGACTTTTAAGAAAAAAACTGAAGGTATCCATAACAAGTCATTTTTTTTAATCCATCTGCCAATATTGGACTAAAAGTCCTCTCATTTTGAGATAAGATGAGATCAATGGAGCAGCCAGACTCTCGTGAAAGGATGAGCTCAAGGAATTCAACTGGAAAACATCTCTTTGTCAATAGCTTTTAGGGTGTGTGTGTGTGTGTGTGTGTGTGTGTGTGTGCATGTGTGTGTCTGTGTGTGCACGTGCGTGTGTGAGTGTGGGTTTGTGTGTGTGTGTGTGTGTCTGCGTGTGCACATGAGCGCGTGTGTGAGTGTGTGTGTGTGTGTGCGTGTGTGTGTGCGTGCGTGTGTGTGTCTGCTGTGCATGTGTGTGTCTGTGTGTGCACGTGCATGTGTGAATGTGGGTTTGGATCATAGACTACAGTCTATAGTTTGTACGTGTGCTTGTGTGTGTTTGTCTGTTTGTGTGTGTGTGTGTGTGTGTGCGTGTCTGTGTGTGCATGTGCGTGTGTGAGTGTGGGTTTGTGTGTGTTTGTTTGTTTGGACCATAGACTACAGTCTATGGTTTGTATGTGTGAGTGTGTGTGTGTTTGTTTGTATGCTTGTTTGTTTGTGTGTGGGTGTGTGTGTGTGTGTGTGTGTGTTTTAAAGGTTTGTGTGTGTTTGTGTGTTTGTGTGTGTGTGTGTGTTTAGCTCATAGACTACAGTCTAATGTTTGAATGTGTGTGTGGTGTGTGTGGTGTGTGTGTGTGCGTGTGCGTGTCTGCGTGTGCATGTGCATGTCTGTGTCTGTGTGTGCACGTGCGTGTGTGAGTGTGGGTTTGTGTGTGTGTGTGTGTCTGCGTGTGCACGTGCGCGCGTGTGTGAGTGTGTGTGTGCGTGCGTGTGTGTGTCTGCTGTGCATGTGTGTGTCTGTGTGTGCACGTGCATGTGTGAATGTGGGTTTGGATCATAGACTACAGTCTATAGTTTGTATGTGTGCTTGTGTGTGTTTGTCTGTTTGTGTGTGTGTGTGTGCGTGTCTGTGTGTGCATGTGCGTGTGTGAGTGTGGGTTTGTGTGTGTTTGTTTTTTTGGACCATAGACTACAGTCTATGGTTTGTATGTGTCAGTGTGTGTGTGTTTGTTTGTATGCTTGTTTGTTTGTGTGTGGGTGTGTGTGTGTGTGAGTGTGTTTTTGAAGGTTTGTGTGTTTGTGTGTGTGTGTGTGTTTGGATCATAGACTACAGTCTAAGGTTTGAATGTGTGTGTGTGTGCGTGTGCGTGTCTGCGTGTGCATGTGCATGTGTGTGTCTGTGTGTGCACGTGCGTGTGTCTGCGTGTGCACGTGCGCGCGTGTGTGAGTGTGTGTGTGATGTGTGGTGTGTGTGTGTGTGTGTGTGCGTGTGTGTGTGCGTGCGTGTGTGTGTCTGCTGTGCATGTGTGTGTCTGTGTGTGCACGTGCATGTGTGAATGTGGGTTTGGATCATAGACTACAGTCTATAGTTTTTATGTGTGCTTGTGTGTGTTTGTCTGTTTGTGTGTGTGTGTGTGTGTGCGTGTCTGTGTGTGCATGTGCGTGTGTGAGTGTGGGTTTGTGTGTGTTTGTTTGTTTGGACCATAGACTACAGTCTAGTATGGTTTGTATGTGTGAGTGTGTGTGTGTTTGTTAGTATGCTTGTTTGTTTGTGTGTGGGTGTGTGTGTGTGTGTGTGTTTTTGAAGGTTTGTGTGTGTTTGTGTGTGTGTGTGTGTGTTTGGATCATAGACTACAGTCTAAGGTTTGAATGTGTGTGTGTGTGTGTGTGTGTGTGTGTGTGTGTGTGTGTCTGAGGGGATTATCTTGAGCAGTCCTGCTCAAGTTTTTTTCTCGTGGTATCTTCTTAATCTGCCTCGGACCCAGATCGAAGCCTTCTAGTTTGTCACAAGAAAAAGATACACAGTACAATAACAAATATAATATATCTTACGGCAAAGTCTGACGACACTTTTGAAAGTAACAACAAAGCAAGTAATCAACATTACAAACAGCACCTGTGTGTGGAAACAGGCCTGTCTCTTTTTCTTTATTAACTCTCTTATTGAATAGGCAAAGATTATGGAGATTAATTACACCGGGGTACCAGTCGGCGATGTGCTGCTGTCTGAGAGCCAGAGGTAGCTTCGTTTGGCTCATGCATCGTCACTCGTCATTCACCACTGCCTTAAATAATCCCTTTTCATCTTCTTTTTTGGGCTGCAGCTGAACTTTACTGCAAAAGACAATACGCTGCAATACTATTTCCATTATCAATGAATCAGTTTGAGTCCAAAAGTAAAGTCAGTAAAGCGAAATTCTCTTATTCCAGCGTCTTAAATGTGAATATTTTCCTTTTTCTTCGCTCCTCTGTGGCCAATTACTTTGATATTAAAACACAAGTAAAAATCGAGGCATACTGCGCAAATACAGTAGATAGCTTATCCTGCACAGTCAAAACTGCAATTTCAGGAACCTGACATTATGCATGCCGTGCACTTCCTTTTTTACTGAGTAATTGGTCCATTATTCGCTGCATGGTTGGAGAATGATAAATATGTTTTTGTATAAGAGTATTAGACCACAGTGCTCACTCTGAGACACTAACAGGTAAAGAATGAGAAATGTGTCACCTGGATCATTTGGATTATCGCTTCCACAGTACAGCACTGCAACATGTGTGGTATGACACCACAATTAGTGTCTCATTATCATTTCAGATTGGAAGTCCCATTATGGGGACAAATGTGGGATTAATGAGTTGGTGTTAAACACGTTGAACTTGTATAAATATATAAATATAGTGTATAAATAAATGTTCCAGACAATACCGGGCTGCAGCCGCAGCTCGTTTGCTGGGCTCCAGCTTCACCGCAACAGGACTGCTGGGATTTGGTCAAGGAAGTAATTGGACACAACAACAAATGCAAAATTGATCACAGCTGTTGCAATTAGGGGAAATATGGGACAATCAATGTTTTTCATGTTTCGACTAAGTCAGCCGCAATGACGGCATTCCAATATGTAAGATAGGGGGATAATTATAGAGCGATCCTCTTACGGTATTGTTCAAAAATGATTGTGTAATACTTTAGGATAATGAACCGTGAGACTCGGATCTCATGCATTTTATACAATAAGAATACCTGCACAGCTGAAAAGCAGGTTTGGGTAGAATACATACAAGGGACTGTATGAAAGTTATTGGAGTTAGGAGGGGGGGCTGAATCTTTTTATTCCACTTAATAAAAGCTTTAATAATATTTTCATTCATCCATCCCTTCATTCACCAATAAGCATACACCTAATATTATCACACCCAGTGATGTCAGTAAGTGTCGCGTTACTCTAATCTGACACTTTTTTTCAGTAATGAGTTACTATTTCTAAACCAGTAATCAGATTAAAGTTACTTAAAGTGTCAGATTAGAGTAAGAAAATTTAAATTTCCTTGCGGGAGTTATTAATAAAGAGAAGTCAAAGTCACTGTGCGTTACTACAGTATTTTTGTCATTTTCCTTAGTAAAAATATGTATTTCGGCTTTCTTCTTGCGTCTCGGTGAGTGAAGTCACGTATGTGATAGGTGACGTTTTCAGCATGAGGACGGGTCACGTCCACGCAGCGACAAAAACGTAAAAAATGGAGGGAGGAGAGAGATGTGCGTTTTCTATAGCTGGAAATCCAGTCACTATTTTGAGTTTTTTTTCACTATTTTTGATTTTGTGTCATCTAAAGATGGCGACAAAGTGCATCTAGCTACAAAAACATTTAGAGTCTCGGCATTGCACAATCAAACACACAGAGCAAGTCCCACCAGGTGGAGCGGGGGGGGGGGGGGGGGGGAGCGGGGGGGGGGGGGTTGGCTGAACTATTTCATTTTCAGAAGTCAGCTGTTCAGGAAGAAGGAAGAAGGAGAAGTGGAAAGCCTGAAGCGGACAAAGACGCTGGAGAAAAACAGAGACCTTTTTTGTGATTTGCCAATGACCTATCTACTTGCAAATACACCTTTCACAATCTTAAACCAACACGGAGAGCGGGGCCGGGCCAGTCCCGACGACCAGGGAGAGAACGCTGGAAGGCGGACTCGGGGCGGCAGACTCCCGACGCCAGAGAAACCGAGGCCAGCAGGCGTTTTTAGACCGCCAACCAAAGAACAAAGATGCTGTACACACTCATCCAGGGAAGCTCAGGTCTCACTCTCCCTTCAAATGCATCACACAGGGAGGTATGTGCTAGGTTAGCCTTTAGCTTTGTTCTCTTTCTATTTTTATGTATTCACACGTCATCATCATATTATTGAAACACAATTTCAGAAGGTGCAATGATCTTGTGTAGGCCGCATGAAATGGGGAACCCCAAATAAGGTACTAAAAACATTTCGGAGGGGTCCAGGTAACAAAAAACATACAATGGAAAGTTGTTCTACCAGCCCAGACAATACATAAGTATATAAAAAGTCTAATGCTGTGTCTCAGTTTGGATACATACACTTACATGTTGTATTTATTTATTTATTTACTTTATTAATTCAGGACATTGATGAACATGCACAACAGTATACGTAAATGTGCCAGATTGTAGCTCGAGGGCTAATTTCCATCTGCAGTCCAATAGGCAGGTTGGAGCTACAGTAAAAAATACATAGGATAGTAACATTTAGATAAAAAAAAAAACAAGAAAAAACAAAAAGATAAAAACAGGACAAGTCATTGGTAGAAAAATGGAAACAAGTTAGCGGTGGTTACACGTTTGGTGAGCTCTAAGCCACAGCTTTACCTGGCTCTTGAAGGAGGCTAAAGTGGGACGCTCCCTTATAATGGGAAGAAGTGTGTCCCATAATGCACTGCCTTTAATAGATGCATTATGCATTATGGCTGAAGGAGGTTTTTCTGAAAGGAACCTCACAGTCCCCGTTTACAACGGCTCTTGTGATCCAAGTGTGTCTACATTTAATAAACTCCAGCAGTGGAGTACATGAAGTACTTTATAAATTAAGCACAAAGAGCAAAATTTACAATAATTGTTAAAACTCAGTAGGTTATATACTTATATATATATATATATATATATATATATATATACATATATATAGTTTACACACACATAGTTGTACACTGTTTACACTATGTACTCCCTTGTCTAGTGCATACTTTTCTACAGGGTATTGTGTGTAGTGTAATGTCAAACCGCACATGGAAATGACTGCTCTTCTTCTGTTCACTGGTAAATTGCAACCAGACCGAGCACTACCGCCACCTATTGTCACCGAAATATACACCGGCTGTGAGTGTGTGTGTGTAAATTCCATTTCTATTGTTCGGTTTTTTGTTTCCCATTGCAAGTAGATGCACGTTTCTCGTCTCTTTTTGCAAGTCTTCAGTCTGAACTGGGCTTTAACGATTCCGAAAACAACTGCTTTTGGCAGCCATTTTGGAAAAAAATACCTATATTTATTGTGTCTCCAAAATTGAAATTGGCTCTGTAAGTTGATTTTAATGAGAAAATAAAGCGCTGATAAACAAACCTTTCATTACCACATTAAAAAAAAAAACAGTACCTCACAAGAAAAGGCGGAAAGAAAACCTAAATCCCCACCTCCACCTCTAAATAATTTGACTACACTCCCTAACTAACAACATCTGACAAGCCTAAGTCATGATCTAATACATTTCTGAAATCATTAATTTCTCATTATGTACAGAATAATTTTCCCTGAGTTTCTGGAGATATTGAAAGAAGTGAAGAAATTAATCCCCATCGCAAATGGCCAGCAGAGACCATTAAAATCCAGCTTTGATTGATCTCGATATTAACTAAAGACCTGCTAAAGTTATTTGACGAGGAAGTTGGAAGACAGTGCTTAATCACGCTGGTTCAGAGACATCGGGGATTAAGTCGGGCTGCGGAGAGGATACGTGGCACGTGTCACAGCATTCAAGGGAGGGAAGGATAATGTCTCAGTCTGGGGACGATTAGAATCAAGCTCCGATCCAGAGAAATAGACCTGTTATGGAAACATCTGCAAGCATACGCGGCCATCTCGCCGTTGTAGAGCGCTTGTTGCCATCTTTTATGTAACTCCATACACGTCATCTGTCATATCAATCCAGATTATGTATTCGTTGTATTCGACATTGCTGTCTCTTCAAGGCTGCAACGGAAGCATGTACGAACAAACGTCTTGCACCTGCTGCGTATTTCGAAAAAAAACTATTAAAGTTTCAAATTAAAGCGGTTATTGTCTGGGATGTTGACATTTTGTAAATGATGGTGTTGAAGAGAGAACGGTGCGATGTTTATAAGTCTTCAAAAGCTGTCAGTTGTGTTTGTTTTTTCTCAGCCGGGTGTCACTGTCTGCACGGAGCAACGAGACAGTGGGACTGGAAAATGTGCAAGGTGAGATGTGAGCTCTGAAGGGAATGAAATGTTCAGGTGCTGGCTATGCTGCCCTCGAAGCTGATAGGATTCTATAGGCCCAGACATCCTCACATACTCTTCACCATGCTAGAGATAGCATGGGATACTTTCTATAAATCATCTCTCAATGCAAATCAAACCAGGTAAGTCTAACTGAAAAAACCATGCCTATCTCGTAGCATGGTGAGAGTATTGATATGGTGGGCTATTTTAATTCTAAAGGCCAAGGAACTTTATCAGGATATATCCTGAATCCAGGAAATAACTGGCCTTTAATAATAAAAATCTGCCTGCCTTATGGGAATTTAACATAGGGTAGTATATTATGCCCCTGTATTTTAAATAAAACTTATTTATTTACATACGTTTTTATCTTCACAAAGAAATGTGTCCTTAAAGGTTGGATTTTACCTCATTTTTAATTTAGGTATTAAAATAATTTCCAAAATGATTTTTTTATTCCTCTTTTAGTCAACTTAAGCATGTATGTAACTTTTGAGCACCACTGTAGATAGATAGATAGTGTTGGAGCTAAATCCTGCTCCATCTCAGGGTTCATTCAATTAGTAGTCAAAATCTCAGATGTGGATGTGTGAATCCATTTTATTACATAGGATATCCTAGAGACAAATTCAGAGTCAACCTAGCACGGCTCTCCACCAAATCTGTCTGACTCTCTGGATCTTGGACCCCTGATCTCATTCACAAAGGGTGGGGTCTCTTGGCCACAGTGGTGTGTGTGTGCTTATTTGTTATCTTTCAGTTGGAATGTGACTGAGTTTATGACCCTCAGTTCAGGACTGGCAAAGCAAAAGATCATTGGGCCATAAAGAGGGACTGGAACCAGAGACAAGATGGGTCTCTCTAACATCATCGATTCAACTTCTGCCACATTTGTAGAGCTGGGTTATAACAAAATGTAGCAGAACATCTTATATTATAAAACAGAAGTATTGCAAAACATCTTGATGTAACAAACAACAAACAACAAACTATATACTTATGACAGTGGAGCAGATAAGTGCCATTTTTTAGGGTAATCGTTCACTTGTGGATACAAGCACCAAAATTGGTACAATTACTCAGTGGGTAGTGCTCTTTCAAAAAAGTACGTTAGCCATTGCAAAAAAACTTCATGGGAGCCGCGGCGGCCATTTTATTTTCCGCCATAGCCAAATTATGTATATTTGCATGATATCTCCTGAACAAAACATTCAACTGCTTAAAGGATGATGTCTACCCCTATGTTTTGATGGTCAATGATTACAATAATACCACACACAACATAAATGAAGGCCTCTAGACAGCTGTTGCGGCCATTTGGGATTCCGCCATAGCCTAATTATGTATTTTCCATCATATCTCTTGAACCGTACAAGATAAATCACAAGAGGCGATATTTACCCCTATGTTGTGATGGTCAAGAATTACAATGAGACCATATTCAACATCATAAATATCAATAGTTGAAGTCCTCATATTGATTTGGAGAGGACTTGAAGAAGAACAACCCAAACTTTATGAGCAAATCAAGAAAAACTGCATGAACTTCTTCCATCAGGAACGTGCCTCTGTCAATTCTTTGAAGAAAAAGGTGCTGAAGGAGGATTGCCAGCTCTTCTCCAAACTGTTCATCTCATGCCAGAGCAGAGAGTGTGATCTGAAGGAGCTCTTTAGACATGAAAATCAGCCATTCCCTGCTGCCTTGAGTGATGGTGGGAAGCTCCACGCCCCCCCTTTGGCAAGTATCACAGCTTGGAAACGCTTCTTGTAGCCAGCCAAGAGTCTCTTTCTGGACTGTTTGTCACGCACTGCTAATTTAAGGTCTATCCATAGATTTACATTATGTTGAGGTCAGCAGATTGTGAAGGCCATGGCAGAACCTGCAGTTAACTCCTCTTGATGTAACCACCGTGGATTTGAGGTGTGTTTCGGATCATTATCCATTTGTAGAAACCATCCTCTCTTTAACTGCAGCTTTTTCACAGATGGCAAAACGACCACAATGTGCTGCAATACACCCCCCCCCCCCCCCCACCACCATGCTTAACAACTGGACAGAGGTTCTTTTCATTAAATTCTGAGCCCTTTCTTCTCCAAACGTACCTTTGCTCATTTCGGCCAAAAGGTTTGACTTTAACCTTATCGGTCCACAGAACTTGGTCCCACTATGCATCGAGCTTGTCTATAGTTAATTTTCCTTCTTCCAACACTGATTTTGTGGTGAGGACGTAGAAGACATTTTCTTCTGATGACTCTTCCATGAAGACCATATTTGTGCGAGTATCTCTTTATAGTGGAATGGTGTACCAACTCCAGTGTCTGAGGTCTTTCTGGATGGATCACATAGTCCAACGTGGGTTTGGAAGTGCTTTTCTCACAATCCTGCGAGTGGTTCTGTCTGATATTTTTCTTGGTCTTCCAGATCTTGTTTCAACTTCCACTGTTCCTGATGACGGCCATTTCTTAATTACATTCCAAACAGAGGATATTGGCATCTGAAACGCTTTGCTATCTTCTTCTAGCCTTCACCTGCTTTAAGCGCATCAACTATTTCAGTTTCAGTTTTTAGACAACTACTTAGAAGAAGCCATGGTGTTGATTGTTGGGGGGGGTCAGATGAGTCTGGGCATTTAAAACCTAAGATTGACATCACCTGGTCTTTCCAGACATGATTGAGAACAATCCATGACGCTGTCAGGTCTCAGCTTAAAAAGTTGGTGCTATAAACTCTGCAGGGTGCTCAAACTTTTGCAGACGCCATTGTTGTTTTCTGTTATTTTGAAAAGTGTAAATGATGAAATAAAATCTAACTTTTTGTGACAATTATACAAATGTCTAATCTGTAATTTGATACCTTTTGGAGATTTTTCCATCTTTTCTTGGCTTCTTTATGCACATTTATACAAATATTTACCTGGGGTGCCCAAACTTTCGAGCCCCACTGTAGAGCATACTCTGTGAAGTACACAAAGAACAGACATAGTCTTTGACATCTACCAACAATCCCGTTTGAAGGCAGAACCTAGGTCAAAAAGAGGACATGAAGCCAGACGCAAAGTGACCAGCAATGGCAAAGTACCCAAGAACTGGCGTAACATTCCAGTGAGGATGAGAATAAAACTGAGCTGTTCCACTTCCTCGCTGACAGAATTGCAGAAACTTTAACACCAAATGTGGTTATAGAGACCAAAGAGGATCAAGCTGTCAGCAACCACTTCATCACCTAGATGATGTAAGTCCATGTACCGCAGTCATGAGGAAGCTGACACCAGGATCTTTGTCCATTCCAAAAATGGCAGCAAAAACCTTATGGTCAAAGCCAGTGACAGCGCTCTTGTTATAGCGTCAGTGGTCTGCCAGTTCTTCGGACATTGGTCTGCAACAATTGTGGCTTGCTTTTGGCCAAGGAATGAATCTTGGATGGATCATGACTCTATCCATGTACTGGAAGGGAGAAGAGCAGTGGTATTCTTTTCTTTCAGCATTCACTGCCTGTGATGTAGTTTCAGCCTTTGGTGACAAAGGGAAGAAGACTGCTTGGCAAACATGAAATATATTGGACAAAGCTTCTGAAATCTTCAGCCAGCTCAGCCACTACCCTCCAAGAATGGATGACGGTGACCTGAAGATTTTTAAATGTTTGTGGTCATGATGTACAACAGATCCAGCGAAGTAGGAGGAGTAGATGAAGCCAGGTTGGTAAGTAAAGTAATAAGTAAAGGCCATATGAAGCCATTCCTCCTACTCAAGCAACATTGCGGCAGCGTGTAAAGCATTCAGCCTACCAGGCAGGCTGCATCTGGAGTCAAGCAACTGTACTCCAGCCAGAAGTACTGAGTCCTTCTGAGTGGGGATGGACCAAGAAAGGTGATCTATGGCAGATCTTCTGGACAGAGCTATCACCAATTGTAGAAAGCTGTCAGCAACTGACCAAATGTGGATGCAAAGCAGAATGCCGTGGAAGATGTAAATGCTATAACTTTGGTCTTAACTGTACAGCAGCTTAACTGTACAGCAGCTGTGTAGTGCCAAGACTACCAATGTTGGCATACATACATTACAATAACCCACTTAAATAAAATGAACACAAATACAATAATATTATGTGCCTCCAGAAAAGTAAATAACATAAAACCTCCTGTTACTTTGACATGCTTTAATAATAAATTTTTTCTTGGAATTATGTCACGTTTCGTGGATTTTTTTCACATTATTTACTCTACATACCACTATAGATTCTCAAAACACAAAATAGATATGTATGTAACATCCTTATAGTAAAAAAAAAGGATTCAAAAGGTAAAAACCTTGAAATATGTCCCAATAGTAAAATTATGTGGGCAGATATGTGTTTTCCAATGATGGAAATGGCAGCCATCTTGGAAAATGGCGGCCATTTTGAAAAATTAAGTGGCTAACGTTATTTTTCAAATTATTGGCCCCAGAGGGATAACCACACCAAATTTGGGGCTTGTATCCACTTGTGAACGATTTTCCCCCTTATCTGCCCCACTATGAGAACCAGAACTTTCTGAAATTAAATGAAGGAAAAACTGAGGTGGTTGTTTTTGGAGCAAGAGAGGAACGATTAAAAGTCTGCGCTCAGCTTCAAACAACAATGTTAAAAACAACAGACAAAGCCAGAAATCTTGGTGTAGTCATGGACTCAGACCTGAACTTTAACAGCCACATTAAGACAATTACAAAGTCAGCCTACTATCACCTTAAGAATATATCAAGGGTTAAAGGACTTATGTGTCAACAGGATTTGGAAAAACTTGTCCATGCCTTTATCTTCAGTAGACTTGACTACTGTAACGGGGTCTTTACAGGTCTCCCTAAAAAATCAATCAGACAGCTGCAGCTGATTCAGAACGCTGCTGCTCGAGTCCTCACTAAGACCAAGAGACTGGATCACATCACTCCATTCTGAAGTCTTTACACTGGCTTCCTGTGTCTCAAAGAATTGATTTCAAAGTATCTTGCTAGTTTATAAATCACTTAACGGTTTAGGTCCAAAATATATTGCTGATCTGCTACTACATATGACCACCCCAGACCTCTCAGGTCATCTGGGACAGGTCTACTTTCTGTCCCCAGAGTCAGAACTAAACAGGGTGAAGCAGCTTTCAGTTTCTATGCTCCTCATATCTGGAATAAACTCCCAGAAACCTGTAGATCCGCTGCTACTCTCAGTTCTTTTAAATCAAGGCTGAAGACCTTTCTTTTTGATGCTGCCTTTCTTTAAATGACTAATCATTTCTTTAAATTTCTTATGCTGCACTGTAAATTTATTCTTGTGTTTTATGTTTCTCTTTGTTTTTAACTGTCTATTCATGTGTTTTACCGGTTTTTAATGCTTGTGATTTTTAACTGTTTTTACTTGTGTTTTATCTGTTTAACTGATTTTGTGTAAAGCACTTTGAATTGCCTTGTTGCTGAAATGTGCTATACAAATAAAGCTGCCTTGCCTTGCCTGCCTATGAGAACAAACTTAATGCATGACTAACATGTCTTCATTTATGCTGAAATTATGCTTTTACATTTTAGCTTAAATGTATAATGCAAATCACACACAATGTTTAAGCACGTGTAAAATTTTAAATTCCAACAATAGATAGATAGATAGATATATAGATAGATAGATAGATAGATAGATAGATAGATAGATAGATAGATGCAGATAGATGGTTTACTAAATGTTGATACTGAAGGTATTAGTACCATTTTCACTGACAACGTATTTTTTTGTAAAATATCATACCAACTAAAGCACGATTTCACTTTTGTATGGTTATTTTTAGGCACTCAGCAGTTGGTTAATGTTAGGAAGAGATTATGGTCTCAGCAAAATACACAAAAGTGACATGCACAACAAGAAACAAGGTTTTTTTTTTGTTCTCCTCTTTTTACACTGCACTACCTACACTTTATATCTTTGACTTTGTATTTTTTGATATTTTGTACTGTTATCTCATATTCTTATATTTTTTTGGTGTTAACGCTGCAAAGGGATTGCTTTAATCTCGTTGCACAAGTACTGTGTACATGTGTATAATGACAATGAAAGGCATTCTATTCCCTAATTGGAAAAGCCCTGAAAAACCTCTGAACTCACTTCACTTCTCACTGTGAGTGATGTCCTACATGAACACATTTTTCATAAAAGGTAAACCCGTTTCGGTTGTTGCACAGTAGACATTTCTCTATGTGGGTTTTTCTCTATGCTTTTATGGGCGTGTCTTAAATGGAAAAAGTTGTCAGATTATTCTGAGCACAAATATATAATATTTAGCGGCATTTGACCTTTTTTATACAGAAAATCTAACCACACATCAGGATGTAAACCTCCAGTCTGCAGTGTTAAAGTCCTGTGCTTTTTGTTTCCTGTGTCCAAGTCATAATTTGATGGAAGAATAGACATTGAAAAACCGTTTGTACTACATACACATCTAAAAACGTAACCCTTGTGTGCTCCTCACATCCAATATGACCCCTTTTTTTTGTTTTAATATCAGGAACTTGGCTTTCTTTCAACCAAATTTCCGAAAAATAACATGGATGCCGTACAATGTTCGTCAGGTAAAATGAATGATTACTTTCAACGAATTTTGTGTTTTATTAAATTTTATTTACAAAAGTGACCAAAACCTCGGAAGAAATGACAAAAAAAGAGACAAAAAAATATTATTTTTTTTGTATAATGTAAAATAAAAAATAGGCTGTGAATTTTTTTTAAAAGCGTAGAAAAATCAGCTAAAACATCAGAGAAAGCAAAAGATGATGGTTGATGGGAAGGCAACACAAGGGTTAAAGACACAGACAGAGCAGTTAATTTAATGCATTTATTGTTTGAATGCCTATCTCTAATATAGCAAATAATCTATTCCACATCTCTCTTTGGCCTCTGCTAACGTTACGCATATACAGTCACGGCATATAAAAAAAGATGAAAATGCCACCGGACATTAATCTTTAAAAACACAACCCAGCAACCCAGCTAACAGTCTAATGTTAAACAATAGGTTCAGTTAGCATAATGTTAGCTTGTGATGTATCTACCTTATTTATGGCAATTTGTACCAGCATTAAAGCATTTAGCTTTTCATTGACGTAACACATAAACGTTGATAATAAATGTACTGTAAACACACATAAAGATACTTATTTTTTTAACAAGCGCGCAATACCGCGGGCATGGGATTGTGGGTGATTTGGGAGCGCGAAAGATACACATCGATCTTCGCTCGATTGGCCTTCCTTCATCCTTCAAGTACCGTGATGTCTTTCACAGTAACTTGAAATTGAATTTTGTGAACTGAATTTGAATTGTGAGAACCAAATGTGAAGATATATAAAGAGTTGAATATTCCTTGATGATCATATTTCATTGGACTTCAATTTCAAGCCATACTGTTCAGCTCTTCAATGCCGTGATTCAAATTCAACAATACAATTTCGAACGATGCGATTCAAATTGAGTTTTTCAATGCTGTCATTCAAGTTTAGCGATTCAAATTCAAATATAAGGGATTCAATTTCAGTTTCTGGTGGCAAATATTTCAGCCCATAAATCCATCATTACTTTAACCCCCTGAACCCTAAGGTCATTTTTACACTTCATTGTCCGTCTGGATTTATTTTCTAAAAAAAGCTTGTAAAACATCAACCCTGTTGTCTACAGTCAAGATATGATCATCATTTTTTTTCAGGACAAACTGGGTTAGTAGAATATTTGGGCTACAGTGAGGTCACTTGAATGTTAGAAATAGTTGTGGGAGCTTAAAGACAAATAAATGAATAAATGGAACATGACTCATCCAGATATTTATTGATATCACAGACAGAGCAGTAAAACCTAAGCCATTTTCCTTTCTAAAACACTTCTCATATGTCTTGGGAGTCACACTGTGAAGAAATAAACATTATAACTTATACAGATGAAAGAATACAAGCCTTTTTTCCAAGAAAGTCCAGACGCTTTTGCCCTCATGACATTTACTTATGCCCATAATCAACAAAATAACAGTCATATTTTTTGATATTACACCCAAAGCAATGCTACACAAGCATTTGTGTGTCTAAAACAGTTCTCCTACATGCAAAAAATAAACGTAATAAACGTTATAACTCATACAAAGCACATACTCTTCACAGTTCTTCAAAAAAAAGCCCCAAACACATGCCAAATCTCAAACCAGTGACGCCATTCTCCTTTATAAAATGCTAGATATCTATCTTGTCCGCTATGTGTCTTTGATCACATTCTAGACGAGTTTGACTGGGGCGATCACTATTTTTCCCACTGTGCTCTTTGGTCACGTTGTCTCCCATATATGGGCATGCTGCTTGCCTTCCCTTCCGACACACAGAGAGGAGATACGGAGCACGGAGCTAGACATGAACATCAGTCACTCATGATGAAACTGGCTCATGAAGGAAAGGAAGACCAAGGGTTACCTGTGCTGCAGAGTATAAATTCATTAGAGTTACAAACCTTGGAAAATACAAATTAACAGCACCTCGAATTAAAGCCCACATAAATGCTTCACAGAGGTTCAAGCAGCAGACACATCTCAACATTAACTGTTCAGAGGAGATTAGATGAATGAGGCCTTCATGGTGAAATTGCTGCAAAGAAGCCACTACTGAAAAAAAGAAGAGAATTGCTTGGACCAAGGATGACAAGAATTAGACATTAGAGCAGCGAAAATCTGTACTTTGGTCTGAGATTTTTGGTTCCAACCGTCAACCGCGGATGGTTTCTGAATGTGTGGTTCCCAGCATGGAGGAGGAGTTGTGATGGTGTTGGGGTGCTTTGCAAGTGACACTGTTAATGGGATTTATCTGAAATTCAAGGTACACTTAACCAGCGTGGCTACCACGGCATTCTGCAGCGACATGCTATCCCATCACAGGACAATGACCCCGAACACACCTCCAGGCTGTGCAAGGGCTATTTGAGCAAGAAAGAGAGGGATGGAGTGCTGTGTCAGATGACCTGTCCTCCACAATCACCCAACCTTAACCCAATTATGCTGGTCTGGGATGAGCTGGACCGCAGAGTGAAGGCAAAGCGACTCAGCACCTCAGCACCTCTGGGATCTCCTTCAAAACCATTCCAAAAGGTGGCTTTGAAGAATCTAAAATATAACCCTAATTCATTTTGTTTAAGACTTTTTGTTTACTTTTTAATTACATATGTGTTCCTTCATAATTGTGATGTCTTTAATAGGAATTTACAATGTAGGAAATCAAAAGGAAGTTAAAAAAAAAAGGTTGATTGCAATGGTATATCCAAACTTTTGACTGGTTATCTATCTATCTATCTATCTATCTATCTATCTATCTATCTATCTATCTATACTATCTATCTATCTATCTATCGATCTATCTATCTATCTATCTATCTATCGATCTATCTACCTATCTATCTATTTATCTATCTATCTATCTATCTATCTATCTATCTATCTATCTATCGATCGATCTACCTATCTATTATCTATCTATCTATCTATATCTATCTATCTATCTATCTATCATCTATCTATCATTTATACATCTATACATACATCTATATCTATTCATCTATACATCTATCTATCACCTATACATCTATCATCTTACATCTATTATCGATACATCTGTCTATACATCTATAATTTATACATCTATCTATACATCTATAATGTCTACATCTTTCTATACATCTATCATCATTTATCTATACATCTATCGATCACTATCCATCTATCATCTTTACAGCTATCTATACATCTATCATCTATACATCTATATATACATCTATCATCTTTACATCTATCTATCATCTATTATCTATACATCTATACATCTATTATCAATACATCTATCTATACATCTATCATCTATACATCTATTATCAATACATCTATTATCAATACATCTATATATCATCTCTCATCTATACATCTATCATCTATACATCTATTATTAATACATCTATCTATACATATATCTATCTATACATCTATCTATACATAAATAAATATTGGCAGTTGGAAAGGTTAAATCGCCGCCAGACTGCTGGTTCCGTGATTGCATATAGTAATGCAAATGGCTGGAGTACCACAGCATATTTAAGACAAATATCTCGTTTCACTTTGACATTAAAGGGTATTTTTCTGTTGATCAGTGTCAAAAACACACAATAGAACAGAGCGAGCATAGCCTGAGAACTTCCCAATGACTGACAGCGCTCAACTAGGCTTTTACAAGGTTAGCGTCCCAGAAAATGAACCGCATCCTGTCTGCCGTCTCCCAGGCTGGGCTGACAGCAGTCTCAGCGTTCCGATGCACTCTCTCCTGTGGGGACGGATTTAGTTGGATTTTTAATTATCCAACTCTGATTTGTAAATTAGTTTTTTCATGCCAAAACTAATAATAACAATAGACAGTGATGGATCATGGGAGACTTAAATATGCTTATGAGGAGACAGATTGTTCTCTACTCACGCCGTCAGAGATTCCCACCCCCACTTAGAGGCCTATGAGCAAATCAAAACACTTGTAAGACAATGACATGACACTATCACACCAAGGTCTTAAATCATCATGTTTGATAGCACAAGAATCACATAAATTAACTAAAAAATGTCATTGATAGCCCTATTACTATACCCAATAATTAAAATATACTGTACCTGGTATATTTTGTGGTAACTAGGCTATATACTACACTTACCGAGCAAATGTGAGGAAGTGAGAAATAAATATGTTGATTTTCAGAAATGTAACACTTGAGTCTGTAAGTGCAGCAGTCCTGGATGGTGGATACAGTGTTTGAAATCCCAGCAATAAGTCTTCCTCACCGACTGGGTGAAAGCTCACCCATCCGTCCACCCACACAGACTCACTGTCACCACTGATACGCACGCACACCGACACACACATACTCCTACACAAACCTTCATCCTTCATTTACTGGCTCTGTCTGTGTCCCTCTGTACAGCTGAGCCACCACACCAATATCACTCAATTAGACCAAGCTACACCCCGAGGCTGCCTCTGTTTCGGGTGCAAAGACAGGATTATTACCCAAAGGCAACATACTGTATCCCCGCAGCTTGGACAACCAGCTACAGAGGAGGATAGACAAATGGATATTTACTAATTCAGTGTGCTGCATAGAGGCCGAGCACTGTGCTTTGGATCTTTTGGTGTGTTCCATCTCCAGGTTTGGCAGCGCAGTCCTGGCTGAGACGATCTGAACAAGCACATCCTTCAGCTCCCATCTCAGGAGACTTAATTGTTGCCGGACATTGTTTGTGATTCCTGCTAAGTTGCCAGAAAGTTTCCCTCTCTTGCAGCTTTTTGTAACCCCCCCCCCCCCCCCCCCCACACACACACAGCTCGCTGGGTTTCTGAGCCCATCATCAGATTCATGACTGCGGAAAAAAGCTGATGAGACCGAAATAACTACCATCTGAGCGGCATCATCAGTCACAGTACGTCCTCAGGGTCAAAATAAAAAACTCACAATGTCCTGCGCTTGCTTGCATCTTACATTTGCACAGACTTTCAGCATGTCTTTTCACTTTTCTGACTTATGTAATGAAAGGTATTATGTCATATATTGCTGATCTTTGCAATTTTATTTAAGATTAGAAAAGGTTTACATTAAGAATTGACCCCTAAAAACTACTTTTTGCCTTCAACATCCATGAAGGAACGTCATAAGTTTTGCAGGTGCATGACAAAGTGTATATACATTTTTGATCTGATGATGGTGCTAGATGAAGAATCAGGATCACCAAAGAAATCCAAATGTATCCTCAGGGGAACATGAATGTACCAAAGATAGTCTCAATCTATCCCATAAACATTTTAGTAAAAACCACAAACATCAACCTGCTGGTGAGGGCTACACAATAAATCGCAATTGTATCGAATTACAATATAGACTAGTGCAATATCCAAATCGCAGGGGGGTGGAATATTTGTTAATGGCTAAATATATGTGTCAAACCTTTCTGAATTAAGTATTGTGGTGCTGCAGAGATGCCCCCGCCTACAAATTGTACCCTAAAGACTAAAGAAAAAGATCTTTGGTAGAGATCCTCAAACATCACACTATAATCATTTTAATTTCTTTCAATGTTAGATATTTTCCTCATATCGTGCTGCTACCAAAGTCATTAGGATACATTGTCTGGGGACCATGGGTACATCTCATGTCTATTTCATAGCTCCGCAAAGCCCCTATTTCTTCCCCGAGGAGCGAGGATTGAGGAGGGATCACCAAGGAGCTATGATCGAGGATACACGGGATTAGCCATCCGAAAGCCATTGCTAACTCCATCCATAAAGCTGACAAATTCTTGTGACACAGTGGAAAGGAAGTCCTCGGTGGGAGGTACTAATACTGAGGAAGGGAAGCAAGTGGAGGAGCCATGGATGTAGTTCAATGTCTGTACAGAGTATACCATAAGTAGTAGTAAGTAGAAGTAGTTTAGACCTGCTTATAGCGCTACATAAGAAAAGCCATTCCTCATCTGGGTACAATGGATATCTGTTCCCACTTTCATGGCAATCTAATAGTTTATAGGCTTTAATAATTTAGTAAGAACAATATAAATATAACTAAAGGTTCATCATGTCACTTAAATGCCTCAAATACCCATGTTGTGGTAAATCAAAATCAGGAAGCACAACATTCCAAACTCGATCCGTGGAATAGAAGAATTGACTCGAAGCCCCTGAAAGCACTGCAGCGGTTTGAATTGATCTTGGTGAGTGTTTCATGAAATAATGAAATAACAATGAAAATGCATGAACCACTGTGGCACAGAATGAAACTGACACACACTTTTGTCTCGCCTTGTAAATATTTCTGCAGGGAAATTAACTCACTATGCAGCAAACAACAGTGTTCAGTGTTAAACCAGCGCTGTGTGCACACTGGTCAGGTTTCTACTGTCAATTTCCAACTAGTGTATGCTGTTATAATACACTGTATTCTTCTGTGTGTGTGGGAGGGAAGGGAATGGGAAGACTAGCCCTATGGGTGCATCTCACTCACCTTTTTTTTGCTCCTTGCCGGAAGTTGTTCAGCTGAAAGTCGTAAATAACTCCGCCCTCTCTCCCTTTAACACAGGGGTTCCCAAATGTTTCAGCCCACGACCCCCAAAGTAAAGGTGCAAGTGACTCGCGACCCCCCCACTATAAACGTATGCAAACATTGCGCGCAACCGCGCACGCACTATAAGCGTGAAAATCAAAAGAGCTGTTCCCTTTTTATTTATTTGCTTTGGTTTTATTTTAAATGTAGCCACTAGTTTTATCTTGTGTTAAAATCATGGCTAACATACGCTATTTCTAATCGTTTTTAAATTTTTGTTTCATTTCTGGAAATCAACTTGCGACCCCCCCCCCCTCTCTGGCTCGCGACCCCCCTGTGGGTCCCGACCCCCACTTTGGGAATCACCGCTCTAACAGATCAGATAGAGACTGAGCCAAAGGCGGGACTCTGGGCCCAGAACCTTTGGTTGGCCAACAGTACGTTTCTGTTAACCCTTTCCTTGACGGGGTTGAAGGTGCATAGCATCAGCGACACAGGATATAAAACCTGTAAACGTGTAATTGTTTGTCCTCTGTCACTAAAAGACAGGCTTGCAAACTAACTTGAAGCACCAAAAAGATTTGGTGCATTGAACTGTTTTGTCAAGAATTATTTATATTTATATTTGACACCATATGGATAAAATGATAAAACTTCCTCTTCGTTACATTCCCCATGTTTGGTGAGAGACAAAGAAGTGGAGTGACTGCTCAGATACATAAGCCTACTAAAAAGGTACGCTCATGTTGAATGTAGATGTTTTTAAGTGGGTTTTTAGTATCTGTTATATGATGACATTGTTTTTCATAAATAGATTTCAGTCACCTGTATGACTCTGAATAGGGAAAAGGGACAATAGTCTTGAAAGGTATATATGTATATTATTTCATTGCACATGCTTTGCAAATGCACACATAATTCAAATTTGAAGTTTGAAAAATAAAAATTGCAATATATCAGACTATTACAATATGTTTAAAATCACAACAATATCGTGACATAAGTATCATGATGATATCATTTGGTGATTCCCACCCCTATTGGAATATAAAAGGCAAAGCCTGACTTTTCAGTTTTGAGATATTGGGTGCCATCGGAATTAGAATTATTAGAACTGCCAACCAAAAAACATAACCAATGGCATTACTACAATAACATAAGCCTATCATGAAGAAGAGATTACCATGTGTCTTTGTTGAGGAATATTGGGGGTATCGTGAAAATACCTTGACAGTGGGATTAAAAAGTGATCATATATACTGAAAATAATCCATTATTTGGATGGAAAATGTTTGACATGCATTGGCTCTCTAATAGGATTCCATGTTGTTGTTGAGACGCCTGCGGATTTGACAAAACATTGGTATTGTGCGACCGGGGAACAGTACAGTGAGATGTGGAGACTCTGATTCTGATTAGTTTTAACCAAACAGAAGGTGCAGCATAAATATGCTGAATGTTACGCTGTGAAAGCCTGATGGTTAGCCCCTTTTGGAACGAGGCAAACCGCACAGGAAGCGATTAAAACCTTGGGAAGCAGATGTAAATGGCTAATTGTGAATGAACACCGATGGGGAAAATGTGTGCTGAAAGTGGTCGTCTGTGTTGAAGTGTTTCCTGACATGCCATTAAGATTAATACCCCTCAGCATGAAGGTGATCAAAAGCCGAGAACTCCAATTCAATCAACTTCACTGGAGCCAATTTTACAATAAGCAAGTCATACTGCTGTAAAAATGCATTATGTTTTGAAATAACTTCTATATATATCCTGTTTAAATGTGAAGCACTAATCTTGAAAAATGCATTCAATTGCACCTCACTTTTCTAAGTAAAGCCAAATCGAAACACAGTATTGTAACAGTTACAGTATAATTGTATTAGTTCAGAAGTGACGCTATGTATGTATGTATGTATGTATGTATGTATGTATGTGCATGTGCATGTGCATGTGTATGTGTATATGTGTGTATGTATGTGTGTGTGTATGTATGTATGCATGTATTTATGTACTGTATATGCATGTGTATGTGTGTGTGTGTATGTATGTATGTTTGTATGTATGCATGTATAGCTGTATGTATGTGTGTATGTATGTGCATCTGTATGTATGTATGCATGTGTGTATGTATGAATATATGTATAAATGTATCTATATTTGTGTATGTACAGTATGTATGAATGTATGTATGTATGTGTGTGTGTGTGTGTCTGTGTGTGTGTGTATGTATGTATGTATGTGTGTATGTATGTATGTATGTATGTATGTATGTATGTATGTATGTATGTATGTGCATGTGTATGTGTGTGTATATGTATGTATGTATGTATTTCTGTACTGTATATGCATGTGTATGTGTGTGTGTATGTATGTATGTTTGTATGTATGCATGTATAGCTGTATATATGTGTGTATGTATGTGCATCTGTATGTATGTATGTGTGTATTAATGAATATATGTATAAATGTATCTATATATGTGTATGTACAGTATGTATGAATGTATGTATGTATGTGTGTGTGTCTGTGTGTGTGTATGTATGTATGTGTGTATTTGTGTGTGTGTGTGTGTGTGTTTGTGTGTGTCTGTCTGTGTGTGTATGTATGTATGTACTGTATGTGTGTGTGTGTGGTGTGTGTGTGTGTGTTTGTGTGTGTGTGTGTGTGTGTGTATACATGGCTGAAATTGTGTAGTGTAATCTCACATTGAGTTTGAGAAACAAACAATTTAAAATCAACTAAAGCTGTTTACAAAAATTCTCTTCTACTTCAAAGCAAAAATGAACGCAGATGAAGAGTGAAATCAGAAGGTTTGACGAACAAAAACACCCTTCGTGTCCTAAATATCAAACGGATCAAACGGGCGAGAACGATAGCTCTTTACCTTGATTGAATTCCTTTTGGGGGAAAATTATTAATTGCTGGACTTGAGACATGTTTTAGCGATCTATATATGACTGCTTTTGAACTTTTTTTCCATTGATTTTTAGAGTGATTAAGAGGCACTTTGAGCTCTTGAACACAAGCACGGGTAATTGCGAAGCACATACAAATGAGTAGTCTGTTATTCAAAAGATTAGACCATATTTTGCGCATTTAAGTGAAGGTTGTACTGTTTGAATGACTTAAAGTTATAACTTTAAGAGATCTCAAAGAGTTCTGAGTGATGACATAGGTGCTGTGCTCTCTGTTAACGCTACACAAATGAGAGGAGCCCCATTTTGCTGAAGTTACATGTGAATACAGCAAACTTGAGTTTTCAGTTTGGATCCCTTTTCATCAAGGCTGGGATGTTTCTCCAGCCTGTAAAGGAATGGGAATTTGTGACGGATGACTTTGATGTCTGTCACCTTCCATAGCAACATTGCCTAAATGATTGAGTCACAGCTAGACGTGTAGGTGATATGCTTTTTTGCCATATAACACTGACTACCTGATCTCAAATGTTCCCGAGTGATATTTATGCGAATCATTGCCACATTAATGTTTTAAAGCGTTTTATTGCCCTAAACGGGCAAAAATATCATATACGCAGCTGCTTCACTGCATCGGCTTATCCAGCGAGGTGAGATTTCACCGACAGGTTTCTTTACGCTACATAAACTTCGGGGTTTATGGGAAAGGATGTTTTCCCTGCAACACAACAACCCTGTCTCCTAGAAATTACATTGTTATACAACTCTGTATTTTTTTTTTTTTTTGCCCATTTCATTTAGCAGGAAAACATGATTGCTGCCTTGGATTATTTTCAGCGGTAACTGTTTTCACTTCAACACCAGAGACAGAGGTTCACATCCTTAATCCTGTACTTATAAGGGTGGAAGTACCAAAACTGAATTGATAAAAACGAAGATGAAAATCTATGTGACTTGAAAAACTGAGTGAGTGACTGAAGTGACTTGACTCATTTGAAGCTAATTTGATATAGGGAAATTAGGGTGGAGACTTCACCAGATGACGACCCCAGGCAACTTTTCAGATTGAACGCAGCTTCATTTACGATATATGACAAACTCTTAACAGAGTGACAACTATGGGTACACACACAAGAGTGTGTTCCCAAAGGGTCTAGAATCCACCTGTGTGTAATCATCAGAATCACTCATTTCTTCTTCTTTTTTGGCCTTACACATTCCAGTCAATCTATTTCTGTGGGATAGTGTTACCTTTAAACTAACCCTTATATGGAAGATTGTTAGAATAGATTAACTACATTTGAAAACCTGAATGCTTAAATATTCCACCTGTTCCTAATTTGATTAAAACAGTCGTGATGATGATGATGATGGAACCAGCAGATTCAGACGCACTTCGCCATGCCCCATCCTCACAAGGAGCTGTAGTGGGACGACAGGAAAAGGTACTTCAAGATGTTATGGTAAATCTACATACTCTCAGTAAAAGTGGTAATCAGCTGGGCACTCAGCTCAACCAGGTTACCGCCAGCCTCACATCATCAGGTGCTGATTCACCATCCACGCCTCTGGTCCAACCTGCTCCTCTCCCTCGGGAACCCCACATTCCTATTCAGGAACATTACAGCAATGAGTTGGGCACATGCTCACGCTTCCTCCTCCTCTCTTCCAGCCATTTGTGCACTCCGGACGATCCCCCGCCTCCCACCCGGGTCGTGGATGGCCATCCGATCTTAACTGTGCGCCACATCCTGGCTGTGCGCTGCCGGGGTTTTCAGTATTTGGTTGACTGGGAGGGGTATGGAGCGCTCCTGGATCCCTCGGGGTTTCATTCTGGATCCGACCCGATTCGGACTTTCTATAAGGGGCATCCTGAGGCGCTCGTTAGGGGGGATTACTATCACAAGCAACAACATTACAAGAAACCCAGCTCTCCAGTCACTCGTCGCCAGATTGTTTTTCCACTCACCATGTGGTAAACTCCTCAGAACTTCATTGTTTCAGTGTTTCAGTCTCTTAGTTTTGGAATTTGTACTGCTGAAAGTAACTTTTTCTTTCTCATCTGCAGCACCTGCCTAATCTCATCCACTGCCATCGCCTGCCACGCTCCCTCACCACCTGTAAACCTCCGCTTCCATCGGGAAGTCAATTATTTCCACCAAGAGTCAATAAACCATCTTCAACTTTAACATCAGGTCTGTGTTCTGAATCTGCTTCTGGGGTCCACACTAGAGCTTCGCGTAACAACTTGAAATGCATCTGTAACTTAAGCAAAACCTCCATCGCGGCTCCCGGTAACGCTAACTGAGTAATCTACGATACAATACAGCACCGTAAAGAGAAGATCTTTACGTCAGCAGGTGTGGTAAAAACACTACCGCTATTGTCCAAAGCGGCTACTAGATTAAACACAAACTGAAAGTAACATGTAGCCACTTTAATTACTTTACTTAAGTACACATTTGAGGTACTTTCCTTGAGTCTTTTTTTTCATGACACTTTCTACTTCTACTCCGCTACTCTTCAGAGAGAAATATTGTACTTTTTACTCCACTGAATTAATCTGAGCGCTTTAGTTACTTTACAAATGAAGAATTTTGCACACAAAACACATGTACGTAGTTTATAAAATACTATGTTTCATAACACATTAAACTACCAAAGGATATATGTATACATATATATGCAGGTCTTCAAGTACATCTGAAAGGATGAGCCAATGAAACACTTACAGTTGTTGATTGACAAAACTATTTTAATTGTTTCTGCTTTGAGTCATACTTTAAGTACAATTCAAGTATATTTTCCTCATGCTAGTTTTAATACTTCTTCTTAAGTAACATTTCCAATGCAAGAATTTTACACAGAGTATTTTTACAGTGTGGTACTAGCACTTTTACTCATGTAGAGGATCTGAACACTTCTTCCACCACTGAAGAAAAGGCAGTTTGTTCATGATAACAAGGGCGCAGACTGTTGCTTTGCATTGGAATTCAACTAAAAAGGCCAATAGGACTGTTTTAAAGTCTTTACTGTAAAATAAATGCATCGTTGTGTTTAATAAAAATATTTTAATGCAGAAGGCATACCATTTTATTTTACAGTGTTAAGAAGACCCTAAGTGAACTTCTTTTCAACTACTATGTTGGGCTATATGTACTTTTATTTTGCCTTTTTTCAGGCTGGAGAAGTCATGTGATGCAGCCTATCACACAGTGAATCATCACCAGAGATACACACACAAAGATCCCAGTTTTAAATATCTGTACATATTCATGTCTAATGTAAAATTTTACATTCTTATCTTGTCTAAGTTTTAGAAAATGTGATAACCCCATCCTTATATTGTGTTGATGGACTTTACATATAACTGTTTATTGTGTTTTTGCTGATGATTTGGTAACATTGTTATTGAAACGTCCATGCCAATAAAGGTCCTTTAATTGAATTGATAAGGAACATGTTCTATAAATGTTCTATGGTCATCATATAGTGGAACCTGTCATGCAGAATGACATCTCACAGGGAGACATATTCTAATACTGTCATGGCATTTTATTCTGTTTGGAATACAACCTGGGTGCTAAAAGGCAGTTAACAGTCTGAACAACAAACACTTTTGTTCAGCGATCATGGCAACGACGCCGGAGACAGTCGTTTGCCCAACTCCAAGCCTACGGCTCGAGGACCTGAAAAAGGACCAAGTGGAAACTCCAGAACTGATCAACCAGCTGTCTCCCAAAATGCTGGCCTGGAGGAAGAGAAAATAAAAATGAAGAGATTCACTTTCTCAGAGAAAGCTTAAAGGCTGAGAACAACATCTCCCTGTCTGCCAAATTTCACTGCAATAGGGTTGTCGGGCTCTGGAAACAGGAGCAGGAGAGAAACAGAGAGACCCAGGAGAAGAAGGACAAGGACGCAACGCTCCAAACTCTAGCTGAGGACAACGATCGATTGAGTCATGTCGTCCAAGAAAGGGATGACCTGATCAAGAAAATACCGGAAATAAAGTATTTGGAGAGCGAAGCCAAGCTCATGGAGAAGGAAAGGCAGATGATCCAGAGGGAAATGGCAGGAGCTGGAAAGAGAGAGCAGAGAGATGGAGTGGAACCACAAAGGGAGCCAAATGAAGGAGGAAATCAAGCTCTTAAAAGAGAAAGTCTCTGCTCTTCAGGTACAAAACCACAGCTTCCAGGAGATTGAAAAGATGAACAGAAGGATGGAGGAGTGCATGACCAAAGAGAGCCAAATGGAGAACACCATCAACATCCTAAAAGCTCAAAATGCTGAACATCAGGTCAATCCCCTTAGCCTGCAGGAGCTGGCTCAAAAGACTGATAAGGTCAGAATGAAAAAGGAGGAAGAGAAGGCCAAGAAGGCAGCAGAAAAGAGGCTGAAAAAGGAGAGGAAAGAGGAGGAGAAGCGAGAGAATAAACAGAAGGAGGAACATAGGAAGCAAGAGAAGGAAGAATTGAAAAGACAGAAGAAGGATAGAGAGGAGATGGAGAAAAAAGTTTAAAAAAGAGAAGAAGTGAGTGAGAAGGAGGGATGAAAAGACAGGAGAAAGAAAAGGAGGCGAGAAGAGCAGCAGAAGGAGAAGAGAGAGGATTAACTCCATTAATCTTTTCTCCTCCACTTCACCTCGACCCCCCCCCCAAAAAAAAAACTTGCTTGATCTGGTTTTACTGCCACAATTCAATTATTAAAAAATAAATGCATTTCTAAAATGAATCTCTTATCTGTGCATTTGACTTTTTAAATGGGTTCAATACAAACACACATCTATGATTCACATATTTACCTTTTTTGGATTGAATTGAAGATGATCTTTCATTTTCACCTAAACACAATATGAAGTGACTCTGCAGTCTAAGGCCACGTTCACGCCTTTTGACGGTTTTAACGGTCACTGGTTCACACCTTTGGTTCTGTAGAACCGGTGCGACCCGGGGTTGTAGTTGTAATATTGTTGCATTTTTCACGTTTAGCGCTCACACTGCACCAAACATTGAAATCAAATGGTTGCTGGTCTATTGGACAGAATATCTGAGTGTGACTCGCTGACACTTCGTGGTTTTAGAAATAATGTGCATTGACTTAAACTTACAATATGTAACTTTTTTATGTTTCTAAAGCTACATAATTTTTCATACAATGGTGTGAAAAACATCTGCCAAGGTCCGATTTGCGGCAGGTAGACGGCGCTGCAGTGACACATTCTGACGGGTCACAGATTTCTTTGTAACACAAGAAAAGACAGTGTTAGTGTATGGCAGTGGAGCCAGGTAAAAGGAAGTAGGAGGTTTCTTTATACAGGCCTGATTGTATTATAATGTTATTTTAGAAGTTATCTGTTGTAGTTATGGCTGATACTGGGGCAGGACCATCACAGGAAAGAAGGAAATTAAAACTAAATGATAAAAGGGAAAGTGAAAGACACGATAATGTTAGTCACACAGATGAAGACAATTATGGGATTGTAAATGATTCAAACCTACCTCGAATTGGCCCTCAGGTATGTCACCTAATATGCCTATTTTATTCATTAAATAACTTTACAATGCGTGATGTAGTACTGTTGTATGATGTAATACGTCCCCCTTCCATTTAGCGTGGAAGTTTTTCTTTTACTCCGTGTTTGTGTTGGCTTGCTGTTTTCTTTTCTCTTGTGCCCCTGTAACGTTTCTTGTATAACGCGTCCTTGGGTTTCATGAAATGCGCTATATAAATCTAAGTTATTATTATGTTGGTCGCTACAACAATCTCGTAATGCTTTGGCTTGGCATTTTCCCCGTTTTACATTCATCATCAGCGCAAAAATGCCGTTTGTCAAATAAGGTAGAAGTGTAGTGATCGTGACATACATAATTCACCTTTGTTGTGGATTATAAATGCAGCATTTTGTTCTCAGCATGGTTCTTCATGCAGTTTTATTGTAATATATCATATATGTAATTTACTGTCCTCACTTCATGTATAAGTATGACTGTTCATTAATGATAGCTAAATGTTCTGAATGTGTGATGACGGACCATGTGGGTGTTGTTGCTGGACAGCGTGTTTTTCCTATTGAAAATAAAGGACACACACAGGTGTGGTCAAAGTTAGAAATTGTCTCTTGCACACCAAAAAGTAACTAAAGCCAATGTTAAAGTGACAAAAATGAATGCGAATTGAAAAATGGAGCGGTAAATTGGCAATTGATTTAAGAAACCTGATGTTTTTATATGAAAACTGTCTGTCGACTATTCATTATTGCCTAATGAGAACCATGAAAAAGCATCAGTTGCTGAAAACAGATATTGAATAGCATGAGCTGAAATTGATGGAAAACAGATGTTCACTGTCAGATTGCAGAAATGTTTGGTGTGAATATTTTGCAACTTAGCACATACATTTGTCATTAACCTTTTCTTACTATGTTGAGATAAAAAAAAATGTAATGAGGAAACGAGAAATGATACAATATGAAGTGAAATGGTTGAGACTGAGGACGCCAGCTTCAGTTTCAGCGGGTGGTCCAAAACGCTCAACTTGTAAATAAAAAGAGGTTGGTGTGAATGGGTGGGAGAGCAAACCTTAGTTTTTTTTGGTATTATTTTTCTTGGCCATTTCCATCTTCAATGGACAAGAGAGAAATTAGGAAGACATTCAGGAAATCATCATGAGTTGGACTAGAACCCTGGACCTCTGCGTCAAGGCATAAACCTGCACGTTTATGTGCACCTGCTCTAACAACAGAGCCAACCTAGCCACAGCACAAACACACACACACACACACACACACACACACACACCATGATTCTTCCCTTCCTGAACCACGTTTATTATTGTAACCATAGTTTTGCTTTGCCAGACCCTGAGAGTCTGGCTACTTCCCATAGCATTCAGGGATGGGAGGAAAACGTGCTCTGCTTCATTGGCATTTCTTTAAACCAATCAGAATTTGTCTTGGGCGGTGCTAGCACCGGAGAAAAGCTGCTTATTAGCCTTAGAATGAAGTTGTTTTGGTGGAACATGGTACATTCAGAAGTATTTAGGTCGTCAACAGAAAACTCCGATTGGACGATTGTCTAGCTAGCTGTCTGGATTTAACCCTGCAGGATCTGAGGACCAGGTAACCATAGTCCTCAGATTGGACAGATAGTCTAGCTAGCTGTCTGGATTTACCCTGCAGAGATTAGGACCAGGAACCATAGTCCTCAGATTGGACAGTAGTCTAGCTAGCTGTCTGGATTTACCCTGCAGAGATCTGAGGACCAGGTAACCATAGTCCTCAGATTGGACAGACAGTGTAGCTAGCTGTCTGGATTTACCTGCAGAGACCTGAGGACCAGGTAACCATAGTCCTCAGATTGGACAGATAGTCTAGCTAGCTGTCTGGATTTACCCTGCAGAGATCTGAGGACCAGGTAATTATAGTCCTCAGATTGGACAGATAGTCTAGCTAGCTGTCTGGATTACCCTGCAGAGATCTGAGGACCAGGCAAGCATAGTCCTCAAAATCCACCGGAGGTTAGAATGCCAACACAAAGAAAGCCCAAGGCAATGGATATCCGGCTGAAATGAGTGAAATCCAATGGATTTTCCAGCAGCAATGGAGCAATCCCGGAAGTTAAAATGTCAAGGATATTGACTATTGTAACCATGACAATGAAGCCTCCCTAACCTTCACAATATACCCGTTTGAACCCCAAACCACGATCTTTCCCTAAACTTAGCCAAGTCATTTTTTAACCATAACATTGTCACATCACAATACTAATCATTTTTAGATATGTAACATTTTTGAAGGCACATTGGACATGTTCTGGTGTGGACTTCTTGTTAGAAACCTGTTAAAGTACAAAGATGAATCATGTGCTCTGTGTGAAATGAGCCAGTTACTTGAGATTTGATCAGCGCAATCAGCTGAAGTTGAACGAGTGGTGTCCACAGGCTGAATGTGTACACTCAGAGCTCATCATGTCAAGAACCTCAAATCAACACACTGCAATTAGGTCCGTGGCGCCCCGGGCGAGAAGTGTTTTTTTGTTGGAGCTTTACACTTTACAATAAAAGCTCCTTAAAACACAGATTTAATTTTCAAAGGGTGAATATGTCTCATCTGTGCAGGTCAGTGTTGATATTTATGAATGTTGTAAGAACTGCAGGACTCAGTAGTTAAACCTCCACCTTTGTATGTAATGGGTGCTCATTCAATTTGTATTGCAATTTTCATTTGTTGCAAAGTATTGCAATATGATAGTATTGAGTATTGTGATTTTGTTTAGCAAAAGTTGAATAATCCACTCCTAGAGACAATACATCATGAGACTTTTCTAAAAACTAAGAAGAATGCACATGCATTTTGGGCTTTTTCTCCGTCTTATGTCAGCAAAATTGTAAGAAAACAAATTGATTTAAAAAAATAATCAATAGTACAGGCCAAAAGTTTGAACACACCTTCTCATTCAATGAGTTTCCTTTATTTGCATAACTATTTACATTGTAGATTATCACTGAAGGCATCAAAACTATGAATGAACACGTGGTATTATGTACTTAACAAAAAAGTGTGAAATAACTGAAAACATGTCTTATATTCTAGTTTCTTCAAAGTACCCCCCTTTGCTCTTATTACTGCTTTGCACACTCTTGTCATTCTCTCGATGAGCTTCAAGAGGTAGTCACCTGAAATGGTTTCCAACAGTCTTGAAGGAGTTCCCAGAGACGCTTAGCAGTTGTCGGCCCGTTTTCCTTCACTCTGCGGTCCAGCTCACCCCAAACCATCTTGATTGGGTTCAGGTCCGGTGACTGTGGAGGCGCAGCCCTCCATCACTCTCTTTCTTGGTCAAATAGCCCTTACACAGCCTTAAGGTATGTTTGGGGTCATTGTCCTGCTGAAAAATAAATGATGGTCCAACTAAACGCAAATCGGATGGATGGCATGCCGCTGCAGGATGCTGTGGTAGCCATGCTGGTTCAGTATGCCTTCAATTTTGAAAAAATCCCTAACAGTGTCACCAGCAAAGCACCTCCCACACCATCACACCTCCTCCTCCATGCTTCAGGGTGGGAACAAGGCATGTAGAATCCATCCGGTCACCTTTTCTCAGAAATTCCACTAATTAACCCATTCATTGTTTTGATGCCTTCAGTGATAATCTACAATGTAAATAGTCATGAAAATGATGGAAACACATTGAATGAGAAGGTGTGTTCAAACTACGTGAATCAATTTATTTATTTTCCAGGCCTAGTATATGGGTTTAGAAAGTTATTATCTGCTGAACACGTGCCAAACTCTACTCAGCCATCTTAGCTTCAAGAAAGTCTGAAAGGTCATTGGCCGACCGGTTGATGCTATTTCCTCACATATCCATTGTCAGGCTGTCTGTGTATTAGTCTGTCTTTTCAGACTGGGAAATGCTTTATATATTCACCCCCCCCCCCCCCCCCCTTCCTACCTTACATGCTCATTGTCTATCAAAGCCCTAATGCACTTTTGATATGAGTCGCTCTTGAGCTGCCATGCCCGTTAAGTAGTCCCTTTCCCCCCCTCTTTTCCTTGCTCTGGGGGTTCACAGGAGACAGATGACGAGACGATGGCAATTCATCTTCATCATGCCGTTTGCATTACCATTAACGTGCAGCTCTTTTCCTTACATAATGCAACTCGTTTCACTCACAAATGCGTTCAAAAGAAAAGTACAATATCCTGAGAGCTGGGCACGTCACTTGTGATTAATATCATTAAGCCACCGATGAGGAGTCGTGTGGAGGATGACTGGGCTGCTCCACAAGATTTGACTTTAAAATGAAATGAGCTGCTAAACATATCGACTCAATCAGAGATCTTACAGGGACCCCTATGGGTAAAATATATATATAAAAATACAAATATCTCTAAAAAGTATCCATCAACATGTTATTAGTAAAGAACTTTTTGGAATGCATACAACAGTGATGACCTAGGTAAGGTAGCCATCCACATAAAGTTTGTCTTAAGGATTCCCTTTGCTAGATTTTTAACATTAAAACATAATGTACAAATATATTAATACGCCAACTTTTATTTAATAAACTTAATATTACATGCACCAGTTTAGGATTGTTTGCACCATAAAGACTTATGTTATTTTTTAGTTTAATATGCAACCCAATTTTATACATTGTACGTAGAAAAGGGTCCCTGCTCCGTCTTTTTAGGGGACTGAAACACTTTTTCTAGGGGTATTGGGCTGAAAAACTTCAAGATCCCTGAAGTAAATCATTACCAAAAAAGATCTAGAAGTATAATTTTAAGATGACCTATGTGGAGTGATGAAGTGTATCTAGGATCAGCTTCTTCCTCAGGGTTGAAATGTAATAATACAACATAGAATATTGATTTATTCCAAGGGGAACGCCTTCGTTGGCTGCACCACTCCCACTCTCTTTCACATGCGTCACAGTGCGCCTGCCCTATACGCAACCAGGACTTTGTATTTATTTAGAAGATTGGATTTTTGATCAATAGATGTAAGAATGATAATACATATTGCTGCAATGTTCTGCATGTGATGTGCTCACTGATTAGGTAAAATACACTATTAACATACAGACCTCTGCAGACACAAATACAAAAACTCTACCTGGAATTGATTGACACATTGTGATTTAGCTCTTCCAGTCTTGCTTTTATCTGCCCGAGAAATGCTTTGCCAAAAACATCCAGCTTCCTGCAGCCCTGAGTCCCTCTGGACACTGACAGCTGCCTGAATTACATGGGTAGCAATGTGAATAATGAACCAACTGGATTCTCATCATATAGAGCGACTTTGAGTTACCCCGAGCAGCCCCTCTGACCCCAAACCCAGCCTCTGAGCCTCACCAAATGAGCTTTTCATTTGCTATTCAGAAATCAGAATGAGGCATGTTGCAGGCACAGAGGTGCTCTGAAGAATTGCACTGCATGCAAACGTGGTTTTGCAATCCTTAAGCCCAACAAAATCAGCAATTCTGTTCCAAGCTTATTTGCATACAGCACTCACATATTCTGACTGTGCACGGCGTGAAAGAACAAGTTCCACAGCAGCAATGTTTGATGCTCATGAAATTGTTTGGAACTCAGTTTAAAGTGAAGTTGGTTACATGCTTTCATGCATATCTTTTCTGGATTTCTGTGAAGCAAAACATGTTATTATTTAATGGCCAAAGCTTTGATCTGGCTAATGCATAATGCACCGGTTCTAAAGGCCAAGTTAAGCAGAGATTATAAGAGTTTTCAAATGAAAGACCATTAAAGAAGCACTGCAAGAGGCTCTTTTCATAAAACTAGGCTATCTATGCAGTAGAATGGTGCTGCTACATGAGAGAACAGAAAACAGAGACAAAAAGCTTTGATATTTCCTTTTGCTGAAAAGGTAGAAAACCTAAAACCACCCATAAACCTACCGGACCAATAACTGGTCGCGCTGGTGGGTGACGTAATGCAAGCTCGTCGATTTCCTCCAAATTGACAAAGACTGGCAGTCGGCTGGTAACAAACAACCTTGTATAACAGTTCAACGGCAAGCTGAAATATGTTTCGGAACATTTTAGGCTAAAATAGGCTACAGTTACAAAATATTGATCTGATCAGCACTGTCTAGCTGTGCAGTTTAATCTGAGTTTGAGACCGCTTCTATGTCCGTATGTGGAAGCACTGTCTGCAGTTCAAGTGCCAAGCATTGAGCCAGCAGCTCAAGACGTTTACCATAGTACATTTACACATACTACCTGTTAGTAGTATGTGTAAATGTACTATGGTTATTGTGATACAAAGTTGGTTGAATATTAGCAAAGAAGTCCTTTAAATTCTGTCTTTGATTGAAAACGTAGTGCATGAAATCGTTTGCAGTCTGTACAAGTAAAACCAGCACATCTATCAGATGTAGAGCAACACTAGGAGACACTCGCTCCCTCAGCCCTCCGAGGGTCGATCTCATCAAGTTCACTTCAGTTTTTCAGACAAATGGTGGCGGGGATTCCCCCGAAGGCAAGCGCTTAGGGGAAGTGAACGAGGGCATGTTGAAACACTGATGAAACGCAGCCATGGTCTCTAATGTAATGAAGCATCTTCCCTTCAGTCAGGTATCCTACAGGTTGATGCCATAACAAGAGCTGCGTGGCGGCGCATCCTTACTCCACCAAGGAAATCAAAGGCTTCAATTCTCACAATTGGTTTTCCTTCTCTATCAATGAACGCTGGGAGGCCCAACATGTATCCCGGAAGAAAACCGTTGTGGTTATTAATATGAAAACAGGCTAATTCTTACCTCTTATGCTAAAAATGCTTTCTTTAAAGCTACATTGTGTAATTTCCTCCATCTTGAGTCCGAGTCTCAGACTGGAGTCCCCATCTCTGACATGAGCCAATCAAACCTCCTCCCTGCACAGTCCATAGCATTGTTATACAGCAGCACTTATTCTGAAAAAAATACGTGGAATGCAAATGAAGAAGTGTATTACTTTTCACAGCTATATGTACAAATGTTTTTTTGAGAACAGCCAGGAGGTTAAAACAGTGATTATCCTATATTGTCCCATCCGGTTGTGTTAAGCTGTGTTTCATTAGTGTTTCAACATGCCCTCCTTCACTTCCCCTCAGCCCTTGGTATGATGTAATACAGATCGACTCCACTAAGGAAATCAAAGGCTTCCATTCTCACAATTGGTTTTCCTTCTCTATCAATAAACACTGGGAGGCCCAACATTTATCCCAGGCCAATTCTTATCTCTTATGCTCAAAATGCTTTCTTTAAAGCCACATTGTGTAATTTCTCCCATCTAGGGTTTTAACTCCGACTGTGGCCAAACGTGAAATTGGCGTCCATGAGAGTTCCTTCCATTGTAATAATAGTTTTATGTTATTTTCAAAGTCAAAGTCAAATTTTGTTTTTTTGTCAATTTTTAAAATGTCAAAAAATACAAAAAAATTAAAATTTGGGTTTCCCTTACCCCGGTGAAAAAAGGGAATTTTTTAACCAATTGGTCCCGCAAAATAACTTAAAGAAAAAATATAAAAAGTAAAAATAAGAAGAGGTAAAAAGGGGAAAAAGAGGAGCAGCAAATTTGGTTAAAAAGGAAATTATGATAATGGTGCCATTATGTGAGCAGCAGAAAGTTTTCCCAAAAATTTTTTGGACAACGGCAACTCTTTTGGAAAACTTTTTATTGTAACCTCAGCAACGGTTTCCCAAAATAAATGCAAGTAACGTTAGTAAAGTATCAAACTATGTTTTGATATTTTACCAATTTTAGTGTAAGGCAAGTTTACGCAAGGAGAGAAGCAACAATCTTTTTAGTTTTTTTATTTTTCTGGCAATACGAAAAGCGATGAAAACCCAAATTAAATTTAGATTCTATCATTTACACGCCCGGGTTTTTAGGTAGCTGGTTGTGTTACAAATGCACATGACGTAAGGGTTGCAAAGGTATCCAACATTGTTTTTAAAGGTAGAAACCTTTTTATCAAAGATCCTAGACATGTTCTGGCGTTTATGCAAAAGTGCCCTGTTAGCCCAAACAACTATAAAAACATAGAATTAAACAAAAAGGGAGAAGTACCTTTTGAACGAAAAACAGGAATCGGATCTCTTTTTAAAATCCTTTTTCCTTTTGAGCTCTTTTCCCTCTTGGAAAAACCATCCCCTATTTAAATTGGTCTTGTTTGTTGTGCTTGTTGGTATGGTTTTTTTAAAGGGGGGGGCAGCATGGGGCCCAATACGCACAAGCAAGCACTTATAATTATAATTATAAGAATCAACTTAAAAAGTTACACAATGAAACTTTAAGACAGGCGGTGAGATAAACAGACGGACATAGCAACAGGAACAGCTCCCGTATACAATGCAAATCACACAGCTTTAACCCTTGTGTTGTCTTCCCGTTAACCATGAACTTGCCCTTCCAGGTAAACATTTAATTTTTCTTTTTACTTTTCCACTGTTTTTGCTGCTTTTTCGGATTTATTTCTCACTTTTTCCAGCTTTTGGCGCTCTTTTTAAAAACCTGAGCTGATTTAATAATAGGTTTTACACTTATTCTTGGAATTCATGGTCAACAAACCTCATTTATATCAAATCATGTGTATGTTTTGTAGTTAAAAAGGCAGGAATTAGGAATTATTTTGACTAATAGTTAAGATCAGAGGATGTTGAGTGGATCAACGATGGGTAGATGTCAAAGTTTGGTCCAGATACTGGTTGGAAACCATTAAAAAAAAGAATTCAAATGCTATAAGATTAAATAAAACACCCAAAAAATCAATGAATGTAATCATTAATTTTACCTGAAGGATGTTGAATGGAATTATCCATGTTATTTTTGGGCAATTTGGTTGAAAGAAATCCTTATTTCTGATATAAAACCCTTAGAAATGGGTCAGTTTGACCCGAGGACAACACAAGGGTTAAACATTCCTGTAGAACTGAATCAACACTTTCTCACACAGGGTAAATACAATCTGAGCATTGCGAGCTTCACACATGTGCTCGTGGGTGTTCATCCCAGAGTAAGTTTTATAAACAAGTATTGAGGCCACAAAACTGAGTCAATAAACGGAAAGATTCAGATCCTACTCGTCACTCATGTAACTCATCTTCATCGTTTGCTACCTGAAGCACGTCGCTGTTTCAGCTGCCATGCTGTCTATTTATTCATGTACTGACTGACACCTGCAGGCACACAGAGGAGAGGATTATGAGGAATTAACACCTTTTTAAGAAAACAGCTCAGCTCAGTCCTTGTTGGATTCAGTCGTTGAACACGCACGTGAAAAATAAACACATTTTGAAGATGATGGCTGACATGTGATAAAGCCATACAGCAAAGTCTTATCAAAGCAGAAGTCACTGGAATCTGTGCAATTTCATACAGTGCAATATTTAATATTTAACCATTCCATTTCATTACTGTGCAACATTTATTTATATATTTAGTTATTATTTAGTACTTAACCATTTCGCTACTGTGCCATATGTATATCTATACTTAGTACTTAACCATTTCATTACAGTGCAATATTTACTTATTTGTTTATACTTATCTCCTTTCACACAATATGTATTCAAGCCATTTTATGTGTGCATACAGTTGCTCTCTGGACTGCACCAGTCTTTTTCTCTGCACTACCTACATTTTACCTACATTTTAATTTTTTTTAAAGTTTTGATATTTTATATTCTTATCTTATATTTTGTGTCAACCCTGTAAAGGGATTGCTTCCATCTCCTCGCACAGGTACTGTGTAATGACAATAAAGGCATTCTATTCTATTCTATTCTATGCTAAGAGGGATGAGGGACAGATGTGAAGGGCCTATACACATAATTCTCTGTGGCATCAAAAACATGCTAGTTGGACGTTATTATTGCTACGCCTCAAGCTTTCTATTCTAGCACAATGGTAATGGTGGCAGATTTACCACTTGAATTCATAGCTAGTAAGTCCTAGTATGGTAGCCTGGTCCTACCAGACTCTCATACATTTCATTTGTATGGAGATTTGTATTGGATCTGCCTCAGGGCCACTATGGATCTGCCATGACCAATCGCTAACGTTTGGTCATGACGTCGGTTTAGCATTGCTAGCGTTCGCCTTAGCCAACTCCTTCCCCACTAATGGAGGGCCACAACATCATGGCCCCCAACAAAACTCAGCAAAGATTGTTCTCGCTCGGGCTTTAAATTCTGGATGTTCGGCAGCGATGCCACAACGAACCGAATGGCTTCACTCGCATCTTTCACCGGCGCCATTGAGGAACTACAACTCAAACTAGCGCACAACCTCAACGTCATTGTTCTCAGACATTCCCTCTCTTTGCTGATGGGACCAGAGAAAACCCAAAATATACCTCAAACCCAGATGTGGTACTGAAGGAAAATGAAAATTGAGTGGAAGTACGTAGGAGGGCGGTGCCAAGCTACTTGTATGGTATTAAAAATACAAAATGTTGTTAAAATGTTATCCGTTCTAACCCTTGGATGGCTGGGATACGCTGGCACTTAGCCACTGCCAGCTGTTGCACTTTTTCAGGTGCACCAACCATTGTGTCACTGTCAAACAGTGGACTCAGAAATCAGAATCCAAATATTTCATCAGGGAAGTTGTTACGTTGCAGTTGCTGTCAGTTAAAATAACCAAAAATAAGAGTAAGAAAAAGATAATAATGATGTATCCTTTATTAGTCCCGCAAGGGGAAATTACAATTTACACTCTGTTGTTATTACAGGCCTGAATTACGCACAAATGCTCAGTACCTATGTATGCACTAATGGAGAGATGCCAGAGTGTGTGCCCATGCCCATGGAAAGGTGCCCTGAGCTGTTGGGGGTTAGGTGGCTTGCTCAGGAGCACTTTGGCAGTGCCCAGGTGGTGAACTGGCACCTCTCCGCCATACTTGGTCCCTATGGGGACTTGAACCAGCGACCCTCCGGTTCCAACCCAACTCCCCACGGACTGAGCTACTGCCACCCCTGCATAAAGCAACATAGCTAAAGCCCAATCACTAAAATGTTAAGAAAGAGTCAAATAAAATTAGGTTAAAAAAAAAATATATATATATAGTATACATATATAAATAATGGAAAAACCCCAAATGTATGGGTTTTCTCATTTTGCTTCAGTGTTTCTTATATTTCAGAAAAAGGCAACAATAGCGGTCAACCTGACGTAGAAGGCTGGCTGATTTAGATACCGTGGGGAAAAGGAGTTTTTGATACACTGCTTATTTTGCTGGTTTTCCTACTTGCAAAGCATGTAGAGGTAAATGTAATGTCCGCACTATTCTCGACATGCACTCACAATCACACCTGATAGACGACCTTTAGTACGAAACTAAAGTAACGAGCCAATTTTGTCAAATGTAAGGAGTAGAAAGTACCGATATTCGTGTTCAAATGTAAGGAGTGAAAGTGAAAAGTCGGCAAAAAAATAAGTAGTAAATTAAAAATATCTGAAAAATCTACTTGAGTACACTAACAAAGTATTTGTACTTTGTTACTTCCCATCTCTGATCACCATGAACAATTTTTTTTAAGTTCTATCAGATTATAACTACTCAAGAGTCTGCTCTTGAGACCTTTTGGGACAATTTGTGCAGGATTTGGGATTCGGGACATTGCTTGGATTTCGGGACTGTCCCAACTTTTTCGGGACGTCTTGTCACCATAGGTCTGATTGGACAATAGCTGTTTAACACAAAAATTGCATTCCAATGTATGTATTTTTTATTATGTGTTTGAATAACATGAGATTACCTTGCAGCTTACATGAAGGTTTTTGATAAGCATGACTTGAAAGCTATGCCAGCAGATCTACAGTAATAGTATAGAATGCAGAATCCACTGTGCAAATCCACAATGTAATACAGCACATTCTCATGCATGTGTTTTTGTTTTTTTAAACCACACAGGAATGGAATGCTTTTTTATGTTTAAAATGCTCTTGTTTTGTTTTACTCTGATTAATGCTGGGATATAATTCAGTTCAGGGGTTATGTGTCCCGCCGGATGCAATCAAAAAGAACGGCGCTCTGCATATCTCACACCAAGTGCTGGAAACAATCTGCGTAAAGTGCTACACTGTTTAGAGACAATATACTCAATCACACCTCAATATTGTCTTCTGAAATGCCACTAGAAAGGTCAGGTTTAAGTTTGAAATTCAACAAAGCACACCTGCCACCACAGAGCTTCGAGGACAGTAGGAAGTCATGTCACTAAAATCCTCTGTTCTTTCCACAGCTACGAGACCATCAAATCAGAGTGTACAGTTCTAAGAATGACCTTCTTTTTGCCGTTAACAAAAATTACGAAAAAGTCAAGGTGTGGGGTTATTAAGGATTTTCTTATTCGAAACAGCGATCTGAGGGGGAAACCCCCCCGACGCGAGCGATAAAGCGCAGTGGCAGATAATCCCCCCGAAAAATGATTTTCGGATCAATTCATAAACGAGGGTTTTATTTTTTTTTCAAGACAGGGCCACATACAGGACGGATTTAACATTTTTGCCATTTTAATTCCCAAAGAAAACAACATGTTTGATAAAGGCCCCTTGAAACCCTTGTTTACCCTTGATGGCCCCATGTAACAATCCAATGACCGTTTGTTTTTTGACAATTGTTGGGAAGGAAAGAGTAGCCCCACAGTGTCCTTGCCCCAATCCACATGACGGGTTTAAAAAAGTTTCTATGTTTTTTAAGGTAGTTTTTAAAGTGTAGGGTTTCATTTTTTATTTAACTCTTTTCCCCCCCCACCCTCTTTTTCCGCTCTCAGAAAGATCGGCTATAGAAGGATGAACAAAAAAATCCCTTTGGCATCATAACGATGAAAAACTCCCCTTCGGCCAAGGTTGACGGTCGTAAGAAATCACACCCCGCAGGTTTTTCACGGAACTTCGCAATTTTAATGCGACAAGCTTTTAGAGGGTTTTTTTGGTGTTTTTTTGAATCTATTTTTTCTTTTGCCTTTTTGGTGGTTTGGGCCTTTGCGATAAAAACAAGAACAGGCTGTTAAGTTAAGTTAAGGTAAGGTAAGGTAATAGTTAAGGTGTGTGGCAAGATTTCCCCTCAACCCTCTGACTGACTTAAACTCTGTGTATGAGACAAGGTCCCTCAAGAAGGCCCAGTCAGTCCTGGCCGACCCTAGTTAACCCCTGAACAGCTGCTTCATCTTGTTGCCGTTTGGCCGCAGATTCAGTCTAAAGCCTAAATGCAGGACAAACGGACACAACAACTCTTTTGTCCCTGCTGCTGTTGGCTTTTTTAATAAGTCAATGTGAGGTGTGGTCTTCCGTGTAGTACCTATATGTTTTGTTTCTAGATGTATGGCTGTTGTCTTGTATAACCTGTGTGTTACATGCTGCTGCACAACAAATTGCCCCTCGGGGATAATAAAACACTCCTTGAACCTTGAACCTTGAACCTTGCATCCTGTTCTCTGTTATTTTTTTGTGTTTCTGTTCTTGTGTTTGTATCTCCCCGGTCTTTTGTTGTTGGTCCTGTCTTGTGTTCCCCTGTGTGCATGTTCTGTTTCGTGTTTTATATTGAAGTCTGGTTTTACTTCCTGTGATGACCTGATGTTTTTCCGCCTGCTCCCCTGCCCTCTTGTCACCTGCCTCTCATTACCTTGTGCATTTAATGTCTGTGCTTCCCTTGTCTCTTGCAGATCTTTTGTCTTGTTTCCCTGTTCTGTGCAGATCGTCTTCCTAACGGAGTTTTCAGCGTTTTTTCCTGTTCCTGTGGTCTGTGTACCCCCGTGAGTTTTCCCTCCCTTTGTTCCTGTTGTTGCCTTCTCTTTTTCCCTACTCCCTTTTTGGATATTTTTTTTTTTTTTAGCTCCTCGTGTTCTCCTTGGACTTTTTGTGAATAAATTGATGTTGAACTGCTCCCGCCTGCCTCCCTCATCTCTGTTCTTGGGTCCTTATTCCGCCACACACATCACATAAAGTGGTGATACCATTTCAACCAGTAGCTGTTACATCATCAGTTCAGTTTGACCTGACTTTTAATGATTAGAGCTGTTTTATGTGTAAGAAATGCCCAAAATGTGCTTTTGATCATTATCGAAAATGAACACCGTACTTTCAATAAGTCAAAGTCCACATCATTTGAGTACTGTAAACTAACTGTAAATTTAATGTTCACTTTCTATTTACACCTGTGCGTTTGAAATTCTTTTCTCACCAGGACAAAGAGGGATTTCCTCTTTGGTTTCATACTTAAAGGGATAGTTTGAAAGTGGGGTTGTGTGAGGTAATGGCATGACAGTTAAGCAATGTACAGCAGCTAACTGTATTTTAGACCCTTGGACCACCAAATTAAGAATATGGATAAATACCTCATACTGTGCAACCCATAGACTGTTAAAGTAATAATGGACAAAGTGTCCAGTTTGGCAAATGTTGAAGTGCCTTAAACCTGCATTTTATCTAAATACCTGCAGGGGGCGACACATGCGGGTGCAAAAGGAGGTTGGTTTCTGTAGAAGTGACCCACTTCCACACTTGATTTATTACCTCAGTCAACATTTTCATAGTGAGTTTATGGTCTCAATCGCTAGTTTTAAGTCTTCTGCAACACAGAAGGATTTTAATTTTTTGAATTATGGTCTCGTTGATTTGAAAATCAGCGATAAAGCAGGAGGTGTTTTAGGACGTGGCTATGATTGGATTCAGAATCAACTTTATTTGCCAGGTATGAGGACACACACGAGGAATTTTTCTTTGGACCATCATTGCTCACACATACAACCAAACAATATATACACACGAATATACAGTATACATACACTAAAAAGAAACAATGTAGGGGCAAAGTATAAAGGAGGGAATTGTGATAGATATTTTTAAATGTGGAGCATAGTGCAAAGGATGCTGGAATAAATAGTATGATATTATATTACAAGGCAAGGCAAGGCAGCTTTATTTGTATAGCACATTTCAGCAACAGGGCAATTCAATGTGCTTTACATAAAATCAGTTAAACAGATAAAACACAAGTACAAACAGTCAAAAATCATAAGCATTAAAAACCAATAAAACACATGAACACAAAATAGAAACATTAGGACACATAAAACACAAGAATAAAAGTTACAGTGCAGCACAAGAAATTTAAAGAAATGATTAGTCATTTAAAGAAAGGCAGCATCAAAAAGAAAGGTCTTCAGCCCAGATTTAAAAGAACCGAGAGTAGCAGCGGATCTGCAGGTTTCTGGGAGTTTATTCCAGATATAAGGAGCATAGAAACTGAAAGCTGCTTCACCCTGTTTAGTTCTGGAACAGTGTGAACAGTTCTGGAATTGGGAATGATAATGATGAATACATAATGAATATGTAGAATAATAAGTGGAACCAGTAAACAGGTGCTGTTTAGAGACAGTGTTACTGTAGCATTGCCAGGGAAAGTGTAATGTAACGTGGAGTGTAAGAGTCCCCCCCCCCCCCCCTTCAAAAAATCATCACATCCACAACCAAGATAACGGCAAACTCGGCAGCTCATAGCAGATCTCCCCAAACCAATGGGTGACGTTACACTTGCTCCGTCCATTTGTGACAAAGTGGGTTTGCTCACCACTTGTCCCATCCAGGTCATTAGTAAAGTAAACACACAGTCATAGTAGTCTCAATTCCATTTTATTAGGTTACAAGTTTAAACACGGTTTAAAGTTTCCCTGTATTGATACTTGCAATTGTTTGTTCCTTTGTTCAGTTCCACCATGCAGGACAATTGTTTGGGGAGGGGCCGGCCTAAGTATTTCCTGTTTTATAGGAATAGGGTGGTCATGGATGACATCACCGGTCCAAACCAAGTAGAGGGTTTTCTTGTGTTTAGAAATGTTTATTTTGGTTGTTTTTGGTTTTTATATAAAAAAAGGCATGAATAACCCTGACCTGTTTTGCAGTCAGTAAGCTAGGAGGGAACTGGTAACAAAGTTACATAGGTTGAGAGATTGTAAGGTATTAATTTTAGGGAGTAGATCAATCTGCTTTAGGATGAGATGGAATGAAGCACAGGGGTGTTAATTGACAACCCTATATAAATGGAAGGATTTGTGCTCCCGGGGGATAAACATGGAGGTGAGGCTTGCATGCCTGTTGGTAGCGCTGCTGCTTTTTTGAATATATAATTGTTGTATGTTTTGATTGTTTAATTATCCATTGACTGCAGACCACTGGAAATAAATAATCAGCTCTCGAAACATACAATGTCTGACTCTGCCTACCTACCACCATCCTAGCCACTCTGGCCATCCTACCACACCATTAATTAATTTTTTGTGGATTTTTTTTAATTTCTTTTTTAAGAAATTACAAACAATACACTTCAAAAGTGAACTATCCCGTTTGTGCTAATCAGATGTGTTTGGTGAAGACATACTGTATAGTGCAAGGCTGAGCTTGAGTACTCACACAGTAAATTCAAGTCAATGCACTGATTTAAGACATTTCTCAGAGCCCCACTTCTACTCATCACTGGTTGATTTGAAAGGAAACATAAAGGAAAAGATGAATTCCATTTCTTGGGTTGGAGGGGTATTATCCAAATTAAAGACACAAAACAGAAAAGATTTTATCATATTAGGCTTTGAATGCAAAGAGGCTTAAAGTAGGACATGCAAAGAAAAAGAAAAAAAAAAATGGAACACATTTGCGCGGTATAATGAGACAAGAAATGGTATGGTGTTAAGATGTCTGAAGAACAGACAGGTGCATGCAAATCAAACCAAGACAGTGATATTTTCTCCCAAACGAGAAAGATGGTAAGTTGCTGCACCTTCTGAATCCTCCACTATCCCAAAGAGCTTTTACAGTGTCTGTTACCTTACACAAAATGTACATAAAATCCATTTTTTTTCTTTTACATTCCAATTCTGAAACACTATGCAAACATAAGAAGATGAAAAGACAAAAACGTGCTTCATTGCAGCAAATGTCTCTTTGATGTTGCTGGTAAATATGAGTTCTATATTCACAGACATGTAGTCAAATTGCAGACGTCTTTTCTCTTGGGGACAAATACATTATACACACAACTTACTGTAATCCTGCATGTAAATATCATGTTAATCACATACTGAAACTATGGAGGCTGGAGCATGCTATATTGTCTATTTTTTATTTATTGAAATGACGCAAATAACTGTTTTTTAGTTTTTGGAATGACCCTTAATAATTAGCGTGACGTGATCATACTCAGATTCTAGTCTGAATATGAGTCTGATACTGCTCCATTGGGCTGGGATTATGGGGCGTGTTTCAACTGGACCAGGAAAGACAATGCCTCTGCTCTCATTGGACAGACCTACAACCAATCAGCGCATCGGAGTAAGAGACCTATGTTGATTTTCTGCCGAATCCCGTAGGAAAGATGGCAAAAAACATATTTCTGATCGAAATATGCCTTAATTGCAGTTCTCTGTTCCTCTTTAAAAATTAAAGGAGAACTCCGGTCGATTTCAACATGTAGCTCTGTTTTGTTTTACATGTTGAGTGCTGTCAGTAGCGAGACAAATTAAAACAATCGGTGCGGTCTACATCAAGTTATCCTCCGGATAGAGTTAGCCCCCAACAGGCTTGAACAGGGCAAGTTGTAAACTTGGTTTTAGCCTTTTAACACGCTCAAAATGTCCTTACCAGTGCCTAGCTATGTGCAGTTATTCCTTCCGAGTGAACACAGTGAATTTGAGTGGAGTAGATATGACAGAAAAGGCATACATGTTGCTACATGTTGAAATTGACTGGAATTCTCCTTTAATCTGTTGTCAATGTCTTCTCTAACAGACGCGATGGAGGAATCTACACATCGTAATTCTCCAGGGGCAGCCATCTTTGTTATAAACAAATTCAACCCCATTCTTTGGTGACATTGTTGATTATGTTACTGTTGATCATCTGTCCATCATCTCATAAAGCCTGCCTTGACAATTTGATTGGTCCAAACAGTCCTGGTTTGAGCATAGTTGCTCCACAACGAGTCCAGACCGAACTTCCTGACCTCAAATGTTGTGGGCGGGGCTAAATTCGGCTAGCATCCAGGCTAATGAATAATATTAATGGTCAACAAATTCATTTATCTTACTGATGTGTGTTTTGTTTTGTCACTTCAACCCTTGTGTTGTCTTTCCGTCAAAATTGAAAATCAACACTTAACATTTTCTTATGCTCATGTACTTTTTTTCAACACTATGATGCTTTCTTTCAATGTGTGTCACAACTTATTAACTTCAGTTTTACAGATATTTTTGGAATTTATAGTCCATAAACCTCATTTATAGGAAATTATACCTAATGTTTGAATTAGAAAAGCAGAAATTAAGAATTATTTAGACCAAAATTAAAGGAATGGATGTTGATGGATAATCACAGACTGGAATATGTCAACTTTTACTCAATATTTCAAAACCACTTCAATGTTGTTGTTTTTTCAAATGCTATAAAATTGGATAAGACACTCCAAAATTAATGAAAGTAGAGAGCTCTGATTCTGATATGCCAACAAAAAAGGAGCTTCCCTGCCAAAACGTACGACTGAAAAAAATCCTTTGGAAAAAAACACTTAATAAAAATCATGTTTATTCATCGTTTAACAACAGAATTTTTCAATACATTAATTATTTGCGACATTTAATGATCACATTGAACCCTTTTTACCCACAGATTTACATTTGCAGCATTGAAATGAAAAACAAAGCGATTATATTTCCCTGTGACTGGGCTTCCACGGTCATTATAAGCCAAACAATGTGACACAAACGTAAAGTAAGGCAGACCCAGGACATATGCATTATTTTATACCTAGCAAAAATAAATTTTGGTGTCATAATAAATAGCAGGGTGTTTGAATAAATCCCACCATTCTTTCAGCTCTGTCAGTGACTGTTTGCTCTATTAATATTGGAGTAAATTCAGCCCTGTTTCCGTGAGCAACTGTCGGTATGAAGTGTGACACAAATGTAGCTGTAAATCTTCAAGAGGCTTTTTGAGCTGCACATTGTCACATTGTCATTCCTTCGCTTCTTCTTTCACATCGGAAAACGGAAAAACAATCGCTTACATCAAATGTTTTCCAAAAAAAAAAGCTGCCAATGATGCCAAAGGCAACTTATCAGTCACTGACAAAAGATATGCCAGCAAACATATCAACATAAATTAGATACTTCAGAGAGGTTCAACCTGATGAGGGTGCAGATTGTTATTTCAGTGTGAAATAATGATTTAAACAAGCTGTCTGGAAAAGCCTCAGCAAGCTTTTAAGTTGATTTTAACAATGCAGCTACACACTGCACCAGCAGCACACACTGCAGTAAGGCAGACAATACCTCTGCTGTAGACGTGAAGGGGGAGGCATCACATATGGTAAGCTTACACGGAGCTCAAGAGCAACAATTAAGGAGTTTATGGATTCATCAGTTATCCCACGCTGCCCAGTGGAAGCTGTCACGCTCCCCAACACTGACAGGAATCTGTTTGTTACCTTAACTAATTAAGGTTCTCAGACGTCCATTAAACTTTATTAAGGTCCATAAACCACAAGTTGACTTGTGCAAGGTCTAGTACATATACACAGGTAGAAATGACATTTATACACAATTATTCTTCAACAGCACATACATTTTGAGAAAAAAGCAATGCTGCCTGAGTTAGGTTTCTCCAATGAGAAAACCTCTGGATGGAAGTCACAAAATGTTCAATGGCAATGTATTTTATATGTTTTTCCAACAATATCAACTCGCAACTAAAGCAACTCAAGCATTATTGATAATTTGTATGGTAATGATTAGGCACTCTCAGCACATGGTTAACGTAAGGGAAAGGTCAAGATTGTGGTTAAATATTAAAAAAGACAATTCATTTTAAACCTGTACACATTGGCATATTATCACATTTCAAGAGGATATAGCTTATTCGTTTTTGCACGAAATTGCCCATGTCCACATGAGCAGATACTAAGCAACATTAGCATTTATTTTGAGTCAGATTTGTGTCCCATGATGAATGCACGTCCAATGTTCTGTGTTCTGTTAGTCTCATTTTAGCTGTGTTTAGGGCTCCGATAACTCCTGAGGGAAATATCTGTCTCTTTACCTTCTAAATGCTCCACTATGTTGGGAAAGTAGCGCCACTGAGTTTATCTAAGCTTTATGTGCTGACAGCAGCTGCTTGTTGAAGCCAAAAACCAACAGCAGTAACAGATCTTTTTTGTGACACGACTGAAGCCTGGTGCCACGATATCATACATACAGTACATGGTTGATGCTCCACACCCCTGACTTGCAGCTGATTGGACGAACACGTCACGTGTCTGGCTGCTCGAGAATTTCAAACCACTGTCATGGCGTCTCCGATGGAATACAATGTCATATTTTACGACAATAGTTCACTGAAACGTGTTTCTGAAAACATTTTAAGCGAGAAATAGGCCATGCAGTTGCTGAATCTGTCTTCATTTCAGATGGACAAGTTTGAAAGATTTTCCTCTGCTGGAAAATACAATAAAATAAAAACAGAAGCTGGGAATTATTGTTTGACTCTTCTTTTCAAACTGTCCACCATGTTAACTCCATGAAAACCCTCCCGGCACTTTACAGCTTTAAATCTTTGCTCCTTAAAGTACAAAGTTAAGTGAGAAGTCCATGTTTGTAACCGGTTTGTTCAGTGTGTTAGCTAACAGCCTCCGTCAGGCTGACAGCTAACAGCTACTGTACATGTAGCATGTATCGGCTCACAGCCTCCCTCCGGCTAACTGCCAACTGCTAACAGCTAACGGCTAACAGCTACTGTACACGTAGCATGTAGCTGCTAAGAGCCTCCCTCGGGCTAACAGCTAACTGCTAACAGCTACTGCACACGTAGCATGTAGCGGCTAACAGCCTCCCTCCCACTGGATACTCGCGTCATGTTCAACAGTCATTTGCATAAAGATGGGCAACGGCCAGCTTTCTGACACGCCTTCCCAGAATGCTTTGCGTACACTTGATGTCACCCATAGGAATAGAGTGGAACGGACAATTGTACCGCCACCGTAAGAGTTAACCAAAACACAAAGGTTGTGGGACATAACACGGAAACAATGAGCTCCAAAAACAAAAAAAGCTCTTAAGGGATCTTAAGGGATTACTTAAGATCTTAAGGGATTACTCTCTGTGTGTGCTCACCTCTACATGCAACACTGTTCACATAAAAGTAGTCATTTGATTAATTGTTCATATAAAAACACTGATTACCAAAGTGCTTCTGTGGACTAAAGCTGACTGTGTGTTGCACTCAGGATGCTAACGCCAGTGTCCAGAGCCGCAGTAATAGTACACAGTAAAAGTACACAGTAACACATTGCCATTGAAGATAACATTGCAACTGCACACAATCCAGGCAAGAATCACATTTCCCTCAAAACGAATTTGTGGTGAATAAATGTGATTTCTAGGAGAAATGGTTAAAGTGTCCACTATAATTCATCAAAAGCAAAACATATTGGTATCAGCAGTGAGCATAGATGTTTAGACACGTTTCAATAAAGTCATAGGCGGATCATGACACAACGGGCCCCTGTGCACAGACTTAAAAAGGCCCCCAATCTCTCCAGACTGAATGAGCAGACCCAACAACCTGTCCTTTGAGGTCATTTATAGTTATTTTGTGGTCTTTTGTGTGTCTTTGTGGTTGTTTTGTGTCTTCGTAGTCAATTTGTGTGTTATTTTTGTGGCCGTCTTGCGTCTCCTTGTGGTTGCTTTGCATTTCTTTAGAGTCATTTTGTGTCTTTGTGGTCATTTTGCGTCTCCTTGTTTTGTGTATTTAAGGTTATTTTACGTCTATGAGATGGATTTTCATCTCTTTGTAGTCTTTATTTTAAATGCTTCGTGGCCATTTTGCATCCATTTGTAGTCGTATTGTGTGTCCTTGTGGTCGTAATGTGGTTTTTATTTGGAGTCTTTTAGTGACAGTGCAGGTGAAGCCCAGGGAGTCCAATGAGTTAGGGCGGAAGGGGCCCTGTGACCAGGGGCCCTGTTCATTTATCCATCCATGCCTTGATCACTTAACACGCTTTGCAATAAGCATTGATTTTATTAATGATAATGCAATAAGCATTTAAAATCATATTCAAATTAATGTTTTGCATCATTACTCGTATTTGACCAACTCTTGATCTGGAACAATTAGTTCCAGAGAAGATGCCCTCACAATACTTACAATGTTTGGTGATGACAAGTCACAAAAATTACACAAGCATTTACAGTTTACACCTAAAACGCAGATGTACTTGAATGCAACAGTTGCCATGAAAAACATCAGTATGCTAAATATACTCTGACAAGTCAAAGTTGAAAAAGTACTTTTGGGATGTTTTAGTGCTCCTCGCTTGAGTGACAGGAACATAGAGTAGCGATGGGGAAGATTTCAAGTCTCTTTCAGCTGGACAAGTTCTCAGCGCGTACAGAGAATATGAACGATTTCCAAAGTCCCATTTCCTCTCTGTTCTGATCCACTTCCATCTTTCATTTTCAACAATTTTGCAAGATCCAGCGGACGCAGCTGCAACGTTTTGATTATACAGTGACAACACATTATGAAAAAGTCAGTGAGCTTACAATCTTCTTTTCTTTTCTTTTTTTTTTTTGTTACAGAGGAAACACAAGAAAGCCAGAAAATGTGGAGTATTGCCATCCACCAACTAGGTTTCCCTTTTCCAGCTTTAAGTAGACTTTGTCCTCTTTTTCTAGATAGAGCAGGACTCCGTTGGTGGCCGCCTCACGTGTTACATCTTTGTCCCCCGCAAAAGCAGAGATGACTGGTTTCCCATTCAACATTAAGTTCACCTGGACAACAGAAATAACAATTAGCAACTGTAATTCAAAAGGAATAGCTTGTAGGATATGTGTTGGCATAGTTCACGTCTCATTCACTACATCTTGACCTCTTGTACTACAAAAATCTCACCATACAAATACTAATGAGAGCTTATTGCATGTCAGATAAATGACATAAGGTTTCAGCTGCTCTACAATGAAACTTCTATTTTTATTAGTTTTATGCAAATAGAGGTAAAGTGGTCAAGAAAATCCAACAACCATTCTTTTAACAAATAAGCAAATGAGTTCATATTAAGGGACTGTATGTAAATTATTACAGAGGGAGGTAAATGTCTGTATTTTTCTTTGTGAGATCTCGGTATCCGCCCTGTTGGTCCTTTATTAGGGCCCGAGCAACAGTGGCAAAATCCCTACAGAAACTGAAGGAATTATTATTCCTTCTCTCTTTAATTTCTTTAAAAAAACTCAAATTAATCGCCTTTTTGAGGGGCTTAACATGCTCAAAAACTCACCAATATAGGCGGTCGCTTCAAGCCTAGTGAGCCCCTGCAGAATGTTTAACGTAGACTGACAAAACTTGGTACACCTAAGTAGCATGTCAAGACGTAAAAAAAACGCTCCTGGGAGCCATACTCTAAACCCAACAGGAAGTCCCCCATTTTGAATTGAAAGTTTGAAATTAGTGTGGGTTTGGCCATTGCCACATCAAACGAACTCCTCATAGAGATTTCATCTGATCAACTTCAAATTTGGTCTGTGCCATCGTAATTACGCCTTAGGGCATAGCCGTGGCGGGGCGGCCATTTTGTGCGTTTTGCCATCAAAACAGGAAGTGGGTGTAACTTGAGTATACATTGTCCGATTGGCTCGAAACTTTTCAGGATTCATCAGAGTCCGCCCCTGATGACAAAGTCATAATGCCCCCTAGTGGCAACAGGAAGTAGACCTAAAAGACAAAGTGCTATACTTTAACAAACTCCTCCGAGAAATTTCATCAAATGGGCTTCAAATTCAGTCTCTACCAGCTCAACACCTTAAGGATGAAAAGTTAGCAAAACTTTTAATCCAACGGTGTAGGTGTGGTGGCCATTTTGAGCATTTATCAATGAATAAAGAAGTTAGTACATTGTCCAAATTTGCCATATAAGAGTCCAGGACTGAGGACATTTTTAGGCCAAAATTGACGTTTGGTCATAGCGCCCCTCACTGGCAACAGGATATCAGCCTTATATGACAAACATCATCAACAATCTATGTTTAAGCCACGCCCCCTTTCATAACATTTGAAAGGTTTAAGGTAGACCCTTGTGTGAGGTATCATTAAACTCAGCAGAGTTCCTTTTTCATTGGTGTTGGTTTGGCCCGCCCTATATGTTTAAACCACACCCCTTTCATAACTGGTGACCCATTCAAGGTACAGTCTTGTGTGAGGTATCATTAAACTAATCAGAGTTTCTTTTTGATTGGTGAATGGTCTGACCCGCCCCCTTTGCTGTGGCCACGCCCCTTTTTATGACCTGTCTGACCCTCGTGTGAGATATCATTCAACTCAGCAGAGAGTTCCTTATTAATTGGTAATGGTTTGCCACGCCCCCTATGTTTTAGCCACGCCCCTTTGCAGCTAATAAACTGTATGATGTAGCAGAGGAGTGAGGGCCCAACGCTGCTTGCAGCTATAATTCATTATGGGTTTTGTGTCTTATTTATTTGTGCAAATAAATAAATAATAGAAAAAGTAACGTAGAACTAAACTAAAGCAAAAGTAAAGCAGTTTAGTACAATATTTAAATAAGATCTAGCAAATAAATGTACAGAGAATTAAATATATAATACACCCCAAACAAAATAAATTATGTAAAATAACAAAGTAAATACCTAAAACATATGTATTTTATTTTTATTTCAATTAGATTATTTATCTTTTTCGGACGTGTAACAAATAAATAAAAAACTAAAAAAAACTTTTTAAACAAACAAAATGAACAGTAAACCTATAGCGAACTCTTATATTCTGCACATACTTTCATAAACAATCAAGAGTAAAATCAAAATAAAAAGAGAAAAATATAACTTTTAATTGCTTTTTTGAGACTTAAGATGTCACTATTTCAATTTCCACTTGCAGATTAATTTAAAAAAAAGATCAAATGCAAAAAATATGAAAAGTATTCCTCCATTAACATACTTAGGTTAAATGTTAAGGTTAGGGTATACCATCTTAAAGTATATTGCTTTATCTCTTTTAGTTATTGAAAGGAAATCCAATAAATACTCAATATTACTTTGAGATATTGGTGGGAGGGTTTAGTTTTTTTTGTTTTTTTTTACAATCTCTGTGGAGAGTCTTTACTACATCCCCCCCTACACACACACACAGTCCAGTCCTTTAAGTAGACATTTTGTCCCACTCCAATACTGAAACAGTTTAACAACTGAAACCATTGCACAGCTCTGTGAAATGAACAAAAGTAATACCTGTATGGTTTGGCTCTGGTACACTTTAATGACATGGAAGTTAAAACTGTAGATGCCTTTTCTTGGGGACAAAAATACTGATTCAAATGTGAAGTAGTTTCCTATATTCACAAGAACCTATGAAAGAGAGGAAGAAAAGTAGTTATATACCCAGCACTTTAACAAAGGCTTTCATTTGAATGGACTTTAAGGATTAAATATAATGCACACAGGCTGCTCGGACGCAACCTGAATGCAACACGCTTTAACATGTTCAACTCAACCTTTCTTTCAATGGATCCAAACCTAGTATTAAACTTTCCTCACTGACACAAGATACAAAAATGATGCTTGATGAACATTTAATAGACCGATTTTGGGCAAAGGCATGATTTTTCTTTCACACTTCACACCTCAAATGAATCAGACGCTTCCTCGATACTGCTTCTTCATGTGACACATAACATAACCTAATGATATGAGAGTGTTGATAAATAAATAACTTAGTTTCATACTTTTGCTTGCTAAAAACCATCCACCCTGAATAAATCAGTCGGCATTGCATTTAACCTGCCTCATGAGTGTCATTAGACAAACAGGGTTTTGAGTGAGGAATCCAGAAAAATTATTAACGTCTTTGGGTCCGATGGAGATGGAGATGGAGATGGAGATGGTGATGGAGATGGAGATGGAGATGGTGATGGAGATGGGGGAAACAGGAGCCCCTCTCTGCACCCTGCAGGGTCTCAGGCATTTCCAGTCACCACTGCAGCCCCAGCCACGACCTTTGACAAGTGTTGCTTTCATAGCAACAGCGTGCACATGACCCACACCAATCAGATCACTTGCCCTGTTTTAACAGCCAGAGATCATGTTATGTCATTCAAATGAGAGGGAAGATCAGTGCGCTGATGTTACAAACACCTTATTCCACCCACCGCTGTATGAATCATGTTGTCTTTTTTGTGCATCATATACCTACGTGGGGTAGCTTGAGGCAAAGCTGATGACTGCGTGTGCAGACTCTGCAGGATGATGCCCTCTCCCAAACATAATCCAGTCACTTTCCCAACCTGCCTGCGCGTGATAACGTGCACTACAGAATCCACACATGCGATCTGCAACTAGCCTCAAACTAAAATCTGGGCTGCAGCTGCACTTAACTTAACACTTTAATGTTCTGCATCACACAGTGAGAACCGAGCAAAAGGATGAAGGTGTATCAACAAAAAAAAAGAAACGACCAGAATTGACAAGAAAGAACTGGCAGGTTGTGACAGATATGGAATTTGATGAATTACAAAGTGTTATTAAAAGCGAATTCAACCACTTTCTGACATTGGTATTGTTCATTAAAAAATGGTCTTAACCTGGTCGAAGTAGATTATTCTCGTTTTGTTGCTCATCTCCGACGGTTCGTGGTTGTTGCTCCGGACTGCAGAGAAAGCCACCTTGGAGTTGGCGGCGCGCACTGAGATGCCGAGCGGGGAGGACGAAGCCTTCCAGTCCGTGGTCGGGTTGGAGTCGCAGACCACGAGGCATTTCCCCTCCAGGACAATAGGCTCCGTGTCATTCTGGGCTCTCGCCACTTCCGAGAACACGGTCCAGCTGAGCATCAGTATGAGGGAGTTCAACATGGCCTTATCTCGCTCTATGACAGCCGTGGCAGCTCCGATTCCAAAACAGAGACCTAACAAGTTTCCGAGTCCCTCCACTGGTCTCTGCCGCCGCAGACGCGTCTGACGCTGTGGAGTTCTCTTATTGGAAACCAAGATGTGCCATATCCGAGTGAGACAATCCAGTCTTAAAACATTTCTTTTGCAAACAACCGGGAAACACAGAGATCATCGACCGTCGTCCATGCGTTTCATTTTCAGGTTATTTAAAGCCCGCGGATGAGCCAAAATTACACCATGTGGCTTGTTTTAGTGAAGACTGTTCCAGTCTGAGAAGCGAATCTGTCGATAAATCGTCCATAGCCCTCACTCCAACACGCACTCCCACTCCGAACAACGCGTCTGACAGCAGCTGTTCCCCCGCAGTGATATGCTGCGTGTGTGCGCGCCCAGCCTTCCACTTTACGCACGCACATTGGGTAGAAGTTATAATTAACTGGCCCTGCGTAATTTGCCCAACGCTCATATTTCTCTAATTCCTCATACGATAGCTTCAAATTTAAGAATACATTAATTAATTGTCTGTGCTATTGATACTGAGAATATCTGCAGTTCTAACTCTCCAGGAACAAATTCATGGAATAATTATCTCCAAAAAATGTCTGACTGTTTTCCAGACTTTAATCTAGAAGTATAGGAAGGAAAATGCCCTGGGCACGAATTCAACTTTTTTTTGTTCTTTGCTAGCTATCGATATGGAATGCCGTATTATTCAATGTTAAATAAATTAATAAATTCATGAATTAATACATAAACAAATATGCCTTTTGAAATACAGCATACAATAAATAAATGAGGCAATAAAGGCAAAATTTAAAATATGTAAATCCTCATACATAAAAAGTTTTTACTTTTAGTTATTTCATGGTACTTTTATTTCATAAGTCCACGCTTATTTATTTCCGTGGACTTTTGTTTTCTAATGCCACATTTATGGATGTTCCTCTCTATTTAATTCCAATTATTTTATGTAAATCAGGGGGCGTGGTTTTCAGTCACATTCAGAACAGAGCCAGGCAAAGACAGGCTGTGGGAGTGAGAGTGCACCACGACCGGCATCTCATGGGGCTCTACCCAGCGCACAGTCACCTATTCTGGGGTAACTGAACTACCAACTAGCGCTGACCTGATGGAGCAACACGACCAGCAGTTTGCGGGGCTCTGTACCCAGCGCACAGTCACCTTTTCTGGGGTAACTAGTCCACTCTGTTTGTAATGCAGTGACTCATCACTATCTGATTGCATAGTTCAGCTGACAATCTGTCACAATCCTATGGTGTTCCATAGAAGTCAGTGGTGGGAAACCTTTCTCACTCAGTTAAAAAATACCTTAACTTCACCTTCATTACCTAATCTCGTGATCTGGAAAAAATAAAGAAATTGAACTATTAACGCTTTTATCATTCAGCTGTAAAATGCACTTGTCTGTTGCGTGGTACTATATTCAATCAACAAGTCATCCAACGTGTCCTATAATATTGACAATACATTAAAGATGTGAGAAGATCTCCTCTGTCCTTGTGGCACTACAGGCTCTCCATAAAACAGCAGATCAATTTTAACGCCCTCAATCTGACTTACAATGTGCTACATGATCTGGCAGCAACAGTAAACCTGTAACCCACTGCAGCTTAAAATCAACTACAGACAGACAGACAGACAGACAGACAGAGCTTTAAGTAAAAAGCAAAGTGTTGTAAGGAGTTGTAAAGAGGTTTAAGGATATTTTTTAGGAGAGAATTTTATTAATTTCCAATAATGTCCCGCAGAGTTTCCTAGACCGAACTACGTTATTTAGGACTAATAGGTCAGATAGATGTTTGGGTTTAAGTGTTTCCTTGTACCCCTTCAATTGTTAATCTGAATTAATGGTCAAGTTATATTATGTATTTTTGTCAAAGAGGGGTTGGCAGTAGCTCAGTCCGTAGGCAGTTGGGTTGGGAACTGGAGGGTTGTCGGTTCAAGTCCCTGTATGGACCAAATGGCGATCATGGATTGGTAGCTGGAGATGCCACTTAACCTCCTGGGCACTGCTAGGTGCCCTTGGGCAAGGCACCGTCCCCCCTAACTGCTCATGGTGCTGGTCCAGAACTGGCAGCCAACTCACTCTGACATCTCTCCACTTGTGCATGTATAGATCCTGAGCATGTGTGTGTATTTAAGACCTGTGTGTATTGATTACTAACAAACAGAGTGTAAGTTGTAATATCCCCACTGGTGATTAATAAACAATATAAATTATTGCGAAGCACAACAGGTCATGCAAACATGCAAAAATGTCTACAGGCAAACATGCAGCTTTTAACTTTTTTATAATTAGCATCAAATGTTTAAGGAAAGTATTTGGAAATAGGCCCATAACAGGGTTATTAATGTATCTGTCACCTATGAAGCATCCATAACTGCTGCATAAACAGTTGATGAATGCCTGACAACCCATAACATAGATGCAATCATACTTACATGAGACATACTGGTCAGACATCTCTCCATGTAATGTATGTGTATATGTTTGCATGTGTGTGTGTTTTAGGCATGTTTGATTACACACACATGTTGCACATATTTTTAAGCATTTAGAACTGTTGATACACCCGTGCACGTCATTCACATGTGGGTTTCTAAATGTCTTCAGCACTCACAAAGAAAGCCTTGGACATTGACAAAAAGAAATAAACACAAATCGAACACAAACTCAAGGTCAGTTTTCTTCTCAGAATGATGAGCTGCGTCGAATGGTCTTCATCAGCTGATGAATCGCCTCGGCTGTCGTTGAGAGTAAAGTACGCCTAGGTAAAAATAAGTGAATACTTCGTTCAGAAATAATTTGAGCAGGTATAAAACATTTGACAATCACATTAATAAGAACACGTCCTTGGATCTGCTTACAACTACATTACACAAAAGGTTTATTTTTCATAGAAACAATCCGATTCAGTTTTACCAACACATTCTTACTCCCATCTCGTAAAGTACGGACGCTTGGTCAGGTGCCGTTGTCGTTATTTGACGCGCTTGGTCGTCTCTTATGGCTTCATATAACATGCTTGGTTGTCTCCTTTAGCTTCACATAACACGCTTGGTTGTCTCCTTTAGCGTCATGTAACACGCACTTGGTTGTCTCCTTTAGCGTCGTATAACACACGCTCGGTTGTCTCCTTTAGCGTCGTATAACACGCGCTTGGTTGTCTCCTTTAGCTTCATATAATATGCTTGATTGTCTCCTTTAGCGTCATATAACACATGCTTGGTTGTCTCCTTTAGTGTCAAATAACACATGGTTTGTTGTCTCCTTCTGCGTCATGTAACACGCTTAGTCGTCTCCTTTAGCGTCATAAAACACGCGCTTGGTTGTCTCCTTTATCGTCATATAACACGTGCTTGGTTGTCTCCTTCAGCGTCATATAACACATGCTTGGTCGTCTCCTTTAGTGTCAAATAACAAATGGTTTGTTGTCTCCTTCAGTGTCATATAACACACTTGGTCGTCTCCTTCAGTGTCATATAACACACATTTGGTCGTCTCCTTTAGCGTCGTATAACACGCGCTTGGTCGTCTCCTTTAGCGTCATATTACACGCTTGGTTGTCTCCTTTAGCTTCATATAATATGCTTGATTGTCTCCTTTAGCGTCATATAACACACGCTCGGTCGTTTCCTTTAGTGTCAAATAACACATGGTTGGTTGTCTCCTTTAGCGTCATGTAACACGCTTGGTTGTCTCCTTTAGCGTCATATAATACACGCTTGGTCGTCTCCTTTAGCGTCATATAATACAAGCTTGGTCGTCTCCTTTATCGTCATATAACACGTGCTTGGTCGTCTCCTTCAGCGTCGTATAACACACGCTTGGTCGTCTCCCCTAGCGTCGTATAACACGCTCAGGATTATTGCCGATTATTGCCATCCCTTTTGACGTTGTTAGGTTAACCCTCGTGTTGTCTTCCCACCGCCAAGTTTTTGTTTTTCTGAGTCAGAATTTCAAACCAAAAAGCCTTTTATCAAAATTATGGTTGTCTTTTTCGACCCTTTTGTTTTTCCTCCAATGATTAAGTCACTTTTTCAATGTTTGTCAACTTTCTCTGAGTCTTCTGAAATTTTCGTGGATTTTTCCCCCAATTTTTAAAGCTTTTTTTCACATTTGTCCCTTTTTCTGTTTTGTCAATTTATTTGACATTTGTTCACATTGTATTCACTTTTGACACTTTTTTTTAAAGTTCTTTTACCAATTGTTTTTTCTCCAAATGCTATAAAATTGACAAAAAACACCCAAATTCAATGAAAGTAGTGACCTGATTATTTATTTAACTTGTGAGGAGCGTTGTTCGGAACCATCCACGTTACTTTATGGGAAAATTTGATTGACAGAAACCCACATTTTTGACATCGAAACTTTTTGGAAAGGGGTCAAATTGGATCCAAAGACAACAGGAGGGGGAAGGAAAAGCTTGTGGGGGGGGGGGCTTACACTTCCATGACACACGGGACGGTTAGGGACACATGCGGGACACGAACCCCGGGTAAAAGTCCTGTGTCCCCTGACCAACCTCCCTATGCAGAATTTTCCACTCACATACTTCTCGCTAAACCCCGTCTAGATGCTGCTCCCCCCCCCAGTACATTCTACTTTTTTGTCACATCACATGCGGACATCCACTGCCCAAACGTTTCACAGGTTGTGAAAACATACAAGGAATTTCACTCTGGCTTTTTCTTTCTCTCAAAGAACATACACAAATATAGACACATGGCTGAAAACAAGGGCAACGAAGCCAGGCTGCACACACTGTCAATTTGTATATAAGAGTAAATGTAGACACATACACATGCATATGCATACAGATGTGAACACACATACATGTAAACAAACAGCCCTATGAGTATTGTAAACAGTAGAACAATAGGGCAATGGAAAAGTGCCATTGGTGTTGCAATAAACAAAGAATGACTGTATTAAATAGTAAATCATAACAGGTTGCTTTTGTATCTGACGTGGGTGGATGTGACAGTAAATACATGTTCAGGAGTATGCACTTAAGGCAAAGCTGAAAGAGTAAGAAAACAATACAAGGGGGGAAAATCTAGATAGATAGATAGATAGATGGATGGATGGATGGATGGATGGATGGATGGATGGATGGATGGATGGATGGATGGATGGATAGATAGATAGATAGATAGATAGATAGATAGATAGATAGATAGATAGATAGACAGATAGATGGACGGATGATTGATGGATGGATGGATGGATGGATGTTGGATAAATAGATGATGATAGATGGATGATGGGTAGATAAATAGATAGATAGATAGATAGATAGATGGATGGATGGATGGATGGATGGATGGATGGATAGATAGATAGATAGATAGATAGATAGATAGATAGATAGATAGATAGATGGATGAATGATAGACAGATAGATAGATGGATGATTGATAGATGGATGGATGGATGGATGTTGGATAAATAGATGGATGATAGATGGATGATGGATAGATAGATAGATAGATAGATAGATAGATAGATAGATAGATAGATAGATAGATAGATAGATAGATAGATGGATGGATGGAGGGATAGACGGATAGATAGATAGATCTCAGAAACCTTGTATTTATTGGCTTTGTAAATCATGCTTTGTGCTGTTAAACTGAAATAAGCCTGAATCCTGAAAAGCACATTTGATGTTGATGATGGAATTAATTTCCTTTCTCATAAAATCCTTGATTACGAATGCAGCTTTTTGATCTTTTGTAGATGAACAACAGCACATCAATAGGTTACACAGTGAAAAAATAAGAAAACGGTTGAATTAACAACCAAAAAGGATCTGAACCCAGATATTAAAAAAAACCCCCCCCCGGGGCCCCGCACGGTTTGCGGTAAAAATTGGGGGTTTAAAATAAATGTTTTTTAAAAAGAACTTTACACCCTTGTCTCAAAAACAGATGGGGTTTGTGGGTTAGGATAAAAAAAAACAAGGGATTTTTATTTAGAAAACTGCAATTTTTTTGAAATTCAGGTTACAAAAAAATGGAAAAAAAACCATTGAAAAAGGTATCAATTTTTAATCTAATACATTAGAAAATAAATGTTTGCATTTGCTAGTGGTTGGGTTTTTTAATTCGGTAAAAACTGTAAAATTTGACCTACCTTTCAAAGCGGTGGGGGGGGGCAAATCGATCGGGAAGGAAGAAAATCCGGGAAAATTACCCCCCCCCCCCCCCCCCCCCCCCCCCCCCCCCCCCAACCCCCCCCCCCCCCCCCCGAAAAGGGGGCCAGGGGGGGGAAGGGGGGGGCACCCCCAAGCTCGGAAAAAGGGGGTTCGGGGGCCCAAGGGGGGGGGGAAAAAGGGGGGGCCATGGCAAAGGGGGGAAGAGCCGGGGGGAGGGGGGATTGGCTTGAAAGGGGCCCAAAAAAACAGGGGGAAGGGAAATTCAAGGGGGAAACCAAAGGGGGTTTTAAAGGGGGGAAGAAGAAAAGAAAAAAGGATAGTAAAGAAAAAGAAAAGGGAAGAAAAGAAGATGAAGATAGAAGGGGAAAGGGGGCACCCCAAGGAAAAGGGGGGAGGCACCAGTAGAAAGACAAAAAAAACCCCAACAAACACAACACACAAAGCCAAACACAAAATTTTCAGAGAAACACCAAAAACAAAACAGTTTACCCAACAAAAAACAACAAAACAAATCCCCAAATAACACCATAGACACCCCCCAAAACCCACAAAACCCCCAAATACAAACAAAATCACAAATAAAAACCAAAAACAAAATTTCAAAAAAAACACAAAAAAACAAACCAAATAACCCCCCAAAAACCAAATACAAAACCACAAAACCAAAAATAAAAAAAAAAAAAAAAAAAAATAAAAAAAAAAATTAAAAAAAACCCAAAAACCCCCAAAAAAAAAAAAACCAAATTATAAAAAAATTTCCCTTTTTAAAAAAAAAAAAGGGAAAAAACAAAAAAAAAAAAAAATATAAAAAACCCCCCCAAAAAACCCCATAAAAAAAACCCCTTTAAAAACCAAAAAACAAAAAATTTAATCCCAAAAAAAAATTTTCCCCCTTATCCCTTTCCAAAAAAAACCCAAAAAAAACCCCCCAAAAAAAAAAAAATTTTACACATATATTTTTTTTCCCCCCCCAAAAAAAACCCCAACCCCCCCCAAAAAAATAAAAAAAAAACATTTTTTTTAAAAAATTTAAAAAATTAAAAAAAAAAAATTTTAAAAATTAAAACCAAAAAAGGGGAAAAATTTTTTTAAAAAATTTTTTTGGGTAAAAAAAAAAAAACTTCCAAGCAAAAAAAATTTTAAAAAAAATTAAAACAAAAAAAACCAAAAATTCCCCCAACCCAAAAAAAAAAAAAAAAAAAAATTTTTTTTTAAAAAGGGTTTAAAAAAAAATTTTCCCAAAAAAAAAAAAGGGGAAATTTTGGAGGGGAAAGGGGTTTTCAAAAAATTTAAAAGGTTTTTTGGGAAAAAAAATTTTTGGTGCTTATATACACACAATACAAACATATATCACACATATATCACACATAACATACATATATCACACATATATCACACTATACCAAACATATACACAACATATATCACACATATACACACAAATACAAACAATATCACACATATATCAACATATACACACATATATCACACATATACACACAAATACAAACATATATCACACATATATCACACATATACACACATATTTCACACATATACACACATATATCACACATATATAACACATATACACACATATATCACACATATACACACATATATCACACATATATCGCACCTATTTCACACATATACACACATGTATCACACTTATACACACATATATCACACATATATCACACATATACACGCATAAATCACACATATACACACACATTTCACACATATACACACATATATCACACTTATATCACACATATACACACAACTACAAACATATATCACACATTTATCACACATATACACACATATATCACACATATACACACATATATCACACATATACACACATATATCACACATATATCACACATATGTCGCACCTATTTCACACATATACACACATATATCACACTTATACACACATATATCACACATATATCACACATATACACACATATGCACACATATAGCACACATATACACACACATATCACATATATACACACATATATCACACTTACAGTATATCACAAATATACACACATATATCACACATACAGTATATCACAAATATAAACACATATCACACATATACACACATACAGTATATTACACATATATACTTATGTATCACACATATACACACATATCACACATATACACACAGACACACATACATACACATAAACACATATACCACAACATTCTTTTTATTTATCAAAATTGAAATTAAAATTAAAAAATCATTTACAGAAATTCAACGACTATGATAAGGTGAGACACTATTGTAGACTGTGTGTAGTGATGATAGTGCAAAAGTGCAAAAGTGAACAGTGCAGTAGATCATGAAAACATATTGACTATGACTATAAAACATAAACATAATAACCTATAAACTGACTGACCGAATAAGAATGAGAACATTATGTAACAGGGAATAAGTTATAAGATGTGAGATGTAGATGTTATGACCATAGTCCAGGTTATGTACATGCTAATATAGCCAATAAGAAAGTTGTTCTGCAGACTACAGAACACTGCCTGTTTACTGACCTGAAGTTTCAAAAGTACTTCTTGTGTAGTAAAATGTAATGCATTTTAGTGCTGTAGATGTATAAAGTTGTGCTCATTTTAATTCCTGCTCCTAATCTGCAGCAATATATCATATTCTATGTTTGCATTGCTGTCCTGTAAAACTATATATCTCTGATAGGTGGAATATTATAAGCATATGATGTATAAGCATGTAGGTTTTCAAATGTATTTCATCTGTTCTAAGGATCTGCCAAAAAGAAAGGTTAGTATGAGGTAACACAACCCCACACCTGAGAGATAAATTGTGTAAAACTAGCTGAAGTGTTTTCCAAATAAGGAGTTGTTTCAAAGATAACCATGGCAACCACGTCTCACAGAAATAGATTAACTAACCGGTGCGGGACAAGAAGACTAGAGACACTTGAAAATACATGCTTTTCTCGCCATGTTTTGCAAAAGAAGTGCTACAGCTCCAAAGTACTTTGGCCCTCTGGGATGTGCCTGAGGTCATTGGGAAGTTAACACTCTCAATTTTTTGTTCCAAGTGTCAGTGTGAAAAACATTACTGTAAGCGTATTAGATGGGCTACACACAAAACCAGTGCCCTAGCCACATGTCTCAACTTAATACAGAAAACATCCAGAAGAAAAACACTCAGAAAATGGGTTTTATATGAAGTTATATCTACAGATATGTCTGTGTGTTTTTCTCATTTCCTTTTGAAAAGGAAAAAAGCCCAAAAACTGCAAAATACTAAACTTCTCAAATACAAAACACATCAACATCAATCACACACATACCTGAAATAACTATATACATACATTTATGGAAATAAGTAATTAAAAGATTGATGAATAAGAACATTATGTAACAGGGAATAAGTTAGAAGATAACCCCTAACCCTATTTTTGCTTTGACACAGCTGCAGCCATCACAGGGTTAAAATTTTCTGGTCAAGTTTGGTATCAATCAATCTGTCTTCATATTGGCTAAAAAGGTAGGATTGTTTCGTAACATCTAGTTTTAACTGGAAGGAATAGCTGTCAATCATTTCCACGTTGGTCCTCCCTGAACTCTGCGACATGATTGGCTTCTATTTTCTTTGTGAATGAATAATGTATTGTAGATAAAAAAAAATGTTCTTCCTTAAAATACAGGGGGCATAAGTATACACCCCCCTATGTTAAAATACAGGGGCATAAGTATACACCCCCCTATGTTAAAATACAGGGGGCATAAGTATACACCCCCTATGTTAAAATACAGGGGGCATACGCATACACCCCCCTATGTTAAAATCCCATAGAGGCAGGCCCCCCCCCCCCCCCCCCCCCCCACACACACACACACACACACACACATCATCACATACCCTTCACCATACACAGAGATTGGCATGTTTTTTTTCAGTTAGCTTAATAGCTGGTTTGATTTACATTGAGAGATGATTTTATGGAAAGTTCCCCATGCTAATCTCTATGTATGGTGAAGGGTATGTGATGATGTGGGGGGGGGTATTTTAATTCCAAAGGTCAAGGAAACTTCATCAGGATACATAGAATCTTGATCCATGAAATAACTGGCATTCAAAAATAAAAATCTGCCTGCCTCTATGGGAATTTAACATAGGGGGTGTATACTTATGCCCCCTTTATTTTAACATAGGGGGTGAATACTTATGCCCCTGTATTTTGAGGAAGAACATTTATTTATTTACAATACATTATTCATTCACAAAGAAAATTGGTGTCCTTAAAAGGTTGGATTTTCCTAATTTTTTTGAATTAAGGCATTAAGATCATTTTCCAAAAGATGTTTTTTTATTCCTCTTTTTAATCAACTTCATCATGGGGGTGTAAAGTTATGCAAGCCACTGTAGTTTGGGCTTCAATATCATCTCCCTGCAAAGTAATACAGCTCCTTCATCAGCGGGATTGTCGACAAAAGGAAATGCCAAGTTTGGAGCAAAAATGTTTTATAGTCTGCCTAACACAGTTAATAAACCAACTGTTTAATGAGTTAATAAATAAGCTGTTTTTTGTATTCATGCAGATAACAACATGTACTAAAATGGGCCCGATACAGAATGAATGAATAAAAGAGCACTGTGTCAGAGCGAGCTTTTTTGAAGACAACCTGTTCCAGACCAGGTTAGGTTCACAGCCTCAGTTACCATAGTAACTGACTCTGAAGTTAAGTTATCTCTCTTTGTGAAAGGGGCTGGAGTTACCCCCCCTCTCTCAGGTTTGATTAACCTCCCTTTTGGAAGTTTCCCTCATCTCAGGGTTAACAAAAGCTTTGTGGCATGGACCCCTGGGGTAGTGAGTGTCAAGCGTAAGTGAACTTTGAAGGGGGTTCCATGCTTTTGGCACAAAGAAACTAAAAGCTGATTTACCAAACTCAGAGTTAACCTGTGGCACTTTAAGCATAAGGCAATTTGTAGAGTGAGTTTGGTAAAGTCCTGTTATCCAGTTCATCACAGATGCTATTTAAGATGTCTGACAAGAGATGTATTGATAAAAACATACAAGAGTACAGTGGTGAGTGTCCTATGGGTCTCCTGTAATAAATCTGAGGGCAGAGTGATAAACTGAGTCCAGAGGTATTGCACAAAAGAATTATTTATGAATCCAGGATAACCGAGAAAGCGAGGCTTGACCTAGTCTAATCTTTGCATCTTGGCTTGGTCCATTTCCTGAAGGCCGAGCCAGGCTGAAGTAATTCGGTTAGATGCACGTTCACGGGTTTCTTTAACAGGCCGCTGATAAAGGGTTGAGATCAGGAGACGGTGATGAAGACTTTAAAGATGACGAGTCCATGGATTTCAAATCATTTGCAGCTTTATTCAAACAGTATACACAGGAATCTCAATCCAAGAGGGACCAATGACCATCATTTCCTGCATTTTCCTGCATATTTCTGCAACCTAGGGTCCACTTCACACTGACTCTTCCCTAAAAGCTCCCTCTGAATGGTTTACTGCATTTTAACTTTTATAGACTACAGCTGTTCAGGCTGAACAGGAAGTCACAGAAACACCCACATCCTGTTAGGGTGTTCAGACCCATGTATTCGCTTGTATACAGTCTCCAGTTGTTTTTATTATGACAGTAGCTGTCAAAATGCTCTACATGTTATCTGTTGCTGATGTTAATTAACAACAAACTGTAGATGATCTATATTCAGATAGTTTTTAGTCTGTAGCTCAGCCCTTAAGGAGTTGGGTTGGAAAGTGGAGGGTTGCTGGTTCAAGTCCCAATATGAAGTGGTGGACTTATTTTTCCTGCTCCCTCCAGCATTCATTTCCTTTTAAACTAATGCACTGTACATGTATTGGGGATTGTTTTATCATCTGAAAGGGACAAATACAAAGAGAGAAAAATAAATTTAGACCCACTGGGTCCTCTAGGGAATTTAATCAGTAGTCAAAAGAAGTATGTACTGTGTAAAAGACATATTGGACAGCCCTGTCATATATAATGAGCTGCTTTGATTATCCTCAAAAAGGAGCAGGCTCATTTTTGTTTACTAATTGTATATGCTTTTACATTATTTATACATAAATCCAAAGAAGTACCACAAATAAGTACCACTTTTCAAAGCAATAAACCAGAAGCAATTGGCGATATGTGCCGTCAGTCACTGGCAGCCGCTATCCTCCAATGGGATATTTTACATTTTGTGTGAGGAGATATTTTCTTAATTTCAACGGTTTAGAGGTGTATTTGCCTTGATTGCTCGGCCTCTTGGGGGATGTGCAAGATGCTGTCAACCCAACATTGACATGTAATCACTGCTAAAAGCTGACATGTTAGGATTTAGGATTTAGCAAAGGATTTTAAAATTAAAGGCTTAAATGTCCATTTAAAGCTATATTTGAAATGTCTTTCAGGCTGTTAAAACCATATTTTTACTCTTTTTCAGGCAACTATAAATTGAATCCTCCTGTTAAGCCAGGCTCATTCCAAATCCCGGTGAGACAACACATATCCAGTGTGTCACTCAGGTAATATTGGACTATTCTGATGTAGGATTTTAAAATTAAAGACTTACGGTAAATGTCCATTTAAAGCTATATTTGAAACCTTTTTCAGGCTGTTAAAACTACATTTTTATTCTTGTTCAGGCTACTCTGAAATGGAATCCTCTTGTTAAGCCAGGTTCATTCCAAATCACGGTGAAATCACACATCCGTTAAATCCATCCATTAAAGTTATGTTATATTATATATTAAAATGAAAGGCTTTTTGGCTTTTTCAGGCCACTCTAAAAAGGAATCATCCTGTCTTCCAGGAAAGAGGATGGTGCTTCTCATTTCCCAACTTCAAACATTTTTGTTTGTCCTTTGTTGAGGCCCCTCCTCACTTGGTTTAGCCCAGATGTGTCTGTCGGCTGTCATACCTTAGAAAGTGCTATGACAGAGCCTTAGTCACTCTATGATGTTGTTTTTGCCAATGTTTCTAACAAAAAAAAGAGCTACATCTGTAGCAGTGCAAATATCAGGGGGTGGCTTGTTCCAGAGTCTCGGGGCAGCAACTGCCAAAGCCTGATCACCCCACCTTTTATTCTTGGAACTTGGGACTTCTAAAACCAACTGATTTGAAGATCGCAATGACCGGTTGTGCTACGCAAAGTTAAAATTTCAGACGAATACTCTGGGGCGAGACAATTTAAAGCCTTAAAAACAAACAATAAAATCTTAAAATCTATTCTACAACACAACGGGAGCCAATGCAGGGTGTAGAGAATGGGAGTGATGTGTGCACGTCTAGATGTATTTGTTAAAAAGCGAGCAGCAGCATTTTGCACAAGTTGAAGGCGTGAGATTGACATCTGATTCAGACCAACATAGAGAGCATTACAGTAGTCCAACCTTGAACCAATAAAAGCATGAATGGCCTTTTCTAGGTTGTGCCTGCTCAGAAAAGACTTAACTTTAGACAGCAGACGAAGCTGGAAAAAGCTCATTTTAACAACATTACTGATCTGCTTATCAAATGTCATGCTGCAATCAAAAGTAACCCCCAAGTTTTTGACAGCTGATCTAGTGTAAGATGCCAGAGCTCCCAAACTCAAAGCTGGACCATCCTGCATGCCTGGAGTGCTGAAAATAATACGCTCCGTTTTACCTTCATTCAAATTAAGAAACTTAATATAAGTGACACAACTAAGCAGGGAGTTTGGGTTATTGGGAATTGTTGGGTTTCTGTAAATAACATTCCAGGGTCCGGTCTAGACCTGCTCTTTGTGAAAAGCGCAATGAGATAACTGTTGTTGTGATTTAGCGCTATATAAATAAAATTGAATTGAATTGCATTATTTACACTCTACAACATCCAAGAAAACTGTTTGTACCACTTTCGAGAGAAGCCATTGTTGTCACGGTAACTTGTAACAGTGCATAGCTTAACACGTCCATGGTACATTGTGTAAAAAGCCAGGTAGCTAACAGTAGTTGCTGAACAAAGCCCAGCGAGTCTGCCTGTTGTTACCATAGCAACCACCTACGTCCCATGTCTGATCCTCATTCTATGGTTTAAACAGTTTTGTTTTGATCAGAAGAGAAGACACATTCAACACACAACTAGCTCTGTTACTATTTCTGTTGTTGCATACATTTCAATATTTTCCATAACAAAACGTATTTTGATCAAACTTGGCCGGGTGGGCCAGTGAGTAAAGTGGGCGGGGCCAGTGGAGGCCGTGACTTTTTCTGTTGGCCCGCCCTGTTAGCACCTGCCGTTTTCTTTTTTACTCTTCCTCCTGCTGCTGCCAGCTGACCACACACACCTGATTCCCATTCTACAATTACCTGCTCCCCCCGCTAACACCTGCCTTCCATCTGCAATCAAGAACAGTATTTTAACCCCGGCTCTTCAGACCATCTTTGCTTGATCGTTGCTCCAGTCACCCTGGGGAAACTCTCAAAAGCCGTTGTAGTCCTCGAGCGTTCTGTTCCTCCATGTTATATGTTTTACTCACCTTTTTGTCCTCCCACGGCACCCTGCTTCCACCTGTCTCCGTCTCCTCCTCGGCTCCACCATCCTGGCTCCTCCTCACTTCCCCAAGTGCCCTCACCCCTGAGACTCCACTACCTTCCCATCGCTGCGTTCCTGTCCATGGCGTCTACCTCCCTACTTCCCCTCTCCCTTTTACTTTTTTCAGCCTTGCTTGAGTCATTCTGTCGATCAGCGTAACAGATCGCCTGGCAAAGCTCATAAAATGGCATGACCACCCGTCCTTGGCCACGATTTGACTCAACTTAATCGGTCCACACCTATGATTCTGTAGACATTTTTGTTGTCTCCTTCTTGTTTTATGGTCTCTTCTACTGTCTGTATACAGCGTGCAAGCTTAAAGCGCATGCTCCGCCTCTTCTCCATTTTTTGGTGTTTCTGTATTTATGCTGTAGCAGAAACAACAGCACTTCTAGGTCTGGAATATGAAGTGTTGAGTCATTTGTAAATGGATCCATTTGGACGCAACTTCTGTTGAAACGATGCCGGGGAAGACAGGGAAAAAAAGTTATAGTACGTGGTCATGCAGAGTTGAGAGAAAGATGTCAGTACGAAATTGGTTCGAAAAGTTCTCAAAGCTTTTAGAAATTAAAAATATCCTGACACTTAGACAAACTTGTAATGTATGTAGAAAAACCCAGTAATGACCTGGAGAACCAAAAATGAAACTGAGGTTTAATCCTCATATTGACAAAGTATTTGAGAAATGAAAACAAAGTGTCTTTAAACCAAATTCAAAGTAAGCATTATAATTTGAAATGACTTAGAGTTGATTATGCTAAATTTTAGGTCATTTTCAATATTGGTCAGGGGAGAAAAGCGCTGTGATGCATCCAAAAAAAAATGCATGCAAAAAATAATGAGCCAAACCTGTGTGAAGGAAACATTAATGGGAAATGTTTGTGCAGATGCAACATTTTGATTAAATTCAGTGCATTCTCCTTTAATGAGAAAATTTGCCTGCCCAGCAAGAGGTCTGGTTCATTATACCACTATAGTTAAGTTACAACAAGTGTGTTTTTTCTGTCAGCTGATTTCTACTGCCACATCCACAAGCCTGTGTATAACAACCAGTGCTAAGAATATCTTTCAACCGTTTTGAAGGGGAATCTTGTGTTCCCCATCATGCAACAGTGCAGCTCTGTTCCTTAATCAGAGACAGCCTTGGAGCTCCTCATGGAGCCCCCAGAATTGGAAACGTCCCCGACCACAGCACAATCGCATGTTCAGAATAATTACACACCCAAAGTACAGCAGCCTCAGCTGGCTTGCATAGTGATGTCTGTTTTGTGCGTCTTCCAGCATACAGCTGTGGGTATTAGCAGCACACTTGAGCATCCAAGTGCTTCTTCCAACCCAGGAGTTCAATATCCAGCATAACTGATTTGTATCAAAATAAATGTCAGTAGAAAAAAAAAAATAATCTTCTGACTTGAAATAATGCAACGTACAGTACGTAGATTGGTTTTATATTCACAAAATAATTTCCGCTGACATCCTTTTATCCAAGTGAATTGGCTTGAGCATACACTTCATGGTGTCTTCATGGTCTATACAATGAATTGCATCCAAACCCCATTAAAAAATATAATATCTGTACAACAGGAAAAATATACAATCTGCTATTGATAATATAAATCCATGCAACATTTTACTGAATCTTCAATATCAGATGCTGTATTAACAGTTATATCCTGTTTTTGTATTGGAATCACTCTGAACTGTGACTAAGACAATAAGACCTGATTAATAAGCATCGCTGCAGTCTCACACTCATATGATTTCAGCATGGGCCCGCTTGAAGTCGTGGATGAACTGGCAGATCAACCCAAACAGTTCCTGAGAGTCTTGATCCGCCATTTCGCCGAATTTAACCTTGACGGGAGAGAAAAACAGGGAATTCAAAACTTTGGTCTGACAGCAGTTACACTCTCAGAGGCAACTATTTTACGATTAGCAACCGCATTCGCTTTAAGAAGGTAACTGGTGTCTGGGTCATGCAAATTCCTAACAATTGTTTTGATATAATAACCTCATATACTGCCTCAGCATGCAATCCATTCATTGAGTGCACTTATACAATGAGGTAGACATGCACTGCTCAATTAATACTTATACCTAGGTGGTTAAGGGTCGCTGGCATAAAATATGAGTAATTCACAAGTCAAACTTTATTAGAAAGGGTCACAGTTGCGAAGTGTACTAATTGACTTATTACATGCCGTTGACTGTGCAGGTTAAAGTTCAAGCTCAAACTTTGCCGCTGTCACCCATTTTTATTATGTTTAACAGATTTAAAAAGGCCATAAGTTGCTGTATTTCTTTATTTTGTTATATGGTTACTGATATTATTATTACAGATTCATTCATTACAGACGTTTTAAAGGAATTGTTTAACATTTTGGTTTATTTTAAGGTGACCAGATTTCTCAGACAAAATCCGGGGACACTTTCATTTTAGAAGTGTATATACCTCCAAAACATGTCTTGTTTTTATTTTTGTAAAACTGAAAACGGGGAAAACTAGACCTAGCGCTGTTCGCATTAGGGGCTGAGCGCGCCCCTCCCCCCCAAAGGTCTGATCTTAGAATCACCCCTGCTGCTACTTCATACTGTACTCCACTACACCTCAGAGGGGAATGTTGTAATGTTTACTGAACTACGTTTACCTGACAGCTTTTGCTTAATTGCTTCAGGCTCGTTTCTGCAACAGCTCATTGAGTATCGGTACAATAAAGTATCAGTCGGCAGCAGAGAAACAAGCTACAATCTAAGGTGATAGGATAATTGTCCAGCTTTACGTTCATATGAGTGCTCGTTTTGCTTCTGACAGACTCAGTCTAAGTGTCTGACAACATTATGGAAAGGATTTCTAAGGAGGTAGACCTTTCTGTTACAGATTAAGATCCTTTTTAAAATATAAAAGTCTGTGAAATTGCGTTCGCTAAACCCACCAGACTCCATGTAAATAATCAGTGATTTTAGCATCGTAAAACACGGCTTTCTAAAACACCTCTGAGCTCTGAGCAGCGCTGGCTCTGGCTGTCTTGAGCAACTGTCGGCTCCGTTTGGTCGGTGTTTTCTGTCTTTTATTCCAATTTCGGGTCCGTCAGTCGCAGTGAAAACCGGGGACATTTCCGGGGACAAATCCAACCGGGGACAGGTCACCCTAGCTTATTTACTTTCTTGTTGAGAGTTAGATGAGTACAGAGATACCCCTGTGATGGTTTTGGGTGGGTGCTTTGGTTTCTTTTTGTCCTTCTGTGTTTTTTTGTCCTGTCTTGTCTCCTCGTGTTTGTGTCTCAGTGTTTCCCCGGTAAGTGTCTGTTTGTTCTGCTTCCTGTTTTGTTTTGATAGTCTGGTTTCCTGTCTTGTCTAGTCTTGTCTAGTCTGATTGTCCTGTCCCGTCCTAATGTGATTCACCCGACGTCTCACCTGTTCCCCGTTACCTATTGTATTTAACCTCTGTGTTCCCTATGTCTCTTTTCAGATCCTTTTGTCCTGTTGACGTGTCCAGTCAGCATGTGTTGCGGTCCTGTCAGATATTCCCCATGAGTCTCTCCCCCGTGCATTTTCCCTGTTTTTTGTATTTCTTTTTTTGGACTTTCGTCACTTTTGACTTCTTGGATTTTTGTTGTCCTCGGATTTTGCCAGTGCTCGTTGCTCCCTGTGTTTTTCGTTGGACTGTTGTGAATAAATCCTTGTTACCTGCTATCTCCGCTCTTGGGTCCTCCTTCCTGCCTGAACATAACAACTCCTCACATCTCTACACTAGTGTATCTTTCTTAATGTAGTATGTTAGCTTAGATGAGCGGTTTCCTGGAAAAACTAGCGGAGACATCAGGAAGTGACTATCCAAGATCATATAGGAGCCTAGATTATAGTGAGAACTAGATTATAGTGAGTTATAAACTATTCCTTGCTATTTAAATTAGAAATGCTAAATAAGGAGGGTTAAGATAAAGTGTTACCAAAGCAACAAAAGCATTAGATGAAAGACCAGATTCTGATATGTTCATTACACCCAACAGAAGCATTATGTGTCATCTGCAGGTTTGAACCATTTGCTTAAAGAAGCCAAATTAAAAGCACCTTATTTTAGGTGGAATCTTACAGACACAGTGTTTTTAAGATATGTCTTACATGAAGACAAGCTGGTAATATGACATAACTGTCAACTTTTATTGTCGATGTCATGTCAAGGCATACAACATGTCAAAAGTCTTTGGAAATTATCAAATTATGATATATTAGAGCGGATTTGTAACAAAGCGTGTTGCATAAAATATCTCCTCCTATTTGTTAATTTTTAAAATTAAGCCTCAGGACCACTACAAATAAAAAACCTCTCCAAAATCAACCCCCCAATAATTTCCATGAGATTTTTCTATGTTTAATACATTTGGATCCTGGCTATTCAAGGACATCATTATCAATTCTCCTCCCCCCGTAACGAGATGTGACGTCTTTTCCCCAACTGGATGCTCCCTTGCAAAACACCACATCCCAGTCAGTCTCAATCATTTCTCCAACGCTCCTGAAGGGGTTTATTATACATGCAGGAAGTTTCAGACACACACTTTTAGAACAGGCTCTCCACACTGTGAAATCCGGGTAGGAGGGGTGGGACGCAGGTGGGACTGGGGACTAAGGGTTGGGTTTAAACGTAAAGGAGTGGAGCTGGATAGCTGTGGTATTAACAGTTCCTCCCAATTACTTTGATACCATGCTCAAATGATGAATATTTACATGTGTAAACCTCCAAAACAGCGGGGACTGACCCATAGAGGGCGCTGGGGCGCCGACCTCCCGCCAATCTGCCTGACTGTTTTTTTATTTATATTTTTTTATAATCTCTCATTTTGACAAAATATTTTGTTATTTACATGCTACTAATGATTTTTGAGAACGTTTTTCACTTAACGAGACAGTGGTGGTGTTGATGTATCATTTTGGTGTAGTAGCCAATAGGCTGTCTTCTCCGGGCTCCAGTTTGCTCAGCACTACCAGACTGGAATTTAAACCAATGGTTGTCCGGTTGCTATGCAAAAAAAGTACATATTTCGCCAATCATCTGGGGGCTCTGAAAATATCGCCTGTAGATTAGAACATCAATACCACTTATGTTTGTGTAAAGACTGGAAACATGAGTCTTTGTACAAGGGACTTCTAAAGTTCACGTTATGTCTTAATTATTTCGCCTGTACAAAAGTGTAAAGGTGACAAGTTTTGGATTTACGGGCATTATGTCAAGGGCAGTGATGGAGATACTCCAGGAAATTAGCTAGGCAACCTGTTTCCTCCTGTTTTGGACTTTATGCTAAGCTAATAGCTTTAGCTTCATATTCACTGCACAATTTGTCATCTCATTCTCTGCAAAAGAGCGAACAAGCATTTTTTTTCCAAAATGCCAAACTATTTCTTTATGTTGTGGGAACCAAAAAATTACATGTAATAACATTATACTAACCCTTTGTTGATTTATACACACCAGTCTCCAAATAGATACATTCGAGAAGGATGTACATTTACTTTATAGCCTTGACTGTGTTCAGTAACCTCCCCGTTTTCTTCCTCATGTGCGAGTTGTGGAAATAGTTTGCAGTACTCAGGAATCTAATCGTGGGCCTAATAAAACACAATTCCCTACTAGTCCTAAAGCTCACATCTCAGGCTGTAATATCTCTGTGCTCAAACACACCAGGATGGGTCTTTATGATGATGGATTGTCCAAAGACATGTGGGAAAGGTGAGAAAACAGACCCTACTTCTGTACTGATTGCTTTTGGTGGGGACTTCATAAAAAAAAAAAGACGTAGCACCTGTTAAGATGTCAAAGTAGACATAAACTATCTAAACCTAATCTAACCAAGTTAGTGAGCAAAGGAAATGTCCTCCATTTATAACCAGTGTGATAAAAGAATACACAAACTGGTACTTCCACTAAATCTCATATGTGTGAGAGAGATCTGATGAACAACACAAATGCTTAAAGGTCCAATATGTGTAATATGTTTACTGTTTAAATCCCAAAATGACCCCAATGCATCATCAGACTAAGGAAACATGCTAAATGCTAAATTGAAAGGCTAGCGTTTCTGACACCAATGCTAATAATGTATACTTTATTAATCCTGCAAGGGGAAATTACAATCTTTTCACTCTGTTGTTATTACACACAGGCCTGAATTAAACACACATGCACTAATGGAGAGATGTCAGAGTGGGGGGGGGGGTTGCCTATGGAAATGCACCCAGAGCAGCTGGGGGTTCGGTGCCTTGCTCGAGAGCACCTTGGCGGTGCCCGGGAGGTGGACTGACACCTCTCCAGCTACCAGTCCACCACCATTCTTAGGTCCGTATGGGAACCAGTGACCCTCCAGTTACCAACCCAGCTCCCTACTGCCAGAGCTACTGCCACCCCCAATTCAGGGGAGAGCGCGAAAGCAGTCCCCCACTACCACAAATTATGTACTTGATACTGACACTTTATGATAATGTATGGTAAATGTCTTTTACAATGGCCAAAGGTTTTTTTTTTAAATGTTATTATTATTACTGTTATATTTATACTATCTTCCTCTTTACGTAGGTAGTGGTATTTGTAGCGGTTCCTACTGTAATTCTAAGCCGAGGGAGTGTGTCTGTCAGTTGGACACAGAGCTCCGCGTGAGCACGGGCTTTTATGACTGTCAATACAGCCAGCAGCTAACGTTAGCATCTAGCGTACTTCTCTGTGATGTGACGTAATATATGTGAGACAAGCGTCTAGCAACGTTGTTGTGGATGCTTCGGTCTCAGCCTGGCAACTAACAAGGGGGGCGGGGGAGACCACTCTCTCCAGTATTTTGAATTTGTACTGCAGTAACTATTTCAAACACTAGCTGTCAGTATTACATATTGCACCTTTAAAGGCAATTACAGTTCTTGGACAAACTCATTAAAGAATCTAATCATTTTTGGTCTCCACTCAACAGCATTCAAATCTAAAATAGAACACATATTATTGAATCCATTGTAACCACTATATGTAAAATGAGATGTCAATGAAATAAAAAAAGGATTTCTCCAAATATGAATCCCCACAAGCAGCAAACCAAATGCTTTGGTATGTGTCCTTGTGGGCTTTTAAAAAAAAAAGCCAATCAGAAACCCACCAGGGGTGTTCATGCAGCTTCTCATTTTTAAACCGTTGTAGACCATTCATCACTGTGACATAGCACATTAAGGGTCAGGATGAACTCGCCTCTCTCACTTTCTGGCTACAGTAGACAGCAGCAGTTGTCCGGTAATCCTGAAGAAATTATCCAAAATAGATAGTACAGCGTATTTCAAGGCTGCAAATGTATATTTATGTCCTACTGTTTATTGCTGTTGTGCATGTTTAAAGGTGTCAAATCAGTAATCGGTGTTGCTTGGCTGGGTTTTGTGGCTTCGTGCTTGGATGACTACTTGTACTGAATAGTGGGCATTGTGGGTGTATTACTGTACTAATGTTCTTGTTGTGGTTTGGGGTTTTGTTTTGGGTTCTTTTCCCCCTTTTTGGTTCTGTTGTCCTGTCTCGTGTTCTCCCCGGTCTTGTGTTCCCCTGAGTTTCTGTATGTTCTGTTTCCTGTTTTATTTTGAAGTCTGGTTTTGTCTCGTCCTGTTTTTAGTGTTACTTCCTGTGTCTTCCTGCTCTTGTGATTACCGGATGTTTACCACCTGCTTCCATGCCCTCTTGTCACCTGCCTCTCTTTACCTCATTACCTTGTGTATGTAATGTCTGTGCGTCCCTTGTCCTTCCTTTTTGTCCTGTTGTGTTCCAGGTCGTCCCTCTGAGTTTTCTCCTGTGCCGTCACTCTGGTTTTTGTATTGCCTTCCCCCTGGACCTGTTTTGGGATTTTGCTTGTTCCTTTTGCTCCTTGTGTTTTTCCTTTAACTTTGTTAAATAACTCCTTGTTTACCTGCTCCCGCCTGCCTCCCTGATCTCTGCTTTTGGGTCCTCATTCCTGCCTGAGTGCAACAGTTCCGGTGCTATGCATGGCTTGTGTCTTGGGAATGCTTATTTTGGTGTTGTTGCTGTCTTTATGGTGTGTTAGGCTTATGTCGATTGGCAATCGCAACGTGTATCGACGATTGGAGGGATAATCAACAATTGTTTGTTTTTTCCTACGCTGGTATTAAGGCAATTTTAACCCAATCATGTTGTCTTCGGGTCAAATTAACCCCTTTTCCTAGAACAATTTTCTTTTTGACTACCCGATTGCAATTCCCCAAAATAACAATGATTCTACACAACGCTCTTTGGCAAGCACAGATCTCTACTTTCATTAATTTTGGGGCGTCTTATTCAATTTTATAGCATTTGGAGAAAAGAATTGAAGTGGTTGTGAAATAGTATTGAGTAAAAGTTGACATATTCCAGTCTGTGATTATCCAACATCCATTCCTTTGATTGTAGTCTAAATAATTCCTAATTTCTGCTTTTCTAACTCAAACATAATTTCCTATAAATGAGGTACATTGACATTGTAAAAACTAAAATGAATAAGTTAGTGTTACGTAGTGTTGAAAATGTCCAAAAGTTGAGAAAAACGTAAAAGTTAAAAACATTGATTAAAAAGCGTCAATAAGTGTTGATTTTCGGGAAGACAACACAAGGGTTAAGAAGTAAATTCTAGATGTTTCTGGTGGAGCGGCCTGTCTGCTCGGTGAGGCTGAGCCCCGTTAATCAGCACGAGCAAATTTCAAATCCTTCATGGGCTCCATAAGAGTACCTAACATTATGGAAATGATGTATTGTGACATTAAAGATGAAAATATTATGTTAAACTGAACATAATGCTGTGACATTGTCACACAGACACAGATTTGTGAAAGGGAGCCGTTTAAATATGTTAATATTAATGTTGTCAATATACACAAGTGCACCTATGCAACGAGATCGAAGCAACGCCTTTACAATGTCAACACAAAATGTCAAAATATAAAATATAAATGTAATATTTAAGTAGTCCAGAAAAAAATCAGTGGTGCACGTTCCTGAGAGGAACTATGTAAATACAATATAAATTAGTAAAAAAGATAAAGGGTGTGTATATTATATATATATGTATATTATACTGTATATGTGTGTTATATATTATAATATCATTTATTATGCAAAAAATATAGTTTGGTGTATCAAAAAGTCCTGAGTATTAAATATTACACAGTAATGAGATTAAGTGATTGAGTATTAAATATTGCACTCTAATGAAATTAAAGTAAGTATTAACAATAAATAAATATTGCATTGCAAATATTGCATTATAAATAGAGACTTGATTTTTTTTTAAATGCTCAAATAGTGTTTAATGAAAGGTTCTTCTATGTTACTTTAAGTGTGTTGCTCTGCCTCTGTTTCTAAGCCCCCCCCCCCAAAGATCGGATCTCGAGCAACCACGATTGGACGATATGAAGACAGATGGCCCAACCCTACTTGTCGTTTTCTCTGTAAATCTTATCCCTATCAGCTCACTGGTTTTGAAACATCTTGCCAACTGTAATATTAATAATGTAATGTATACTTTATTAATCCCACAGGGGAATTGCAATTTACACTGTTGTTATCACACACAGGCCTGAATTACACACACACATGCACAGCACCTATACATGCTCTAAATGGAGAGATGTTAGAGTGTGTGTGTGTGGGGGGGCTGTCAATGGAAAGGCGCCTTGAGCAGTTGGGGGTTCGGTGCCTTGCTCAAGAGCACCTAGGAGGTGCCCAGGAGGTGAACTGGCACTTCTCCAGCTACCAGTCCACCACCATACTTTGGTCTATATGGGGATTTGAACCAGAGACCCTCTGGTTCCCAACCCAACTCCAAACGGACTGAGCTACTGTAAATGAAATGAGATGAGCTGTGCTTGCTGTTAAATGACGTGGAGGCCCGGGTCATACACTATGTCAGATGCATAATATCCTCGTGTAGCCATGAAGGACACCTTGTGAAACAGAAGTAACCTTGGGGACTTATTCCTTTCAAAACATGTGCACTAACCCAGTGTGTAGGTCGGGGAGATGACAACTAATTATAGAGGGCCATCTAAACACTACTGCAAGAGAGAACGATCCATCTGCGAGGCCGTACAAGAGACATATTGAATTGATAACTCATGGATTACCAGAATGACGGAGTAGAGTTTCTTCATCTCCTCACACGTCTTCGTCAGTGCAGAGAGATCCGCGTTGTATTTCTCAATCGCCATCTAGGGAACGGAGAAAAGCACAAGGAAAAGAAGTGGTGTGACACGTGGGTGGCAGATTGTGTCAATCAGGTGACAGTGGGGGGGGGATTACTGCAAAACTGTGAATGGGTGGATGGGTTAGGGTTAGCTCATCCAAATGATGCATTTGAAGTTGTGTATACATCCCTAGTGCCGCTAATTCTCCCCAACAGGTAGCAATGTTCCAATAAAAGAGATAATGAAGAAGACCATTATTAGATGGAAACGCGTGAAACAATCCACGTAATAAATATTGTGTTTTAGGAACGTAACGACGCTCAGCACATGATTCCACTGGATTCAAGATGTTACGTTCACAGTACGATTCTCTCACGTTTTCTCTTATCAGAAGTGCAACTGGAATTTTATTTCATCCTAAGTAACACAAATAAAATAAAACATTAATGGTTCATTTTTGAACCCCAATTTCACATCAAAATGACTAAAGTATTTTTTTTTATTTTTACAATTTAAAAGAAAATCTCTTTAACCCTTGTGTGGGTCAAATTGGCCCGTTTCAAGGTGTTTTAAATCAGAAATATGGATTTCTTTCAACCAAATTGCCCAAAAATAACATGGATGATTCCATACGCTCTTCAGGTAATTTTACTTATTACTTTCATTGAATTTTTTGGGTGTTTTATTTCATCTTATAGAATTTGATTTCTTTTTTTCTTTTTATGATTTCAAAACAGTATTCGGACTAAACTTTGACATATACCCCTCTGTGATCCACTCAACATCTTTTGTTCACTATTAGCTAAAATAATTCATAATTTCTGCCTTTTTAACCGAAACCTTATGCATAATTTGATACAAATGAGGTTTGTTGACCATGAATTCCAAGAATAAGTGTTTAAAAAAGCGCCAAAAGCATGGAAAAAGTGACAAATTAATCAGAAGAAGGAAAAAACATTGGAAAAGCATCAAAAAAAATTCTATTTTGACCCGGAAGGGCAAATTCATGGTTAACTGGAAGAAAACACAAGGGATAAAGACAATATTTGTAAAAAGTTATTTCAGAATTGCTTTTAAAACCCCAAATAAGTCTTGGGTCAATTTGACCCGAGGGATACGAGGGTTAAATAAATCAACTGAGAAGACAAACAAGTGAAATCAAAGGTAGATTATGCCCTAGGCTGTTTAAAAATTGCATTGCGATTCATTTCTTACACATTTATATCCATTTCTGACCAAATTACGGCGCATCGTTACACCCCTACCGTGTTTGTTCCCAAAAAGACACATTGTACCTTTTTAAATGAATGCATGAATGAATAAATAATAACACAGGATTTACTACTTCACCTTCAGGTCTTTGGAGAAGTTTGGGTGAACCCCAGCGTTTCTCTTCCTGGAGGTTTTCCTGTACTGAATGACTTTCTGCAGTTCATTCTTCAGGACTGATGCCACACACACACACACACACACACACACACACACACACACACACACACACACACATTGGTTACCATCTATCATATTTGACCACTGAAGCAAATGGCTGCTTTAAATCATCTCCTGTCTCAGGTGTGATGGGATGTATTTGCGCTTGTGGCAACTGTTGTAAGTCATCCCATAGACAATATATGAGGTTGAGCCCATGCATAGTGTGTATTCCCTTGACAATAAGATTATGGTGTTTCAACAAAGTATACTAAAACTGTAATTACAGAAAGATCTAGTAAATGTTGCTATCGTACTTTCTCACAAATATCTTGAATGAAGCAACAAAAGTTGGGACAATAGTACGGAGATGTCAGCAGTCTTTGGTCACAGTAGTAAAATGTGATCTACTCACCATCTACTTCTGCGGTCAGGCCTTTGATGGAAGCTATCCAACATAGAGTAAAAAAAAAACAGTGACTTCCATTTAACAGACACACAGATTTCTCACAGCTTTGATCAAATCTGGATTAGCACATACCTCCAGGGACAGTTTCAAATTCTGCCAACTCCTGAGTAAAAGTGGCCAGGCACGGTTCGTGCAACATGATCTGCTCCACAAGGGCATGGGCCAAGGTGAATTTCCTGTCTCTCCCACGGAGCTGGGAGAGCTGGGGAGGGAGAAAACCCAGAGTGAGTAAAGGCCACAGCCTCTGCGAACCAATATCTACCTGCCATACAACACAAGGACGTAGGACACAAAGAAGCAAGACACGAGAACTGTGATATCTACACTTGTGTATTCTGCTGGAAAATGTTTTCTAGCTGAAGGCCAGGGAAAGAAAAGGATGGCAACCCATAGATTTTGTTGATATTTTGTTGAGAGAGATTTTTTTCTATGTCCATTGTGTTGAGCAAAGGTTTGCGTGGTGAGTGTAAACTCCTATATCAGTGATTAAACGGACAGTTTGTAAATTCCACGCATGAAAATCTTTTTTATTTACTCAAAGTAGCAGCAGCAGCGGGACTGCTTTCATGTATTTGGATAACATGGTAATGATGACTCGAAAATTCAAGCCATGTTGCACTTGATGGTGCCACATAATTGAAATGCAAGAGGGACATTTCTGACCTTGTGATAGGTACTCGTGGTCTTTTTCTAGGTTATGTTGTTTACCAATTTAAGGCCCAGCCAGTCTTCGAGGACTACGCACAAGTATTAACGCTTACAAGTAAATAAAATAAAGAATAAAAAAGATCAGAGATAACCTTGATGCATTTTTCTTGGAAGCAGTCGGCCAATAATTTGATGAGCAGTTCACTATTCTCATTTAGACCTGGAAACACCTCTGAGGGAACATGAGGCCTCGGCGTCATTAAATTTTGCAGAGGACGTTTTACTTCTGTGGCAAGAGGACTGCCCCTTAAACCTTCCCAGTAGTGGCTCTAACTTAAATTAGAGAGACTCAAAATACTCCGACAGACCCCGGACAAGACTTAAAACCATACATCCAACAACTTCTGAACCTTAATAGGAGTGGTTTATCATTTTGGGTAATATGGTCATTCACTCTCTCGCCATGAGTTTGATGAGAAGATTGAGACCACTCTTGTATCTGTATGGTAAATATGAAATTAGAGCCAGTTAGCTTAGCTTAGCTTAGCACAAAGACTGGAAACAGGGAAACAGCTAGCCTGACTGTCTGTCCAAAAGAAACAACAGCCACCAACCAGCACCTCTTCAGCTCACTTATACACATGTTGTGTCTTGTTTGTGCAGTCCGAGGTGTGAATACAACATGTTGTGGTTTTATGGATTATGTGCTGGACGTTTTCTAGGCTAGGTATTGTGACTTCCTGAACTACATCATCATTCTGAGGAGAGATTTCAACAAGTCACTGCTCCGGTGTGCTTGGTTTTGTTAAGTGTCTTACCTTTAGACAGAGTCAGGCTAGGCTAGTCCCTCTTTCCCAGCCTTCATGCTAACATGCTAACTATCTCCTAGCTCCTGCTTCATAGTTACAGGACAGATATACAGTGGTTTGAATAAGTTTACACACCCATGCTAAAGTTGATTAAAAATAGAAATAAAAAGCCATCTTTTGGAAATTGATCTTAATGCAATTCAAATTCAAAAAATGTAGGAAAATCCAACCTTTTAAGGACACCAATTTTCTTTGTGAATGAAAAATGTATTGTAAATAAATACATGCTCTTCTTTAAAATACAGGGGGCATAAGTAGACACCCCCCTTATGTTAAATTCCCATAGAGGCAGGCACATTTTTATTTTTAAAGGCCAGTTATTTCATGGATCAGGATACTATGCATCCTGATAAAGTTCCCTTGGCCTTTGGAATTAAAATAGCCCCCCCCCCCCAAACCCCACATCATCATATACCCTTCACCATTCCTAGAGATAGGCATGGGGAACTTTCCATAAGATCATCTCTCAATGCAAATCAATCCAGCTATTAAGCTAACTGGAATAACGCCGTGCTAATCTTGTGCCCCCCCTTTCTTCCTCAAAAGCTACAGACTCAGAAATGGCAGGTCCTAGGGAAAGCTCATTGTGGGACTGGCTCTACTGGCTGGAATTCTGCACCAAGGCACCATAAGATCATCTCTCAATGCAAATCAAACCATGCCATCTTTAGCATGGGTGTGTTAACTTATTCTAGCCACAGTGTGCGAGAGATGTCAATCTTCTCATCTAAATCTCGGCAAGATATGCATATCTACCAAAAAGGTCAAATTTTCCTTTAAAATAAGCTAGAAAACAGACTCGCTGCATTAATCAAAAGCTCCATTGACTGACTGTAGTTAATGACGGTTCACTTGTAAGAGATTCAGCCACCAGTGGCCGCACTTTGTGCAAAGTTTAATTTCTCCTGTGATGCCGGGTAGTGACGCAACTGTCAGAAGGACTGTGTCAAAGACCTGAGTGAACCTGAGCAAGAGGGAAAGTTGAAAGACGACGCAGAGAAGGCCTTCTGTGTATATCAATGAGTAGTCTTATTATCCCTGCGCTGCAACTCGATCAAAGGTCAGGCAACAGTAGTGGAGTCGCACTTTAGTTAAGGAGGAGAGTCGGAATCCCTTGGCCTTTTCCTTCCGGGCGTTCTCGTTGAGGTAATTGCCAATGGCGAGGAGGTACTCCAGCACAGAGACGAATGACCTGCTGTTGTTCAGCTGCGTGCACATTCTGATCTTCTGGTTAATCAGCTGGAAGACAAACAGGGGCACACAGCAAAGTCATTTTCTTTCCATAATCTAACCTCATGTAGACATTTATTTAAGGCTGGAGCTTGGTTAGGGGCTGTCTGTGCTGACATGTGTAGACCAAAATAACCCAAGGCTTTACTATTTCACATTAAAATAACAAACAGCAACCTCACAACACCTTGTTTGACCTCAGATGAATAATCAGGGCCTTGTTGTTTGGCGCGATCAGTATTTGGCATGCAACTGTGTCAAGAACAAATATCCCTCAAGGATATTGTACAATTTCCCTGCTTCTGAACAGATCCTGTGAATATGGATAGAAATTCTACTGAAAGTCTAAATAAAAAGTGGGGTATCAGGTTTTGCCAATGGGGTGTTGGAAGAAAAAAGGAGTGGGTGCTATGGGAGTCGTAGTCCTTGACAAAGAGTTTGCTTTTCCAAACAAGGTCCATGCCAGCCAGCTACAACACTCCCACCATATGCTCCTGTTTTAAGAATAACTTCCCAAAAACCTTGTGGGACTGCCTCAATTACACAGAAGAGAAAGCAGATATGCAGCTGTTATATCTACTGTCTTTGCAGAGGACCGTGTGTACTATCGTCTAACAAAAATAGGTTAATGTTTTTTAGTTTTTTTACAATTGTACAATGATCTATACTTTCAAAATAAATGTTAAAACTTTTTGGGTGATTCAGCTTTATCTTGAGGGTTGTTGGTCATAACCATGCTTGGTCTTAGCTAGCAGAGAAATATCATTGGATCCAAGGATGTGTGTGTTTCAGCTTTGATTACACTCCTTTAAGAGCATGGCTGTGCTTTTAATATATTAATTTCTATCTCGCCCTCTACCTTAGATCAGGATCTAACGACGCGGCTAGGGAGGTGCGGGACATTGAGGCTGTCCCCAGTCGGGACTGTCTCATTCCCAGGGCTATGTGATGCTCTTCATTAAAGGTGAGGAAGTTAACATACATGCATTTGCCAAAATACACGCAAACAGAAAGTTTTTGAGTGTTCTGGTATTTCACCCATATGGGCGTGGTTTTGCATGAGGCATGCTGGTCACCTCATCTTCGCTGAGGCTCCGTGACCATCAGCCTGTGCTTTGAGTGCACAATCATACTTTACATGATAATGTGCATGCACCTTTTTGAATGAAGAACAAAAAATCTTGAAAAAGTTTTTGTTGATGAAAGTGAGAAGTTGGACTAAGTGGCAACATATGGCCTTTTTATATCTAAAGCTTAGGAAAGCAAGCAAACTAGACTGAATAATACACCCTTATAGATCTGTTTTTTAAATGAATTTCAATTATGATGTCATGCAGAATGATTTATATTATATATATATATATATATATATATATTATATCAACACAGATTTGTTTTCCTATAATTTGTGTATTTGGTCTCACACCTATCATAGTCTGCCTTGTAAGCCTGATTTTTGGGTTGTAAATGCTTTAATGCAAGTTGTAGTGGCTCCCCCCTCCCCCCCTCCCTTTATCAGAATTGTTTAATGGGGGGGGGAATCACCTGATGCCTCCCGATACAATATCATCATGATACTTATGCCACGATACAATGTTATTGCGATTTTAAACATATTGCGATAATCTGCGATGTATTGCAATTTATAACCTTTTTTCCAATTTCAAATGACGTCCCCAAAAAGAAACTATGTCAACATCTGTTTTACCTAAAATAAACATTTCTCTGTTTGTTCATCTCACTTCAATTCTATTGCTGAAAAATGGGACAAACTGACCAACACATACAGTACATAATAAAAGATCCATATTTGGCGCTTGTGTATTGATACAGTATTGCCACTGAAAATATTGTGATACTATGCTGTATTGATTTTTTTGCCCCCACCCCTGGTGTTTAACAGTTGTGACAAGACAAAAAGGATGAAGAATAACTGGTTGGTTTGCAAATGCACCCACTTAGCGCTCCTCTCAAATCTGAAGAATTGATTTAAATCTCTCTCACAGCTATATGCCAGACGCATTTATTTTATCCGAAATATGTCACATTGAAGAAGGCAAAGATGCTTTTTGTTTCATTGTGACCACGAGCGGTTAACAAAACTGCTGAAAAAGCCACTTTTGGTTTTACCATCTTAGCCTCGGGGGGGTGCATGCCCCCCTGTCCAGACCACTCCCTGTCTACTGCATCACTAGCTATGGTTCTGATATTTGGAAATGGCTGCACACAGAACACAGTAAACAGTTTAAAGAAGAAGCCAGAGCCACAATGCAGAAGTAAGATGAAGCACCAACAAGGACATGATAGGTGAGAAACCCCCCCCCCCCACCACCCAGGTGGTGGTGACTTCTCTATTTTCTCTCCTAAAGCCTTCATATCTGTCAAGTGGCGAGTAAATCCGCCTTAACGTTTGGGCTTTAGGAAGTCTGTCGTGTCAGAGAATCGACGGATTTAGAGTGTTCTGCAACCAAGAGGACCTCTTCATGTTCACACATTGTATTGTGCCTGCATAAAATTATCTTTTTAGAATTATATCTAAGCTACAGCTCAGCAGAAAGAGAAACGACATCAGAAAGAGAAAGCCGAGAGTGAATTAAAACTTCATGAAATCTTTTTTTTATTGAGTCATCTTGCCAGCACACAATATGCTTGTCTTAGTGTTTTAGACACAAAAAAAAATGACTGCCACAGTCTATGGATTCCAGTGCCATCATTCTTAGCCGTTGTTTCTCTTCATTCTCAAACACTCAGCAGACAGGCGATTAGAACTGAAGCACCGATGCAAAGAGGAACAGAGGACTGAGAGAATCACATAAAATAAAAAAATAAAATAAAAATAAAGCTCGGGTGCTGGGGGGTATTCTTGTGTGACTGCAATATCTTCACACCCTGCAGTCCCCGATGCCAATAAACCCCAATCCTCTATAAGAGATAACGATTAGTCTGACTAATGATTAACCTGAAACCTTCAGATCCTACAAGTCTAAAACATTTGTCTGTACGTGTAAGGGTCTGTATGTGTAAATTCAATACAAAATATATATATATACATATATATATATATATTACAATAGTAACTTTAGCCCTATTTGCACTTATCAGGGGACATAATCTCCTGATCTTCTGAATCTCAATGGGACTTCCTGGTTAAATAAAGGATTAATAATAATAATACTAATGCTTTAGGAATTTTCACACTAGGAATTCACAGCCTTTTTTTTAGATTGTTGCGGCCCAAAATGCCTTATGTTGCGGGAGCTTTTGTAAAGAATTGCGCTAAAAGTGGCATTCGTTTTTGTATGTTTGTTGCAATAAAGTTGCGAGTGACAGAAAAAGTTGGGATTTTTGTTTTTATATTTCTTTAACCCTTGTGATGCCTTCCCGTCAACCATGAAAAAAGGAAGGTTTTTTTCAACACTATTATCGCTTTTTCCGACATTTTTGTCACTTTTTCAATGTTGTGGGTGCTTTTTTTGATGTTTTTTTTCCAAAGTTATTTGATATTTCTAATGTTGACATGTTCAGCGCTTATTTCCAAGGCCCATGTTTTGTGATTAAAAAAACCTGAAAACGGGTCAAATTTGACCCGAGGACAACATGAGGGTTAAAAACAAAAAGTTACGAGTTTTCCTAGTAACTTTACCAAAAAGGCTCAGGATGCTGCAAATGATGATAGATTATGAAAATGGCTGGTGGATTGAAGACAAAAAATAATTCATTATTTTATTGAATTAATCAAATTTGAACATGTCCGTCAGTGGCTTATTGATCTTTACATTGTTAGTTTCCTATCCTGGGCTGGGACACACATACAGTTTGATAAAGGACTTATTGGACTTTAACTTATCAGTGACTTACAATAACGAGGGTAGCTGTCCTCAGTTTTGATCTCTGGTTTTTCCTGCATCCTCCGTGTGTGTGTGTATGTGTATATGTGTATGTTTGCGGACGATTGCGAAGCAGAGAGCTGACAGGATTAAAACAGCAGAAGCTTTCAGCGACTTTGTAGTAAAAAAGTTCTAGCGTACATTGTTGATAAAATATATACAGGTTAGCAGGACGGTCTGACATCTTTTTGGTCTTTTGTTGTACGTTTTGATGGTGAATGTGAGATGTTCGAGTCACACACGTCTCGTTAAACAAGGAAATGAATATGGCAACATACGTGTGACGTCAACCCGTTCTCCCTCCCGCTTGGTCATTGGCTCCCAGAGTGGCATACTGATACTGGGACTGCTGGGATTGGTTGAAGTTATGGGAAACTCTGGTTATTGGTCAAAGGAGAAACACTGGAATGGATTTTTGACGTTACTATAAAAAGAACTCTTCAGGTAGGGTATGAGTCCTTACCCTAAGTGAAGGAGTTTAAATACCTTGGGGTCTTGTTCGCGAGTGAGGGGACCATGGAGCGTGAGATTGGTCGGAGAATCGGAGCAGCAGGTGCGGTATTACATTCAGTTTATCTCACCGTTGTGATGAAAAGAGAGCTGAGCCAGAAGGCAAAACTCTCAATCTACCAGTCAGTGTTTGTTCCTACCCTCACCTATGGTCACGAAGGCTGGGTCATGACCGAAAGAACCAGATCCAGGGTTCAAGCGGCCAAAATGGGTTTCCTCAGGAGGGTGGCTGGCGTCTCCCTTAGAGGTAGGGTGAGAAACTCAGTCATCCGAAAGAAGCTCGGAGTAGAGCCGCTGCTCCTTCACGTCGAAAAGAGCCAGTTGAGGTGGTTCGGGCATCTGGTAAGGAGGCCTCCTGGGGGACTCCCTAAGGAGGTGTTCCAGGCACGTCCAGCTGGGAGGAGGCCTCTGCGAAGACCCAGGGCTAGACGGAGAGATTATATCTCCAACCTGGCCTGGGAACGCCTCGGGGTCCCCCAGTTGGAGCTGGTTGATGTGGCTCGGGAAAGGGAAGTTTGGGGTCCCCTACTGGAGCTGCTGCCCCCGCGACCTGATACCGGATAAGCGGATGAAGATGGATGGATATAAAAAGAACGCAAAACACTGATGTATGAAACCGCCAATTAGATTAATTTGCTTATTATTCCAAAGTGCCGGAACGACATTCCGTATTTTTCCAGCCCACTGTAACCCCTGGTTACTGCTCATGGATGTATTATTGTTTTTACTGCTGCATCTCTTCCTATATATCCCAAACTACGCCCTGATCACAGAACACGCATGCGTTCATCACGCGCAAAGAAATGTGTGCCGTCAAAAAGTAAATTTGCGTCAACTCGTCATTATCAAGTTAATTTTGACAGCACTAATTGTCACACAACCTCTGTGTTTGGGGAAATATGGCAGGTATTATGGAGTCTTTACTTGACGGAATACAGACATGGCACAGTTGCATGTGATTAAGATCAGAGACAACCTTTGCAGTATTTCAAATTACTCGAGGTCCCCAGGTAGTACTATTCCTGTGCGAACAGGGATTCCGTGCATTTTCTTTATTTTGTTTTATCTGTATCCATCGAAGAGTGCTCGTCTTTGAAGAGAGTCCAGAAGCTTGTTGAATGAAATTAAATTGATGAATTTTTCCACAGCTCTCCCCAGTGAGTACCCCAAAGTGGGTTTTTAGTGGGTTTCTGATAAAGTTAAAAAACTTGGTATTTCTTTACACCACCTACATAAAAATGGAACCTTAATTTGATTAAGATCTATCTTATGTTCTCTGTCAAATGTAGAGGTGTCTTAAAGTGCTTCTCATTAACCATCCAGCAAATAGAATAGAAACTACTTCACCCAAACATCAATCTCAAACTGGAGGGGGAAAAAAAGCTTTCACGTATTAATGTCAGCCTGTCCCCAGATGTTCCTTTCATTTATGTCCAAAAACCACAATGGATCTGAACATTAGCATTTGTATTATGGAATAAATGTCCTTGTTTCATGTTTTCCACATATGCCCCGGAGGCTGCACTTTTACCCTTTTTTACAGATTGTAGGAATGTAACAAAACATCTGATTTTATTTGACTCTGAAGGTGATGGAGTAAACTCACAGGCTGCAGGTCGTTCATGCTGATCGGAAGCTCTCTCAGAATCAGCAGCAGGTCGAGCTGTGCGTTCAGGCAGGGGATGTTGCACATCTGTAGCAGGGAGAAAGGGGCGAGTGTAATAAGCTTTGCGTATGCAGACAAGAGTGAAATTATCACATCGTCACACAGCCTATTTTCATGTGCTAATTCAGAGTTATCCAAAAAAGCGGAGATAAATGTCGTTAGATGGTATTGTTCTCACACACTCAAGTTCTTCGGCAAGATTTCCTCAGGCAAAGGTAAAGTGCTTGCAGGCCTGTCGACAGGCTGATTTAACAGAGAAACTGAAGGCTTGACACCTCGAAACGATTGGCTGAGCTGCCTAGTCGACCTTTGGGTCGGTGCTAACCTCTAATAAATCATTCCACATTGTCAGTCTGTCTCGTTCATGCTCAGGTACCGTCTTCCAAAAGCCAAAGGCCACTTGGTCTGACGGATTGCTACGGAGAGACACTGGGATTAGTGTTAGGAATCAAAAATAATTGGACTATTTCTGTAAAAAAAAAAAAAAAAGGGAAAATTAAAACAACAACAACAGAATGGCATCCTCAACATTCTCGGGCGCCGTGCCCGTCTTATCACATTTTCTGACACATTTAAAATGTCTAATGCAAGGTTAACAGATCACACTGATTCCATGCCTCTTGCACAGCACAGGATTTGAGTTGCTAGAAAAAACATGACAGGCATAATTTAAGAATTCCAAATTACTTGTCCATGCATTAGTTACTTCTAGGCTGGATTACTGCAATTCTTTATTATCAGGCGGCTTGAAAAATGCCATAAAGCAACAACAGTTATCTCATTGCTCTTTTATGAAAAGCACAATGAGATAACTGTTGCTGTGTAAATAAAATTGAGCTGAACTGAAACATGTGCTCATAAGTTTCTTGGATATCATTTGTTTTTGACTTAAGACTTAAGACTGAAGACTGAAGAAATCAAAAAAGTAATCAAAAAATGTTTTAAGACTTTTTCCCTTTATTATAGTGACAGTGGAAGACAAGACCTCTGATCTCGATGGCTCTGGTGTCAGTTTCCCTGTGTTTGAGATATATCGGCTGTACAAATGTCTGCCTTCTCTCGGATATATTGGAACTAGATGGCACTCGCCTTGTGGGGCTCAAAACCCTCAAAAAATACATCTGAAAAACTCGACAGCAATGTCTCGTTCCAGAAATCAAGACCCAGTTGAGATATTTCAGCCTGGACCAAAGTGGCCGATCAACCAACAGCTCAACTGTCAGACCAGCATTACAAATATTAGTGGAGCCGTGCCTGGCTAAAAAGCACTAAAGCAAAGCCCTAGCAGACATGTTGGCAATACGCATGTGAAGGACCACACATTCCGAGACAGAGAACATCTGAGACTGACAATGTGTCATGTGGAGGACACTTAAAGTATGGACATTATGATGCTTAAAATTGTGGAACTGTGATGATTCATTGAGAATGTGTCAGCCCTTTCATTTTCTTCAATAATTGAATGGGTTTTAGGGGGAGAATATGCGGAATGACTAAAAATTGCACGAGTGAGCATTCACCTCTAATCGAAGGAGTTTCAAATAATTACAATTTCTGCTTCTATTAAGTGCAGTATCTGAATGCCTGTTGTAGTCGGTAGCAGTAAAGAAGGCTAATCATGCTGTGTGTTTAGTGGCGTTCAGGCTGACTGCAGTCTAGCGCAGAAGGCTTGAGGTTTCAAGAGTCGATGCCACCCTGTCTCTTACATATGAAATCCTAATAACTGGTGTCAATTATTCCAGAAAGGCATTGTGGGCTGATTCTGCTGTTTGTCTAGTTCCCCTTCTGCAGCTTTTAGCGAACCACACACAGGCCAGAGATCTGCCAGGCATGCTGGAAGGCGATAACTAGAATGGTAAGAGCTTGCCATGACACCCCCCCCCCCCCAATGTATGCATGAGGCAGGTGAATGTTAAGTCAACGAGCCCTTCTTAAAGAAAGTGCTACATGAGCAGAAGCTGTGCGTTAGATTCGGCTTGGCTCATGTTGTCACGAGTCAAATTCAAAGGAAATGAATTCTGGTGATCCTAATTCTAGTTAACATGGGGAGCTAAAAAGCATACTGTACCTCCATCATGTACTGATCCACAATATGCAGCTCTGTCACAGGTCCCTTGTGGGATTTGTACATTTCCACATCATCCAACGTGGGGACGTACCTTGAACATTAAAAAACAAACATAACCATATCACTGTTATTGTTAGATGCCGTAGTAGTTTAAAAAAAAAAATCCACATAATAGCAATGACTCCTCTACTCAAACAACGGCTCCCTTTCAAAAGTCTGGGTTGAACATTGTCTTTAATATCATAATCCAAATCCTATCGGAGGTGGTTAAGATTCACGCAAAACTGCGTTGTAATTAAGGATTTGTAATTGTATTTGCATTGTATATGTATAATCGTAATTTGAAAATACCCTCGTCACTCATGCTGATTAATGGGGCTCAGCAGGCGGACATCAGAAATGTCTCTAAATGCACAGAAGAAACAATTATTTTAGAACATAACATTTTAGTTCTAATAGTAAGTTAAGTCAAAATCGCCTTAATATCAGTGAGAGAAAACCAATTGTCAATCATCCCTTCAATTGTTAATATCCTGTGTGATCGCCCCAGCCTAGTCTCAAAAATTGAGCTAATTCTCTATAAAGTTTCATTATTTGCATGCTATGTTGAAAATATAAATATAGGCTGATTAAAAAAAATGTATCCGGTTCTTTTATTTGAAAAGCTACATTTGTTTCTTTATAATCCAAAACCTATAAAGTCTTTATATATCCAACCGAAAAAAAGAAGAAAAAAACATACCTGTAAAATAATTTTAAAAAGACATGTGGCCATTTTTCATCTTCTTTCACACACGCTTTCCCACAACATTTCCTGTTAAATTACAGTAAACAATTGGCAGCTACAGCGTACCTAATGTGATCTACAACAACAGTTTAGTACTGTAAGAATATTACAGTACTGTCCTGTGTTACAGTATTATACTGTCAGCTCTTTGGTTGCAGTTCTACTGTTATTTTACAGTATTCTCCATTAACAACTTACTTTAAGAGTCCGGATGAAAACTAATTTTTGTTGTTGTTGTGTCCTCAATCTCACATAAAAATACTGATGTGTGGCCCTATTTTTGATTTCATTTCATTTTTGATTTTGCTCAGACGAACTATAAAACGGACTGAAGATCAAGTGTGATTTAAAGTTAACTGAAAAAGAAAAGAAAATACAATATTATACCATAAGAACCTAGGTAGCTTGCTGTAAAAAAAAATACTGCTTTTTACTGTAAGATTTTACAAGAGCTAATTATTTTGTTCCTCAAAGACATCAGAATTTACAGTATGCAACTGTATAAATGGACGCTACTGTGCAAAATAACCAGTTATTACAGGAATTAGACATTTGCCACTTCATGTAACTTATACATGTTCTTTAGCTCCCTCCCTTGGACTGATGTCATTACATTGATTTCCAGCGGCCCAGAGTAAGGCGAGTGATTAAAAGCTAAGTCCTCGTCTCGTCAGCTCCTACAAATGGGAACAGCCATTTACTGGCTTGCACTGGATTTGAACCTCGCTCATCTTAAATTGGCCTTCCTCCGTCTGTCATTTTAGTGCGTTGTGACCTCAAACCAAAGCCTTTCACTTTTTCATGAGCCGGGCTGCCGCCGGAGCACCACTGCCCATTAATATTGCAGCACCTGTTGGGAATGGTTCTTTCAAAATTGTATTTCTCAAGCCTACACCGGAGCACATTAAAATACATGTTATTATGCTTTCATAGAATAAATAAAATCCCTCCATCCAGCACATTAAATCACTCTGGCCTTTCAGGGGGTCAGCATTCAGAGCCACTGAGTAAACTGCAGTTAAGAGTCAGGAAGCATTTTACCCATTTTCCAGTTGACGAATTCCCAAAGGCATGTCAATAGTTTCCATCTTCGCAAATAACCAGAGATAAAAGTTTTATTAGTAAGCTGCTGTGGTAAAAAGGTTCTGGCATCTGATCGTTAGTATTTGAAAAAAAAGACTGGTGCATAAACCATGTCCTCGCATTCCTAGTTGAGGATTTGCTAAGCTGCTAGATTTCCAAGATCTTCTTCCCTGCCAATGAAAACACACATCACCCGCCCATGAATTCAGGAGTTAAAAGCCATTCACCTCTCGGCTTCACCTGTGACAGTATCAGGAATGAATACAAATCTGTGGGGGGGTTTTTTTGGCACAAAGTCATACCTCCTCAGAGAGGTGATGTGCTCATCAGACAGGCCTCCGTCTTCCTCATCAACGATGAACAGTTTGTCCTTCAACTCGCCCGGTTTCACAGGAAAACTTTTGAGGAAAATGTCTAGAAGAACAATAGATCAAAAAAAAGTCAACACGCTCAATGGTACAGTACATGAAAGCTTTTCTCTTGACAGATAGTCTTCTTATCCTGCGATGAAATGACTCAAAAAGCATTCTTTTTGCTTAATTACTTTCCCCCAAATGCCTAAGGGAAATGCACAAATTTGCATTCTATCAAATCTGATGTGATTTTTTTTTTTTTTGGGGGGGGGGGGAGAAAATGCCTATGCATAATTCACGAGCTGTGAGAAACATTCATTAGGAGCAAGCTTCAGGAATTTCAGACATCTATGTATACTCTGTTTTAATAAAGTGTGAGGTTGGCAGCTAAATCGTGACCCACGTGGGTGTGTAACCCTCCAGCCAATCACAGGGGAGATGCTCGAGACGGAGATGGACACTCAGGCATTGGTTTGGAAGTCCAATTCTCTTTTTATTAAAGTGTGAGTTTGGCAACTAACTTGTGATCACATTTGTATTTCTGGCACAGCAAACATTTGCGATTTCATTTCAAATGCTGAAAATACTGTGTAAGACATGCAACAGGAATACTTTGACATTTTGGGAAAGTTTTCTTGTCCATAGTTAGATCAAAAGGTTGACCTTCTTGTCTGTTTTAATATGAATTCACAAAGTAAGAAAGAAATGCATATGGAGTCAGAGTATGCGTCCCTTTATTCTTACTCTCAAGTTCCAGTGATCAGCACCTCACGTCAGCCCCTGGTGGTCATTTTGTTTCCATATTATAATATAATGCTGCAGCCATTGGCTAGTTAGCTTAGCATAAAGACAGAAATGGAAAAACAGCTCCCTAGCTCTGTCCAAAGGAAACAAAATCGGCATACCAGCTCCTCTAAAGCTCACTGGTTTGTGATGTATGTTTGTTTTTTTAGGGGGTTTTTTAGTTGTTTTTTTAAGGTCCCCTCAAGTTGTTTTGTTAACTGTTTTGTTTAATTGTGAATCTATTTTCTTGCCTTTAAGGACCCCCTCAAAAACGAGATGCTGCATCTCAAGGGGTTAATCCTAATAAAGTATTTTAATTACCAATTACCTACACATCTAAACTGTTTCATCTGTTCAAAAACCCAAACGTGTGTCGGGGCAGTCTCTAGATCATGCAGTAAGAGGGCTTGCCCCGTGTTGGCTGAGTCCTGCAGCGGCCCGGGGTTCGAATCCAGCCTGCGGCCCTATGCTGCGTGTCGTCCCCCATCTCTCTCCCCCTTTTGTGTCTGTCCACTGTCTTTATCTAATAAAGGGAAAACCCCCAAAAAATATTAAAAAAAAAAAAACAACAGCTGCTGGCCCAAGCTAAGAAATAGTTGGCATGAACTTCTGGGAACTTTGTTTTTATACAGATCTAAACTCAATTTTGTTACTTTTAATGAAAGCTGAAGCAGGCTTTAGCCGCAAATACAGAGCGGGGTGATACAATCACTGAAGCAGTTGGCGTTCACATAAGCATATTAAATCATATTATATATTATTTTATCTTGCTAAGGTGGACCACACATGCACCACACATTTATTTTGTATATTTACTTTCATAGCATCCAAGCTCTAAACGCAACAAAGATATTATCTTGTGTTATTAGAGTACAAACACACCTTACAAAGCAAGTGTGAATGACATATGATTGTGGAGTATTATAGTGAAATGTTTTATTAAGTTTAGATCACATAACATGGTGAATAATCATTTTTGCCAGCCTAAAATCCAACTTATTTTCCATTATATGGCTGTGAAGTTGGCATTAAATTTCATCCTTAGAGGCATTAAAAAGGTCTTTTAAGTTTAACTTGAAGAATCCTGGGGGTACCCTGCTTTAGACAGAGCCAGGTTTCCACTCTTTATGCTAAGCTAAGCTATGCAGCTGCATGAAAGCTAATAGCTAAACTATTCCTTTAACTGTCCATAATGGCTGAGTTCCAACATTTCCCATTCAAAATAGGAGTCTGATTTACCTGTTACTAAATCCAAATAATTAAACTGATTGAATATCTACTCATGACAAAGTAAATAAAATAATCATGTTGAATGTTAAGTAGTTTGGAGGTACAAAGCTGCAATCAACAAGTCCTTGACATTTAAGACCCGAGTCAGTAATTCCCTCCCCAGGACAAACAGGCTTTTGTGTCAAGTTTTCGAATGAGGGATCACAACATCAAATATCCCAAAAACAACGTTGAGTGCTACCAGTTGTCCTCGGGAGTGAGAGTTAGTGGTCTGGCCTAAAATTAAAATAAACATTGCAAATCAAGCCCTTTGTGGCTTGGCACTTAGCCAAACGGGGCCTCGCCCTGGCTAATTAGAGTATGGAGATGGAGAGTGTCTCCCACTGGGTGCACCAAGCCACAGGTGGACTTTTAACCTTCCTCTGGTGTTAGCTTTCTGTTTGCCATCTGTAGTGTTAGGGGGTTCATTTGGACCGTGTATTAAATTAGCCATAAAATACCCTAAAAACAATCTTTTATCATCCAATGTTTTTAACTCTTGTTTAGCGGGTTTGGGCTCCCTTATCCATGAAAAGATTGGTATTAATATTTTTTTGTGGCCCCCGGGGCCCTTTTGTTTTAAACACATACCCCTCGTTTTCAATGTCATAAAGTGGTCAAATGAAACCTTAAGAGTAGAAGCAACAAAATAATCAGTTTGTTCTGTTACCTGAGTGTAACTGAGAGATATTAAAACAAATTTTTAAATGTTCAACAAAAAAAGATTTTTAAATTTTTAAAATTATCAAATATAGTAACATCTATGGTGTTCGGGTCATTTTGGACCCGTATATTTGATTCAAGAAAGGGCAAAAACAAGTCTTTTTTCCCACACAATAGAACTTAATACAATATTTAACAATATGAAAAACAGAACCGTCCCTAAAATAATAAATTACAATAAAACAAAGATTTGCAAATAAATAAACAAAAAACAATCGAGAAAATCACATCAAAAGAAATCAAGTACTTGTTCTTCAATACTCTGTGCAAAGAACATGCTGTCACGGTACGGCATAAAGGAGGACCCAAACGCAGAGTAGGCAGGCAGGCAGGAATGATTTATTGACAAAGTCCAAAAACTAAGAAGCAAAGGGTGGAGTCCAAAAAAAACACTCCACAGAAAAACGCAGGCACTGTAGAAGGTGAGCAGGCCACAGGGAAAAATGCGTTGGGGAAAAACTCACAGGGAATGACAGGACTGCAGGCAGGATGACGAGGAACACAGGTAGGCACGCGGGCAGGTGATAAGAAGGCACGACTAGGAAAACAAAACAGGTGGCACACGGGGAGACGGCAAGGTTGACAGCTCACAGGACGACGGCAAACAGGCAAACAAAACTGGAATGATCCAACAAGAGACAAAGGAAACACTGGGGTTAAATACAGGAGGTAATGAGGTAACGGGGAACAGGTGAGACATCAGGTGGATCACATTAGGGCGGGGCTGGACAATCAGAGAAACAAAGTGAAGCTAGACAAGACTAGACACGACAAGACAGGAAGCTGACTATCAAAATAACAGGAAGTAGAACAAACAGACACTTACCGGGAATCACAAGACAGAACCACACAGGACCGGGGAGAAAACCAAGAAATAAACACAGGGAAGGCCAAACGGGGAAAATAACCCCCAACAAAACCCCAAACCACAACACATGCCTGTGTGTGTGTGTGTTTAGATGCATGTGTTGCAAAAAGTGACACTTTTAGTGTGTTCTTTGCAGCAGAGAGACATTGTTGCCCGGAAAATATTTCTGCCCGTTGATGCATCCCAGAGACTCTCAGTTGCCTCATTGCTGGATCTGTAAACTCCAGCAAGGAGGAGAACACCAATGTAGGCATCCAGGTACGTCTCATCAATGTCTTTCCATGTGTTGCCATGGACTTTTTTTCCCTCAAGGTTTGTCATAGCAATTATGACTTTTTTTAGTGACAATGGCAAAAAAAGATCAAAGCACATCTTGATGTCACTTACTCTTGTCACAGCAAACCTCGTGACCCCAGGGGTCATTTTGATGATGTTTGCAGCAGCTGTCCTTCCATGCACATCAGGAGGAACTGTACTCCAACGGATGTTGCCATTTTTGGATTGGAATAATTCAGCAGGAGCAGCTTCAGCACCAGTGACCTCCTCTTCAGACTGATCAGTTGTGTCTGTTTCTTCCAATTGGTACTCCACATCATCTTCGTTCTCAGAGGCCTGCTCATCTCCATCGCTAAAATCCTGTGTGTCCTCTGCCTCATTTGCAGCAAAGATGTGATCCAAAGCTTCATTTACAGTAAATCTTCTCCTCATTCTTGCATCCTGTGATTTGGAGATGTGTACTCTGCAAGTCACCACCTCTACACTCAAATGGCTTGACAAGCCTGGACATGTCTCCCTTTGTTTGTTCTTGCAAAAAGGCAAAGAGAAAAGCCCCTAAATGAAGCCCAAGTGTTGGAGGAAGAGGCTGTTGGTTGACTGTGTGTTCATGATTTAATTTTGGGCATTTTTTATTGTTTTATAATAGAAAATTTTAACCGGGTCACAAATGACCCGAACACCACAAAAGTCTTTTTTTTTTTCACCAAGCACTTTATAATTTAGTAAAAACAAAAAAAAAGATTTACTTTGTTAAATGGAAGCCCTGACAAGCCCAAAAGTTCAACTCAAAAAACAAATGTATGAAGTGTTTTTTATGCATTTTAAAACTCAAACGGGTCCGTCGGGACCCTAACACCATAGGAAGGTTTAAATTAGCGGAGCGACATTTCCAGTTGTTAATAGTCGGCAGGCAACGGGGGCTGAAGGTATATACCACATTAGTCAGGACGTGTATTATAAGAGAAATGTACTAGGATCATTCAAAAGCACAATGGGTCTCGCCCAGCGGTGGAAATATCACTCAAGTACTGGACTTCAGTACACTTTGTACGTTAGACTGGAGTATTTACAAGTTATAGTACTTACAACTTCTACTCCTACTAACTTGTGAGAGGGGAAATATTAAGTTTTTTAACTCACTTCTCACATTTATAACAACTATAATTACTAGTTTACAAGATGAATAATATATATATATATATTTTATTTTATATATATATATACTGTAAATATATATGTATATATATAGTATATATATATATATACTGTAAATATACATGTAATATATTATATATATATAGTATATATAAATTTTAAATATGTTACTGAAACAATTTTAAAAAAAAAATATGTTTACTATTGAAATAATGCATATTTTATTACATATTATGTGTATAAATTACATATTATACTGTATATGTTACAAAAAAAACAATGTAGGTTTGCTATTTGAAAAAATTGCATAATTAGGGGATATTATATATGTAATTAACATGATATGCTAAAACACAATGTATTTTTACTAGTTGAATAATATGCATATTTTATGGCATATTTATATATAATTTTATTGTATGTGTTACTGAAAAGCATGTTCTTACTAGTTGATTAATTGCATATTTTATTGATATTTTAAAGTTTATACATTATGCTAAAACCAATGTATGTTTACTAGTTGAATAATATGCATATTTTATGGCATATTATATATAATTATTTATTGTATGTGTTACTGAAAAAGCAATGTATGCTTACTAGTTGATTGATATGCATATTTTATTGCATATTATATATGAAATTAATATTATATACTAAAACACAATGTATGTTTACTAGTTGAATATAAGCATATTTATTTACATATTATATACATATAATTTTATATTAGGCTTTATACGTTACTGAAAAAACACTGTATGTTTACTAGTTGAATAATATGCATATTTTATGGCATATTATGTATATAATTATATATGTTACTAAAAACAATGTATGCATACCTGTGTAATAATATGCATATTTTATTGCATGTTATATATAAATATATAAATATTTACACATTATATATATTACTAAAAAAACAATGTATGTTTACTAGTTGAACAATATGCATATTTTACTGCATATTTCATACAGTATATAATTATATATTATGTATGTTAGTAAAATAACAATGTATATACTAATACATAAATGAATCCCTCTTATGTATCCCTTATGAACCACTAGAAGAGTGTGGCGGGGTCTGGATCTGCAGAGACCCTGTTTCCTGCTTTCTGCCTGTATGTTCTTATTTTTCTGACTTTGGGCCCCATGTGGGGGGGTGTAACCCTCCAGCCAATAACAGGTTATGCAGCCCGTTCTTATTCCCTGGCTCTGTCACAGCGCACACACACACACACACACACACACACACACACACACAGAACAGGTAAAGCTCTGCATACACGCAACATCCAGCAGGGTGGCACCTACCCACAGAGGTGAGGGTACTGCTACGGCACCCTCAGGTGCGTGTATGTAATTGATTGTGCTTGAAATGAGATGCAAAGCAGGCGGTGTCGTCCGTGCTGGGGATTGGAGGCTGGGGGAGGTCCCACCCGGATCCTGGAGGAGGGCGCAGATTGGCGGGGCATGCTCGGCTGACGGGCCAATCAAGACCGTTTAAAAAGCCTGATTGATTGCAGCTGAGGAGGAGAGCTGCTGATCCAAAATTGGTTGGTACGAGAGGGTGAGGAAGTGGGCCAGGGCTGGGAGATAAAAACTGACATCCTTCGTGCATTTGCAGGTTTGACTTAGTATCTACTTAGTAGAGACATTAGGTGCAGGGGTGCTGTGAGAATTTGTGTTTATCCTTTTGTTTCCTATACTAGTCATAGTCTTCTTTTAGAGGATCTCTTTTGGTTCTATTACATGTTTGATTCCCACAGCACCCATCAGCCCATTTTTCCTTTAGAAAAAAGGAAAAACTGTTCTGTTTACCTGATTCTAAAAAGAAATATGTTGCCCCCACGGGACGTATAGTACTTTTACTTCAAGGATTTTCATAAAAAAAGGGGGTACCGGTGACTCTGACATATTGCTGACTTTATCATAAGTTACTGATTTGAACGCTGTGGTTGCGTGCAGAGAAGAGCTGCCATTAATGTTTCAGAATGTGGGTATTTCTTTTAAAGAATGCAATAAAAAAAATCAATACGAGCTACAAACTTGTCAAAAGCCTTGGATTCCTGGAGAGCCCTTAAAATGCTATTGATCATCACAGAATTGTCCTATAGATTCTCAATGCAGCTCGCCCACAAGGATCGAGCTGATTGCCAGAAGAAACCACTCTAAAACCGCAGTACGACAATAACACAACCACCTGCTCAAGCTGTCTATCTCCATCTGCCTCAGGGTGTAACTGCAAGTGACACAATGTTGCTAAAGTCGCAGTAAGAGTTCCAGCTTTTGTGCCTGACGCTAATCAACAGTTTGTTCGTTAATTATTGATCACCTGCTTGCGATATCATGTGTTCGAGGTGGAGTCTGGCTGTTTGCTGAGCTGTTGCTATCTTTGCAAAGAAGAGATTTCACATGAACACCGGCTCCCAGTGTGATGAAATCAGATGAACAAATAGTGTGGCAGAGAATAAGAAATGAGCTCAATAAATAGCACAAATTTAGGCAGGTTTGTGGTGATACCCATACATGTGTGCGTGTGTGGTGTGTGTGTGTGGGAGAGAAAGTAGTCCTAATACCATGTTTTTTATATATGGCTATGGGATCTGAATCCTGAGGTGAAAACAGGCAGTTATCACGTTTCAGTCCCTCCAGGATTTCTTGATGTCACGATAGCGCCAATTCACGCAAATTCAACCAATCACCGCGACTTTGGTGCGACTCGCAATTTTGACCGATTACCGCAACTTTCTTCGCAAATTTGACCAATAACCGGAGTTTCCCGAGACTTAAACCAATCCCAGCAGTCCCACGGGCCAGACTCTGTATCAGCATGTGACTCTGGGAGCCAATGACCAAGCGGGAGGGAGAACGGGTTGACGTCACACGTACAGTACGTGGCCATATTCATTTTCTTGTTTAACAAGACGTGTGTGACTCGAACATGTCACATTTACCATCAAAACATACAGCGAAAGACCGAAAGCATGCCAGAACGTCCTGCTAACCTGTATACATTTTAACATCAATGTACGCTAGAGCGTTTTTTTACTTTAAAGTCGCTGAGAGCTTCTAAACTGAGGACAGCTACCCTGGTTATTGCAAGTTAATGATAAGTTAAAGTCCAATAAGTCTTTTATAAAACCACATGAATGTGTCCCAGCCCAGGATAGGAAACTAACTGACAATGGAAAGGTCAACAAGCCACTGACAGACATGTTCATATTTGATTCTTTCAATAAATTAATATTTTTTGTCTTAAATCCAACAGCCATTTTCATGTTCTACCGACATTTTCAGCATCCTGAGCCTTTTTGGTAAGGTTATTAGGAAAACTCAACCTAGAGTAGTTTTATTCTCCCTATTCTTTAAGAAATACACACAAAAAAACAAAATAATAACTTTTTTGCAACTTAATTGCAACAAACATGCAAAAACTATATCAACTTTTAATGCAATTTTTTACAAAAGCTACTGCAACGTCAGGCATTTTGGGCTGCAACAATCTCAGAAAAAGGCTGTGAACTCCTGGAGGGACTGAACCTTGTGTTGTCCTCCTGGACAAAAATTAGACATTTTTGTTCCTTTTTCAGACTTTTTTTTTAGTTTTCACTAACACCACCTTACTAGTTTTACACTACTTTTTGGAATTCATGGTCAATAACCCTCATTTATTTAGAATAATACCTGATGTTTGAGTTAAAAAAGCAGAATTATTTTGACTAATAGTTAAGATCAGAGAAATGAAAGTGATCAATTGTATTTGCAAAGAACGTTTTATGAAATCCAAGCCATTTTTTGGGGGTAATTTGGTTAAAAAGAAACCCATATTTCAGATATAGACATTTTTTAAAGGGGTCAAATTTGACCCAGGACAACAGGAGGGTTAAAAAGGAGGGTTGATTGTCTTTGAATTGTTTATAGTAAAGGCCAATAAAACTGCAGCGGTGTAATGTTATGTAAGTTCATTTACTTAAGTACCATACTTAAGATCAAAGTATAGGCACTAGCATTTTACTACTTTATACTTCTACTCCACCACAACAAAAAGGAAAATCTTGTTCAAATTAGCTTCACCTTGATCGGCTATTATTATAAATGCACCTGTAATAATAATCCAATAACATGATGTGTTGTAGTATTATCTGGATTATGGAAACTTTACTTTTGAGAGTGTAATTACACTTTGCTGATACTGAATACTTTTACTTGTAATGGAGTAGTTTTGCATGACCCCAGTCCTCCATGACTTCCAGATTCTACTCCATACCTACATATCCCTCTACCCCCCCCCCCCCCCCCCCCCTTTACCTTTTTGCCCTACTCCACTGATACTCCCCATCTAGAGTCCTCCGCTCAGCTGATGCCATAATTGTCCTACATCCATGCGCGGGATGTAGGACAAGCTACACGCGGATAATGGCGGATAATGGCGAGTTTTGAAGAAAAGATGGATTGTGCAACAAGACAGGCCGGCTTGGTTCAAATTGGAAATGATTGTGAAGATTTAAAAAAGAATATGTTTACCTGATTTAGTCTGTGACTGGGATGTTTTGTACACACAGCGATATGAACTGATAAGAGCTAATGAGGTTTAACCATGGATCAGCTGATTTAAATAGCTCATGTTACTGTATTGTGTGAACAGTTAACTTCATTTAATATTAGATGAGGCGTTTTCTTTTACAGGGTGCGAATGTTCCACCAGAACAAGTCCCTTCCCGAGACTACTGAGCAGAACCGCCATTATTGTGTCCGGAGCTCAGCCCCGCCCAGGACGATTGTGATTGGTTGTCATTTCTTTCTTATCTTTGAAGGTATGTGTGGTGTAACCAGACCTTACTCTGCGGAGATAGAGCTGGCAGTGTGAGGCTACTCACTCCCAAAGCACAGTGCTCCACACTGGCAGCATTCCAAAAGGCCCACAACCCCCCCCCCCCCCTTCAGACCCCCGCAGCATGTTTTTACCTGTCATGCAATTTTACTCTCTTATTGTTGTTATTCAATTATTTGCTCCTCATTTTTATTTGTATCCTATGTAAAGCGTCTTTGAGAATAAAAATGACTACATAAATCCAATCTATTATTATTTCCATTATTATTATGACTAAGGTATTGTTACTTTTGCTAAAGAAAAGGATCTGAATACTTACACCGGCACTATTTACACTGCTGAAAAGCATGTCACATTTTTAAATTACCTTCACTGCTGAAAGCATTACCTTCACTGCTAGAAGCCTAAAAAATCAAATGTAAATATCTTTCTAAAATGAATTAATTTAATTTTATAGAGATATTAATTTATCCATTTTAGTTCAATGCTTCCATAACAGGAACCAACACTTTTATTTAAGTCTGTCTTATTCAACTACATTAGCACTATAGCGCTGTTGTTTTACAGCAGACTGCCGCAAATTCAAAGTATACAGTAAATCACTGTAAATGAAATGTTTCTACCCATAATGCAATGCATATTACAGTAATGAACTGGAAAATAAAATGATGATGTTTTGCTGGGAATTTTGTGGAAAGTAACTGTAGAAATACAGCAAAGTCTAACAGTGTACTGCAAATTCAAAATATACAGTAAATCACTGTAAATTAAACGTTAATACCCATAATGCAATGCATATTACAGTAATTAACCGGAAAAGAAAATGATGGTATTTTACTGGGCATTTTGTGGTAAATAACTGTAGAAATTACAGCAAAGTCTAACAGTGTAGCGCTGTTGTTTTACAGCAGACTACCACAAATTCAAAATATACAGTAAATCGCTGTAAATGAAATGTTTCTACCCATAATGGAATGCATATTACAGCAATGAACCGGAAAAGAGAATGATGGTATTTTACTGGGAATTTTGTGGTAAGTAACTGTAGAAATTACAGCAAAATCTAACAGTGTAGATGTTATTTTCTATATCAGTGTTAGAGGGACAGAGGGTTTCCCTTGTTCTTCAAATGTCTCCATTTTTCTGAAGATGCATGCATGGACTCAGGTTGCCTGCGGGCTTTCATCACTCAGCTCCTGCTCCTGACACAACCAAAGTTTCCAGGTCAGGGAGAACTCCGAATGCTGGGGTATTCTGTATCAAGACAGGAAATCGCTGTCGTTGTCCCTCAGATCCCCTATCCATATTTCATGAACACGTGAACTCTAATAATGTCGCCGGTCTGCACACACTCACTGATTGCATTTAGCAGCCCACCACCACCACCACATCTGTATCGCCTCACAGTGTCTGCGCCTGAGCTTTGGAGATGTTCTTCCCTGGCTTAACATATACAAGTCACGTACACTCAGTTAATCAAAAGTGAAAAGCCATTAGATGAGATATAGAATATGTTCCACTTTACAATAGCTCTGCAGATTGCATGGGCAGTTGTGGCAATGCAGGATTGGTGACACACTGCCCCCTGCAGACACATGGGAGGTACATCCACTGCCCTTACAGCAGCGGTGACATCACAACAGCCTCAATGATCAGTTTTTAAAGAGCAAAATGGCAGCAGTTATAGGCCTTCCCTTAAAGAGATTTCAGGTCAGCTTGCTTTTAATTGGGCAATTAAAGTGTAATTTATGAAAATGAAAGAGTACACGGCTAAGTAACACTGCTTCTGCGGCTATCCTAGGTATTCTTTTTATGTGATGCTTCCCTCTGCTGGTTTTATTTCACACCAGCCCTTGTAATTTACTGAAGGAATAAGCTCCTTTATTTGACTTAATCCAGAAGAATGCCTTTTCATTACAACGTGAAAATTGCACTCATTATTTTTCTGGGGTATTATCTATTGCAGCGGACAACATTCAAATGCAGATTCACCTCAACACTCACAAACACATTGTTGAGCTACTCACTGAAGTTGTGTGCAATCTTCCGGTTGAGCATAATATGCTGCGTGTTGGTCGGCTCAGGCGCACCAAACGTCCCCAGATCTTTAACGGAAAATTGCTCATATAAGCGCGTTGTGTCGATTTCAATCCTCCTGGTGCTTTCTTGCATCCAAAAGGATTTTGCAATCTGCCAAGACACAAATTAATTCGGGAGTGAGACAACTCTATTATATGAGGAAATCAATGTTAACATTACAAAAGAGCAACAACTGGGGGAAGCAATAACTGACACAGAAAACAAAGAATAATTCCCAGCAATGATGATGAATGAGACACTTTGTAAGATGCATGCATAAAGGTAGAAATACGGGTAATTGTACGTTTGATAAGTGACAAGTGTTACCTTCTCTGAGGTAATTAAGTCCCAGTGGAAAGCCTTGGTGCATGGTTTTCCCAACTGCATCGGGAATTTGAAGGCCAAAGGTGGTGGGGGTGGGATGATTGGCGGTGGAGGCACAACTATGGAGCCTGATTCCTGGTTGGGAGTCTCTGGGACTTTGGGTGAGGGTGTGAGGGCGGTGTTGGAGGGTGAGGGTTGGGGTGAGGTGGGAGAAGATACGGCAACGACACCAGGTGATGGCATGGGAGGCAAAACATCTGGCTTGATAACTGCCCTGTTCTTCATGCTGCGAGGTTTGGGAACAGGCTTTACAAAACTGGCTGAGGGGGGACTTTGACTCGTGTCCCCGGCTGATAAATTGTCTCCACCGCCAGAAGTGGGGTTTTTATAATCAACTGGAGGATAATTCACTTCACCCATTCCACCGCTTGACTCAAGATCTTTGTCAGTGTCCTCTGTGTCTTCGGCCATGCTGAGACGTCGTGGACCCTTTGTGTCCACCAACGTGTGTTTGACCTTTGACTTTCTCTTCCAGTCTGAACACAGTTTGTCAATGGCCTGGACCCAAGCGTCTCGCTCCCTCTGGACAGCCTCAGGGGGAGATCCTTCATCCGCTCCAGGCACCCGGAACCTGCAATAATCCGAAGCCGAATCAGCTTTATTTGCCAGTTATGAGGACACATAAGAGGAATTTTGCTTTGGATCATCATGCAAAACAACAATATGTATAGACACTATAACAGAAACAATATGGACAGGTTGAGACAATAGTGCAATGAAGAGTGCACAGTATGCAGGAGTAAATTCTAATTATGATAGTTATTATTTTAATTATGGAGCATAGTGCAAAGGGTGCTGGAACAAATAGAATTATGTTGTTATATAAATATTATATTACCATATGAACAGTAAACAGACTGATAAGAGCCAGTGTTGCTGGGTTATTGCAAAGGAATTGGAACCTGGCATTGTGAGTAATAAATAAAAACAAAAATGATAATGATTAACTTCTCTCATTAGCTCACATAACTTTGGCAATTAACCCTCGAGACCTATATTTATGACTTTATTACTCAAGCAAGGCTTTATCATAAGTGCAACAATATTCAAATTTTGTTTTCAATGCATTGCAGAAGAGACTGAATTTCCACACTGTTACAAGGCTGTGAATTAATTTGAAGAGAAAAGGCTAATGTGATGGACAGAATCCATTAACCACTTGCTCTCTGTTTCCACATCTTAATAATCCTCACTCACTGGTACTCGTTTTTGTGGGTGATCAGGGTGAAAGTGTCCGAGCCGGGGGGTTTCTGCACGTGGTGTCGCCGTCTGACAGGTGAACCACGATGGAAACGGGCACCGTGGACGTCACCTCGCCGTCAGCGGGGTCTCCGCCCCTGTAGGGGATCAGCGTCAGCTGACCTAGGTGGAGATGGACCTCATATCTGGAACAAAATGGAGAGGGTGATGGAAGCCACGACAACAGGACCTGAGCTGTTTCCCAAGAACACACTACACACAAAGTGTATTCAGCTTGTACTGTATACTATCATCTAGGCCTACTGTTTCTGCAGTTACATGAAAGTATCAGTCAGTCACATAAATCACATATGTATCATCAAGGGTTTGAAAAAAGTGTCATCTTAAAGAAACACGCCACCCTTTGTTGAAATAGGGCTTATCATGCTCTCCTTTGGCTGTAGATAGGTGGGCCAATGCATTTTATGTCTCAGAGCATGCATTGTTTTGGAACACCGCTAGTTAGCTTAGCATAGTAGTAGTAGTTTATTTGAACATGTAAAACATTAAAAAAGAAAATGTACATACATACATCTATACATGCATGCATATATATGATTAAAATGACAGATAAATAAGGTCATGTACTTCTCAGCACAATCTTCCAAAATGATTGAAAGTCATTCAAACAAAACATTCCCATGTTCAAAAAGGAGTTTATAAACACCTCATCAAGTCCTACTTTCCCCCCTTTTTCTACTTTTATCCTTTAGTTAATGCAAAATCTTATGCTTGACTTATTTACACATCATCGACACAGATGTATACATACATACCTTCACACATTACACTGTTTTTGTTTCTTTTCTTGCCTTTATTCTTCTCTCTATACCATCTATCTATAGCAGATTAAATAATAACACATCCATACTAGACGTTATATTAGTGTATATAGATGCCAAGAAACCCTACAGTCATTATACAATACTATCCTATGGATGTTACCGGTTAGCATGTTGTGGTTAGCATGTCAGTGGGACAGTGCTTTGACTGTGCTTCCACCCAATATAGTCCCAAGTCAATATCTGCGTGTCTGGGACATATCTGCCTAGGACATACCTGCCTGGGACATATCTGCCTAGGACATATCTGCCTAGGAAATATCTGCCTAGGACATATCTGCCTAGGACATATCTGCCTAGGACATACCTGCCTGGGACATATCTGCCTAGGACATATCTGCCTAGGAAATATCTGCCTAGGACATATCTGCCTAGGACATACCTGCCTAGGACGTTGTCTAGTCTTAATCTGCATTGTGAATACGCAGGCCACAAGAAGCAATTAGGTTGTTGTTGTTTTTTTGTTGCCTCATTTTTACTCACAACATGCTAACCGGCTAAATAAGCTAACTAGCGGTGTTGCACCTGGACTAAAGCAATGCATGCACTGAGACATAAAATGCGTTGGACCCCCTATCTCCAGCTAGGGGAGTGCATGATGAGCCCTGTTTCAAAAACGGTGGCGTGTCCCTTTAACTCACTTATAATCCATACTGATCAAAAAGGTGTAGGTTGAAGCTTACTACACCTACACTTTTTCCATTGTATTTTATCTGTTGTGGTTGTGTATATTTCTGCACTGTGGGTTTTCCTGTTGTGTACTATCCAGTGCTTGTTGTGTAGGTTTCTGTTCCCTGTTATTTATTTTGTTTACTGTTTCATGTCTTCATTTCCTCCCTTGTCTTGTCTAGTTCCTGTCTTGTGTTTTCCCGTGGGTGTCTGTTCTGTTTCTTGTCTTATTTTGAAATTCTGGGCTTTCTGATTTGTTCCTTGCGTTACTTCCTGTGTTCCTGTAATTGCCTGATGTTTCTCACTTGTTTCCCAGTCCTTGTGTCACCTGCCTCTTGTTTCCTCGTTCTCCTGTATATTTAGTGTCTGTGTCCCTTTGTCCTTTGTCTCTTGTCTTTTGTTCAGCGTTTGGACATTTTTCCCCAGTTTTCCCAGTTTCTGTGCTCCTGTTCTTGGTTTTCCTTTTCTCTTTGGACTTTTTGAATGTTTGAGTTTTGGGATTTTGGGCTTTGATTTTTGCCTTCTTTCGTGGTTACGCCTTGTGTTGGTTTTTTTGCATTTTTTTTTTGTTGGTTTGTAGTTTTTGGTGAATTAATCTTCATCATAAACTCTTTGTTGCCTGCCTCGTCTCTGAGTTTGGGTCCACAGTTCCCTGAACTGGGACATTATCCCTATTTTGTTCTTAAGTCCCTCAGGATATTATCAATCTTACAAAATGTATGTCATTTTCTGTATTTATATAATCACATATATGCAGTAGTAAAAAAACAAACAATACATTCCCATTCATATGCACATTGCTATTCATGCCTCACTTTTATATTTGTTAATCATCCTACTTTTTAGTATGGATGCAACTCATTTTTACTTCCTCATCATCTCCTCGTGTTTACTCCTTTTACTGATATACATCTTTGTTTTACATTTGTTCTAATCTTCATCTTTGTGACTATGTGCAGTCCCCTCAGTTCATACCTGCTCTTTTTAATCTAAAAGTGCTTCTGGAACCATCTGATTTTTTTACCGTAACCCTTGTGTTGTCTTCCTGTTAACCATTAACTTGTCCTTCCTGGTCAAAATTGAAAACGAACATTTTTTTGTGCTTTTCCGATGTTTTGGTCGCTTTTTCTGATTTATTTGTCACTTTTTCCATGCTTTTAGCGCTTTTAAAAAAAACCTAAGCTGGTTTGATAATAGCTTTTATACTTATTCTTGGAATTGATGGTCAACAAAAATCATTTATATCAATTTATACAGAATTCTTTAGTTAAAAAGGCAGAAATAATGAATTATTTTGACTAATAGTTAAGATCAGAGGATGTTGAGTGGATCTCAGATGGGAAGATGTCAAAGTTTAGTCCAGATACTGTTTTTGAAACCATAAAAAAAAGAATTCATGTTACATAAAACACCCAAAAAATTCCATGTAAGTAATCATTAAAATCAAAATCATTGTTATTTTTGGGTAATTTGATTAAAAGAAATCCATATTTCTGATGTAAAACACTTTGAAGGGCCATTTTGACCTGAGGACAACACAAGGGTTAAACATTATTTGCATTATTTTTGCTTCCACCAAGTCTGTAAATGTAAGCGTGTGTGTGTGAGTTGTGTAGTTTACTGTTTTGTACTACCAAAATCAGATTTCTGAGGCCAATTATTACTGAACCAATAACTGGTGGACTAACAATGTAATGCAGACACTGTTCATAAATGACCTTAAACCTTATTTCACTAAAGTTGTGGTCTAGTTTTCAATCTACACATGTGAGAATGGACCTTTTCAGTGAAGTAGGAGACTTTTCACGCAGGACTTTTCAGTGAGTGGGAAGGAGAAGATGTCATTTTTCGACTTTAACTAGGTCATTGAAGTTTTTTTATGAACTAACATGTCAGCTATGTCTGAAGAGGGGTTTTAGTTTTTTACTTCCACGGTGTGAGAATTAAACAAGTAAACGGGCGGCTGGGGCTTAGTGGTTGAGCAGGTGTCTGCCAATTGGAAGGTTGGTGGTTCAATCCCTGGCCCTGCAGTCCCACGTGGAAGTGTCCTCGTCCGACGCTGCGCCATATGAGTGTAAATGTGTGTGTGAGTCTGTATCTCATGAGTAGGTGGGACCTTGATATAAAAGCGCTTTGAGCAGTTGTTAAGACTAGAAAGCGCTATATAAATACGGTCCTGATAAAGAAAATAATGTCCTTTCTCATCACTAACTTTGTTCCACATTAACTTTTTTCTAAAAGCAGCTTTAAATAACAAGGAGACAGCCGTACTTCACCCATCTGACTGATGCCAGGCCCCCTCTGTGCAGCAACAAGACGCCTTCCCGAAGATTTTGTGACGCTTGAGGCTGCTGAAATCTTTCTGCATCCTCCTCTTCAGGATCATTGTAGATGTTCCCATAAATGATCTGATTCACCAGCTGCATCATCTGCTTGAAAAGAGATGATCACCAGTATGAAAAAGTCCGAAGGAAAGCTTCAACAACAACTGGCCACAAAGTAATACACTGTAATGAAAGTACATCCTTTCTCCTTTTAGTACACATTGTTTTAACCCTTGTGTTGTCTTCCAGTCAAAATTGAAAATCAACATTTTGATGATGTTTAACTTTTTTTTTCAACACTTTTGACGCTTTTTTCAATTTTTGTCACTTTTTTGGACATTTCAACACCACGTAACACTAACTTATTAACTTAGTTTTACAGTTATTTAGAATTTACGGTCAATAAACCTCTTTTATAGGAAATTATATCTAGTGTGTTCAATTTGACCCGAGGACAACATGAGGGTTCAAAACTGTTGCTACTGCTAGGGGCGCTAACTGAAATGAAAACGCTTCTATTGGTCATATTAGAGGGTAGGAATAAACAGCCTTTTTGGTCGTATGATTTGAAGGACTTTTAGGTAAAGCAGGTCGTCCTTTAATCACAAGGTTGGTGGTTCGATCTCCGGCTCCACCTGTCTGTATGTCAAAGTCTTCTTGAGCAAGACACTGAAGCCAGAGTTGCTCCCAAAAAGCAGGCCAGCACCTTGCATGGCAGCTCCTCAAAAATTAAATCCTTCTACCATTTAAACTCAATTGACCTGTATTTATGGTTTCAAGTCATTGTCTCAAGACACTTTACAGATACAATAGGTCCAGACCACACTCCATCATTTCCAAAGACCCAACAATTCCAGTAAATCCCCCAATGTAAGCACTGTCAGTGTATAATTCACCTTGTGTTTGTCCTCCAGTGAAGTGGCCTCCAAATCATAATCATGATGTCCTTTAAAGGAAATGGAGAACCTGGAACCCACTCCATCGTCACAACCCTTGACACTGGAAAAGGGAAGTTGTCGCTTTATGATTCCTTTATCGATGCTGCACAGCATTTTGGTCTTGAAATCAATCTGGGTGGGTCACAATGAGAGAGGTTATATTATTACATCTACTGTAACACAGTGAAAGTGGTTATACTTGATTGCAATCTGATCCACGTTTAAATATCTCAAAAACTGTTGGACGGATTGCCATTTGAGTCTGTACAGAAGTTCATGCTCTCTTTAACACTTCATCACTGTGTGCTGTTAAGACTCTGAGACACCACAATACTGCACTAAGTGCAACCTGCACAACTGGTTTATTTACATATTTATCATGCTATTTAAGCAGTTGCACATTTTTGCATTCCCAACTTGTATATATTCAAATATTTGTTCTTGTTTTTTATTCCTAGTATTATTTCATGTATATTGTATGTATGTCTATTGTGTCCTAGTGTTTCATTTACATTTATTTTCTGTGCTGTGTGACTGATTTTGCTGCTGTAACACTGTAATTTCCCATTTTATTGGGATCGATATCTATCTATCTATCTATCTATCTATCTATCTATCTATCTATCTATCTATCTATCTATCTATCTATCTATCTATCTATCTATCTATCCCCAGAGGATAAAGCCTATACTGACTTTGTTGGTCCTCTGACTTTACCTCTTTAAATTGGGTTCACACATTCATGCACCCCTCTGAATGAATTATAATCACCTTGGTCATCATTGGAGTAATTTTTCAAATATCGTAGTACTTCATGAGATCAAATTTAATTTGGTCAATTCTTTTGTTTCCAAACTGATCTCACAGAGTTCCATGAAATGGACATGGCCCCTTAACTCAAATTCTGTGGAAGTTTCAAGGAATTACCAAAAATTCTGTGATGGGCCCACGGAAGACTGAAGTGAAATTAACATGGCCCCTTAAAAGTCTGTGATGGACCCACGGAATAATTCTGTGAAATGAACACAGCCCCTTAAATTAAGGTTGTGGGAGGGCGGGACAACAACGGGTTGCTTTTAGGAAAAGAACAACGGAACGGTTTTGGGAAAAGAACAACGGGTTGGTTTTAGGAAAAGAACAACGGAACGGTTTTGGGAAAAGAACAACGGGTTGGTTTTAGGAAAAGAACAACGCATTGGTTTTAGGAAAAGAACAACAGGTTGGGTTTAGCAAAAGAAGAATGGGTTGGGTTTAGGAAAAAAACAACAGGGTTGGGTTTATGAAAAGAACAACGGGTTGAGTTTAGGAAAATAACAACGGGTTGGGTTTAGGAAAATAACAACGGGTTGGGTTTAGGAAAAGAACAACGGGTTGGGTTTAGGAAAAGAACAATGGGTTAGGTTTAGGAAAAGAACAACGGGCTGGTTTTAAGAAAAGAACAACGGGTTGGGTTTAGGAAAAGAACAACGGGTTGGGTTTATGAAAAGAACAACAGGTTGGGTTTATGAAAAGAACAACGGGTTGGGTTTAGGAAAATAACAACGGGTTGGGTTTAGGAAAAGAACAACGGGTTGGGTTTAGGAAAAGAACAATGGGACGGTTGGGTTTAGGAAAAGAACAACGGGGCGGTTGGGCTTACAAATCATGACACGTGGGACCCGGTCTCCTGGCTTGAATGTCTTGTGTTGTGTTGTTAGCAAATGTTGTAAACTAAGATGCTAAACCGCAAAAGCACTGCTGGGCTTAAGTACAGCTTCACAGAGATGCTAGCATGGCTGTTTATCCATCTTAAATGTTTTTTTTTTTTTTAAACTCACCTGAAGAACTCTCTTCTGCCACCTGTAGTGGCTGTGCTTGTGAACACTGAAGTTGCACTGTGAGGGTTGAGGTTTCTGCAAAAACAGTCAAAAAAGCTCTAATGTTATATATGAATACCTTATGGGAAAACCCCTTTAAGGGAATAATGTAAAAGGTCTTTTTAAAGACGGTAATCATTCAAGAAAGTGCTTCCTGCTAAGGCGCTGAACAAAGGCCGCCACATTCCGTCTATCTCTGAGTGAATAAAAACCGGCCAAAGTCACATTACTTTTAAAACCAATCCAGCAGGCTGAGCAGCTCATTAAAATGTAAACAAGACAGGTTTACAAGTAGGTCATTCGCAAAGCAATATAAGAGGCAAATAATGGCTTTAAACTGATTATATGTCAAAGTGACAGAGAGTTAACAGAAAAGATTGATAACACTTTAATGTGTATGTGTTGTGGAGATAAGGGAGGTTGTACACCTGTATCAAATGCTAAGTCTCCCATTTTCCTCAAAATAGAGTATGGCATATTCAAACCCAGGCCAATATGATAGCTTTGAGATCAACCTATTGAGAAATCTTGGTTTAAAATCTTGGTACCTCTTGAGCCGGGTTCTTCTGCTCGACCAGCTGCTTCCGGCCCTTCATGGCCTGGTTCAGGGCATCCTCGATGGACAACTCTCCGTTCTTCACCTTGGTCATAATGCTCAGCTGCATCTCATTGGTCAACTGGAGGCACAGCAACACAATAAAAAAAATGCACTGTATAATCTTTCTTTTCATGTTTTCATGCATTGTAAACTGCACACTGCATGTGAACAATTTTGGTGAATATTTCCCAAAATATGCATGTCCCTGTGACTAAATCTAGCCTTTTACAGTGTTGCATTTGGTAAACAAACAAATATACGGGGTACTACAAAGCAATTTACAAACCTCCTTCAGGGCTTTCATGCTCTTCCAGTTAGCTGGCATGCAGTATTTTGCTTTAGTAATATTTCACTGCTTTAGAGTTCTTTTAGATTATGCATTATGGTGATAAGAGACACAAGACAAGTCAGACTCAATTCACTGGAATTATAAAGAGGAACCAATGTGTTTCACAGTGTAATCAGCATGATGCATGCATTACCGGAACATATTGTCTTTCTTAAATCAGTCGTCTGTCACATTTCTGAGTAATTAGGTGTTTCTTTGTGGGAAAGTACTACTACACCAGGGAAGTCAGGTTCAATTGAGGAAGTAGGAAATGTTTGATAGACTCCAATAAACCCAAACCCCTCTTGCTGCACAGAGGTGATGTTAATGAAAGCGAGAGGGCTGATCTGCAGAAGCATTGGTTTTCCACTTATAGTCAGTCATTGTGAATTAGAACTTGAAAAGACATGTATTGCTTGATGCTTGCTGCCTTGTCTATGTATATGAAGTGAAATCCTACCTGTGGCAAGTCCTCAGTGTTTCTGTCCATTCTGGATGGATTGCCTTTCTTCTTGGATCCTAAATTTGGCATCATAAATGTTCAGATTTCACGGGAAACGTCCATGCAACTGCTCAGTCCATGAAACTAATCCTCTTTTATAGCAAAGATCTGGTTTTTCCGTCATGCAAGACCTAAACAGAGATCTGCTCCTGTGACTTGTGAAAGCAGGAGTGCTGTGATTTGTGACACTCTTATTACCACCGCCCTCTTTCAGTTCAGGTTACACTTCAGGTTGTGGCTGTACGTCCACACCCACAGTAACACACAGTGTTTCTCCAGTCACTTTAATCTGCTCCTCACCCTGTTTTACCAGGGCTAAGAAACATGGAGCTCTTTCCTAAAACCCACAATAATACACTAATGCAATTTATATCTCCCATGGATTCACACTCACAATGGGTTTTTCTATACCCTTGAAATACGACTTAACCGTTGTGTTGTCTTCCTGTCAAAAGTGAAAGTCTTTTGTTGACACTTTTTGTTGCTTTTTATGACTTTTTCTCACGGTTTTGTCCCCGTTTTCAACACTTTTGACGCTTTTTTGACATTTAACGCTACATAACACTAACTTATTAACTTTAGTTTTACAGGTATTGTTGGAATTTATGGTCAGTGAACCTCATTTATGGGAATTTATACCCAATGTTTTGGGTATAAATAATTAGGAATTATTTAGACTAAAATTAAAGGAATGGATGTTGATGGATAATCACAGACTGGAATATGTCAACTTTTACTCAATACTATATCAAAAACACTTCAATTTTTTTCTCAAAATGCTATAAAATTGAATGAGACGCCCCAAAATGAATGAAAGTAGAGATTTGTACTTGGCAAAGAGCGTTGTGTGGAATCAGTCATGTTATTTTGGGTAATTAAAAAGAACATTGACATAGGAAAATAGGTCAATTTGACCCGAGGACAACATGAGGGTTAATGAAAAAAGGTCAACTGCTTCTTCTGTACAGAGGACAGAACGTAACTAGAAATCACTAAAACTTAAATGTAAGGTTTTTCTTTTAATTTTATTGCAAGACAAAAGAAAACACTAAGAACAATGAATGCATGACAATGATCAAAGGTTTTGTCAGGGAACAGGAGTGTAAGGTGATGTTATGAAAAAAAAAAAACCTTTTCTGAGATTTGGGGTGTTATTTTGTGTCTCTGGTGCTTCCACACACATACGCACTGTAAAAAAAACTTGCTGTTTTGAGTGAGATGTGGGTTTTTGAATACATCCTGGTTTCAGTCTCCGGGGGAGCTGGTCTAAATTGTCATTGGCCGTGTCGCTACCCAATGTGAGTCGAGTGCAGATGGGAGTTGTGCATGCATCACGTTGCGACAAGTAGCATAAGATGCTAACGAGAGACTTCTGTAATGTCAATACAGTAAAAATGGACCTCCTTAACCCTCATGTTGTCCTCGGGTTAAATTTACCCGTTTTCCTATATCAATGTTCTTTTTGATTCCCCAAAATAACATGATTGATTCCACACAACGCTCTTTGGCAAGTACACATCTCTACTTTCATTCATTTTGGGGCGTCTTATTCAATTTTAAAGAAGTGTTTTTGAAATAGTATTGAGTAAAAGTTGACATATTCCAGTCTGTGATTATCCATCAACATCCATTCCTTTCATTTTAGTCTAAATAATTCCTAATTTCTGCTTTTCTAACTCAAACAATAGGTCAAATTTTCTGTGAGTGAGGTTCATTGACCATACATACCAAAAATACCTTCAAAACTAAAGTTAATAAGTTAGTGCTATGTAGTGTTGAAAACGTCAAACGTTGAAAAGCCATGAAAAGTGTTGAAAAAAACAGACAAAAACATAAGAAAAAGTTAAAAACATCAAGGAAAAGCATCAACAAAACCCCTTCACCCACCCTTCCTCCCCAGCCTCACTCGGTGTTCATAATATTTTTATCCATATATGACAAGCTGAGCAAGTCCATTATGAGAAAATGCACACAAAAAGTATACACAAATGTCATTACGTCACATAAAGACATTAAAAAATGTGTCCAGGTCCCATTGCTACTGTATAATTAACAATTCAAAATGCCTTGCCTCTCACAGGGGGACAGAAATGATAAGACATCACATAACCAGGAATTGCATGAAGGTAGAGTCTGATTTCTACTGAAACAATTTACAAAACCGAAGATCTGATATAAGGGCGAAGTACAAATTCATTCTCAATGTCTAAATATGCCATTAAAATGGGTTTATTGTCTGTGTGTGCAAAGGAAAGGACACTAGGAGCCCGTTGGAATCTCCAGCGAGGGAAAAGGTTACAACAATCTGAGTGCGCATGCTTTTTGGCGTGCCCGGTACATGCGCCGTAATTGCAAAAATACGCGCAACAGAATCGGGACGGCAGCCGGTTGGACTCGGTTCTTCCTAATCAAACAGAGGCACGGGGCGTACTGTGTCTTGTTTTAAACAGTAAATGGCCACTGCGCATGTCTGAACATAAGAGGCGCACCTTCGCCAGGAGTTGGTGATCATATGGGAAACCCCCCCATGAAAACTTTTTGGGGGAATCCCTCAATCAGGGGTAATTACAGAATCTACAATAGCAGGTGTGACCGAGAGCAAACACAACAAGGCTTTCTCAGTCCGACAGTTCCTAAGAAGTCATACAGTTTGAGAATATGGCAATACTTAGATGATTTTATATTAATTCCCTGTGGGAAAACCTAAGTACTTACTAACTCGAGTAATCCCTTTCCATGTGACTCCAGGGATCTACTTTCAGAGAGGAATATTGGGCTTTTTAATGAATTACATTTATTTGCAGCTATACAGTTATTGGTTTCTTTGCAGGTTGACATTTTAAATACAAAAAATACAATGGGTGTATTAAATATTATTTGTAGCTGTAGACTGAACTAGATGGATAAAACTTCCAATTAGCTCCCCCTCAGCCATCTGCAACCGTAATAAGATGCTTACACATTAATAATATAATAAAATATCATGACACAACACTGGCAGGGAGTATTCCTCATCTTAGTAGTAGTTTTATAGTTATTTGCATACGTTTATGTACATTTTAGGCTATTGGTGTATTACACACTATGTCCTTTCTAAATCAAGCACGAGCTTTCATGTCGTGGCGGGGGTATGATATTTGATATTTGAGACATTCATGTTACTTCTGGACATTCTTTTTTTAATAGGCTACTTTTTAAACTTTATAAACATGCTATACAATGTTTGAATAATTCAGCATCATACAAAGAAAATTTTTAATTTCCAATTTGACTTGAAGAATAAATTGTATACATATACAGTATATAAATAAAATTTACGAAAATAATTTAAAAAAAAATATATATATATATATATATATATATTATATATATATATATATATATATATATACACAGTATGTATATAAGATTTAAGAAAGTGATTAAAAAAAGTCATGATAATTTTCCCCAAAAAATTTTCTATCCAGGAACAATTTTTATATATATATATATATATATATATATATATATATATATATATATATGTATATAAAAATTTTAAGAAAGTAACAAAAAAAAAAATTACTTCATTTCCATCCAGGGAACAATTATAATTTTACTTAAAAAACAGGTTTTATATATAATATATAATATAATATATATATAATATATAATTTATTAATTATTATCAGCAAAAAGAAAGGATAGAAAACCCAACAGACGGTAGGCTACGTCACAAATAATTTACAGGAAATGGTCAAGTGAAGAGGAAATCCCCCCCCCCTCGCAGCCCCTCCTTTCCCTTCACTCTAGTAGAAGAGACAGATCATCTACAGGCACCCAGACAGTGTGGACGCGGACAGAGACAACCTTCAGGAAGATGCACGCGCTGCTGCTGCTGCTGCTGCTGCTGGGCTTTGTGGTAAGCAACTTTAAAAATATGAATCATGTCTTAAACTTTAAAAATAACATAGATTGTGAGTGGTGATAACTGAAAGCAGCTGCAATACCCTTTACCGTCTATTGGTGTGAAATTAAATTTCAGATAAATCATGCTACTTTTAGTTCATTCTATCCATCTTTTATTCAGAAATAGATTAATCTTACACATTGGTCCAGGTTGCGCGTTTTATTTCAAGATTACAACCTATGACGCACGTTTGTTAAAAAATACTTTCACTTTCGGTTTCCAGCAGTGACAATTCATACGTTTTGCGGTGAAATCCCATGCTTTTTTCCTGATTCCTTATGCGCAAAGTATTAATATTAATAACTAAATGAAAAGGAAGAACGATAAGCACATGGCTGTCAGTTTCAAAACTGTCATTTTCTTGAATGTTTGGTACTTTCCACCACGCCCAGTGACCGTTTTCTATTAGAGGAAGTGAACCAACAGTGAAGACAGGGAGACACAACAGAGGACAAAAGATATGACAAAAGACATTCTCTCTTATGTCTCCCACTTGTTTGTCTTGCAGGCGATGACCACTGCTCAGCCCCAGTGTGACCCACTGACTGAACATGAGCTGGATGGCCAATGCTGCAAAATGTGTGGTCCAGGTACGCACACACAACTTCCAACACTTCATTCTGTCCCTGCAGGGCATACAATACATGGAAACAACATCCCAGCTAATTTTTGGTTCCCAGAACGTTCTGGGAACGTTCGTTTTTGGTTGCGGGAATGTTCCGAAGGTTAGGTTTGGTTGTCTTTTGGTTGCGTTTTGGTTGTGTGTTGGTTAATCGGAAAGTTTTCTTAACATTCTGGGAACGTTAGTTTGTGGTTACATCGAATGTTCTCAGAACGTTCCCCTAACGTTAGCCTAACGTTGCAACCTTTAGAGAACATTCCCCTAACGTTATCCTAGTGTTGCAACCTTTAAAGAACGTCCCCCTAACATTATCTTAACGTTGCAACCTTTATAGAACATTCTCCCAACGTTATCTTAACATTGCAACCTTTAGAGAATATTCCCCTAACGTTATCCTAACGTTGCAACCTTTAGAGAACGTTACCCGAATGTTACCTTAACGTTGCAACCTTTAAATAACGTTCCCCTAACGTTGTCCTAGCGCTGCAACCTTTAGAGCACGTTCTCCTAACGTTATCCTAAAATTGCAACCGTTAGAGTACGTCCCCCTAACGTTATCCTAGCGTTGCAACCTTTAGAGAACGTTCACCTAACATTAGCTTAACGTTGCAACCTTCAGAGAACATTCCCCTAACGTTATCCTAAAATTGCAACCTTTAGAGAACGTCCCCCTAACGTTATCCTAGCGTAGCAACCTTTAGAGAACGTTCACCTAACATTAGCTTAACGTTGCAACCTTTAGAGAACATTCCCCTAACGTTATTCTAACGTTGAAACCTTTAGAGAACGTTCGCCTAACATTATCTTAACGTTGCAACCTTACCTTACCACTGTAACACATTTGTTTGCATGCCTAATTCAAAATAATCTCGGAACATGTTGTTTTTAGTCTATTGTTGCAGTCACATAGACACTCACTGGTGTCTCATTCACTGACTGTAAAAAAAAAACATGTATGGAATGATTAATGGTTAAAGGATTAAAGGTTAATGATTAATGTTAACGTTAAAAATTCAGAAGACAGAGATGGCAAAAGGCAGCATGTTTCAGGATAACTGTCTTTTCACAAAAAGCCTCAATAATGATACTAAAAACTTTTACTTTTGCTTTCTCTTTGCTTCTCTCTTTTCCTGCATTGGGTTTTTTCTTTCCCCGTCCTCATGTCCACAGAACATTAAATATATATAGATATATACAGTAGATGAATCGATACCACTCTGTGTGTTAAATATAAAGCTGTGTCAAGTTTTTTTTTGTATGCTTATGTTTTATATCACTGTGATTTGATCATCTTTTGGGTACTCTGGGGGAAAATCTAAGATGTCCACTTGGAGTCTGGGAGTCAGAGCCAGACTAGCTGTTTCCCCTGTTTCCTGTCTTTACGTCCATCCATCCATCCTAGTCACTTATCCAGTATCAGGTCACGGGGGCAGCAGCTCCAGCAGGGGACCCCAAACTTCCCTTTCCCGAGCCACATCAACCAGCTCCGACTGGGGGATCCCGAGGCGTTCCCAGGCCAGGTTGGAGATATAATCCCTCCACCTAGTCCTGGGTCTTCCTCGAGGCCTCCTCCCAGCTGGACGTGCCTGGACCACCTCCCTAGGGAGGTGCCCAGGACCCAAGACTGGCTCCTTTTTGACGCAAAGGAGCAGCGTCTCTACTCCGAGCTCCTCTCGGATGACTGAACTTCTCACCATGTCTCTAAGGGACACGCCAGCCCCCCCCCCCACCTACTGAGGAAACCCACTTCAACCGCTTGTACCCTGTCTTTACGTGAAGCTAAATTATCCGTATTCAAGCTGTTGTTTTGTATTTAACGAACAAATACAAGATCAATCGTTTCAACTAACTCTTTCCCAATATGTCAAACTATTCATTTAAGCCAAGGGTCCCCATTTACTACATCTACTTGAGACAAATACTACAATACTGCACAGTTCTACAGCCCCCGGTGTAACACGCACCCAGTGCTTGTGCTGAATTTTCAAAGGATTCTAACATCCAGTCCTAACACTTTGTTTTTCAGGGACCAGAATGTCGTCATCATCCCCCCCCAGCTCTTGTCAGGATCCTCAGTGCGTAGACTGTGGGGACAATGAATATCAGGAAAAATACACAAAGGAAACCAAGTGTCAACGTCAGCCATACTGCGACCCACGTAAGGCAATCGAAACCAAACTGTTACCTACACTACAAACTGATAGACTTTAGTTTGATGTTACACAGTGTACGACTCACGTCCATTCTTCTTTCAGATAAAAACTTTCAGACTGCTGTCCATAAAAGCAAGAAGAAACAAAGCCCCTGTGTGTGTAAAGAGGGATTCCACTGCTCCAGTAAAGAATGCATAACCTGTGTGCCGCACACACCCTGTAAACCAGGGTACGGGGTTCAAAACATAGGTATGACACATCTTTTTCTTTAAATACTTAAGAATGATCAGCTTTGTTTTGGCAGTGTGCTGAATCTATCGCAATGTTTTTTAGCCACCCATATGGAGGACACAGTGTGTCAGAAATGCCCTGAAGGGACGTTTTCCAACGACAGCTCATGGCACAGTGTCTGTATGGAATGGACAGAGTAAGTACTGACAAATCACTAGATAGATAGATGGATAGATGGATAGATAGATACTTTATTCATCCCAAAGGAAATTGTAGGCATCCAGTAGCAAAACAATCATAACACAACAAACAACTCTTTTATACAGACCTTAGTGGTCCCCTAATACTGTATCTGAAGTCTCTTTTATATAGACCTTAGTGGTCCCCTAATACTGTATCTGAAGTCTCTTTTATATAGACCTTAGTGGTCCCTAATACTGTATCGGAAGTCTCTTTTATATAGACCTTAGTGGTCCCCTAATACTGTATCTGAAGTCTCTTTATATAGACCTTAGTGGTCCCTAATACTGTATCTGAAGTCTCTTTATTTAGACCTTAGTGGTCCCTAATACTGTATCTGAAGTCTCTTTTATATAGACCTTAGTGGTCCCTAATACTGTATCTGAGGTCTCTTTATATAGACCTTAGTGGTCCCTAATACTACATATATCAGACATACCTTAGAATAAAAAAACAGGAAAAGACAACACTTACCATTTGGATATTACTGGATATTACGATATCCAAAATCTATATCTATTCTCATATCGTGATATCGATATAACATGTATTACAACATATAATGCCCAGCCCCAGAGTTGAAGGATTCCTGCAAGTAGGGCCTCAAACTGTATTTAGATTGTAGAACTATGTCCCTTTATCTACAAGATATTGTGGTTTCCGTTTGTATGTGAATTCTGTGGTATATTATTTATGATTGTGGAAGGGATGATTGCTCATTGTCTATAAAAAGAGGAGGATGGCACTGCTGGTCGGCTTGTTGGCTGTAACATATCAGCATAAGAAGATTCTTTTGTAAACTGGCAATATTATAGATTTGTTTTGTATTTTTGGAGTGCTGCTGCCACTGTTCAGAACTTATTGTCATTTTTTTTTCCCAATTGTCCATTGGGCACCCAAGTACCCAATAGGACACTTCAGGACAAATAATCACCTAAATCTGAAACCAGGGTCATCCTTTAACACTGTGACATTTATTTGCAGATGTGAGAGTGGATACCGTATTCGACAAAGCGGAACAGACGTATCTGACAACATCTGCGGTGAGTTGCGCGTAGGCTGGTCGACTGTAAAGGTTTCTCACCCTGCCGCCTGCAGCTGTGTGGTTACTGGCGTCTTGCTCAAAACAAAACTATGTAGGAGCTGAGACTGTACATCACATAAATCTATGTTGGTCTGTGGTTTAGACCGTGTTATAAGAAGCTTTCATCTCCGCACAGTTTACATGTGTGTATTAATGGCTAAAGAATCCCTTTTTAATCATTTAAAACATGAGTGTGGACTTCCTGAGAATCTTCACACCTTCTTATTCGTGCTTCCTCTAGAATGTTGATGTGTGGCAGATCTAGTGAAGTTTATTTCTAGAGCACATTTAAAACCAGCTTAAAGGTCCCATGACGTGGTGCTCTTTGGATGCTTTTATGTAGACCTTAGTGGTCCCCTAATACTGTATCTGTAGTCTCTTTTATATAGACCTTAGTGGTCCCTAATACTGTATCTGTAGTCTCTTTTATATAGACCTTAGTGGTCCCTAATACTGTATCTGAAGTCTCTTTATATAGACCTTAGTGGTCCCTAATACTGTATCTGAAGTCTCTTTATATAGACCTTAGTGGTCCCTAATACTGTATCTGAAATCTCTTTTATATAGACCTTAGTGGTCCCCTAATACTGTATCTGAAATCTCTTTTATATAGACCTTAGTGGTCCCTAATACTGTATCTGAAGTCTCTTTATATAGACCTTAGTGGTCCTCTAATACTGTATCTAAAGTCCCTTTTATATAGACCTTAGTGGTGTCCTAATACTGTATCTGAAGTCTCTTTATATACCCTTAGTGGTCCCTAATACTGTATCTGAAGTCTCTTTCATAAAGACCTTAGTGGTCTCCTAATACTGTATCTGAAGTCTCTTTCATAAGACCTTAGTGGTCCCTAATACTGTATCTGAAGTCTCTTTATATAGACCTTAGTGTCCCTAATACAGTATCTGAAGTCTCTTTTATATAGACCTTAGTGGTCCCTAATACTGTATCTAAAGTCTCTTTTATATAGACCTTAAATGGTCCCCTAATACTGTATCTGAATGTCTTTTCATAAGACCTTAGTGGTCCCCTAATACTGTATCTGAAGTCTCTTTTATATAGACCTTAGTGGTCCCCTAATACTGTATCTGAAGTCTCTTTTATATAGACCTTAATGGTCCCTAATACTGTATCTGAAGTCTCTTTCATAAGACCTTAGTGGTCCCCTAATACTGTATCTGAAGTCTCTTTTATATAGACCCTAGTGGTGTCCTAATACTGTATCTGAAGTCTCTTTTATATAGGCCTTAGTGGTCCCCTAATACTGTATCTGAAGTCTCTTTCATAAAGACCTTACTGGTCCCCTAATACTGTATCTGAAGTCTCTTTCATAAAGACCTTAGTGGTCCCCTAATACTGTATCTGAAGTCTCTTTTATATAGACCTTAGTGGCCCCTAATACTGTATCTGAAGTCTCTTTTATATAGACCTTAGTGGTCCCCTAATACTGTATCTGAAGTCTCTTTATATAGACCTTAGTGGTTCCTATAATACTGTATCTAAAGTCCCTTTTATATAGACCTTAGTGGTCCCTAATACTGTATCTGAAGTCTCTTTTATATAGACCTTAGTGGTCCCCTAATACTGTATCTAAAGTCCCTTTTATATAGACCTTAGTGGTCCCTAATACTGTATCTGAAGTCTCTTTTATATAGACCTTAGTGGTCCCCTAATACTGTATGTGAAGTCTCTTTTATATAGACCTTAGTGGTCCCCTAATACTGTATCTGAAGTCTCTTTTATATAGACCTTAGTGGTCCCCTAATACTGTATCTGAAGTCTCTTTTATATAGGCCTTAGTGGTCCCCTAATACTGTATTTGAAGTCTCTTTCCCAAAATTCAGCCTTTGTCCAGAATTCCAGCCACTAGAGCCAGTCCCACAATGAGCTTTCCTTAGGATGTGCCATTTCTGAGTCTGTAGCTGTTGAGGAGGAGGGCGATGACCAACTGCCACTTTGCTCATTTGAAAGCCATGATGTCTCTCTCTCATGGGGGGGGGGGGGGGGGGGCAAATTCTCTGTGCGGGCAAAACAGAGAAAGGGGATGCCACCTTGCTCCTTATGACCTCATAGATATATATATATATATATATATATATATATATATATATATATATAAAAGCTTATTTTCAGTGTTATAAACCCATTTTCTGTCCTAGTACAGAGTTCTTTATTATTCTAAATAAATACCCCTAGTCTACTCAAATGATATAATTATCCTGTATTTTTGTGATGTTGCTGGGCTACAGATTATGGGGGGGAGAATCATAATTACAATTGTTTTGGTCAACCATGATTATTTATCATTTTACTTTTGGAAAGATGTGGCATTTACTCACCAAATCAACAGTGAAACGCCTTGAACTGGGAAAGTCACGTTCTTCATTGAATTTTTCCTTTTAAAAATAAGAGTTTGCTTGCAAAAATTTAATATGTAAAGTTGATTTTGGGATGGTTAGGAGCCAACATCAAATTTTGATTATTTGCTGATTTGATTATTTATGTTTTTTTTTTCTCTTTTTCTTGTATTGCAGAGGAAACCTCAAGGAGGCACATAGTTCTCATCGTTGTTCTGGCTCTTGGGATTGGGGCTTTAGCCATACTTGGAATTGTGTATTGGCTATGCAAAGGTATGCTGTGATCTAAATGCTCTCTATTATGATATATGTATTGAGTTTCAATAATGCACTTGATATACTAATTCTCTGTTTTTCTTCCTTCTGGGAAACAAGAAGACGCACATGGAAAGGTAAAGGTAAATCGATTTTTATGTGCATTGTTGACTGCAGTAAACTGACTAAAGTTACCAGTAATATTCTGGAAATAATCCAATTAATCACACTTATATTACAAAAAATATATATATACTGTGAATGATTATGTTGAAAATCATTGTTGCTTAAATTCCAACAATCACTTTCCCACTCCAGTGTCTTTTTGATATGCACACTTTATTATTGCTAATTTGCTTTGTTTACAAGTAAGATTAAAACATCAATATTACTTTTATGCGTGCATGTTAAATATGAAGCTGCAGCCAGTGGGGTATCAATATTAGCTTATTTCAGCCTCATTAACAGGTGTGTTGTTTTCCCTTTTTTCCCCTTATCTTAACGTTTTTGTTGGTTTTTACAAAGTTTTCGTATTTTCTTTTTTCTTTTCTTTTTTGCTGTTTTTCCAAAAAATTACACCCGTGTTTTGACTTCCTTTATTTCACATATTAAAAAAAATACTTTGAAAATGGGTCAAATTGGACCCAAAGACAACATGGGTGTCATTTATTTAATCCGTGGCTGAACTTAACTTTAAAAAAAGTCTTGTTTTTTTTGCCTTTGGGCAGAGCTAGGCTAGCTTTCCTATGTTTCCAGTCATTATGCTAAGCTAACTGCTTGTGGTCACTAGCATCATAATAAGCATGCAAGCATAAGAGTGGTACTGTATAGGTTAGCATCCTTTGAGGAGGCGGTAGCTCAGTCTGTAGGGAGTTGGTTTGGGAACCAGAGGGTCGCCGGATCAAGTCCACGTTCAGACCAAACTAAGGAGTGTGGACTGGCAGCTGGCACAAGGCACTGAATACCCCCCCACCCCCACACACACACTCTGACTCCATTAGTACATGTATAGGACCTGAGCATATATATTTTTCAGGTCTGTGTGTAGTGTGTAATAACAACAATAATGATAAAATTATGAATTGTAAAATTAATTATCTCCTCTAATTCTTAACATAGATAGCAAATAAGTAGTTCCCAAAATGTCAAACTTTTATTTAAGTGACATTTAATTTAAGTTTAGAACACATTCACAGAGTTATTCTCAATCCCTTACCCTAAAAAAGGAAACCAGGTTTTGTGTTCATGTGGAAGATCCCAAGTGGAATAATCTGAATAATATGATACTTGTAAACACACTTTTCTATTTTTCATATATTTCTCCATTTTAATCCTATTTCACCCTTTAGGTCTGTGTTGGATCGTGTTTCGGAGATGGAAGGCAGCCACTGAGAGAAACCAAAGTACTGATAACCAACCCGACAGATGCCACTGACGAGGAGTCCATGAAGCTGCCTGAGCTCCAGTCCTCACAGGAGGAGGGCGGTGCGGGGACGCCGGAGGAAAACGAGGACCAGCAGAGCCAGGAGATATCAGCAGGTCTATTTCTCACTGAGAATGGAAAGTTGGTGACTGAGGAGCATGGGAAATCGTCACACCTGTCACGACAGGAATCCCAACCACATACAATTACTGACAGCTACGCTAGTACCGCTTTCACACCAACGACTTAATCAGGGTAACACCCAGGTCGACTGTGTGCTTCAGTGGGGTAACCCTCCTCGATCTGCTCGGCTTCGCGACCCAGGTAGCTACTAGTCTTCCTTGTCCACCTGCTGCAATAAATATGCAGAGAAGGAGAAATCACTGCACAAAATCCGATATGTATTTGTGCTTTATTTATCTTTCCCTATTGTACAATGACTAATTCAAGTAGCTATGAGACATTAGTTCTACTAATATACAGACAGGCTGCAGTATGTGAATATGTCATCTGTTTACTGACTATGGCGTGATAGCCCGGTCCATTTCTGCATTTAAGGTACTGTAATGCATTGCAACCGGGTTGGGGACCAAGGTTATTTCTGAATTGCCATAAAAGCGACATACCCATGTAGACTGAATGGTCTGAACACTGATCAGACAACCCTGGTTAAACCTGGTCAGTGGTGTGAAAGAGGTCTAGGATCATAGCGGACAGTCCAGTATGAACTGTTATGAATGTAACCCGTTGTGTATCTGTTTCCTTTTGTATCTAGATGTACATACCGGTAGTAGCGATATATTTAAATAATGTGTTTAAAAGATGACGTTACGGTAAATAGATATTAGAAGATAGTGTGACAATACTATAGTATATGGCTTTACTGCATTAGTTTTAAGGTTGGTAGCATTTGTTTTTTAATTGTAGGCTCATTTTTACTGTTTACATTGTATTTGAATGTGATCCATTTTTATGTTCATTCTTCCCAAGAAGAAGACTTGTGTACATAAGTATAAGCTACTTGTATACATTTGCACAAGGTGTGTTATGAAGTGTTATGCTGCATGGAAACAGCATGTCATTTAAAAGCCTTTTTACTTGCATTAAAATGTATGCATCTCGAATGTTAACTCATGGGAATGTTTGTTATTTCCTGCTGGTGGATGGTGTGTATATCCACTGCAGGGGTTTTCAAAGTATATGACATGTCAGAGACTCATAATACTTTGTGGCGTATTAAAGGAATTGTTTCCCACGGATTCAGTGAGATTCTGTGAGCTGCAACTTGTTACAAATCATTTTTTTCCTTTTGGTTGGGATACAGGCAGCATAAAGTATGCGATATATGAACATTGTCCTGGTTGGTTGAACCCGTGGATGCCAGGGAACTACGCTGGTATTGTGAAAAGCCTTAAAATTATAAAAATGACATTCAGAAGTTCCGGCAGTTTAGTATACGCGTGGTTCGAAGGGGATTTATGGCGGTTTCAAGGTGCATCGGGATATGATCCAGAGATCTAATTCTTGAATCATAAAAAGAACTGTGGTTTGCCGACTCATTTGACTGATTACAGTCGAACTTTAAAATCACTGTCACGCACTCTGGTGCTTTCACCTCGCCCATAGTTGAGCACCTGTCAATGAGAACAAGTCGTCGTATCTGACTCTCCGGGGGGGCTAAGTGCACGGGCAAGTCCCCTTGCTGGTTACTTGTTCTAAGGGCTTGCAAAGATGAAGATTTAAATTCTGCATATTTTTTTGACTGATATTCGTATGGATTCACGAAATGGAGATTATTGCTGTTTCCGGTATCAAATACGGAGATTCATGGTCTGATTATTTTTGCAAAAATGTTTTTGGTTCAGGTAGATTTGTATGCGATGATTGATTGATGTATTATTTCACTACAAAACTTCAGAAGCATATACCACAAACGTGTTACTGCCCATGCTGCCGAAACCCCTCCAAGGGGCTTAATGTGCGTACATCTCCATCAACGGGGGGGCATTAAGCATTTAAAACAGGTTCTTTATGTAAATAAAAAACTTAAACAACACAAACCAGCAAACAATATTAGAAATATATTTTAAAACGATAAAACAATAAAAAATAAAAAATGAGAAAATCATACTTTTAAAATAAACAAAATAAAAATGAAGAGTAAAATTTTGAAAAAAATTATAACATTGTGAAGAAAAAATTAAAAAAGATCTTGACGTCCTATTATCAAAATGCGATTTGGATATTGCACTAGTCCACATTGCAATTAATTCTGCAGCTCTGTAGTCTATGGTGTAATAATACACCTTAAGTAATTATTCATTGAGCCTGAAACAGGAAATGTAAAGAAGTAGAGAAGTTTAAAAGTCCAACTCAAAAGGAGAGTTTTACGCACCAGTAGCTCTAAATGTTTTTGAAGTTTTCAGGAAATGATAGTCTTCTGGATTCATCAGTTTGTTGTGAGAAAAGAGACTCGGATCAGGGCTAATCTGCCCTCTGTGTGTTCCTGTTTGTAGGGATTTGCATGGAGAGGTGAGGCCGCAGGGAAGACCCAGGAACCCCCCGGATTAATGGAGATACAGCTCTTTGAATTTACATGGAGACCTGTGAGATTCATGGTCCAGAATCCCTCTGCCAGGCCCTAAACGTTACTAAAACCTCAACAGACCTGGGAGCCTGCATATGCTGCCTATATACTGTACCTGAGGGGGAAAAGCGCAAATATAAACTATATCCACTTTTATGTTAGTAGGTCTGACATGGTTCAAGCAGGGATCACCTAGAAACACGTTGACCAAAAACAAGTTTGGGAAGATTTGTCAGACTTTTCATATGCAAAGTAAGACAGTTCCCATCGTTGTGTTCATCTAATTTACAAGAATAAGGCGACTTCATTCTGGTTTTACGTGAGAATTAAGTGGAAAACATACCTTCTGTGAAAGAGCCCCACAAACACAAACTATATATGTTACATACTGGAGCTTAATATTTGATAGTTTAGGCTTTCACATCAAAGGAAACAAATATCTTTAAAGATTTCCATTTATGCAAAGTAACTGCCTCAATGTTAACGTCCAACAAAGACCAGTAATACAAGTCATGATTTCGCTAGAAGCTGATCTTTATTTAAGCAAAACTATTTCCTTATGGATAGACAAAGGGCACATAATTTACATGTCGGTGATGAAAAAAATACATCTACATTTATTTACAATAACATGTTTTTAATCTTTGGTCTCGAAACAGATTTTAATTTCACTGCAAACGTCAGGAATAAAAAAAAAATCCCTGAAGTTTGAAAGTTTTTTAAAGTGCAAAGGATGTGGAAAACGTCTCCTAATTGTCTCTTAAGTGTCTAAATACCCGCTTAGACAAGTCCATGAGTGGTGTAACATGACGGAACAAACAGTCCGTTTCTTGAAGCCCACTCAGCCACAGTTTCCCGGCCGAGGGGTAGATATTGTCCAGAGGTTTCTTCACAGTCTCTGACGTGGCCGTCTCGGCCAGAGACCAGATTTTGGGTTTCGGACTCGCAATGTTTTCTTTACTCTCCAAAGCGGATAGCGTGGGATCAGAGTCCCTCTTTTCAACTTTCTTGACAAGTGCAAGTTCTCTGTCTTCATCCTTGCTGCTTGGCTGCTTCGGCATCTCCAAGCGCGCGTCCACCGACGCCGAGCTGTCTAACGCGCTTTCGGCGTGCGCATCCGTGTCTGCGCGGTCGCTTTGACGCTCTTCCTCATCCCCCTCGTCCAGATGACAGGTGTGCATGGAAGTGTCTGCGTCGTCGCTCTCTCCCTCCTGCTCGTCGTCCTCCTCGTCTGACTTCCCCTTACACGCCCAGCTCACCCGGTTCTCCTTCTTCAGGCGTCGCCGCGCGTTGGCGAACCAGGTGGAGACCTGCGTCAGGCTCATTTTCGTGATGATGGCGAGCATGATCTTCTCGCCCTTGGTCGGATAAGGGTTCTTCAAGTGCTCGTTGAGCCAGGCCTTCAGCGCCCCGGTGCTCTCTCGGGTGGCCACTTTGGCGACCCTGCCGGGATCTTCTGCTGCCCCGGGGCGGTACGGGGGGTAGAAAGCCCCCCCGCGGGCCAGTAGCGCGTGGTGATAGGGAGAGGCGGCCTTCAAATCGAAACCGTTGTTCTGGAAAACAGAGAGAAGCAACGTAAGAGCGAGCAATGGAATCTCGATTGTGCGCAATTACGCACAGATTTGGCGCCCCTTGACCCAGAGCGCTCAATTTAATGAGCGATAGAAATGTAGGCTAATGAAGGGGAATTCCTTCTGAGTTCAGGAACTTTTCAGGCTTTGTAGAGTAACATAACTTCAGTACAACTTTGAGAATAAATCTTCATAGATTAGTTGTTGTTGAGCGTCTCTACGTCCCATTCTACACACGTTTTAAGTAAAAAGTAAGTTGTAAGGATTCCATTGAAGCATTTTATGTAGCGACTGACTGACGCTGTGCATGATCAACTCACCATGTGTGTGATGTGCCTGTGGTGTGGGAAGGGGATGAAGTTGTATCCCTGGAGTCCTGAGTACGTTATGGGAATTCCAGCTGCCATCGCTGCCAGATGTTGAGCCTGCTGCTGCTGTTGCTGCTGCTGCACACCCGGCGGGCATCCCAGCAGCGGGATGTGATATCCAGTCGGCATGCTGAGGTTCCGCTCCAAGAAAAAGCTGCCAATTCCACTTTGCGATGCGGGCATCTTTCCTGCGTCCCTGCTATTCGAGTTTGAGTGGCGAGCCAGCCTCCTGGATCTATTTATACACACCCAGCTGCCAGCGTGTGCTCGCGGGGGGAGGAAGGGGGGAGGGCCCACTGCTAGTGACTGACAGCTACGTTCAAAAGGGCCACATCTCTCACTGGCAACAAATCCGATCAAAGAAGCCCTCCGCTGTTCCTTTTAGCGTTTTCGTGGAGAGGCTAAACATGGGCTTCTTATCGCAACACAGAGCTTTAATTTCTGAAGAGAACTTAAGTTCCAATGCAAATGCAACCTTTTCTTTGTAGAGCTGAAAAACTCAGAAGGAACCATCAGCTCCATCTACCAATGAAAGCATCTTACCATCGGAAATAGTTTGGATTTTTCTAATTTGGACCTTTATATAGTTCAAGTTTTCAGTTTTTTTAAATAGGAATAGCCTAATAACCACATTCATTTGGCAACATGGTTGCACTTTAATTTTTTTTTGTACTTTTTAATTTTGTCTGTTTTATTTAGTTTTGAGGAGAAAGGGGGCTTACACCAGTTTGGTGTCATTTCTGATGACGAATTTAACACCTCGCACGTCTCGCGCTAATCGGCGGAGAACATAGAAAGTGGCCTGAATTCAGTTAACAACATCCCGCCAGCCTCCACACCCCACCTCTGCCACTTCATCACCTGCAGATGTGTAGTTTTTGTGAATTGAATTAACCAAAAATCAATCGCGTTCAATGACGCGAATCAACAAACGAAACATTAGCCCGCGCGTAAAAGTTGTTCCATTCTCCAAAATAAACCTTCATGAGAAAATGAACACAACCACGACAGTTCAGCCCTATAAGCCTCAGAGCCTAACCTTTTTTTATTTGTTCATTTCTTGACTAAACCATAACCATAACAACACATTTTACATGTCGGATGGCATTGTTTTGGCTGAGGCGCAGCGTTTCAATGGCCCTAATTAAACGAGGTTAAGTGAAACAGGTGTTGACTAATGTATATGATAATTGTGTGATAACAAGGTGTGTGTGTGTGTGTGTGTGTGTGTGTGTGTGTGTGTGTGTGTGTGTGTGTGTGTGTGTAAGAGGGTCGTTGGAGATAAGAGGAGAAGATTACACTTCTTTTTCCACTCCCACCCCCCACCCCACCCCTTCATGCCCTTCAAAAGAGCCACAGTTAAGCTCAGTGTTTGGGTTCAAGGGACTCTCTTATCTCGCATCATTTGGACTATTATATTAACAGTGTCAGTGCTGGGGGGTGATAGCATCGGTGCGTTTGTATACTGAGAACAGTATTAAATAAGGGTCAAAAGGTGCAGGGATGCTTCCTAGAAACACTTCAATTTAATGTATCCCATTTACGGTCTTTTTGTTTTGGATAGATATGTTTCAGTTTTATTTTTCCTTCTTCGGTTGCATTTTATTCAAAACCCAAAATGTAGATCTCCAATTTTCTATTTCTAAATCTGAGAGCTGAAACTCTAAATTTGGCTGTTTTTATTTATATTTTTTAAACTTTTTCTACCTTTTGCTTTTGATGAAACTCATTTAAAATTGGAGCATTTTTAAAGCTGAGACCCTTTTTTTTAAAGAAATGCATTGGCCTGTATGTACACGTTGCAGTCTTATGAACCATTGCTCTCTATTTCTCATATTTAAGACTCCCATTAGCCTAACCCATTCTTCACAAATCTGAGCATGTGCATGAGTCCAACTTTATGTGTAACACCTGCAGAGTTTTGTTTTCATAAATTCTTGAAACAGTTAAACAAAGAAAAAAAGCTGGCAAATTTAATTGTGGAGTAAAAGTGAAACTATGTAATGTAATGCATCTGTTTCTTATGCTTGCTAAGGGGCTAAGTGCTTCCCCATGTGACCACAGTGACTCTGACTAACATCTGACTGACTAGATATTAAAGAAATGCATAAAAGTTGTGCAAATTCAGCTCTGCTTAGGGACCGTCTACAAACACCAAAAAGTTTAAAAATATATATATATATATTGATGAATTTAATGATTAAAAAAGCCAGTGTCTCCAAACTTATCTCAATTAAAACTTGTCCCCTTCTGGTTGTACTATGACACCCACCTTTAAAAAGTAAGCATATGCCTATTTTTGGAAATATTTTTGTTGTTGTCCCTAAGCACTCGCCTTGCCAACTCAACACAGCTGAATTAGCACTGATTTTATTTTTAGGATTATTTTTGGGCATTTTTCAGCCTTTATTTTAGACTTGACAGCTGAAGACATGGGGGGGGGGGTATGACATGCACTGTGTTCACTTCCCATGGGGGGGGCACTTGTAATGACATTTTGAACATGTTTAGAAGCTAGAAGCACGTTCAAAACTTATCCTGTTTCAGCCTCATGGGTGCTAACGCTAGCAGGAGGATAGAATAGAATAGAATAGAATAGAATGCCTTTATTGTCATTATACACAAGTACACGGTACTTGTGCAACGAGATTGAAGCAATCCCTTTGCAGCGTTGACACAAAAAAATATAAGAATATAACAGTATAAAATATCAAAAATATAAAGTCAAAGCTATAAAGTGTAGTGACTGTCGAGTATACATATATAAATCAGCTTGAATAAGCATAGGTAAGTGTTAACACTCAATAAATAATATTGCACAGTGATGGAATGAAATGATTAAGTACTAATATTAAGTAAATAAGTATTGCACAGTAATGGAAAGGTTAATGTATTAAATATTGCACTGTATGAAATGAAATTGCACAGATTCCAGTGTCCTATGAGGTCCTATAACGCGGTGTAGGCGGCAGCGATTGGTTTTGTATTCCTCGCTGCTGACAACACTCCAAACTGGAGCTGGGCGATACAAAGAAACTCAAATATCACGATATTTTTGTGCCAAATACCTCGATATCAATACCGCAACGATATTATAGTGTTGGTGCTTTCACAAAATATTTACACAATAACATTTTTTTAATATATAATCACCAGTAATGGGGATATAATGGATACTTTTCAATATATTTATGGTCACGGGTTAATATCATTTATGTTATGCTTCCGACTCTTGCTTTATTACTCTAATTACACATTCAATTTAATTTTAACATCACTTACACCGCGTTATTGTTTCTTGTATCATGGCAACCGCACTTTAAAATCATTTTATTTGACGCCATTTTGCTTCCTTTCAGTCTACCTTATAATCATTGTCTATTGTTTGCCTGTATTTCTTGTGTGCTTACTTGTTTGTGTGTTTTTTTTGTTTTTTGCTGTTATTGAAGAAAATGCTGCTGCATTAATAAGGAAATTTCCCCGTTGTGGGATGAATAAAGTATAATCTAATCTAATCTAATCCAATAATGACTAAGTGGGTAAATAATAGTAATACAGTGTAATACAGTCTGGTAAGGTCAGAAAAGGACGTCACTTTACTGTAATTCAGCCTTTAAAACCAGGAAAAGACACCACTTATGCCATATTACGATCTGTGACAAAATCTAGTCTCATATCTCGATATTGATATAATATGGATATATTACCCAGCTCTACTCCAAACTTCCAAACAACAGAGCTACATGTTAAAATCAACAGGAATTGTCCTTTTAATAAAAGCTATAATGTCGCAGGAACTGTTTTAGAGGTGTTGAACTGTATCGGGTTATTCTTTATGAAACAGACACACACAAGTTGCAAAATGACACAGCTTGTAAATCTATTAACACAGAAGTGTGAATGCGAAATCTCGTAACAATGGACTGATTAAAAAGGAATTTGGTCTTTCTGGATACACTAATCTTACCTTGTTGATGCTCCTAGAAAGTTTCCACAATGAAACATGATCTAATTATCTAACAATGTTAAGAAATGAATACATAGTAGTTATTTGTCTCGGCTGCAGATTTCGGTTCTCTCCTACTACAAAACCACTTCAGCCTCTGAAACCCGGAGTGCCAAAGGGGGAATTGATCTCTTTGAGGTGTTTTGTGTATTTGAAATCTTTCGTTTGGAGCGATTTCTAGCGGCGTCAATGCTCTCGTGTGTTTGAGACCTTCTCAGCCTTTTTGGAAAATGACAGGATTAATCCGTTTGAAAATAATCTGCAACTGTTCTGAAGAGAATAATCAATTCAGATATTTAAAAAAAAAAAAAAAGCATTAACAGTGGAAAAACATGCGGCACATGATCAAGTTTCTGCTTTTCAAATAGAAAGATGTGCTGCGTTCGTCATATATAGTGTTAATAAAGTAAATATCCTTGATTTTTGTATTTTAAGCTCACAAAACAAGAGATTTGATAATGTTATTTGGGCATTTTTCTACATAATTGTGTAACATATTGTCTACAAAACATTTTGATGATTAATCAACCCGATTGTTATGAAATTGCTGAGCCACTTTGCTCCTATGTTATTGTTCTCCTAAGAGGTATTTCTAATATTATGTCATATAATTGAGGGTATCCAGGGTATAATCAAGGGCCCAAATGTAAAGAAATATAGATAGATAGATAGATAGATAGATAGATAGATAGATAGATAGATAGATAGATAGATAGATAGATTATAGATAGATAGATAGATTATAGATAGATAGATATAGATAGATAGATATAGATAGATAGATAGATAGATAGATAGATAGATAGATAGATAGATAGATTATGATAGTATAGATAGATAGATAGATAGATAGATAGATAGATAGATAGATAGATAGATAGATAGATAGATAGATAGATAGATAGATAGATAGATAGATAGATAGATAGATAGATAGATAGATAGATAGATAGATATTGATCCAATGAAATGGGAAATTACAGTGTTACAGCAGCAAAATCAGTCACACAGCACAGAATATAAATATAAATTAAATACTAAGATGCAATGTACTGTAAGTACATACAATATACAGTACATTAAATAATAATAGGAGAAAATACAAGAACTAATATTTGAACATATACAAGTTGAGAACACAAAAATGTGCAACTGCTTAAACAGTCTGATGAAATGTAAATAGACCAATTGTGCAGGTTGCATTAGTGCAGTATTAGTGTAGTATAATATGGAGTATAGTGCAGTGTTGTGGAGTCTCAGAGTCTTATCAGCACACAGTGATGACGTGTTAACAGGTTGTATTGCCTGTGGTAGGAAGGACGTCCTAGATACTGAGAGAGAGATACCACAGATTTAAAAAAGAATGGTGAAGGTGAAGTGAAAGGAGGAATGTATGAGGGTGGGGTCCACAGAACCTAGAGCAAATTTGAACAAGGGCAACAATGGGCCAGCGGAGTGCAAAGAGAAGGAGGCTTATGGCATCAGTGGTCGACATCTCCCAACACAAACAGCTCAGGGCAGCGGCCTTTGTCCCGCCTGCAGAACCCCTTTTCATGCTCTTCCTCTTTTGGCAGCTCGGCCACAATGCAGGTGTTGGTCTTGCTCTGACAGGTCGAGTTTGGGCCGTTTGCCGTCAGGATGTCAGTCGTTTACAGGAGAGAGAAGTGACCAAATGGATAGATGAATGTACTCAGCACCCAGAGAGATGCAGCACGAGATAGCAAAGAGGAGGAAATTACCCTTTATCTCTGATAGCACGACAGATTCTAGGGCCCCATTGGATTTGTATTGCGATTTTCATCCATTGCGATTCTAGTAAAGCGATTTTCTTCTCCTTCTTTGACAAAATAAAAGTGGAATAATTCACTTCTAGAGACAATATGTCATGAGACATTTCTAAAATGTCAGTCTGACATTTACTTCATTTGTAAAGAAGAACATAACATGGATTTTTATACATTTTCCACTTTCAGTTTGTTTCACTGGAAACGGATGGGATGTGGTCCCGTATAACTAGAAAATATTTAGGTGAATTATTGGTAAAAAAAAAAAAAAAATCAAGATGCACATGTTAAATGACTCCCCCAACCACCACCACCACCACCACTAAAAGATTCCTCTATGTATTGCTGCATACTTTCCTTTTATCTCCAAATCCTCTGCATGTTCCACATTAGAACTCCCTTAACTGAAGTATGGCCCTGGTTTTGAGTGGAGATGCAGGACAAGGTGCTAATGAGCATGTCAGGACAAAAGGTATGGGACCTCAATTACAGGCCATCCCCTACCTGCAAGCCAACAAAGGGACTAAACATGCGATTAGAATGGCTCCTAGGTAGGTGTGAAGAGGACAACAAAAGCCTAAAGAGAATCCACAGAGTCCTCAACGCCTATTGCTTGTTAGTTTATTTTTTACAGCACCAGATACTGAAAGGGGAGAAAGTTGACACAGAGACTCATAGAAACTGAGCCAGATGAGGGGAAATAGTTATTTGTTTTAAGCATATCCTGTGAAAAGTGCTCAGACATATAAGAGCGAAATGAAAGGATGCAAATTGTGTGTCTAAAATGTGGTTTCAGATATTTTGAGAGAGCATTCGATATGGAGCTAACATCAAAAACCCAACCTAGAAAAGGTAAGGCCAATTTACATAGTGAGATGCAAAGAGAAATCTATTGACAACACATGTATGATGGTTTCCAAGCAGAACTCCCTAATGAGATTTCCCTGGGGGCCGCCAACACAAATGGAGAGATGTAAGCAAAGTGTGAATGTTATCAAGCTCTCCCACCTCCTCACTATCTGACCCCCTCTTCCCCAGACCCCCTTCTACTCTTTGTCCTTTGTCATTACTCTTATCAGGACCACTCTATCATTCTTTCAAAATAGTAGTGGCGCTGAAAGCGCTTGCAAATGTAAGTATGTCTTTGTTTAGGGCCGGACAGTGGCCCGCCTCCCAGCTCCCTCCTGGGTGCAGCGTGATTGACGGCCCTCCGCTGGGTGAGTGACAGCCGGCGTTGGTCAGGCCGTGATGGCCTTGTGTGACAGCTGGTGCTGGGTTGTCTCCCTGTGTCGGGCCTTGCTCGGCGGGTTGGGTGGGTGCTGGGGCTCCCCAGGGTCGCCCGGCTATAGAGCCCCCGGCCCGGTTGGCTGGAGACCGGTCGGAGCAGCCCCCCCGGTGTGCTCGTTGTTGCGGATCAGCTTGTTAGCTCGCTGCACCCTTTTTCCACACATCAGCTGATGTTTAAGGTCTAAAGATTCATGAGCCTGGAGGGATAGCTCAGGGCTTGTTCCCTTTTGATAGACCCTCCTTCACGGCGCGGCGGAGGAGGGTCTCAATAACGGTGCCTCTGCAAAGCGTCAGGATGGAACTTGTTTTGGTGGAACATGTGTACATTCCAAGGTTTTTTTAGTCATCAATAGAAAACTCCAATTGGACAGATGTCTAGCTAGCTGTCTGGATTTACCCTGCAGAGACCTGAGGACCAGGTAACCATAGTCCTCAGATTGGACAGATAGTCTAGCTAGCTGTCTGGATTTACCCTGCAGAGATCTGAGGACCAGGTAACCATAGTCCTCAGATTGGACGGATAGTCTAGCTAGCGGTCTGGATTTACCCTGCAGAGATCTGAGGACCAGGTAACCATAGTCCTCAGATTGGACGGATAGTCTAGCTAGCGGTCTGGATTTACCCTGCAGAGATCTGAGGACCAGGTAACCATAGTCCTCAGATTGGACGGATAGTCTAGCTAGCGGTCTGGATTTACCCTGCAGAGATCTGAGGACCAGGTAACCATAGTCCTCAGATTGGACAGATAGTCTAGCTAGCTGTCTGGATTTACCCTGCAGAGACCTGAGGACCAGGTAACCATAGTCCTCAGATTGGACAGATAGTCTAGCTAGCTGTCTGGATTTACCCTGCAGAGATCTGAGGACCAGGTAACCATAGTCCTCAGATTGGACGGATAGTCTAGCTAGCGGTCTGGATTTACCCTGCAGAGATCTGAGGACCAGGTAACCATAGTCCTCAGATTGGACGGATAGTCTAGCTAGCGGTCTGGATTTACCCTGCAGAGATCTGAGGACCAGGTAACCATAGTCCTCAGATTGGACGGATAGTCTAGCTAGCGGTCTGGATTTACCCTGCAGAGATCTGAGGACCAGGTAACCATAGTCCTCAGATTGGACAGATAGTCTAGCTAGCTGTCTGGATTTACCCTGCAGAGATCTGAGGACCAGGTAACCATAGTCCTCAGATTGGACGGATAGTCTAGCTAGCGGTCTGGATTTACCCTGCAGAGATCTGAGGACCAGGTAACCATAGAACACAAAGAAAGCAAAAGGTAACAGACATCTGGCCGAAAAATAGGGACACCTATAGATCCAGGTTTTCCTCCACATCCAGGATGTAGAGGACGTAGCCATACAGACTATTTCTGAGCAATGCCGTTGCAAAAAGTGATTATTATCTCGCTGCCTCCCCTTTCTCTACCTCAGCTGCAAGCTGTATGCAGATTTTAATGAAGGCAGGGATGCCATTTCAAAATAAAATGGCAAATCTTTGCATTTATCTTGTCAATACAATTCAATTATTTACCAATAACTTTACTTTAAACATGCATTTACTGTATATTACACAAACCACATAAAACAATACTTCTATGCAGCTCAGGTCAACAATTTTAAGATCTATTTTATTTATTATAAGCTGCTTCTACAGCAGCCTCCACCTATGCCCACAGGAAAAGTCATACTGTATAACTAATAGACATGTATGTCTGTACACAGCTACATTATTACATGTTTATATACTGCTTATGAATGGGGGACCTTAAGTAAAGTGTTGCTTTTTACAGTTTCTCCTATATATTTCTCTATGTATATTTCCATGGAAAGAAATGGAACAGGTGGCCATGTTTGAGGAACAAAAACTACAGAACATTCGGTGTAAGGCCTCTTTTGCTTTTTGCACATTTCATTGTATCATAAAATGGATTACATATTCAACTTTTGGACATTTTACACACAATAACGTTGAAGCATAAACATGCTTTAAGTAGGGATATGAATGCAATCACATCGGTATCAATGGTAACATTTACGCCAATGTTGACGTTGGTTATGGGAATCGGGTGAATATTTTCATAGTTCTCATAGTTTTAAGAGTATTACTGTCTCAGTGTTACGCAGAAACTCCATACAGTTGAACAAACTGAAGTTCACGCATCCATTATTTTCTCTGTATAGCCTCACAGAGAGCAACTAATGAGGTTATTGAGCATCTGTGACGTGACATCTACATTTTGGCCTATTTGTGAAACAATGGTAACAAGGAAGCCCCGGACATTGGGCTCTGTGTTTTCCAACTCAAAATAACAAAGCCAAGCAGCCGCTGGTGGGAGGCTGTGCTCTCATGGAAATGAGCAACTGAACCAACAATGTAGCGCCTAATCTCTTCAGAGAGAGGAATCAGTTACACAGCAGTATGCACCCCTCAATGCTTTTCATTAGAGTCAGCGTGCTATTGAAACAGCCCCCGCCCCCCCCGACTCACACGCAAACACACACACACACAACCATCGTGTGTAGCCACAGGCCTTACTCATACATGCACTAGATACAAGGTAGCCCCCCAACAACAGAAGGGGTGAAATAAGTGGGACAGAGGGTGGTATGGGGGTGCGAGGCCTCAAAGCACCGGATTAGAGTTAATGTGCCCTCCCTGGGTTATAATCTCTTCAGAGGGGGACTTTGTTTGAGGGGCTTGAGGGCAGTAAGATAAGTATCTATTACAGAAACTCCCTCTTATCCCCCAAACATCCTCGCTTCAAAAATGAAGCACAAAAACACTCGCCAGTGTTCCCCTCTGTGTCGTCTGATATCCAAGACCCAAAAGCAAGTGCTGCCCTTTTCAGCTAATCAGGAATTAAGGTCTAAAGCCGTATGGCGAGCTAGCAGGCCCCATATTTACTCCATCTGTAGCCCACAAAGTCAGGTAGTTCAAGTAAGATCAAAGGCAGCTTAAAATAGGGTTATTGTATTAAAAGGAAGAAAGAAAGAAAAAAAGCATTATCACAAGTTGTTCTTCTGCCCTGCTTTGTAGAAGGAGAAACTGTGTGTGTGAGCAGAGCTCAGGTTGGAGTTTGATGTAATAGAAACACACTGACTTTTCAACTGAGTTCCCAGTGAACAATGCACTGTGAATGAGGAATTAAATGCAACTATATACAGTTTGATATAAAATACAGTTTAATACAAAATATCTTCATTATATGTACATATTGTGCAACAGTAATGGAGGCACGTTTTTCACTTTAGATTATACAATTAGGTTGAGCGTTAGCCAAAAAGTTACAACGAAAAACACATCAGATGGCACGAAAGACAAATTGCAGCATGACTGAAAAATCAGCCGTCATACGACAGACATTTAGAGTCTATACTGAAGGTTTCTGAGTGACAACACGCTCTTTATTAGCGTTAGAGATAGTGATGAAAAATCTAAAGAAATGGAATATCCCATTGGCTCAGACAAAGTAACACACTGATGGTTTGGAAAGTTTTAAGCCAGTTAACTAGGCTAGTGATAGCAAAAGTGTTGTGTAGTTTGAAATAACTAATGGTGACTGGTCTGTTGCTTTATCCATCTATCCAAATATATCTATCTATAGCTCTATCTATCTATCCATCAAAAGTGATGCGTTTCCTTCTGCAAAGTCCGCTTTTTCAAAACCAACATGCCTCAGTTAAAATTTTTGTTTCAAAACAAAACTCATCTCTTGTCATGATTGGACATCAGATGATTTAATATCACTATACTCCATAGTGATGTAATGTTCAAACAGAGAGAGACTGAAGTCTCACTCTCACTGGATTTAAATAAATGCCTCTAATTGCAGTAAATGCAGAAAAAAAGTGTCCAGACCTAAAACTCTGTCATTAAAGGAATGTATAAAATTAGACGTGTCTTCTTATTAATCTTAAAATTAGAGGAGGTGGGGGGGGGGGGGGGGGAATTCTCCTCCTTTCTTGCATTGCCTTATCAGAGTTGTTGTTGCCTCATTAGTCTCGCTTTGCCAGACCATCCACCCGATGCAGAGCGGAGGAGGGTCTATCAAGTCCACACAACATTCTGGGATGGGAGAAAAACCTGTCACCAATCACAATCGTCTAGGGCGGGGCTAAACTCCACACGGAGCCACTGTAAAATAGTCGTGCAAGAACAATCTCCGCTTGGACAGATAGTCTAGCTAGCTGTGTGGATTTACCCTGCAGAGATCTGAGGACCAGGTAACCATAGTCCTCAGAAATCCACCAGAGTCTAGAACGCCAACACATAGAGGAAGGAAACGGGCATTAGTGAAAAATAGTATATATAATATAATCCTATATTTCAATCCCGGAAGTGGAACGTCGAGGATATAGACTATTGTCTCATTGATTTTCAAGCTTTGTTCGTTGCTGGTGCATTCATGGACATTATCTAATATTGGTGAATTACAGCTTTGCCGCCAAGCAACGTTGCATTCACAATCCACCAGAAAAAAACAATATGCAAACACAAACGCATCACTAACTCATCTGTCAACAAGACTTTCATTACCATTCAGGACTGGAAACATGATGGAGGGAGGCGGGTCAGGAAAGGAGGAGGGTTGTGTATTTCTTTCTTATTGCTAGTGGGAGGTGCATTGGGAGAGGAGGGGAGGATCTTTAAAGTTTTCCTCACCACACATTTATATTTTACTATAGTCAAAATGATTAAATGATTATGCCATTAACATGTTAAGGTTAAATGGAAACATTGGGGTCCACCATGTTAAATTCTTTGATATTTTTAGTTATTAATGGTAAATTATGATGTAATATTTTCAGATATTGTAGGGAAGGGGGCTGTGCAGGTTTTTCCCCTAAATACAAACACGTTGTTATAAACACTGAAGGGTCTATATTAATAACTTTCTTCCTGTCCCTTAGTTGTCAGAGTAATTGTAATTTTAGAATGGTGAATGCATTACAATTTACCCCCCCCCCTTACAGTGTCTCTGCAATTGTACTTTAATGCCATAAGGACATAATTCTAAATCCTCAGCTGTGTGAAAGGTAGAAAGTCAGTCAAACAACTTATGAATGTATGTTTTGGAAAATGTTCAGCATTAAGGTGCCCTGCCACACAAAACCATTTTTATTTTATTATTATTTTTTGAAATAAGTTAGGTCTATATGTATTTGTGCTATGTGAAGATGAACTGCTACCCCCTTTCAGCTGTAGCCACTGAAAAGAAATAAGAGGAGAAATCAGACCAATCACAACAGCTGGTTAGTCTGACGTCATGTTGCCTGAGCTCATTAATATTCATGAGCTGGGTAAAGGATGCTGATAGCCAGGCTCTCATTGGCTAGCCGTTCTCCAATCAGAGTCAAGCATCTTGAAGCTGGTTGAATATTAATGAGAACTGGCCCAAATGGAGCTGAGTCTTCTTTGCAAGTTACAGTCCATGGTAGGACTTCAGACATTACCACAGAGTCATGAAATACGTGTGGCAGGGCACCTTTAACAGGCCAAAACATACAAACCACCAGTGTGCTCCCTTTTTAAAGGACAAATCTGGTTCTTTTAAAGCAGAATATTTCAAACCGTATTCTTTACACTGAGACTCTGGAAGTGAATCTGGACCCTTTTGCAGTCCAGCTGTTGCTCACTCAAACGCAAAAGGCGATGACATGCTTAAAGGAGCCATGTGATCTGAGCTTATTAAGGCATGAGTGACATTAAGCAACATTCATTTAAAAATTAAAAGCCTTCAAGAAATGGTCAGTATAAATATTGATAATACACATACAAGCATCTGCAACACCTCCTATTCCCTGTTAAAGCATCTGTGTTCAGTACTGGGATGAGTTGTGTAGGTGCATCTGCGAATGGGCTGGGGGGGGGGGGGGATTTTTGTCTGTAAGCGGTGTTGATGTGTGTGTACATAACAAGTATGCACATTAATAATTCCATACGCGTAGGTTTACATCATGTATGTAAATATATATGAATGTAAGGATGAAGTGGATGTGTGAGTGTAGGAGAGCAGAAATCGTTCCCTTTGTCTGTTTTTTCTCAACGGGAGAATTTTCTGGCTCTGAATGCAGGGAGCATGAGCTGATGTGACGCCGTCCTCTCCTCCTCTATCGGAGCCAGCTCCTCTGCTGAGCCCCACTTCTTCTTGGAGTGAAACAGCGACACCAACTTTCGGTTCCTGTTCCGTTCTCGGGCCTGAGTGACTTGAAAATCTGACATCCCGAGAAACAAAAGTTAAATGATTAGGAAAAAGCAGATGTTGGAAATATTCAGGGGTAGGGGGGTCCAAGGGCATGATACCCCGGGGAGATTTCTTATACATTTACGGCAACTATTGGCATACGTTTTTAATCCATTTGATAATAGAATGCTTAAAATTCTGTACATCATTTGGGGAAAACATGATAGCTATTTTATATCTAGTTGTTCTTCAACTGTCTTCATTATTCTGAAACCCCATCCTAAGCTAAAGAGAGGCAAACATGGACTATTTTTCAGTTAAATAACATATATCTTTTTGTGTTTCTTCAACCCCCGCCCCAGTCCCCTCAAATAATCCCTTCATGTAACCACATGTACTGTGTGTTGTCCTGTGCATCATTGTATTACTTTGTGTTTATTGTACTCTTATTTTTTCTCCTTCATATGCTGTATCGGATGCTGGTAACTTTAATTTCCTTGTCATCCCAAAGGGATTAGTAAAGCTAAGTCTAAGTCTATATAGGTGTGATAGGAATCAGACGTAAACAGCATTACTAATGTTAAAACCTGTTTTAGCTCTACTAGCGCGGTGGCTAAGTGGTTAGCACTTCACAGTAAGAAGGTTGTTGGTTCGAATCCCCGTGGGTTTCCTCCGGGTGCTCCGGTTTCTTCCCACCATAAAGACATGCATGCTGGGTAGGACTACAGCCGATGGGCTAAGACTGGCGCATTTACAGAAATGTTGATTAATGTGCATTGTCCTAATCAAATAAATATATAAATAAATATATGCTGGAGGAGAGTTCACAGAATGAAGTCGTGAAATCGACTACATTTGAATATAATAATCTGGGTCTGTATTTATAGCTGAGAATATAAATGTATAACATATATAAATATAAATATACAGTATAGAATATAGAATATAGAACATAAATATACAGTATGCCAATAGTTGCCGTAAATGTATAATGTATAAGATTATGTATGAGAATTATTCTGGAAACCACTGAAAAAAAGTCTTGACTCAAATAGGGAGGCACCAATCCGACTTGTTCAGTCCTGATCCCGATGCCTGGGCTTTGTGTATCTGTTGATACCCGACACCGATCCGATACTGGTGTTGAATTATTAATAACCTGTACACCTTCCACCTTAAACCTTCCTTAAAGGCACCAGACTTTCCTAACTAAACGTTACTTTCCTAAGACAAAATAACATAGATGGAAGGTATTGAATGTACATGGTGCTTGATTAAATTGGTAGTATTGGAGTTTGCAGTACTACCACCACCGCTCGAGACATTTACTTTGCAGATGTTGCAAACAGCCGACGGAGCGTGAAATATGTCACCACAGCCGACTCTTTGGCTCGCGCTATGTTGCTTAGCGGTAACACAAATATTTCAGCATGCGACTCACATGCTGCTGACGGATGACGTAGGATGTGCTGCTACAGGGGACAAAAATAAATAAAGAACTGGATCGGCCCATGGGTCTGCAATCGAGCTATTTTGTCAATATCGGGGCCGATATCAGATCTTAATATTGGATTGGTGCATCCCTCAGCTCAAAGCTGCGTTTGAAAGTTAGTTTTGAAGCATCTCGGCTCTAATTTAAGTGAAGTGAAGGACTATATCTTTATCTAAGTGTTAGTCTTAGAGATGATTGCCAACACTTTACCGTGCGGGATTTTACAAATTTTAAACCGGTGTGTTGTTAACTGACCTGCCTATCTATAGCCTGGATGTAATGATATTTTACGCCTGCTCTGTCCAAATGATACGGTTTGATTGACTTAGCGTCGTCAAACATTTCAAAACCATTGTTCCTCTCCTGAAAACTTAACTTAACTTGCTTTTATATTTAAGTTTGAAAGTAGGAGTACATTTCATGACTTCTCAGCACTTTAGACTAAAATGTAAAGCCATACACCCTCTGAATGCCCCACATCTCTAGTTTGAGGCTAGGGAAATGGCTACTTTGGGGACTAACATCATCACACATGAACACAATTGGGCTTTTTCACTTCTCCCCTCGGACCCAATTCATGCAATTCCAAGACTGTTTAGAGACCCCAGTATGCAGAATGGATTCAGATGTACAGCCGCCCTTCAAGAGTCACAACACCTTGCTGATTTCAATCATTTTAATCTTGAAATAAAATAATTAATTTAGGTAAAAAGGGGTGCTGGTTAGCAGATTTTGTTACCTTTTGGGCAGAGATAGGCCAGCTGTTTCCCCCTGCTTCCTGTTGTCATTGTAAGCTATGCTAAGCTATGCTAAGCTAACCGGCTGCTGGCGGTAGCTTTGTGTTCAAAAGACAGGTATGGCAGGGGTATCACTCTTTTCATTGTGTTGTTTGCATACATATTGGTATCCATCTTCTCGTCTAACTTTCAACATTAAAATTGTATTTCCCCAAATGTTGAACTTATCTTTTACATTTTTACAAAGTACTTCAGACAACTTCAGCTGTAACAAAGACATATCAATTCAAAGACTTTATCTAACTCTAACATAGTATACAGTGCCTATGTCACCATGACAAGTGTGAGCCCATGACTCGTGAGTACGATGGTCAGCTTTCTCTAGACTTTCTTTCTATCACAATACAGCAGTTACAAGGTGCTTCAGGGAATGGCTTAACATAGAGAAATACTACAAAAAATATAAAACCACCAAAAGTTCCTCGTAGCATTAATACGATTGACAGCTATAATCCATCAAATGAATTCAGCAGCAAAAGTGTGAGACACTCACGCAGCTCGCAGTCTTCCTCTAGACCCTCTGGTTCTTTGGCGTTCAGATAATGGCAGGCAAGATGGCCACTGTAGTCCCTCACATTTTCTTTGGCCCCTGGTAAGAGAAAAATGAAATCTCTGAAAACGGAGACTAATCATGGAAGCCAGGTAAGCTGCTTCGCTCACACCTTCCACCTAATGCTTTAAGAAACAATCCATAATCCAAAGGTAAACAAAACTACTGTATGTACTGTACTAATGTATTTTACATTAAAGCAAGTTTTTAATTTCAAGGTGGTTGCTTACATTTTGAATCGTGTTCAGATGACATACAACATTAGGATTATTCATATACAACTTAAATTCTTCAATTACGTATTTGAGCTTTAACTCAAAGTACAGACGGGCCTGAACAACACTTGCTAGCGTGCATTAAAGGCGTGGCTTTGTAGTTTAAATGAAAAGCAGTTTTTACCATATGTCACTATGAGCAGGTCTAGAATATGCCGATGACCATGTAACGCTGCAATGTGTAAAGGTGTATATCCCTGCAGAACAAAAACAAAGGGTAAAACAAAAAGAAAGCATGCATAAAGAAAGTGAAAGACATGTATTCTGACTGGTGACGTAACGTGACATGCAAACACACCCTCACGTCATTAACAACAAAGGGAGATTTAAAAATTCAAAAGGGATAACTGTGGCAAGGTGCTGGAAGAGTTGAGTACCTACCCCCTAGAGTTTCCCAGGCCCAAACGCAGCCAATGAAAACAGTGGGGAGAAGAAAAAAAAATACACAAATTAGCAAAGGTTATGGAAACATAAGATAATGATCAAAACATAATTGCCTGGTAATTCGCTGAAAATTGCTTAGCTCTAGAGTTGTGCATGGTGGCACATAGACACGCCGTTTTGGGAAACAATTAACGTGACATGACATGATTTATTAGCAGAGTACTTCTGCAGGCCCACAACCTGTGCTGCTGAGATACATTTGCACAGATGGAGCATTGAGCGACATTACATCACTGTGGGGCACAGAATAAGCAACCAGCAGCTGGGTTGTTGTCCTGATGTTACAAGTTCAAATCAAACAACTTACTGTACATGCCCATCACATCCTGATAAACACCTGGATACTCACATGCTGCAAGAAAGAAGAAGACCATGAATAAATCAGTGATCAGTGTGCAAAGAATTAAAGGGGCACTACCCCGATTTGACAAAAAAAGTTCATGGATCATGGATCATGGATAGGACTTGAGTTCTCAAATATTGACCATAAGTCTGTGGCAAAAACTGACGGCATGAGTGTGAAAAATTAGAACAATTTATCAGGCAAGCAAGGTGTAAAAAAAGTCCCAATAAAACTGAAGGCTTGGTTTCTAAAATTAAGAAAACCTTTTTTTTTTTTTTAAATGCAAATAATTACAAATCCAGCCTCGGAACAGCGTCTTTTTGACTCCTTATGTATAGATAAAGACGGAAAGTTAAACCAAAAACAATCTAATATTGTTGTTTATTTGCAGCCGTTAATGAACTCTATTTCCCATAGACCCTAGACCACACGTGTCAAACTCAAGGCCTGTGGGCCCTCGCAAACCTTAATCCTGCCCGCAAAAGAGATGGGCAATATATACATATTATATTGATATTGTGATATGAGACTAGATATCGTCTTAGATTTTGGACATCGTAATATTGTAACATGGCATGAGTTTTGCCTTTTCATGTCATCTTCTGACCCTACCAGACTGTTGTAACTGTTCTATTATTTGCCTTTTCCCACTTAGTCATCATATCCACATTACTGATAATTATTTTTAAAAATCTAATTGTGTAAATATTTTGTGAAAGCACCAATAGTCAACACTGCAATAACGTTGCAGTATCAATATTGAGGTATTTGGTCTTTTGACCAAATACCTCAATATTGTTGCTGCTAAGGGTGGCCCAACCAGTTATTAGGTTTAGGGGCAATCACTTTTTCACACAGGGCCATGATGGTTTGGATTTTTTTTCACCTTTAATAATAAACACCTTCATTTACAAATTGCATTTTGTGTTTACTTGTGTTGTCCTTGACTATTGTTTAAATTGGTTTGATGTTCCGAAACACTTAAGTGTGACAAACATGCAAAGGAACAGGAAATGAGGAAGGGGGCAAACCCTTTTTCACACCACTGTAAATATTCTCTGACTCCAGCTTCTTAAATGTGAATCTTTTCAACACAAAACAATTGAGGACGTCATCTTGGGCTTTGGGAAACACTGATTTTTAGAATCATCTTAGTATTGAAAAAATAAAAAAAGGCGCTCACCGATTTTGTGTTGACGTCAGCGCCTGCGTTAGCCACCAGAGAGGCCATGTCCTTGTTGCCATGTTTGGCAGCCCAGTGCAGAGCGGTCTGTGTCCAATGAGAAAAGAAGAGTGGTTCATAACAGGGCTGCTCTATTCTGGAAAAAATCCTAATCACAGTTATTTTGGACAATATTGAAGTACCGATTATTTAACATGATTTTGGAAAGTTTTTGCATTTACTGAACTTAAAAAAACAGTGTTCAGTTCAAGAAATCAACATGAAAACACCTTGAACTGTTGAAATACTTTTTGAATTCCCCTTTAAATATATAAAAAGGAAACTGTATAAAATAATAAACACAAAATAAGATCAACTGTTCTCAACCCTTCGAAAACAACTAAAATAAAAGAAACAAAAATAACTTAGATCAAAATAAATGTTTCAGAAATCTGTCAATCCGAACACAAGAATAAATGAGAGTTTACTTGCAAAACGTTATGTTCAAAATGCTCAACTGCATTATTTCTGTGATTGTTCGGAGCCAGAATCGCAATCAAAATTAATTACACCGCGCTAAAATGTACAAAGTACAACTGTACTATGGTTGGGTAAAATATTTCTGTAGCATCATTCCAAGTTGTGTAAGCTGAGTGGGGCAGCCTCTTATTGGCCGTGTGAGGGCCGCGGGCCAGCTGCGCACGGAGGGGAGTGGACGGATGGTGAGGAGGAGGGATGGAGAGATGGTTTCCTGCCATCTAACAGAGCCTAATTACAAAACAACACCGCACTGTGCCCACAGTTGGGGGGCCCGGCCGCCTGTCACCGGGGGGGAAGATTGATGATGTTAGTGTGACCTGCAGAGTGGAGACCCACCCATACATCAGCGCACTACTGTCAGCACACGTCAAGCAGGGAAACACGGGCCCCCGCGACATAACACTTACACACACACACATGTGCACATGCAAAGATACTCAAACATGTGTGTAGAGAATAATAGACAGATGTATGTACAGGACACACTGAAAACACATGCAAACCACATCCACCTGTCGCACTAGAGCTGTGATCTCCACCGTTTTTCCTGCACTCTTAACGCAGCGTAATCATGGTCTATCAACAGGTGAAAGCAGAGCTTAGGTGCAGATGTTGGCTAAGTTACCACATCCACTCCACTCCTTTTGAGTCTGACCCTGAACACAGGGAATCAAACGGTAACCATTTCACAATGGCATATTAACTGTGGATAGATGAAAACCTTATAACCTCAAGCTGTGTTACTTTCGCCAAGGGGGTTATGCACGGTTGTTTGTCTGGTTGTCAGCAGGATTACGGAAAAGCTACTGGCCCCATATTCATGAAACTTGGAACAGTGTAGTATGGGCAATGGGTGTAGCAGACAGACAAATTAATTAACATTGTGAGACAGGGCATGGCCTTGGCAGAGGTCTGCGCGCTTCAAGTAGATTTCGGGACATTACGTTAACTTCCATAACAAATATTCCTTAATAAAAGTATGTCTGTTGGGTCATTAATCAAAACTTAGCGATGATTGTAAGGTGTTTTCAGAATCCTCAAAAAAAGATTAAGACTTTGAACCTGCTCTCAAATTGTGCCTCTTCCAGTTAATCCATACAACGATTGGATCTGGATCTGATTTTAGTCTATATCAATGTTGTATTTTCTTACAAAATAATTCAGTTCAATTCAATTTTGTGTCAATCAATTTATAACAAGAGTTATCTTGAGACACTTTACAGATAGAGTAGGTCTAGACCACACTAGACCACATAATAATAGGTTCATATTTTTCATATGTTGTTTCCGGCTACCTGGATTAGGAAATAAGGCTTTTTTTCATCTGTTGTCCCTAACAGTTGCACCTCAACAAACGGGTCAAAATGTTCTTTTTTTTCTTATGTAAATGTAAATGTGCTGTATTTATATAGCGCTTTTCCAGTCTTAACAACTGCTCAAAGCGCTTTTACATCTACAGGGAACATTCACCATTCACACACATTCATACACTGTGGCCGGGGCCGCCGTACAAGGTGCCACCTGCTCATCAGATAAACATTCACACACATTCACACTCCGATGCGCAGCACCGGGGGCAACTCGGGGTTCAGTATCTTGCCCAAGGACACTTCGACAATGACTGCAGGGGCGGGGATCGAACCACCAACCTTCCAATTGGCAGGCAACCGCTCTACCACTGAGCCACAGCCGCCCTTATGACGGACAGAATAATTCTTTCATCCCCGAGGTTAGAAAAGTCTTTGAGGAGTCTGGAAATACCCTCAGAACAGCTGTAAGTGTTGTTAGACGACATCATCTATTTAGCAGAGAAACAGATGTGTAGCTCTGTGATGTGAGTGTGATAATAATACATAAGAGGCAGAAACTGGGGCTCGCACCCTCACACAGGTCCTTTTGTTTTTAGATGCCATGACACTAATTGTGCTAATCGTGGCATTACAAGCCTGTCCAACAGCTGGCGAGAGCAAAAAATGTCCGCTTGGGAGTGCTAGGTAGCTACACCTCCTGTGTGTCGGGCGTCTGGGAGACAGATTGTGATAGATGCTGTCTGGTCGAGTGTCTCCATCTCTTTTGTCTGTCCCCTGTCGCATCTTAAGACAGATTGGCCAAAGGGCTGTTTGACAGGCGGCTCGGCGGGTCTCCCGGTGTGCGGGAGTGATGGACGAGGCCTGAACAGGATGCTGCGTCTTCCCTTCCTGCGCTTCTTTTCCTGCCCACTGGGGTGGCCAAACCCCCGTCCCCAGCCCCCAACTGTCTAATCACTCAGGGACGTCCCTGTCCCTGCCACGCGCTCCCCAGTGAGGGAAGTGTTGGCCAAAGAGGGCTGCCCGTTAACGGCCAACACAATGGCCAGTGTTCCTGACACTTGATGTAGAGGAAAGACAGAGGGGAGTGATGGGCTAATGATGTACTTACAAACTGTTTGGCAGAGGAAGTCCAAAATCACAGCAGGAACGGAGGCCCACGTCCCGACGAGAAGCAGGAAGAGAGAAAAAAAAAAGCGTGAGACTTTGGAGTGAGAGGTGTTTGCGTTGGTTGAGATCTAGGTGTCCCTACCTGTCTTCCCTTTCAAGCTACTTTCAAAACCGGCCGTTTGAAGTGCGTATCTATAAAAAAAAAAGGGCTGATCCCAACAAACATTCGGCCCGAACAGGAAACACTTAAGTCCTCCCAGGATGAAGAGTAATCCCTTCAGTCCTGGTCAAACATGTGAACTAGAGCCTGGTATTTGGTACACTTAACTTCGGTTGAGCACAGTGAGGACATGCCACATGCAGATCAAATAAGATAACTGTTGGTTTGAAAGACTGGTTCTCAGGAGTCCTGTGATTCTCTGTATCTCTGTACGTTATCTTTGGAAATGCACCCACCTTTGCGAAACAGGGAAAGGCTGTGGGCTAAAGGAACATCAAAGAGACCTGAGGGGGATTAAGCACCTTCCCAGAGACACAAGCAGCATTGTTCTACAATTAATCCCAGCCTGCTCTATTACTTTCAGATTATCTTTAAGTGGGTGAAGTCTTTGGGGGGGCATTAAGACTCTCCTTAATCCCCCCTCCCCAGCATCTCCCTACACTTCAATGGCGGCCGTGCTATCTTGTCCGGGTGGGGATGGCAGAGGCTTAGGGCTACTCTTAGAAGGTGGTCTGCCATGGCCACAGGACAGTGTGAGAACTGTGACACAGGGGAGGGACAACAAACATGAGCTCAAATCTCTTAAGCGCACAGGGAGACAAATAAAAGGATTTGGGTTGTCAGGGGGGCACAGGAGCTAAAAAGCTATCTTTCATAATCCTTTTGATAGTGGACCTTTGAAATGCATGATCTGGATGTTTTAGCACAGGGTTCTCAGAATGCTATTAAGGGAAAGGTCTCGGCAGAATGAGCTTGTGAAAGTTATACAAGCAAAACACAGCGAGTCTGAAAGTGAGTATCGCACAGTGAGCAACGCAATCACAGATGAAAGATCAAGACACACAGAGCTGAAATACTTTCATTCAGTCAGTTTCCATGCAAGTAACAGGCTACAGTAGGTATATAATTACACAGTGATGAAACTTACCCCCTGAGAAGGATGGTCATGGTCAGAGAATCGGGAGCCACATTGTGTCAAAATGAGAAAATAAGAAGCTTTAAGTCAGACAGAAATCGTGTAACAATGAGTGACATAACTGCACCACAACATGCAACATGTGTCACATTAAATACTCACCGAGGTGAAGTCCTGATTTGGAAAAAAAAAGAAAAGCATAGGTTAGAAACCATGAAACCATGTATCCAACCATATATATATTGAAAAAGTGTCTTTTTTTTAGTTTTGTTCACTATAAATTCTTGTTACATTAAAAGATGGTAAGATAGATAGATAGATAGATAGATAGATAGATAGATAGATAGATAGATAGATAGATAGATAGATAGATAAGATAGATATTGATCCAAATATCTATTGGATCAATATCCAATAGATATTGATCCAATAGAGACAGCACAGCACAGAATATGAATATAAATGAAATACTAGGATACAGGATACATACATACAATATACATGAAATGATAGTGGTTAATAATGGTTACGGTTCATTACAACTTAGTCAGTTTTGGGAACACTGCACCCACCAAGTGATCGCTGAGATCTGAGAACAGGGCACCATCACTATGTTGAAGTCCAACCGAATGAACTAAACTAGGAACTTAGTGCATTCCTGTTTGTGTGGAGACTAGGGAACTTAGACCGATGATGTATTCTTTGAAACGAAAAACTTCATTCTTACGCAGAAAGAAACAAAAACATGACTCCACATCATGTTCTTTGTATGTACTGTTGCGTGAAGCTGATGTTTGAATGGATGAAAGGAGACTGAAAGCTCCCCCCCCACCCCACCCCACCAGTAGCAATACAATCTGTATTTATTTGATTTTTAGATTGTAGTCCCCATGAAATGATGAGCAAATTAAGTTTTATTCCTCTTGTTGACAACTTCTCATCGCCGCTCCCTCTCTCATTCAGTGTCTTGCTCTTTTTTTAAACTAGTCGGGAAGCCGTAACTTTTGTTTGAAATGTCAATAAACATCACAGGAAATGTGATACTGACACTAGAGATACTCAGTACTTCCTCAATTTGGAAATGAAGTTGAGCTCAAGATGTAAAAGTTGAGCTATCAGCAGAGTTGAAACTCCAGCCTGATAGTTCCTGAACCATTGGATATATAGTCCCAGACTGTTTTGGCAGCTAGTGACAGTGAAGCTGTAGTAGAGGTACTAAATTAAGTTCTGCAGTTCTGCCAGATTATCTAAAACCAGTTTATTTGGAGGTTAAACTGAAAGTGAACGCACCTGTAACTGTGACGGGACTCTCGCAAGGTTAGGTTCACATCATGGGACAGGCTATAGATGTGGTTTTAATAATGTTTGAGTTTTTATTTCAAAAATGTTGCAATGGATACACTTCAGTAGAAATTATTACAAAGGAAGTTTGGGAACTCAGTGCTTTGTCACAACTAAATAATCCAAATTCTTGTCAAAACTAATGGAGATAATGAGAAAATGCAGCAGGTCGATTAACAAGCTTTGACTGACTAGCATTTTCTCTTTTGCTGTCATTTTTCAAGGACAGTTTTATGTTTCCCTGATGACCTTCTTACAATCCAAGTTGACAAGCCACAGAGATTTAGCCTCGTGTCAGGCCATAGCTGTCCCTCGAGAGACACGGGACGACTTACGGGTAATAATTTTACCGTTTGTCCTTGTTTTTCATCTAAATAAGTTTGTCTACCCTTGGCGTTTGTTTTAAACTGTCTGATCGTTTTACTGCTTTTGTTTCTTGCCCCATCAGACTTTGTGATGTTGATATTGACACATTCCCAGATTATTACAGACAAAACTATAACATCCCCGGGTCATTTAGGGCGAAGCTACCTTCTTGTTTGCCAGCGAGGGGTCCTGTCTGAGCAGCTGAGAGAGGTCAGGGACTCGAGCACCTGCAGCCGAGTAGATCCACTCTTTCTCTATAGGATCCAGCTATACAGAGAGGGGAAAGGGCGCTCAGACGTGCACACGTGCACACACACACACACTCACACACTCACACACACCATAATGTCCACATCCTGTAGTGGGCTCTTTGATAGTGCTTGAAGCTACAAAACCTCTAATCCATTTCCTATAAATGACTGAGTCTCAGCCAACTCACACATAGTGGAGACAGCCATAATCACACAGTTTACACTGTTATTGGTTTAAAGGGAACAGGTAGCAACACCACAGGGAGACTGGATGTGTACTGTATGTCTTAAGACCAAACCCCAACAGTCATTAATCATTTAGAGAACCGAGAAACTCAGACTCTGGAGACTTTAGATGTTTTAACTATAGCCCCTCTAAGCCTTTTGTAATAAGAAAAACAGAATGAAACCATAGGAAGAGGAAGTAAAAAAGCACTTACAGCGACGGCAGCAGAGCCCATACTGCCAGTGGACTCCTCGTCTTGCTCTGACTCGGACTGAAAGACAGAAAAAGCGGTGACTCAGCGGTGACCAAAAGCTCAACTGTACTGTATCAGTCATAACGGTCGCAGCATCACAGGGTACACACACACACACACACACACTGGTCACACTGCTGTGATGTTTTCCAGCTGACGAGACGTGACCAAAGGGTGTCAGACAGATAGGGGGGTAATGAGGCAGCGAGACAAAGGTGCCAGTTTCACACATAAGGGGTAATGAATAACAATCCAATTAACAATTAAGCAAAAAAAACGACACGCCTACAGTCAAGCCATGTGTTTTTGTCACCGTTTCAGTCTCAGAGGGTCAAGACAAAAACTCAAACACATAATGAACACAGCCGTCTGGCAGTGTATAAAAGTGTCACTTTGGCTGATTTATGTGAGAGTTTTTTTTTCGTCTTTCTCGACTTGATTGCAAATTGTTCTCAGATCAAACAGAGACATGATGTTAAGACACTCGGCTCTTTCAAGTCTCGCGCACAAACTGCCACACGTCAGCGTGTTGAACATGAAAAGTGGAGGGATCGTATTTATCCAGCCTACTCCACTCTGGCACGTCCTTTTTTTTTTTTTTTTTGCACTTTTGGTGGAGACCAATAATAACAACCAGAAAAAAAAAACATAGTTGGGCATGAAGGTAAAGACAGAGGTTACAACTGCATGGCTGCAACTGTTGTTTTCATTATTGATTCATCTGGGTTCGTTTTTTTAATTGTTATTATTATTCATCTCGTCTTTAAATCGTTGTGAGAGCGTAAGAATGATTTGATGATATTCTTCAGTGGTTACCCATTTTGTATCCACTCCTTCAACCTTCCTCCGTAAGTTTATTTTTGTAATTTAAAAAAAAAAACTTTTAAGCTACTATTTAAAGCTTATATACTGATTTATTATACTGACAATAACCGGAGCTGTTGAAGTTTCTCCTCACAATGTCTTCAAGTTTCTGTCGACCAACAGTCCATAACCCGCATTTTCAAATTAAAATAATATAATACAAAGAAACTAGAACACACAAATGTTTTGGCATTTATGCTTGATAAATGAAACCATGAATCAATTATCAAAAAGGCTGGGGATTACATTTCTGTCAATAGACTTTGATTGATAGACAATATCAGTTTTGCAAGTGTTTGGTAATGAGCTTTGAATTGTGTACGTTTTTGTTGCTTTTTACAAACTTTTTTATGAAGTTTTTGTATTTTTTGGTATTTTTGATGTTTTTTTCATTGATTTTGCCGCTTTTTCCAACATTTCTCACCCGTATTTTGACTTCCTTTATTTCAGATGTAAAAAAAACCTTTGAAAACTTGTTGAAAAAATTTGACCCGAAGACAACATGAGGGTTAAGGAATTACCAACGTAATTACAATTCATCCTGAGGGGCCAGACGTCATGGTAAGCGATCCAATAGTTATCAAGACATTTCACTCAAAACCGTAAATGTCAACCTCAGGGCGTCACCAGTAGGGTTGATCCTCTGGGGATCATGAATGCCTGTTTACATTTTTATGGCACTCCATCCAAAAGTTAGGATATTTCAGTCTGGGCCAGTGGCGGACCACCACATAGTCAAAGTGACAACAACCAAAATGAATTGATCTCACATGCTAATCTCTCACAGGCTGAAAGATAGCTGTTCAAAGCTGGTTGTCCTTAGCAGAGAACTGTAGCTGTAGTTTTAATTCATGTCCGTTACATTGGATCTCTATGGTAACAAGTTTTACAGCTGGAAGAAAAAATGGAGCAAACATCCACAGAAGCTTCTTAAACCACTCTTGCAGCGTGATCTACCATCTTTTTTTCCATCTTGTTTTTAAAATCTTAACCTAAAATTTGAATCTTAACCTAAACAAACATGTGGTAAGGACCCCGCCAAAAAATAAACTTCTGTTTTCTTTCTGGAGGACAAATATGTAATGGAGACAACCATTTCAAAATGCCCTATAAAATATCTTTGGCATTTATATACTGCAGTTTATTTGTACTTACATGCCAATAGGCATATATCGGCACTATCTTTTGAGGTCTAATTGGAAGCCATTGTAAATCAAGCTGACCACAGCGGACTCTTCTCTATGAAGGACCAAAATACAGACTCAGACACCAGATAAGGACAATGCTCTCCTCTTGTGTTAAACTTTAAATTTAAAGGATCTATCCTGAATTCAAAAGCAAGACATTATAAATTCCAGTTCCTATCAACAAAGCTTCCAGCCTCAGGTGTTGTGATTTAAGAAAGCAGCCATGTAGCTTCTGTAATGTGAAACAACTGTCAACACTGGGTTTCCTAAATACAAAGTTCAATGGTGTGACTAATACCTTAAGCAAACACACTTAATCTGATTGCTGGTGCTATATTAACACACTTCAACATATTTCATCTGTCTATTGTGTAGGCCATCAAGGGGAAGCCACATATCTTTCTCTGGGATTGATCTCAATCTCTTTAATGGGCACAAATGATTATTATCTTTCTAATGAGTTCCAACATGTTGCTGCTTAACATAATAACAGAGAGCTTAATTTAAATGCAGATTCTGCCCTCAATGGGTCCTCCTCCCACTCAAATTCAACATCCTGTAGGTTGCAAATCCAGGTAATTTACTTGGCACCACCTGGTGGGTAAAGGAGGAAGCACTAGAGCAGGGGTGTCAAACTCAAGGGGGTCAGCCTTTCCTCTCTAAGCGAAGCACCCTATGGCGCCATTTTGATGACTGCCATTCATTTGTTGTTTATTTCAAAAAAACACGACAATGTATAAAAGGCTCCATCACCTTGTAGCTCAAGTTATGGCTTTGTGACGTTTTTGTAAAAATAGGCTAACGATTGTGTTATAACCACATGACTTACTGTCGCACAGTAGAGGAACTGTATAGTACAGGGTAAGCTCGCAGACAGTGTGGGCTTCCATTAGCTGTTTAGGTTTGATTACTAATATTAACTAGCATGTTAGTTAGCAATAATTAGACTGTGCCTATGTTACCTCCTAACATATACCTACCTCTCCGTCTCTGCTGATTAGGAATTAATGAGATTTCCCTTGCACAGCTACCACAAGACTTACAACTTTCAGACAGATTGCTCACGTCACATCTACGTCTTCAAGCTCAGTTGGAGGCTGCGCGGTAACGCTCAGCATCACCAGGAAAGAGCTTCTAACAGACTCCACTGGTCACCGTCCAGAACAACAGGGTCTGTTGGTCCATTTCTTTAACTGTCTATTGTCAAACTCAACTTCACTAAGGGCCACACTGAAAAATAAGAATCACATCAAGGGCCAGACATGTTTAGTTTATTGATATGCTTTTATTTAATCAAAAACGTCAAATATCTTTGACTGGGTTATTGCATATGTCATATAATCTAATCTCTTACGGTTTGGTCTACAAAGTTCTAAAGAAGTCAAGAAAAGTTCCTCAGCCATCCTAGAAAAAAAGGGCCACACAACGTCGGAAAAAGTGACAAAAACTAGGAGGGCCAAAATGTATTGTGAACCAAAATTTATATGTGGGCCAGATCATAGTCTGCAAGGGGCCTGGATTTGGCCCACGGGCCTTGAGTTTGACACATGTGCACTAGAGTGACCTGGAAGTGAGTCTGTTTCCCTCAAACGAACCTAGGAGACAATCTACTGTATTTCCTTTAGTCCACGCTGTGCCCGTCCTCTGAGCATGTACAGCCATAGGTAATAACACAAATTTAAATGTATTTTCTATCTAAATGACTTTCAGAATGGAATGATATTAATTGTATAAACTCCCAATCTAAATCAAAAAAGTGCCAGCAACCAATTAGTGAGCTTATATTTAAAGTACAAGGTCAATATTTGTCAATGGTGAAGTATATGACTTCCGTAGCAAAAACAAAGCAAAGCTGCATAAAGCCATTTACACTGATGCCGACATTTCAAAATGTAATCATAATGTAAGCAAAAATAATATATTACGTTGTTTTAACACCTCGCCTATGTTTTGACTAAGATTCCTGAAAGACCACACACTGAAAGAATGTGCTTTTGTTTATTCAGTGTTCCAAAGTTATATTTTATCATCATTTCTGTAAATTTTCATTTTAATATTCATTTACAGGCATCATATATGCCAACAGCTATCTTACTTGACAGTCTATAAAATACTTTTACACAGCCTCGTATAGATGAATATCGGTGTTAAGGTGGGTCGATGTTCTACCGTACCCCCACGCCCCAGTCAGATAATAATAATAATGATAATAATTTGTAAACCTAATTGTATGTTTGTGTGTGTATATGTAGAATTACTGTACTTCTTTTAGCAAATTGTAATTCTTTCATTTTCTTTTCAAATTGTTTTTCCAAATACCCTGGGGTACAAGTACCCTTGGTTGGAAATCATCGGCTTTTTAATATAGATTGTAAGAAAAGACCCAAATCACAAACATAGCGTGCTATGATGTTACGTCACAAATACTGTTTGTATAGAGCAACGTCTATGATGACTTTTGAGACAAGTCAAATTATGATTAACAAACTTGTGTCCTTCATTTTCTGTGGATCCCCTAATTGACTAATCGTTTCCCATCAACATCAGGGTTGGGGGCGCCTGGTTAGCTGACCTAGTTGAGCGTGCCCCCCATGTACAGAGGCTTAATGGTTGTCGCAGCAACCGGTGCGTTCGGTTCTGACCTGTGGCCCTCTGCTGCATGTCATCCCCCTCTCTCTCCCGTTTTCATGACCTAATCTGTCCTATCAACAAAACAAAAGGCAGGGTTGGTAATGTTAGTAAGACTTTAAAGTAGCATCTCCTCTGGGCTTTGCTAACCCCTCTCTCTGACACAGACGTGCACGAGCACCACTGTGTCGCTGCTCCCGAGCAGAGCGGAGAAAGGGCCAACGTTTTTCTTCATGTCTTATTCACCGGCAAGCAGATGGCTAATATTATCACACAAACCTGACTACTGTTAGCAATGCAGCGCCGACGCGCACTGAGCTGAGGCTCGTACTCTGGAGGGTTAGAGTACGCACAGTGGGGCGAGGAGACATTTCATTGGCTCTTTCCAAGACGACAGCGAAACTGTGATTGGTGGGTGTTTTTACAGGATTACAGGAGATACAGGTGACAGATCTTTTTCACACCTTTTTCTAAGTTATTTGAAAAGTTATTTGTTGTTGTTGGGGTGTAAAGAACATGTCAAACAATATATAATAAATAGTAACCAACCCTGCATTTTAAAATGAAATACAACCTGCATACCTACATCCACTGTCAGTGCAGAGAAGGAACAGTTTGCAGTACATACTCTGTGCCAGCGAGTACCAGCCCAGTATTCAACCACTGCCTCTCTTATAGCCAAAATGTCACCTTTGACCCCGAATCTTTGTCCAGCTCCTCGTCCCCGTTGCTTTGTGCCGAGGGTCCCTGGGTTTGGATGACAGGAACTTGCATGAAGGATGTTCCTGTCTGCTGGTCCTACAGGAGTACAGACATGATGTGCTATCAATTTAAACTTTCTAGCTGAGCGTTAGCATTTAGCTTTCTCTTCTCTTTAATGAGGACATTAAACCATCAGCATAAAATACATTTAATCTTTCAAATCTATGATTACATGCTCCAGTTTATTGCAGGAACAATATGGAAAAGTACGTCCAGAGGATTATTGTGCATTAAGCCGGCACATAGTGTTTATTTTCAGTCAAGTGCTCCTATGTATTAAACTGCTCTGCCTTTTATTTAAAGACATGGTAAGCCCTTTGACCTTCTCTTTCTTCTCATAGTGGCTAACTTGCTCCAGTAACGGAGCATTTTTCTGTTCCACCGTATTTCTCTGTGTATGGCTGTATACTGAAAACACAGAGGACACAAAGATGGCCCAGTCTAGAAATGAATGTGTCTTTCACATACAGAGTAAACACTGTGCTGGGGGGATAGCAGGATCAGCAAATGGCATTTCAGCGTCCAGACTTGTGGCTGAATCAGAGCAGCTTGGTCCACAGTTTATTTCGTTTTCTACAGATAGAAGAGAATAGAATAGCGAGTTGATTTTAAACTCACCTGTGCAGCAGCGTCGGGCCCTCCACATGGCATCTGCTCATCCTGTTGTGGATGAGAAGAAGCCGAGGTGTCCGTGGCGTCCCACTGGGCAGTGGCCGGAGCTCGGGTCGGACTCGCACCGCTCTGTCCATCCCCGTCGGTCCCGTGGTGTTTGGTGTCTCGTTCATGCAGCATTTGTCTGTATTTCTTCTTTAGGACAAGATACTTCTCACCCTGCGACGAATAGAATAGAATAGAATGCTTTTATTGTCATTATACACAAGTGCAACGAGATTGAAAACCTTTACAGTGTCAACACGAAATATAAAAATATAAAGTATAAAATATAAAGTATAGGTAATGCAGAAAAAAAGAGAGGGGGGACCTGGTGCACAGTCCTGAGAGCATCTATATGTATATAAAATAGTTTTGTATACACACTGTGCAAAAATATAGTTTGGTATATCAAAACTCCTGAGTATTAAATCTTTCACAGTAATGAAATTAAGTGATTGAGTATTAAATATTGCACTGTAATGAAATGAAATGGTTAAGTATTAATAAAAAAAATATTGCACTGTGATGAAATGAAATGGTTAAATATTAAATATTGCACTGTATGAAATGAAATGGTTAATATTAAATATTGCACTGTATGAAATTGCCCAGAATTCCAGTGTTCTTTTAGGTAGTATATATCAGTATTGCACAGTAGGTGGGAGAAGATAGTCCGCGTGCCGGGGGGGCCGGGGGGGCAGCAAAGTGAAGTCAGTGACGCAGTCGGTTTGCACAATATGCATTTGAAAAGATGAAAAATCCACAGTAAAAAACCCAGTCATGTAGGTTAGGCAATACTTTAGTTAATAACAATAACTTGTGTGTTTTTATGCATACCCTTGTGTCTATTAATATGGAATAGTACTGGCATATATTGTAGAAACTGTTAATGGGAGGGGAGGAATAACATTTTTAAGTAGGTACTTTAACTTTTTCAGTGTAAAAAAACATCAGACAGAACTTACTTTTTTACATAAAGTATCTGTTGTACCTCAAATCTCTCATGCCCTTTGAATCCAGATATTCAGGGATCACAAGTCAGATTAATTACTTTAAACATAAATTGTGGCAGGACCAGTTCTACTGTTCATTAATTTTGTCAATATGTGAAAATGTGTCGTAAAAATAGTTTCAAGGAAAACGAAAACTGCAGCTGCGGTCCCTTGGGGGAAACCAGCGGGTACAAAGAGTTCTTTAACAAAAAGCAAAGATTAGACAACTACTTATTACTTCATAATGGTTTAGCTGGAACATTTCATAACGGTGATCTATTCGCCTGTTTATGCCACAGTGGTGAGATATGACTAAGAATATACGGCAGCAGAGCTTTTTCCACAAAAGGTAAAAATATTTGACTCACATTCTCTGACTTCACCACAGCGATTCGGTCAATGATGAGCTTGAATTCCTCTCTGTATCTAGCTGCAGGGGGGAAAAAAATATTTGAAGTAAGAACTCAATATAGCTTTTAATTTCTTGCAAAACATAAGTGGTTCCAGCACCCACAGATGCCAAAAGGAAGTGAACAAAACTCAGCTGTGTGGGTGACAGCAATAGACAGTGATAAACAGAGTTGGATTTAAGTTTGATTTACTATAAAACACATGAAGTATTTCCAGACACAGATGTAGCGAGAATGTGATGTGTCTGTTTACAGTGGGTGTGGGGCGGTTGGGCTACAGTTCATTCAAACCTTTATTCAACCAGGATAAAAAAAACTCCTTGAGATTAAAAATCTTGTTTACGAGAGTGTCCTGGCAAGTGGCAGCAGCACGTTTCAAATAGACAGAGACACTTACATGTAAATACATAAACACACTTTCACTCATATTCAAACAACAATGTCATCATAAAAAAACCTGGGTCCTAAATCAATTTAAACTCCTTCAAACTGGAGTTCATTCTGAAGCTGATTCCATGCACATGGCGCTGCAAAATGAAAAGCCTTTTTGCCAAAGTCAGTGTGAGCTTCAGGGACTGTCAATAAAACCAGATCCTGTGAGGACAGGTGACATGTCCCTGTAGACCTCGGGAGGATGGAAGTGTTCAGATTAGGAGGAAGAAGTCCTAATACTGCCTTATAAATAAAAAGATGCCAGTGCATCCAACGCCGAATGGAGAGGGAGAACCACCCGACCCGAGAATACAGCAAACAGTGATCAGTGAGAGATTTTAAGTTTGTGATGAATCTCAAGGCTCCATGAAACACAGTGTCCAAAGCATGAAGACACTGGGAGGTTGAATGCATGTATAAAATATCACCATAGTCTAAGACAGACAGGAATGTTGCAATTACAAGTTGTTTTTTTGCTTCAAATGATAAACAGGACTTGATTCTAAAGAAAAAACCTAACCTCAATTTCAGTTTTTTAACCAAATCTTGGACATGCAATGTAAAAGACAGTGATTGGTCAATGGTAATACCCAAGTATTTGTAATGTGACACTACAGTCTGCAGGAGGATCTGCTGATTTGTGTTTCTGAGGCAGTAAGAGGAAGGAGTTCTGCTGTTCAGCTGACAAAGCAACATGCAGCTTGGGAAAGAAACGGTTACTTCAATGAAATCCCAGCACACCGGGCTTCAGAGGAAAGATGTTCCCCTGCATCAAAGAGCCAAACACATCCCAGTGCTTCCCCAAAGGCAGAAACCTGACCTTCACTTAACCTTCATGTTCTCCTTGGGTCAAACTGACCCGATTTTCCAATAGCAATGTTCTTTTTAACTACCCAAAATAACATGATTGATTCCACACAACGCTCTTTGGGGTGATTTTGATGGGTAATTTTGGGGCGTCTTATTCAATTTTATTGCATTTGAAAAAAATTGAAGTGGTTTTGAAATAGTATTGAGTAAAAGTTGACATTTTCCAGTCTGTGATTATCCATCAACATACTTTCCTTTAATTTTAGTCAAAATAATTCCTAACTTCCGCTTTTTTAACTCAAACATTAGGGATAATTTCCTATAAATGAGGTTTTTTGACTATAAATTAAAAAAAAAAAAACTGTCAGACTAGAGTTAATAAGTTATTGTTACGTAGTGTTGAAAACGTCAAAAAAAGTGACAAACATTGAAAAAAAGCATCAAAAGTGTTGGATAAAAAGGGATAAAAACGTAAGAAAAAACATCGATAAAAAGTGCCAACAAATTTGTTGATTTTCACTGTTGATGGGAAGACAACACAAGGGTTAAAATAATAATAATAAAATCTTTCCTGTGAGAAGCAAACAAACTGCAGCTGACCAGCTGACAGACCTCATCAGATAATGCTTTCCTCTTGTGTCTACAGCAGAGAGCACGTATGTGCAGACTACGTGATTAAGATCAGCCAGGTTGGCTTCACAGAAGAGGAATTTTCCAGGCGTAGGTATTCCATTCATGCATAGGTGTACATGGGCATGCGGCTCAGGACAATTGAAGTGTTTCCCTTTCCTGAGGCAGACGGAAAGAACATTTGTAGTAAGATAGTTGCACCACTCGAAACAACAGGAAACCCAAAGGAAGCGGCCACTTACATCTGTCTCAACAACAGAATTCCTTGCGCGCCAATGTGAGTAACACAGTATCCATGCTAGTTATTTATTAGCCAAAGGTCTGCACAAACAAGGAGCTCACACACACACACACACACGTGCACTCGCACCCCCCCCCCCCCCCCCCATCCCCCACACCACTATATTCCCACCATGCCCCAGTTTTCCAGTCTGATGAAAAAGCAACCCCATTAGAGGTCTACATCCAGTCATGCATGTGAAGATAATTATGATTAAAGCACTATCATCACAATTACGACATCAAAATCTGCAACCACATGCTACGACAGACTTCAAATGTCTGGGAAGCACTTTTCTAATTGGACAGACATGTCAGATGGCAGAGAATCAAGGCAGCTCGCTAAACCTCTGTCAACAACTGCAGTGCTTACATAGCATCTGGACAGGACATGTTGGCAATGGCAATACAAGGTCACTTTGGATAATCATTTAAGGGAGGTTAAAATATGTTTGCATGTCAGGCGGTGCCAAAAGTAAAGGTACAGTTGAATCATTACAAGCTTGTTTGTATTCAGTGCCAAATATATTTGCAGTTGAACTGTCATTAGCCAGTGAAGTGAAGCCTTTAAAGGGTTTCAATGGGACATTTCGATCTAGGTCCATTAGGGTTAAAATATTTGCAAGCAAAGAACGCCTGCAAATAAATCAGTGTCCATTCACAGATTGTTACTTTTACATTATTGCATCGGTTCAACGACAAATGATTTGGTCAGGAACCACAACCAGCGAATACTCAACCTTCTAAAGGTATCAATCAGGAATGACTCTAGGCAAGCTCATTGTGGGACTATGCCAGAGGCTGGAATTCACAAAGGCCTGAATAAACAGACTTCAGATCCAGATTAGGGGAGCACTAGTCTTATAAAGGACTTGGTACATATTGGGGACATCAAGGTCTTTCAAAAGAAAGTGGATTTCAGTCAGGGGCTACAACCATACAAAGTCCTTCAGATACATAGACCACTAATGGTCATTCTAAAAGACTTCAGTCAGTTGGGACTGGTCTCATAAAGAGACTAGTACATTAGCCACTAAGGCTATTAAAAGAGACTTCAGATCCAGTATTAGGGGACCACTAAGGTCTATTTAAAAGAGACTTCAGTACAGTATTAGGGGACCACCAAGGTCTATATAAAGAGATTCAGATACAGTATTAGGGACCACTAAGGTCTATAAAAAGTGACTTCAGATACAGTATTAGGGACCACTAAGGTCTATATAAAAGAGACTTCAGATACAGTATTAGGGACCACTAAGGTCTATTAAAGAGACTTCGATACAGTATTAGGGGACCACTAAGGTCTATTAAAAGAGACTTCAGATACAGTATTAGGGGACCACTAAGGTCTATTAAAAGAGACTTCAGATACAGTATTAGGGACCACTAAGGTCTATATAAAAGAGACTTCAGATACAGTATTAGGGACCACTAAGGTCTATATAAAAGAGACTTCAGATACAGTATTAGGGACCACTAAGGTCTATATAAAAGAGACTTCAGATACAGTATTAGGGGACCACTAAGGTCTATATAAAAGAGACTTCAGATATAGTATTAGGGACCACTAAGGTCTATATAAAGAGACTTCAGATACAGTATTAGGGGACCACTAAGGTCTATATAAAAGCATCCAAAGAGCGTCATGTCATGGGACCTTTAAAATGGGATAGGCTTTATTACAGGGCTGTTAGACTGCATTAGCTATGTCTTAATATCGTTACACCCAAAAAACGTTTGTCTAAAGAAGCCAAATATGAGAGGAATTTTAGTGTAAGCATGGATTCAGAACAGTTGCATAAGCATGTGGGTGGAGAAGAGCAGCAGGCAGTCACACAGGCAAACATCTTTTCAGCAAGTAGTGGAAAATTTGGGACTTTAGCAAGTAGTAATTATTCCTAATTTTGCTGGAAGACCACAGCTGTGTCAGAGGAGCCACTGAGCCACTTGCATGGTGGTGACACCGTCACCAACGGTGATGGGTTTGTGTTCAGTTACCAGCAGATACAACCGGCCTGGGGGAGGAAATGACACAATTCCTGCTGAAACTGTAGCTAGCCAGATGTATGGAGGGGCTTTTAATGAAAACCAGATGTCTGCTTTACAACAGAAAGGACATGAGCCGTTTGTAAAAACAGACTGGTGAATGTTATGCGTTTAAATAGGCCTAAATGAATCATGTTAGTCCAACTATTTATGACAAGAGGGGTGAATTGATATTTTTGCTATCTCACGGTACCGAGCACTAAGTGATGCCGCGCGAGCGCATCCCATTTCGCCATTTTTCAGGTTAATGTTTTTTCCAGGAATCCACGAGACAACGACTCGCTACTTACCACGTAACTGCAAGTCACTGTGGCCAATAAAGGGCTTAAATGTCTTCAGTAAATCTGCATTTTTGACTCTCCCTGAGTTGCCTCCCGTGGAGTAGAAGTAATCCAGCAGCGAGTCTTCGCTCACACCACCCATCTCCGCCCGACGTTATAACGTCTTTTGTCGCGAGCGGGAGTCTGTGTGGAAGATGCTTTCTACTCTCTCGGTATTTTCCACTCCGCCATAATGCAGTCCTCTTGGCTAATTTGTTGTAGTAGTTTTTATCTAAACTTTACTCCACCCAGACGAGCTGACCGCTGCTGCGCCTCCTCCTGTTAACCCTTTAACACACCAGCATCTTATTTTAACCCCCTCAACCTCTGCGTTAGGATGTAGCCGCTACAATCACTTTTGTTTTGTAGCTTTCAGTCAGACACCACTTGTTATCTTTGTTGAAAGGCGCGAGGCCATACCTAAAGCGTGTGTTACTGGAGGTGATCGTGAACGTCTCACGTAGCCTACATGTAGTAGTTAAGACCAATGTTATGAAAGGTTAATGAACATGCTTTATAATGCCTAAATGGTACAATATAAGTTATGTAATAATAAAATATGAAATAAATAGATAAATATGAAATAATGTGACCTATTCTGTGTCAGCTTCAAAATCCAGCTGCAGCTAAATATCTCTTTTTTTAATGTAATAAGATAAGGTTTTTTCGGTGTCCATGTGAGCTTTGAGATCTCCAGCACCCTTATTAGACACTGAAACAAATGTGCTAGCATAATAAAAAATATAATACATTATATATATAAAATATAATATATATAAGGCAGTCTTTCTGAAATTACGTCATGGAACAAAGTACCGTAACATTGTGTGCAAAGTGCCAGTCAATTTAAGTACTTAATGCTAATGGTCCCATGAAAAACAGTGAAAACCGGGCGTTTTCATGAATTAGAAAGACTCCTTCTTCAGTCGGACGGCTTCCCTGACCACCGGTGTCCTCCAGGGTGTTGTTGGGTTACCGCCCCTTGAGGCACCTAAGACCCTTAGACCACAGCTCTCCACCACAGCTTTAGCAATGGAAACTGTGAACATTGTCCACTCAGGTTCAATGTCCCCCGCCTCCACAGGGACCCCCAGCCTCCACAGGGACCCCCAGCCTCCTCAGGGCCCCTAGCCTCCACAGGGATGTGCAAAAAGCTCCGCCGGAGGTGTGAGTTGAAAGTCCGTTGGACAGGGGCCTCCTCCAGATGTTCCCAATTTACCCGCACTACCCATTGGGGCTTACTAGGTCTGTCCAGAGTCCTCCCCCATCCCCCGACCCAACCCATGACCCATGACTGGGACAGAAGTCCAACAACAGACAACCACTCTGGTTTAGATCAGGGCGGCCGTTCCTCCAAATCATGAATCTCCAAGTATCTCCATCATTGCCCATGTGTGCGTTGAAGTCACCCAGCAGAACTATGGAGTCCCCTACTGGAGCCCCATACAGGACTCCATTCAAGGTCTCCAAGAAGGCCGAGTACTCCGAACTCTTGTTTGGTGCATATGCACAAACAGCAGTCAGAGTTCCCCCCCCCCCCACCACCTGCAGGCTTAGGGATGCGACCCTCTCGTCCACCGGGGTAAACTCCAACGAAGCGGCGCTCAGCCGGGGGCTTGTGAGTATCCCCGCACACACCCGGCACCTCACACCCTGGGCAACTCCGGAGTAGAACAGAGTACAACCCTTATCCAGGAGTATGGTTCCAGGACCAAGACTGTGCGCAGAGGTAAGCCCCACCAGATCCGGCTCCTTCCCCCACAGAGAGGTGACGTTCCACGTCCCCAGAGCCCGGGTCTGGCCCGTCAAGGCCCTTGACCTTCACCGTCACCCATGTAGTAGGGCACCCTCCCCCAGCGGTTCCTCCCACAGGTGGTGGGCCCATGGGAGGGAGAGATAAGTGCCACGTTGCTTTTGGGGGCTGTGCCCGTCCGGTCTCCGTGGCAAACCCGCCCCCCAGGGAGACCCTACCAGGAACACACAGCTCCCGCCCAACACAGCCCTCAGGTTCATAGGGGCACTCAGACCTCTCCACCACGATAAGGTGATGGTTCCTGGAGAGGTAAAGTACTGTCATCATCATAAAAACAGTGGCATCTGACTTAAACTTTAACTGGACTACATTATTCGTCCCACTCCACAATAGAAGATAACAATATGGAAACACTACTTCCTGAAAAACTAGTTGGCTAAATGCTAGTTGGCTAAATTGCAAACATTTTGGGCACTTGATCCCATTTTTTTATGTTTTTTTAATCTCAATGCACAGGTACTGCACTTGTGTATAATGACAACCAAGGCATTCTATTCTATTCTATTCTAGATCTATAAATCGTAGTTACCACAATGAGAATCAAACTTTCAAAAGTGAAAGTTGTTTCAGGTGCAGATAGTCAACTTTGCATTGTGGGTGGTGCATGTGTGTGCAAGTGTGGTTGGATCACACTTGTAAACAGCCCCCACCAAGCCCCCCCCCCCGTGCCCATTCAGTTCAGGTATTAGATACAGAACACATTGTCAGATTAATTGTGTGATTGTGCTGTAAATATTAAATGTGCCGGACTTACACATTAATCCCTCCTGCCTCCTCCAGCTTCTCTTTGAACGAGTTTGCATTTAATTTAGAAATGGGTGATTTGTGTTTTATGTTTTCGGCCGCCGCTCTAAGACGACAATATTGTAATTACAGTAAGCTTCTTATACGCTGATACAATTATTGAGGTGAGGAGTTTGCACTGGCGCGTGAAAGTGGGACCTTATGCTCTTTCAATTTAGAAAACAACAACTTTTACCAGGATAAAGACATTTGATCCTTGAGCATATGCCACGTCTTTGTGGAATGAATTTATGTCAGAGAGCAGCTGGCAATACATTATCACCTTGCTACTACTGTTAAAGGGGGGGGGGGGGGGGGTCCATACAGGCCTATGGTGAAAGAACTATACTATACTATAACTATACTATATTCTTTTACTTGACTAAACCTAAGTCTCTGTTCTGACTTATTGTCTTCTGCACTATTTTACTTCAAATATGGATATTTATACTGTATTCTTTTTCCCAATGTATTTATCTAGTATCTAGATTTTTTTTTTTGATGTTATATATTTATATTTATCTTTTTACATGCTCTGCACACCTATATAAGCATTAAAGAATGTATTTTTTTTATTAATTCATATAATAACTCGACTTTTCCAGGGTTTTAAGCTGTGAACTTTGCACAGTGTACTGTGGTATGACAATAAAGAAATCTGGAATCTTGAAAAGTACTAATATAAAAATGTAAATAGTACTGAACTATTAGCAATGTATTAAGTATTAAAAGTGAAAGTACTCATTTTGCAGAAAATTGGAGATTGAGATATTACACTAATAGCATTTTACCATTGTAGCTGGTCGAGGTGACGCTAGTTTGTCAGTTTTAGATACAGTATCATAAGTTCTGATACCCATATCTTTTTCTTTTCTTATTTACTTTTCTGTAATCTTTGATTTTTTTGTGAAACATTGGACACTTTTGCCTCTTTAGGCCTCAAACTGTCGTTGACATGAAACCACGTTAGGACGTGCTGTAACTCATTGAGAGACGAAAAAGGTTCTGAACCATTGGTAATGAATTATATTTTGTAAGATTATCATGTTTGATTTAACGTAAACATGACGTATTTACACCTGCCAAATAAATATGGAGTAAAAAGTGCAATATCCCCCTCTGAAATATAATTAAATAGATGTATAAAACACCACTAAATGGACATAGTTAAAGTACATGTACCTCAAAGTTGTGCTTAATTATTTAATTACTATACAGGGTGGCAGTAGCTCAGTCTGTTGGGTTGGGAACCGGAGGGTCGCAGGTTCAAGTCCCCTTCCGGACCAAAGTATGGTGGTGGACTGGTAGCTGGAGAGGTACCAGGTCACCTCCTGGGAACTGCCAAGGTGCTCTTGAGCAAGGCACCGAACCCCCAACTGCTCGAGGCTCTGTCCATGGGCAGCCCCCACCACCCCCACTCAAACATCTCCATGTATAGGTACTGAGCATGTGTGTAGTTCAGTCCTGTGTGCAATAAAAACAGAGTGTAAATTGTAATTTCCCCTGGTGGGACAGATAAAGGATACATTATTATTATTATTGAATAAATGTAATTAGTTACTTTCCAACACTGAAATATATAGCAATGATGAATGCAATGACTCGAGACTGAATAAACTGAAAGGCCTGAAATACTGAAAGAAAAGAAGAAAAAAGCAGATTGGGATTGCGTCCACATGGCTCTCACATACTGGTGTTGAGAAATACCTGTGTTTTTTTAGAGCCACATGCACGCACAACAACAGAACAGAGTGGATCGCATTACAGCATGCACCCACACACCCACACCCACACCAACACCCACACCCACACCCACACCCACACACACCCACACCCACACCCACACACACACACACACAGAGGGAGTGTGAATTCATCCTCTGCTCAGGATGCCATTACTCCGCTCTATCTTTACATGGCACATAAATTTGTTTTGCTGCTAGATAAATGTTCTGAATATTGAATACAGAACCTTTACATAATCAGTTAGGTATGAGCAACACTGACCATTTGGTTCAGGCCAATATTAGCTTATTGCAATTTAAACAAAAATGCCAAACCAGTACATGTACTTCAGGGTTTATGCCTCGATGCAGCGGTCCAGGGTTCGAATCCGACCTGTGACGACTTCCTGCATGTCCTCCCCCTCTCTCCCCTTTCTCCCCTAGCCGTCCTATTAAATAAAGGCGGAGAAGCCCAAAAAAATAATCTTAAAAAAAAATTAGGAAAAAATGTCTCCATCACATTCACACAGAGAGCTCTTAAAACAAACAAAAACTAATCCAATAAATCCATTATTAGGCATGTTGAGACACGTTCTTATGTCTCAATGTATGTTTGTAATTAAAAAAAGTTCACTGTTAGACTTTGCTGTAATTTCTACAGTTACTTACCACAAATGGCCCAGTAAAATACCATAATTTTCTTTTCCGGTTAATTACTGTAATAAACATTGCATTATGGGTATTGACATTTCATTTACAGTGCGTTACTGTATATTTTGAATTTGCGGTACACTGTTAAACTCTACTGTATTTCTACAGTTACTTACCACAAAATGCCCAGTAAAATATCGTAATTTTCTTTTCCGGTTCATTACTGTAATATGCATTGCATTATGGGTAGTAACATTTGATTTACAGTGATTTACTGTATTTTTTGAATATGCGTAGTCTGTTGTAAAACAACAGCATAGTGATACTGTAGTTAAATAAGACAGACTTCAATAAAATATTTAGTTATGTTAAAGAAGCATAGAAATTAAATGGAAAAATAAAATATCTCTATACAATTAAATTATTTCATTTTATAAAGATATTTTACATTTATATTTACATTTATTATGCTTTTAGCTGCGAAGGTAATTTAATTTTGTGATATGACCTCACGACTTCAAAAGAATAGCGGGTAGATACTTCAAGGTGTTGAAAGAAGTAGCGGCTCGAGACATCAAAGGAGACCGCTTTGGTCCGTGCGCACTGCGCAGCAGAGTCCGGTCACACACTCTACTCAGAGAGAGCTGGAGCAGCTTAAGGTAAGATCAATCTTTGCTAATTCTGTGACATTAAAATCTCTGCTGATAGCCTTCGCAAGCGGCGATGTTAGCTTACCGACCTGTGTCATAGCTGGCTAGAGCAGCTGTTAACTAGCTTCCCCCCGAAGGAAAACCAGACGCGCTCCAACCTAACATTTTCCCATGGTGAGGATTAGCTAGCTCTAATTACGACGTTCGGTAAAGCTAACACTACTCGTTTTACATTCGCTGTTCGGCACATCTTTTTTTTTGTCACACCATTGTCTGAAATACAATGTAACCCATATTCTGGAGTTTAAGGTCGGTTTTTCTAGCTTATGAGCTTGCTGTTCCGTTTTTTTTGGGCAAACTTACCCCCGGTTATGCTAAGTAAACTCCAATTCGGGGGGTTTTGGTTTTCGGTTTTAAAATGATTACACAATTTATTACATTAATTTTGGTTTTTTTTTTTGCTAAAAAAGAGGGTTTTAAAATTTAATTCACGTTAACCACTTTAAAAGCTCTAGTTTTGGTGGCAATTCATGCCTCCCTTTTGGGATAGTTTTTCCCCTTTAGCTTCGGGGTTTGGCCCAAAAACCCATCGTGATGTCCAGCGATTTCCCCTCGGGGCCCTTACTTTGCAGTTATTATTGCTTTCTACCAGGTTTATGGGGAAAAGAAAGTATTTTTTTTCCCCAAGCCCCTTGAACTTAATTTGACAGATTTTTAAACAATTTTTTAAGGCTTTTTTAAAATGACATAGTGAAAACTTTTTAATCATCACAAAAAATTCTGGTATTCTAACAATAAAGGGTTACCTACTTTTTACTGGTTAGCATACAAATCATGCTTTTTTTTTCTTGTTGTAATTGTTTTTAACCCCATCATGCACTTTAAAAAAAATTTTCCCTCTTTTTAAAAAGTAAACAAAAACCCCATGCGGGAAAACCCTAGGAGGGAGGAAGAAAGCGGAAAAAAGGCTTGACCCCATCCCCCACGGACACATATCCCTTTAAAAATCACCTATAAAACAAAAATGTACGGGAAACGTTTTGCAACTGGTATCAAGAATTAAAAATATTCTGTAACTGGAAAAAAATTCTAACGGCAACCTAAGGTTTTCTTGTGGAAAGAGCAATGTCCCCTTCCTTTAAACCAGGAACCCAAAACATCCTGGGGTGGTGTGGTGTGTGTGTGTGTGGGTGTGTGTGGGTTTTGGGGGAATAAAGGGCTGTTTTTAAGTATGCTCTTGTTTTGTGAAACTTAAACGTTTTTCTTTTAAGATTCTTCTTAAGGGATCAACCCGTGGGGCACCATGACGCTACTGGGGGGAAAGTACAAACGGGAAGAGTCTCCAAAAAAAGGTGACCTCGCCCCCGATCACCCCCTTCCCCACGGCTCAAAAAAATTTTGAGTGGATAAAAAAACAAAAGATTTTCTTGGTAGAAATATTTACATAAAAAAATGATTACACAGACAAAGGGGTGGGGCTGTCCCCTTCCTGCTCCAAAAAAGAAAACAAAATCATTTTGTTTTTTCCATTTTTAAAGGGTCCCGTTATGCGAAAAAGTAAAAGTGTTTTTTTTAATTTAAATTTTTCTTATTTTTTTTTGTATAAGTGACGATAAGAAAAAATCTTTGAATTTGGTCCGTACTGACGGAAACTGTACCTGCGTTTCAAACCGGGGTTTCAATTTAATATATAGGCAAATGTCGTTAAATTTCGCCCCACAAAATTTTCTGTTTTTGCCCAATGTGTAAACATATTTTTAATTTTCTGACCCCTTTGAAAGGATTAACTAATTAACCTTTTATTAAAAGGAAGACCCTTTTTTAGACTTTTTTGGGGAAACGGCTCCAAATCTCATCCCCAAAACCCATTGAAGCCCCAAAAAGGTTAAAAAAACCCTTTGAATTATGGGGGTTTTCACTCGGGTTTATTTTGTATACTTCTTTTTTGTTTATGCACAAGTTTTAAGTTTGTTAACAGTTTAGATGGGGGAAAAATCTGATATTTTTGCTTTCATACAGCCATATGGACCACCTCCCCAGGCATCTCGGGGGGGGCCCATCTTGGCCTCCTGTCCCCCTTCCAGAGATGGACCCGCAAAAACAGTACTAGGGTCCCTCCAAAATCCTTCTAAGCAGACGGTTCCCCTTCCAAAAGCCCAAAACTTCCTTTTGGTGAAACAACCCCCCCAAATTTTTGTTCTTTCAAATACAGGTTTTTTGTTTTTCGGATTTAAAATTTAAATTTGTTTTGAAGCAATTCAAGGGAACATTGTTCAATTGTTTCGCCTCTGAATGCTGCCCGTGTTTTTGGCGCATATTTGACATTTTTTTTATTTCACTTGTATGTAAATTTCTGTCTTTTCCCTTTTCAGAGAAAAAAAAATATCTTTCCGGTTTTTTTTACCTGAAAAAAAATGTATTACTTTGTCGGGCAAAGTCATTTTTTTGGTTTTTAAAATTCATAAAATTTATGTAAATTTTTAAAATTTTTTGACACCAATAAAAATAGGTAAAAACATTGTAAAACCAAAATTAAAAAAACTTAATACAGCAAGAAAATTTTCGGGTTTTTTTAGAAAATGGAAATTTTTAATAGATTACGAAAGGGTATTTACTAAAACTAAGTTACAGAAAGGGGTATTTTTCTACTGAAAAACCAAGACAGAAAAGGTATTATTACTGAAAAACAAAGGGTACAGTGGGGTTTTTTTACTCGTAAAACAGGTAAGTAAAGTTTTATCTGAAAAACAATTTTTTCAAAAGGGTATCTAATATGAAAAACTAAGTTACGTAGGTTTTATACTGAAAAAAACATTTCTTATGTCAAAATCGGTTTTTACAAAACTTATGGCCTTTTTGCCAGAAAGTTTTGAAAGGGTTTTTTATACGTAAAAAAAATTTAAGTTATGATACTGTAAGCGAGTTCAGTAACTTACTGGCAAATTGCCATAAGTTACCCCAAAAATAAATAAAATTTAACAGTTGTGTTTAAAAAAAAAATTTAATCATATCTAAAAAAGGGATAAAAACCCCAAAAAAACATCTATCTATTAAGTTTTAGTGCAAGATCTTTGGTATTTTTTTTTAAATTTTCCCAAATTAAAATCCCTTTAAAAATAAAATCGACTGCATTTTTTATATAGGACATTTCAAAACAAAGTTGCAAAGTGCTTTACAGTGATAACAAATAATAATGATAAATAAATCCCCAAACAAATATAACAAATCCAATCTTTTAAGACATGAAAAAAGCCATATAATAAAAAGTGAGGTTTAAGTAGAGATGTAAAGAGGACTGAGGTAAAAAGGTGTGAATTGCTCGAATCTTAAGACTGGTATTTATTCTATATCTAAGAATTTGTAAAAATGTGTCCGCTAATCATAAAAACCGGGGGTTAGCTCTGACATCGCTGTGCTGCAAAGCAACTTTTTCCCATCCCAGCTGCGTTTCTCTGTCGCTGCTGTTTTCAGGGGTCTAGGAGAGCAGAAAGGGCTTGTGAGCAGATGTTCTTGTGCGCCGCGTGAAGGTCAAAGCCACCAGTGCGCGGTACTGATCGAGGACAGATGTTCCCGGGGTTATCCATTCCATATGGCCGTCACTCGTCCACGGCCCTTTTCACAGCACCGCTCTTGTAAGCACGATTTGGTTTGCTGTTGTCTTTTTTTTTTTTTTTTTTTTTTCGCCCCTGTAAAACATGTCCTAAATCCAATCACCTAGGCCCTCTAAAGGGGATGATGTTGATGAATGGGAATGTGTAGTGGTTGTAGTGACCTATGAGCCCCTACTGAGATTACAACCAGCCAGCCAGCCAGCCAGCCAGCCAGCCTGCCAGCCTGCCAGGCCTGGCCAGGGCACCAGGAACCAGCTAGAGCTTAAAGAGGGATTGTTTAGATAGACAATGGTGTCTACCTGGTTTTAATCCCCGCTTAAAAAAAAAAGTACAGGGGATTGCCAGAGTTTAATAAATGAAAGTGCTCCTATAATCAGGATTTGACAAAGTGCCCCTTTTGTGTTAATCGGACATTTTTTACAGCATGGTTTTTGACATCTGCCACAGACGGGGGTGTTAACCCCATTCCAGCCCCATCTGTACGCAGGGTGCATTTCTACCAGACACCATGCAGACGAGCGCACACGACACAGGGAGGCTATATGCAATGTGGGGAAATTATGCATTTATATAAGCACAAAGAATCTTTTTCTCCAAAATGGAAATCAGCAGAACTCTATTTTTATACCAGGTTTTATGATTTGAACAAGCCTGGTTTAAATGTATCTGGGGAGCATCGGTCTCAGGCCGTATTTATCCAAAGAAGGTTCAAAGTCAAGGGAAACTGGATTTGGTGAGTTCATCCAAGAGACTTCTTCTTGAAGAACTAGACTTAGTTTAAGGTCCTCCGAAGACGTTGTGTCTCCTCTTTTTGCAAGCCTCTTGGATGAGTGATCTTAGCAGTACAACTTCAACCAAGTCCCTTTATTTTAACCCTTCCTAGGATGGTTTAAATGTACCCGAGAGACACATCACATACCTGAAAATAATCTAAGGAATTCAGCCGGCCTCATTACTTACTTAGTGAAGGCTAATTGAAGGATGTGTAATGAATAATTACTTCATTGTAAAAATAAAAAGCTGCATTTTAATAATCAAAGTCCAGCGTATCAGCGATAAAGCATAATAAAAAAAAATTAAAATCGAGGATTACAAGAGTAAATCCTGGCGGGCCAGATGTGAGAGCAGGGGGGGGGGGGGGGGGGGGGGGGGGGGGGGGGGGGGGGGGGGGGGGGGGCGCTGTATTCTGGGACCGGATTAAATCTGAAATCCCACAGGACCGCACTGTCTTTTTCCGCAAGTTTAGGAGCTTGTGTGGACTCAACATGCTGTAATCCAGCGATTAGTTGATATAATCACCTGTAAATACACCTTGGCTATGATGTTACTGTCGGCCAGCAGGCTCTACCCTGCATCACGGCAACATATCATATCATATCTGGTGGACACTTTTTTACGTCTTTTTTACGTAAAAAGAGAAGTCATAGTATAGTATGTCAAAAAAAAAGAGACAAGTCATAGTATGTATAGTATGTCAAAAAAAGAGATAAGTCATAGTATGTATAGTATGTCAAAAAAAAGAGATAAGTCATAGTATAGTATGTCGAAAAAAGATAGTCATAGTATGTTGAAAAAAAGAGATAAAAAGTCATATATAGTATGTTGAAAAAAGGGATAAATAAGTCATAGTATAGAGTGTTGAAAAAAGATAAGTCATAGTATAGTATGATGAAAGAAAAGAGATAAAAAAGTCATAATGTAGTATGTTGAAAAAGAGATAAAAAGTCATATAGTATGTCAAAAAAAAGGGATTAAAAAAAAACATAGTACTGTATAGCATGTCGAAAAAGGGACAAAAAGTCATAGTAGAAGTACGTCGAAAAAAATAGATAAGTCATAGAAGTATGTCAAAAAAAGGGATAAAAGTCATAAAACTGTATATTATGTTGAAAAAGGGATTAAAAAGTCAGTATAGTATGTTGAAAAAAAGAGATAAAAAGTCATATAGTGTGTCATAAAAAGGGATAAGTCATAGTATAGTTTAGCATGTAGAAAAAAGGGATAAAAACTAATAGAAGTATGTCAAAAAATGGGATGAAAAGTCATAGTATAGTATGTTGAAAAAGGGATAAATAAGTCATAGTATAGTGTGTTGAAAAAAGATAATGTCATAGTATAGTATGGTGAAAGACAAGAGATAAAAAGTCATAATATAGTACGTTGAAAAAAAGATAAAAAGTCATATAGTGTGTCAAAAAAAAGAGATAAAAAGTCATACGTATGTCAAAAAAGGGATAAAAGTCTTATACTGTATAGCATGTCGAAAAAGGGACAAAAAGTATAATATGTTAAAAAAAGAGATAAAAAGTCATAGAAGTATGTTGAAAAATGGGATAAAAAGTCATAGCATGTAAAAAAAAAAAAAGAGATAAAAACTCATAGTAAGTCAAAAAAAAGATAAAAAGTCATAGTATAGTATGTTAAAAAAAGTGATTAAAAAGGTCATGGCATGGTATGTTGAAAAAAGTCATAGTATGTCCTAATCAGAAAAGGCCTAACCACTATGAATTTTCATAGTTCATAGCCATTTCCAACGAATCTCTGCCACATGTGGTCACGACCTGTCCGGCGCCACTCTTCTTCACCTCCCTTAAAAACAGCGTGCCACCTGCCGTCTGCGTTAAAAACCCGACGGAGGACAGCACGACGACCACTTCATGCAGTTTTAGTGCGTAATACCGCTCAGACTCCCTCCATTCCAATGGATTACACCATTAACAGAGGGATAAAGTATTTTAGCATTTTTATTCCGTAAGACACTTTAACATCATTCCTGAAAGAGGAAACACATGATTTTGGTTCATAGCATTCATGCCTGGCAAGAAAAAAAAAAAAATATTAAGACTACATCAACATAAAAATGTACAAATCATTGAAGCAAATAATATAAATATCTTATATATATAAAACATAGCAGGCATAATAAATATTACACATTAACAAAAAAAGCTAAGTAAACAGTTAACCTATTTGGTTTGGGCGAATGGAATAAGGTTAGGAATCACTGATCTGAAAAGCTGAACATCAGTGTGAATGTTAAGTCAATCTCCTAGAAACTCAGAATATCCAACCCAATCTGTTATTAGTGTACACTAATGCAATACACATGCATTACTCAAGTGTAGACTTCTTTTCTTTTTCCTACCTTTTTCCTCGTGTGTGTAGTTTTGACACAATGAGGCCCCAAGTCAAGCCATAATATATACATATATATTCAGACAGTGCAGGAAATTCCTCAAAACAGTTGAAGTCCCCCTTATTCAGTCATTGTTTTATTTTAGGAAATCAACTCTAATTAGTGGAACATACCAATACCATTAACAACATCAGTGTTGAAACGTGATTGGCTGGATTGAACCTTCTTTTCTTTTCTTTTTTTTAAATTGGGAAACTACTTCCATCTTTGGGTGTGTTAGCGTGTTCACAGGAGATGGGAATTAGTGTTTGGTTCAGTCAGGAATTGAGGACCATGTTATCATTTGAACACATTCTCTCTCTCACACACACACACACACACACACACACACACACACACACACACACACACACACACACACACACACACACACACACACACACACACACACACACACACACACACACACACAAGCAGACACAAACAATAAATTCCATGTCATTGTGTGACTGTAAATGTATATTCACTCCTTTAGTGATTCTTTTACTTAACTTAGATAATTGTGCAATTTTCCTTTTTTCCTTTTGTTAAAGCAAACCAGGAGTAGTATAAATATTAGGAGGACGTCTTAGGTGCAGTATTTGTTTTTTTTTGCCACATGTAGAGGGCATTTTCAAAACGCAGTGTTCCTTCTCTTTGACTCAGGTGACTGAGCCGGACAGTGCACACCCCCGCAGTCCACCTTAAGGTCCCAGCCCCTATACTGCTACTTCCATCGCAAAGTGCAAGCCGTTGATGTCTCTCAGCCTCTCCCTTCCACGCCATGAATTCGGAAACCAATGCAACAGCAAAGAAGAAGAAAAAAAATGTTGAAATGCAACAATTGGTACGATCGGTGTCCAAAAAGCAACCAGAAGGGAGAGGGCAACACGAGAGAGAGAGAGAGAGAGTGCATTTGTGTCTTAAGAAATTCAGTCCGTCGAAGCACAACAAGTGTTGTTCCTCATTAAGCCCGCATGCCGCTGGTCAGAGGCCAGTTAGAGTGGTTATACCTCCCTGGGAACAAGAAAGACAAAAAATAACAATCAGTTAATACACATTCCCTAAAGTAAAAAAATGCTAAATCGACAACCAAGTCAGGGAAATAATTCAACATCTTAGGACATGCATTTCTTTGCTTTCTTGCCAAATGTTAAAAGAGGACATTGATTCCACTCATGTCTGCACCTCGAAATATGAGGCTATAGCCAGCAGCAGGTTAGCTTAGCACAAAGAGTGCAAGCAGCTAGCCTGGCTGGCTCAGTCCAAAGGTAACAAAACCCACCGACCAGCACCTGTAAAAGCTCACTAACACGGTATAGCTCGGTTGGTTCATTCATACCAAAAAAGAAGTGTTAAATTGTAGATAGATGCAGTTTCTTCCTGGAGCCTTGCGTTACACAAACAAGATCTAGCATGTCAAGATCTAGCATGTTTCTAAAATGTCCTTCGGGATGAATAAAGTGAGTGAGTGAGTAAGAAAGAAAGATGTATGTATGTATGTATGTATGTATCTCAATGGAGACCTTTTGCTGGTAGGTAGATTGTGTGAACTTAGAGCAGAGCCGGGCTAAACTGCAAAGCTAAGCTAATTAGCGCTGGCTTCATATTGCTTCATAGGGTGGCATTGCTCTTCTCATCTAACTTGGTAAGAAAACAAATAAGCAAACTACTGACTGATTCCAATCCATGAAGTGGTTTTACAGATGAAGAAGTGATGACTTACGATGCAGTGAGTGTGGAGTTGAGGACCAGAGTGGTGCGTATCCGGTACAGCTGAGCTAGCGTCAGCTTCTTGTGCTGCTGGGCTGGGGATTTACTCTTTTTGGGTGACATTTCCCCCAAATCACCGGCTGTCGTATTATTTTTCCTTTCTACGCAGGCAGACGGAGCCACTTTCCCGCCTGAGCCGTTGCTTTGGGACTGACCGCCCCCCCCGTGTGGTCCCACGGGCGCCGTGTGCTCGTGCATGGCCTCCGCCCTCCTCAGGGTGGCACACAGTTTGTCGGAGGGCATGCTCATGCTCAAGCAGTCGTCAGCCTGGTCCAGGTCACCGGAGAACAGCTCCATGCAGTTCTGGTCCAACTCAGTCAGGCTCTGACTATGTGCCAGCGGCGATGTCTTCACGTCCCTACGCTGCGATCGGTCCGGCGCCTCAGATCGGATGGAGTGCGTGTGGGAGACGGTGCTTTTTAGCGTAGAGGCGCTGCAACAGATTGTCCTCGGAGCGGGACAAGACCAGAGTGGACTGATCCTGGAGGCAGCGGAGTCGCGGCTGAACATGAGGCCGCCGGCGGGGTTTGGAGCACTGGACTACCGACAGCTGGGACCCCAGTGAGGCAGCATCCTCCTCTTCCTCTTCCTCCTCCGCTATTTCTGTCTCTTCCTGCTCCGCGTCCTCGGTCTCACCGTCTCCCTCTCCCTCCTCGCCTTGGCCGGCTGAGGTTGGAGTTCTCTCAGTAGGGACTCAGGGGAGAGGGTACCGTAGGCACTGTCCATGGAAAGAGAGCGGCACTGGGGGTCCATCTCCTCGCCCTCGGGCCCCGCCTCCCGATCGTGCTCAGGGTAGAGACCGGAGTGAACTCTGTGGGGGCTCGTGGGCTGAGGCTGCTGGACCTCACCCCTCTCAGACAACGGAGCCACATCCGAGTCGATCTTACCGGTCCTCTTGAGGTTCATGTTGGGGGAGGGACGCTGGTGTTGGCCCGGTTCATCGATGTCCATCACCGACAGGGTCTCAGTGGAACCATCCGATTGGCTACAAGGAGAGGTTTGGTTAGTTAACTGGATCGACCACTATCTAAACTAAAGAAAACAAGTAAGTGGGTGTAATGTGCTAATTTTTAATTATGCAGTATAGGGCTGGGCAATATATCTCTTATATCAATGTTCCCCAAACTTAGGGTCGGGACCCAAAATGGGTCGCAGTAAAACGCATATCAATCTTATGTGAATGAGCGTTCTTTTTGACACACTGTTCTGTTCAGCTCAGATACTGTGGGGAGGGGGGGGGGGGGGGGGGGGGTTCTCTCTCTCTCTCTTCTCTTTCTTCTCTTATCCTAGGAGGGGATAAGAAAATGAGTTGAGAAAGGGGTGAGACACAGAAAGGAGCATAGAGACCTTTTCTGTTTACTTTTATAATGGAATAAATATACTTCATATACATTTAAATTCATGGTTTGTTCCGACCTTTTGTCCACAGTTTAAAAATGTAGACGTTACAATGATTCATGGTGTATTTTTGTAAATTCGGGTCCCGGGGGGACACCAAATTTCTCTTTTGGGTCTGAGCTGAAAAAGTTTGGGAACCACTGTCTTATATCAAATGAGATATATCGTCTTAGATTTGGCATATCGTAATATATAGTAAGGGTCGTCTTTTCCGGGTTTTAAAAACTTTGTTATAGCAAAGTCATATTTTGAACGTACCAGACTGTTCTACTAGTTGCCTTTAACCACTTAGTCATTATAACCGCATTACTGTTGAATATTTATCTAAAATCTAGTTGTGAAAATATTTTGTTAAATGCACCAACCATACAATATCTTGCGATATTGACTTCAAGGTATTTGGTCAATAATACTGTAATATCTGATTTTCTCCATATCGCTCAGCCCTAATGCAACTGCATTCACAGTATCAGGCGTTTATTTATCATTTCTTACAGGGGAGTTGGACATCGTAGTACCTTGAGTTCTGCTGGTCTTTGTGCCTCAGGACTGGGGAACTTGTGGTGGAGTTGCTGCTCTCTTCTTCCTCCAGCTCGTCTTCCTCGCCCGGCGTGCATGTCTTCGGACTGTTCTGCTGGCGGAGGACCTCCTCAGTGCAAAGCCTCTGGTGCTGGTTCTGCGGGGTCAGTATACAGCCACATTAGGTATGTCAGCCACACAGCGGATTTCCCTCCCGGCTCCATGCTGTTAAACATTAAATGAGATAACTGAACTGGCTCTCCAACCTGGACATTGCAGATTGCATCGACCCAGCTCCGCCCCTGGGTGGCGCTGTTGGCTTGGAAAGTGTAGGCTGCCACTGCACTCTTGAACTCATTGAGGTAGATGAGGATGAAGGAGCCTGCAGAGACAACGCACAGCAAAAAAACTAAATAATCAGCATTAACTGGAAAGAAGTCACGGCTAATTAGCCAGTGTCATGCCATTCAGTTGAATGACGTAGCTGTTGATAATCATCATCATCGGGGGCAGTTCTATAATATTTAAGCTTCAGTTAGTACCCGCAGCTCATTTTAACAGCTTATCATTTACGCTGAAACAAATCTAATAAGGTAAGCAATCCATTTATCAAGTTAAATCTTTAATGTCCACTGGTTAAAGCTTCTCAAATGTTTCATATTAGCATAAAAGACAACTGGATTTTCCCCCAAAATGTTTGAAGGCATCTGATTTCTGGCAATGCTTTTAAGATATGTGCAATGATTATTTTCTGGATTAATGGATTAGTTGTTTGGTCTGTAAAATGGTGAAAAATGTACATCAGTGTTTCCCAAAGCCCAAGACAACGTCCTCAACTGTCTTGTTATGTCCACAACTCAAAGATATTCAGTTTCCTGTCCCAGAGGAGTGAAGAGACTAGAACATATTCACATTTAAGAAGCTGGAATCAGAGAAATGTTACCTTGTTTTTCTTTTTCCTTTTTTTTTTTTAAATCACTCAAATCGATTAACAAACGTACTTAAAAGGTTGCCAATCTATTCATCTTTGTAGCCCCATGAATACATTTATCAATAATATGTCTCAACTGGTCATTAGCTGCATCCCACTGTTCATGTGAGCACTCACCAGGGTCTTTGAGCTCCTTACAGACGACATTGTGGATGAGGAGAGGCTGGCGGATGATTTTGACTTTCTCCACTCGTTTCACCGGCTTGGTAATCAGCAGCAGGTCGGTGAACAGGACACAGTAGACGTCCATCTAAGGAAGAGAAAGCCGTCTCAGATCTGACCGAAACATTTCTTTTTGTTCTATGGGTCCGCCATTTTATGTGAATTTTACGCGAGGCGACTGTCGAGCAAGCATAAAGAAACCAGATGTAGACTGTAAAGAGCTCATCGTGTGTTTTACAAGCAGTGGTGTGAGTCACTCTTACCCTACTGTCTTTGCCCTCTTTCATCCTCAGCGCTCCCTCAAGATGCAGCTGTCGAGTCTCCTCCGAGGAGATGCCTCTCATGGGAGCCATGAGGTCGAAGCAGTTGTACTCCTTGAGGATCTGACGGGAAAGAGACCAAATAGCATGAGGCCGAAATAAGAGAAGTTACGGCTTTTATTGAAGAAATTTGTCTTGGGCAGCCCAGAGAGCAAAAGTGGCGACACATCGCACTCCAGCCTCTTAATAACGCACTCAACGTCACACACCATACCCCCCCCCACACGAGAACCTACTGGACCTCCTCCCCCACATATTGCAGTCTACCCAGATGGCACATTTCCTATTAAATCATGTTATGATAATAACTAAAACACATTGCCGTATTAGATATTGCACATCCATCACCAGCCATGATGTCACATTAAATAACCCTTTTCCAATGACAATATCTCTTACTGAAATTAGAGTAAGGATATTTAATGTAGGAAATCTTACATGAAGTCTCCTATCTGACAGGGCTTTTTTTGGAAGAGAACGAGGGAAAGCCTTGAATCGTTTCTTACCTTCTCCACTTCTTCACTGCTGCCCTCCACAGCCTCGTAGGAGTCGATGCGGGCAGAAATGGTGGCGAGCTTCTGTCGTTCCTGACGCTGGCGCATGCGGGACTCCACGCTGTTGATGAAGCCCTCTACCGCGGCCACCTTCGGGACGGAAAACACAGAAAGAACACGGTCAGACGTTTTTCCGCGGCGATTAGAAAAGCAAGTCTTCTGATCCAATACCACACTAAAAACACTCTGTTACGAGTAAAAGTCCTGCTTAGAAAATGTTACTTAAGTATTACCAGGAAAATGTCCTTAAAGTATTAGAGTTAAGGGGAGTCAATACAGAAACAAGTCCTCTGTGATTGTTGTTATTACATCACGTCATTATATTAGTGCCTTTTATATATTATAGATTATTATGTATGCATGAATGTAAAAGCAGGATTTAACTCTTCATTTTTCTAGGTAAGTTTGAAATCCTAAATGATGAATAATTTTCTTCATTTTTCTCCATTTATGGATTGACTGTTAAAAAAACCCAGCGCTCAAAGTGACACCTTCACATTGTTTTATCCAACCAACAGTCCTAAAGTCAAATAATTCAAGGAAAAGCGGCAAATGTGTTGTGTGCAAACGTCTTAATCTGTTAAGTAACCCAGTAACTAAAGCTGTCCAATGGCCGCAATGAATTCAAGTTTTAATATTTCCTTCCTCCAAAAGGACAAAACAGAAGTACTCCAGTACAAATCTGAGGTCCTTGTACTTAAATGTGCGTAGCTGCATTGCACCCCTGTCCTTACCATGCTGCTGACAATGTCGCGGGCCGACGGCTCGTCCGTCTTCTTGAGAACGCTCTTCAGTAGGAGCGGATATTTGGTGAGTCTCTGGTGAGGCTTCGCCAACATGTCGGGCAGTTTTAGACGGTTACACTGCTTATGGGTCTCTGCCCACTGGATCGAGTCAGAAAAAGACAGGAAATCAAACATTTGGTGAGCCAAAAGATATGAATATATGAAGACAACTAACGAGGAGATGGCTTTTCGTATCTGGGATCGGTTTTAAGGCGAGAGAGCAGAGAGGACTGACCGTGACGTAGGTCCTGAAGAGCTCATTGTCCCTGAGAAGCGTGCGCATGTTCTCCATCAAGCCCTCCTCCTCCATGCAGTAAAGGATGTAGGGCTGGAACCTGGAGCCAAACTGAACACACACAATAAACGGAGACATGCGTCAGAGATATTGCTAACATCAACATGAGGAAAAAACATATTTACTTAGGACTCAGTCTAAAGCCAACACTGTATTGTGCAAAATGCTATTTGATTTTGTCTAAAATGAAGAGAAAGACTGTGTAGCTCTGCAATGTGCATTTACTGGGCATCCTGGATACTGGCTCATATTACGGTTCTGTTTCAGATAAGGTTCATTTTTCATGTTGTATTTACACAAAACTGCAATAAAAACTAGTATATACTAGTATACTGTAGGAGTATTCAGATCCTTTAAGTAAATGTACTCCAATCTCAACATAAAAGTAATCATCATGCAAAATGTTGTTATTTTAGATAATATTATATCTCAGTTGGGTTATTCGTGTGATAATGTGAGCAGTAGGCCTATTTTATTGTTGTAATTATTCAATGTGACGCCAATTTGAGCTACTTGATATAGTGTTTGGTAGTTTAATCTACAGAAATGCATTCACTTTTCTAAAATGAGCATTACATGTGTATGTAAAATTTTTATCTGCAAGAAACTATAAACTAAAGCTATAAACTATAGCTTTAAATTAATGTAGTGGAGTATAAAATACAATAATTCCCTCTGAATAGGGAATTATTGTAGAAGAGTGGAGAAAAGTCGAAAATAGCATAAACATGTGAAGTACCTCATAACTGTACAATACTTGAGGAAATGTACTTACGCCACTGCAATTGGTTTAATTATTATCACGAATTATTGTGAAAAGAAATACACAGCAAGGAATCTTGATTTCAGATCCACAAAGGTCAGTTTAAAAGATTTTTGCCAGATTTTGAGAGACTGTAGTCGTGCTCATCCTGCTCGTCATTTCCGGGTTAGCACTCCACCAATCAGATTGGTCCCTGAGTCCGACTGCCCGCCTTCCGATTCAACATGTCAAACGTGCCCAAACGAAGGCCGACGGCCCCTCCGACGGACCACGGCACCGAACACACCAAACAGACTCGAGTCGCTGACCTCGCCAGACTGTCCGACGGCCGATAATCGGGTTGGCGTGTCAGGGCCTTAAGACCTCCAGGACAGGAACTGATCCTAAATACGTTAACCCTCATGTTGTCCTCGGGTCAAAATTGACCCCTTTACCTATATCAATGTTCTTTTTAATTCCCCAAAATAACATGATTGATTCCACACAACGCTCATTGGCAAGTACAAATCTCTACCATCATTCATTTTGGGGTGTATTATTCAATTTCATATTTATTTGAAAAACAAATTGAACATCAAACATTAGGGATAATTTCCTTTAAATGAGGTTTATTGACCAAAAATTCTAAAAATAACTGTAAAACTAAAGTTAATGAGTTAATGTTGTATGTAGTGTTGAAAAATTTAAAAAAAAGTGACGAGCATTGAAAAAAAGTGTCAAAAGTGTTGAAAAAACATCGATTAAAAAGTGTCAACAAAAGTGTTGATTTTCAATTTTGACGGGAAGACAACCCAAGGGTTAAATGACTCAGCCCGGTTAACAAAGCCCCAAACTGATCAGCGCTGTGTAGTAAAGTCCACAGGGTCAAGGTTCCTCGAAAACCCTCTCTTTGTGAGATATTGGTAGATATTTTACAATGTGTCCACTGACCGTCCGGAAGCCGTGGTAAAGGTCCGTGGGGTCGAGCAGCGTGCGGCCCCGCCTGGCCTTCTCCAAGACGGGCAGCATCACCTGGTTCCACAGGGCTGTGTGGAGGCGGACTATCTCCTGGATGTTACTGAACAGCTTGGCGGGCTCCACCTCCGTCAGCAGACCGCTCTCCTGCAGGTTCAGCAGCCCACACAGGAACAGCTGTAGAGGGGGATACGAAGGAATAAGAGTTTATACGTTTTCTTTAAGACACAAAATGACATAAAGCCTTTAAATCCAAAAGGTTTAAAAGGGTTACACCCCCCCCCCCCCCCCCCCAGAAACGTTGTTTTGCCAGGTGGCAAGCGTCTTTTTTTGACAAGGGCCCGGCTCAGTCACAGACTGATGGCAGCAAGAATTATGGACAGAATCGTGAAATTGAGAATTTAAAAAACCTATACGACAGATTCCTTATGGGCTCTATATTAAGTCTAAAATTTGATAAGATTTGAAAATATGACTACACCCAAGTTTCCAACTGAGCCGCCCCGCTGTAACTGTGGTTAAAAACACGTCTTCAAAATAGATCAAAAAATAATTCCCTGTGGCTTAGGCCTGCTGGGGGGCAACGTAGGCCTGGTGGGCCTCAATGCTTGCATTTCACTGGGGGGAACCCCTGTTATTTTATGCAGTATATGGTGTAATTGCACTATGTATGTGAGGTTAATTCTAAAGAATACCCTGGCAATTGCCGTTGAATTCAGATAACTTGGTTATAATAAACTTTATTTCAGACCCAGGGGGATCCATATCACAATAAGAACATACACAAACACAAAAATACAAAAAAAAAATACAACAAAAAAAGACTTCCACAATGCTCAGTGTCTAATATACAGACATGTTTGCCAATGGTTCCACAATCTGGAGGAGAATCTGACAGAACAACGTACAGGGTTAGCCAAAACAGAGATTATGTCCTTTTCTGACTCAGATACCCTACAATAATCAGTTTGATGTCCTCCTCAAATTTCAGTGGTTGTGCTTTGAAAGATCAGCAGTATCTGTGGTCAAAGTTGAAAAAATGTGACCTTTGAGCGCAGCACTCAGTTGCAGTTTTGAGTGGTGCGCCACGCCAAGGGTAGCGCTCCACCTAGCTTCGCTCTCCCAGAAAACAATGATCATGTGTGGGCTACTTTACTGAGTAGTGATAAAGGCTAGTGTCTATTCTTAGACCTTAAAAACAGGTTGATTGTGTATCTCACCTCAGCACAGAAACCAGTTTGTCTTAAAAGAAACAGCCAGGCTTGTATCAGTACATGATCGTCACATTAGTTTGCACTTACATCGGTGATGACTCGGAGTTTCTTTATGTAGGTCGCCTCCGTCTGCAGCAGCTCCCATATCGCTTCCTGCTGGTGGAACTGTCGCCTTGTCAACGCCTGCACACACAAACACAGATATATTAATAAATATAACAAATACATTCAGAGAGTTCAAATGTGTGAGATGAACTGTTGTGCACTGACTGTGACATTTCCCCTGTTAATATCAGGTCAAGGTTTTAAGTTCACCAAAATCCCATCAAGCAAAATTGTTGACCCTACCTACAGTGAATCCTATAGAGGCAGAGTCATTTAACAGCTATAACAGTGAAGTATGTAATAGAGAGCCCTCTGTGTCTGCAGCCCGCTGTGAAAACACAGTGTGTCATTGAAATCCTTTGCTAATGTGGGTCGGAGCATCCGCTTATTGTGCAAAAGTGCAGAATAGCAGTTATAGCTTGTTTAAGAATGTGAAAAATATGTCAAATATAATTTGCCTGAAGGCAAGAGATCCCTCTGTGCACAGACAAGATGATGTATATAGCCACTACATTTTTTTTTTGAAAAGCATGAATTAGGATTTATGAAAGTGGAGAAAGTTAAACACATTTTCACATGGAGTAGCAAATACAGTTTCACAGGTCAGATGAACTCCTCTGACATTACACAAGACCAAGAGAGGTAGCGGATTGCACTTCTATATTGTCACGCTTCTGCAGACCTACGGTAGACTTGCATACTGTGCTACTATGCATATTACGATCAGATATATACACCACATTTTTAAACTGGAATCTACAAAAAGGTGGATAAAGATGAAAGAATCTGTGAATATTGGGAACTTAATTATAATCGTTTATTCTCTCCACTGCCCTTTATGTCATGGTTCGTGTCAAACGTTGTCTCGTGCTTAATATATTGTGCTGTCAGATGTTGTTGTTGAGTCATGGCACGAGGGATGGTGATGTAAAGAAAACTTTTCATTCATGCTCTCAACTACGAGAATAACTTGTTCTGATCATTCATTACCGGACAGCATCAGCTTAAGGCCTCAAGTCGTGGTTCATGTAACTAGCTGTCGGGGGTGAAAGCACACCCAGTACATGGGAGTGCACAGCAGCTGAGCGATGACATCGCCGTCCTGATTACTCACGTACACATTAACAGGTGGTAGTCCCGGCCAGCGTGCGAGAGCTGTTATTTCCATTGGCATGTGCGGGTATGGAAAGCAGTGCAATGGTAAACCGCGGTATAAGCATTATTCTTGGAAAGCAGGCGTCAGGGCAGGGCGGGGGTGACAAAGACACATGATGAGGAAGTAGGAGACAGGCGCGTACCGAGAAGCAGGATGCCATACCAGGGAATTTTTGTTAATGTGAACACTCATAAGGGATTGCATGAAAATTATAGGTAGGGCTGACGGGGTACTGTGCTTTTTCTTTAGGCTGAAGGGGGGGGGGGGGGGGGGGTAGTCTGTTGGGAGGGGGAGGATGCCAGGCTGGATGCCAGCCAAACCTAGCCCCGCCCGCAACATTCGAGATCGGGAAGTTTGGTCTGGACTTGATCCGTTGTGGAGTAATTTTGCAAGAGCTGTTTGGACCAATCAGGGCAGGGCTGATGAAGGACCGGTGACGGATTCAGCCATGTCACCACAGAGCTGTTTGGTTGAATTTTTTTCACAAGAAAGGCGGCTGCCGCTGGAGAATTTACCATCGCGTCGGTTCTAGAAGATATCGACAGCGCGTTCGTTTTAAAATCCTAAACCGTCCGTCTCAGCTGACGGCGTCGCTGTGACCCAGCTGTTCAAGTGCAGAGGCTTAGGACGTAAGAGACGTCTCCTGTTTCCACAGGGAAGTCGGCTGGTAATGTTAGCTACAAACTATAGAAATAAAATGATCAATAATCCATTTTATTGTTACGTTACAAACAGCTGTACAAAATGGCAGAGTTTTAGACTGAGCCGAAAACAACTGCCTGAAAGCTCGGCGACGTTATACGGTGGAGAGAGATAGAGAGAGACCGAAGAGAGGGAGCGCCCAGCGGCGTTGGAGCCATGAATCAGAGAAATAAAAATGTGTTTTTTGCCGATTCATCACTAGAAATGCAAGCAGCAAGCTATCACCATATTCATATTTAGACAAAACAAATGACATATCCAGCTACAAACAGGTCAGAAGTTATGACCGAAGTGCAAAGAGTGGTTGCTATGGAGACGATACACCGTCTCGTCTCACTGGTGTTGAGTTCCGTTGCTCCGATTGGTTGTAGGTCTATCCAATGAGAGCAGAGGAATTCTTTTTTACTGTTTGGTTGGGACACGCCCCATAATCCCAGTATTACTCATATTCTGACTAGAATATGAGTATGACCACGTCAGGCTAGGAGGATCTTATCATTTCATATCAATTCTCCCTTGCAGAAAAGCATTGGAAAAAAGGATGAAATGTATAAATAATGGAAATTATTGTTGAATTAACATTTTAAGGTTGAATGTAATTAGGGTATACCATTTTCTTATACCAGTGTCTTTTCAGTTATAAATAGTGAATCACATTGTATTATATAGATAGATAGATAGAAGAAGATAGATAGATAGATAGATAGATAGATAGATAGATAGATAGATAGATAGATGTCAAGGAAAGTTGCAAATCAAATATTAATAACACTGTGGGGGCTCTTGCTTTTTATTTCTCACACCAGAACATAATTCTTCAATTTTTGCTTATGATCTTAGTTCAATGAATTGCTCAATGAATTTGATTTTAGCATCCAGTCTGTGTGTACGCTATCCCCCCCCCCCCCCCACCCCCGGCTCGTGTGCTGTACCTCTGGGTTGTCCAGCAGCTTCTGCCAACTGTCCTCCAGGGCCAGGTCGGTCTCCTCCTCCTCCTCCTCCCACGAGTCGTGGTGGAAGGAGAGCTGCCGCGGCACCTTGGGCAGCCCGAACAGCGTGTAGGAGTGGAGCTTGCTCTGGAGCTGCTCCAGACGGTCCGCCTCCTGCCATGACACACAAAGCATTACACAAAAATTACATGAAAGCCTAATCTGTTTAAAGGAGGTTAACGGCATGACAGCGAGACGAGAGGCCAAACTAACTGTGCATTTCTGTCCTTTGTGTGTCGGTTTTATTGTCCCACTCCAACTGTAAGTAAAGATGAGTCCAAGCATTAGCATATAAATCCTGCTCTTACTGGCGCCGTAATTCTTAAATCCAACAGGAGCTGCTATTCAGGCCTTTGTTCAGCCGGGCGGCCCTTATGTAGTTATGAAAATGAGCTCTGTGCATTGAGACCACTTTAACAATAGAGGACTAGGGAGTGGGGGCCGAAGCTGCGGCGTGGAGGGGGAAGATGGACCAGTGGTTTATGGGTCGTGAAACCTTTTAAAAACGTACTGTTCTACGACCATTAATAGGTGAGAAACGGCACGGCCGATTTAGGAGTGACGTGATCAGAGATCAGCATTTCTTTTCAAAGTTTTGGGGATTTGTGAAAGGATGGCCTGAGAGTGGTTCACCCCTACAATATGGAGGGTGCAAGAGGTCCAGGTCCTGGTGAAGGATCTCTGGCCCTGGAGGGGTTAAGGGGGACATTTAGGGTGAATAGAGATGAGACAGGCAGTGACAGGTGACTGACAGATACTGTCTCCATCTGACATCTGCTACTGTGCAGGATGTGACCTCAGGAGGGGAGATACAACGGGAGCATGTGGGCGTGTATTAGAATAAACAATGATTATTATTGTTGAATTGCTCTGATACAGAAGTTAAAGTAAAGGTTTGACACTTTGTGATTTTGCTTTTTTGGTGAATAGTGAGCTTTAGAGGTGCTGGAAGGCAGACTTGGTTACCTTTAGACAGGCTAACGGTTTCCCAATGCTTCTTTATTTAGTCTTTATGCTTAGTTGGCCGGACAAGGAAGTAGCAATCTTCTCATATAACTCAGCAAAAAAATAAGCATTTATTTTTAAGGTAAAGTTTTTTAAAATTAAGAAAATGTTAGACATAATTGGGGGAGGCTTTTCTTTCGCCTACTCATTTTCAGAGAAACGTATGTGAGCCAACAACATGAGACTTTAAAAGGAAATTACCTCACCAGAACTTGGAGAGAGAGGGGGGGGGGGTATAGCCTCCTGAGCCCCTCCCACTGCTGCTTGCTACCCTTTCCTTTGCTTTTAATGTTTGTTTTGAGAAAAAAAAAACTGAGCCATGTCTGGGAAACACACTTGATGGCGAGAGCTTTTACAATTTCTGCTCAACAGTCATGAGAAAGTGCACCGCTTTGCTTTAAAACCACTTCTCTCTTATATGTCCTGTGATCTTTGTCTGATCTGCGGTACCTTGCCAAAGGGCCCCGCTCCGGTGTTGGAGCTGAAGAAGCCACTGAAGCGACTGGCGGCGCGGTTCTTCCAGCTGTCAGGGCCGCCCCCGATGCCGGGCAGAGAGCCCCCGATCTGTCCCAGAGAGTCCGGGGTCGGAATGTTCGTCTCTCCCAGGAACTCGGTCATGTTCTTCCTCCGTCGAGCCTGACCCTGCAAGTCGGAGAGGAGGACAGACAGAAGCGTTATCAACGTGTAAAAAGGAACAATTTCAATAACAGAAAATGAAAGAAGACATGAGGCGGAGAAGCCTTGAGGGATTTTGCCACCTCAGGAGGAAGGACAGACGTTTCCAGACAGATGGAAAGAGACAATGAGGGAAAGAGAGAAACCTACAAGGACAGGATAAACAGGAAATCAGAGGGGAATTCTGTGCGAGGGATGACATCAGCAGGACGGTTAACGCCAGCCTAATGATCAGACACAAACAGGAGAGGGAAGGACTGCCACTTCCTCGTGGTGAATGCTCATGACATCACAAGGAGCAGGCGGGAGGTTGTTCCATAAGAACAGACAGCCGGAGTCTGGCCATTGTCCCCCCCCCCCCCCCCCCTCCCTCCATTGTTACCCTGTCAGCAGGCCCTGCCGAGCAGCCTCACTCATCACATCTCTGTCCACTTTACGAGCAGCGGCAAAGCAAACAAACAGGGGCCACCTCAGTATCTGAGGAAGCAGTTGTTTTTACCGTTAGAGCGAGGAATCTGGTGCTGGGGAGTCAGGCCACCGACCGACCCACACACACACACACACACACACACACACTTCAAAACACAGTGACAAGGAACTTGCATTCCAGGACACTGACACCGTTGCTGAAACTAACCGGCCATTCCAAAGAAATTCTTGATCAACCCCCTTCCTCCACATACACACACACAAACAATGTAACCGAAATACGTGAGCCCAAAGCTGCAATGCTGTCGGGTATCAGTATCAGAATCAACTTATTGGTCAGGTTTGCATAAAAAAAAAAACAACAACACTCACTTAACATATAAAGAATCATAACAGAAAAAATTTAAAAATACCATTAAGAATACAGTATAACAATACAGTAAAATCTACATTGACAAGAAATATACAATAAGGATTATAGAGGAGGAAGGAATAGTGCAGTATCAGTATAGTCTGAGATATAGTATATAGTCTTAATATAGTGCAAGGCAGTTCAATGTAATGGTAATGTACAGACGCAAGAGTGTAGTTTGGGTTTCAAAGGCGGTCCAAAAATCCCCCCCATTTCAAATTATATCAATCCAGCAAATAACACATCATCAAACTGGTTAAAGGTATTTATAAGAGTAGGGCTACCACTTCTTGTGGTTTCACAAGCTGCATTACAGTAAGAAACTTACCAGACTGTTGTAGCTGTTCTATTATTTGCTTTTACCCAATTAGTCATTATATCCACATTACTGATGATTATAATCAAAACATCTCTTATTTAAACTTCAAATATTTTGTTAAAGCACCAATAGTCAACCCGACCATATTTGCAATATCAATACCGAGGTATTTGGTCAAAAATATCGTGATATCTAATTTTCCCCATCTCGCCCAGCCTTACTCTACACTGATCTAGCACTGCACTCGGCTGTGGCTCAGTGGCAGAGCTGCCGCCTAACGGGAGGTTGGTGGTTCGATCCCTGGCCCTGCGGTCCCATGTCAAAGTGTCCTTGGGCAAGACACTGGACCCTGAGTCGCCCCCGCCGCTGCGCCATCGGAGGGTAAATGTGTGTGAGTGTGTATCTGATGAGTCTCAGCCTCTAGTGTATTAATGGTGGATGGTTCCTGCACTAGGTAAAAGCGCTTTGAGTAGTCGTTTAGACTAGAAAAGCTATATAAGAACAGTCCATTTACATTGTTGGACCTTGTGATGGACAGTTTGAAACAAAAAGTCCAGTCATTCAAATTGCAGCAGAAACGGAGATCTTCTTCACGTCTTTTTCATTCCACGTGTTCTTCGCCCTTGTCCAAATGCCACAGAAAGTCTGCAGAGCACTCGCTGCTGCTGGTAAAGCTTATTGCAACATTATTGCTGTAAGCATGTGGTAATAACTAAAAGATGAGCATATCAAGATTTTTAACTGACCCCTCTCTTCCATCATCTGAATTAAGGGGGCTGGGTAGAAAGAACACACAGAAGATTGAACTGGAACAATGAGGGGGGGGGGGACAATAACAGGAGAGCCAAGCTTTGTAGAGATGGAGACAAACTGCACAAGCAGACGAAAAGGCTGCTGAGGTTGTGCATCACAGCTACTAGAGGTAAACACTTCAGATTAAGACTTATTCAAGTATATCAGTTAAGTATTATCAATAGCTCTCAAATTCTCCTGCACAGATTACCATTTTAGGAAGAAAATGCCTAACTAGAGGAAAGGCACACAAGAGTTGCATAACAAGATAGTAAATCTGAGTGTGGGGACGGGGGGGGACGGGGTCCTTTTATTTTTCTCTAAACAATAATGGTCGATGACAAAAGTGACTTAAAGTTTGACAAGTTGGCTTTAAAAGCAAAGCTAGAGTGAAAGGGGAAATGGGACAAATGTAAAGTCGTTGCGGTGAAAGAGAAACAAGCCTGGATCCATTTATGGATTTTTTTTTTTTAGGCGGGGGGAGGGGAATCTGGGCCAACTGGCCAAGGACACAGGTGTCAGGAAGTGTTCAGTCTCCGTGGACAAACGGGGGAAAGTCTGGACCCTGTGCTACTGACAGCACCGCCGCCGGGCAAAAGTGAATCCTGATTAGTTTAGTCTGTGTTCACAGTAGCTGACAGCCAAGACACTCATACCTCTAAAGACTTCAAAGACAGAAAATGCTTTTCTATTACTTTTCATGATGAAAAATCCGACAAACTTAAAAACAAATGTACCGCAGTTACAGATCGAGAAAGCAAGTATCTGTACCAAGAAACTAGTCTCCCAAAGAATTGGAGAAAGGCCAGGAAGTGGCAATTAAAAAAGGACACAGGGATAGAGGCGGCCGACAGTTTCCCACCACGTTAACAGTGCTCACCATTGAAGCCAGAGGCATGTCAAAAGTAACAAAAACCATCCTAATCCTTCAATTGGATTCATGGATCGCAGCCCATTCTGGAACCAGCTGCCGCGCTCTCAGCGTCGATGCGTCTCTTCATCTTCTCCCAAATTGAAAAGCCACGGTGGATAAACAGACACAAAGGCTTGCCGACAGTTACGACGTGAATCAGTCCGATGAAGCTAAGTGAGGCTGTAAAAACACCCCACGTTATTGATTATGATTCCCCCTTCGGAACAGCTGCATGACTTCATTCGGTCTTGCTCCCCGTTCCAATCACGGGGTCGCGATTGCCGGTGTCTGCCGGCCAGCGTCCTGATCCGTGCCCGACAGCAGCTTCTCTTTGAACAGGGATGGGTCTCTGTCCTGTCCTGCTGTCCAAACAGTCAGTGGTTGCATTTCATACAGACACTGGGCCGAAGTCATAGCAACCAGGAGGATCCTGCCTCATTGTGTCGGGCAGGAAAGAGGAGGCAGGGCTGGGGTGAAAAAAAAAAAAAAAAAAAAAAAAAAAAAGGGTGGCTGATCTGAATGTTTGGGGGTGGAGTCAGGGTGACAGCTTGTAGGGAGCTCCCTGATTCACACATCCTTTGGGCCAGTCTCAACAACTAACCACTCACTACTTATGCAAAGTTAGCTTTCAGTCCTAGCAATTACCTAAATAAAAACCCAAGACAATGACAGGGTGACTTTAAACGGACGGGGCGCTTCAGTCTTATTTGAAGTCGCTCCACTATTCTTTGGGCTATCTCAAATCACTGTTTTGCCTGGAGACCTTTGAACAATGCCCTGCTAGCGGGCCAAAACAAGGAACAAGAAAGAAATGCCCCGATAATGACCTAACGGGAAATTCCCTTTGTTTACTTGCGTGTTTCAGCACATTTAATAAGCTGCTTATCCGCAGCAGATAAGCACAAGCACAGTCGATCCTCCAGGAGCGGTAGGAAAGTAGGAAAACTTAGCAGAGGTGAAGCTATTTAATCGATTGAATGAAAATTCATCATGCAACTATTAAGATAATCCATCAATCGTTTGGATTGTTTAATCTTCAGGTTCCAGCTCTCCAAATCTTTCAAATGTCTTCGTGACCTGAATAGCTTCGGGGTGTTTTTTAACTCTTGGACAGACAAAACAAGCAATGTGAAGATGTCTCACTGTGCTCTCAGAACCTGCAATGGGCATTTTTCACAACGTATTTGACATTTGACAGACTCAACGATTCACCCAAAAAAAGAAAAGAAAAAAATTGTCAAAGCCCTTAAAGTATGAAAACTAGTCATTTTTTTTCTAATTATATTTCTGAGGCTAGTAACACTAACTATTTGCGTCAGCCCAAGCGAATACACCCTCATAGTAAACTCTAAGTGGTGTCTGTCTAGTTACGTTCACAAGGTTCCCCTTGTTCCTCCTGTGTAAACGTGTCACTCAGGACAGAGGTTGGTTAGAGCCGGAGCTCTCTTCTGTTTCTCGTTGCGGGGACTGCGATCTGTGCAGAGGGTCTGGAGGGGGAGGTGGAGGGTGGAGGCAGGGGGTCAGTCAGCCTAACCATATCAAGCCATGTGTCCCCTCACAGCCTTATCTTATCGCCGGGGTTTGTGGCATTAACCTTGGCCCTGGAAAGGAGAATCTCTTTAAATGGGAAGGGATTGTATTAAAATACGTGGTGACAGAAAAAGAGCAACCCCCCCCCCCACACACACACACATCTCTTTCTAACCCCCCTCCCACGCTACTGCCTTTATGTTAGTCAACTGATAACAACTCGCCTTGATCAGGTGGGTTGATTAACGATGGGAAAGCAGCATGACACTGTCCTTCCTGAAAGCCTGGACACACACACACACACACACACCACACACACACACACACACACACACACACACCACACACACACACACAACACACCACACACACACACACACACACACACACACACACACACACACAGGAATGGAAACTAAAATAAACCCCACTCGTTGGTCAACACATGTAAGGAAGTTAACAAGTATTTATCATACAATAAATAAAAGACATAAGATCACAACGGAAATCATAAAATCAGACTGCAAGAAAACCCCTGTTTATGTAAAGTTTTCAACTGCTTTTTAAAAGAATCAACAGAGCTCGAACAACGTAAAAGAGACACGCGGCGTGACTCACGGCCGTTTCAATTGCAATAACGAAGAAAAGTGGCGCGCTTTCAGCCTGAGGTGAAACTTGACCCCCATCATCACAGCAGCTTACATAATGACATCTCAGCCACCCTCACACTTCAGCCACTACACAAATCCCCCCCCCCCACACACACACACACTATGCTCCTGCAGATTAGATAGGCGAAAACAAACCAAAATGATAATGGTTGATCTTGTTTTGTGTGCGACATTAAATCAGGTCAAAGATGAATCAAGTTGAAATATGTCAGGGCTACACCCAACAATTATTTTCATTACGAATCAATTGCGTGGCATGAGAAATGTCAGACATTAAGTGGAAAGCACCTCCCATTTTAATTCCCTGCAACCCAAGGGTGATGTCTTCAAAAGGCCAAATATACTCCGTTTACTGTATGTACGACAAGGACAATCGTAATATTTGAGAAGCTAGAACCAACAAAATGTTTGGCTTTTTTTTCAGCACAAAAAGCACAAAAAAGCACAAATAAGAAAAAAAAGTTGCAGATTAATTTTCTTGTTGATTGACTAATAACTGTAATCTGACATGTGATTGCTGCTGCTACTTTATCAAAGTCCAACAACAGTCACAGACGTGCCTGCCGACGTCTCACCTGACAGTAAGTCGCCGTCGGTTTCATTTCAGCGAGAGGAGACCCGGGACTCTCTGAGTCGCCATGCAGCAGGTCCCAGCTGCGCCACGATGACAGACCAACAAAACGAACCATGTTTCCACGGAACAAAACAAAAAAAAAAGGTCTGAGTAAAAACAAAAGCAAAAGCTCAGAGGTAATTATAAAAGTCAAGAAGGCTCCATTTCCAGGAAATCACAACGCAGACAGACGCATCCCAGCTACTTCACTTCGCTGCAGATCCTGTGTGTACTGCAGGCCAACGGTCACACTAATAAGTAGAAAAGGTAATCTCCACCTTCATAGGCATCAGGGGAAGTTCTTTGTCTTCACACACACACACACACCTTTCCCAGCACACACACACCTCCTCAGCCTTCTCAGCATGGAGCTCCTCCCACGCCATATGGGGAATAAATAATAGTTTCCCAGCACCTCATTAATAATTAGTGTAATAACAGTGTGTGCTAACAAAATCAGAGTCATCTTAATTCTTCACACACAGAGACCCCACATGCTGGATTCACTCATTAGAAATGTGTTAATTTATTCGGGTGCTGTCAAACGACTAAAATATTTAATTGCGATAAATTGCATTAATGTCATCGTTAATCACACATTTTTATCTATTCTAAACGTCCATTGTTTTCTTTTTGTCTCGTTATTTTTTTTTCATTTTAATGCTCTTATCAACATGGAAAAGTGGATCGGCTCACTTTGTGCAAATGTTTTTTTATTGAAAACAACATTGGCATATAACCTAGTGTAGTGTTCAAGACCCCCCCCCCCCAGCATATAGCCTACTGTAGTGTTGAAGACCCCCCCAGCATATAGCCTACTGTAGTGTTCAAGACCCCCCAGCATATAGCCTACTGTAGTGTTGAAGACCCCCCCAGCATATAGCCTACTGTAGTGTTCAAGACCCCCCCAGCATATAGCCTACTGTAGTGTTGAAGACCCCCCCCCAGCATATAGCCTACTGTAGTGTTGAAGACCCCCCCCCCAGCATATAGCCTACTGTAGTGTTGAAGACCCCCCCCCAGCATATAGCCTACTGTAGTGTTGAAGACCCCCCCAGCATATAGCCTACTGTAGTGTTTAAGACCCCCCCAGCATATAGCCTACTGTAGTGTTGAAGACCCCCCCCCAGCATATAGCCTACTGTAGTGTTGAAGACCCCCCCCAGCATATAGCCTACTGTAGTGTTGAAGACCCCCCCCAGCATATAGCCTACTGTAGTGTTGAAGACCCCCCCAGCATATAGCCTACTGTAGTGTTAAGACCCCCCCAGCATATAGCCTACTGTAGTGTTAAGACCCCCCCCAGCATATAGCCTAATGTAGGTTAAGACCCCCCCCAGCATATAGCCTACTGTAGTGTTAAGACCCCCCCCCAGCATATAGCCTACTGTAGTGTTAAGACCCCCCCAGCATATAGCCTACTGTAGTGTTCAAGACCCCCCCAGCATATAGCTACTGTAGTGTTCAAGACCCCCCCAGCATATAGCCTATGTAGTGTTCAAGACCCCCCCAGCATATAGCCTACTGTAGTGTTCAAGACCCCCCCAAGCATATAGCTAATGTAGTGTTTCAAGACCCCCCCCAGCATATAGCCTATGAGTAAGTTCAAGACCCCCCCAGCATTATATCCTACTGTAGTTTCAAGAGCCCCCCCAGATATAGCCTACTGTAGTGTTCAAGACCCCCCCCAGCTATAGCCTACTGTAGTGTTCAAGACCACCCCCCAGCATATAGCCTACTGTAGTGTTGAAGACCCCCCCAGCATATAGCCTACTGTAGTGTTCAAGACCCCCCCCCCCCCAGCATATAGCCTACTGTAGTGTTCAATTTCACACATAACATTAATAATCTCTGTCACAATGTAATACTGTCCATCAATAAAAGGGTGAGAAAAAAATACTTTGACAGACCAAACACACAGATCACTTTGGTCTTGATAATAATTATCAGTTGTTAAATTAAATCGGAGGCCTCTCTCTTTGATCCGCTAGCTAAAAAGTGGAAAACGTCAATCACAGTTTCCCAGAACCTGAAGTAAATGTCTTTAAAAGTCTCGTTTTGTCCAAACAACAATCCAGAGCCCTTAGATATTCAGTTTACAATAATATCAAACTGAGAAAGGCAGCAAATAATCAGATTGGAGAAGCCGAAATCTGAGAATATTTTGCTTTTTTTTTTGCATGAAAAATGACAATACATTGATTGAAAACCGTTTCATTTTCTGATTAACTGATTAATCGTTGCAGCTCTGATGTACTAAAATGAATCTAGTGTATATACAAACAGTTGTATGTTGTATTACGGTACAACTCACATGTAAAACATGTTATTTTACAATTTCCTCATTAAACCAAATAAGGTTTTCTGTCAGTTCTGACCTTGATGCGGGATAAAATTAAACTGCATGCACACTTGAAAGCAAACTCTGGGTCTAACATTTATGTCAAAGACCTTATCAGCTCACCCCCTGATACTTCTCACTCCATTAAACTATACTGACTCTCATAGGGAACAAGTTTCAGTTCAATGAAGGCCAGTGTGACTGCTGCTGATTCCACCATTGTCATTCAAAGTGTCTCTGTTCATCGACAATTGGCCCAATTGTGAGCCATTAGAGAGGCCAAATAGTAAAGAGAAGAAGAGGCCGTTGGATGCGATAGCCAGGCTTTGGAACAATGCCCACGCATTACCATCCACAGTTGTGTAATGCAGATGGGGGATAAACATTCTGTGTGACCCACTTTGAAAAAGAAGAAACAAATAATGACAATTGCCTCTGCCAACGTCTTCCGCATTCCTAAACAAAGCACACTGAGAGCGCGGTGTGAGCCAAATTCTACTACGTGAATGCAACATAATTCAAAGCACCGACTCAGTGCCTGGGTGGTGAAGGAAACGCGTATGTGTCACTCTGTTTTGGCTTTCTCAGTAGAGACACTTGCCACTCCTTTCACTGTCTCGCCAGCTGAAATGTTGAGCTTTTGTCATTGACAGTCTATTATAAATATAACAACATCCACCTCTCCTGTATATTACATAACAAACTTGTCCAGGCCCGATGCTAAGCCAGCAGCCTCTGCAAATATGAAAACATATGAAAACGTCACACGGTATGGCCGAAACTAAGGACTCAGATCATTGTCGTGATTCATTGTTCGAGCTACAAATTATAATAAGTAGTGTGTGTGTGTGTGGGAATCACTACATTTTCCCAATCTGAATTTCCAAAAGGTGACGTCTCAAAATATCTTGCTTCAACCACAGCAGCCTAAAATCCCCATAATACTCTGTTTACTTTCACATAAGACACATTAATGCAGTGAATCCTTATATTTGAGAAGATGTAAATTGAGAATGGTGGGTATTTTTGGTGTTAAAAAGAGGAGAATAAACAATAATTTCCTGATAATTGACTAATCAATTGATAATTTCAGCTCTAATAAAGCAAGACAATTAGTTATTAAGTCATTTAACAAGTCATTGAGGATAGGGCATCAGCAAAATACTTTTTGTAAATACAGCTTTATTTAAAAAATAAAGAAGGCACATTTCTCGAATGCCAATCACAACACAGTATCTAATATATAATATATATCTTAAAGAAAATTGGCAAATTCTTGGTTGATTGGTTGGTAGATAGGAACAATCTAATCAGAATATAGCTTAAAAAAAAAGATTACAAATCTGATTCTAATTCAATGGCTTCTTTATGGTGCAAAAAACAACTTAAAGACACATTTCAGTTGGTACCACACAAGAGGAGTGCATTATGGGACGCCTGATGAAACATATGGAGGATCCATTACCTGCCCTTAACTCCCTGGGAAAGCCAAAAGCATCCATCTGCAAAGTGTAATATGATCCTGGCCAATCTCTGGATCAAATCACCTTACTGTAGGTGTACCCTGCTGCAGGGGTTTTATAGAGACAGAGCGCCTAGAGTTGGCACGCCACTTTATTTGTTGTGTTTAGCGTGCTATGGCAACTGATGGCGGCGTGTTATATATAAAAGCTGTCAGAGAGCGAGGATCAATACGCCGTACGTGCCTACTGACATTCACAAGGTCCCGGACGGTTGAGTTATCTTTATGAGGACTGTAAAACCTGCACTTTCTGTTCTCAGGAAAAAGGAAACACAAGCGGGTGCCTGAAGAGTGTGTGTTCCCAAAAGCTGCTGCAATACTGCAAAAGCAAAGCAGATATTTTTAGGTCCCCTGTGTAAATGGTTTTATTTTTTAGCTCCAACCCGATGTCGTATTGGCCTGCATGTGGACCTAGCCCATCCTGAGCCCTGACCCCGGGGATAAAGACTTCAACAGTTCAAATGAGTCACAGCCACTACAGTGTAAACAGAAGGGGGATCCCATGTTACAGGTTTTAGTTTTACTTTTGTTAAATTGAATTCTGCAGCGAAACATGATTCCCGGATCCAGTCGGCAACGTCAAATACAGGATGTTGAGTCTTTTATTTGAGGTTATAAACGTGGTTTTTATAACGGCCCAATGAGCCATGCAGGTTAAAAGTTGAACTTGTTTTAGGTCAATTGATAGGCTGCTGGTATTGTACGGGGAAGCGGTGCATTGTGGGAACTATCAGCAAGGTTGGAATGCGTCTTCGACCAATCACAGAGCTAGGCCGAGGCTCCCCCGTTGTAAAATAATCAAAGCTCTCTGCGGCCTATCACAATGCCGCCAGAGCCTATAAAATGTAACATACACGCAATGAAAAACTTGAAATACCCAATTGAAACAGAAGAGTAACTCTATACAGAAAAGGACAGGACTTGGCTGGGTTTCCTCCAACGCCTGGCACAAGCCGCTGCCATGCCGGGACCATGAATCCGGTCTCTAGGCAAATATCTCAACTTCTCTGAGCAAAGCCCTTGATTCCATAAAAAGCAGGCACGCATGCGTTTAATGGCGAGCGCCAAAGCTGCTGCCATAGAAACTCAAAGACCGCACTCAGTCGCCCACATGTCCAAGTAGAGCTTTTGTCCTCCAAATAGCTTTCATAAAATATGGGCTGGCACCCAACACGGATCACAGGGGCTCCGCTGTCGAGTCCGTTAAAGACAAAAGTATCCAATAGACTTCAGTGAGCATGAGCTCTATGGCAGCGGGAGACAGTGTAATAATGTACGAGTCATTCTCAAATACTTTCACAGAGAGTGAAAAATGTGGGACAGCAACTTACAACGTGTTTTATTTTTGATAACTCTGCTGAATACTCTCAATGAACCAATGTTGTCTACAAAATACCAGAAAATAGTGACTGGCACAATTTCCAAGAGTCCAATATAACATATTCATATTGATTGTTTTGCCTGACCATCAGTCAAAGATCCCAATATTATTAATACATTGACTGATATATTTACTATAATAAAAGTGGAGGGATCTTTTTGCTTAAAAGATCCCCTCAGGACACGTTTTAAGACACTACCTTAACATTATTATTATCAGAACTGGGTGGACTAAACTTAGAACTTCCCATTGAACTCCATTATAGACAGAATACCAGCTGAGATTATTGTATAGTTTTTGGTTTTTTTAACCAGGGCAGCAGATTAAAAAATCATCATGTGCTTACATCATGTGCTTACATAATTGCAAAAGTGTTCTCCAGTGTTTCCTCAGTTAGTTTTTTAAAATGATATCAGATTAGTAAAATGTGCCTTTGGAACATTGGAGGAATGGTTGTTGATAATGGGCAATGTAGATATATTGCATTAAAGATCAGCCCCCCCCCCCAAGACTTCTCTTTATGAATGCTTTTGGGATGACTCCTGCAAGGAAATTGAAATTTCCAGCAGCAGTTTTTAGCAAAAAGAATACAATATAGAGAAAAAAAAAAGAGCAAGACAGTATAAATATAACAGTAATACCAGCAATAATAACAACAACAACAATAAAAAAACCTTTGGCTATTGGCTAAGGTTGGGTATTCTGTCTATAATGGAGTGGTATGGAAATTTGTAAGCGACTCCAAACTTTTGACGTGTAGGTTGTGTGTGTGGTGTGTGTGTGTGTGTGTGTGTGTGTGGTGTGGTATGTATATTTAATAATGTATCTTTTATTAGTCCCACAAGGGGAAATTAAAATGTACACTCTGTTGTTATTACACACAGGACTGAATTACACACACATGCTTAGTACCTAGACATGCACTAAATAGAGAGTTCAGAGTGTGTGTGTGTGTGTGTGTGTGTGTGTGTGTGTGTGTGTGTGTGTGTGTGTATATATATATATATATATATATATATATATAACACACACACGCACACCACACACACACACACACACACTGCTTTGTCGGTAATGGATTATTAATTATGCTAAGGAATTGCAATAAAAGTCAAAAAAAAAGTTGACTAATCGATGAATCAACTGTTTTAGCGCCATAGAATTATCCTTTATAACTCCATGCAGCTCCAGCGCAGAGTGTCACGGTACAGACAACACTGACAGTCAGAAGCTCACATGTACAGTATGTTCACAGATATGCAACATATGCAGCAGCTTCCATCAGAGCACCAGACGCAGCACACCACTGCCCCCATGAGGACTGCACTCATCACTGACATCACTCTCTCCACATTCAGCCGATGCACCTGACGAGTCCTTAGGAGACTGCACTGTCATTCCTCGGCAAAATCCCTTGAAAGGAATCCCAGTGTCGGTAGTTTTAAGGCAAAAATTAAACAAAATATGACAAATTCCACTCAGCAGCAGGACATCAGCTACTGTCTGACTCCAACTCTGCTTTCCTCAGCAGCCTCTGGTGTTTATGTTTTGCTTTGTGAGTAACCTTAGTGACTTCTCGCCATGGATGGCAGTAAAATGTTTTCACTGAGCCTCTACCTGTTTCCTCGCCCAAAGCAAGGATGAAATCAACAAGTCTGTTTACGGTGTGTGCACATACACACACACACACACACACACACATACAATTAAACTCACCTGGAAGTGGGTCGAGACTCGTCTCGAGGGTGTTTACCAACCGATGACTTGTATCGGTCACGAAACAGAGCGGCAGCTCACAAGCTCAAAGCCTTAACCCGAATGAAAACGAGAAGACATTTCCCAAATGAAAACTACAGTTTATCACAATTATGCTTTACGTTAAGCCATTGGTTCTCAATTTGTTTCCCAATGGTGTACCCGCGCAAGACCGTTTTAATGGTAAATAACAAATGTTAATCACTGCGTGCATGCACACAGCAGCAGAAGAGATGGAAACATGACATTCATGTGTCCAGGATGTGATCCAATATGTAATGGATCCAGTTTTTCCAAGACTTTATAGCTGTAACATGTAAATGTACGCACTCGAGCTCCCAGAGGGCCCGTGGATGACAGCATTATGGTGATTCAAGTTTGAGCAGCTGTTCAACATCTGGCACCAATACACGCCGGTGACAATACCACTGTTCATGTAAATATTACTGTGCCGGACCACAAATCGCTGTTCCTACGGGAGCAGATGTTGCTAAGCAACCGCTTTGCTCCGCTCCTCTTCAGTGACAACACTGTCATGCAGAGGAAGCAATGTCAATTGTTCATCTGTAATATTTATTATAAAATATTCAACAGCTGAACTGTGTTAACGCCGACGAAACAAGCTATTGTTCCGTTGGATACTCCACTCCTCTAAACAGCGGTTGTCCAATCACAGCTTAGCAACCATAGGTCGAAGGAGAAGACCCAATTTGCACATCCAACAATTCTTCTGTGGAGATGCGTTGGAAAATATCGCAGACCTGAAATTATTTTTCTTTTTTTCACACCCAAACAAAGAGCTTTGGTGACAACAACTCAGTCAGTCTAATCAGTTAGGTAATAATAACTTTTATTTATACACGGCCTTGAAACCAAAGGACACTTTATAGAATGACTGGGGCTGAGCTAAGGGGAGGTGTAGGCTGTGGTGAACAGGTGGTGTTTCGGGTGTATTTTCATAACTGGAGGTTATGAAAGCATGAATGAGGGTTTCTGCCTGCATGTAGGTGTCCATACCTTTCAGTAACAGTTCAACCTTGTCTTCGCTCCAAGTTATTTAAATCCCTGCTCTTACTGCTCACCATTGTTCTTCTTCTTTCTAAATATATTCTAGTATTTTGTACTTCTGTACATGATTTTTTAAACAGAAGAGTAACAATCTGCTTCCTGTTTGCACCAGCCCGCAAAATGCATGTGAATGATCATGTAGTACGCGTTGTCAGGTGTGTTAACTCATGTTTTTTTTTTTTTAAAGATCTCTGCCCACACAAATGTTTTAGCCATAGACTGTACATGTATCTTCATTTCCTGCCTTGATTTCACGTGAAAACTATGAATATGGATGAAGATTAGTTCTACCAGCTAAAACGCTTAATTTTTCTTCCAAAATGCTTTAAAATAAGTGTGAGTGCTACAAGCTGACTCACTAGCTTAGGACTTCAAAGTTCTTTTGTACTCAACACAAAACGGCAGTGAATAAAAGTCTTGAATCCAAAGTTCTTTGTTTGATTGTTTACTTAAAAAATGTCAAAACATAAAATACAAAAACTTAGGATCTTTACTTTTCTTATAAATTAACTGTAATTCCGTGTAGGTCAAAAGACCGTGTTGCTCCAAAGTCCAGTGGCTTCTGGCTGTTTCGCAGGGTACTATTTCTTTTATACTACATCTAGCAGCCAATCAAATTACATTATTTCAGGTCACTGGTAAACTCCAATTTCTACGTTCTATTTTAAACACAGGTTTCGTCAGATATTACAAAAATAAACTCAAAAGATTGTTTCCATAGAAATGGCTTCAACAATAAGGAAAATGTCCAGTTAGGATATAGTCTGAAAATGCAATGCACTATAGTATAGCAAAAGTAATTAAGGTGGGCGGGGCATTGCAAATACTCAATGTGCCACTTTGGGCTCTGGGAACGGGTGAAGGACATTTTTCACTAGTTAAAATAAATAACCAACAGATAAAGCAATAATTAAAAGTAACTGTTGGTTGCAGCTGTAGGGATAAGGAATGGCCTTATTGCTAAAACTAATCCAAAGACGCATGCGGAAACCCAGCTCCATCACCTTTAAGAGCTACCAACTGCCCATCTCCCAGGGTTATTATGTGCCACAACGTGAACCCGATGACTGACTGCTCCGTTTCCATGCGCCATGTTTTGCAGCCGAGTGGATTCCGGATTGTGCCGGCCTAAGCCAGCCCCTCAGCGTCCCGCACCAGTAACAAAACAACCACTTCCTGTAGCTGCAGGAAGTGCTGAAGTGGCACAGAGTGTTTCTGAGTGAACTCAGCACCAGCAAATGAGACTCGAGGGTTCCCATTTGCCAGTACCTAGCAGACTGGCATGCACACGCACCACACAAACACACACACACACACACACACACACACACCACACACACACCACACAACACACACACACACACACACACACACACACACACACACACACACACACACCACACACACACACACACACACACACACACACACACACACACACACACACCACACAGCTGGCAGAAGACTGAAGCGGAAATCCCAGAAATACATTCCCAGGGTTGTGCTGGGCAGATAAAGGTAATGCAATACGATGAGGTCATGGTGGGATTACCGTGAGATACTAGTCTGGCCCAAAGCATCATGGGAGTGAAGAAAGAGGAGGTGAAGTTATGGAAAAAAAGTAAAAGGGTGTAGCAAAACAGTGCAAGTCACTGGGTGTGTCTGTGTTTGGTTTGAAGGGGTGGTGTATTTGGGTTTGATGAGTCTGAGAGATAGTTCTGAGCTGGAGCGTCACATAATAAATATAATGCATTTTTTTGGGATGCCGTCCTGTTGACGGCCACATGCAACTCACCAGCAGGTCCACGCTTTCTTTGCGTCCCAGAGATCCGTGCTCCACCCTCTCGCTGCCTGGCGTGAGGATGTAGGGGCTCTGCCCGCCGGAGGGCTTCATGTTGGGCAGACTGAGCGACCGCAAGTCCTTCACACCCTGCTCCACCTTCAGCTCATCGCCTAGCCGCGCTGCAGGGAGCCAACACAGAGAGGTTGAGCAGTCTGGGGAAAAGGCAATCTTGTAAAACTAAAAAAACTAAAAACAAACTGCACAGCCCTCAAACCATTATTTATGTATGATCTGTACGATTCAGCGCTAGGGTTTAAAATGCTTTCTTTTCCAGTTCACTTTTCGGTTTTGCTCTGAGCCATGCTCGCTGTTTTGTTCTTGAAGGTTTATTCCTTTAAAAAGTAACAAGAGGGAATAACACCAACCCAAAACAGGACAAACGTGGACTCGAACCTGTAATAAAATATTTCTTTGGCCGCATAGGGGGCAGCAGAAACAAGTTATTGACACAAAACTGACACTGATAAGGCAAACTTGATATCAAACTTGTCTATTTACACATTCAGCCGATGCAGAGCAACAATGTAATTCATCCTGAGCCACGTTTCTGTCCACTTGATGAATTTTATTTTATATACAAAGTATATATAATATCAATCTCACAATCTTTCTTTTTTTTTTTTTCCTTGTAGTGTTTGTGTTGACTTGATTTTATTGCAAATAAATAAATGAAAATGACTGCGAGCGATACCTTTCACTTCCAAGTGGTTTCCATTGGGAAGACAAAAATAGTGATTATGGCTGCTTTAAAGCTTAGGGGGGGAAAACCAAAAGATTTGATTGAAAGTGTTAACAATTCAGAAACAAAACAACAGAACAGAACATAAATTGTGGAGGAATATGTCTTCATGAAAACCTCTTAATCCGTCCGACCACGCGCCTGAACAGCTGTGGGCCGTTTGCCCTCGACCTCAGCGTTTCATGTAACCTCCGACTGTGGTCATGAGGTACGCCTCGGGAGGGGGACAGTTTCAAAAAGAATGGCAATTAGTCATGGCATTGGATCTCTTTTATGGAAGGCTTAAATGGGCCTTTGATCCGCAAACTGGAGCAAGTGGAACTGCAGCAAACTCAAAGCAGAGGCACCATGACTAGTTTCCACTGAGGCATCATGGGAAAGAAAGCTAGCAAGGTAATCCTGCTGCTACTGCGTTAGTAAGATTGGGTTTTCTTAAAGGCAGGGTTGGGAACTACTTCCAATGTACACTTTTTTATATATATACACTCACCGGCCACTTTATTAGGTACACCTGTCCAACTGCTCGTTAACACTTAATTTCTAAGCAGCCAATCACATGGCGGCAACTCAGTGCATTTAGGCATGTAGACATGGTCAAGAGAATCTCCTGCAGTTCAAACCGAGCATCAGTATGGGGAAGAAAGGGGATTTGAGTGACTTTGAACGTGGCATGATTGTTGGTGCCAGAAGGGCTGGTCTGAGTATTTCAGAAACTGCTAATCTACTGGGATTTTCACGCACAACCATCTCTAGGGTTTACAGAGAATGGTCCGAAAAAGAAAAAACATCCAGTGAGCGGCAGTTCTGTGGGCGGAAATGCCTTGTTGATGCCAGAGGTCAGAGGAGAATGGCCAGACTGGTTCGAGCTGATAGAAGGGCAACAGTGACTCAAATAACCACCCGTTCCAACCAAGGTGGGCAGAAGAGCATCTCTGAACGCACAGTACGTCCAACTTTGAGGCAGATGGGCTACAGCAGCAGAAGACCACATCGGGTGCCACTCCTTTCAGCTAAGAACAGGAAACTGAGACTACAATTTGCACAAGCTCATCGAAATTGGACAATAGAAGATTGGAAAAACGTTGCCTGGTCTGATGAGTCTCGATTTCTGCTGCGACAGTCGGATGGTAGGGTCAGAATTTGGCGTCTCCAACATGAAAGCATGGATCCATCTTGCCTTGTATCAACGGTTCAGGCTGGTGGTGGTGGTGTCATGGTGTGGGGAATATTTCTTGGCACTCTTTGGGCCCCTTGGTACCAATTGAGCATCGTTGCAACGCCACAGCCTACCTGAGTATTGTGCTGACCATGTCCATCCCTTTATGACCATAATGTACCCAACTTCTGATGGCTACTTTCAGCAGGATAATGCGCCATGTCATAAAGCTGGAATCATCACAGACTGGTTTCTTGAACATGACAATGAGTTTGCTGTACTCAAATGGCCTCCACAGTCACCAGATCTCAATCCAATAGAGCATCTTTGGGATGTGGTGGAACGGGAGATTCGCATCATGGATGTGCAGCCGACAAATCTGCGGCAACTGTGTGATGCCATCATGTCAACATGGACCAAACTCCCTGAGGAATGCTTCCAGCACCTTGTTGAATCTATGCCACCAAGAATTGAGGCAGTTCTGAAGGCAAAAGGGGGTCCAACCCGTTACTAGCATGGGGTACCTAATAAAGTGGCCGCTGAGTGTATATATATATTGTTTGAAATGGTCTTTGCACCCTGACAGCAATAAATAATTAGCGTGACGTGGTCATACTCAGATTCTAGTCTGAATAGGAGCCTGATACTGCTCCACTGGGCTGGGATTATGGGGCGTGTTTCAACCAGGAGAGAAAAGGCCTCCGCTCTCATTGGATAGACCCACAACCAATCAGAGCATCGGAGTGTGTTACACGCCCCATCTTCTTAGCGACCATGCGGGTCAGCTGATAATTTAAACCGTCGCCAAATCCTGTAGGTAGGATGGAAAAAATATCTTTCCGATCGACAAACGCCCTGATCGCCTTCTCTGTTCCTCTTTTAAAAATGAATGCGCTGTCGATATCTTCTTTAACACAAGCAATGGCGGAATCTCCACATCTCAATTCTCCAGCGGCAGCCATCTTTGTTATAAATTAATTCAACCCCACTCTTTGGTGAGGTGGTTGATTATGTTACTGTTGATCATCTGTCCATCATCTTATAAAAAGCCCGCCCTGACAATTTGATTGGTCCGAACAGGTCTGGTTCGAGCATGGTTGCTCCACGAGTCCAGACCCAACTTCCCGACCTCAATAGTTGTGGCCGGGGCTACGTTTGGCTGGTATCCAGGCTAAAAGATAACTTCAGGGCTTTGAAAAATGAGCGAAAACGATCCGTCACCTGTATCTGCTGTAATCCTGTCGAATGTTGAAACATTCGGTGTGATAATATTAGCCCTTTGCTTACCGGTGAATGAGACATGAAGGCAAATGTCGTTCTTTTCTTCGCTCTACTCTGAAGCAGCAATACATCGGTGCTCGAGCACGTCTGTGTGGGCGGAGCCCCGAGGGCGGGATGATGAGTTAGACCAGGGGTCGGGAACGTATGGCTCGCGAGCCAGGTGTGGCTCTTTGGAGAATTTCATCTGGCTTCCGTGTGTGTCCAATAAAACCACACACACACACACACAACACCTGCGTTTCTCTGAAGTTTTATTTAAGACAGTGATCGGTGTACGGGTTCTACTGTTTGTTTTTTACCCTTGACTTTCAGGTAGTGTCCTCCGAAACGATAGGCCTCGAAGTTGAGCGACAGCGGCGTGTTGGACTGGTCCAGGAACAGGTCGACCCGGGACAGCTCAATGCCGTTCCTCTCAAACACCGGACCCAGGACCTCTCTGGGAACACAGATCATTATGGTTCACAGGGGTGGTAAAAAAAAAAAAAAAAAAAAGTTTGCAAAGTTTTTATATATACCAAAAAAATAATTACAAAAAAATCAGTGACTACATCACTTTAGTTTCTAGCAAAACTGAACGAAAGCAGAAAATGCAGAAACTCCATGCTATGTTATTTACAAATGAAACAACATGGGATGAACAATTTGTTTTTAGAAATGTTTTATGATAGATTGTCTCCAGAAGCAACCTGATGTCATGACTTCACGTAAACATACACGGCGACTTTCTTAAGCTGAGTGGCGTGTTATCTGGATCTCATTCTGAGCTGTCTGCGTGTACGTCTACGCTGTACACAGCGGGCGGAAACATACACGCCACTGGGCGTGTTATTGCGAGAAGAAAGCGACGGTTGAATTAAGTAGATTTATTTATGTGGATTTTTGCCTTTTCATCCTACTCGCTACAGCGTGAATTCACACACTATCGTTAGGTAATGTAAGTCAATGGAGGCCAAACGGCGTTGACAAACACGCTAAACAGCAAATGTGTGTCTTGATAACACGCCAATAATGGCATACAAATTGGCGCGTCACACATATGCCATTTATGACATCAGTCTGTCAAATGTGTTTTATTCCTTTTGTTTTTGTAAAAGAAGGAAAAGGGAATTGCTCATTATTAAGGAATCGCAATACTGGAATGGCAACAAATGAAAATCACAATACAAATCCAATCGCCACCCATGCATCATGACAGCAGACCGTCCCAGCCCTCATGGGTCATATTAAACTCTCGCAAAAACATTTCATGTGTCCTCCTCTCTTACCTCAAGGTTTTCTTTTTCATCGCAGGTACGATTTCGGTGTTTATGTCCACGCTGAGATCAAACTTAAGGCTGAAGCACTCCTTGCTGGGGTCCTGCAGGGGGAACAGACGCACTGTTAGTTTACACAGGTGGGGCCCGTCCCGGGCTCGTGCTGTATGTGTGCTCTCAGCAGATCCACGGGGGGAGGGGGGGGGGGGCGCTGCCTGACTCAGACACACAACAGCCTGGGAGATACCATTCTGTTGTATCCGTGTTGCGGGGAAGAATGATGGCTGCTTTTGTGTTGCACAACTCTTTGCTTGTATTGTGCACCATTTGTGAAAATGTGTGGTTCTACAAATGACTCGGAGTCCCAAAACAAGTGACAAATACTCTTAACCCATATGATATAGAAAAGTAACGCACGCCCAGGTTTGATTTGAAGAAGGCCTAAGGGACAAAACGTCAGAATAAATACAGATTTATGCATATGGAGCCAGTGTGCAACTTTTTTTCTCATTTTCAAGCACTGTTACACAACACAAATACACAAACATTTCCGTTGAAAAAGATGTAGACTCCTGCCAGGAAGTCTGGGGGGGGGGGTGTTATGTTGCACCCAGCCTGCAGCCCCTCTATCTGTATCAGTATCAGATTACTTACATCAGTGTGTCGTCTTCGCGGCTTCTTTTTCACCAACTTCATCCCCCCTGTTTTATGCTCCCTGCAAAAACAATTACACACACGCGCACACGCACACACACACACACACACACACACACACACACACGCACGCACGCACCACACACACACACACACACACACACACACATTATGATACCTTTTAACTTATCCAACATAGAGGAACTGCTTAATGTAACCACGGAGACTTAAGAAATGAGTGATCAAACTGTCAGGAGACATGTGCATTTCATGGCTGTAATTTCCCCTCCATTGTGAAAAAGACAAGAGCTCTACTGAGTGACAGGAGACAGGAATCCATGCACACTAAAACGGAAGGGTTACCAACCCGCGGTCGTTGCTCCCCTCATCCTCTTCCTCCAGGTCGGAGGGGGGGCTGGTGCGCGGGGGACAGGAGCGCGTGGACACGTTCCGAGCCAGGATGGAGGCTAAAAGTCAAGAAAACACAGCAGTCAACGCTTCTGTTGGATCCCAACCACGGCAACCTTCAACATCAATCTTCAATCTCTAAAGCAGGGGTGTCACACTTAATTTCACTAAGGGACTCACTGGAAAGTGAGAATCCCATCAAAAGGCCAGGCGTATAGTTTGACATTCTTTTATATCATCAAAAAAAGTTTACAAGTTTTGACTGTATTAATGCGAGTCTCATTTAGCCTTAACAGTTACACTTGCAAGCATTAATTAATTTGTGTATGTTTTGTCCAAGCTTTGTTTGCATTGTCCGTATCTGTCTAGCCCAGCTGATGTCTTGTATAAATGTCTTTGTCCTCATGTAACTGTATTGTTGTTTTCAGTTGTCGAAATTTATTTTTCTATATCGATGTCTTGTATTGATGTTTGTCCTGACGTGCTGTACCCATGTTTTAGGTTTCTGCAGAACAGGAACCTGCTGCTGTAATGTTACTGTTTTCTAACTTTCCTGTAAAATAAATATATGAAATGAAATGAAAAAGCCTTCTAGCTTACAGTTTGGTCCACATAAAGCCCTAAAAAAGTTCCTTAGCCATTGTAGCATATGGCAAATCAAGTGAAACAAGGCCTTCTGATTACAGTTTAAAAGTAGGCTGCCACACAGCCGACTCACAGCAACCTGCTTCACAGCCTGAATATGAAAACTCTCGGGTTCTGTGGGAATTTCTGAGTCTGAGTGTTGCGTAATAGCAGTTTGAAAACGGTTTCCTCTCTTTTTGATTTGTCACACAACTGGAGGGGCCGCAATTTATCATGAACATGAATTGATATACGCAGGCCATAACTGGGTATGTCATGAATGTATGCAATACATTTAAAATTATAATAAAAAAATTCAACAGTTCCACATTGTCGTCCCTTTCTGGAATCAGTATCCGTGTTGTCAATCATTATCTCTGATATACTGTATGTCCATAAAGCCGCCTTGTAACTCCAGAACTTGCCTGAGAATCAAAGAAATATACAGGCTAAAAGAGAGGGATCAAGTTGTAGCCTGGGGGGGGGGTCAGACTTTGAAACTACCTGCATCTGGATAGTTTTAACACGGTAGAAGGTAGTTCCAATAGAAAATGTTCCCAACGAGGTCTTTAGATTATTCGGAGTACCCGGATTGTTTTTTTAATGCTGCGGGCGCCACCATCAAAATTCCAATTTACCTCCGTTGTCTTTGGGAGGAGGCAGAAATCTCAGGAACATAGTCTGCATTGTTTCAGACCTCTGAATCACTGTCCACATCTAAGATTGAACAGCAATTTGAAAGGTCTGGCACTGTGGCCACTGAGGGCAGCTTCTGCCAGTTGACCAATCAGAGCTTTGTAGGCAGGATTGAGAATGGCAACATTCTCCTCCTGCTATATCCATGAGAAATAGTGACAGAAATGGCCACATGTGGGGGGGGGTGGGGATCGACACAGCCGCACAGGTTGTAAGCAGACAACCTGTGCCAGACAACTCCTAATCTGTAAAATGTCTTCCTTCAGCGTCCAAGTCGACGAATATTGACGTCAACAGGACGGATATGTCACCTGGTGCTGATCCAAGAACTCGGTAAACATGAACACCAGGTCGAATGAATAAGGTGGAACTAATTAGTAACTGGTTGATGTTCTGGCTTAGTTAGGACTCAAAGTGAGAAATAAGTTTTAATATTTATTGTTATTATTAGTTGGATCTACCAACCCTTCAACAACAAGCACAACAGGGGTTTACCTAGGGCTCCACGATATGAGAAAGGCATCTAATTGAGATTATTTTGACTGATATAGCGATAGGATTCACGATCATTTTTGTATCATTATCCTCATTTTCATTGAAAATATTAATATTAAAAGTCTGTAGGATAAGATTTCAAAGCTGGGGCATCTCTGCAGCACCACAATACTTAATTAATTCAGAATGGTTTGACATATATTTTGCCTTTGACAAACATTGTGCCCCCCCCCCCCCTCCTCCTCCCATTGCACTAGTCCACTTTGCAATTTCAATAAGTTGCGATTAATTGACAGATTTTTCAGACATACATTGTTGATTACAAAAAATAGAAAAGTTAAAACTCAAAATTGTACATGTGGGAAAGACCCCCCCCCCCCCCCCCCCCCCTTCAGGAACAGCACTGTTTTTTTTAAATACTCTTTGAAACACTTTTTTCTTTCATTTTATATTTCCAGTTTTGTTTTCCATACCTTTTGGGTTTTGCCTTACTATTACCATTTAATATTTAGAATGTATTCATAGTATTGTATACATAACTTATCATTTATCTTCTGTACTTTGGGTTGGAGAGAAATGTATTTTCGATTCCTCTTTACGTCTGGCACATATTGCAGAATTGACAAAAAAGTTGACCTGATAATACATACAGTAGGTGTTATTATTTAGACAACAATACACATTCAGTGTCCTTGATATTTACACAGTGATGATGCAATGGGTGTGACATCACTGTGAGAGGGGGGAGGGGGGGGGGGATACCCAAATAAAGAAACAAAGCGAGTTTACCTTGAGGTTGTAAGTCAAATCGGGGGTGCCGGTCAAAGTGCATGTTGTCTGTGTTCTCCGAGTGGCTGCGCGAGTCACATGACTCGCACAGGTGGAGGGGGCTTTTGTTATTCAGGTCTTGGCAGTCTGGGTGGTGGCAAACCTAAACGCAGACACAGAGGAGAAGAAGAGGACAAGAGAAAGTCCGATCACATAACTGCCAAGTACACAACGTCCCTGCCTTGAAATTCGAAAAAACATTTCGAAAAGACTGGGCCAAAGTGAAAATGGTAAAACAGTCACACACACACACATTTAGAATAAACTGCTCCCTGGCTGACTATTGTTTCTGCCACAATTAAATATCCACAGAGGCTGCCAGGGGCATTCCGGAGGTTTGGTGACTCCCACCTTCCCGCCATCTGTCCCCCTCTGTGGGATGACAACAACAGTTGCTAAAGTTGACTAAAAAGAGAAATTAAAAAATCATCTTTAATCTAGAGATTGGCATGGGGAACTATCCATAAGATCATCTCTCAATGCAAATCAAACCAGCTATTAGGCTAACTGAAACAACACCATGCCAATCTCGAGGTATGGTGAAGGGTATGTGATGGGGGGGGGGCAGCTATTTTAATTCCAAAGGCCAAGGGAACTTTATCAGGATGCATAGTATCCTGATCTATGAAATAAGGGGCCTTTAATAATAAAAATGTGCCTGCCTCTGTGGGAATTTAACATAGGGGGGTGTATACTTATGCCCCTGTATTTTAAGGAAGAACATTTATTTATTTACAATACATTATTCATTCACAAACAAAATTGGTGTCCTTAAAAGGTTGGAATTTTCCCCAAAAAATGTAATTAAGGTATTAAGATCAATTTCCAAAAGATTGTTTTTGTAGTCCTCTTTTTAGTCAACTTTAGTATGGGTTTATAAACTTATGAGCACCACTGTAACTGACTTAAAGTTAGTTTGGCTTTTCACCTTGTGTGCTGATCTGGGACCAGCTTACCCTTGCGTAATCCAAAATTGTGAATCAATGAAACTGACCACAGGCCAGTTAACTAGCTCCCAACGCTCCAGAGCCGAGGCGACAGGCAGCAGAAGGCTGCAGGATTAAGGATTTCTCTGTCTCGGCCCAGACAGATCTGAACCCCCCCCCCCCCCTCAGGAGTGTCCCCTCTCCACCATGTGTCCCCCTGCACCATCACCCACTCCCTGCTCAGGAAGCGAGGATGTATGGGGAGATACAATGGAGGTCCGGTTAATGTACTTCCTGTCATTGTTCCCATGTACTCAGGAGGAGCAGCATGTCTGTGCGTGTGTGTGTGTGTGCACAACAGGAGTTTGAGTCCCGCTTTTATGTAAACACAACAACTATAGTTATGCAAAAGATAAGACGTCATCCCTTCAATAAAAACACTGTTATATAGGCCTGTCTGAAGTAAATATATTAAATAAAGATATATACACATGTATTGCCACATGCTCTAGCTACACATAACAGAGCTCAAGTACAATCCAGTAACTCAGATTACAATACAAATGACTCCCTCCGTCTCCACTCCTGGTACTCTACCGTCATATTCTGCAGATTGGAGCCTCCACTCCTGCAATCCGGCGCCACATCCATGCCAGCAGGCACCCAGAACCTGATAAGCATCCAATTTGCCACTGTGCGTGCCTGCTTATTCCCTCTGCACTGTCCCCCACGTCAAAGCCACACTGACGAGCTGCCTTATTAATCCACTCCTCTCAATGTCTAGCCAGGTATAATCGCAGACTTTAAAGGAAGCAAGTTGCAGGGCTGGAGGAAGACAGGAGGAGGGAGGGACAGAAGGAGGGATGAGGTTATGGGAGGGTGAGGAGTCCCAGTAAAGATATAAAGCCAAGGCAGGAAGGAAGAAGAAAAAGAAGAGAAAAAAGGTTCATCCAGAAGCTATTCGGAAGTACACAGCCCCCCCCTAATCTTGCAGCCTAATTGGTGCCTGTGCTCTGTCAAAGCATCTGATGGTCCTGCGAAGATTAAATAGCCTGGCTACGAGCGCCACAATCCAGGGTCTTCTCCTCTCTTCTCCTCCCCTCTGCCGCCACCAGCACTGACTCCTCCCTATCCCTCATGCACCCAGGGTCGTTATTTCCAGACAGAGCCACCAACCAACCAGAGAGAGGTTTTAAATAGAAGGAGACTGAGAGAATGGCCTTGTTTACAATGACAGGCTCTCCTCCAGTACGCACAACCGCATTCTAGGATAATTCCAGTGTATTACAACTTGTGGCCTAATTCTCATAGTTGTAGCTAAGATGAGCTCAGACGTAATACACTGGAATTATTACGAGAGAATTCAGCGAGAAATTTATTCTTTTAATTACTCCCCAAAGTCACTGCATAACAGTGTAAAAATAGAAAAGTAGATGCTGAGATCTGGGAACACGGTGGCATCACTACAACAATGTGTGTTATATGCCAAGAACTGTATACAGCAGTCAGACCATTCAAATGTTATTATTACTGATAGGGGTAATGGCCATATCTATCAAAATAAGATCTACAGCCATGTCAGTGGCTCGGTAGCTCTGGACTGTAGACAGACTGTACCTCGACACCTAGTGTCACGTGTTTGCATGCACACAATGGCACTGCTAAACATGGTAATGTTTATCTGGTACGTTTACCATGTGAGATTAGGGTTGCTAACATTTGCTAATAAACACAAAGTACCGCTGAGACTAATTGGAATACCATTATCTCTGCAGGTATTTGGTCGTTAAGTGTTGGACAAATTGAATGATGGCGGCTCTAAAGGAAAAATCAGGGGCTCACCAGAGTCAGTAGGATTCCTCTTCGATAGGATGTATATGTCTGTATAAAACATTGTGCCAATAGTTGTTGAGATACCTTTAACTTTCCGCCAAACGGTGTGGGCGTGGCCACTTTGGGTCATAGCGCCCCCTGCTGGCAACAGGAAATCAGCCTTAAATGACAAACATCATCCAAATGATGTGGTCTACTTGTGATCCTGAGCCGGCCCCTATACTTTAAACACGCCCATATACTTAGGCCACGCCCCCTTTTAGGGCTAGTGAGTCTTGTGTGACTCAGCATAGAGTTCCCTTTTCATTGGTGATGATTTGCCCCGCCCCATATGAACAAGCCACGCCCCCTTTAACTAATGACCCGTTTCTTGTACACTATTGTGTGAGGCATCATTGAATTCAACAGAGAGTTCCCGTTTTCATTGGTCATGGTTTGGCCCGCCCCCTATGCTTTAGCCACACCCCTTTTCACAGCTAATGAACTGTATGACGTTGAGTCTTGTGTGAGGTATCGTTGAACTCAACAGGGAGTTGCCTTTTCATCGGTGTTGAGCAAATGCACGTTCATAAAGTCGACCGCCTGTAACTCACGACGTGCGCAGAGGAGGGAAGGCCCGTCCAAAGCGGCTTGCAGCTTTAATTATTTGAATAGTTGACTATTCTGTAAAACCCCTAATCTAAAACGAGAGGTGTGTTCTACTGTTTTTTAAACAAACAGAGGTCCTGTTCAGTCTTGTGCTCACTGAGTAATTACAGTGAAGGAGGATAATGGAAACAGTGTGAAAACTTGGGTCATTTCTCAATCGTTGCAGTTGATGACATATGACAAGTTGCACATACAGGGAAGTAAAAGTGTCTCACCCCGACTGAGTCACTGAGCTTGATTTACCGCCGGGGGACCATGCTGCCAAAGAGACAGCTTCAGGGCAGAAGCAAACAAGTCACAGAAATCTGTTACAACATCGCCTACATACGCCTCTCTGAAGTCAACGCGCGGCCCATCGCACAGAGGTGCTATGTTCGCCAAGAGGTGTGGAGACAGACAGCCGGGCCAGAGAAATACGAGCAAATCAGATGCCATATTTGGACAATAGCTAGGAAAGGTAGGCCTTCACAAGTGCATCATAGGGCGAAGAAAAGGCTCAAATGCACCAAATGGAAAAAAACTCAAACATCAAAGACAGATACCTGCCACATTACCCTAAAATAACTTCAGCTCGGGATATGTGCAACAGGGACATTAGCTATGCTCAACATTCCTATCAATGAGAGGGATGATTGATACTTGGGTACGAGGACGACCGGACTCGGATCAGTTTTCCAAGAACGAAGAGGAGCACGAGAGTGAAACTGGCTGTGAGGGAATGTGAGCGTGCAGGACAGCTGACAGGAGGCCACGCGTGCCTCGTACTGAGTGTGCGATTGCTGCGATGCAACATGTGTCACGCGACTGTGTGTCACGTGCGTCTGGCCGGATTAGTGGAGAGGTTTGACTGTAGATGAACGAAACACACACACACACACACACACACACACAAACACACACACCACACACCACCAAAGCCCCACCTTCGTCCCTCTCCCCAACAGCTGAGAACACACACCGCACCCCACGGCGGCCCTTTGTCTTGGCTTATCACATCCAATGCCACGTGGCACCTGCTTATTCACCCTTGTTCACACACACAACACACACACACACACACACACACACACACACACACACACACACACACCACACACACACAACACACACACACACACACACACACACACACACACACACACACACACACACACACACACACACACACACACACACACCAAAGGTGTTCTTGTGTGGATTAAAAAAAGTGTTCTTTTTCTAAAGAGATTTTCGGGACTTTCAGGACCTTTTCATTGACAGGACTGCTTGAAGATAGGAAAGGGAGGAGAGGGAGGAGAGGGAGAGAGGGGGGACGACATGCAGCAGAGAACCGTGGGCTGGATTCAAACCCGGGCCAAGGACTCAAGCCTCTGGGTTGTCCCATGACTGGTGAATCCGGATTCTTACCTTAACCTTTATTATACCTCGGCACGTGACATACGAGGGCAACACACTTTAAAGCACTTACTGCAGCCGCTGACTAACGTCACACAGCTGATGCTAAAGACATTAGACCGGGGAACCATTATTAACTTCAGATTCAAATGTCTTAAACATGGTTTATAATTAAGGATGGGACTCGTGGCTTTTGGAGCAACAGCCTGGCAGTTCAATTTGGCTGAGACATCCTCACCACTGTCACAACTTTGTCTCCCAAGGACAATTTTTAAGACGTTTGGACGCATTCCGCGCTGGAAACCGGAAAATCTGTGGGTAATCGGTCTTGGTCATCAAATCATCTGACGCATTGAGGAAAAAGGCTGCAGATACATTCAAACCCAGATTACAGCTCTGATTCGATGAGATACAGTGTCCATCGACCACACGGCTGCTTTGAAGAGCAGGCAAAGAATCTGCTCAGTAAGGAGCTCTTGATCTCCAAAACTGTGCTGGATCAGACCACCTAGCTGTTTCCAAATTGACTGCATTCCCCCCTAAAACCGCACTCAGCCCTCCTCCGGAACAGCTTGTCCTGCCAGAGCACACCTAGCACTTGTGTAATAGCATGCATCACCGCATATGTGAAGACTGCAGCTTCTCTCACAGCCAAGTGTCATGGTGTATCTTCCGAGAGATAACGGGCTTTCCTTGTTCTGCTGTGTAAAGCTTGATAGAGTTGGAGATCAATAGTGTTTTATAGGAATCACAAATCTAATTGGGTTTAATTTTCAACATCTGTAGATAACTGAACTTCAAAGATTCAATTTTGATCTGTACTGCAGTTTGTTGGCAGCTTTTTTGTAGGGGTAGGCTTAAAAAAAATAAATAAAAAAAAATAAAATAAATTCACATTCATGAATTGATTCAAGCTCTACCGATTCAAAATTGATTGATAGAATTCCAAAAATCTATTTCATATTTGTTATTTTATGTTTTTAAAATTTTAATTAAAAAAAATGTAATGGCGTGTATACTATAACATGGGTAAAGTAACTACATGTACATACCGTAAATGTTTTTTTAAAATTAAGACTCATTTTTGAATCAAATCTTGAGCCTAAAAATCAATATCAAATCGTGACACCCCTAGTTTTTTGTGAGTTTGGCAAAAAATCTAAAAACAAGAGGAGCAGAACACAATATGGAATACTGATTAAATGCATTAGGACACATTGAAATAACAGCTGTGTCCCACTGACTTTTACACTTCGTCTCTAGTTCGATGAAGACCTGTTGGGATATGATGTGATTCCCCGGATGCTGACATAATGCAGTCAGCTAGATTAGTTCTGCAGAGAAGAAGAACCACTCGGTTTTATTGAACTCCAACATACAGCTGCGGTTCACCCACGGTTGGTAGTTTCTTTTCACTCCCATGTGTTGTCCTTGTGTGGCCCCATTGGTCCCGGACGGTTCCCATAGAGAAGCTCACAAGGTGAGATTTATGCTTTTATTGGAGAGAGAAAAGACTTTAAAGATGGGGACTAAGTGGTTGGTTTGGCGTTAAAGAGATTTCTATGGGAACAATGGACCCAGCTAGGCCCAGTACAGACACCAGCTGGAGGAGAGCCCAATCCACTTTAACAGGGGGATTTTTTTATCAGCACGAGCAACGCTCATTGCACGCTCAAAATCAGACGCCATGTCTTTTACATTGCGCTTGTCTGATAACAAAAATAGAAAGGAGAGCTAAAAGTTCAATAAGAGATTTGTTGGCATCAGAGCTTAACAAATCTAGGTAACGAGGACATTTTGCTTCCAAAATGGCATAGACTCTAGGAAACCAAGGGGAAACCATTTTTTTTTTTTTTTTTTTTAATTGATTCTATTCCCTAGGATCAATTTTTTTTATACCAATGATTCACCTGCATATTTTCTGATTATACGGTACCGCTGACGTTGACTACATCATATCAGTTTACTCCATCCTTGTTTGTTTCTCTTTACAAATGAAATAAATGTCAGACTGACAGACTGGTGTGCACAGAAAAACAATTACTCATGATATATTGTCTCTAAAAGTGTATTATTCAGCTTTTGTTAAAAAAAAAAGGAAGAGAAACTCACAACACTCAATACTATCGAATTGCAATACTTCCAGCAATAAATGGAAATCTCAATAATCGGCACCTACTGTATGTATCTTGAAATAATCGGGACAAAAGCATGTCGTACCATCCTTATTCTCTCAGGTAGAGAAATTAATGTCAACACAAGACAATGAGTGGGCAACCAAATGTTACTAATGATAGGTGAGCAATAAGAGGGAGAGCTGGCCAAGAATGGAAATATGCTCCATCTTCAACTTTCAATAATGCCTTTATCTGTTAGTGTGTGTGTGTGTGTGTGTGTGTGTGTGTGGTGTGTGTGTGTGTGTGTGTGTGTGTGTGTGTGTGTGTGGTGTGTGTGGTGAGTCGGACTGCAAGTGTGAGTGTGTGGAGGTGTAGGGCTGGATTTAAGAGGTTGGGGTTGTTGATGTACAACACACAAATCTACTGCATCTTATAAAAAGTATTCTTCAAAAGAATAAAAAAATTCTTATCTTTTATTGATATGTTGCAAAAACAGGAGTTATCACAAATGGATTGCTCCATAACACACACACACACACACACCTGTTTGTCATATGCCCACACCCACAGAGTAAACTCCATTCCCCGTCATTGTTCCAAGCTACCATCATCAGCGCACACACACACACACACACACACACACACAACACACACACACACACACACACACACACACACACACACACACACACACACACACACACACACCACACACACACACCACACACACACACACACACACACACACACCATAGAAAACATGAAATCAAAGCAAACCTGAACACAACACACACCAGTGTGATTAATGCATCACTCTGGGGACAATGGAGAACACTGGTTAAGTCGAGCTCCATCCGTATCGTTTGGGCCAACAAACTGTCCGACACAAGAGGTCTCAGTCTTTGTTGAGACTGCGGGGGGACACGCAGCCACGCTGTGTTTAATCACCCGGGCCAACATTAATGCTTACCATTACTCCACTCTTACAGAAAAGTCGGCTTTCAAAGGTCCTGTCCTAACACGAAAGTCATCGCTGATTTGGCAACTGGAGGATGCTCTCCTCAGCAGTGAGCTATGTTAGCGTCAGCAGTCACGAGGAGTCGGCACACGTAGCTTCAAGTCCACCTCTAGTCCCGCCCCGTCTTTTTCTTTCAAAACTAAGAAGTTGATTTGATGTGGCACCTTTTAAAAGACCAAGTCACAAAGTGCTTCACGTGAAAAAAAAAGTTATAATAAGACTCAAACAGTAAAAAAGAGCAAGCCAAAGGCAAAGAAAATACCAATGGAAATAAAAAATGAAAACGTCTTCCGCTGCTTCAACAGAGGCCGCACACACAAAAACGGATGGCCTTATTTTTTTATTAGCTTTCTCTACAAGAAAAACACATCAAAAATGCATCCCAATGAACACACCTACGCACAGAAATAATTGGATAGCAACCAGACGAGGCCGAGTCATGCACAGTCTTGTTCAAATAGTCAAAGTGCAGTGAAGTCAGTCAAACATCCAGACAGACCGCGGTAACACCAGTCTATACCATAAAAATAATCAAAGACATCCGACAACTCAAGACACAAGTACACATCACCAGTGGTTCAGAGTCTATACTAATAGGAACTTGCTGACCTTTGACCTGTGGATACATCAATACAGTACATACCAGAGTGCATAGACAACTGTCTAATACAAATAAAGCTAAATATTTCCCAAGCTCATTTTACTGTGGTCTCACATTGTCAGACCTTCCACCACAGCGCCGCGGAGGAGGGTCTGGCTAGTCCACACAGCATTCTGGGCTGGGAGAAACGCGTGCTCTGGGTTATTGCCATTTCTTTAAACCAGTCACAATTGTCTTGGGCGGGGCTAAGCGCCGGATGGAGCCACGGTACCTCTGCTAAATAGCCTCAAGAAAGAACTTGTGCTATGTTATTTCCTATTATTATTATTCAATTAGTAGTAATTAACAAATTGATTATCTATGAATGTCAGAAAATAAGAAGAAATTCCACCCAAACCACAAGGTGTCATCCTCACATCCCTTTCATATAATTCATTCTATTTCATTATAGTTTTGAACAATACAAATTTAAAGCGCCCATATTATGCTCATTTTTAGGTTCATATTTGTATTTTGGGGTTGTACTAGAATAGGTTTTCATTTTCAAAAAACACCAGATTTTGGTTGTACTGCACATTGCTGCAGATCCTGTTTTCACCCTGTGTGTTCAGGTCTACCTACCTAGGTGGAATACCTGCACAACAGGGACAGGAAGTAGTTCTTTTGGAGATTATGGTCCACTAGTGGCTGTTGGAGCAGTGTTTAGCCATTGAAAACGAGCTAGCATGCTACGGTTAGCCACCTCGTCTCGGCTAGGGACGTAGGAAGCCGTGCAGATGTTGACCAGCTCACCCGGAGACTGAAGACCGAGGACATTCAGAAACCGGATCTCACATAAAACAGTATGGATGGTTTTTTTAGCCAGGTTTTTATGCGTGTGGAAGCACCAAAGATACAAAATAACACCCTAAATCCCAGAAAAAGTGATTTTTTTCCTAATATGGGCACTTTATGAAAAAGAGGAAAAGTTGTCCATCCTCACATCAGATAAGCTACAATCTTAAAATGTTTGGCTTTTTTATTTTTTTAGTCAATTAAAACAATCAGTTATTATTGTTGCAGAATAACAGTATTAATGCTGACATGTTGGAGGTTGCCAGAGGAAGCTGTTTGGGGTTATTAAACTGCTGGAAGAGTCAAATAAGTTTAGAAGCCTTTAAGAAAGGGAAGATGGGTTTTCCCAGATTATATCAATATTGTATGTAACGACACACAGCTTCTCAACCCACCAATCAGACGCTGTCAGTTGCTTTCCCTCCCGGCCACTCACCTTCTTGCATCCGACTGTGCTTAAGACATTGGTTAGATCGTAACTGCAACAAACGATATCTGCTACTGCATTACACAGGGCTGCACAATGTATCAACTGCCGCAATAAACACATGGTGAAAGGCTCTGCGACCTTTTGGATAAGACACTTTGACAGATTTCTTGTGTCAGTTGAAAGAAAATATCAGCAGAAAACTGGACCTTACATGTCTTTCATTGGTGCCTTTTGTATTCAAGTCATTGATCGGTTTGTTCAATAAAAAAATGTTGAGTGATTTCCTTTCATTGGTTTAAAATTCAACAAGCAATTTGGTTTCTTTTAGCAGAATCCCAAACGCAGCAAAGCTAAGTACACTTTAAAATGGGTTTATTTAATCCCAAGTTATATTGTTAGCGTTATATTCTACAACGTTGTTGCATGTTTTCCTCATATCGTGCAGCCCTAGCATTAAGCAGCTTGTCCAAGAGCTAAATGCCTGCAGAGCGAGCCTGTCTGACATCAAGCCGAGCTGACGGACACAGACACCAGGTCAAACTCTGTTACATGTTGCTTTTTTTTCGGCTACCTTTTTCTTAAAAGCCAATTGTGGTTTCCCCCCTGGGAGCAGAGCCACGGCCCCGTGGGGCCTCCCTGGGAGTGCTGGGGAGGGCCTGCTGTCCTAAACATTACGCAGGGTTGCCATTAGCTGGGGCCCAGTAGGTGGGATTGAAAGCAGCGCCCGGTGAGGCTGCAGCAGATCAAAGGGGGAGGCTGGGCAGGCCTGGCCCCCCGAGTCTGATTTACTTTCCAATAAATAAGCAGTGCATCTGTTGAGGAGTGGCACGGGAGAGAGAGCTGCTGCTGCTGCTGCCGCCGCTCGCTCGCGTGCTCGCTTTCTTCTGCCGCCATCTGTCCTCTGGAGAAGAGGAGAGCCAGGGCATGGTTTTTTTTTACTGTGGCTGTTATGCAACAAAACTGCCTGCCTCGCTGCGCGCCTGTTTCCTATTAACCGACTCCCTTGTTCTGGTACCATACAGTCCTGCCGCCTTCACACATGTGGATGTACTCTTACAGAGGCACTTGTTGTTTTTCAGCCTCCCAGGAGAGAGCTGTGTGTGTGTGTGTGTGTGTGTGTGTGTGTGTGTGTGTGTTGTGTGTGTGTGTGTGGTGTGTGTGTGTGTGTGTGTGTGTGTGTGTGTGTGGTCAGGTGCCTTTGGCGTTTGTTAGTGATGCAGAAACTCTCTTTAGCTCTCTCCTCTAGCCCATTGCTTGGGCGTTACCTTTTGACCGGGTCAGCGCGTACGTTGGACTGACATGCGGCACAAGAACGGGACAGTTAAGTTTAGGAAAAGATCCCAAATGTACGTTTCAGTGACACACGGGACATAAACCCTGGTCTCTTGGGGGAAAAAAGTCCTGTATTGTTTGACCCATCCACCACTCAAACCTCCCTCCTTATGTCTTTCATACTACTCGCTAGCGTTATTGCTCTTAATGCTATGTCATCTTATGACATGTCATACTATGACGGCGCCGCGGTCAGCCTGTTGCTCTACCGCAGGGGTCTCAAACTCAACTTACTTGGGGGCCGCTGGAAGTAGAGTCTGGGTTTGGTTGGGCCGCATCAAGTATTCCAAAAAAAAAACCTATTTCCTCCAAACAGGGCGCGGAACTGCCGGTGCTTTAAGCCCCTAGATCTGATATGGTTGGTGAATTTCACAACAACAGACATCACATTGTCAAACCTCAGGCATTTGCCGCAAAGAGTACTTAGCTAGCTTGACAACCGTTACGCCGCTGTCAGGAGACTACTACGGTAGCCCATAAGTGACAAGCGCAATGACAAAAAGTTTCAGAACGCGCGGGCCGCACTAACACTTAACTTTGATGTCAAGTTGGGGGCCACAAAATATCATCCCGCGGGCCGCAATTGGCCCCCGGGCCGCGGGTTTGAGACCCATGCTCTATCGGGTGCGTTCCATACAGGTGATTTTTGTATCGTATCCGACTCTGAGAGCCACGGACTACACATCTGTATTTGGCGACTTGGGGCTGAGAAAGGGTTAGCATTGTTCACAATGATGGATTCACCACTTAAACCAAGCATACCTAAGAAATAACGGTACCACAAAAGCAGGCCAGTTACAATATTTCTTGCTGGTAACCGTATTATTAGCTAAAACGACAACTGACAGAGTTCATCAGCTAGCTAACTTGCTAACTCATGTTTAAAACTAAATCACCTACAAAAGGGTCTGAATGGACTTGAAGGGCGCCTGGTTAGCTCACCTGGTAGAGCGGGCTCCCATATATATATAAAGTGGTTTACTCCTTGACGGAGCGGCCGCGGGTTTGATGCATATCATTCCCCTCTCTCTCTCCTCTTTCAAATGTAAGCTGTCCTACACATAAATAAAGGCCTAAAATGCCCAAAAGATAATCTTAATATAACACAATATCAAGTATGTACAGTGCCTTGCGAAAGTATTCGGCCCCCTTGAACTGATAGAGACATACCCCAAGCGACTTGCAGCTGTAATCGCAGCAAAAGGTGGCTCTACAAAGTATTAACGCAAGGGGGCCCAATAATTTTGCACGCACCACTTTTCAGTTTTTTATTTGCTAAAAAAGTTTGAAATATCCAATAGATTTCGTTCCACTTCACAATTTTGTCCCAAATGTTGGTGATTCTTCACACAAAATAAAAATTGTATATCTTTATGTTTGAAGCCTGAAATGTGTCAAAAGGTTGAAAAGTTCAAGGGGGCCGAATACTTTCGCAAGGCACTGTATAATATATATACTTGAAGGCTACATACTATAATGCTAAAAGGGCGAGGCTAAGGCTACACGTCTCAGGCAAAAAGTAATCACCCAACTGAAGACTGTCGTTATAAATCCATGTAGAAGCCATAATAATACAGTAGAGTTTTGCAAATAAAAATGGAATTCATCCTCACGTTCTAGCATAACCTTGTTTGGATGCTTGGCTGTGGAAATCACGCTAAGGTTACTACTGTAGGCGGTAAGATACCTAGCTGGGCATGCTAGCGTTTAGGCTTCGTTAGAGCGGGTAAACACACCGTTGAATCCGTGGGTTTTATTGGTAATAAACCATCACGTACGTGAAATGTCTGGGTAATGTTTTGCTTTTGTTTTATCTTCAAAAGAAGTTTGTATGATCAGGTTTTTATATTACGGCTTTCCCGGATCTCAGTAATTAACTTGGCACGTCCAACAATACTATTACCAACAGCAGAGGTCCAAGTCCAACAAAATCCAAATTGTGATAAATCACAAGCATAGTTGGAATTACCCCCCATCACCCCCCCCCCAAATAAAAACATACCATATCAGTATATCAGACTCATTCTGCTTGTTTCATGGTACTTGGACACCAGTTGGCCACACACTGTTACTCTACACTACATTTCATAATGTCCTCCTCTGCACACTGACACATGATGGATGGGGACGGTTTTTCCCAGATAACACAAGACAGACATTTATGAGAGATTGACTTATTTGGATTATTTTCATATTCCTGCTGCAACACAGCAGAAGCAATTGTCCACGTGCATTTCCTCTTTAGCCAAGGGAAACGCAAATTACAGTTGTGTTGACTCCCAAAAAAAAAAAAAATCACATAGAGCAGAGTACTATGGAAACGAGGTGAAATCAAACACCGTCCATTGACAGAACAGACAGGCACCCCAAACTCAAACAAACATGCTGGCAGGGACTACTAATGTTCTTATGAAGCAGACTATGCATTTCAGTCAAAGGTATGTTTCAACATGCAAGCAAAAAATATTACCTCCTCATCTTCAGCAACTCATTTTCCTATCGGACAACTGGATATGGTCGCCATCTTTATTCATTTTCAGAATCAGAAATACTTTATTGATCCCCGAAGGGATACTCTTTGTTGCAGTTGCACAAATAGTATAGAGTAGAAATACAAATAAAGAAATATAAGGAATTGGATATGTACGGTATTTACATAAAGGAATGTTATTACACATTTACATAATTAACATAATTAAGGAATTGCAATGGTGAAAAGTAAAATAATAGTAATAATAATAATAATAATTATATAATAATAATTATTTTCATCCAAGCATAAATGGTAACAGGCAGCTATTGCAGGTAACAGGAATGTATTCATTTATTTCAATTATTATTATTTTCAATTTTTTTTTATATATATATACACACATATATATATATATATATATATATATATATATAATATATATATATATATTTACCTACTGTTTCTACTCTGTAAATCGACTTTGAGCTTGTGAAAAGCGCTATACAAATTTAATTAATTATTATTATTATCTAATTGTTTTTCCATCTACCCCGGAGCAGAGTCAAATATTTACATGCCACATGCCACAGTCGCAGCATCTTCACCTCTAACCCTAATAACCCACTCCGTGACCCATCAGCACAGTGGGGGAAGTCATTGAGATAACTTTTCTTCTACCTAACCCAAACACTCGTGCTACCTCTTCAGATGAGAAACACCACTAAATCCTCACGGTGCTGAAATACTACTCACAGTTCGTGGGTCAATACGACTAACGAAGAAAAGCCCCCACTCACCGGCAGCTCGTCTCTCTCCGCTCTAACGGAGAAGCCGAGGGTCCGGATTGCTGGCTCAGGCAACTTTGCCCGGACTGTGATGCAGCCAGCCTTCCTGTCATAGCTTTAGGGCAGGAGGAGAAGAAGAGAGAGACTGGAGGGTGATGAACAAGACCAAAAAAGGAGGAAGTGAAAGGGGGGGGGGCTGGGTTTTCCTAGTTGAATTAGAATTGATTTTGGACACCGCTTCCTATTTGGGATGAAGAATATTGAAAGGCGAGAACTCCTGTTGGTGCCAGGGGGTACCGGCTGGTCTGTTCATATCAGAAGTAGATATGAAATATGCATAGAAGGGAAGAAAAACATATGGTCTGCACAGATGTGAGTGTGCCAACCTTCACAGCCTCACACAGACATAGGAAGTCGATCAACAGGAAATTATGCGTAAACTGTTTTGATAATCTATTTCTTCCCCCCTTGTTTTACAACATAATCAGTTCAATATCTTTGTGTTCTGTCGGCTGGACAAAAATCAGCGTTTGATGACGTCGCCTTGCTGTTTTGTATTTTTTAGACCCAGCAATTAAATCAATTAATTGAGATTAATAAATGATGACAAAGTCCTACTTCAGTTCCCTATCCTTTGCTTTTACACAGAATGAGTGGAAAGTGCACCAAGACATGACATAGTGTTTCTCCAGCAACACTCTTAGCGATTCACATATTCTTTAATAAAAGTGTCGTCACACTGGAACACAATAGAAGAGATTGGTTTTTTTTACATTATATTTACCTACCATAGAAAACTCCACTTCTTAGAAAGGCAACTCCTTTGAATTCCAGTGAAAGAGCCAATCGATGTCTCAAATAGACAGCAGGTGGGGAAAGTTTTAGTCCCAAGCCGGATCGAACTTGCTCTGTGGTCCCTCAGACGTGTGTGTGCGCGCACGTGTCAAAACAAAAGCGATCTCGGCGGATGGAGCTGGTCGGAGAGGCGAAGGAACGTGACAGACCTGAGAGGCTCGCTCGGTTTCCTGAAGCCGTCTACTGGGAGGCGCACATAAACAGACACAGAGAACACCGTCGACCACGCCCACCCGCTCAATCCCACTCCCACAAGCTCACACACATCCCGGCTGACTCATGTCAACTCCCACTGAAACTGAGCTCCTCTCTCCTGAAAATCTGAGTTTTTTTCCCCGTCTAACGTACAGTTGTGATATTTCGGCTGATCCAGACATAAATCAATAGGTTTTTTTTCCCCCCTTTCTTTTTCGCATCACTGTGAGCTGTATTCCCGTGTAGGGTGGTCTGCTTTGGCTACACGGAGGCTTTGTCGTTGGTACACATTTATGTATAAGGCTATTCTTGGTGCACTTCCATCTTATTTATGTTCACTTCTTACGAAGAAAAGTACTGGTCATTACTCTCTCCGTCCTCAGGCTGTTGTCTTGTTTTCTGTCCCACGTGTCAGTACTGAGCTGGGTAAAAAGGCCTTTGCTTACTCTGCTCCCTTTACATGGAATTTGCTGCAGAAGAAACTTAGTAAATTGGCTCCTTTGAGTATTTTTAAGCTGAGAATGAGAAGCTTAGAGTTGGACTCCCTCACATGTCAATGTTTTAATTGAGATTTTATTGTAAGTGCATATTTGGCTTTCATGTGTGTGTCTTTGTACGCATGTGGCAATGTGATGTAATTTTGATGCCTATCTTGGCCAGGTCTCCCTTGCAAAAGAGATTTTTAATCTCAATGGGTATTACCTGGTAAAATATAGGATAAATGAAAAAAAAAAAAAAAGAAAAAGAAATCATGTGCTCCAGTCCAAACACAACCAACACATGAACAACACTGAAACACTGATTATTTTACTTTTCACCATTGCAATTCCTTAATTATGTCAATAATGTATAATGACATTCCTTTACCTATGTAAATACCGTACATATCCACACTCCTTATTTTTCTTTATTTATATTTCTACTCTGATATTTCTACTATTTGTGCAACTGCAACACAGAGTTTCCCTTCTGGGGTCCATAAAGTATTTCTGATTCTGAACAGTACAATATACTGTGCATATTTATACAACCCCACTCAAGTTTACCTTCTGTTCGGTCCGGATCAGTTTTGAAATTGAAAATTAGATGACAGAAAATACAATTCATAGTTTCAACAACAATAAAATACCTGATGTTCCATAATAAAAAAAAGAAATGCTTTTGGTGCAGTGTTGTAGTAAAAGATTAGGCAATTGACCACAAATGTATTTAATTCATCTATTAATCCTTTGAGTACTTTTCTAAAGGGGAAATCCATAAGTAGAGCTAGGCAATACATCGATATTATGTCAATATCGTGATATGACACTAGATATGACAGTAGTTTTAAAGGCTGCATTACAGTAACGGGATGTACTTTTTTGAACCTACCAGACTGTTTTAGCTGTTTTATTATTTATCCCACTTAGGCATTATGTCAACATTACTGAGGATTATTTAACCCTTGTGTTGTCTTCCCGTCAAAATTAAAAATCAACGCTTTTTATTGATGTTTTTAACTTTTTCTGACGTTTTTGTCCCCTTTTTTGTCAACACCTTTGACCTCATTTTCAATGTTTGTCCCTTTTTTTGACGTTTTCAACACTACTTAACACTAGCTTATTAACTTTAGTTTTACAGTTATTTTGGGAATTTATGTTTAATTAATTTATAGGAAATTATACCTACTTGTTGAGTTAGAAAAGCAGAAATTAGGAGTTAGTTCGACTAAAATGAAAGGAATGGATGTTGATGGATAATCACAGACTGGAATATGTCAACTTTCACTCAATACTATTCCAAAACCACTTCGTTTTGTTTTTCAAATGCTATAAAATTGAATAAGACGCCCCAAAATTGATGAAAGTAGAGATTTGTACTTGCCAAAGAGCGTTGTGTGGAATCAATCATGGTATTTTGGGTAATTTAAAAAGGACACTGATATAGGAAAACGGGTCAATTTGACATGAGGACAGCATGAGGGTTATCTAAAATCCAAGTGTGAAGATGAATATCGTGATATCGGATTTTCTCTCCATCGCCCAGCTCTATCCACTCGTGTTATTACTTCTTACAGACTGGAAACATTACACGCGTAATGTTAGCGGCGCGGATGTTCCAACTCTGCAGTTCCACTAGAATCAATGAAACAGACATGAGAATGGCGCACAGTGGTGCGTATGCTCCGCAGAGATCCGCACTACAAGCATAAAAATAGGACATAGAGTCTTTCCTCTATATTTTTGACTCGAGGCCCTTTTGCACAGAAATGGATCAAAAAGTGTCTATATTTCTTTCAAATTAAACTACGGATATACAGGACTTAATGACTGTCGGTGAGCGTATGGCACTTTGGTTTTGAGAGTTTCTGTTTTTGTTTCTTGCGTGCCTCGCGTGCTTCCTCTGACAACAGCTGACAGATTGACGTTTTCATAGCGCAGTGCCAGCTCCAAAAAAAACTAAGAAACAACAACAATCCCGAGGCCAAAGTTCTCCGTCTCGACATAAATTCCGCCGCTCATCCGCCTTGCTAACCGTTAGCGTACATTACGCGTTCGATGTAGCCAAAATGTTACAGTGCACCTATGAAAGCAGTTTTGCAATGTCTTCTCGGGGAGCTTTGTCACATTTTGGGGGGGGGGGGGGGGGGGGAGGAAACAACCTCCATAATGTCACAGTGATGTCAGAAAGGTTTCCTCAATTGGTGGCAACAATAGACTGTATATGAAGAATGGACTTAGCATTGGTGACACCCCCCATTGGTTTGCGGACTGCCGTTTTGAAACCAGGAGATGGAATTTTGGAACCATTTTGGAATATATATCTGGCATGTCTAAACAAGTGTTGTGTATGGTTTCAGTGGTGCAGCGCCAAGCTAAACGCTAAAACAGAGAACGTCGCGGATTTTCAACCCTTTCAACGTTGAGTCATCTATAGGGTTGCATGATATTGACAAAATGTGATATTGTGATAGTGATTGGGAACATTACAATATTGATATTAATTTAGATATTTTTAACCCTTGTATTGTCCTTCGTGTCACGGTGACATGCAGGACGATTTTAAAGCTTGGGACTAAAAGTCAACATATCTCGGCCTGTGAGGATCTTTTTTTTAATCTGTCTCTCAGACGTCGACCAACTTTACAGAGGCGTAATACCCAATCACAAGCCATTCTCTGATTCTAAAATGTCAGGATTTGCTGTTTTTCTTTAATCAGCGCATACATCAGAATGTGAAAATGATCATTACTTGCAGCTCTTGCGTGGGAGAGTACAGTGCTGTGTGGGCGTGTGATGTGAGAGCAAGTCTGATTTATAGCCGAACGTCCTGTTACAGTCTGCTGCGTTGACCACAAACACCCAGCCCACCACTTCTGTTCTTTTGTCATTCAGGTTAATCCGAGATCAACCACGTCGAAATCCCCCACAATTAGCTAGCTCCCAAAAACAATTCAAGCCCCTGAGGTTGGGGGCCGTGTGTGTGTGTGTGTGTGTGGAGTAAGAGAAGGGAGGGGGGAGGTGAGATGGGGGAGTTTTAATGCCCAAACCCCTCCTCTCCAGTCTATTTGTCTTCAAAACAAGGCGACCTGTTGAATCCATGTCTGCCCCGCCGCCCCCCCCACTGCCAGCCTTGATTAAGGGAGGCTATGTTTAAAAGGAATGGACAGCAGTGATGCAATTATCTTCAAGGATTAGACCCCACTGGCACTGCCATTGTTGGAGGGCTGAACACAAGTGCCCTTCCCTTGATGCCTGACCGTGGCATTAACCCCTCAATAACCATGAGCTCGGAATGAATTCAAGTCTTCAAGGGAGCGCTTAGATAAGGGGGGAATCAAAGGGAAACGGGAGCGTGACGCTAACGAGGACGAGCAAGTCGACGTGAGAAAAAGAAGAGGCGAAAAAGAGAAAGGATTAAAAGCCAAATATGTTCTGCCCGTGACGCTGCTGCTGCAAGTTCCACGGTTTCGTGGCTGGCTTCAGTTAAGAGTGATTTAGAGAGCACGCTTCCACGGCCATAATAACACGTTGGGGGATCGGAGATCTTTCAAAGCTTATTATCGCCTCTGTAACTAAGCACTGCAGTTCTCACAGCATTTCATTAAGCGGCGGCTGTTTAGGTTCTCAAAACACTCGGAGCAAACCAACAATTAGTGGGGTTTGCCATGGGAAGACTCTTCGCATGCGAGGGATTTAGGAGGGTTGTTTTCTCAATCCATCTCCCCACTGGGGGCCTTCTCTTAAGTCTTTGAACCCTGGCTATATTGGTCGGCTCATACAAGGCCGTTTCCATCGGAGCGTCGGTCAGGTACCCTCTTCCTGTTATTCCCCTGTCTGCCGTGATGCTGCTTCCTGACTGGGATGCTCCTCGGGGGGTTGAACTGGCGTCACAGGTACAGCTCTCTTACTAGCGTTTGTATTTTCCTGACCAGACACTGTATGGACACTCATAAGTCAATGTCCAGCTTTTTTGTTATTGCAGGATGCTGGACAAACTGACATTCTTTCCACTAACCCTAATGGACAAATATGCGCTCCCCCCCCCCCCCAAATTTTAGCGCCTGTACATCATTATTCGGGGTCAGTATTTCATCAAGCAACTCATTGGGGTAGCTTACAACAAAGAAAAATAAGTTATTTTTTCATGTAAATGATGGACTTCAAAGAAAACACTGTGCGAAATACAAAACTATATGCACAAAATAATCTGCATGCTCAGTTTTGTATATTTGCTGAAATCGCCTATTGTCATATATCCGCCTCTCTGTTAATGTTAGGTGATGGTGAGCGGACAGAAAATGAGGGACTGTCTCCGAGGCATCAGCCTCTGTTTCTGGACCATTACAGTCCACAAGACTGGAAAAGTACAGTGTCTGATTGGTTCCCAGCTGATGAGGTCTGTGTGGTGTTAGTACAAGAGTGAGCTGCTTAGCCTGTCGTAGCCTGCTAGGGTTGCTGGGATCCAACATATAACAGTGCTCCTCTGCTGGAGAGAAACGTCCAGATGAACACTGACTGAACATGGATGGAAGATGTTTTTTTTTCCAGGATATGTGTGATGTATAGCTCTACATACACTGAAGAAGAAAAACTTGTTATCAGCTTAAGTGGGTAGAACGAGGCCAGCTGGCACTCCAAACAAAAGCTCATTCTTCCGCACGCCTGATGACAAATTCAGTCTTTCACATGTGGTACTGGGTAATTGTTTGCATGATGTCTCATGAATAGGTGGTGACTAGTCAACCTACCGTTAACTCACAAAGCTGATTACCGCATCAAAAATATGAGGTAAACAAACTCAGATGGTGAAACAAAAACAATATGTTAAATGCAAGGGAAGACTGGAGAGTGCATTTTTCTTCCGAATGAAAACACTCACATAGAAGCCTCGGCCTAGGATTATTTTTCCTGGGTGCGCAGAATAACAATTAATAATGATTTCTGAATGCATTTAAGCTTTACAGAGAGCTTCCCTGTCTAATTAAAGCCTGGTGCATTGTAATGACCTTCAGTCTACTGAGCCACAACACGCACATCCAAAATCCTTCTTATCTGGGTTACAATGTTGCTATATTGATATTATAATATGAGACTAGAAATGGTCTTTTTTTGGATATTGTAATATTGTTTTAGGAGTCCTGGTTTTACAGGCTCTAATCTAAAGTGATGCCATTTTCTGCAGACCGTTGTAGCTGCTCTATTGTTTGACTTTACTAACCTACTCATTATAAAACACATTGCTGATGAGTATTTATCAAAAAGCTCATTGTGTTATTATTTTGTTAACGCACCAACAACTAACCCTGCAAAATAGGCGCAATAGCGATAGTGCGGTATTTGGTCAAAAATATTGGAATCTTTGATTTCCTTCATATTAATTAATCGTTATAAAAGCGCGATCTCGATTCACAATTTCATTTCTAACCCTCATGGAGTCTTTGGGTCAAATTTGACGCGTTTTCAGTTTTTATAAATAAAAACAAATGGGCCTGAAAGTGTTAACATTAGAAATATCAAATAACTTTGGAAAAAACATCAAACAAAGCACCCACAACCTTGACAAAAATGACAAATGACAAAGACAACACAATGGTTAAATAACCAATTTTTTTTTTTCCTAAAGACTTTAATTCTCATTTAATTTTACGAGCCAACTGCATCACAAACCCTACTGCTTCCTTCTGTGAGTTTTAACACTAGACTGTGTGAAATAGGTTTTAATGCTCTCCCTTCTCTTCATTGAAGCCTCTGTTTACAGGCTTGCGGTGATGCCCAATGTGCTAGAGGTGCCAAAAAAAAAAAAAAAAAAAAAAAAAAAAAAAAAAAAAAAAAATCTATATTTGGTACTGCCATTTGTTTTGTTTTGTCGTGGTTCATGTGGTCAATAAACATTACACTTTGTGAGAAAAAGAATCGTGGCAGAGGATCGTGAAATCGTGATTCATAATTTTCCCCAAATCATGCATATCACCCTGCCTTGATCGGTCATTAGGCCCACCACTTTTGTCCGGACTGAAATATCTCATTAACTATTAGAGCGATTGCCACAATCTGTTTAACTGTTTTACAGACATTCACAACCTCCAGGTGACGAGTCCTACTGACTTTTCCTGTAGAACTACCATTTGAGTTTGACATGAGCGTCTCAACAACTACTGAATGGAACGCCCAGGAAATCTGGTATCCATGTTCCCCTAAGGATGCATTGTCATAATTTTGGTGATCCAATCAGCTTTCGAGATTTCAATGGGTCCGATACTTTGGTACTAAGACGGTGAACATGGTGTACAACAGCCTGTTACAATTGTCAGTGTGAGCATGTTAGCATGCTAACTTAACCCTAATGTTGTCTTCCCTTCAACCACGAAAAAAAGTTATCGCTTTTTCTCACATTTTTGTCACTTTTTCAATGTGGTGGGTGCTTTTTTTGATGTTTTTTCCAAAGTTAATTGATATTTTTAATGTTGACATTTTCAGCTTATTTCAAAGGCGCATTTTTTTCGTGATGAACAAAAATGAAATTGGGTCAGATGGGTCAAATAGGTCAAACCCGAGGACAACTCCATTCCGCCTAAAGCACCACTGTGCACAGTGTACAGTGCAGCCCCACATAGCTACAGTGGCATGTCTGTTTTTCATACCATGGTGTGTTATTCCTTACATAATGTGATTAGGGTTTGGTACACACCTTAGCTTGTAGCTACCTTCATCACACAGCACTCAAGTGAGTTTTTAACTCAAGACTAGTATGGCTTTTATCTTATTTTAGTACAGAAAATCGTAAATCTGCAGTTTGCACAGGCCCTTGATTAGCCCATATGTTGACTGTACATTTGCCTTTTAATTGTTTTTAACCCTGTGCTTGTTGTTGTGTCTGTAACTCTTGCAGCAAAGTAAGTTACTCAATGTCCAAAACCAATTTCTCCTTAGGGAGACCAAGAAAAGTACTTTGACTTTGACTGTATTGCTTACATCATTTGATCCTACAGCTGCTTTTTTACAGAAGAACCCTGTATGAAGTCTTTCTAGTAATGACTACATAGACAATGGACCTTTAACACGGCAGACATTTTTGACTTGTCAGAGTAGGAAAAGCACAGCTGAAATTGATTCCATCCAATTCTATCCAGTCTCCAATAAGCGACTTCAGTGAGTCAGCATGCACGATACCAGGGCCTCTGTCTGCCGTCTGTCGTGAAAAAGGGTATATGAAACCTGAACGTCTCGTCAGTCTGGCAGCAGAAAATCTGTCTAGTGAGCTCTGTCTGCAGATGTGAAAGAGGGGAATGAAAAGCTGGAAAAGAGCGAGCACGCTCACACTCACCCTTTCCTTAATAAACAAACTAACACCAGAGGATCCCGCCAGTCAGCATCATGTTGAAAAGTGATTAGGTAATTTTTCCTGAGCTCCACTGATGTCTATATGACTCCAGAGTCATCCAAGCATTGCAGACCACCGTTTCCATTAGTGGGCTTGCATTGCTTCATAAAGTCAACTTTCCAAGACCTTTACAGTTATAGCTGAGGTCACATCCTGTTACTTTTCTTTCCCAGAATACGAATTTAAAAGACTCTAATCTGCAGTCGCTGATGTTACTCAAGTAGAATACAAGCTGGGAGAAATACATGTGGGTAGAAATCAAGCAAAACTGATGAACATACTGTAATTTTCTGTTCTGAAACAAATCGACTGTGACAGCTTAATTTTAAAAGATGATGGAAACATTTGCACCGAGAGGAAAAAGGCAAAAAACTGTGTTTTCCCTAGGTTTGTGGAAGACTTAGGTGCATGTACAGTATTTGTGTGGGTTTAAGGGGAAGAAAATGTTACATTTTCACTTTAAAAATAAATGTTATTTCACATCATTTTGGATATTTGTGTCTATAACAATAATAATAATATATAGAACTCCTAAAAGCTTAAAGTCAGGGGCGACCCAGTAGAGTGTGTGCCCCATGTAGGCTGAGTCCTTGGCAGCGGTCGCAGGTTCAAGGTTCGAGGTGTGTTCAGGTGCATTCTGGGCGTGCTGGTCTTACAGGGAGGTGTGTTCAGGTGCATTCTGGGCATGCTGGTCTTACAGGGAGGTGTGTTCAGGTGCATTCTGGGCATGCTGGTCTTACAGGGAGGTGTGTTCAGGTGCATTCTGGGCGTGCTGGTCTTACAGGGAGGTGTGTTCAGGTGCATTCTGGGCGTGCTGGTCTTACAGGGAGGTGTGTTCAGGTGCATTCTGGGCGTGCTGGTCTTACAGGGAGGTGTGTTCAGGTGCATTCTGGGCGTGCTGGTCTTACAGGGAGGTGTGTTCAGGTACATTCTGGGCGTGCTGGTCTTACAGGGAGGTGTGTTCAGGTGCATTCTGGGCGTGCTGGTCTTACAGGGAGGTGTGTTCAGGTGCATTCTGGGCATGCTGGTCTTACAGGGAGGTGTGTTCAGGTGCATTCTGGGCGTGCTGGTCTTACAGGGAGGTGTGTTCAGGTACATTATGGGCGTGCTGGTCTTACAGGGAGGTGTGTTCAGGTACATTATGGGCGTGCTGGTCTTACAGGGAGGTGTGTTCAGGTGCATTCTGGGCGTGCTGGTCTTACAGGGAGGTGTGTTCAGGTGCATTCTGGGCGTGCTGGTCTTACAGGGAGGTGTGTTCAGGTGCATTCTGGGCATGCTGGTCTTACAGGGAGGTGTGTTCAGGTGCATTCTGGGCGTGCTGGTCTTACAGGGAGGTGTGTTCAGGTACATTCTGGGCGTGCTGGTCTTACAGGGAGGTGTGTTCAGGTGCATTCTGGGCGTGCTGGTCTTACAGGGAGGTGTGTTCAGGTGCATTCTGGGCGTGCTGGTCTTACAGGGAGGTGTGTTCAGGTACATTCTGGGCGTGCTGGTCTTACAGGGAGGTGTGTTCAGGTACATTATGGGCGTGCTGGTCTTACAGGGAGGTGTGTTCAGGTGCATTCTGGGCGTGCTGGTCTTACAGGGAGGTGTGTTCAGGTGCATTCTGGGCGTGCTGGTCTTACAGGGAGGTGTGTTCAGGTACATTATGGGCGTGCTGGTCTTACAGGGAGGTGTGTTCAGGTGCATTCTGGGCGTGCTGGTCTTACAGGGAGGTGTGTTCAGGTACATTCTGGGCACGCTGGTCTTACAGGGAGGTGCGTTCAGGTGCATTCTTGGCGTATTTCTATATTAAGGCAGTGGGAAGTGATCGCGCCATTGACCAACAAAAAACTCCTAAGTCAATAACGCTGCATTTTATTGAGATTTTAACAGCGCAGTAGTAAAACACATCTAGACTTGTGCACACTCTGCTTGTTAAATTCAAAAGGGACACAAACATGTGGAAGATTAAAATTAAATTACAATGTGAAATAGAATTATGATGTGATCTGCTTGCACGCTTTCACGTCATGCACGAGCAGATCAGTTTCTCCACCTGAAGATCTCTCCTACCTGCTTAACAAATCCTCCATCATAATAACAATGCGCCGATGTACAAATGCGCCCGGCTGTTAAAGAGAATGGGACATAGCCCCCCCCAATAAGAGCGTTCACCCCATGTTGGCTGAGTCCTGCAGAGGTCCGGGTTCGAGTCCGACCTGCGGCCCTTTGCTGTGTGCCATCCCCCCCCATCTCTCTCCCCCTTTCATGTCTATCCACTGTCACTATAATAAAAAGGGAAAAGCCCCAAAAAAATAATCTTAAAAAAAAAGAGAATGGGAGATAACACTGATTGGTTTATTGCATGCTTTGAAGCAGCTTTTGAATTAATGAAGACACTAAGTACAACCCTTTTTAACCGTGCCGTTAAACTAGCAAAAGTGGATCCGTACACGCCCTAAACGCAGCTGCTCCGGGCGTTTAGACCGTTAAAATAGACCCCCCCAGAATCAAATCCATCTCCATCAGGAAATGCCACGTATACCTTGCAGTCTTCCGCACCTTGACGCAGACAGAAAGTGGACATCCAGCCCACTGTGAGTGTTTACCTAGCAGCCTTAGCTGGTCCCCGTCAGTGGCAGTAAGGTGAGAATTTCAGCCAAGCAGGTCAGTGGAAAGGAACGTTAAAGGGATATTCCACCGTTGGACAGATGAATACATCTTTAAATTGGCCAAAGGCAATTTTTTCTGTATTCGTAAAAAAGCAACAACTAAATAACTGCCATGAAAATTAAATGTGATGGAGGACTATAAAACCGGGAGCCCAGCTCCAGGAAAGGTTGAATGATTCAGCCACTAGTAATAAGGGGATTCTGTGCGAGGTATATCACACGGGTGCGTCTGTGCTTGTCTGACTAATATTTTACTTTCCCTAAAATATCAGCAAAGGATTACTCATAATGTGTGACTGAATGGGACAAAAGAGAGGGGGGAAAAGAGAGAATAAAAAGCGAAAACCAAAAACACAATAGGGGTGAGGAGTGAGTGACAGCATCACACACATTAATCAGGTTTCCATTGACATGGAGCACGGGTTTGACTATAAATCTGCGAAAGAACATTTGAATGAGATGACGTAGTTAAAAGAGTGCCAGTCAAATCTCAAACAGTAGAAACAAAAATGGAAATATGGAATTGATGTGTGAATCATGTATTCAGTTGACAACTGTTAGTCTTCTTATACGTCCACAAAGATCGGAGGTCTTGTCTGCCGCTATTTTTCATGTCTTCATTTAATAGTAAGCTTGAGTAACTGGGATTCACTTTATAAGACTATTATAAGACCATTTTAAGACCTTTTTAAGATCATTTTAAGACCTTTTTAAAGACCTTTTAAGACCATTTTAAGACCTTTTTAAGACCATTTTAAGACCTTTTTAAAGACCTTTTAAGACCATTTTAAGACCTTTTTAAGACCATTTTAAGACCTTTTTAAAAGAACTTTTAAGACCATTTAAGACCTTTTTAAGACCATTTTAAGACCTTTTTAAAAGAACTTTCAAGACCATTTTAAGACCATTTTAAGACCATTTTAAGAACTTTTTAAAGACCTTTTAAGACCATTTTAAGACCTTTTTAAGACCTTTTTAAAGACCTTTTTAAAGACCTTTTTAAGACCATTTTAAGACCATTTTAAGATCTTTTTAAGGACCTTTGTAAGACCATTTTAAGACCTTTTTAAAGACCTTTTAAGACCATTTTAAGACCGTTTTAAAGACCATTTTAAGACCATTTTAAGACCTTTTTAAAGACCTTTTAAGACCTTTTTAAAGACCTTTTAAGACCATTTTAAGACCGTTTTAAAGACCATTTTAAGACCATTTTAAGACCATTTTAAGACCATTTTAAGACCTTTTTAAAGACCTTTTAAGACCATTTTAAGACCTTTTTAAGACCGTTTTAAGACCATTTTAAGACCATTATGTATGAAATCTAAGATCTATGTCACCACCTCAAAAACAAAGTCCGGAAACATTGTGTGAAACAATTCTCCCAAAGTTCCTCATTGGCATTATAGGACTGGTGTCAGTTGTAGTCCTTATACAGTGAATTATATTTGGACTAGCAACAAGAACTACAACCCCACAAAATAAAATTCAAAATTTTAATGAGCATTAGAGGTAGTGTTACATGGATGTAGTCAAGTTAAGACCTAGAACACAATACTTCAGTAATTTTAAGACCTAAAATTTAGATTTTAAAATTTGAGTCTTCTTTTGACTTTGAAAAGACCCCGTGGAAACCCTGGAGTGACAAATAGGTCTAATGACACAGTGAAGTCTTTTTTTTTGCAATGTTGTACGCGTTTTTTTTGGGAATTTGTGTTGTTTCCACTCCGTTTTTATGATTGAAAATGCGCCTAAAACAAAAAAACAGGCAGGTGGAAAATTCACTTACAGAGAAAGAAAGAGGGGCAAACTCAAAGTTAAGCCAGCTGACTGGCTGAAACTTCTTTTCCTTTCCTAACGCTGACTCTCTTATTCCTCTGCCTCCAGCTGTTTGGGCAGGGAAGGGCCCGTTGCCAAGGCGACCCACACCTTTCGGTTTGTCTTGTCTGGTCCTGTCTTATCAAAGCTGAGGGAGGGAAATGAAGAAGACGGGGATAGAAGCAAAGAGGGAGGGAGGGAGAAGGGGATAATAAGCCCTTCTCTGGGAGTTTAGATCCAGGGAGCAAGCTCAGACTGGCACTGAGCGCTAACCAGCATAATCTGAAATCAATCCCACCAACTCAGCCAAGAACTGCGTCTGCTTTTGGCCGTCATCTTCCACTTGGACACCTGCGGGCTCCTTTTAAATCCCGGGGACTTGCGGAAACCCACAGCAAAGTACCCAAACACGCCAGTAAGCCCGCTTGGAAACACATGTGTCGGGCCATCCAAAAGCCTTCTGGTAACCTTTTGGAGAGCTGCTGTGTAATGTGGTGACAGCGCTGAGCTCCGGCACGCACACAGGCTGACACCTGGTGGGACTTCTGTAAGTTAGGGTGCAGGTGAACCCATTCGATTCCAGGCCGGTCATGCTGAGACTAGAAGAGACGCACAGCTGCCAAGAGATGATCTTTGCCAGTGAAAGACCAAAGGCACGCCTGTCTGGGAACAAAAAGGTCCGCCCCTCATGTCGTCTTCCCGTTGTTGACCACGCACGTGTTGTCCCCCCTTGTCGTGGTCTGGTTTGCTTGTTTGTAAAAGCACAGACGCGTATCATTTCTAACGCTTTAATTCTCTGTTAAACCTTTTTGGACAACTGCATTCCAACACATTTCAGTTAGATTTACACTTGTTTTTTTACATTTATGCTCAATAGTCATTTACATTTAATTGAACCTAATTTTTGAGTATAATGAGGAGCAATTATTTGTGGTTTTGGATTATAAAATACTAGTATATGTCAAATATTAGCCAGGATATCCCCAGGTCAAAATTAACTGATGCAATTCAATTCACAAACAACAGAAATCCCAACTACAGTATTTTACAAAGAATCGTTTAAAAAAAACTGGTTAAATGTGACCCGAGGACTACATGAGGTTTAAAGGAAGATTATTTGTGTATCAGACAGTGTGTGTGTGCGTGTGCGTGTGTGTGTGTGTGTGTGCGCTCGCTCTGTGTCCTGCTGCCAAGCTGTCGGCATCTCAAAGAGACTACTCGTGAAGAAGAAAAAAAACTCTTAAAGTGAAATATAAAAGTTTAATGTTTTTTTTTCTTCTTCTTCTATTTCTGAGGGCAAATGCCTTCTAAATCTGTTTGGTGGGTGGAGCGGGCAACGTTTATATTTATGTTCCCATTCCTCTGCTGCAGCAAAGGCAGAGTGAGTGGAGGGGAATGAGCAACAGAGCGAGCCCTGTACTTTAGGTTTAAATGGCATTGCCCCCTGCTGTTTAAAGCGTGTCACAGGCAGTGCATGTGCACCTCTTGAGCAACAGCCCAATAGGATTGAGCTAAATGAGAAATACGCTGTCAGAAGTTATTACATTGTGCAATCCATTTTATTTTATTATAGCCTGGAAAAGCCCAAACTTTCATGACTCGTCTTCTCACTGCTCTTACTTCCCACCTCAAAGTACTAAAATCACCAGAAATATTAAGAATTGCGACAGGTCAGCATAACCCCGCTTTTACTGCGATAGGAAAGATCACTGTTGGGTCAGCCAGTAAAAAGTAAGAGTGGAAAAACCCACTGATGCACCACAATGCAGTACTCTGAGTTCTAAAAGCAGACTAATAAATCTAACAACAACTTTTCCTTGAAGGTCTTTTACAGAAGACACAGACCAGAAACAGTGGAATGGTTGTGATTGTAAATGTCTCTGATATTGTCTTACACATTGTATTTTTTAATGTTAAGACATTGTGGTTTTATTGTCATTTTGTGGTTTGGTCTGCTTTTATTTTGAAAGCGGTGTCTTCTTCTTCTTGTATTTTGTTTGACGCTACACTTCCTGTTACACACTCTTTTCCATGTGGTGCTCACGCATCGTCGGAGCGAAGGTAAAACCTGTTAACATGTTTGTAGTTTACATATTTGTCAATTTGAGTCTTTTAAGAGAAGGTTTACCTTGCGATTTACCTTATTAATCTTTTAATGTTTGCACATGGTATTTCTAAGAGCTCCAACTGTGAGGACGTCAGGCTAGAAAGCATGCTAGCTAATGGACAGACACTTGATTAGCGCCCTTGGAGAGCGGAATAAGGTACGATTTAATATGTGAATGTGATTAATATGGGAAGATGATTTAATATATGTATTGTTTGTGAATCTACATTGAAACTTTTTGTACTTCTGTTCTCTGTAGTTTTCACGGTGTTCATATGGTGCCTGGTGCTCCTTAAGAGGAAGAATAAATTGACACCCGTTTGAAACTCTCTGCGTCCGAGTCCATAAATCCGAGGGGCCGCTACAGTGATCATGGGCGATTTTAGACCCTAACTTTTTTTTTTTTTTTTTTCAATTTTAGTTCTTCAAGTTAGTTTGCAGGCCTGTCTTTTAGTGACAGAGGACAAACAATTACATGTTCAAAGGGCTTGAAACAGGTTTAATATCCTGTGTCGCTGATGCTATGCACCTGTAAGCCCCGTCAAGGAAAGGGTTCACAGAAACGTACTGCTGGTCCACCAAAGGTCATGGGCCCAGAGTCCCGCCTTTGGCTCAGTCTCCATGTGATCTGTCAGAGGGACAGCAGGAGAGCGGTTGGACAGTTTAACGCTGGTAGTCCCCAGAGAAGAAGTTAGTAATTTCATGGTACAGATTAGAACACAAATGGAGATGGAAGCAACTCAAATTGCTGATTGTTAGAACATCGGTATTATTATGACTTATAAAGCGTCAGGTTTAGTTCCATCATAGTGTCAAAAAAACATTAGCTAACGTTCAGTAGCTGGCTCAGTGATAGTCGGCTAATTACTGATTAAACGGGGTGAGGTGGTGCGGTGGGGGGGGGCTTAACACTTTAGAAGGAACTGTATCCGTGTCACATTCCCCCTCCCACCCCCCAGACTTGCCCCTGGTCGTGATCATGACATTTTGCATGGACGCACAGACAGAATCCTAAAGCAAATACAGGGCCTATAAACAGTATTCATATTTTTATAATATTGGAGCTGTAACAAGTCCAAACTCTGCTGTACAATAAACTGTCTCAGAAATAATTGGGATCAACCATATCGTGCTCTTTTGTAGTCAAATTTAAAAACATGTATTGATCACTTGTCAGACAAATTAAAGTTGTGAACGACTTCCAGGATAAATCTTTTGGTTATATCACTGTCATGTGACCCGGATAATGTAGTAACACAAGTACATGTATAGAGCCAACAAATACCCAAAAAAATAATAAGAATTCAAATGTATAGTCTGACCAATAATATATATACCACTTATATAATTACATTTTGGCATGTCTAAACAAAATCCACATCACCAGTCATAGGCATGTGAACAACTTATTCCAGAAACAGTGATTATGGAAAAAAAAAATGGACAATTATGTAATAATTGTTACAGGCCTATTGGACTTCAATACTTCTGTTGGCCAGAAACACGACTTCAAATGAATGATCATGTTGATCTTTATCACTTGACGTGTAACTAGGCAAATATTTGCTAACAGCAGCTTTACAGTTTATCTTGTTGCCCCCTAACTGACCAAAACAACAATGAACGGGTTAAATTAGCTTAGTTGCCTTTCACAATTAAGAACATTTAAAGTGCTGCTGTACTTTGGAAAATAAGTTATGTGTAATCATTGCAAGGAGTCAACTTACATTATGGTATAAATCGGTATTGCACCTTAGAAATCTGGTTTTAAACCTGCAACCTGCACACGTGTAATTGCTTTACACAGTCGTACTTTCTTTGTTTTCACTGTTAATAAAACAGTTATATTGCGAATAATCCTTTTGCATCTGCTGTCAAGTTCCCCGTCTCCCTGTCTCTCCGTGTATCCCAGTCCACACTTGGCTCGTCTTGTCTTTCCCCTAATCCCCTTACATAATAACATCAACCCTGACCCGGACCAAGGAGACAGGTGGCGTCAGACATGCTTTGTCCCCCCCCCCCCTCCCCCCCCCGGGCCACACAGCAGCTCATATAAACACTATTGCATGCTTTTAAATGACACATAGCTCGTGAATTCACCTTCTGCCTCATTCACTACTAAAAAAGGAGGGACCCTGTCATGTGAGAGAAGCCTCATAGGCTCAAGAGTCTTTCAGGAAAAAGTGAGGTTGGGAGACTCAATAATGTGAGGAGCAGGGAGAGGATAGTTCACGTTAAGCTCTGTGGCTCTCTCTTCTTCCCCCACTTTATTATTCGCAGTTGCCATGGAGAAAAAACTATATTTAACCGGCTGTCTCTTCACTGCTCGCTAAATGCACTTTTCTCTCGGCCGTTTTCCCGTTCCATTGTTTCCACTGAGAGGACAGAAGGGAGCAACATCTTGATTTAAATCCGTTTAATGCTTCGCACTAGTGGCGGTGGGGAGTCGACAAAGCCAAAACAGAGCAGACCAGACACTATGACAGCTTCTCTTCTGGCCTGAAACCAGTGGCTTCAAAGGAATAAGTCATTTGACAGTCTAGCAGGCAGGCACAGAGTCCGGATCCCCCCCACTCCCCCCTTTTAACACCTAAAAGAAGAAATGGCAGCTTTGCCTGGAGATCTGTTCTGTTTAGGGCTCTGGCAGGGGCGGTTTGGCAGTTGCGCCAGTAATATTGAGCCTAGACCCCTGCTGCCCCCCCCCCCTCATAACTTTGGTAAATATTTTTTACATTCTTAATAATAACAAATGTATACTTTATTAGTTCCAGTGATACATAAAATGTAGGTTAACACTGAATGAGTATTCAGTTTATTGTTATGGATGTGTTGTTAGTCTTTTGTAGAACCAAACCTATGGATGCTTGGTGGTTTATAATCATAGACATAAGAAATGGACAATGTGACGTCGTTGATTTCAATGGAGACCAGTGGAGTCTGTTAGAAGCTCTTTACCGGTGATGCTGAGCGTTACTGCGCAGCCTCCAACTGAGCTTGAATATGTAGATGTGACGTGAGCAACCTGTCTGAAAGTTGTAAGTCTTCTAGTAGCTGTGCAAGAGAAATCTCATTCATTCCCAATCAGCAGAGACTGAGAGCGTAGGCATAGTTTAGGAGCTAACATAGACACAGGCTCATTACTGCTAACTAACATGCTAGTTAACATTAGTAATTAAACCTAAACAGCTGATGGAAGACCAAACTGTCTGCGAGCTCACCCTGTACTGTAGTGTGATTCCTCTACTGTGCGACAGCAAGTCGTGTGGTTATGACACAATCGTTAGCTTATTTTTATAAAAACGTCTGCTACAGAGCCATAACGTGAGCTACAAGGTAACGGAGCCTTTTATCCATTGTCGTGTTTCTTTAGAAATAAACAATGTAAAGTTATTCTCTGTCAAAGTGGCGCCAAAATGAATGGCAGTCAATGGGATGCTAACAACGGGTGATGGCTTGATAGCATCAAAATGGCGCCATAGGAGCTACACTTTGTCGAGGCTGGCTTACCCCCTTGTATGTAACGCTTGTGCATAATATATTTGGTATCCCTAAAATGGCATGTGGCCCCAGCCTGGCCCCCCCATGTGTCTTGCAAATCACTACGATGACAGTAATTGCCCTCTGATGTCTCTATAGGCAGGACAACACAATTTGTCGGTGCCTCCCAAAACCATCACACATCCCCAGAAAAAGCCCTTTAGGTTGCAGTGTGGTTAGTTTACGGCACAAAACGACTAGGTTAGGGCGAGGATAGATCATGGTTTGGGTTAAAATAACTACTTGGTTAAGGTCAGGGCACGTTAGTCATCATGGTTACAGTAATAACACTTGGTTAAGATTAGGGAACGATTAAGGTCTTGTTGAAAAGAAACCAAGTTGCCCGTCGGTGGGAAACAGGAAACGGATGGCTAGTGTCCCGTGGCAAAGTCTGACGTTTTGTTAACCCATTCAACCACCCTGACCTCCTCTCTCTGCAGACCTCTCGTCTCTAACAACATCACACCCATCCCCCCTTTTCTCTCGGCGGATACAACTCGATAGCCGCTATAGGCATTTGTCATTTTAACGTAAATGTGTGCAAGGTGTGTGTGTGTGTGTGTGTGTGTGTGTGTGTGTGTGTGTGTGTGTGTGTGTGTGTGTGTGTGTGTGTGTGTGTGTGTGTGTGTTGCTCTCTCTCTTATAAAGTGTCTAACAATAGTTACAAACACACCCTTTTTTTGCCGCCACCTAACTTATGGGTGGGACTCACCAGACACCTCCCGATACGATGCCACAACACGATACTTATGCCACGATACGATATTATTGGGATTTTAAACATATCGCAATATTCTGTGATATATTGCAATTAATAACCTTTTTTTATTAGATCTTTGTCAAAATCTGTTTTATCTAAAAAGATCCATTTCTGTTTGTTCTTATCCCTTTAATTGTATTGCTGCAAACTGGAACTGTCAAGCAGACAAACTGACCAACACATACATAATAAAAGATCCATACTTGGCGCCTGTGTATTGATACAGTATTGCCACTGAAAATATTGCAATACTATGCTGTATCGATTCCCCCCCTCCTAACCTAAACAGAAACCCCTCTACCACAGCTGTCTTGATTATATACATACTGCCTAGTGGGTCTATGTGACTGGGTTGATTTGTCATAAGAAAAAAAGCTCTTATAGCACCTTAAAGGGATAGTTCAACATTTTAGGAAATACACGTAATCCTTTTCTGGCCTAGTGTTAGATGAGAAGCTCAAAATCACTCTTGTCTGCTAGCAGCTGGTTAACTTAGCTTAGCATAAACACTGGAAAACGTTGGGAAACAGCTAACCTGGCTCTGTCGAAAAATAACAAAACTTGCCGAATCCAGGTTAAACAAACTAGATTTAAAAAAAGAAAAGAATAATCATGCAAATAAGCATATCATTCCAAAAATTAAACTATTGCTTTAAGTGAGAGTTTAAGGATTTTTCAGGACTTCAGGACACTCTGGACTGAAATCACGGTCCTTCTTGTACAGTTGTTGACCTGGCAGGTTTAAGGGTTTATGGTCTTACCTTAGTGGCCCTCCGGCGGTCCGGACACTGAGGATGCTGGCAACCCACCCAGTCCTCCTCCTGGACGGGCTTCTCATCTGAAAAGGAACACACGAGTCAATGAAGCATCTCTCTTTATCACTAAAACACCACAGCAGCCACCCAGACAGCTACTCAGCCAGCCATTAACACACCTGTCTTGGTGAAGCTGTAAAAACTTATTGTAGACACAAAGACGTTAAGTCCCCGCCTGTGTTTATGTAAGGACGGAGGGAGAGAGTGACTGTAGGAGACGCAAGAATCACTCTCACGCAGTAATAAGAGACCAAGGAGCCATGCCATAAAACAAAAAAGGACAAGTCTGGTTAAAGGGATTTCTCAAAGAAAAGGTAAACAAAAGACTGAAACGGGGGGGGGGGGGGGGGGGTGGGCACTGTTGGGAGGAGATCAGAGAGAAATGAATAACGACCAAAGAGACGGGCAGAAAATGGACGCGAATGAGAGGAAGCCCCATTCGGGTTTCTGTACCGGAGTGCACTCGTCGTGGGTAAGCTCGCTGTTCTCCACAATAACAAGTTGTCAAATAAACCTTGCAAAATGTACTTGACTAGTTGGCCAACGCTGCGGTTAGGGTATGATAAAAGGCAGTGTTTACGTCTACATCTTCTACATGTACACACACGATAAAGATATCATAACAGAGCACCGATATCTATCTGTCTGCCTAATGAGAAATACAGAGAATACGTGTGCAGGAAGGAGAGAGTAAGAGTAGGGCTGCACGATTATGGCCAAAATGATAATCGCGATTATTTTGATCAAAATTTTGATCGCGATTATTCTCACGATTATTTGTTGATTTTAACCAAAACAAATTTTATTGTCACATAGGCTATTTATAACTGCGAGAGGGAGTGTGATGGACGCTACTCACAGAGAGACGGCTGATCATTATGAACGGGTCCAGCACGGGTCGAACGGCGGATACACACGTCGTGTGTATTAAACGTCTGTATCTTCACTGCGCTGCATTTTTATGAACTATGATATTCTGGCCATGGGTCACATCTCTGGTCCTGGTCCAGGCTTCGGTCCAGCAGCTCCGTCTCACGCTGTTACTCTACCAACTGAAGTTAGCTGCATTCAAAAACTTCTTCTGTGTTCTTCGCCGTAGCGGCCGCGATAACAGTTACCCGCGGAAACACTGGTACAAATACAGGTTTGCCCCCTCATACTTAACAATATACAGCTGTGTTAATGAAAAATTAAAACTGTAGACATATATCAGAAGTGTGGACCGGCGGCCGCTGTGTGGCGGGGCGCGGAGAGTAAGAGGAGAGAGAGTAGGACGAGAGAGCGTAGAAAGATCCAACACAGGCACGGCTTTACAGACGAAATGGGTCATGTAACGCAAAATTAAACCGTATCCATATAAACAGCATTGCAGCGGATGCGAGGACATTAGCACCGGTGCGTCCTAGAAGAGCTAACAGCTAACAGACGCTACTAGCTAACAGCTAACAGACGCTAACTAGCACCGACTAGCACTGGTCACTGCTGTTGTCTGGAAAACACAATGGGACAAAGTGTTGCGTTTACTGGTAAACTGGTAAACCTTGAGACTGACGTATTACCGACTGCTATCTGTTGAGTTTTCCTCACGCTACTCTGTCCTCTGTGACTGTCTACATCTAGAAACTTAGCTGCACGGGGTGCAGTGAACTACTCTGACTGGCTCATGAGCAGACGGCTTTATGGAGCGGGAGATTGGCTTTGCAAAAAACCCGGAGCGTTCTATGAAATGACGCTTTAAAAAAAATAATCGCTCGATCACGCAAATTTGATCGTGGGAAGTCCAAATCGTGATCGCGATTAAATTCGATTAATTGTGCAGCCCTAAGTAAGAGGTAAGTACAAAGAGCTGGGGGGGGGGGGGGGTCTCCTGTTTCTGGACATGACAGGACTTTGTAGCAAAAAGCCTTTCCAGCCGGCTCAGATAACCTGTTCGTTGTAATGTCCCCTGTAACCCATTTTCGCCAAGCCACAAATGATATATCATTACAACATCATCCGTAATACAGGAGGGCTGCTGCGAGAAAATGAAGTCACTTAGCGGCTGAACTTTAAGGCCAAGCGCAAACAATAATTTGTCAGCGCGAAAGACATGGCGAAAGAGCCGAGGGCTTTCTCTGGGCCGCCGGCTGGCGCGTGGAAACAAGTCACCTCGAGTCATCCACTTGGCTCCAGCTACACTCACAGGCCAAGGGTGCTCGCAGGGAAGAGGGAAAAACAGAGTAATGGGTGCATACCACAGAGGCCAAGGCTTCCCCACCGGGGAGGGAAGGGTCAACCTGTCTGCAGTGGATATGCTCTATATCAGGGGTCTTCAACAGGGGGTCCACGAGCCCTAGGGGGTCCGCGGAGGTACTGCATGGGGGTCGCGAAAGTTTAGGTTGATTAGACTTTTTTTTATATTCCCCCCCCAGCCATTTTTTCCACTAATTGAAATGTCTTTAAATCCACATTAACATGAATTCAACACACTGTAGTAAACAGATAAGTGGAGGCAGAAGATGTCTTTCAGTCATCAATGCACACATGGCACTATAGGACCAGTTTGATATAACACAATTTTATACAATATATATAATTAGGGGGTCCCCGCTCCATCTCGCCATCAGTTTGGGGGTCCTTGGTCTGGAAAACGTTGAAGACCCCTGCTCTATATAAAGAGTGAGAGTAAAAACAAGAGTGGTACCATGTCTCAAATAGGACACTTGTACTTAAACTTGCTATTCTGAGTGCATAGGGTGTTCACACTGAGTATAAGCATATAAGTATGCCAGAGTGCAGTGCACTATGAGTACCCGGATGCTGCACTCAAAAGTTGAGCAGGAACACTGGACACCACTCGCCCTCAACCATCGCCATCTTCGCTAGGGAGCCGAAACTACAAGATCGGAAACGTCATTTCAAACTAGAGGTGTTCCAATGCAGATACCAGTATCGGCATCACCTCCGATACTGCCTAAAACGCTGGTATCGGGAATTACCGGAGTTTGTGAACCGATACCATGTCATAAAGCCCTAAAGAAAATCTACGTTAAAGTAGTTTATTTGTGTTCTTATTTTTGTCATAACTGACTGTCAAACTGGATAATAAAAGAAAGTGCTGTGGCGTTCATTGCTTGTGTTTGTATCCATACAGGGATAGTAGTAGGCAGTAAAACATAATAAATAAAATATATGACACACTGGTAAAAATGGTACCGGATAATCTCTATTTTAAACTTGTGAAAATGACGGGCAAGAAAGTTGCACCAGTTACGATCGAAATGTCAAAAAACTAACTACAAAAATGTATTTTTTTTTTTATAACTATTCAGACAGTGGTTGACAATAGGTGGCAGTAATACTTTGTCCCACTGCGATTTACCATTAAAAAAAGTTTTGCACGATTTGAGACAACATGGTGGTTAAGATACGTCACAGAATGGAAGAAGTGAAGGCACTGGCTTGCTGGAGGTGCCAGATAAATTTAGGAAATCACCAGTCAATATCAATCATATCCTCTGTGGACAACCAAATTTCAGGCCAATCCTTAAGCTAGTTGTTGATATTTTAGTCTCCAAAGTGGTGGACGGACACCAGCGTGGCTTAAAAAGCCTTTATGATCACCTTTCAACAAGTCCACCGAGGCAAAGCGCATTATGTCAAACTTTCACCAGCTTCCAGGAAAACAAAGTCCCTCCGGTGTCTGTGCTGTGCTGGGAACAGGCCGAGGCCGTCGCTAGCAGGCCTCAAGCTAACAGCCCCCCCCTCCGGGGTTTGCAAGCAGCAGGCTGCACAAGGAGCCCCCAGCTTTTATGGAGTGTTTTCCAATGAGGAAGAACTTCTTCTTCACAGATTAGTTACATTCAGCGGGTGAAGGGGAACAAAAAAATGCTAATGTTGCTCTGGACCTGCTAAATGATTCAAGAAACAGCTGTCTGCTAACAAGTTAGCTGTATTCACTTAAAAGGTGATAACATGTAATGTATGAACAGCTCGTTTCCTCTGCACCCAAGGGGTCGCAAAATAAAAACTTGAAGACTGGCATTCTGAAACTTTAAATGTATCAGATAGATTACATTTGCTATTCAGCTAAATTACTTTTATTTGTATTATTACACAAATCTGCGCATTTTACCAACTTAGAAAGAGATCCAAAAGAACCAGTTATCAGGGCCTAACCTCGACTAGGGCTAGTGCTTTTAACCTTTGTATGGTATTCAGGTCAAATTGACCCATTTCAAATTTTTACGAGAAGAAAAAAGTATACATTTTTTTCTACCTGAAGATCAACGATTACCTTATTTTCTGTGATAAACATGTATTACTGACTCAATTCAGAAACTTATTCTGGATATGACCACTTATGTTTTTTTCCATTGTGGATTTTTAACATGAATTATAACCTTATGACAAAAAATGAATCACACTTCCATTTTTAATTGTGTTCCAGTACAGACTGATTGCATTCCCTAAACATATACATTATGTTATTTCAATAGTTTGAAATTGAGATAAAGACAATATTTGTTAATAGATTGTGAAGTAAAATTGTATTTCAGAATTGTTTTTAAAACCCCAAAACCCAAGGGATATGAGAGGTCCCAAAAGTGAAGACAATACATAGGTTAATTCAATTATCAAAGTATTATAACATAGAAAAGGGTTTATGAAATGTAAAAAATGACGAATTATGTCGGTAAGCATTCAGGATTTGACACTAGATGGAAGAAATTTGAAGAAATAACATGACTGACAAGTCATCTTTAAAGCCATAGTGTGTAGTTTCTGTCCCCCCCCGATGAGGAATTCTAAGTAATGACAACATAACTGTTGGGGCATCCACGTAACACAAGCACACGCCCCTACCACTCCTTTACACAGATCCTAGTAGCCAAGGAGGACACGGAGGATCAAAGAAACATTCAGAAGAGCTCATTAACTTCGCTTGAATTCCTGCGTGCGAAAGTCGCCGCAATCTTCTGAACATCGCCATGCTGAGAAATCCAGAGAGAGTTGTGTGGAGCTCTTCATTAGCTTTGGAGCAACTCATTTGGCGACGGCTTGAATGTAAAGGACCTTCATTTATATAAAAGAGCTACGCACTAAAGCTTGAAGCTTGCCATGTCTAATAAGCAGCGGGGGCAACACAAAGGAACAATGGCTGCATGGGTTACGTTACATGTTCATTTTCATAAACTGTCACTGAGCCATGAGCTCAAATCCAATGCATGTCCCGCTGTACTAAACTCGAGCTTCTTCTTATACTCTTAGCCCTCGCTTCGCCATTAGACCATCCCGTATATTGTTAAATCATTGTATTATATGCTTATTCTCTCTCTCTCTCTCTCTCTCCCTCTCACACACTGGAATTCCTGAACTCAGCAGTGCTGATTAAGCCAAAAGCAAACAAGTATACACACACACACACACACACACACACCACACACACACACACACACACACACACACACACACACACACACACACACACACACACACCACACACACACACACACACACACACACACACACACACACACACACACACACACAAATACAGGAACTCATGTGACAGCAGACAATGAGCTTGCACACCATAGAGACAGTGGAGCGTCCCATCCACGCAGCTCTCTGCTGGCTCGCTCGCTCGCCACAGAGACACACCGCCCGGGGCAAAGACCCATTAGACTCTCATAAATAACCCAGAGCATCGAGCCAAGTTCCAAATGAATCACTCCAGCACGCAAGACGTACCAAGTATTCCAACTTGTCAATCTCCGCTTCCTCGTTTTGTAACCACAATGCGATTAGGAACGGGGTTTTACAGTGGAAATGAGTCAGGGTTCTTGTTCTTGCATTGGCTTTGCTGTCAAACCTTCCATGTGCGCTAGTTGACAGGATGTGAAAGCTATTCTAGCCCTGAGACAATTTGTCTATTGATTGCGTAGTCGATCAGAAAAGAAATCAAAGATTTATTGAGCAAAAACCAGGAGGCCTACAGCTTATCACATGTGTCGTTTGTGTTTTATTATGATTTATTATATTATTTTGTTAGCGTTTGATGCCTTGTTTCACAAAACATGTACTGTATGTATGACCATCAAATACATATTCCAAGGCTCTGATTAGTTAGCTGCAATCAGGCCTACATGATATGCTAGAACAATAAATCAACTTCTTTTAATATTCATACTCATCCAAATAAAAATGAAGGGCTCTGATTGGTTATATGGAACCATTGAAAGTGTAAGCCAGGGAAAGAGTTTCCACACACCCATTGGGCTTAATGAGCTCGCCAGCTACAACTAATCAAATCCGCCAGCAACACTCGTGATTTCAGCCAACACAAATCGACTGTCGCTGACTAACAATGAGAGGCCTGCTGCTGTCAATTGTTCCAAATAAGTCTTTGATTTCTGAGTGGTAAATCAGTTGCTGTCATCGTAAACTGCATACATCCTGTGTACGAGCTTATGGCGTTTTTCCACTGCTGGTAGCAGCTTGACTCGTCTCATCTCGACGCATTCTGCGTCCGTTTTCCATTGCAGATTGAGTAACGCCTCAGCGTGGCCGGTCACCATAGCTACGCGTGATGATGTGATTTTCAACGCAACTCACAACAGCACGTCGGCTACTTGCCACAGCCAGAAGAAATGTTTTGTTTCAAAAGAACCTGAAGGAAGCCAAATCACCGCTGGAAAACAACGGTAAGCTAAGTTTCCTGGTAACGTTAGCTAACATTTGCATGTGTTAGGGGCGCCGGTCAGTATTTACTATTCGCTATATAAAGTACATAAACTTTAGCAACTATGATTACACACCAAAATATGTCTGCTGTGTACTGTTTGTGTTTCATATCATTCACACTTTGCAAAATCGCCGCTGCAGACCATCTGGTGGGCGTTGGATGTCCGACTGGTGAAATCTCTGGTTCTGATTTTTTTTTTTAAAATGTCGTGTTTATTCCAGACACACACTCCGCACTCTTTGCTAAAAACGCAGTGATCCAACCAACCAGTAGTCGGCAGGTTTCCACGTCACTTTTTGGTATCGCCTCAGCTCGCTTGGAACCTTGACTGAGGTGGTACTAAAAGATGCAATCCAATATCAAATTACTGTAGGGTTTAACCAGCTCTATTATCACCGCATTGTGCCCGACATACTCGTCATCTCCTTGCACACCTCAGCCTCCCTCTGAGCCTCGCCAGAAATCCATATTTAGGTGGAGAAAGGCTGAGGCAAACACGCGTCGTTTTGGAGGAATGTTAAGAATGCTTCCCTCTGCCTTCTATTTGGTGAAATCCTCCATCCACGGTGAGATCGCATCATGGCACATGGAGGGAGGGGGTGAGCTTATTCTGATTGCTCAGGCTTCAACTCCTCTCCTTATTTTTACATTGTGTTTTTCAAAATCCCTTCACCCACTCCCTCCCTCCCTCCCTCCCTCCCTCCCGCCACGTACTAGAAACATGCACCTCCTCGCCAGGAGATCATTATGAAAAGACTCCTGGGAGACGCACGCAGATGGCAGGCAGGCGGGACGGCATACGGACCGGAAAGCTGGCAAAGGTACCGGCACATGTTGAGGTAGCCGACCGACCGACAGACACAATACATAAATATGGAATGAGCAGACAGGAAGGTGAAAAGGGAAGAAAGTCAGGTAGGGTGCAGGGTCTTGTTGAGCCTTATGTAACTAAAATATAGATATGAAGATATAGGTAGCTCAGTCAGTGGGGAGTTGGGTTGGGAACCGGAGGGTCGCTGGTTCAATCTTCGTACGGACCAAAGCATGGTGGTGGACTGGTAGCTGGAGAGGTGCCAGTTCACCTCCTGGGCACTGCCAAGGTGCTCTTGAGCAAGGCACCGAACCCCCAACTGCTCGGGGCGCCTTTCCATGGGCAGCCCCCCCACTCTGACATCTCTCCATTAGAGCATGTATAGATACTGAGCATGTGTGTGTAATTCAGGCCTCTGTGTAATGTGTGTAATAACAACAGAGTGTAAATTGTAATTTCCCCTTGCGGGAGTAATAAAGTGTACACTATTATTATTATTGTTATTATCATATACTATTTGTAGTATATTATAGCAGAGTGTCTAGTTCTAAAGATTATTTTGATGGAATTTAAAACGTTTTAAGTGTGAAATAATTAATAATAATCGATTGGACTAATTTCAAAGAGAAAATTGTAATATGTGCTTCTCACTTTATAGAGGGTGAGCTCATCAGCAGGTCATATCCTTGTACCAGGACAATGGCTTATTAACAGAAGAAAAAGGTTATGTTATGTGTCACACGAAAACCTTCAGTATTTGTGTCTAACAAATCAAACACCTGAAAAGGCTTGGTTAAATAAAAAAACCACCCAGCCCTTTAAGCGAGAGTCATGCGTCTGCGTTACTCCTAAATTCCACCGGTTCATTAGGTTTCCATTAAAGTCAACGTGTGTATTTCCACTGACTGTGGAGCGGCTGCGTCCGGACTCCACCTGAGCTCCGGCGATCCCCAGCCCTCCGGAGAGCTCCGCAGCAATTCAACACACGGCAGATAGTGCGGGACATAAAGTCGAGTACAGAAACAAGATAAAACACCCGGTTAATTTTCAAAATAAAATAGAGCATGCTCAAGGCGGATCATATCACCCTGCACTACACCTTGAGAACCACACAGGTGTTCCCACTCTACTCCTCTGGATGGAAACTAACTGTTGGTTTTGTTGTTCCATTCTACGTGAATATGCAAGATCTCGCGGGTCCTCGAGACTTCAGCTGTCAGTCATGGCCGCAGCCGTTCCACAACAAATCCGGACCTGGTGGGGGTTGACGGACGGCGGAGCACGGAGCCGATCCGGAGATTAGGAGTTGGAACTACGCCATGGGTACGTATGTAGGTGGAGACACGGACTCTACGGCGTAGCCTGATGTGCACCTCTTGAAAAACGACACGTCGCCGTGATGTGTGTCACTCTGTCATGGCTTTGCCAGCGTTGCACCCCCCCACCCCCCCACCCCATATTCTCACTATGAGTCTAGTTTTGTTACTCGTTACGAAGCTAATCGCCGTCACTCTCTCATTCTCGCCGTCTACCACACACTCCCCACGCACACACACACACGCCGACCCAGCTATTCTCTTAAAGAGATCGACGCACACGCCAACACAAGTATAAACTTCAGGCCACTTGCGTGGAGCCTGCGTAGAACCTTAAATCCCGCTTTAGTCCTGAACCCCCACCGTATTCCTCTCCAGGTGAATGAGTCCGGGCCCAGTGAGCAGGTTGCAGCTGTTTCTAATGTCGAGGGTTCAGTGGCAGCGGGGGCACGACACAGCCCTCCTGCTTAATGTTGTTTTACCCCCATAGTGGTTAAATCACACACATGTGCATCACACACTCTCCTACCCCCTCCCTGCATCTGTCTCCCTCCCCCACCACATCTGAGCGAACCCGAGGTCCCCATGTAGAAAACTGAAAAAACCCACAGAACAACAAGTGTAAACTGTTCCAGAGAGGCGTGGCGGAGCAGTCGAAACTGTTCAATTTAGAAGCTGGAGGAACTCAAATAATATATCTTGATTTATTCTGCTGACTCATTTTGGAATTAGTTAGTGTCAGGGAATTAAAACACAGCTTTCTCAAGTCTCTCCATGCATATGCGGCGTTAAAATCAATGTGAGCATCAAAACTACCTCATGGACTCTTCTGTAATGGTTGTAGTTGGTCCACAGTGGACTCATTCAAAAGGTTTTGTTGAATAAGTTATGTATCTATTATCTGCTCCAGCATTTCCCAATGATTCAGGCACAGTTATGGTCCAATAATGGTCCAAAAGGACGGGAAATTGCATTTTCTTTTTTATTGGAAAATGTAACATGTTCTTGATGGAGGACCTCTAAGCCCCTGGCAAATATTTGCACCCACGTTTTCCACAAACCTAGAAAATACAGTGCTATCTACATGACTTTTAAGGTAGAACCCAATCCACTGTCACCATATTTAAGAGGGGTCATGCGGGGATTACCGCATATCTTGAATTTCTTAGGGCATTAATGGCAGAAAGTACAGTGATTGGTCTCCAGTACGCGCTGATTCTTATATAAGAGCATGGCCTTTTGTGTCAGACCGTTCTTTTTATGGGCTTTATTGGTGCAACATTCCAAGAAAAACCAAAGCATGTTCTGCTGTTACTGGAACCCGTGGCTGAGTAGGACCTGAGGAATGCCAGAGTGTGCTTGTACACAGGGGATATTTTGGACTGGCCAAATTAGGTCTCGCCAAATAACCTCACTTTGTCCATGATGGACAATTCAACAAAAGCTTTCCTTCCTCGTGTCTTTTTAAGAGCGGTCAGGTAAAAAAAAGAATCCCAACAAGCCAAGTCGACATGCAGCCTCCTGCTTTAATTCAACGTCTTCATTAAGAAGAAAAGCAGCATGCAATATGCAGACATATAGTTGTTGGTTGGCCCTTATGGTAGTAAACAATAACATCACTAAAGCCTGTTCTAATTATCAGTATTAATACAGTATGTAAAATCATCATGGTATGGATGTTTGGGGATGTCGCCTGACCTCAGTGATGTAGTAGAATAAGAAATCAACTATCCAAATAAAAGTAGTGTAATATGCATTGCCAGTGAAATGACCTGGGGCTAAACTAACAATTATTTGAATTATCAAATAACCCTTTTGTTTGATTAGTCTATGCAGCGTCCACGTTATTCCTAGCCCCAAGATACCATGTTTGAATTATTGCTGCGACTTTCGGTAATTCCTTTCACTAATCTAGCGTCTGCGACAGTTAGAGAAGACATTTTTAGGGGGAAAAATGATGCGGGACAGTGGGTACACACCTTGATTGGGATAATGTGATCACACCTGCATCACTGCCTACAACCAAGGGATGGGAGGAAGGGACGGAAGGATGGCCCGAACTGACACTGACTCTTATAATAAAATATAACCAAGAGAAATGAGTTTTGGGGCTGATTCTTGGGACTGAATTGGTTGTGTTGCAGAACACAGCTCCAAGGCTGTGTGCTCCTACAGAGTTGGGAAATGTTTTCAGTAGAAGCGCAGGGCTTAATTACAGAGATGGTGAAAAGGTAAGGATCAAAGCCTCACTGTTCCCTCTGTGGCATTCCTCTTTTCGGTCTCTGCCAAACAGGTCGGCCTCAGCAGGCACCTTACTTAAGCTGACCAGAAAGTAGCCGGATTTCCAAGAGGCTGGCTGGCAGAGAGGATGAAGAACATTCCTCCCCAGCCCGGTGTTATCACTTCCCCTTCACTAATGGCATAAATCGGGCAGCACAGCGGAAAGCAAGTGCCCCTGTGCCACTTCTAAAAAAAAGAAAAAAGCCCTGAGCGGAGACAGGGAGGCATTTCAGTTCAGCTATGCACTTCTTCAGTGGTAAATATTTCAACTGTGGAGCTGGTCTCATCCGCTCTTTCCCTCTCATGTAAGGCTGTCTTCATGCCAAGTCACTGAGTGCTTTCCACGGTCGTACAGAGCAATGGAAAAGGAAAAAAAAAAAACCTTTCCATGAGAGGGTTTAAATCCTTAGCTCCAAAGTGCAAGTGAACCAGATCATCTGCTCGCTGAAAGGTTACATATAACAATGTGAAGTAATGTCTGATCCATGTTAGATGAATAAGGATGAGACTTAGTGGATTAACAGGTTTTGGTTTCTTTTTACATTATGCTGAATCAAGTAATAACATTGAGAGATTTTCAACACAATCTCAAAAGGTAAAACTTTTGATATCTGCCTTTTGCAGAGGCACGGTCGCTGCGCTCGGCGCCTAGCGCCGCCCAAGACCATTGTGATTGGTTTAAACAAAACGCCAATAAACCATAGGACGTTTTTCTCCCATCCCACAACATTTCGTGGACTAGACGGACCTTCCTCAGCAGCGTTGTGGAGGAAGGACAGCCAATGGGAGACTAATCCTGAGGTGAGAATGAACTTCTGTACCAAATTTCATGCCAATCCATCCAATCTAACAGTTGACCGGGCGTCCATATACAGAGGCTGACTCCTCGACGCAGCGAGCCCGGGTTCGACTCCGACCTGTGGCACTTTGCCGCATATCATTCCCCCTCTCTCTCACTTTCATATCTTCAGCTGTCTTGTCAAAATAAAGGCCAAAAATGCCCCAAAAATATCTTCAAAACAAAAAAATAAGCCAAAGATGCCAACCACATGGTGGCGCTAGAGGAAAAGTCTGGTGATTATCAAAGTTAGTAGGCTTCCTCTTCTGGGAACCATGAAAATGTAATGACAATTCACCTAATATTTTTTTCAGTCTGGACCAAAGTCAAATCTTAATGTCCAATTTCATGCAGTACAGTAGATCCGAACACCATTCAGTTCAGCCAGGGGAAATAACTGCATATAACGAGTACTTTAAATATGTAATATGTTCTGCTCTAAAAGGAAACTATTATTTAATAATTGAAAAAAAAAAAAGAAATGTGGAAATTCCAGCTTGATATTCCTTTGATGGTCTGTAGGCTGATCAAATGAGTTAGCACTCAATTCTTCATCAATAGAACTATCCGACTTGTTCATTCAGAAAACAAATGTACATTTTAATATAGTTTATTTACCCGTAGATTTTGCTATTTAAATTTTAACCAACGGCAAATAATCACAAATGAAAAGGATGGACAAACGCAAATCGACCCACTGCCCAGCCTGCTGTTTCATGGTGAGCACGCACACCCACAACCCACCCCCACCCACCCACCACACACACCCACACACCACACACCACACACCCACCACACACCACCTCCCAGTACCCCAGCTTACCACACAGATCATGGATGGCGTCCAGCGATGAGGACCAGGAGTAGCGCTCTATTCCCACCTGAGTGAGAGAGGGTGGCAGCGCCTCCAGCTCATACACTCCACGCTTCTTCCAGTACAGGAACATTATGAGTTCTTCAGCCAACTATATGGTAATTAATATATAATCTAACTATTCAAATCATAACCCTAAAACTGAACTTATACCAAGTGTCTAATCAGCCCTCGAAACCCCCCACAAAACATAATAATCTGAACTTAATACAGTTAATACACCCTTCTCACCAACCATTAGGATATCAAACCTGCCAGACCAACTCAACTTTAAACTCCACCAACTGCCAACGGCTTCGCGTTCATCCCCCACCTGCACAATTACCTCATCCAGCTGTAAGCCACAAAACACTTTGCTTTGAACCTCCTGTCCAAGTCTGATTCCATTTCAAGGCCGGTCCAAGTGAGCAAACTGGCTCACCTCAAGTCCAATCTGTTACATCTCCAGGGGACCATATTATTGATTCTAAACCCGGGATAAGCTTCACGGCTGCCATCGAGGTTTTAACAGGCACGTTTTAAAGTAGGCAACAGGTGATATAACTGGCCGCACTTCTTTCCTAGTACGCGTCCCTCCACATTAGTGTCAAATGCCTCTTCCGGTTGATTGTGTCGATTTTTAAGTTCTCCACTAATCGCCCACTGCCAAGCACCAAATGCTGCCTTCTTCTAATCCATTTAAGAGTGCTATTCCTGACTACATTACAGACGCCCCACTGCTAAAAAAGATGTTGCGAACTTATCTCCACCCCCAAGTATTATGTTTTCTGGCTTCTGCCTTCCCTGAGCCTCAACTTTATCCATGGCAAGGTTTCTCAAACTGTACAAAACGTGAGTGTGCGGCAAGCTGCTCATGTTAAAGTCCTGTGTAGGATCTCCTGGCAATAGGGGGGCTTTCTGCCCACTCCATCAGACAAGTGTTGTATTCATGCAGAGGTGAGTTGCATGCTGGGACGGGCACTCTGGGCCAATGGCTTTTGGACTGGGTGACACAAAGATCTCTTTTAAAACCTCCTCCTACATCCAGAGACTTTCTTTATGTTTTGCGCAAACTGTAAAACGTTGACATTTTTCCGCATTAATTAGTGCCCGCGCCCTTTATGTCGCCTGATAGATTTATTCCTTTTTATGAATGTGCCAGCTCTGTGATGACTGAGCTCAGCTATTTCCGCGGAGGTACAAACACACACTGGCCTCTTGGATATGAGAAACACCAAATGACCAAAACGCAGTCCCATCATAAGATTCTCATCTGAGACAAAGCGCTTCCACTCCTCTAATATCTGAAAAAGAGTTAAAAACAACATGGAGTTAGCTGCCTCAAGTTGAGGCATAATCTTTTCGCCAGGGTTGCTAAAAGGCTGACGCACTGCTATTATGCGTCTAAAATGGGAGAAGAAATACTGTGAGAATATGCGGCAGCGGCTGGGGGAAGGGAGGGACGGTGTCACACACACAGCGACCCACATGTCCAATTTTGGGATAAGAAATTAGAGGGTAGGATGGGAGCCGGTTTGCTGCTCAGCTCTGGGCTTCGCAGACATATGGTAATAATCTGAAGCAGCTTTGAGCACGCGGCTTCCCTTTTAATGAAGAGAGCAGTCGTGCAGCATGAGAACTGGGCTGCAAACACAAAAGGCCAATTTCCACCTAGTGCAGAAACAGAGGGGGAAGCAGAGGCTTCGCTTTCATCCTCTTCCATCAGATCACCTTGTAATAAAAAAGAAAGGCCAGAAAGTACCTGCCTCTATTATGGCACTGACATTCAAGTGCACTTGGATCTGATCTCAGACTAAATATATTCAGCATATAAAAACAAAAAATCTTGAACTCTTTACAATGAAAACACCAACTTGTATCTAGCAGCTGTGTGCTGGCCCAGGGGGCACTTTCTGACATGGTTTAGGTCCAGTCGGGGGGGGGGGGGGGGGTTCACTTTTTTCAACATTTTTTTTCAACTTTCTTTTGCCATAGTTCTGATACAGAACGTTTTTGCAAATGGGTCAAATTTGAGAGTGTTAAAATGTCACTTTTTTTAAGTGGTGCCTTTTATATTCAAGTCAATGTTCAATTTGTTTAATGATTTCCTTTTATTTGTTATAAATCTAACAAGCAAGTTTAGCAGAATACTCAAAGCTGCAGAACTAAGTACACTTTAAGATCTGTTTATTTATTTATTGCAAGTAATATATGTAACGCTATTGCAGGGTGCATATTTTCCTCATATCGTGCAGCCCTAATCACAACCAGGATGTAGGTCAAACTACTTCTTCCACCACCAATTAACAACATATATTCCAAAGTTCTGAATTCCTGTCAAGTTTGAATGTTTTCTCCAATCTTAAAGCTATAGCATGCGACTATTTTGAACGTCCGTTACGTTCAAGCCATCGCCAAATGAGTCGGTGCAAAGCTAACTAAGACTATCAGCTCCACACAACTCTCTCTGGATTTGTCAATACGGCATATGTTCAGAACATGGTACCGCCTGGCAAATGTTGCGTGTTGAAACTTAACGTCACCACTGAGAAAGGACAACAGTAGCGTTCAGCTTTGGAGACAAAAAGGACATAAAACCCAGTGGCAGGTGAGAGTTCAGTCTCTTTCTGTTTGAGCATCACGTCACCATGGAGTATAGTGGTAGGAAATGATCTGATGACGAATCATGACAAGAGATGAGTTTTGTTTTGAAACAAAATCTTGAGCCATGTTGGTTTTGAAAAAGCGGACTTTTCAGCAGGAAACGGATCACTTTTCTTCCCTTTAATCACCTCTTCTGAAGAGTCCATCCTGGTTTTTAAATCCTCCGTGTCCTCCTTAATTGACTAGATCGTCAATACTAGCAACTGCATGGACGTGGGGGGTGCGTGCGATCTCCGAAGGCTTGCATCATGCAATGACAGCATTGTTATGAGTTACTATACTATATGCATTATAGATTTTAGGGGTTCATCAGAAATTCAGTATTGTGCTTTCATAAGGTTGGGGGCCTTGTAGAAGATTGGTCTAGATCAGGGGTCTTCAACGTTTTCCAGGCCAAGGACCCCCAAACTGATGGCGAGATGGAGCGGGGACCCCCTAATTATATATATTGTATAAAATTGTGTTATATCAAACTGGTCCTATAGTGCCATGTGTGCATTGATGACTGAAAGACATCTTCTGCCTCCATTTATCTGTTTACTACAGTGTGTTGAATTCATGTTAATGTGGATTTAAAGACATTTCAATTAGTGGAAAAAATTGCAGGTGGGGGGGGAATATAAAAAAAAGTCTAATCAACCAAAACTTTTGCGACCCCCATGCAGTACCTCCGCGGACCCCCTAGGGGTCGCGGACCCCCTGTTGAAGACCCCTGGTCTAGATTAAAAACAGCCGAGGCAGAGATATTCTGACTTCTACTCCCTAGTATGGGTCAAGCTCCAAAAACACTGGATGCTACGTATCCTATAATGCAACTCGATCATTTAATTAGGCCCTGCCTGCCTCCTAAACAAACCCCCTCATGTTTCAAACCCCCACGCTGCCAGGGTATAACGCGGGCCTCCTGAGATGACATCACTACGACATCATCAGGGTTATTTATTTTAACTTTTGAACACTCCACCAGAACCACAGAAGACATAGGGGGGGTAGTACAAACTGAACGCCGTGTTTAAAATGACTAGGCGTTCCAAAATAACGTGCAATCACACCTGTATGAGACATTCTTATGCCCCTTAAAACAAAAAGATAACTTAGATCATGAGACCGGATAGCAGTGTAAACTTATTCCTAATGTAGCATCCAGCAGTAAACATAATTGCTATAGCAGAATCAAAGCATGCCTATCTACAGCCCACTCCTGAACACAAGCCCTAAACCTCCTTTCTACTGACATTGGGTAATGGCTCACTAAGAAAGAGAGGTTTTGCCTGGGTCATGTCTTCTAGTGCTATAAAGAGGATGGGAGGAGCAGCTCAGTATGTTCTTAGTATTATCATCCTACAGAAAAGCTCCAGGACATTTAGGGAATTAGTTTGACATTTTGGGAAATACACATATTCACGGATTAGGAGTTTGATGAGAAGATTGATACCACTCATTTATGTCATTTAAATACAAAGCTACAGCCAGGAGGCAAATGTACAAATCCTACTATGGCCACGCCAAGACCCGCACCTCTATAGCATTCACACACTCTCTCACACACACTCTCTCTCTCCTCTCCACACACACACACACACACACACACACACACACACACACACACCACACACACCACCCACACACACACACACACACCACACACACACACACACACACACACACACACACAACACACACACACACACACACACACACACACACCACACACACACACACACACACCACACACACACGGCTATCCTAACCTTCCCCTGAGAGCTGTCTATGCCCAACCCCAACCATCGAGTTGCTATTGAAGGGCGGGTCTTGGCGTGGACATAGTAGGATTTGCAGCCAGGAGATGGTTAGCTTAGCTTAGCATAAAGACTGGAAGTGATGGAAGCATCAACAGTAGGATGAAACTTGTCATCTAACTCTTGGCAAGAAGGTGGTTGAAGACATTTCCCAAAATGTCAAAAGGATCGTTTAATATAGCTTAGGTTTGCCAGTGAAAATACCTAAAATATTTGAAATAAGTTCTTTATTACAAATGTTTTTCCTGCATTGAGCATTCACCATGACAACAAGGTTGGCTAAACTACCTGTAATTGGTTTTAGTGTGAGACAGAAATAACCTCCAAGTGTGGCGAGCTTAAATGAACTGGCTTCTCAACCGAATCACACTCACTAAAGTATTAACGGTGTGTTGAGAACTGAGTGTGTGTTAGCGGGTGCAGTACGACAAGACTGTAAATGAGTCTGTCGGAGTGTGGTGCGCGCCGGGGGGAGGGGGGGGGGGGAGTAAAGTGTGAGAGCCAGAGTGTTAACAGAGGGAGTGCAGTGGAAGGCCTGTGCGTGCCCATGTGGAGGAGGTTTGGGGTTATATTTAGCAAGGTGGCCCATCAAACGGGCCGAGGTGAAGACGGGGAGTGGTTTAAGACTTCCCCGCGTGAAAGAGAAAAATGTAAAAGATTCATTTCAGTTTCATCTCTAAAAAAAACAAACTTCTTCCAGTGGCCGGGTTAGCTCAGTTGGTAGAGCAGGCGCACATGTTCGACTCCAACCTGCGGCCCTTTGCTGCATGTCATTCCTCCCTCTCTCTCCCCTTTCATGTCTCCATCTGTCTTGTGGGATTACAGGTCTAAAATGCCCCAAAAAAATAATCTCTAAAAAACTTCTTCCAGCCAGACTGTCTGTCTGTGTCTCTATCTCAGATGCAGAGAGTAATGAGTACAGCCTGTGCCTGGTGATTTATTCATCAGCATAATAACTACCAAATTTCTGCTAACAAGACGTAGAGTCTGCAGCCATGCTAGGAGCTCTGTGAGGCTTAATGATAACGTCAGCATGCTAACACGCTCACGATGACAATGCCAACATCTTTAGCAGGTATAGTGGAGAGCTGGGACAGTTAAAAGATCGACAAAAGATGAATCTGCATCTGGTCTGCAGTGCCAGATCTTCCTCGTCTGGCTAGCCCACACAGCCTGCCGGGACAGGAGAAAAAAGTGCTCTGGTTTATTGGGATTTCTTTAAACCAATCACAATACTATGCTGCGCTTAATGCCGGAAGGAGCAACGGCGCCTCTGCAAGAATAGTCTTAGGAAGGAACTTGTTTTGGTGGAACGTTCGTACGTTCAGAACAAGTTTTAGGCGTCAACAGAAAACTCAGATTGGACAGATAGTCTAGCGAGCTGTGTGGATTTACCCTGCAGTGACCTGAGGAGCAGGTAACCATAGTCCTCAGATTGGACAGATAGTCTAGCTAGCTGTCTGGATTAACCCTGCAGAGATCTGAGGACCAGGTAACCATAGTCCTCAGATTGGACAGATAGTCTAGCTGCTGTCTGGATTTACCCTGCAGAGACCTGAGGACCAGGTAACCATAGTCCTCAGATTGGACAGATAGTCTAGCTAGCTGTCTGGATTTACCCTGCAGAGATCTGAGGACCAGGTAACCATAGTCCTCAGATTGGACAGATAGTCTAGTTAGCTGTCTGGATTTACCCTGCAGAGATCTGAGGACCAGGTAGCCATAGTCCTCAGAAATCAGCCGCAGGTTAGAGCGCCAACACAAAAAAAAAAAAAAGAGGAAAATGGTGGACATCCGGCCGAAATGAAAGAAAGACATCCGACCAAAATAAAAGACATCCAGTCAAAATGAAAGACATCCAATCCCAGGAAAGAAAATCTGCATCTAACTAGATCATTTTTTTTGCTCATTTAAGTCACATTTAAAGAAAATGCCAAATATTAAATTGTTTAAGCTGATCCACTGTGAAACCTTGGGCTTTGAGTGTGAAAAACTGATTTTCTTTAGACTTGAAAATAGTCTACAGATGAATACATATTGAAAATTAGTTGCCGCCAAGGTATAAATTTTAATACCTATAGCGGATGTAATGTGTTTTTAGTCAACCAACTTTATGTGTGTTATCATGCTAACATTTGCTAATTAGCACTAAACACAACGTCAAGATAAGGCTGACGTGATTTGCAGTAGTTTTGCAGGTCAGTGGTAATAAAGTGAAAGTATCGGACAAGCTAAACATTTTGACCAGATGATACAAGTTAGGGGATCTCCAAAGTTAAGTTATTACAGGGGGACGTGAATGTCTGTATTAATGTTTATGAAAATCAAAAGTTGTTTCAATCTGAAGTGCTGAATCGACCAAATCTGTAATCAGCTTAATGGAATGCCACAATCAGCAAGATTTAATACATCTAAATCAAGAAGGGATTGGGTGCCTAAATATGAAATACAACCTAAAAAAAAGGTGAATTTTACCATATTATCAACAGATTATATTGTAATATTTTCTTCTAATGATAACATTAACACTGCTACATCAACCATCAGAAACGTGCTGCGAGAAGAGGGTGTGCAGGACCAACCCCCCAGCGAGTGAATTACTATGAGGCATCATGTAATTTAACTGGCCATCCTTTAACCAGCAGGGACAAACAACCCCTCTTCAACTTGTTGATATGAATAATCCCATAATTGAAACAATCTGGATGAAATTGCAGTGGGGGCTGCCTTTGAGAAGCCAATAACAGAGTGAACAGGAATCAAAAACACTTATTTCCTTAAAAGTACAGTTATTGTCATGTGGAGGGTTGCAATACGCATAAACAGCCATTTAGCCAGGGTGGAGGTTATGAGTGTGGAAGGACCCGTTCAGAGATAAACCTTTGCCGTTCTGTTTCTGAAGTTACAGATGGTGCATGTGACCTTAAGATAGCCCCTCTAATTATCTGCTGCACAGTGTGATGAGGAGCAGAAGCGCACTGTTGGTCTATTTACAACATGGGACTTAAAAGTGGGGCAAACACTGGGTTTTATTGGATCCCATTGGTTAAAAGGGTGCAAGCGGCTGAAATGGGTTTCCTTAGGAGGGGGGGGGTTGGCATCTCCCTTAGAGATCGGGTGAGAAGCAGAGTCATCTGTGGGGAGATCGGAGTAGAGCCCTTCGCATTGAAAGGAGCCAGTTGGGGTGGTTTTGGCATTTGGTTAGGATGCCTCCTGGGCCCCTCCCTAGGGAGGTGTTCCAGGCACGTCCAGCTGCAAGGAGGCCTTTGTGGAAGACCCAGGAATAGGTGGAGAGATTTTATCTCCAACCTGGCCTGGGAACGCCTCGGAATCCCCCAGTCGGAGCTGGTTGATGTGGCTCTGCAAAGGTAAGTTTGGGGTCCCCTGCTGGAACTTCTCACCCCACAACCCGATACAAGTAGACGAAGATGGATGGATGGATGGAAATTGGTTACGCCTAAGACCAGATGTGAAGATAATACTGACCAATGACCACATATGCACACCTGTACAAGGTTGAGTCTCTATGCAAATTGAATGAATATGCAAAGCAGAGGCCAACAGTTTGCTATCCTGCATCATCAGACCGAGAAGAGCAGGAAGAGGAAAGAGAATAATGCATCTCAGGGCGACAAAAAAACAAAAACAGTATGCCACCTGAAATTTGAACCCAAAAACATGTCTAGTGTTGGGAAGCAATATCCCACAAAACAGGGAATAACCGCCATACAGTGTGCGGCCGGATGTCTTTCAACCAGGGAAAAAACAAGCAGCGTTGCAAAGGTAGACCAGTATTTACTGTGATGCAAGCTGCAGTCTCTAAGCAGTTTTAAAGAGGAAAAATACAGTCAAAATGACCACTAGAGCCATTGAAAAAGTTGTTACAGAGCTTGCCTTATTAGCAACATCTAATGCTGTGCAGAGCCTTCATAAAACGAGTGGTAGTTGCATATTAAAATGAGGTGCAACATTGCACATGAAGCTGGGATATTAATTCCTGAGCAGTAGAAAGAGAGAGAGAAAAACAAAAGGCAGAGCAAAAGCTGTGACCCGGAGCGCCATCGGGAATAGGCAGAAACGCAAAGAGCGAAAAAGAGAAAGGAAATTAGTGTCGGGGAAAAAGTGGAACAATGGAGAGACAGCCGGAAAAAGGAAGTTTGAACTGTAACAAGCCACGAGCCAGGCGAAAATCACACACACACAGACACAGACACACACACACACACACACACACACACACACAGACACAGACACACAGACACAGACACACACACGTCTAGTCAGGCTTGAGCGTTGCAGCAGGAACACTAACCCACTCCAAATGTTCCCTCAGAACTCGGCAGCCTTTTCATAGTAAAACCTCCACAATTCTGCTTAAAAAACAACAACATCCAAATGGTTCATTTTAATAATTCTTTTGGAGCTTTCAATCACAAACTCATGTGATCTCACACACTCTTTTCTCAGATGATACCAAAATGAACCTCATCTTTAACCTCATCTTTAATGCCTATATGGACCAGAAGTAGGGCTGGGCAATACATCAATAATACATCGATATCTATCTCTATCATCTATATCTGAGACTAGATATTGTCTTAGATTTTGGATATGGTAATATGGTAATATGGCATAAGTGTTGTCTTTTCCTGGTTTTAAAGGCTGCATTACAGTAAAGTGACGTCATTTTCTGAACTTACCAGGCTCTTCTAGCTCTTCTATTATTGGCCTTTTTCCCACTTGGTCATTATATCCACATTGCTGATGATTATCAAAAATCTCATTGGGTGAATATTTTGTGAAAGCACCAATAGTCAACGCTACAATGTCGTTGTGGTATCGATATCGACGTATTTGGTCAAAACTACCGGGATATTTGATTTTCTCCATCTCGCCCGGCTCTAACCACGAGTCCTTCAACAACAACGAAAATGTGATTGATGAAATTTGAACACTGATGACTGCATGCAAACTCTGTATGCTGATGATCACGTACTATGATTGAAAGCTCGAAACTAAAAGCTGCTAAACGGAACAGGTGGCAAGACTTCTCAAATGCAAGTCAAAAATTGACTTTGAACCGCATCTTTGAAGCCAACATGGATTGATAAGTGCTACCAAACGGACCTAATAAAGTGAAATTGTTTATTGTTTTGCCAGGTTATGTAACGGCAGGACTGTAAAAGTTGAACATCTGAGAAAATTAGTTTGTATTTTGAACGTCTTTCAGCAGTAATTCTCAGAGTGTTTCCTCTATGTTGATTCTGTAGTGGCGGCCCGCCATGGCAAAATTTCTGCCGCCACGGTATCAGAAATAGGGCAGACGCACATTTTAGTCGCGGTTGCCTTTTAAATGATTCTGCCGACATAATGCACCCCCCACCCCCCACCCCACCTCTCTATTCAGAGGACATTGGGCCCGTCCAGTTTAACTCCACATACTGTTGGGTTGATGGAGTTTATTTCTTCTGAGTCGACTATCATACGGACAGCTCCACCAAGAACGTCTGTTCTGATTGGACAACGTTCAACATGCCAGTTCTGTCAGCTCATCGTCCTGATATCAAACATCTGGAAACATTTAACCCTTGTGTTGTCCTCCCGGGTCAAAAACAGACAAAAAATTGACAATTTGTCCCTTTTTCAGACTTTTGTTTTTTTTAAGTTTTCACTAACACCACCTTACTGCCACAAGTTTTATACTACTTTTAGGAATTCATGGTCAATATCCCTTAGTTATATAGAATTATGTCTAATATTTGAGTTAAAAAAAAGCAGAAATCATGAATTACTTTGACTAATAGTTAAGATCAGAGGACCAAAAGTGATCAATTGTTTATGCAAAGAGCGACAAAAAAGGGAGATCCAATCCATTTTTTGTGGTAATTTGGTTAAAAAGAAACCCAAATTTCAGATCTAGACATTTTTTAAAGGGGTCAAATTTGACCCGAGGACAACAGGAGGGTTAAACGGTAAGTGAGTCAGTGTAATATACTATAAATTGGAAAAAGTCTATAGATATACTCATTTGGGTTTTGGTTTCCCTATGAAGAATTTCTTGTGACATTCATGTTGCAGATATTAAGCGCTCTGTAGTTCTTCAAAAAAATACAGTTCAATCCCAACTGAAAATATGCCTCATTGTGTGTGAATAGATATATAGTGTATATGTAAAACATTTGGCGGCAGGGCGCGGGGAGTTGTGGTTCGGACTGATCTGTCCCCACTGCTAAAAAAATCCTAAAAGGAAAGACTGCAGTAGCAGAAATGTTGCTTCATTCTTTTTTTTATTTGGCAGCCTATCTTCTCAACGGGCCTGTGGTGAGACTGCCATTTCCAAGGTCAAAAGAAACTTTGAACCTCAGCTGAAAAGCTCAACATAGACAAGAAATTCTTCCACAGCGAGGAAGCATCTACTTCCATTCCTGCAGGGACAACTCCGTATGAAGCTCACATGACATGATCGAAAGCTCCAGAACAGCCACTAAATGGATCTGGTGGTGAGATTGACAATTTGAAAGTGGCATTAACCTGCAGGTGTTTGGCTTACACTAACCAAACCCCATTGATGAAATCCTTAATTTAAGCCAGAGCCTACATATGTTCTCTTTTAGGATGACAGACACTTTAACATCCTACTAGTTCATCAAAAGAGCTAGGAGCTGAGGTTTCTAGTCTGTTTTTTTGTTTTTCGGTGGTGGACAGAGACCAGACAAGACATCTGGTCCCAGATTAGACCAGTGTGTTTAAGACAGGCTTAAGACTCTGGTGGCCTGGAACATTGAAGGGTTCCAGACTCAACCAATTAAGGCTGCTAAACTTTAACTCCATGCTTACTGTATGAAGCCATGCAATGCATACATCACACATGGAAAGGCCACCAGAGAGACCTAGCTGGGTCTGAAGCTAAAACAAGAAGTCAATTAGATAACTAACAGAATATAAATCTGCAAATGAAATGTCCAAAAAACTTGGGGAAACAATTGCTAGTTTCAGCCCTAGGAAAGTCTACATATTAACAATGTAACTTTGATGTGAATTATGATCTGGGAAAGAAAGAGGAGAGCACAGATGGCAGGCCAGGGAGGAAAAACACAATAAATAGTGTTCATGGGAGTTTATGCTGCCGAGTCCTCATCATGGGGGGAACTTCAGATCCCTCTGTACTGTCTAGCTCAGACTAAAATATCCCTGCTTCCAGCTGGGATAATTTCTCAGGTCACTCGCCAAATCCAGCTATTAACTTTGATGATGGAAGGGGTGTGGGGGGGGGGGGGGGGCATTAAACAAAGATCTAGAGCCTGAGGATCAAAGTCTTCTTTAGAAGAAACCCGATGCGCAGCGTGAATTACACAAGGTGTTTGGTACAGAACAAAGCGTTCAGGTGACTCATGCTGAGAAGGTGCTGACGTATGCAACCGATCATATCAGTGAAATGACTTCATGAATGTTTACTTACTGAGACGTAATCTGAGACCAAGCCAGCTCCTTGGTGGCGACTTGTGCAGAACTGAATTCATGGTCCACTTGTTTGGCACCATCTATGCATGCAGTCCTTCTTGGGAGAGAAAATGAACCCTTGCACCCAACAGCAGCTCCTCACAGGTCCCGTCTGTCGGCGTGTGGCAGGCTCGATGCTAATCACCCGGCGATGTTTAATGAAGCAGTCCTCTCTATGGCATTCTCACTCGCTTCCCATTTCTCCTTTAAAACGCCTCTTCAGCCTGTTGAGATCGGTGGTCGGCGGCGAGCACAAAGCTGCAACTCACATCGCGGTGAGTGCACGGAAAAGAGTGGCAAAAATACATCGACACAGACAAAAAAAAATCCACACAGGTCTAGCACCCAGTGAGGCACGGCTGCAAGTTGGAGTCCATGCTAACTTGTAAATAACCTGTTGCTGGCTGCACACATGCGAGAAAGAAATCTCTCGACGTCCAACGTCTGTTGGTGAAGCTCGGTCGATGCGGGAATGAGATAACGAGAAGAAAAACACGTGGATTTGTCTTCAAAGAAGCTAATCCATGGCTGGACTTCGTGCTATCAACTTTACACGGCGTGCGGCTGAAGTTGAACACATTTCGTCCTCTGCGTCGTCTTGTCGCCCTCTCTGATCCACCACGGGCTCTCCATTCATTCACACAACCTGGCTGGTTCGGGGTCCACAAAAGACTCGATGCAGTTTCTCTCTCAGGTTGTGCAGTGTGGTGGCAGCTAGAGGCGCCAGAGACACACTCAACAGCACCCAAACCAGAGTCCATTCCGTTTCTGAGGGATTTTATCCAAAGTACATCCAGAGCTCTGTCAACCAAGTTAAATCTAAAAAAATAGTCTAAAAGAGAGAACACATTATTCATATTAAATCTTTCTTCAGTCTTGGAAAGTAACTAAGTATACTAACCCAAAAACTAATTAACTAACTAACTTTAATTAGGCTACTTGTACTTTACTTGATTATTTCCATTTTATGCCAACCCTAGCGCTATACTTCTAACGTTAGCTAGTCCAATACCATTACAATTCAGAGAAACATCGTTTTAATCCACCGCATTGGTTTCATAGCTTTATTTAATTTTCAGATTAATAAACAAATATAATGAACAAATACTGTACATTAAGATAAAATATACATTTACCAGGGCAACATCCATAATTATAATCCAACAAATGTAGCTAGCTAGCTAGATTTCTAAATGACACCTGAGTTGGCCATTGCTAACACATTTAGCTGTAGTTAGCTAGTGTAAGCTAATGCTAATGCTAAAGACATACAACTTTGTGAGTTGATACCTGTCAACCAAGTTAAATCTAAAATATAGTCAAAAAGAGAGAACATATTATTCAAATTACCATCTTTCTTCAGTCTTAGGAAGTAACTAAGTCTATTTACCCAAAAACAATTTTTAATTATGCTACTTGTACTTTACTTGAATATTTCCATTTTCTGCCTACTAGCTTTATAGGCTACTTCTAACGTTAGCAAGTCCAACATTAGAGGATCATATTGTTCGTTGCACTGCATTAGTTTCATAACTTTAGTTACTTTTCATATTAATGACACAAAATATAATTAACAAATACATCAAGATTAAAGTTACATTCACCAGGGCAACATCCATTTAATCCAATAAACGTAAGGCTAAATGACACCTGAGTTGGCCATTACTAACCGATTTAGCTGTAGTTAGCTAGTGGAAGCTAATGCTAATGCTAAAGACATAACACTTTGCGAGTTGGTTGAAAACTGTCTCCAGGTAATGTTTAAAGGTTTCTTGATGATTAACCTAATAATATAGGAATAAAATAATAAGTAGTGTACATGAAGGCTATATGCATTGTAGGTTGCTTTAAAAAAAAAGTATTTTAGTTATAGACCTACATTTTTAAACAGGCTTTTGGTTTAGCTGCCTGCATTTTATTTTTTATGTTTTCAATTGATTTTAATTCTGTAGTTTTTTAAAAAAAATATTTGAATAAGCAAAATGTTAGATTAGTGTATTTACAAACAGTATGTTTTACTTTTACAAGCAAAAAGTTTGGCAGGAGTGTAAATTTCCCCAAATAAAAGAAAGGATAACGTGCCGTCATTATTCTAAACTCTGATATACTCCTGGCTACCATGTTTAAGCCTAAAACAGATATATTTCTAATGTAAGCTGTTACCATGAATACTAATATATACAATAGTAAGCTAATGTTATTCCCTTAGTCTTTGAAAACAACGCTTTACTACTTTAGGGAGTAGACTGCAAACCTGAAAATATGCACTACTAATATTCAATATCAACATACATTCAGGGCCCTTAGGTCCTACTTGGTTGGCTGATCGGAGAGTCGAACTTGAAGAGAGGCCCTGTATCCCAAAATATAGTTTTTAGATCTTTATTTAAGACAGAAAATCAGATTACCATGAAACAAAACTGTGGTTGTACACAATACACAAAAGTGGGAGAAATGGGAGGTAATAGGCCCCAAGCAGATATTTTTTGTCACAAGCACCCTCATGGCATTGCATTATTATATAGTTTTAAAAATCAAACCCAATAATGAAACAGTCTGCTAAGGCTGGGGAGGTTCTCTACTCTAGTGTAGTTTTAAACTCAACAGGAGGATTTGAGCGGGTCTAATGGCACACTGCCACTGCATTGTTACATTACGCAGCACAATTGTCTTTGTCGTGTTTGTTTGGGTGGGGGGGGGGGGGATGTGACATAAGCGATTTGACAGATTATTTAACACATAAGGTTTAAAATGAAAATAAGGCTACACAATCAAGATGCCCTTAATACTTAAACGCTTTAAACACACCGATTCTGGAACATTAATTGCACATGGCTGCTGTTTTTGAAGAATCTGGGGAATGCTTGGCATCTTTGCTTCAAAAATCACTTAGTCAAATAAACGACTAATCCTGTTTTTCAACAGTACTCGGACTGACAACTTGTTCTCTGTTTGATTTTTATACGTGCTTTCTCTTTCCAACTTTGATGCCAGATAACCACAGGTAAGTTTGACATATTAATAATTACAGAATGCCAGGAGCATCACATAAATCCAAAAGGGTAAAAGAACTACATCTTTCACTAAAAATGTCTGTAGGTTTTGCTTGATTGTTTTAAAGTAATTTAAATGTGTATTCAATGCATTTCACCGATGCGTGTTATTTGTAATTATACAGGTTCATGTAGACTGTCTAGCGGCACCTCTACAGTGGGATTTCTCTTTGGTTTGCAGGAGGTCTACGGGAAAACATCTGATCCGACAAAGCCAAAACAATGACGCTGCCAAAATGTGACTGTGTTGTGTTTGTGTGCGCCCACCCTCAATAAAGAGGCGGGGAACAGCGGACAAAGAAAAGCAAATGGGCAGAGAGGGGATGTTAAACAAATTAGCAATTCTTCACCGTGTGAGTAGATGTTTACAACCGAGTACTCCTTCAGTTCTCAGTCAGATCACTTAAAAGGTGTACAGTACAAAGTTACAAGTTGCTCAGATGAGGTTTGTAATGTCCTTAGTCTTGATTTGCTTTTAAATAATATGAACTTTTTCAGTATTATAAGCTAGTGTCTTAATAATTCTTATTACTGCCCTGGAGACCTTTTCAAAGTTAAAAAAAACAGCTGTTCAGAGCAAAATCGCAACATGCATTTGCTGCCCTCTTGAGGTCAAAAAGGTAGCACCTTGGAACAAAAGGGTTTTTAAATGGCATCTTTTATATACCACATAGGCTTACATAAAAAAATCGTAAACATGTTGCATTTACAAAAAGTTTTTAATGACCTACAAATGCCGGAACATTTTTGTGTCCCTTTAACACAATACCAAATGTACAGCAGTTAATGCAGAGTTAGTCAACAGTAAAAATAGAGACATTTCTGTGAAACCTTTGACTGCTATTATAGCACAATAATGACAAAAATGGGCTTAAGATTCACAGAAAGTGTCATGTGAAAGATCCCTCCTTAACTCTGCCTTGTACACACTATATGGACCTATGACTATATGACTGAAGTAAATATCAAGATGGGTTTAGAACTTTAAGCAAGAAAACCAGAAATCTGAACCAAAGTTGTTTGTCATTTAACATCTGGCAGGTTCTTGAATTCTTTTGCAGCTTTGGAATGCATCTATACAAAGAAGAGACTTTAAACGAGCTTCAATTAAGTACAATGGGTGATAATAGACGTTTTCGAACCAAACAGTTCTAGGGTCTCTCTGAGAGGAAATATCTACAGGGGAGCTCCATTGACAACTACATACCTTTAAGGGCTTTTGCATTTTCACCGCCAATAGAAACACTCAAGTCACGTAAGCCAGCCGGTCCCACAGCCTCACTCCCCGCAGCTCCATCCCTGGAGCAGACTAGCTAGCGTCGGCTCTCCTCCCATCTAAGTAACGTTGGTCTCCTAGCAGCGGGGAGTGAGGAGGAGGAGGGGCTGTTAGACCCAGCAGCTAACCCTGGCCACCAGCCTGCCGTTCGGCTCTTTTTTCTGGTGTAGCATGAAAGTGTGGTGGAATTGCCTAGTTTGTCTAGTTAGCTAAGGCTAGCTTGCTAATTGGAGTCATGTTTTTATTCTACACTGGTTACAAAAAATGAGCCAAAAAAGTTGTCACTCATCTGGCGATAGCAATGTGCTTTCTACACTTTGACAAGGGTGGATGTGGGTGAAGCATAAAGTTGTTGGAGTTGTTGTCTAGTTAGCTAGCGGTTAAAAATGGCAGTTCCCAGTGCTGCATTGGCTCACATGTTCAACCGATCATTGCCGTACACTTGCGCCAGGACCGACCAATCACTGTACGCTCACCTCATTCAAAGTTCCTCTTGTGCTGGGAGAGTACCTACTCTGAATGAAGTACAAGTTAGAAATGTTCTTAGAACTACAAAAAAGTTTCTTCTGGTCCGAAAAGCCTATTATTGTCCATGTCCACTCATTTACAGCACTGTAAAATGTATGTAGAAGTCCAGCAATAGGAAGGCAGCCATCTCTTCCTGCAGAGTATGTGATACTGGCTGCTCCGTCAGACTGAATCCTGACATTAAAAAAACAAAAAACTGTCCGACTCAACTTCAGTTCTGTACATTCAAAGGCCATTGCTGACTGGTTTGGCATGAGACACCAGTCGAGAAGGCTAAAGGGCAATAAACCGGCGCTGTGTAGAAAATGTCATTGCATCCCCATTTGACTGGGTCTCGTCAGTCCCTTGAAGACTCGCAGCTTTCCTGCACCAGTGAGATCAAAACTGTAGTCCGTAGTGACATAGGGCATCTCTCCTTCAAAGCCAGGCTGAAATTGTACACCATAAGACACGGTTAACATTGGCTTTATATGTCACTTTATATGCCAAAGTGAGAAAAATATCATGTGTTTGAAGTGTATTGTGTTATGACTTCTGACCTGTGATGTGAGGATGCAGGAAGGCAGCGATATCGCTCCCAAGAGGAGACAGTTGACCTTACGAAGGATGGAGGGATCTACAGGGGTCAGCAAAAAGTACAGGCCTCGCGCCATGTCGATGCCCCGAAGCACACCTGGAACACGTTAGCATGTAAATGCACTGACGTTTGACATTTCAATTCAACAACCAAGAGCCATCACTTTATCCCTAATGTCCTGTTCGGGTCCCTGGAGATCCGGCCTGCTTTAAACTTGGGATTGTTCTATCGCCTTGATACGTCATGCCTTTGTTAAATTGAATGAGAATTGCTTAGAAACGTGGTTTTAAAGATGTCTGCTTGTTCATCAGCGGTCTAACTGAACCCAAACATAAGTAACACCACTATTTAGGATAACATACCATAGATGTCCTTTGTGAATTCAAAATAAATATGTATTTGTTCACACATAGCCATACAATGTAAAATATTTGGTAAATTCACAACACTTGGTTAGTAACGTTTCATGTTATTAATAAACAATGCTCAGTTTGGCAAAGGAAAGGGTTACACCTTACCATTTCCATACATGCCAACATAAGATCAGAAGCAAAAAAAATGCTTTGGTATATGCTGTGTACATAGGTTCATTTTATTTTTTTTAACACATAAAGCAGGAAGTGATGCCAAAGTCAACAGAACACAGTTAAAAAGGAAAAAATTGCATATATATTTGAGCAAAAGCTCAGGTAGAATACGTACCGAAGCCCACACATGGGCAGATGGGCGCCTGCGACAACAGGACTGGGCCTCCCCTGCTCGCCACTTTCTCTCCCAGGCAGCAGAGTCCCACCAGACTGGCATTGGCGGCATAAAACATGTGGCTGGGCACTACCTCGCAATGGATCACACCTAAAGATACTGCTGTGTGGGGCACCTGTAGGCCAGAGGGAGGACGGTTTGATACTTGTTGACACAGTATGTCTTAGTTGACAAATTCGTACACAGACTGAAATGTAAAAAGGTAAATTTGTGGTTTCACAGGGAGTTACATGCTGGAACTATTTCTTGGCGGGCAGCAGTGACAAGGAAAATGTACAGGTGCCGGTAAGTGATTTTGTTTTTTAAGCTGTGGACAGAGCCATGCTCAGGCTAGCTCATGTCCCTTAAATCTGGTATTTATCTTAGCTAATCGCCTGCGGGTTCTAGCTCCATATTACAGAGTACAGTACAGACATGAGAGACATCATTTAACCCTCAGCAAGAAAATTAATGAACAGGTTTTTCTAAAATGACAAAATGACTGCACAAGTTTGTAAAATCTGGTAACAATTTCCCAAGGTAATAATAAAAAAAAACTATGTGACTCTTATCCAGAGTAGAGCTGCATCATCATGACTCGGACGTACCTGGTAGGGGGTGAGGCTGTGCAGCGGTCTGATTGGCCCGGGGTCTGGAGACTGCAGCTGACTCAGGTAAGCCAGCAGTGACAGCTCTCTGTGCTCATTAGTGCGCTGGTGTTTCCTGTCAAATAAAACGCATCCACAAAAAACTGAAACAAGGGAAGCTTTTTACACGTTACTGCCCACACAGGATGATGAGAGTTGCGTACTTACGCCGTCCCTTGGCGTCCCACTCCTTGAAACTCTGATTGTACAATAAGGTGAGTGTAACTCCGGGGGGGACTGTGGCTCTCCGTGAGCTCGTCCAGAGCGGTCTGAGCAGGTGGGTGCGTCTGGCAGCCGTGTGCCGTCCTCAGAAACTCTGGCGTGAGGGCGGGACACTGGGTGATCCCGCTGTGACCGAGCTGGACCACGTGCGAGACTGGGAAGAAGCGGATCATGTCCACTAGCACCTGGAATCCAAACCCTGTGGACAGCCACCAAAACAAGAACATGTTCAGACACGGTTTGAAGCTCTAGATTCTATATTCTGTCATAGAGGGTAGCCTGAGCTGACCTTTGACCCAGCCCATGGTGTTGATAATGACAGGAGTCTCTCGGCTCTGGGAGCGTCTACGCCACAAGGATTTGAGGGATTCCAGGTAGCGTTCTAAGTCCGCCTCGCACGACGAATGACCGTAGTAGATTGTGTGCTCTGGGGTGCACTGATGTGTGAAAGGAGGACCTGAAAAATAACAACATAAATCTACTAAGCCCATGTTTTTTACAAATAGTAAAGAAATATCAAATGGGAGAAGACAAAAACAGATTAATAAGAAAATGAACAGTTTGACATTTTGGATACAATGCTTATTTGCCTTTTTGACTGATACCACTGGCATATGTCTGTACAGTAAACATGAAGCTACAGCCAAGTAACAGTAAAAACTTAAATTCACATCAGGGCCACATGGAATCTGCGGACACAGAATTCCGTGTGGCCCTGCAATTAGCAATTGAATTTTCCGCAGGTTTTCCACAGATAAAAAACAATAATAATCTCAGAATGTTAACACATGTCCACCACAAGCAAAAAAATAGTCCGCTAATTTTCATTGTGTCACCGCTGAAAACTGTAAAAAATAAAAATATAAACTTGACATTGGGGCTGCTAATTACTCAGTTTTATTGGTTACAATTTCGTTGGACTTTTCTTGGCAATAAAGCAAAAAAAAAGCCTTTTTCCCTAAATGTTGAACCATTCCTTTAAAGTGCCTGTATTTTTCTCATTTTCAGGTTCATAATTGTATTTTGAGGTTGTACCAGAATAGGTTTACATGGTTTCATTTTCAAAAAACCCCAGATTTTTGTTGTACCGCACATGGTTTTTTATGCTTGTGGAAACACCAGAGACACAATATAACACCCTAAATCCCAGAAAAAGTATTTTTTTTTCATAATATGGGCACTTTAACACTTTTCAACAACACTAAAAGGAAGTTGTGAACCATGTGTTTACTACAACACTACAAAAAAAAAATAACTTACCCAGAAGTGGTTCTCTGACAGTCGACAAAGAAAGACAACCAGCGGGAGTGAACTCCGTTTGACCGAGATCCCCTTCCAAATAATCTACATTAGTAGTGCTACAGACAGACACACACACGTGTTAAAAGGGATGCGCTACAATTTCAAATCTTGTAGATAAAATATATTACATAACATCAGTTTACATTGACATTTGATGCATAAGAACTTACTGATTTAGTAAGGTATTGATGAGGCTGCGGATGAACGTCGACTTGCCCACATTCCTGGTACCACATACAAGGATTACGGCACAGCCATCCATGTCCCCTGTCAATGACAGACACGGGTCCAGTAATTTGCCAAGGCAGGATCAAATGGGACATTTGTTTGTACAGCCATTATCAGACATGGAACACATACCATTGCATCCATCTGATAATGTGATGGCATTTTTCATCAGACAAGGGTTTCCGTTATGTAAATGTTTGGTATGGCTTTGCTCGGACATGATAGTCTAACAGAAACAGGCACAGGGTTTAAGCGTGGTTGGCCCCTGGTGAACAACAGGGAGCGCTGTCACTGAGCGGTGAGGAGTTCAATAGTTTAATGATGTGAAGAAAGGAGAGTTGTTGTTCTCTCCCAGGCTGCGTCACTGATGGAATTTAAAGTCTCAATCTCACCTTTTTTTTGGGAAGCATGCCTTTATTAGATAGTAGACAGGGAACGAGAGAGATGCAACAAATGTCCCCGGTTAGACTCAAACCGGTTCACTGTATGTCTTAACCCATAAACCATGACGTCGCCCCCATCAATTTTAGATTATAAATAGCAGAAAACACACATCAAATGGCAAAATGTTAAATTAATACTTCTAATTGCTCACATGCTGAATTTGTTTTATTTTGCAAAAATGAGGCCGACATATAAAATTACTTAAAGCTACATTGTGTGAGAATTTCTCCCATCTAGCGGTGAAATTATATTATATAACTGACAACCAACTGAATATCACTTTCTAGCCCCTCCCATTCCGAGCGCGTTTTAACTCCTACGGTTGTGGAACCCAAAATTAGCTCGTAGTATCTACATTGTTTACTCGCAGCTGTTCTGCCTGTCGCGTCCTTTTAATTCTCTTTTCGCTTCCTTGACGACTCCGTTACACGTCCTTGAGAATAGGTGTGATCCTCCATCGTCAACAGGTTTCAAATCTGCCGGCAGTCGCGAATAAAGTCCCCCTGACATTCATCACGGTGCAACTGAGTGTAAAAACGTAAAAGGCGGATGTACAGTATGGCCCTCTTTGGCTTATGTAGTTTAAAGATGGAGGCGCAACATGGCTGCCACCATTCGGGCAAGTCGCTCGTATGTATTCTAAATGATTCTGAATGGCAGATGTTACGCTATGAATACTTTGATTAGTTGGTGGAAGTAATTACACATGAATGAGCACATAGTTGTGAAAGAACAAAGGGTTTTTGCTAAGAATCCACTAAAGAAATTACAAGATGTATGTTTAACCAGGTTAGTGTCAAAAAGGAGCTTACCTCTACAGGCGCTGACAAGCATATTAAGAGCATCTCTGTAGGTGTTTGACATCTTCAGGCCGTCAACGGCTCTGGTCAGAGGAATCACACCCAACCCATTGAGGGGGGTGTCAAGAACAGCTGACATCAGTTCACTCTGCAAACAAGCAGGGAATAAAAGCTTTGGTTAGAACATTTAAAAATGACCCAAACATGGGTCACCTGGGTAGCATGCGGCCCACTTAGTAAGGCTCAGTCCTTACCACAGCGGCCCAGGGTTCGAGTCCGACCCACTGCCCTTTGCTGCATGTCATTGCTCCTCTCTCTCCCCTTTCCTGTCTTCAGCTTTCTTATCAAATAAGAGCCAAAAATGTGCAAAAATAACCTAAAAACAACTACCTACACATTAACCTATACATTCTGCTCGTGTTCTCCTGATTCCCTGATTACTTTAATTTCTTGTGGATAGATGAATAATGAAGGTAACTCAATCAACTCACCACTGGGGGGCTGAACAATTCACTGCAATCTGTGAAGCTCGACAGAAAACGTGTCAGAGGCGTCTCCATGGGCTCCAGTAGGATGATGGATGAGTTTGACGTAATCCGTTTTAGCAACTTTTTCCGTGATGCTGCAAAATGCACATTCAAAGGGTTTAAAGGACAGAAAAGCGCAGTCCATGGTATTTTTTTTTTTTTATAACATGCAACTCAGTATTGTGTCACCAAATAAAAACTCCTAGCCTAAAATATGTAAAATTACAGTAAGTTTGTACCTGTTGACAGGTACTTTCGGAGGATGGAAGCAGCCTCCGTTCTGTCATCTCTGGAGTAATCAGAGCTTTCCAGGGCTTTAATAGTCAGTGGACAATGTGAGGCTGGGGAGAAGAGTGGATAGGACTGCTGGCCCTCTTCAATAGTGAACCCCATCACTTCTACCCGACCATACAGACAGGTCAAAAAGCACTTCCCACGGAAACACAGGGTCTGCAGGAGAGTAAATGTAATTCTCAGTCAAATAAATGGATTAATTGTTGCCAGATCTTTACCAAAATATCCTGAAGCATACCTGATCCGTCTCCATGACAAGTACTGCATGGTTTTGTCGATCATCTCTCTCTGCGCAGTAATGGAGAGCTTCTCCCTCCAGTCTACTTAGGCTTACGTCTTCCTTATCCTTCCCAGAGTCTCCAATCCGTTCCCATTAATGGACTGGGAATACTCCTTCCAGTCCACCGAGTCATTTGACCCGTTGTCCAATGTAAACGCTGAACTTCCATTAGCCTGAGCGTGAGATTTCTTAAATGCAGGCTGATGGGTGTTTTTCCTGGAGTCGGTGACAGGCTTTGCCTTGCTCTTCAATCTCTTGATGGTGGGCTGTTTCTTCACAGATGCCTGGTGCTCCTTCGCCATCCTGGCCATGACAGGACTGGAGTTGAGCTCTGAGGAACTGATGAAGGGCCGGGACCGTTTGCCCCTCACATCCTTCCATTTCTGAGATTTAGCATGGCCCTTAACCTGTGTGGGTTTCACCTTCATGATTCTGAACAGCAGTCATTCATGTGGGAGCTGAGGAAAGACAAAAAGGGGGGAGCCTGCGAAGACATAGGAAAGAAAGTTTGCATCTGAAAGGCCAGGTGTCTCCAAATAAACGAATGGCAATACATTACAATACACAATCAATACATACTTAATCAATTAACCAGTTTTGGAAGAAGTTCTTAAAAACATAAAAGGTAGCAATTTCAGTGTAGGAAAAATTTGTCCAGCATTCAAAACTTAGGTGAAAGTACCGAATCATATTTATATATTGTTGATTTATAATTATTAATGTAGTAATGTGTACATCACTTCAATTACTGCTGCGGAGTGAATTTGCTTCCAGGGATCAATAATGAATCAAAATAACATATTGACAAAATAATTAAACGTAATGTGGTCACCAGGTCATTGTTACAGCTAATAAATGTAAAGCTCATTTTAACTACTTTATATTCAGCTAGTTAACTTTAATGTTAGCTAATCTATAACAATGTATTAGTTAGTATGTAAGTAGCATATAGTGAATATTTAGTATCATTAACTTGAATATACTAGCTAAGTAGCCTAAGTAAAGTATTAGCCAGAACATTGTAGTGTAGTAAAAAGTAGAAAATAGTAGAAGTACCCCAAAATTGTTCTTAAGTACAGGACTTATGGTAATGTGCTTGGTTACCTTCCACTACTGGCAATACATCTTTTCAAAACACATTAGCCAACTTGATAGCAGTTGAAAGCTAAGCTAACCGTGCTAAGAAGTAAAACGAGCCAACTGTAAGAATTCTCATAATGTGCGTTAGTTTCTCAACATGTGAGGCTGAATAATAAATACACAAACCCGTTTCTACCAAACAAAGAGGAACCAGGTGTCAGACAACAACGCATTTTAAAATAACGTCACTCATCCATCCATGCACTTAACGATATCAAAGCCCTAGAAGAACTGACAGCTATGCTAACTGATAGCTAATACTGTTGCATTCAGGTGGAGGAAACTTACCCCCGCTTGTGGAAAACGACAACGCGGAACTGTAGACACGAGTCTTAATTGGGTTATTACATGGATAGCGTTAATTTGGTATAGTGAAGCTAATGAGCTGGCTAACTGTAACGACAGTAACCACAGCCGCGCTAACAAGCTAGCGTACATGTGTGAGCCACTAACAGACGCCGCATCTAGATGGTTGACTAGGGTTTATCCCGGGGTTTAATTATTTACGTTTAAGTTATCAAGCAAAACTATTGCTCTTATTTAGCACGCTCACACAGAAATAAAAATTGACAAAAATAACTGTAACCACATGTTATAATTACATTTGTAGATATTATATTATCACTGGTGGGCATGTTTATGTTTAAGGATGGACAACAAACAGTTTTCCCGGAGTTCGGTCGCGTAAAAAGCGTCACATCCTCTTCCTTTTGCAGTTTCTAGGGGCCTACAAGAAACGAAAACAATGTGCATGTAGCGGTTTTGCTATATTTTCATCCTATTTACAGTACACCCGAAGCGGGTGCAGCTTCTCAACAATTACACAGATAAATTACCAGTTTCATCGATGTTGCAGATGTGAGTCTCGTGCAGCTAACGGGTGCGTACCATGCTAAGGGATCGTCTTAAAATATGTGCTAGGAAATAAACGTCGAAGTGCGTAGGTAGCTAGGGGTTTGCAACCATTTCTAAGAAAATTCTAGTAGAATTATGATAGCTCCAGCAAAAATATACTGTAAAGTGTTTAGACTTTTAATAAAATGATATATATAATGTGGTAGCTAGCATTGACAAACACGTAATTCAGTTAGCTACATTTTGAAGAAGTGGCTGACTTAACCTAATGCAAGTGATATCGAGCTTTGTTACATTTTTCAGACAAAATGTCAATTTTTCTGATATTCTATGTTACTATGTTCTCATGTTAAATATGTATATCAATGTACAACATACAACCTCTATAGAGTTGAAGTCGAGTGACAGAAATAGGCCTATATCGGCAAGTATTTTGATCATTGTTAACCGCTTTTTTTAAAGTTCAATAAAAAAAAAAAGATAAATACATTTTGTTTACGTATAACCTTGTCAGAGCATTTTCTGCTTTTCTCTGACATGTTTGGGTTTTGAACTGCATGGTAAGCTAAAACAAAGACTTTGAAGATCCCACCATAATCTTTCATTATTTTCAGACATTTTACAGATTAATTGAAAGAATAAATGATGAAAAAACAATCCCCGGGTCTATATTCACCTTGAAAGTGTTACTATAGACTGTATATTTGAGGTTACAAATAGTTCAACTGTGCTTGGGAGTGCAGAAAGTTCTGGAATAAATGTTGAATGGGTATCTCTTGCAGCAGCCACCTGCAGTGAAAGCGGAGGGATGCCTGCGGCAGAGAGCAGCCATGCCCAGCGTGTCTTGTCCTCCCTGAACCAGCAGAGGGCAGTAGGGAGGTTCTGTGATGCAGTGTTGAATGTGGGAGGCGGGGTGGTGTACCTGGCCCATCGCAGCATCCTCGCCTGTTTCAGTGAACTGTTCCAGCAGCCCAACATGCCCACGGCACCGTGCACGGAGTTCTGCCTGGAGGAGTGCCCCAACGACGGCCTGGAGCTGCTCCTGAACTTTGTCTACACCGGGGAGCTGAAGTTGGATCCTGAAAACTTGGACAACGTTAAGCATGCAGCAACCAGCCTGTGTGTACCAGAGGCACTCACGCTCTGTCAGCAGTTCAAGGACACTTCTGTGGATCCTGCACCTTTTAAGCGCAAAAGAGGCAGACCTAGGAAGTCCACATCAGATACGACCCTTCGTTGTTCGGTCAAAGAAGAGAACTTGGTCCCAATAACAAAAGGCACGTCCAGCTTTGACACTGCTCCAACCCATTTTAGCATGGCTGCCACTACCACCACCCGCTGTGGCCGTGTAGTGAAGGGCCCCAGGCGATTGGTGACTGATGAAACCCCCGACACTGATTTATCAGTCCCTGAAAAAGCCGGCAAGAAGGCTCCACTTATTCCCACAGAGAGAGAAAGTGATTATGTCGTTGTGGAGAACTTAAACCCAGAGCAGCCAGCTGGTGAAAACCAGGTAAATAAATGAGTGTTACCAACAGGACACGATCCCCGGTCTCCTGGGTGTAAGTCTTGTATTTTACCCATCCACCATAAACATGCTAAAAAGCCAGTATGCGTCTTGATAACACGGCAATAATGTCATATAAATTGGCGTGTCATACACACGCCATTTAATGAGATCAGTCTGGTATTACAGTAATTAGACATGTGCTACTACATGCAACTGCAAAGTGCAAATTAGGATAGTGATTACAGACAGACAGACAGACAGAGACTGATGGGCAGACGGACAGAATGTACAACATATTTACAAGTGTTAAATAAAGAATGCACATTGTATGTGATGTTTATTATTTCACTTTTCTTTTGCTATATTGCAGATAATCGACTTGCAGGCTGACATTAATGAGAACAGTGTTAGCCAGGCAATGGAGAAAGAAGAAGAAGAAGAGGAGGAGGAAGATGATGTGGGGGATTTCGAGGGGATGACTGAAGAAACCGATGAGGAGTATGTCCCCGTCGAAGAGCCCAGTTCCTTGTCCCCGTCCACATCAACGGCACGGAGACGCAAAGCCCAGAGTCAAACAGACGGAAAGGAGAACGGCGAGGCTGTGGAAGAAGACTCCAAGAAGGACTCGGTGCAGTGTCCCAGCTGTGACAAATCCTTCAAGAGCAAATACTACCTCAAAGTCCACAACAGGTATACGACTGCAGTATTTAACTTCAAATTACTATTGAAAGAATAGACGGTATATGTCTTCAAGCTTAAGTTATCATTCATCCCAACTTCTCTCAAGCTGCTTATCTCCAATAAAAAATCTTAGCACAACAGAGAAAAGAGCAATAAATACACCCAGCACTCAATACTCGCACATTAATACTTAATCACTTTTTAAGATGGCGTCTTTTCTGTGGAAAAAGTATTCAGATCCTTTACTTAAGTAAAAGAACTACTACCACACTGTCAAAATACTCCGCTACAAGTAAAAGCCCTGCATTGAAATGTTACTTAAGCTAAAGTATGTAAGTATCATTAAGAAAATGTACTTAAAGTATAAAAAGTAAAAGTACCCAATGCAGAAAAATCCTCACATTTTAGAAACTGGAAACGTTATGTTGTCGGGTAGTTTACATTAATATCAAAAATATAATGTTGTTTTGTATGTATAAAGTAACTAAAGCTGTCAGATGAATGTAGAGGAGTAAAAATACAGTATTTCTCTCTGAAATGTAGCGGAGTAGAAGTAGAAAGTGGCATGAAAAGAAAAGACTCAAGTAAAGTACAAGTACCTCCAATTTGTACTTCAGTATAGTACTTTGAGTAAATTTACTTAGTTACATTCTACTACTGCCTTCCTTCATGTCCTAAGGTCTCTTGTTGATTTCATGTCAATTTTTGGTTTCTCTGTGACATGTTTGTGTTGTGAAGCAACAGATTGAAACACTATTCTATCTATGGATGTATCTATCTATTATTCATAGGCGGCATACAGGCGAGAGGCCCTTTGGTTGCCATAAATGTGGGAAGAGGTACTTCAGGAAGGAGAATCTTTTGCTACACGAGATCAGAGACTGTACTAAAGTACAGGTGAGTGTCTCTAAATCTGTCTTCTGTGTCATGTTTAATCCACCAAAGAGTAACATCAGTGTTTGTGCTGTGTTCCAGACGTACACCTGCGTGACATGCTCGTCAACATTTAAAGGAAAAGAAGAGCTGCGTTTGCACGTCGTGACCCACACGGGAACTATGCCCCACAAGGTCCGGCCCGACAAACACAGGACAAAGCTAGCACACAGTGACTCCTATGCAGATTTGAACTGACCTTCATTGACATGGTGTGTCGTTTTTTTTTTCTTTTCAGTGCTCAACGTGTCCTGAACAGTTTATGCACAAGAAAAACTTGACAATTCACATGATGAAGGTCCATGGTTATCCCAAACCACACGCAGTAAGTTTTCCTAAATCGCCTTTCGATGAGACTTTGACGTCATGGTGATGTACCCACAGTAAATAGGGATTTTATAGTCTAACTAGATTTCACACAGTTACCCTTATAATTTCATTAAGTCACATTTGACAGACTGATCTCATAAAATTATTTATGTGCGACGCCAATTCATATGCCATTATTGGCGCGTTATCAAGGCGCATACTAGCTTTTTAGCATGTTTATCAACGCCATTTGGCTCCATTGACTTACATTGCCTTGCGATTGTGTGTGAATTCTTCGCCGTAGCGAGTAGTATGAAAGGGTGGTCCGGGTGGCGGATTGATAAAACACAGGACTATCACCCAGGAGACCAGGGAGCGTGTCGCGCGTGTCACATTTCCGAAACTCAACTGTATACAGCATATACAAACACGCAGATAGCTCAGAATGAGATCCAGATAACACGCCACTCGGCTTAAGAAAGTCTTTACGCAAAGTCATGTTGCATTTGAACCTTCAGGCATAAGCCGGTCGTTTTGATTCTGTTTTAAACAGTGTTTCACTTCTTAGTGTCCCCAGTGCCCCAAAACCTTTTTAACCCGGACGGAGCTGCGTGTGCACGAAGCCGCCAAACACCGAGGCGAGAAGCCGTTTGTGTGCGAGGAGTGTGGCCATCGAGCGTCCAGCCGAAACGGCCTGCAGATGCACATCAAAGCCATTCACAGGTAGAGGTTAAGAAATGGTTTTTTTTTGTCTGTTCTGTTTATCAGAAACTTGTTTAACAACCTCGTAGCTCATGGTCATGGGAAATTTGGAGACTGTGATCAGATCTGTGTAGATTGTTTCAGGTTTGTTTTTGTTCTGCTTTCCAGAAATGAGCGCCCTTTTGTATGTAACTTATGTGGCCATGCATTCTCCCAGAAGAACAACCTAAACATGCATCTGCGTATACACAGTGGTGAGAGGCCATACCAGTGTCATCTCTGTGGCAAAACCTTCAGGACGCAAGGTAAAGGCCATCGTCCCCGGTCGGCTGCCGCCTTCATCACACTGCAAAAAAGGGGGGTATAAAAACCAGATAAAAAACACTAAATCTGAGAGAAAAGGTACTCAGAACAAATGCAATTATCTGTCCACGCAGCAAGATCATTTCACTTGACAAGCTTGCTTGATTTAAGATGAAAGATACATTATCTAACACTTCTCAATTGAATTTGCAGTGCACTGCCAACACAACTCTGTTGAATAGATTAGATCAGAGGTTTTCCAAACTCACACACAGCTCACACACATTCTCTCATGCCTCTGTCCAATCACAACACACCGACACGATACACATATTTTTTTAGATTCAGTGGGACTTACCTCATTATCTTTGATGTCCATCGAAAAATAAACTTCCATAAATCTGCTTAGGAATCATAGAAAAAAAGTCCAGAACTTCACTGAAAATCCTCACATTTTTTAAGTTTTCTTCAGTTTTTAAGTTAACCGGTGCTACTTGTCTGTACATCCATGGGTACATTACAAGAATAGGTAATAGTTAATTTGGTATATTTTTAATGGTGCCAATTAAGCAGGCTTAAATTGGGGCCCATGGTGTAACTCACTGAATCTACGGCAACATCATACTTCCCGTTTATGTCCCCCTGCGACACTGTGTCAATTGTACATTCAACATTTTTAGAGCATGATTGTCCTCCAAATACAAGCAAGAGTGTAATAAGAAGAGTACAAAAAAAAAAAGTCTCAGAATGTCAGGAATGACGTAGTGTTAGACTTGGAAAACATCTGGATTAGATTAATAGATAGATTCATTAATGGATTTCTCACTCCAAAAAGATATGAAATGACTACTTTATATTAAGATATTATATGACTTTCTCCCAGCCAGTCTAGATAAACACCACCGGACACACACCGGCGAGCGTCCGTTTGGCTGTGACGTTTGTGAGCAGCGCTTCACAGAGAAAGGCGCCCTCGTCCGCCACAAGGCCAGCAAGCACGAGGAGGGCCGCCCCCACTCCTGCCACATATGTGGGAAAACCTTCAAAGGTAAGACGTACCAGCTGATTACACAATGTGGCCCGATGGGCATGGAGGTCAGGACTCACTATTTTTTTTTTTTTTGCCTCCGCCAGCGAGGGAGCAACTCCGTGTTCACCTGCGGCGCCATAAGGGCATGAGGAAGTTCGAGTGTATAGACTGCGGCTACAAGTTCACTCGACAGGTAGGCCCACTAGGAAGGCTGCAGGCACTTCTAATCTGCCTGGTTCTTTTTGGACCGATTGATTTATCTCTATAAAATATCGGTGGGGGTTTTATTGTATATTGTAGCCGATCTCTCTCACCCTGGACACAAACTTTTAGAACCCCCCTCCTGCCCCCTCGCTTTCTAAACTGTATCCTGACTCAACTGTGACAGTCTGATTATCCACTAAATCGTAACTATTTGTCAAAATAGTTCATCATTTCAGATTTTTTTGAACTCAAAAACGAGGTATAATTTCACATAAATGAGCTTTATTGATTGTAAATTCCCACAAATGTGTAAAACTAACAGTAATAAGTTGTTGTTGGTTGTGAATCTTAAAAATATATATATTTTTTATTTTTTATTCAAAGCATCTAAAAAGGGTTACTTTTCTTTTTTTTTTACCTGGGAGTACAAGTTACATGGTCAACAAGGAGACAACACAAGGGTTAAACAGCTATTTTGTGCACATTTGTGTCTATTTTTTTTTCTTTTCTTCATAATAATGATAAATATGTTTGTTTATGTAAGCACCAACCACCATGCAAATTCCTTGTAAGTGGTAGTTCCTTACAAAAATCATTTTCTGATTCTGATCAGAAAACACTTCACAAAAAGCACTGTGATAGCAGACGATGGTTTCGGTCCCATTCTTCTACACACCTCAGGTGGGACTCAAACCCACAACCCCCCGGCTTAGGCCAGGTTCTTATCAACTGGGCCACTGAGACTCCACTGCAGAGTGGTATTCACACGATAACAATCCTTCCTATGGACAGGGACATTAGCCTTTGTGTGAAGGTAAATCGGGGAAAACATCAAAACAAGTGACAGATTACCTCTTACAGTTTCCCAATGCTCAGACGTCTTGTTTTGTTCAAAGATATTCAGTTTAATATCACAGAAGATGAGAAAATTTTTTGGGGGGGGGGGGGGGGGGGGGGGGGGGGGGGGATTTTGTATATGGCTAGACAGTTGCAAAAAATAAGTGTATGCCTATGTAGATAAAAGAAGATCCCACTTCTCATTTAAGGTCCCATGGCATTTCTTTTTTTTAACATTAATATGTGTTCTCCCAGGCTGCATATGGCCCCCTCAGTGGCTAGAAATGGTGACAGGTGTAAAAAAAAAAAAGCTACCAAAGAGCACCATGTCTTGGGACCTTTATCACACCGATTCTATGCCTTTGGTAAAATAACTACTTTTTAGAACAGTAGATGTGCAGACCTAACCACATTTTCTCTGATAATTGTATTTAGTTATTTAATTTAGACATACATGGGTATCTCTGTATTATACTGTTACTATACAATATACTATTCAGTTGGAACATTTCATTTGTAAATTTGGTGTGACCGTTTCTTTTAAGTTGGTCTCTTATTTTCTAACCACACCTAAACTTTTTTAAGGCTTTTTTTGTTCATCCAACAGTCCAAAACCCAAAAATATTAAGTTTCCATTCATAAAGACAAAGAAAACCACCCAAATTTGTTGAAAAAGTAAAATTATTTGAATTACCAGAAGACATTGGATTGACTCATTTTGTCCCGTGCATGTCCACGCGCTTCCTCTTCCAGGCCCACCTGCGCCGGCACATTCAAATCCACAAACGCACGGAGAACTACAACCCCCGGCAGAGGAAACTGAGGAACGTGATAGTGCAGGAGGTGGACCAAAGTCCCGATGAGAATGGAGGGACGAAGGAGGAGGAAGAGTCGCTGGTGGCCGAGGACACATACTGCATCCCAGAGACTGCCGACGTCCAGGACTCTGACGCTAACCCAGAGGCCGACTTTGGGACAGGCCTCAGTTCTAGTTGCATGGTTAGGGGGGTGACTAAGTCGAGTGACGTGGTGATGGAAGAGGTGGTGTCAAACCAGGACCCGGGATACGTGGAGGCGGAGGAGAGTTTCTCTGTTTCTCTCGCAGCAAACGCAGCTGGTCACTGAGGCGTACGAGTCCACGATGGTTATGGAGGGAACGGTTGGGAATATATCCCGGATTAAGACCTGAGATCTGAAAGACCAGAGACTGTGTGCAACCCACGCAGAGTTACTGGACTTAAAGGGTAACTACTGCTTCTTTCAACCTGGACCCTATTTTCTGTTTTTGTGTCTAAGTGACTGATGGAAACAACAGTCTTTGACAGTGGTCCAGTATTGACCAATATTGCTGCAGTCAGTAGTCGCTAAACAAGCTACAATATAAGTTAATAGGGCATTTGTCCAACTTGTATTAACCTTCACAATTTACCTTCGAGATTTGTATCGAATTGTGGGTCAAAAATCATGATACAAACCAAATCCTGGGTTTAGTGTATTTTTTCGGCCCTGACTTACACACAAAAACATAGGAAAATAGAGTTACCCTTTAAATGTGTCAGGAGGACCTTTGGCCTTACAGATCCAAAGATGAAACTGCAACATAGTCAGCAACTGTTGAGTTCCTAGACATGCAAGAGAAGAGCAGCCAGTCATTCTCGTAGTGTTGGTAGCTAACAGTAAATGAACTGCATGCTAGTGAAGGCTGCGTTTTTTTCAGGCTCCATTTTAAACATATTTAAAATGATGCTGCGATATATTGCAATTTATTACCTTTTTTTCTACTCAAAATGATGTCCTCAATGGAAAACTTTGTCAACACCTGTTTTATCTAAAAATATAAATTTGTGTTTGCACCATCTATCTAGTGGACTGAAAGAGCAATTGATTATTCTATTATTCCAGAACCAAAACGTTCTGGAATAATTCTCATGTGCAGTGTATATAATAAATGAATTATCATAGTAGTGATAGTACTGTATGTTCAAGCAGTATGGTATCAAGCAGATAGATAGATAGATAGATACTTTATTGATCCTTAGGGAAAGTTTAAGTGAATTTCATTCTAAGTAGAGGCCCTTGTTAAAGTGAAGTTTTTGACCATTAACAGCACTAAGGAGATGTGAAGAATGGAAATACTGTATATATATAAAAAAAAAGGCTTAACAAATATTTTATGCAGAAGGAAATGTATTCAACAGTTCATTAGACCTCAAAGATACACGTTTTATAAAAATCTTTTCACACTCAGCTGCAACTACTGTCCATTGCTTATTAGAAATATATTAGCAACATGCTTACAGCTTTTCAAATGTGACTCTGCAGAATGAACTCGCCTGTTTAGTTTATGGCAACCACACCGTAAACATTATACAAACACAGTACGTGAGCTTAAGAATATACTGTACCTACAAAACTGATTCAACATCCCAAACTTGTATGAAAACTAAGAAAACAACGACGCATTGACACTACCATGACAACATTAAAGCTCAAACATATGATAAACTGAGATTCTTTTTTGCACTTCCAGTTACTGGCCACCCATCACCAACAATGACCAACTGTTACTTTTCTTGTTGCAACATGATAGGCATCTTAAGCAAGCACAGCACAAATAGATCCATAAATAAACATAGAAAACGTCTGTAAATACAATCCTAAAAAAGAAATTCTTCATGGACATTCGACTGGTGGTTATAAAAGCTGCTGTAGCCCAGTTGAAGGGTCAGGAGTGACACAAGGAGATGCCTAAATATCACTAGCAGTAGAGTAGCAACCCGCTACAAGGTAACATCACATGCAACCATCCTGAAATCCAACTAGGATGACAGAAGATTACTCTGCATGCCGTCCGAGGACAAGCTATTTTAACGCTCCCTATGAAGCCATGTCTGTTTAGTGCTAGATCAACTGTGATTGTCATCATTTTTGGAATGTTAATAGATTATTGCTGTAATTCAACAAATATTTGGCTCTTGCTCTGGGCTACACATTGTGAAAAGAGTACTCCACCCATTTTGCACTCTGACACTCAAAAGGCTCAAACTCGATGCAGCAGAACCAGAGAAATTGTCTTTTTTATTCCACACATTCTACCTCCTCGCTAAAACGAGACGCCTACATTACCCACAACGCAAATTGGCTGGTAATTTCTATTGGAGATTTGGATGTATTAAGCTCGTAGCGGCTAATGTAGCCTCAAGCAGCTAGCCTCAAGCAGAGATGAGGAGCAGGCTGCAGAGGTCAGGTGACCTCCACACAGTTGTTTTTTCCTTCATTATTTAAGTTGTAGTCTTCAGCCCCAACAGACGCAGACTCAAATTTTGCACAGCTCCTTCTGGAGCCTCAAAAGGCTTAGTACTACTTTACACTTTACTTAACACAAACAACACAAAGGTGACCTTTGTGCTTCATTGATTTTTAGTATATTTTGGTGTTACAGGAAATTAAAGACCTTTAGGATGAGGCTGCCAGTATGCTTCCCAGAATTTCTGTAGCCGACGATCTGACACTCACTCTCAGGCCGTGATTGTTAAGATTGGTGGAGGTGAGAAAAGAGCCAGATCTGTCCTTTCTCTCTCGCCCTATTTTGTTATTCTTCACACATCAACTATTTCGGTTGCTTTTCAGGTCAGGACAAGTTCAACACCATGAATGCCTTCCAGTAGAGACTGTCTCAAAATGGCCACTGTTAAGTTTAAATGTAATTAGTGGTGTATCATTTGCTGCAACCGACAACCACTAAGCTTTATGCAAATGATTGCGCGATGATGTCACCTATATGCACAAGAGCACATGCCGTCATTGGCACTTTAAAAACCCAGGGAAAAATCCCATGAAGGTTAAAAACTAAACACAAGCACTTTAAGTGCCCGGGAGTTTGTGTAACAGCTGACTGTTTCCAGCACAAAGCACAGTGGCTCCGTCTCTTTTCTCCCTCTCTTTCTCCGTGAAATAAGCTGCCTTCATGTACGGTCGGCAATGTCAAAATTTATAAGCAATCTGGTGGAAAACAAACATTGTGAAATATAAAGTCTACCCGTGCTACATTGGTGGGTTAAAAGAACACAACAGGATGTCACACAAATGGGCCTTTTAAGTGATGCTCCCACCATCTCGCATTCCTGCGGCGAATCGCCGGACCAACTGATCTAGTGTTAATGAACACTAACTGTTTGGCCTGGTTAAACTCCCCACCTTTATTTTGAAGGCAGACCAAACGGGGCTACTAAACACCAGGTCTTTCTGTAATTCAGCCAGTTACAAGACTGCCACAATGAGGGAGAACACACTGAAAGCGTTAACGTGGGTTTCTGGGTCCAAACTCAGTGTGCTGGGTTCACGTCCTGGTTCTGGTTTGGGATGAGGTTGTTGTTGAGATTGTGCAGCGCTTGTGAGCGCTGGTGCCGGTGCAGGTGGATGCCGTTTGACTCGGGTATGTCGGTAGGTTCGAACGCGCTGGACACCTGCGGCATGAACTGGCGGAATATGCTGACGCTGCCGTGCCAGAACGTGGGCTGGGGCAGGCGTCCAGCAAGAGTCCACGAGCGGGTGGTGGGGTCGTACGCCTCCACCACATCCGACAGCTCAAACGTGTTGTCATACCCACCAGATACATATAATTTACCGCCCAGGGCTGCCACACTGCCTCCAACGTGGACCTGGAGGAAAGAAATGAGACCAAGAACGAACAGTAGTAAAGTATAAGTGAAAGGAAGGAAAATTGAAAAAAAACTTTCTTTTTACACCATCACTAATGTGATTTTATTTATCGATTTATTTTGCTACACTTCATATCAAACTGAAGCCAGTAAAAAGGCTACTTTCATTCTCGCATTATCTTTACTGTGACACACAGCAGCAGTTGTTATTTTTCATCTTTGGACACACTCACAGGTCAGAAGAATTACAGATCATAACAGTTACTAATAATAAAGCATGCTGGCAGACTGGTGTCAGTCGTCAAATACAAACCTGGGTCATCGGACTAATTTTGTCCCACTCGTTCTTTTGGGGATTATAAACATCCACCTCGGCGGAGTCATCCCTACAAATAGAAACACGGCAAAGTCAAGCTGCAGCTAAAACTATCATTACTTCAATTGTAGTCATGTAAACTTTACTGACTAGTACTGGTTTTTAAATAATGAATCACATCCCGGTAGTCTACATGTAAGTGAGACAGATCATTTTAAATAATAATAATTTAACTGTATATTTAACCCCTAACTAACTTTACCTTTGCATTGTCACTTCTATAACATGATTAAGATATTCTGCACATTGATTTAGTTTTTACAAAAGCACCACATTCTCCTTTTTCCTATGTTTATGTGTCTAAGCAACTGATGGGAACTACAATCCTCGACACTGGTCCAGTATTAAGTGCAGCGGCTAAACAAGCAACAATGTAAGTTAATAGTAATTGTCCAGCTTGTATTTACCTTCACAAAAGTGCTCATTTTACCACTGACAGGCTCAGATTAATATTTTAAGTGTCTGACAGCATTATGGAAAGGATCCCTACAGAGAGAGACCTTTATAACCTCTTTAAGACCTTTCTGTTTAACCAGAAACAGCTCTAAAGTTGCTAGATCTAAACCCACCAGACTCCATTAAAAAAAAAGCAATACTTTTAGCGTGTTTACAGGCAACATATTTTCTTTTAAGATAATTTTGTTTTTGGTCATTTTTAAAGCCTTTATTTTACAGGACAGTTGAAGACATGAAATGGGAGAGATAGGGTGAATGACATGCAGCAAAAAATCATTTCTATGTAATGTTTACAAAAGCAGCAGAATGAGGAGTAGGAGTGAGAGCAGGGAGTTGTGGTTGCTGCTGCAGCCGTTGTGTGTGATACTCCTTGGTTGTAAAGACGAGGAGTCCTTGGGGAAGGGGAAAAGGGTTGGAATTGAACCCGGCCCGCCGTGTTGAGGAGTAAACCTCTGTATATGGGCGCCTGCTCTACCAACTGGGCTATCCGGGCGCCCTAACCAACATATTTTTACATCTACACTGTGTTTATTTCAACCAAAACTAGAGTTGTGATGTTTGGAAAAGTGGAAAGAAGACCCAAAACGGCTTTTCATGGTTTTCTTTTCTGTTTCTGTCCACTTTGAATGAAGTGTATTTTACAATGCTAAAATTACTGTTTATTTACATGGAGTCTGGAAGGTAGCAAACGCAATTTCGGGGATGTTTTTATGTTTATTAACAGAAAGATTGACCTAAGAAATCCTTTCCATAATGTTGTCAGACACTTAGAATAATAATCTGAGCCTGTCAGTGATAAAACAAGCACTTCTGTGGAGGTAAATACAAGCTGGACAATTGCCCTAATTATTTATAATTCGGCTTGTTTCACTGCTGCCAACTGCAGCGATCTCGCTTAATAATGGACCAATGTCAAAGATTGTTGTTCCCGTCAGTCACTTAGACACAAATACATAGGAACATAGGTACCAGGTTGAAAAAAATGGTAGTTACACTTTAAGATGCCTTTTTAAGAAAGTGTTTACCAGATGTGGAAGAAGTACTCAAATGTAGTTGATTGGAAGCATGAAATAGCATATAATGGAAATAATAAGTCTCACCTGATGAAGTAGATGAGGCTTTGGAGGGTCACAGTTTTGGGTGTGAAGGACCACGGCGGCAGCTCTCCACAGCTGACCATGGACCAGTGGTTGGAGTCGGCATCGTAGCTCTGGATGGCCATGGTGTCCTCCCCGGTCAGGGAGCCTATGGCATACAGGCGTCCGCCGCACGTGGTGACCGAGCAGTTGTCCATGGCGTGCAGCATGGGCGGTAAGGCCTCCCAGCAGTCCTGAGCCTGATCGTAGCGCTCCGTGCTGTCCGACGCCACCACATAGAGCTGACCTTTCAGCACACTAGAGCTGTGGTACTCGCGGGCCTTCAGCATGGGCGCTGCCTCTGTCCACTCGTTAACGCTGGACTTGTAGCGCCACACGCCGTCGTAGAGGCGAGAGCCATCGGAGCCACCTGGAGGACACAGACAGTGTCTCTACGGGTAATATGCATCATTGATTTACATTTGTTGCTGCTAGGGATGTACAGAAATGATTTTTTGGGGCCAAAAATGAATATGATGAAAAACATGGCCGATTACTGAATGTGTTTTTTTTGCATTTAGGAACGGAATCGTTAAATATTGCTGTTTGACTGTGCTTCCATACTGCTGACATGTTTGCTGCATTCTCTAAGTGGGCCTGCCTTTCACTCCACGCTGGTTACTAGTTGATAGTGTCATCAAAAACGTCATTGTTTGGTAAAATATATTCAGTCTTTGCACTTATACATCATAATTCTTTACACACACACCACACACACACACACACACACACACACACACACACACACACACCACACACACACACACACACCACACACACCACACACACACACACACACACACACACACACACACACACACACCACACCACACACACACACACACACACACACACACACACACCACACACACACACACACACACACACACACAACACACACACACACCACACACACACACACACACACACACTTAAAAAAGCCATAAGTACCTTCTTAATGCATTGTATCTAAATTTGACACAATTATACTGTTATGTAAAGTAAAAGGTTATAAAATAAAATCTAAATCTGCCCGTCAACATTATCTAGTCATATGCTGCTGTTATTTCTGTCATCAAAGGAGTAAGCTAACAGGGCTAAATTCGAGGTCTTGCCGGAGACACAAGCTCTGAGTCAAGGTCTGGGATTATTCCTCAAGGGAAACATGATGAAGATGATAACACCACTGCTGTCCTGGCAGCACATCATGTCCTGCCTCCCTTTGCCTTGTCCAGAGAGACCCACTAGCCAAAGAGCCTGCAGTTTATTTATAAGCACAGCCTGACGGCCATTTCATAAGGTGAAGGAGCGGGAATGAAAATCTCCTGACTTTAGTATTCACATTACAGTGAATATCATATACATAGCAACTGTAACCGCTGCACACTGTCTGTGTGGCCTGTCCTTCGGGAAGTGGGACACCAGATAAAGCTGAAGTCTAACCTCAAGATGGAGTAAGTGATACTCTGGGGTACATTTATACTAGGGCTCACAATTATTTTATTAACATACAAAATAAGAGTTTACTTGCAAAATGTTATGTGTTGTTCTCGATTATATTGTTTTTTGATTTCGAGGAGCCAAAATCGAAATTTGAATAATTGCACAACCCTATTTATATCCATACATTTTCTAGACTCCTCTTAATTTCCTCAATGCATATCTCTTTCTCTCTGAATAACTCACCTGTGACATACATATCGTTTCCGAGGGCAGCGATGCTGTAGCCCCCTCCGAGGTGGTCGGGGAACTCGGCCAGGTAGCGCCACTGTCCGGTCTGGGGGTTGTAACAGTCCACTGTGACCAGCTCATCGCAGTCCTGGTCGCAGCCTCCTACCACCACCAGGATCTCGGCCAGTCCCGTGGACGGCCGCGGCCGCATTCGGTGGCAGGGCCTGTCGTGGCGGTCGTACTCGCAGGACTGGAAGCTACGGGCCTCGTTCACCATGCGGAGGCAGGTGGGCGACAGGTAGACCAGCGGGTCGCTCTCCACGTGGGCCAACAGAAAGAACCTCCGGACGAAGGGGAGTCGGACCTGCTGTAGGAGCTCGGGCCAGTAGTGAAGCCTTCGCTTGAGGTCAGCCTTCACCCAGTGCACGGCGATCTGATAAACTGCCTCCTCTTTGTCCACGCAGAGCTCGTCATCTGACACAAACTCAAAGAGGCGCTTCCACGGCAACCGCTCAAAGTCCTTCGCTTTGGCCAGCTCCATTATGTTTTTTAGGATAAAGCGGCGAGCACTGGTCGCCAGCTCGCGGCAAGCGTAGGCCTCGGCAAAGTCCTGGATCTCCAGGCAGTTGGAAACGTCCAGCCGCTGCTCCAGGAAAGCACAGCAGGCCTCTTTGACAGAGGGGAACTGAAAGAGATCTGCCGTCTTGAGCAGGACGTCCACATTCTCCTGGGTGACGGTGACCCGCCCGGTGTAGCAGAAGTCCACCAGCAGGCCCAAAAGCTCGGCTGACACTTCGTGTAGAACTACTCGGTCCATAACGCTCTCCCTCAAAGTTCCTGCGAACATGGCCCGGAAGTATGTGCTGGCAGCGGCCAACACTGTGCGGTGACAGTGGAACTCGCGGCCCTCGGCACACAAAGTCACATCGAAAAACTTACGCTCTGCGCGGAGTTCATGGATCCCCCGCAGCAGGTTGAAGGCATGGGCCGTGTCAAAGAAAGGCAGGGTGGACGCTTGTGTCTGCAAGACCGGCTTTTCCATCTCTCCTCTGGGTGTCTCAGTTTCTGGTTGGTCAGAATGATGTTTTTGTCTAAAACAGATAAACATCAGAAACATACATCAAATTCCAACGCAACACATGGTACATATCATTATATGTTACACAACATGTAGGGCCGCGACTATAACATGTCACAAAATAGAGAAAAATACCCATAACAGCTTCCTAAAGCCCATGTCCTCAAATTGTTTATTTTGACCGAACAAAAGTCCAAACCCCAAAGATATTAAATTTACAATCACTTAACACCAAGAAATGCAGCAAATCCTCACAATTGAGGAGCTGAAACATTGGAGCCTTTTAGGCCTTTTTGGTTGAAGAATTACATAAATGATTGAAGATTATCAAATGTAGTTGATGATTCAATTAACCAACTAATCGTGGCAGCTCTAATAGCATGTTGTCAAACCTATAACACCAAATATATACAGTAATGGGGAAGGTTGGCAATATTTAAATGTTTAAAACAGCATTTAACAACATTTATATAAGTATTACAGTTAAAAAAAGCAAAGAACAAAAGCAAAAGAGACAATACATTTACATTTCAACAACCTCTGACACCAAAAGCAAAGAACAAATTCATTTCCATCAGCTAATTTCACTGATAAGTAGTGGTTACTTGAGAACCTATACAACCAAACATGTAAGAATTATAACTTAAATAGGCTATATTTGCAAAAACTGTTCTTTTTCCTACCTGATGAGCGCCTTCAGGCACGTTACATACAACAGTCCGGAAGAATCTAGCAAATCCCAGCGTACCTCGGTACATTCGAGCTCTAGCTTCTTACTGTGTTTAAGATACAGAGCTCGCTTGTGCTTAAGGGTTATAAATATACCAGCAGTGTCCATTTCCAGGCAAGGGTGGGGGTGAGGGGGGGCCTTAAGGAGAACACCTAACATGCTCTCCCCCCACTGGTATGTCTCTGTGGTCAGTCAGTGTAAGTAAATGGTCTTTGAGAGAGGAGCCAGCTGAGCCTGGGCCTCCTCACCCCCCTCGGCACAACCCGCAGAGCTTCCTGTCCAAATATTCTGCCGTCAGGTTACCAAAGTAGCACAACGGCACATACCTGCTCCGATCACAGCGGACACACAGGAAGAGGGACGGGTCGGGGGTCAAAAACTATACTCGCAATCAACGTGAGGCATTCAGAACTGTTACGAATGGTAAAATTGTACATTTACATACATTTCAGTTGGCTAGGAGGTTTACTGCACTTTGTGTTCAACAAATTAAAGTTAGAAATTCACTAATTGTTAATATATGACAGTTCAAGCTACTAATTTGATAATTTACTGCTTTTCCTTGTCTTACATTATTATAGAAAACTGAACTAGAGCAGCAATAATTAGTCGATTAAGGCAGTGGTTCCCAACGTTTTTGGTCTGAGGTACCCCCCCCCCCGCAGCCCCGTCAGTTTAACATACATAACCCTTCACCGATTACCAATGTACATCATTTTCAAATGGATAACACTATTCATCATAGAAGAGTGGGCATTGCTCATTTTTTTCATACAATTCAGAAATTGTACTATTACTTAGAGAGAAGCTGAAAAACAATCTAATTTTTCCCCCAAATCAGTTGAGCTGCTCCACAATCTTTGTACCCCTGGCAACAGCAGAAGTAATCAGAAAATAAACCCGCAACTATTTCGATGATTGACTAATCGTTTATAGCAGCCATCGCTGGCTCCAGCTTCTCAGAAGAGGAGTTGCTTTTCTATTTAATATCACTGCAAACTGAATATCTTTAGCTTTTGGACTGAAAACAAATTGACAACGCTATAGATTGTAATGGGTTTTGATAAGATTTTCTGACTGAAATAGACTGAAACAAATAATCAATTCATTGAGAAGGTTATTAGCAATATAGATAACTGAAGCCGTAATCTGAATATATTTGAGTTTTGGACTGAAAAAGATTGAAATTTGAGTGTATCACCTTAATGGACCGTGGGAACTTGTGAGTGAACATTTTATTGCCCTAACAATTAATCAAGAAAATAATTGGAACATTAAATCGATAAAAAATATTGTTAGCCCTGTGCTAAATGTGGAAACCTTGTTGCATATTTCTTATGTTTTGTCTTGAGGCCATAACTGTGACAAAATGTAGATTGTTTTTCATTTCTGTTCAAATTTAGTGAAACATCACATGATAATCGATTACCTTGATTATACTGTAGAGACTAGTTGCTAATGACTTAGTAGGGACCTACTGTACGTTGAAGGCCTGTTCTAGGAATAATGTCACTAGCTGAAGATTATCTTCTCAAAATACACAGGTATCTTCTTACAGTGACTTGTTCAAAGGTTGTAATAAAGCCCCTTGTCCTCTGGCCAAAGGACTACACATTCCACACGAGGGTTCAACAATGCAGCGGTGCACATACTGTGGCTCTGAGGGGTCAAACTGCTCTCCTGAAAGGCAGACAGGAAGACCTCACAACCTACACAAGCACGTAACTGCAAAAACACAGTTTAACTTCTGTGTAAGCGACTGCCTTCACGTTAGAGGGGATATTGGCATTTCCTTACATAGACGTGAGCTTTCCTGTCACTCAGTTGTGTACGCAATTTCTTACTCCCACTGCCGTCTGTTACAAAGAATGAAAAAAATGGAGTCCACTATTCAACTATTACATGTTTTATCTTTTACTATACGTATTATCACAAAGAGTAAAGCCATGATTTAGCTTAATATCGCAACAGTCAGAAGTATTGAGCAACTTACAACCGGTGTGTTTACCAACCAAGAATAGCTGACAGAAATTTCTGCTAGTTAGGTGAGAGGGAGGGAAACAGTAGAGGTGTGAAAACAATCTCAGCCCTATGACTGACGAGTACAGAGAGACCAGTGTAAGAGCCAGCCAGCATTAAAAAGAAAGGGACCCTATGCCCTTTTTATCACTTACTATAACAGTATGAGCCTGTCTGCTCCAGGAGCTGAACTCATGACCTGTAGTTATATTCAAAACAATGCAGGGTACAATGCGGTTAGTCAGAGGACTTTAGTGGCATCCAGCAGGACAAAACTCTAGAGGAAGGTGGTGGGTGTTATTTTCTATTCCTTAAATTGGTTGATGAGAAGGTTTAGTCCATGGATGTATAATAGAACCTGAATACAGTGTTCAAGGCGGAGCCCCTGTTCATTCCTATGAGGAGTTGCTCAGTGGCGCATAAAGCCTCAAAAGTTCAACTGCGGCGTCTGAAACTACCCGGGGGGGCATGCAATTCTATTGCAATCCAAAAGAGAAAACCATCTGGCTTCCAAGGGTCCAAGTTTTCAGTGAGTGTTTAATGTTTATTCAGGAGCTGTTCTGTGCATGTGAGAGGGGTAAATCAACAAAAGGCTCAGTTTACATGAAGCTGCTTACAGTGTGTCCCCTATCTCTTAGTTTAAAGGCTAGCATTGCCCCTAGCTGGTGCGAGCTTGGAATTACCACAAGACAATTTACATACAGGCAACACTGTTTTGCATTTTTTGCCATCTCAGTAGAATAGCTTTACTGTGTACAGAATCACCTAGGCTATTTATATTTAATATCTTAGTTTCCGAGTGTCAAGCATAGGCTGCTTTGAATATCAACTTAATGGGTACATGACAGAGTATATAAAAAGAAGCACGTAACCTTGAAGACGTTTTTTCTGCAACAGTGCTCAGATTCGTGTGGTGGAGCACAGCACCTGGTCCTAGGCTAACAACCACACCAAGACAGCTGCTCTGACTGCTGTCGCTCCGGGCTGCTGGGTCCCAGGCAGCCACAGTGGAGGGACATACACCCTCTGGTTCTCCACAGCTGAGCCTGGCCATAAAAAGGCAGCCACACCACACTCATCTCGTCCCCCACTGAGGGGGGCCAGCACGAGGCTAGTGCTGTGTTCCATTTGACGTGGAAGTCACAAAGTCGAAGATTTCAAGCAGAACGCCCCCAGAAGGAAAGGTGGGAGACCGCAAAATCCAACATGGCTGCTCTGTGCATAAACAGTAGTTAACCCTTGTGATATCTTCCCGTCAAAATTGAGGCTTTTTAATCAATGTTTTTAACTCTTTTTTACGTTTTTGTCCCTTTTTCAACACTTTTGACACTTTTTTCGACGTCTGTTACTTTTTAGACGTTTTCAACACTACGTAACACTAACTTATTAACTTTAGTTTTATAGTTATTTTTTGATTTTATGGTCAATAAACCTCATTTTTAAGAAATTTTACCAAATGTTTGAGTTAGAAAAGCAAAAATAAGGAATTATTTAGACTCAAATTAAAGGAATGGATGTTGATGGATAATCACAGACTGGAATATGTCAACTTTTACTCAATACTATTTCAAAAACACTTCAATTTGTTTCCCAAATGCTATAAAATTGAATAAGACGCCCCAAAATTAATGAAAGTAGAGATTTGTGCTTAACAAAGAGCGTTGTGTGGAATCAGTCATGTCATTTTGGGTAGTTAAAAAGAACACTGATATAGGAAAATGGGTCAATTTGAGGGTTAAAGCTTTTGTAATATACTGTTCATTAGCACTTCTGTCTTATTTGTGTCTTAATTAAGGGTGTCACAATTCTCCAAATCCTCGATTCGATTACATATGATTCTAAGGTCACGATTCGATTTTTACTTCTTTTTTTTAAAGCACCGGTTGCTTTGCCATTTTTAGACTATACTTGTATGTAATATAATGTCTGGTCTTTGTTCGCAATGTACCAAATTACACTGTCAAATTTAAAACATTTTTAACAACATAGTGTAACAGTAAAATTTCTTCAGTCAATTGGAAACTTGACAATTTATAATTTAAAAGATGATTTTATCACATTTATATTCTACAAATAGGAGTTTTAACAGCATTTAAACATGAGTCATTAACCACGTTTAATTTCATCTTTGTAGTTTCAATTAATTTTGTATAAAAATAAGGACAGCTGCTGGCTGTCGCATGCATTAAACTGTAAGCTTGTGATTACCACATGAACGAATTTACAATGTACATACGAATATTAATATTGTTTCAGACACCAAAAAAAACTAAACTTCTCTGCATGTCTTCAGATGCAGGCAAAAGCTTAGGAGTACTTGAACGCAGCATTTGAAACTATTTGAATATTGTAAACATCTATACTGATTAAGAATAAATGCACGTTGTATCAAATATTCTGTCCTCAGAGATTATCTTTCATAATTTATACACATAAAACTATCTATTATTAATGTATATTCATAATATTAGTAGTGCCTAACTTTTTCACACCGCTTAAATAAAAGAAATACATATAGGCTGCTAACATAACTATTTATCTCGTAAAAACATGGAGAGCAATTTTCAGAATCATATACTGTATATTATATTACTGGATTAAAATAAGTGATGCGTTTAAGTGTTCACATCCTAATGCATAACACATTGATTTATATTTTGTATTAATCATCTAAAACTGTATCTAAAGGTAAGAAATAAATAACGTGGAGTAGAAGTAGAAATAAAATGGAAACACCAAAGTACAAGTACCTCAAAGTGTAGCTAGCTACTTCAGTACAGTACTTGAGTAAATGTACTGTACGTTAGTTAGTTACATTACAACATTGGTTATAATAATTTGCATTGCTCAGGCCATGCAGCCGTACAAGTCCACATTATTGAGCACAGTGAGGCTTCAGCCAGAGGAAAAATGTCTCTTTCCAAAGCCATGTTTCGCCCGCGATAATATTCAAATGTAGTAGCTAATGCTAGATATAACGTTAGCTAAGATACACCGTTAGGCCTAAAGACAGAGTCACTAAAAGCTGCTAATGCTAACAACACGGTGCACGTAAAATTGTACCTTCTGTCTAGCTAACTGTACTCAACTTTCCGCCGCATTAACGCTACGTATCGATTTAATGTCCAAAAACACCCATGTAAGTTCTAAAAGGCTATTTAGTCCGTGTTTACTATAGCATATAGTCTACATACCGAATATGGTTTTGAAGCACTAACATGCCCTCAATTCACCGCCTAAAAGAACATAAAAGTCATGTTTATACAAAGTTAGTAGCTAACGCTCGTGATGTACCTATCTGACATCACGTAACGTTACTGCTACTGTCAATATGTCCACCGCTTGGAAGAAAATAACTTTTAAAACATGCCAGTAGCGTTTTAGACAACTTACCAGTATTTGTCTTTACCGGATGTTAATAATTTTAATGAGTGTAACGCGTTAACACCGTATTATCGAGCTGAAATTAAAGTTTAATGCTGCGGATCTCTTCGGCCTCTTCTGCGCCATGATACCCTCAACTGTAATGAATGTTGTCTTCAAGGACTGTCGGAACTATCACTCTTCACACGCAGACAATCCTACACGGTTGTCTAGAGATATGTTATTATGCCCATGGTCGGGCAGCACGGCTGTAAAAGAGATGTTGGACTGTTAGATTGTATGTAATAATAATTCCTGGTATGACTAATAGTAATATAGGCATAGAGTCTACATTTAGCCATTAGGCCTATGTTTTCTACCCATATGTCAGATTTCTGTAGATTGCTGTTTGATGTCAAATAAAAACACACCTGCAAACCACAACAACTTCTGCTTCTACTCATACTACGAATAGCTACTATACAAATAACACAATACTAATTGTCAAAACATAGCCTAGAAATAAAAAATTACTTTGTTTATGACTTTGTTTCAGACACCAAAAAAACAACTTCTCCGCATGTCTTAAGATGCAGGCAAAAGCTAAGGAGTACTTGAACGCAGCATTCAAACATTAATGCAAGAAATTATTTATGGTCCTGAAAATGTTTTCAAGCATTATACACGCTTAATTGCACCAGTGACTCTCATTCAATAACATAACATTGCATAGTTTTTTTAATTTAGGTTTGTTATTTCTTAAGAGAAAACAAATCCATAATAATAATAATTTAAAAGTTCAACATTTGATTGTGTGTGAAGTTTCTCTTTATCTGTAAAGCATCACGAGGCAAGACCATGACTGATTACATTACTGAAAGGCTAGTTAGAGCTGTGAATGTGGAGAAAATAATAACTGTTTTCATGCCAGTGTTCCCCGCATCTGGGACCTTATGTGGCAGAATTTAGTAATTATTTGATTTATGTGTTTATTTGACAGGGAAAGTGCTCATTAATCAACTGCAAAGTAACCAGTAAGAAACATCAAGGTGATTTTTGTTTTAATGTGACTTGTTTTAGAGAATCTTTCTGGAAATATAAAACCATTTTGTGATTTTATGGTGAGCTCTAGTGGCAAAAACAAAAAGGGTCAAATCCCGGTCAAAAAGAGACGCAGGATGTTCTGACATGTCTAGGTAGGAAAAAAACAGTTTAAATAATCAAAGATTACAAAAGTATTTTTTTAAATTATGACGAAACGCTATTTAGCTGCTTCGGTTTCAGTCATTGAGATGGCTCAGAGCAATCGTTATTAGTTATTATTGTTATTAGTGATGGGAAGGGAAGGGCCGCCGAAGACAGTGATGAATGGATGACGGGTGAGGAAGAGGAATTTTAAAGGCACTGGGTAAACAAGAGACAATTTAATTCAAATCTATTATTTCAATTGTTCTGTTAAATCTTTGTTAAGGATAGGAAAAATCTCAAAACGTAATTTTGTAAGTAACATGATAGTTATGTTTTCAGGCTTTAATAAATAAGAAAAGTAAAGAGGGATCAGTCCATCAACGTTCTGATGTACTAGATGTTGTGATCAGATGAGGAAATTGTAATGTTTGGGGAATGGGGTGGGGGGGGGGGGGGAATAACAGGTAAGGGAAAACCTAAACACAGGGAAGCAGGCAATCTTGCACTAGGGTAACGGAAAGACTGAACCTAAATACACAAAACAGGGGAGACAATGAGACACAGGTGTAACACATTAGGGCGGGGACAGGTGACCACAAAGGAAGTCAAATTAGACAACACCAGGGGGAACAGACACCCTTCAAAATAAAACAGGAAATGAAAAAAACAACGAGAAAAGGTCAATCTACTGTAACTCGAAACAATAATATGACACAGGGACGGGATGGGACACTTTGCATCAGCCTTGAAAATTGGAGTAATGATGGCTTGTTTCCAACTTTGTGGGAATTTGCCCACTACAAGCAAGCTCTGATAAAGGCAGTGTCCAACCCAAACACATCCTTTTCTTAGACTTATTTAGTTTATCAATGATTCATGCACTTTTCCTGACTGACCTCCTTAACTCTCATGTTGTCAAATTGACCCGTTGTCCTATGTCAATGTTCTTTTTAATTCCCCAAAATAACATGATTGATTCCACACAACGCTCTTTGGCAAGTACAAATCTCTACTTTCATTCATTTGTGGGTGTCGTATTCAATTTTCTAGCATTTGAAAAAAAATGGAAGTGTTTTTGAAATAGTATTGAGTAAAAGTTGACATATTCCAGTCTGTGATCATCCATCAACATACATTCCTTTCATATTAGTCTAAATAATTCCTTATTTCTGCGTTAAAGTTAATAAGTGAGTGTTATGTGGTGTTCAAAAATAGTGACACACAGCATCAAAAGTGTTGGAAAAAAAAAAGACAAAAACACAACAAAAAGTTAAAAAACATGGATAAAAAGCGTCAACCAAATTGTCCATTTTCCATTTTGACGAGAAGACAACACAAGGGTTAATTTGGCTCAGACTTTTTGGGCTGTGACAGAGTTGCTTGTTCAAAACTCTCAGCAAGCTCCTCCACTGATTGAATAAAGAAGTTATTGAATTAATTTGCAATAGCTGAAATTGTTAGTGCTGGCAACTCCATTCACTTCCAATTCTGTTGTAGTTTTTTGTTGACTAGGCTTGAGTTTAGTAAGACTGTTAAGGTGCTTCCAAAGGGTTGCACTGTGTCCTTAAAATACTCTTAAAATACTCTTAAAATACTCTGTCTTCAGTTCTCTGACCACTGCATTTCTCAATCCTTTGACCCTTGTATTTTCTTCACTTTCGGGACCCTCTCGTATCCCTCGGGTCAAATTGACCCGTGACTTATTTGGGGTTTTAAAAAAAAATTCTGAAATAAAATTTTACTTCATACTGTCTTTATTTCAATTTCAAACAATTGAGATAACATACAGTATATGTTTAGGGAATGCAATCGGTCTCTACTGGAACACAATTAAAAATGGAAGTGGGATTAGTTTTTTGTCATAAGGTTATGATTCATGTTAAAAATCCACTATGGAAAAGACATAAGTGGTCATGTCCAGAATAATTTTCTGAATTGAGTCAGGAATGCATACAAATAAGGTAAGGCCATCGATTTTCAGGTAGAAAAAATGTAACTTGTAGCATTTTTTACCATTTTTTCTTCTTGTTAAAAATTTGAAATGGGTCAATTTGATCCAAATACCAAACAAGGGTTAAAAATGAGAAGATTGGTATTTGTTTTGGAGAATTTTTTTCTATGCGTAGTCTCAATTTTTCATTAGCTGACGAGTGTCATTGTTCAGCCATGGTGTCAGGTTTGCGAGGTTTTCCATCAAGGAGTTACAACAATTTTCGAAATGATTTGATTGTGGAAAGTTATTCCAGTCAAAATTATTTAGATCATTTTCAACTTGTGTCAGCTTCTTTTTGGGGCTCGCCGGGTTCCTTGGGTTACTTTTGTTTAGTAACTTTTCGGACTACCATGGTCATATTATGATTAGAGAGCCCTGTTAGGAGATTGTAGGTTGTAATAATTCGCTGGGGTCTGTTAGTGACCATCAAATCTATGATAGTTTTACTCGTTTGCATAATCCTTGTTGGGCCCTTCATCATCTACTGAAGACTGTGTTTTGACAGCATGTTAAAATCCCCAAGAAAGATGGATTCAGTGCGACTATTTACATATTTAAAATGTGTATCTAAGTTGTCATAAAATGAAACATCATGGGATGGTAGGTTATACACCGCTACCTCTGGTGATACACTAACACGCGTGCAAAGTATCACTTTGTATTATGTTGTTTGGAGACCTGCTCTTGGGACGCGTTTGTTTCTACTGTTTCATCTGAGTTGTATTAAGGTTGATAGTGTTTGGAAGGCTTTCAATGCTTTGTTCAAATTCTGTATTAGCAAAACACCCCAAAAAACTTTTGACTTTTGTACGGAAGAGGATTAGGGCCACTGGTGAAAAATGTGTGTGAGTTCTGACTTTATTCTCAGAATTCTGACTTTATTCTCAGAACTCACATACATTTTTCACCAGTGACCCTAATCCTCTTCCGTACTTTTGTGCATGGACAAGTGAAATGTAAATGTACTTGTCCAAAGAACAAGTGCCTCAAAATAAGTCACGCCCTGCAGATGTCATTTATTAGAAAGACATATGAATGCTTGCAAACGGCTTTCAAAGCTTGTGCTTAATGCTAAGAAGACCAAAGTAATGGTCTTTTCAAACTCAAGTAAGAATGAGTTAAACCTGTATATTGTTACTGATCAGGGTAAAATTAGTGAGGTAGATTCATCTTGTAAATACTTAGGATTTGTAATTGATGATCACCTTTCTTTTAAGCTTCATATACAGAACCTAGTAAAAATGTTGAAATTAAAGCTATAGGTTTTTTCTTGAAGGATAAATCATGTTTTACTATTTCTGCCAGAAAAAGGCTTTCTCTCTATTGTTGATTTTGGGGGATCTGTTGTATATGTGTGCCACGTCAAAGTGTCTTCAGATGTTGGATGCTGTGTATCATGGAGCTTTATTTCAAATTGTAGACCCCTCACTCATCACTTTACACTTTACTCTACAGTGAATTCGCTCTGTCAAATTGCTGGCTCACTCACCTTTAAATCTTTATATATAAGGGCATTATAGGCAGGCTCCCACGTTACATATCTGATTTTCTTTCTTTTACACAGAGTACTTATGGTTTACGGTCCCAGAATACTATTTCATTGAATGCACCTCAAGCCAAGACACAGTAATTCAACAATGCTTTCATCTTTTCTGCACCTTATACTTGGAATGATCTGCAGAAAACACTCAAACTACAGTATCTAATTTCCTTAAATTATTTTAAAGGTTATGTCAAAACCATGGAATATGAGTCCATTCACACATGCAATTAATTTAATAAATGGCACTTTTATTTAATTGAAATGCGGTGAGTTGTCTTTGCGTCTTGGCCGGGTCTCCATGAAAAAGAGATTGCATTGAGACTAACCTGTTTAAATGAAGGTTGAATAAAAAAATAAAAAAAAATAAAAGCCTCATCAACATTTTCCTTTCTTCCACTGGCCACATTTGGAAAATAGATACTTGCTTGATTGAGTGTTCACAACCTATTTGCGGTGCAAGTGAGTCTTGTAAAGAGGTGCATTGCGCTGTAACAAGCATTTTAAGATATATAGCTGTGTGTTCACAAAAAAATGCATTATTAAAATAATCCATCATGTGTTTCCGGCCAATGTTAACTGGCAGAACACTGAACATCCCCTGAGGCGATCGCAATGCTTAACAGTCCGCGGAGGACTCACTCATGGACATCTATCTCCCTCTGCTGCTCACCCCTTAGAGGGGGGTGATGCGGAGGCAAGAAAGAGAAGACGGCCTGGAATGTAGAGTGTAAAATAAAGAGTGAAACGACCTTTGCAGTGCAATTAAGAGTGTCCTGCTGCTGAACTTTCCCTGGCCTCCCTGCGTCCCTCAGGCTGTGTAGATGCGGGTACTTCCCACAGACATTTTCCACAGGGGACGCACGAAAGGCTTTGAAATGAGCTACTCAGAGCGTCTTCTTACAATTAATACTGACTTTTTATGTCACTTGACACAGATTTACCAATTCAATTTTGATTATGACACTTGGTTATCCTTCTGATAGGGAGCAGGGACATGTTTGAGCCTTTTGCCACATAGTGGTTTGAAGATATAGTCTGACATTTTTTGGGAGTACACCTATTTGCTTTCTCGTGATTTAGATGAGAAGATTGATGCCAAGACATATTGGCATAGCAACCCAAGTTAAGTTAATTTTCACCCAACTGGGTTAAAAAGGGATCAACTAATTTCTGGGCAACATGGTGCACCAGTGGTTAGCACTTCACCAAGGTTCTGGTTTTAAATCCCAATCCCAGTATTTAACCCAAAAGTTGTGTTTTATTAACTACAATGTTTGGTTATTTTAACCCAACATTTGTAATCTGAAGTCTCTTTTATATAGGCCTTAGTGGTCCCCTAATACTGTATCTGAAGTCTCTTTTATATAGGCCTTAGTGGTCCCTAATACTGTATCTGAAGTCTCTTTTATATAGACCTTAGTGGTCCCCTAATACTGTATCTGAAGTCTCTTTTATATAGGCCTTAGTGGTCCCCTAATACTGCATCTGAAGTCTCTTTTATATAGGCCTTAGTGGTTCCCTAATACTGTATCTGAAGTCTCTTTTATATAGGCCTTAGTGGTCCCCTAATACTGTATCTGAAGTCTCTTTTATATAGGCCTTAGTGGTTCCCTAATACTGTATCTGAAGTCTCTTTTATGTAGACCTTAGTGGTCCCCTAATACTGGATCTGAAGTCTCTTTCCCAACATTCAGCCTGTGTGCAAAATTACAACCACTAGAGCCAGTCCCACAATGAGTCTGTAGCTTTTGGGGAGGGGGGGGGGCTTGACCAACCTCCACTTTGCTTGTTTGAAAGCCATGATGTCTCTTGCTCATGAGTGGGCCAAATTTTCTGGGCGGGCAAAGCAGAGAAAGGAGCAGTAACCTTGCTCCTTATGACCTCATAAGGAGCAAGAGTCCAGCTCGGCCCATCTGAGCTTTCATTTTCTCAAAGGCAGAGCAGGATACCCAGGGCTCGGTTTACACCTATTACCATTTCTAGTCACTGGGGGACCACAGGCAAGCTGGGGGAACTCATATCAATATTAAAAATGACATGGGACCTTTATTAAATCAATGGTGCATACATGGAGGGATGCTCCGGTTACTGAAGGAGTTCTATAGGTCTGTTAGCTGGTCGAATATGATCATCAAACATACTTGTGTGTGATCCTACAGTCAGAACAGCGCCACATTCTCCTAATGTCAATACCTTTTGTGCAATTGGTAAATGTTGTAAACACCTTTGAATTTGATTTACCATCTGCCCAAGATTTTACCCTTTCTTTAAGTGATCCTTGTGTCTCCAAGAACACTCAAGAGAAATGAACACAAGGCAAGTTAGACAGACAAATAAACGTGTACACCCATTTAGTCACTAGATGGAGACATTCTATAGTTTTTATATTATAACTGAACTTGCATGTTGACCCATAGCTCTCAGGACAAATACAATATCTCCCTCATTAATCGTGGAATAATAATGGAACAAAGAAGATTTTGGCACTATAATGCTTCTGGGTATCCCTGACTAATTACGCTGGCTGTAAACAAAACTTTGCGCATGTAAAATGACACATTCAGAAGGGTTATATTTGAGTCCTGGCAAAGCTGTCTGTTTACATCTGGCTCTACAGGCTTTTAATTTAAAGTTCCCATGCTGCGCTTCAGCACCGGGTTGCACCAGCTACTCATAAATAAACAATTGTTTTGTGTGTAAAGTCCCTCCTTAAGCTTAAATAACTACCAAGCAATTTCAAACTGTGTTGCACCATTAAAACCTCAGAGTGCTAGAAAACACTTAACTTACATAACTCATGATTGTTCCTAAGAGACAAACCTTGTAAATGACTTTGTTTTATTTATATGCACATGCATGGAGAAATAAAACAAAGAAACAATGATGAGAGTCACGTAATAATTGTTACAGGCCGAACGCCGCATTCTGTGAAGAAGGTGCAAAAAGTGCTATCCAACAAAGGCAGGGTAGGGCGGGCCTTTGGTAAATGTGGATGAGGAAAAGGTCAATTAAACTATAAATAAAAGGTTGTGCTCCTGCCAATGGCATTGGCATGTGGATTTGGAGCTTTTCCCAAAAAATCTCTTTCACGCTTATTGCTAGTGTGCCATTGGTTGAGCTATCACGTGCCAATGAAGGCACGCATGCCTAAGGTTGCTGACCCCTGCTTTAGACATTAATATCTTTAAAATAATTGGATATATCCGTACCATTCAAACTGTATTTAAAACGTCCGTGTCCCTTTGTTCTTTCATATTTCCCTCCTCAGTCAGGGCGCTAATGTTAGCAAGCTAATGTTAGCTTTGTCAGTTATCGTTAGTTCCGTTGGCTACATGCCCCCTGGCAGTTAGTAGGTGGAAATGTCTAGTAACAACTAATATCTACACAAGAACTTGATTTTAGGATCATGGTTGTTACTTTCAAGCATGGTGTGGATGGAGTATGGTGTGCATGTAGCATGGTGTGGATGGAGCATGGTGTGCATGGAGTATGGTGTGGATGGAGTATGGTGTGCATGGAGCATGGTGTGGATGGAGTATGGTGTGCATGGAGCATGGTGTGGATGGAGTATGGTGTGCATGGAGCATGGTGTGCATGGAGCAAGGTGTGGATGGAGTATGGTGTGCATGGAGCATGGTGTGCATGGAGCATGGTGTGGATGGAGTATGGTGTGCATGTAGCATGGTGTGGATGGAGCATGGTGTGCATGGAGTATGGTGTGGATGGAGTATGGTGTGCATGGAGCATGGTGTGCATGGAGCATGGTGTGGATGGAGTATGGTGTGGATGGAGTATGGTGTGCATAGAGCATGGTGTGGATGGAGTATGGTGTGCATGGAGCATGGTGTGGATGGAGTATGGTGTGCATGGAGCATGGTGTGCATGGAGCATGGTGTGCATGGAGCATGGTGTGGATGGAGCATGGTGTGCATGGAGCATGGTGTGCATGGAGCATGGTGTGCATGGAGCATGGTGTGGATGGAGCATGGTGTGCATGGAGCATGGTGTGCATGGAGCATGGTGTGGATGGAGCATGGTGTGCATGGAGCATGGTGTGCATGGAGCATGGTGTGCATGGAGCATGGTGTGGATGGAGCACGGTGTGGATGGAGCATGGTGTGCATGGAGCATGGTGTGGATGGAGTATGGTGTGGATGGAGCATGGTGTGGATGGATTATGGTGTGCATGGAATATGGTGTGGATGGAGCATGGTGTGGATGGAGCATGGTGTGCATGGAGTATGGTGTGGAGCAATACAGAATAAGTGATGCTACGCACCACATGCCAAATGTTTCCATAAACAGTATTTCTCTGAAAATGTTTAAATGTCTTAACTAATAAAAGTGTTGGATGATCAGCCCAAAACATCCTCATTTGTCATTTGCCTTGATTTTTTAAGTGAATATGACTGAAATACATTTTTTTTGTCAGTTCAGATGTAGAATTTGGAACATTTATGAACTTACACATGGATTGATGTAAATAATTCAAATGGAACAATAACTGCAGTCCCCTTCATGCCCTAAAGAGAATAATTCATCAAGACATCAATCACTCAATCAATCAACTCAGTTCCTGCTCTGGGCGGACAAAGCAGACACACATCCGGCTTACAAAAGCCACCCACGGTGCAGCAGGAAATAGACTGGACCGTAGTTTCATCTATAACATTGATGCTTTAGGAGCATTTGTTGTGATGCTCTGTTCCATATTTTAACGGCACAGCACAGACGCTGTGTCAATTATTTATACGTCGAACCGCAACCATGAACGTCAATACATCTCCCTGGAGAATGTGAAAGAAGTTTGATCAATAGAGCAGTGAAGGGGGGAAACAGAGAAAGTGAGAAGAGGCAGACTGTGAACACAGGGTTGCTGATGAAGGGAGAAAAACTTGCAGAAGTTTGAAAAAACAACGCTGACTTGCGCAAACAGTTAGGCTTTCATACAGGATACAGTTATACAACACATGACAATAACTATCTGCTCCTGTGGTGTTACGATAGCAAAAAGGTCAAGATGTGCTTTGGTTAATTGAATTCCAAATGTGTTGTCGCGCAGCGGTGCCTCACCATGCGGTGACAGCTTTGAAGGGCTCGATAATAGCGCGCCCTGGGCTTGTTGAATAAGGAAGTGTATTAGGTATGGATCTGGGCGTTGTCGGGAAAACAAAACATTGGGTAGCAACGGCATAAAATATTGAACAAACTCACCTTTATTGTGCTTAACTGTTTCCCGCTGAGAGGATGCTGCTGATGCCTGATCAGCCTTCTGTGGATACATAAAGGTTAAAAATCTTTTTATATGCATTCTTTTTTTTTAATTATTCATGCATTCAAAGAAATGTATTATCTTTATTTGCAGGGTTATTTATGATTGTCAACAACGCTCGCAAAATGCACCTGAGGGCGGATTCATTTCAGCTAAGATAATGAATATTTGTATTCAGCATGCAGTGGTAGTTGAGGAGGTGGTTACACCGTGACTCCACTATCCATTTATTTATTCATAATTACGTGGATTCACTTGGAGTGAGAATTCAATTGTCTTCTTATTAGACAGGTGTCAAACTCAAAGCCCACGTTCCAAATCTGGCACCCTCACTAATTTTGATCCAGCCTATACATCAATTTGGGCTCGCTCACGATAGATTTTTGCCATCCTAAGTTTGCGGAAAACCCCCCAAAAAAGAAAAACTGGTTTTCAAACTGCAACAGTGCAACACACAAAGCAGAATATGGCAGATTGGAAGACTTTGAAACAGAGCGTTTTCATAAACAGGTTGTTGTGAGTCATAGTTTTTGCGGGATTTGATAAATTCTACAATGGCTAAGGAACTTTTTTTCACCTCACCTTTGTAGATTTTACGTGGACCAAACTGCAAGCGAGAAGGCTAAATGAGACGTTCAACAATGCAGTCATAACTATTTGACTTTTTTTTCGATGATACAAAAGCATGTCAATAAACTACACGCCTGGCACTTGATGGGATTCTCATTTTCCAGTTAGGCTCTTAGTAAAGTTGAGTTTGACACTCCTGCCGTAAGAAAAAGTCAAAAACATCAAATTTTTTGTTTAAATGTAGCTCCATGGCTCCCTGTTGCATCCTTCGAAATGTCTAACTCAATTCCCTGTGTGTTCCACACATTTCTCCAACACCACACAGTTTGTGTTATGGATTTAATGTCTTGCTGCTGCTATAAGGTTTATGATGTAGTGAAGGAGATGAGTGTAATGGGCTCCCCGTGTGCTCAAATCTACATACACATTTCATTTGTTCCATGTTGCAAGAGCTGCCGCTACAGCTGTTCATGTGCTGTCATAAAGAGCAGCTTCCAATCATGCATCACTGTATGTGCTTCTTAAAGGTCCCATGGCATGAAAATGTCACTTTATGAGTTTTTTTTAACATTAATATGCATTTCCTCAGCCTGCTTATGGTCCCCCAGTGACTAGGAATGGTGATAAGTGAAAACCCTGGGTATACTGCTCTGCCTTTGAGAAAATGAAAGCTCAGATGGACTGATCTGGAATCTTGCCCCTTATGAGGTCATAAGGATCATAGATCCCCTCTCCTCCTCAAAAGCTACGGACTCAGAAATGGCAAATACTAAGGAAAGCTCATTGTGGGACTGGCTCTAGTGGGTGGAATTTGCACCAAGGCTGAATTTTGGGAAAGAGACTTCAGATACATATTAGAGGACCACTAAGGTCTATATAAAAGAGACTTCAGATACAGTATTAGGGGCCATAAGGTCTATATAAAGAAGACTTCAGATACAGTATTAGGGGACCACTAAGGTCTAATAAAAGAGCTTCAGATACAGTATTGGACCACTAAGGTCTTATAAAGAGACTTCAGATACAGTATTAGGCCCCCTAAGGGTTTTATAAAAGAGACTTTAGATACGTATTAGGGGACCACTAAGGCCATATAAAGGGCTTCAGATACAGTATTAGGGACCACTAAGGTCTATATAAAAGAGACTCAGATCAGATTAGGGACCACTAAGGTCTATATAAAAAGACTTCAGATACAGTATTAGGGACCACTAAGGTCTATATAAAAGAGACTTCAGATACAGTATTAGGGACCACTAAGGCCTATATAAAAGAGACTTCAGATACAGTATTAGGGGACCACTAAGGTCATATAAAAGAGACTTCAGATACAGTATTAGGGGACCACTAAGGCCTATACAAAGTATAACTGTCAAACTTTTGGTGTTCACTATTATTATCTCAACTCACAGGTAAAACGCGGTTAACGCCAAATTACACATTGTTGTAATTGCTGAGCAGTGCTGCACAGGGTGTGGCAGAAGAAAACCAAATTGCAAAGCATAACCGTAACACCTGTCAGCATGTCAGTGGTGAGATTAAAAAGCATCTGATTGAAATGTGTTTCTTTTTGTTCTGTTTGGGTCCCTAAAGTGCACCGTGTAGACGAGGAAAACGCTTTTCCTGCACCCCAGTCATCAGTCCTGGCTGTGCTGTGCTTGCAGTTGCATATTACAGTTTTATCTTATATTTAAAGATGTTTTTCCTTCTGTTGCTGATGTATTCACTAGGGGAAGAACACTTTAGAGTTGGTTTACTGTGATTAATAATTTCTGAAGGCATTGGTTATCTGCTTGCCGGGCGCTCACATAGCCAGCCTACATAATAATCTGCAGTCTAATCCAATCATATACTGCTGATGAGTGGAACACAACCTCTGTTGGCACATCTGCATTTGCTGAGTGCACACTAAGAGAAATATAGTCGGAATTTGCAAAATCCACTGTTTTCTCTTTGCATTGCCAATAAAAACGTCCCTTCTTAGTCTTTCCAATTGTACGTGACTGTGATGGTTTATACTGCCATTAAAGAAGCCATCAAAGTGCCTAAATGGAAGATTAGATGCCATTCATCCTCCTGGAAAATATACTGTTTGGAGATTCCTAGACAGTGTTTTTCTAAGACGTCAGCAAAATGTTTCTGTGGTTTCATTTATCATGACACCAGTCTCCTCTTTCACCCAAGGAGTAAACAGTTACTTCCTCCTCACTGCCGAGGACTGCTCACACACAGTGTCTATCTGCTGGTTTAGTCTGCCTCCGAACGCGACCAATTAATCATGCACCATGAATATGTGTACCAACTGTAATGGCTTACAATCTATGCTTGAGTGCTGGATGGCCCAGGGGCTACAAGGCACAAAGTGACACAGTCAAACAAAATGGCAGAGGGTGTTAACAACTGTTCTGTGAGAAAAATGGATTTTCCATTATCACTGTGACCAAGTTCGAGAATGTCGGAGTAGGCATTAGTCATCTTGCTTTACATAATTATTATGTGCACTCGAAGTTCACTTTAATCAGTCAGTCAGCCGTCTGCAAAGATGTCATGCTCTTTCTGAGCGACGTGCAAAAACAAATTAAAAGGAAAAGAAAATGATTATTAGGAAATGAACTGTTCCTCCAAACCGTTCGTTCTAACTATGCTCACATTACATGCAGTTTATCCGGTCTCCGGGCCTCGCGATGACTCATCCAGGTTCAAATGAACAAACCGCCCTCGTACAAGAAAGTGTGGAAACAGAAATTCAATAAGTCAAAGTGGAACAGGAACAGAACCACAGATGTGTGGTGAGACTCCATTACTGTGACAGCGACTGAAATAAATAATTGGATAATACTACACTTGGCTTTATGTTTGCATATTTCAACTAATTCCCACTAAATCCCTCACCAGCACCCTCCCAAATCATCCACAGATATAACACGTCAACTAAATGAGCGGCTTAAAAAGTGACTGTCTCCAGTTTCCCCTCATTCCTCAGCCTGCCACCTCCCCTCGCTGCGCGTACACAGGAAGTGACAGCAACACAGCAGCATCCCCACTGACAAAACTATTCACGTCTGTGGAAAATAATAAGACATTAAACCCTAGGAGGGCCAGAGAGCCTTATGTTGCTCGCAGCCTGTTTTTGCAGAACGGCTTTGCCTCCTACCCGCCAAAGGCGCTCAGATTTGGGGGCTCCTGCATCCTGCCTCCTGCCACATCTCGGAGGCAGCTGTGTTATTATGGATGGAGATTACTGCGTGTTTGTGGGCAGAAGACTGCCTTAACTCATTATTAGGGAAACAAAGAGTGCAGCCTGCCATGGGGTGGCCTGCTGATGGCTGTTTGAACACATTTAAATTCACAGGGTTCAATCAAAGAGACCAATATTAGATTTGTACTGGAACTGAGGGTCTGGCGAGTCCACACAAGATACCCTGACGAGAGGAAAACTGGTTTATTGGAATTTCTTTAAACCAATCACAATCGTCTTGGGTGATGCTAAGCTCCAGACGCAATAACGCTGCCTCTGTAAAACAGCCTCTGGAAGTAACTTGTTTTGGTGGAACATGTGTATGTCCAAAAACAGAAAACTCAGATTGGACAGATAGTCTAGCTAGCTGTCTGGATGTACCCTGCAGAGATCTGAGGACCAGGTAACCATAGTCCTCAGATTGGACAGATAGTCTAGCTAGCTGTCTGGATTTACCCTGCAGAGATCTGAGGACCAGGTAACCATAGTCCTCAGATTGGACAGATAGTCTAGCTAGCTGTCTGGATTTACCCTGCAGAGATCTGAGGACCAGGTAACCATAGTCCTCAGATTGGACAGATAGTCTAGCTAGCTGTCTGGATTTACCCTGCAGAGATCTGAGGACCAGGTAACCATAGTCCTCAGATTGGACAGATAGTCTAGCTAGCTGTCTGGATTTACCCTGCAGAGATCTGAGGACCAGGCAACCATAGTCCTTAAAAAGTTTAGAATTCCAACCGATAGAAAGCGGAAGGTGTCGGACATCCGGCCCAAAATGAGGGATATCCAGTGGAACAATTGGAATTATCCTGTAAATGATCGTCGATGTAGAATTTGTCACATTTAAGGAGTTCTTTGACTTGCTAGTTACTAATGGGGGATGTTACAGCACTGGAACTTCTGTGTTTTATTCTAGAAGTAATAAAACCCAATTTACAACTCAAACTAACATTTGTAATAAATCCAAATGTAACAAAATCCAACCCACATCACACATTAAGCTATCTGTCCACCAGACAGCATTGACGGAGATAATGCAACAGACTCACTCTTCAACTCACTTGTGTGTGAAGTGGCGTGCTGTTTTAATTTTTGTCTCTGCCAGCGTTGCGAGTAATCGGTTACTTTGGCCAAACAAAGAAAAGAGCAACGACTACAGACGATGATCCTAACACACACCTGCACAGAGTAACTTAAAACCAAATGCACTTTCTGAGTCAGTAAATGTAAAGGCACCTTATAAGCTTTTAATCCTGGTTGATTTTAAAGCTCTGGTGCGTAGGTTCTGACGCCCACATGAGGAATTCTAAGTAATGATAACAAAACTGTTGGTGCATGCACATGACACAAGCCTTCCGTGATCGCGGACGCGCCCCCACCCCTCCTGCATTTAGTTACTTGTAGCTAAGGAGGACAAAAAACATGACGAAGAGGTCATTATCTTCACTCAAGTTTCAATAGAGTTGTGTGGAGCTTATACTCTTAATTAGCTTTGTAGCAACTCATTTGGCTATGGCTTGAATACAACGTTTGACGTACATTAATATGAAATAGTTACGGACTTAAGCTTTAATTACTCTTCATGCAACAGAAGTTGTGTTTAAGGTATGTCGTCTTCACTCCCCCAAAATATGTCAAAAACATGTGATGTACCCAAGGTACTCCACCCCCGGATATCAAGGCAACATAACGAGGTATTGTATTTAGCACAGGGCAGCGACTAACAATTATTTAACCCTTGTGTCGTCCTCCCGGGTCAAAAACAGACAAAAATGTGACATTTTTGTCCCTTTTTCAGACTTTTTTTAGTTTTCACTAACACCACCTTACTAGTTTTACACTACTTTTTGGAATCCATGGTCAATAACCCTCATTATATAGAATTATGTGATATGATATTATATGATATTAGAGTTAAAAAAGCAGAAATTATGAATTATTTTGACTAATAGTTAAGATCAGAGGAATGAAAGTGATCAATTGTATTTGCAAAGAGCGTTTTATGAAATCCAATCCATTTTTTGTGGTAATTTGGTTAAAAAGAAACTCATATTTCAGATATAGACATTTTTTAAAGGGGTCAAATTTGACCCAAGGACAACAGGAGGGTTAAATTGTTGATTATTTTCTCTATTAATTGATTAGTTGTTTGGTCTGAAAAATGTCAGAAAATGGTATAAAGTGTTCAGTGTTTCCCAAAGCCAAAAACGACGAATGAACATGAAAAATGTCTTGTTTTATCAACAACTCCAAGAGATTCAGTTAACTGTAACAGAGGAGAGAAGAAAACTGGAGAAGATTCACATTTAAAATGCTGCAATCAGAGAATTATTTACTTTTATTTTCATAAAAAATGACTCAAATCTAATATCCATCCATCCATCCATCCTCGTCCCCTTATCCGGTATCAGGTCTCGGGGGCAGCAGCTCCAGTAGGGGACCCCAAACTTCCCTTTCCTGAGCCACATCAACCAGCTCCGACTGGGGGATCCCGAGGCGTTCCCAGGCCAGGTTGGAGATATAATCCCTCCACCTAGTCTTGGGTCTTCCCCGAGGCCTCCTGCCAGCTGGAAGTGCCTGGACCACCTCCCTAGGGAGGCCCCCAGGAGGCATCCTTACCAGATGCCCGAACCAAGTGGCTCCTTTCGACGTGAAGGAGCAGCGGCTCTACTCCGAGCTCCTCTCGGATGACGGATCACCCTATCTCTAATTTTTCAACCTTCACAGAAAATTTTAAGGTCTGTATAATGTTACATAACAAATAAATTGGGTGGGTCACCAAGTTACATTAGCCATACCGGTTAGCTATGTTAACGCTACATTGGTTATCCCCATTTTGCTAATGTCACATGTGTTAATCAGCTGGGAGGAGGCCTCAGGGAAGACCCAGGACTAGGTGGAGGGATCATATCTCCAACCCGACCTGGGAACGCCTCGGGGTCCCCCAGTTGGAGCTGGTTGATGTGGCTCGGGAAAGGGAAGTTTGGGGTCCCCTACTGGAGCTGCTGGCCCCGCGACCTGATACCGGATAAGGGGACGAAGATGGATGGACGGACGGTTAATCAAACTTTTAAAATTAGGTGTTTTTTGGTAATTGAAAACATACAACTTATGACGTTTTTACCTAAATGGGGAGCATACAAAAGACTTAGCCACACAGCAGGATGTTGCCAAAATAGTTTCTTTTAGCCTTGATGACTTTTCATTAGTGTTTCTTTCTTTGTATCTTCTGTTGAAAAGATACAACTGCATTTGATGGCAGAGCAGTGTCAAAATAAAAGCTTTTTCCATATTGTTGAGACCGACAACTAATGTCTCCAAGGCAATTAGGTGAACTGCTGAACCAGTTTTGCTCCTTGTGTGATTACCTTCGCCGCCGCACACTTTGAAATTGAAATAAAAGTGTTCGCAATGGCCGAGACCAAAGTCAAGGCTGTGTTTATCGGCACAGAAACAAATCTCATGCTACTGCTCCACAGCCAAACATCCTATCATTCTGCCCGAATGAGTTCATGCTTGGGGAAGATGAGGTTGGGGAGAAAATATCAGATAAGAAGGGACAGTAAGATCTCTGGTGTCGGAACACAGATAACCCACGTTTGGCACAGGTGTTTTATCTTTTTACTCCTCAGAGGGTTGCTAAATTTAAATGAAAGGCTACACTAGGTATTTGATTTATTCACAAACACACGAGTGAAATGGCCAAAATGACAGTTTGATGAATTAAACATTTGGTAGGAGACAGAATATCACTAAAACATTTACATTTTACTCTAAAATTTGCTTTTCATACAGTATTCTTTTGCAAGATGCCTAGTCAAACATCATGGTCCTGACACGTTTGCTAATCCAATATTGAAGTTTTCCTTTCACACAAGCCTTTGACTTTAATTCATGGAACCTGGGTTCAGTTGCCATGGTGACTCGATCACATTGCCGCCTCTATAATTAAAACAAGCCCATTTGCTCCATCATTTCCGGGCTCTGTGTTTGGCACCTGCTCAACACAAGGCTATAAATGTCTCCAATTACTAACACACCTATCGGACCAAAAAGAAGTAGCCTGGCTGTAGTAGATCCTTGGAGCTTTAAAGTATTACAATTCATCTTGTGGGGTACGTGTACTGTATGTCTGGACCAAATTTCATGGCAATCCATCCAATTGTTGTCCAGACATTTCACTTAAAACAACAAATGTCAACCTTACTTTATAATAACCATCATTAATTGATGGTTTATTGATAGTAAATTCATCTTTGGTTAATTGTCATTTAACTGTTAACAAACCGTCATTTTACGGTTAACAAAAGTGTGATGAATGAAATTATAATTAATAAAATATTAGCAGTGCTGTAAATGTTTACAACAGTTTATTGATGCGTGATATCTCTGCGCCCATGTAGCAGTTCTTCGGCTCTGCTTCCACCCAATATAGTCCCAAGTCAATATCTGCCTGGGAGATCATCTAGTCTTAGGCTGAATCCCATTCCTTCCCCTTACCCCTACCCCTTACCCCTTCCCCTAGCTTTTGCGCGTTCACGCGGGACCTAGTGCTGGTCCAATACGTATTACGAGCTAGGGGTAGGGGATAGACCGAGGGCTGTATAGCCCTTGAAACCTAGTGTGGATGCGACCTCACTAGAAAACACAGGCATCAATGGCTGCCCGTCGACCAGAGAGACACATGAATGTAAGTACTTTCGGCGTAAATAATTGATCAAAAAGTTACGACAGTCTTGTTTTGTGGTCTATGCAGTCCTGTACATGTGTACTTGCAACCATGTTCCTAACTGAAACTTTTTAAAAATCGCTAGCTTGCAATGCTAACGCTAATCGCTAACGCTAACGTTGATTTGCACAACAGTCCCACATATTTCTGCCTTGAATGGACTGTATAGATCGCATAGATTGTATAGCTAGATATATATTAACGGTCTACGATACATCGCTACGTGCCTAACATATACCGCCCTGTCTCACACAGGAGGACACAGCAGCTGATCCAGGTTGGGGCTGAAAACGAGCAGACGTTTCCTAATTCATATGTTCATGTTGTACCCATTCATTATTGCATTGGTAGCCTACTGTATTATTGTAATAATCTGTAATTAATTCCTGTTCATTGTTCATGCACTTGTATGTTGTTGTTGGTTTTGATACGGGACACTGATGATATGTGAGGGGGGGTTACTGGCCAAAAGGCTCCAGACTGGTCTGGAATATCAGAACAGCTGTAGTTAATTTGTTTGTTTGTGGTCTTGTTTGTATTTTTTAGTTTTACACATATGAGTGCCTTTTATTGTGTGCGACATGTTAGTTATGGTTCTACTAGTTGATAATGGTTCTGTAACATTATTTTATGTAACGTTTTTGCCTGTTATGTTCAATTTATCACCAATAAAGACAGATTTTTGTCAACAAAATGTTTTTGTGAACATCAATGACATTCAAAACGGTGATAACTGAAACAGATATACAACACACCATGTATACAGGGTGTATATGTATGTATATGTACACATGATGCATGTGTATACACATTTGTATTGCAAACAGACCTAAGTACTACACAGATAAGTATTCTGCACTACCAAAGTGAACCTAAAATAACTATAAAATATATAACACACAATGTTGTCCAAACCCAAACAATCAACAGACCTAAACGGCATCTTGGAAGTTTGTGATCAATACTGTATGGTGATGTCACCAAGTGGTGTCCCATTTCATAGGGATATGTTTTCACCCCTTACCCCTACCCCTTGGTTTCAAGGGCCAAGGGGTAGGGGTAAGACGGAGAAATGGGATTCAGCCTTAATCTGCATAGCTATTTTCAGCTATTTTGCTAACCGGCTACATAGGATTCCATTCACTATGCTAAGCTAACTAGCTGCGGTGCTGCCGGTGTTGCACCAGACTTAAACAATGCATGTGTTACGAGTTTTGGGATAGGGTAACTGGAGTAACAAAGGATTTTTCCAGTTTGGGGTTCACTCCTCAACTCTCATAGGTGGAACCCTGGAAAGCAGAATTACGGTGAACAAACCGCCGTCCTCGTCTCCAAATCTCTGCCTTTATTACAATATCTCCAAATCATGACATAAAACAATATTCAACAACAACATTCTGTTTTAGTTTTTTTTTAATACAGACACCAAACTGCCTCTGTCTAACTTTTAGGAGGAACTGTCCGTCACCTGGGCACCATGGTGTATCGAGACCCGCTCTCTATGTTTCCCTGCTACGTTGCTATTATCTTAACCAATAAAATCTGAAATTTGTAATAAACGCTGCGCTGGTTTTTATGGTATCCCTTAAGAGTGTATCACACATGCACTAAGACAAAATGTATTGGCCCCCCTATCTACAGCTAGGGAAGAGCATGATAAGCCCTATTTCAACAAAGGGTGGCATATTCCTTTAAGATATTTCACTGGATGAGTGAAAAGTTTGGCCTGTTGGTGATGCTAGAGGAAAACTTGGAGGATCCTCAAAGTAATTAGGATTCATTCTCTGGGAACCATGAATATCTGTAGCAACTTCCATGACAATCCATTCAATAGTCATTGAGATATTTCAGTCTGGATCGAAGTGGTCTACCAACAGACCAACGTTGACATGCTTCAATTAATCTATCTCTTTGTTCACTCAGCCATTAATGCATCCATTTAAGAGTTGAAATAATCCAACCACAGTCCTCCACCAGGCACTCACCGGCTACATTTTTCCACAGAATCTGTCTAGCAGCCCCCCCCCGCCTCCCCCCATGTGATCCAACTCACCACCCGCTGGTAAACAGTTTGCCGAATGACTCACAATGAGGACATAGTCATTTCTCCCATACTGAGTAGTTTTTGGCTGACTGTGGTTTTGCAAACACACCGTGGTCAGCAGAGCAGCACGTCTCCCAAACCTCAGGCTTGAAGGATAAAAAAAATTATGAGTGACATATAATACACATCCAAAATACATGGCAAAATATTTATTAAAATGTCACAACTATTGTGAATTAAGCTAACAATATCCAAGCCCTCTGCAAACTGTGGAAATACAGAACAGGATCATATCACAAATGCATGCACAACCGCACCCCCCCATTAATGTTTAACGAAAACTTCAAAGTTCACGGCAAGCTTTGGGTAAGATGGTGAGGCATTGGGCTGACTATGGTTCTCAACCGATTCTGAAGCCCTCTCAATGGGTGTGGTCTGAGGTGCATAGGTTGATGGGGAAATCACAACACAAGCAGGGGTATTCTTCCATATGGGATAATCTACATATATATATATATATATATATATATATATATATATGGATGCAGTTTTTAAGTCATATCAGGAGCTAGTGGATCAATTTCTTTTGGAGGGAAGGGGTGAATTTTGGAAATATCTACAACTGAGGAGCAATGTGCGAAGTGTGTTCCCAGTAAACAGAAGAATTTGATTTGCCAAGTACAATGCAAAGTGCATTTTACAAAAATATAATAATGGAATTGCAAAGTGCGAGCACTGAGAATCCTTGATTAATACGGCAAAGAGAATGTGAAATATGTAAGGAGAAACGGCGTAGCACAGTTTCCTAGGTTCGCTGGGCCTCTAGGGATGTTAGAAGCAAATTTACTCATTAAAAAAATCATACATAGATAATACTACACTCCTATGAAGCTTTTCAGAATGGGCTTAGTAGAAGACAAAGTTGTTGGAAGTGTAAGTTTGCATTAGTTCCTGACCAATAAAGGATTTTTAAGGCCGATACCGATACGAATATTTGGTTATATAAAAATCTAAAATGATGCTATATCGGCCAATATATTTGAAAAAAAAACAGAAACAGGTTATAAAACATAAAAAGATTCCCCTAAGATTAGCTATTTGTAGTTATTTATGAGTTCTCACTAAAATAATATACTGTAATAGTAATTAGTTTTATTGTCACAACAGAACAGTGGAACATCAAAATATTTTAAAGTTCTGATAAATAAAATGTATAAAAATACAAACTTAAGATATGAAACTTAAAGTCCTATGCACTGTCTATGCAACACCATCACTAACAGGGACATTGTAGAGCGTCCTCTGGTGGACAGACTATGCAACGCCATCACTAACAGGGACGTTGTAGAGTGTCCTCTGGTGGACAGACTATGCAACGCCATCACTAACAGGGACGTTGTAGAGCGTCCTCTGGTGGACAGACTATGCAACGCCATCACTAACAGGGACGTTGTAGAGTGTCCTCTGGTGGACAGACTATGCAACGGCCTCACTAACAGGGACGTTGTAGAGCGTCCTCTGGTGGACAGACTATGCAACGCCATCACTAACAGGGACGTTGTAGAGTGTCCTCTGGTGGACAGACTATGCAACGCCATCACTAACAGGGACGTTGTAGAGCGTCCTCTGGTGGACAGACTATGCAACGCCATCACTAACAGGGACGTTGTAGAGCGTTTTATATATATGTATATATATGCGTATATATACATGTATATATATATTTTTTTAAATCGGCCATAATAAAGGCCGATGCCGATATATTGGGAAATGCATAATAAATCGGCCGGTAATATCAGCTCTCTAAACACATCGTGATTGGTTGAAGTCTTTATTCGAAAGCTCAGCCCTGTTTCTAAAAAAATGACCTGGCTTCATTGCTGCGTAATATTCCCGTCCTTTTTTAAAGTACTCAGGACAAAAAACAACAGTTTAAAAAATTACATTGACATGCTAAATAATTGTACAAAAGAACCCCCCACCCAGTGTGTAAAGACCTTGGTAGTTGTTCAGACACGTTACTTAAAACCTCATGATGCCATGGCGCAAGAGGAAGACTCAGACGATCATAATTAACAATTAGAATTCATCCTCCGGGCACCATGGATGTGTGTGCCAACTTTAATGGCAATCTGTACAATGGTTGTCCAAATATTTCTCTCAAAACTTAAAATGTCAACCTGATGGTGTAAAAAAATAGTGGATCAACATCCCCCAGAGCCATGCTGCTAGTTAAAAATTAAAAGTATTACATTTCCATTACAACTGCTCTCCAAATAATTGCAGAGCATATTCCACGTTCCATATTCCATATTTCAACTTCACTGTGGGTCTAGTTTTATTGCCTACATTTTTATTCTGTGAGCAAGGTTCTTCTTTTATTTCTCAGTCAAGGTTGATGTCATGAAGTTTTTTAAATAAACAACATTAAAAAGTGTTTTTTAGCTTCAGTTCAAATGTCTTCTGGTCAGTGTAAAACATTGAGATACTGAAAAAGACAAAGGATGTTTGAGATATTTTAAGAAGTTTTGAAATCTTAAAGGTACCACATTGTAAAAAGTGAGATGTCTTTTTTTTAATATAAAGCAGGTCGGGGTGCTGTATTAATAATTTGAAAGTATCAAAACACTCAATCCAGAGAGAGAAAAATGCACACAGCCCGTATTCAGAAGCTGTGCCTTTAAATGAGCCGTCAGGACTTCCGTACAGTTGTGATGTCACAATGTTACTGTAAATAGGTAGAAAGTGCCGCTACAGTGTTGTTAAAGTCATTTCCCGGCTGCAATGACAGTGCGGAGGCTCCGAGAGCGCAGCTGATGAAGACCTGGAAACGCTGACCAATCAGATCACTCTGAGCTTTTTTTAGGAGGGGTCTTTAAAGAGACAGGTGCTAAAACACAGCGTTCAGACAGAGGGTGAATGTAGCTGGTCTGAGATAAATAAAGTAAATGAAAGTAAAATAAATAAAGCTTTTTGATCATTAAAGCATTTAATATGTTCTAGTAGATACCTAAAATACAAATATGAATTGGAAAATGTGCATGACATGGGACCTTTAATCAATGTACAGTACATTAGAATGAAAAATCAAGTTGATGTGGATGCACAAAAGCAGCTCATAAGATCTGGAAAGGTGATTTTTGTGTAGTACATGTTATGTGAAAAGACAACTCAAACAGCTATTCATATTGTATAAAAATAAAAAGGTAATAGGGGCGGCCTCTAGCTACCCAATAAGAGCTGAGTCCTGCAGTGGCCCGGGGTTCTAATCCGACTTGGGGCCCTATGCTGCTTGTTATCCCCCATCTCTCTCCCCCATTCATGTCTATCCACGATAATAACAGGGAAAAGCCCCAAAAATAATCTTTAAAAAAGGAATTACAACATTGAAATGCTCCTTGTACACCTCACACAACTTTATAAGCAGATCCCTTCTCCTACGTCTCCCTCGCTCTTTAAAACCCAGACAATGGATCAAAGACATTCATCCTCTCCACCTTCTTTTGGCATCAGATGTGAAGAGAAGCACTCTGCTACAATAATATACACACTGAAGACCAAGCTGCTCCAGTTACTGTACACTATCTATCAATGTGTGGTACAATGAAGACAGTACAAGAAGACATTGGACAATTGGATGGCGTTAAAACAAACAGAGCCGGGGGTTGAGTTTGGCTGTTTGTCATGACATGTAAGATTAGGCGAGGTATATTTGTTTTGCTTTTACAGCATTTTAATAAAGAAAACTATGTATAGACTCATACAAAAGTAATCCCTCCCAATCATCATGAAGCACTAGAAGACCGTGCCCCATGCCTGTATTTATTCGTTTTTAATATATTTTGCCATGTTCTGGTCTTTGTGGGTGTGTAGCCCCCAGCCAATAGCAGCAAAAACTTAAATTAATTCAACATTTCCAAATTGGTTAATTCCATGCAACTTCACTTGTTCACTTTTTGCACTAGATAGACAGATAGATAGATAGATAGATAGATATTTATTGATCCCAAAAAATGGGAAATTACAGTGTTACAGCAGCACACAAAATATACATACATACAATATACATGAAATAATAATAATAATAATAATAATAATAATAATAATAAGAATAATAATAATAATAAGAATAAAATATAAGAGTATACATCATCATTACACACAGTCTACACTAGTATCTCATTCTATCTTTTTAATTTTTTTTAATTTTAATTTCAGTTTGAATGTCTTTTGGATTTTTTTGGGGGATTTCAATTTTTAATTTTTTTTTATTTTAATTTCATTTAATTTTTATTTTTTTTGTAAGTGTGATATATGTGTGCATATGTCATAAGTGTTCATTGTGTCATGGCTGACTTGCTACTAGATGCCTAAAATTACCTTCGGGATGAATACAGTATCTATCTATCTATCTATCTATCTATCTATCTATCTATCTATCTATCTATCTTTTTTTCTGCTGCTCATCCAGGTCCAGCATAATTAGGAATCACTCTTATGTGCTGCTGGGAAATACTGAATAACGTGTCATAACAACACATAATTCTCAACTATATCACCTCAACAGTTTTTTTTATTAAACTGTCACACATTTGCCAGTATGACTGTAAAACAGGTGTTAAGTAGAATTGTGTGTGGTGTTAAAAAAGGTCTTTAAAAGGTCTTGAATTGAAATTGGTGAACCCTGCAGAAACGGAGCGTGCTGTGTAGACTTTTAATTTGCATTGTGTTGACATGTAAAGGTATTATGAGAATACTGAGTAGGAAAAAGCTGATAGCATTCACTGTACATGCCTTTGGGATTGAAAAGCATGGCAACGGGCGCTCTTTTGGACTCAATAATCACTTCTCTGCTGACAGGAACTCAATTTAACACCTCATCCCAATGACATTCAGGACATGTTTTGATGAGATACCGCTCTGCGCACATTTCACCTGGACACAGAATAATTATGCTGATCCCCATCCACACCACGGGTAATGCCACTCTCGTTCATCACAGCATCGTGTGCTCAGCCTTTTTTTTTAAAACGCTGTGAATATTTTAAGCCTCCTTTGAGGCCTAACGAGAAATGCATGTGTTTCATTGTAAATCCTACAGGCTTTTGTGTAACATTCACTGGCAGGTCTATTTGTCCACAGATCATCGCTTCATCTGCTGTATTGTAGCTTCAGAGCACCATGCTTACACAATTTAAGACTGTTGCTAATGAGCTTAACTCCGAGTCAAAATAGAAATATTTCTCTCGTTGCCCCACAGCTGATTAGGAAATCTTTTGATTAACACATCCTGACAATGAAACACACACACCGACACACACACACACACAGGGCTATACCTACACATCTGACTATATACTGTGGAAATCCTGCCACGGCGGCCCTCAGGAGAAGATTGCTGAAGTGCTGACGTTGATTAGCATAGCTTTGAGTGAGCCAATCCTTTGTCGTGCATTTGCCACGATGAATCAAGTTCAACATCTGCAGCCACGGGGCTGTCACCACAGAAAGATTGGCCTCGGATGAAGACGATTTGCATATCAAACTGAGGACCTCGTGTGCCACAACCCCCTCATTTGCTCTTAAAAATATGCCCGCACCTGATTCAAAATGATCAATATGACCATCACACCCCTCCTCATTTATTTGTAGCTTATAGGCAGAATCCCTGACGGCAGGGTTGCTGAATTGTTAATACTATCTAAAACCAGCTCATTCAGAAGTCCTCCTTGGTTGTCACATTAATTAACAGCCCACAGAGGCCTCTATTTACTTTGTTTTAATCACTTTAGCTGCAGATATTTAGAGATGGATACATCTATGTGAAAGATACTATTTTGCGTTCTTTCTATTTGCGCCTCATAAATATCGGAAGGGTTAAATGTACTGGGCCGTTAAATCTGATCTGATTAATCAATGTTGGCGGTCATTTAAACAAAAAATAATATTTTCTTTGATTTGATGCTCCGGGGATATTTTCAGCCTCAGTTAATACTATTGCCCTTATCAATGTTCAGATCACAACACCATACTGTGAAAATACTCCATGTGGAGCACGTGATTTATTAGCTCAGTAAACAACAGAATGAATTTATGGGCAATATAGAGAAAGTCAAATATCACAATATTCTTGACTAAATACCTCAATGTCAATAATGGCTGCCGCTCACATTGCAATTTAACAACAAGTTGTTCGGACAAACCTGCCCCCCCGCTAAAAGAAATCCTACAGGAAAAACTGTTTGGGAAGGGAAGGAAGGCCAGGAAATCAAATTAATTATTTTTGGGTGTTATCCATGTTTTTGTCTTAGACTTTGACCCTCTCAACATTTGTTATTAATTCAAAGTATATTGGAACGCCTAAAATGTCTTGTTTAGTGTTCTGCCAACCAAGCGAGCGTTTGCAGGTTACTTAGGTCCCATGGCATGAAAATCTGACTTTATGAGGATTTTTAACATTAATATGCATTTCCCCAGCCTGCCTATGACCCCCCCAGTGGCTGGGAATGGTGATAGGTGTAAACCGAGCCCTGGGTATCCTGCCCTGCCTTTGAGAAAATGAAACCTCATATGGGCAAATATGAAATCTTGCCCCTCATGAGGTCATAAAGGACAAGGTTACCTCCCATGAGAGAAACATCATGGCTTTCCACTAAAGTCTACATAAAAGAGACTTCAGATACAGTATTAGGGGACCACTAAAGCCTATATAAAAGAGACTTCAGATACAGTATTAGGAGACAAGGTCTTTATAAAAGAGACTTCAGATACAGTATTAGGGGACCACTAAGGTCTTTATAAAAGAGACTTTAGATACAGTATTAGGGGACCACTGAGGTCTTTATAAAAGAGACTTTAGATACAGTATTAGGGGACCACTAAGGTCTATATAAAAGAGACTTCAGATACAGTATTAGGGGACCACTAAGGTCTATATAAAAGAGACTTCAGATACAGTATTAGGGGACCACTAAGGTCTATATAAAAGCATACAAAGAGCACCATGTCCTGGGAACTTTAAAGAAAAGATTATCGATTGGCGGTCCGTGTTTCCCCACCGGTAAATCTCCGTTGGGTGACTCGCTTCAGAAGAGTTGAAAATTAGCATCTTTCTCTCTTTAGCGTTTAGCTTAGCACAGTGGCATGGAACCATAGACAACAACAACTTGATGGTGTTGTCCTCCCCAGCTCCACCCTCGGTCAAAAATCGTCACATTCACAAAAATGGTTCTAAAAAACAATCATCACATAAAGTTGCAAAAAAACAACATGGCCAAATTCAAAGTTTCAAAATGGCAGCCCACAACCCAACGGGTGACCTTACAGATGCATAGGTTCACTAACTGTACGGTCTATGAGCTGATACAAGAGGCTTTTTACAAATCGTCACCTTCCTAAAATAATCGCCTAAGTCATTTTTTCATGTTTTTCAGAAAACACAAAAAAACTGAACCAAATACTGAACATATTTTGACTTAGGCAGTCATACCAAAGGCGTAGAATCACATGACCTGTTCAACTGAGAATGTAGGAAATTGTGCCAGAGGTGGCCAGCACCATGAGAAGATGATATAGGCAAGAAAATAGTTTTTGTCAAAAAATGACTTAGGCGATTATTTTAGGAAGGTGACGAAATGTGTTTAGCTTCAAAAGCTGGAGAATTTACTCAGCCTGCAAAGGAATACTTAAAGGAAAACTTCACCCCCAAAATAAATCATATCTATGTGAATTAAACACCCTATTGCTTCAATTCATGAAGAACTTTTACTGTTTTTGGATTTTTCCATTCCCTGAATAGCCATGCAAGAAAAGCAACCTTTTTTTTTACAGAACTCAAGCCAGGTCACACAGGGTGAGTAACTAATACACAAAGGATCATTTGGGAGGTGAAGTATTCTTTAAATCCTTCAGTTTATCAGAAACATTCAAATTAAAAATCACCAAATCTGGAAATACGTGATGTATGAAAAAACGTGTAAAGTAACTAAAGCTGTCATGCAAGGGGAGTAAAAAGTGCAATTTTCTGATTTTTTTTGAAAACATATCTTCATTTGAATTTACATTACTGTCTTGTTTTATTGTTATTCTTGTTTTTCACCGCACATTGATCAAACAGTGTCAGTGTAGGTTATTAGATGAAAGAATGGTAATGTGCATTCTTCATATTATTAATGAGAGGAAGTATATTTGATTTATTTTACACAATGGTCTTCAGTTTAACGTGTTTCCCCCGTAAAGATTTAGACAGATAGATAGACAGATAGATAGATAGATAGATAGATAGATAGATAGATAGATAGATAGATAGATACTTTATTCATCTCGAAGGAAATTTTAGGCATCCAGTAGCAAGTCAACCATAACACAACAAACACATATGACATGTGCACACATATATCACACTTACAAAAAAATTAAATTAAATTAAAAAAAATTAAATTTAAAATCATAAAAAATTAAAAATTAAAATCCCCCAAAAAATCCAAAAGAAATTAAAACTAAAATTAGAATGAAAAAAATTAAAATTAAAATTAAAAATACCTCACAGAAATGCAATGACCACTATAACACAACAAACATTACAAAACCATATGTCCCAAATAACAATACACATATACCTTTTCACACACATTTCACATATATCACACATATACACACAACTTTATATCACACTACACACCTATCCACATAACACACTAAAATCACACAATACACACATATATCACACATATACACACACGTATTCACACAAATACACACATATATCACACTATCACACAATACACACATATATCACATATATACACACATACATACACAATAACACTAAAAGCACTATAAAAAATAAAATTGAATTCTCTCTCTCTCATAGCCCCTCCGCTAACAGTGGGATGGTCAGTCCTCTCTCTCTCCACTCTCTCAAAAGCCACCTCCGCTAGACAGTGGGATGGTCCATGTCTCTCCTCTCTCTCACTCCCCTCACAGCCCCCCTCCGCTAGACAGGGGAGGGTCATGTCTCCCCTCTCTCTCTCACTCTCTCACAGCCACCTCCGCTAGACAGTGGGATGGTCTGTCTCCTCTCCCCTCTCCTCTCTCACAGCCACCTCCGCTAGACAGTGGGATGGTCTGTCTCTCTCTCTCTCTCACTCTCTCCCCACACACCTCCGCTAGACAGGGGGATGGTCATGTCTCTCTCTCTCTCTCACCTCTCACAAGCCACCTCCGCTAGACAGTGGGATGGTCTTTGTCCTCTCCTCTCTCTCACTCCTCTCTCACAGCACCTCCGCTAGACAGTGGGTGGTCATGTCTCTCTCTCCCCTCTCCCTCTCCCCACAGCCACCTCCGCTAGACAGGGGGATGGTCATGTCTCTCTCTCTCTCTCACTCTCTCACAGCCCCTCCGCAAAGACATGGGAGGGTCCCTCTCTCTCTCTCACTCTCTCACAGCCACCTCGCTAAAACAGTGGGGGGTCCTCTCTCTCTCTCTCACTCTTTCTCACGACACCCCCCCAGACAGTGGGATGGTCCCCTCTCTCTCTCTCTCACTCTCTCACAGCCCCTCCGCTAGCAGGGGGAAATGGCCTCTCTCTCTCTCTCCTCTTCTCACAGCCCCCCTCCGCTAGACAGTGGGATGGTCCCTCTCTCTCTCTCATCTCTCTCCCACAGCCACCTCCGCTAGACATGGGTTTGGTCCTCTCTCCTCTTTTCTCTCTCACAGCCACCCTCCGCTAGACAGTGGGATGGTCCTCTCTCTTCCTCTCACAGCCCCTCCGCTAGACAGTGGATGGTCCCCTCTCTCTCTTCACAGCCACCCCGCTAGACATGGGATGGTCCCCTTCTCTCTCTCACAAGCCACCTCCGCTAGACGGGGGATGGTCCTCTCTCCCCTCTCTCACAGCCACCTCCGCTAAACAGGGGGATGGTCCTCTCTCTCTCTCTCACAGCCACCTCCGCAAACAGTGGGATGGCCCCTCTCTCTCTCTCTCAAAAGCCACCTCCGCTAGACAGGGGGATGGTCCCTCTCTCTCTCTCTCACAGCCACCTCCGTAGACAGTGGGATGGTCCTCTCCCCTCTCTCTCACAGCCACCTCCGCTAGACAGGGGGATGGTCCTCTCTCTCTCTCTCACAGCCACCTCCGCTAGACAGTGGGATGGTCCTCTCTCTCTCCCCTCTCCAGCCACCTCCGCTAGACAGTGGGATGGTCCTCTCTCCCCTCTCTCACCCCACTCCCCCTAGACTGGATGGTCCTCTCTTCTCTCCCCCCTCTCCCCTCGCTCTCTCTCTCTCCCCTCTCTCTGACTGCTGGGACTTCCTTTGACACACTGAGCTCCTCTCTCCTCATCTTTCTATCTTCCATTTGTGTGCACCTGTCCCGAAATGCTTGTTACCAACCTAGCTCCGGGGAGTCTTCCCCGGAGTCCTTATGTTCTTTTCCCCCAGCATGTTTCCTGGGATCAGGGAGGCCCCAAAAAATCAGGGTAGCAGCTGTCCAGGTCCCGCTACATGTCCTGCGATGCCATGTTACATCCTGCTACGCCTGCGGTGCCCAGCTACGTCCTGCTGTGCCTTGTAACGCCCCCCGTGCCCTGCTATGCTAAAAAGAACTACTACAACAAACTCTTCATTCTAATCCCAACCGGTCGTCGGGACACCGCCCCCAAAAGAGCTGGGTCTGACCGGGGTTTTCCCTGCCTAAAAGGGAAAGTTTTTTCCTCGCCCTGTCGCACTGTTGCTTGCTCTGGGGGAAACTACTGGAACTGTTTGTCCTTGTGGATTCTGGAGTGTGGTCTAGACCTGCTCTATCTGTAAAGTGTCTTGAGATAACTCTTGTTGTGATTTGATACTATAAATAAAATTGAATTGAAAAACACATTATATCACACATATATCACACATGTACACAAATACATTATATCACACATAAACACACATATATCACACATATACACAAATATACACACATGTATCACACATGTATACACACATATATCACATAAATGAGAGACCGGCTCAAAGTCAACTTTTCCCCTCCCCCACTTGTGTGGTGTTGAAGAGCTGGATGGCCTTGGGATCTACATTGCATTTGCAAAGTCATCTGAAAGTGCCATGGACTCTCGGTGACATGGTGCAACCATTACACATTACAGACTTTGGGTTTATTTTGTCCATAAAAGAGACAAAAAGATCTCCTCGGGCTCTCTTGTCCATGACCCTTCCAGGACAAATGTTGTCCATACAGCAGTTTAAAAGGAGACTGAATGGGAGTCAGAACCTAACGTTCAATCAGAATTACAACACAGCTATCAATGTGCAAAATGTTGAAGTTTAACATGTCAATTAGAAAATACAATCACAGGGAATTGTAAAATATCTCACAGACGAACAGACATCTTTTATAAAAGCAATACAAAATTATAAGCTTATTTAGAATTCAACTGAAGTAGTTTTTAATTGATAATCACTTCTAGGGGTGGGGTGACACATGGTTAAGGTGTATGTGCTTGTTTATGTGCTTATATGTCTGTTTTTATTTATGGCTGTTTCCATAAAAGCCCTTCTAGAGACGGGCATTGGAATTTAGCAATAGCTATAAATGCTGTGATGCTGTACAATCGAGATTTGTTGTTCAAGTATCCATATGATATGGTAAACTTAAAATGAAAAATGGAAATATAAAGTCTGTACCTTGAATTTTTACTTAACCCTTCTGTTGTCCTTGGGTCAGATTGACCCGTTTCAAAGTGTTTTACATCAGAAATATGGATTTCTTTCAACCAAATTGCCCAAAAATAACCTGGATGTTTCCATTTGTTCTTCAGGTAACATTTATGATCACTTTAATTGAATTTTTGGGGTGTTTTATTTAATCTATAGCATTTGAATTCTTTTTTTTTATGGTTTCAAAGCAGTATCTGGACTAATCTTTGACATCTGACCCGTCTGTGATCCACTCAACATCCTCGGATCTTGATTATTAGTCAAAATAATTCATAATTTCTGTCTTTTGAACTAAAAACGTATGTATAATTTGATATAAATGAGCTTTGTTGACCATGAATTCCAAGAATAAGTGTAAAAACTATTAAAAAACCAGCTCAGGTTTGAAAAAGAAGCGCCAAAAGCATGGAAAAAGCGACAAAAACATCGGAAATGCACAAAAAAAGATTCATTTTCAATTTTGACATGGAAGGATAAGTTCATGGTTGAAGGGAAGACAACACAAGGGTTGAGTACAGTACTTGAGTAAATTTACTTTGTTCCACCACCGGCCTTTTGTTGATATTATTCTGCTGACTTCCACTTTGTGTTTGATCTATTTGCTACATAATAATATCATGCACCTTATACCCATATGTATTGTGATTTGAAGTTTACCCCCAACTGTGGCGTGCAGATAGCATTTTTATTAATGTGGAAAACAAGGGGAACGTTGGAGGCTTTTCTTGGTAATGGTGCATTATCTTTTTTCACGGCAGGTTATTTCCCAGGTGTCTCCATGTGATGGAATACGTGTTAACAAGGAAGCTGTGGCATTATTTGTCTGAGATACTGGACATCCTTGGCCAACACCCTCAGAGTAATGCAGGAGGAGGAAGAACTTGCTACGCCCCGGGACTATTTTCTCCCACCATTGAAACAGCACTGGAAGGAAATCGCTCAGTGATTCTGTTTTGACTTCAAACCGACTTGTGAATGTGAATACAGGTAGGCAGTAAACCTTTTGCATTAACAAGGCCTTGGGGCAAATGATTGGGTGGGGGGGGGGGGGGGGTTGTTGGGTCAGTATCAGCAGCAGCAGATGCACAGAAGCAATTGACACTTTTAAAAACCCGCCACCGGAAACAAATTTGTTGTTGCTTGTTAATCAGGATCGCCCATGAAGACTAAATCCAATCTTCAGTAACAGGAAGCGCAGTGGACCCCCCCACCCCCCCCCCACCCCGACCCAACCTTTTAAGGGAAACACAGGGCGGAGGCCACGATAAGCTCTCAATTATCTAAGATATCTTGGAACAATATTCCACCAATGTAGACAGCGTAGTATTAACAACCTGCCTTAACTAAATTAGGGAAGGGAGTCAACCAAGATCAGGTTAAACTCAATATCACTGTGTAGTGAGTCAGGCATGAAATCCTGTTTCTGGTGCCTTATCCGTCACAGGGTTTATTAAATTACTTTAATTAATGCTTATGATCATAATTAAGGAATAAGGGCAAAGTAAGTTCACATATAGTTCAATACAATATAGCAGAGAAGTCAAGTCAATTAGTTTTTTTTTTTTTCCTCGCCTGGGGTTTTGGGTCCATTATTTCAGCCTTGATTTGAAAACACAACCCAATTGAATGTTCATTTATTCTAATTATCAGATATAATAAATTCATTTCGATGGAATCTTCAGAGGTTTAAGGAAAAGATAAGGTGCAGGTAAGGTGCAGGTAAGGTGCTGATTGAGTGAGTGATGTCCTGTCCTGCTGAGGTCACGATGCGTGCAATACAGTTTAGCAGATTATTCTAACCTAAAAAAAATTTGTAATGCACCCGGTTAATGTGATGGTTAATGTACATTTGACGGGATATACTGTATATATGTTATCACTCAAACAAAGATTAATTTAAATGGGAGATTGATTGTTTTAACCCGGCCCATATATGTAAATATATATATACACACACACACACATATATATATATATATACATATCATATACATTATATATATATTTACATATGTATATACAGTATATATCTATATACATGTGGACACTGTATATATATATATATATATATAATAATATATATGTATATACACATATATATACACTGTATATACACATATACACACTGTATGTATATATATATATGTATATATATGTATAAATATATTATATTATTTATAAATAATAATATATATACACTGTATATATACATATAATTAAAATATATATACATATATATTTCAAATTATTATTACATAATAATGTTATATATGTATTATAATATATACATAATATATATATATATAATATATTTATTAATATATATTTCATTTTTTTTATATTTTATACATCTACTAAATATATACTTATATTTTAACCCGGCCTATACATATATACTGTGTATATATTTCAAATTATTATTATATTTATATATATAAATAAGTATGTTTTAATATATACATGTATACCCCTAGGGTGCATCAAATTTGAATGGGAAATTTTAATTTCAAATATCAATTTGGCTGGCATTGCACTTTGTTCCAATTAACATAAAATGACTTTTGCAAAGTTTTGAGGAATTCCATTGAGATTTAGGGGTGCCACCTAACATGAACTTTTGTGAAATTTTCGAAAAATGGGCAATTTTTAGTTCTATAGGGTTATCAAAGTAAAAGTTGTATGTTTGCCTTTTGGGAAACTTGGGCATTTCTCAGAATTCAACTTTCAAGATCCTCCATTCATTTGTCCTATAGACAAAATGAATGGAGGTGGCCTCACGTGGCCTTACCCTGAGTTTTGTGCAGCAGTGATGGATGTCGGACACACATATAAAGTTTAATTGACTTTATTGTTAAACACAAGAAGCGATACTGACACACTTAAAAGAACAAACCCTCTCTAGTGGCTAATTCACTGGCAACTAACAGGGCCTAATGGTAAGAGCTGACACTAACTAAACTTTCAAACAATTGCTCAGTCTGTGCCAGAGTCCGCTCCACTGAGCAACATCACCAGGGAGAAAGAGAGAGGAAATGGAACCTGAACTCTGAACCTAGCCAGTGTGTCTCCCCCCAGATATGTCTCCCTACCTGCCACCCAAGAGTAACCGTCCTATTCAGGCGTTAGCTTGCGTTTGCAGTGGCGAAGGTTTGGCTGTTGGCTGCGGTCATGTTCAACTGCCTGCAGCACATTCTGCAGGTGCTGCTCCTTCCTGGCCACTGCGACGAAGTCGGACGTGAGCTTGACGCCACGCTCGGCACAGTCATTGACCACGTTCATTGCACATACATTGACCTCACTTTTTTTGAACGCAGCATTGGTTGCCCATTCCTTCACATCAAGAGACATAAATTCTGGATCAATGTGCAGCTGGTGCATCCCAAACCAGCAATCCTTATTGGTGAGGTCAGCCAAGCTGGTGGTTGGCAAGAGCCTGTTGCATTGGTGACATCTTCAACCTTGTAGCCAGTGACACGACACTTGGTCGGCTAAGGATATCATGTGGAATGAAGACGTTTGTTCCAGTCTTCTTACGCTTGACACTTGCTCCAGTCTTCTTACACTTGTGGGATGGTTCGCCCTCAGATGGTGGACAGACTGTATTAGTATCCTCCTCTGGCTCCTCATCACTCTCCGACACCAAGCTGGACATTGCAGTCATCTCCTCCAGCTCCTTTTCACAGTGGAACAGCCTGGCTGCTGCGGCAGCTTGACGCTCCTCTCGCCGCTTCACCTTGAGCTGCAGCTTTTTGTCCAATACACCAAATGTGGCCACTCTGTCGGTCTTCATGCTGGCCAAGAAAGCTAGGTCTTCTGGATTATCAATTAGCTTTTCCACATTTGGAGGCCACAGCGGAAATGTGGCATCAAGTCTGCACTCCATTTTCTCCAATTGTTTCGCTGTAGTCTCACTGGATCGCTTGGCCTGGGAGATTTTCCGCAGCATGTTGTTAGCATTGACTAAGTCTACCATCTTGTGGCACGCACGCTTGTCGCTCACCATTGGGATGTTGGCTTTCTTGTAAAATGGCCGCACCTGCTCCAGGACAACCTTGGCTGCTTCGAACTGCGACAACGCTCCATTTGCACCGGGTTTCTTGGCAAGCATGCAACGTAGATCTGGCGACCATTGGCAGTTTGGCACCGGTGATGATGCTATCCTCACTGGTGATGCTGGGGCCCAGACCAAAAACCAGGATGCGACTGCTAGTCTGGCAGGGACCAGTTGGTGAGGGCAGCATCTTAGAGCTGGATCCTGGGGTGGGTTGTGTTGTGCAGTGCCTGAGAATGAAAAGGATACAAGCTCAAGGATAGTGTTTAAAATCATATCTTGGCATACTTAATATGACTCAATTATGATAAACCATGCTTGCATAAGCCTCAAATTTTAGCTTTACATAGTCTAACTTCATCATAACTTACCGTTAAATCACTACCAGAGTAGCTAGCTGTGCTCGCAAATATACTTATATTTAAAATGTTAATTTACTGTAACAACTACAATGCTACTCACAATAAACATAAGACATCAATACTCTGAATATGACATTGTCCACTCTAGAATACTGTTGATGTTAAGCTTAATAGCTTAGCTAACGTAGATAGCTAACTGTGGTTAGCAAACTGTTGCTAGCTAACGTTATCTAGATGTAATGAACACCAAATACCTATAAATATGA